>NC_057847.1:35630000-38030000 GCF_910594005.1 Cervus elaphus
AAGATTTCTCCTTTTATGTGTGGAAGTATGGGTGGGTGGGTGCATGGCTGGTTGTGTGTGTGTGTGTGCGGGTATATGTATATGTTTTCTTTCTTGGAGTTGCCTTGTTAAGGAAATCTCCATTTTCCTTATTCATTTTGAGGGACTTTAAGATTTCCTTTTCTTAAACCCCAAACTGAAGGTGAAATGACTAGCATCCTCAGTGTTTGGAATTCCTGGCCCCTCAGGCCAGGAACACAGCCTGTATATTTAACTCTAAGGAATTCACATAAAATACTGACATGTTTTTATTGTGGATATAGGGCAACTATTCCGAACATATAAAATTAACTGCTTTCAAATATTTACAAGAAAAGGAAATAGGGTTTAATCTTTTCTCCATTTGCTATCTCCACTGGTGTGTTTCTCTAGCAAAGTTCTATAAAATTTACTTCTTTTCAGTGTTATACTTTAAAAATCAAAACCTAAACATATTGTTTATATAAGCAGATGTCCTGATTTCATCTCTGTCTACCACTTTTTAGAGACATGGAATCTGACAACTAGGAATTCAGTTTACATTGCATCTGAAAAGTGGTGCACAGGCACTTTGTACTTTAAATCAGAAATAGGACAAATTCAATAGTCTTTTTAAAGATACCTACAAAAGACCAAAAGTGTAATCTTTAGTTCTAAGAGAACTGTTTTAGATGCCAAGTGTGAAAGAACTGAATCACAAAATTAGTGGGTGATATGAAGCTATATCAAGTGTAAGAACACAAAGAGATCTTGATTTTAGATTATGAATACTTTGGAAATCTAGAAAGTAGCAAAGGAATAATTTTGGATTGCATAGCATGTTGACTTACAGTATGCTAAACCTGCTATAGGCATGTTTAAAAAATGTAGGGTGGTTTCTATTTTTGCTCTCTATATTCTTAACTGTCTGCTTTGTCTTATTTATTAATACACGAACAGAGTAAGTTCCTCTGTTCACAAATACTGTTATTAGCTTCTACACAAAGGAAAGCTAAATATTCCATATCATTTGGACATACTGAAAAATAGAACATGTATTAATCAAAATCCCATTTTATCAAATACTCTCAAAAACAAGTAGCATAAAAATCTTGTTAAGTTTTGTCCTACTATAGTAAAATGGTTTTATAACAGTTTTTAATTGATCTCTATATCATATTATTTTCAAGTTAATGCTATTCAATTGTAATATTTTGGAAATTATCCAAGAATTAAATTATCAGCTCATTCTATTTTTACCAACACATTTAGAAGACATTTTCTGGTCTACTTTCCTATCTACTTGTCACTATTCCTGACCTCACCCACTTGCACGTAACTCACTTTATGTCCCCTTTTAAACTACTGCTAAGATGCTAAAGAACTGTCTAGGAACTCTACAGAATATAGAACAAATGGTTGCGTGCCAGTGACAGAAGACAATGGAGACTAACTACACACTCACTCTTCCAGTCCCATCTAGATACCATTAACTTACTTGTTCTTTCTCTTTGGCCTAAAGCAGTGGTTCTCAATCTTTAACATGCAACATAACAATTACCTAGAAAAGCTTGTTAAGTTTCTTGAACCCAACACCCTGAGATTCTGATTTGGTAGAGAAAATAGGAGGACGTTTACTTACATTTCTATCAAACTTATAGATGGGGCCAAAAATGCTGATTTGAGAACCATTGGCCTAGGGGGTAGAAAAATTTTGTCCTAACAGATCTCTGATTCTGTGGGAAACTCAAGAAAACATCTGGAGCTGAATCATCTTGGATTTCTCTTAGTGAGTTAAAAGTGATTAGCTACCACCTAGAAATTATGAGGAAGAAGTACTGTAAATATCAATTACTTTGAAATCATCGTTCAGTTCAGTCACTCAGTCGTGTCCGTCTCTGGGACCCTGTGGACTGTAGCACACCAGGCTTCCCTGTCTTTTTGCCTTTTCATACTGTTCATGGGGTTCCCTAAACAGTTACTTAAACAGAAAGATCTGGATTCCAATCAACTTTGGTACTGAATGTTGCACAACTCAATTTGAAACAAGGATCTTTAAAAAATGTTGATGACAAAAAATTGAGGAAAAGTCACTGAGAAAAAGAAGTGCATACACAGCTGAGATCATTCTTTTTACTCTCACCCTTCCTTGAAATTCAATCCACTTTTAGGGAAAATTTACAAGTTAAAAAAAATTTATGGAAAAAACTACTAAATAACCATAATGATAATATATACATTCATGTTATATTAAAATACCTTATTATATCATGATATCACCTATATTTAAATTACTCTAAAAACGCCATGAGAAAGTTTAAGACTTCATCTAAATACAAGTCATATTAGGTAACCAAATAGTCACTCAGTTCTATTTAATGCATTTCACCTATACAGTTCTGTAAATAGTAAGGAATAAAGACATATCATTAATAGTTATCATGAGTCTTAGAAAATCATTTATACCAGTTCTTACTAGCTAACCTATTTTTACTATATATACAAGGACTCTGGAGTATGCAAGTTAAATGGTTGACTTAAAATTGAGCCTGGATACAGGAAAATGCTGCTTTCCTCTCAATTTTTCTGTGAATCTTAAACTGCCCTTTAAAAATATAGAACCTGAATTATATTAATAAACTAATACCTTACTGTAGCAATTAAGTTTCAATTTAATTGAATGACAGGTCAATGGCCAAAATAACAAAACTGCCTTTCCCACCCATTGAATTGAAAGATTATCTTACCTCTTCCTGACGGTGACATTTACATTACCACCTAGTGCCAGTGTCTTTTTGACCAAAGTTGAACAGTTTCAATGACCTGTTCTCTATGTGGTTGGTGAAGTTGGAGGATCCATACATTAACATTTCTTTTATTTTTAGAAAACACAATTCTCTTTCTAAATAGGGTTGAGTAATCAGACAAGGGATAAAATTCACACAATTAAGTAGGAATACTTAAATATATGGGATGGGTTAACTCTACCCTGTCTAAAATTCCAGCTGACCCAATATGTATGTCATGGATACCAATTTGAGGATGTGGATTCATCACAAACCTTGCCACTACACTTACTTATTAATTTCTTTCTTCCTGACAATCTTTAAGGTTTTGGATTTTGAAGAAGGTGAGAGAGGCAGAGAAGAGAAACATCAGAAAGAACAGAAATGAACTAAGTGGACTTAAGTAAATGATGTTCCATTTTTATTTATCATGAAATTTGTACATTATTTTTATTTCCCCTAAAACCAAACTCATAAAAATAAGCTGAATAACTAGGTTAACAATGCAAATGATACTGCTTATTGAGATAATAAACAATAATGCGGAGATAAAAGAAGGTAGTAGGTATAATTAAATACCCTTTTCAAATGCTTTGGTTAAGTGCAATTGTGATGGAGAATCTTCTAAGCTATTCTCTCTAATCTATAGAACATGGAGAAGTTGTTATATGTCGGTGACAGGTTTTTGGAATGACAAATCTAACCAAAAAAATGTCTTCAGTTGGAGATCCAAAATTTAAGGTTATTATTGTTTATAGACATCTGGTCTCAATGAATGAAGAGGTAATTATTTTTAGGAAAAAAAAGAATCTAATAAAAAATTAAAAAGTGGTTAAAAAGAAAAAGAAGTAGGTAATACTGTTTCCACTGGGCTTCCCAGGTGATCCAGTGATAAAGAATCTGCCTGCAATACAGGAGACACTAGCAGACACAGGTCCGATCCCCCGGTTTGGAAGATCTCCTGGAGGAGGGCATGGCAACCCACTCCAGTGTTCTTGCCTGGAGAATCCCGTGGGCAGAGGAGCCTGGTGGGCTGCATGCCACAGGGTCAGAAAGAGTTGGACATGGCTGAAGCGACTGAGCATGCACACACTTGTTTCCATGACAGTGTCTTATAATGCTACGATTAAAAAATTATTTGCCTACTGAAATGATAAACTTCATATTTGAAAAATATGAATTATACTGAGATACATTAGTAGGTGTTTAAGAATCTCTCTACTATAAATAAAACAAATGTATAATGAACTTGAGTTCATATTATTTAAAAAATGTATGCCTTTCACAATCCAAAGTACTCTTATTTTTATTAAGGAAAGTTAATGGGGCAAAATCTGAGTTCTACAACATCACAGATATATATATAAAGGTGAATATACTATATCAATAGTAATGAGAACAAGTGCCATTTTCGGATATTTACTATAGGCTTGGTACAGTGATAAATGCTTTATCTCATATTTTTCAATAGTCCTGTAAGGTAAATGTTCATTTTTCAGAGAAGAAAACTAAATCTTAGCAAATTGAGTAATCTATCCAAAGTGATCGAGAATTTTAACTCAGTTCTATTGACTCAAAAGGCCATTTACTTCATCATTACATTATACTGTCTAAAGTGTCCATTAACCTAATGTATATATGTTACAGTGACTGAACATAGAAATGACTGTTAGCCATTGTACGAATTCAGGATGGTGTCCTTTTTAAAAGAGTGCCAGAATTTTTTGAACTTCATTTAAATTTTTTTAAATTTTACATTGGGGTATATTGATTAACAATGTTGTGTTAGTTTCTACAAAAAAGTGATTCAGTTATACACATACACATTACCTATTTGTTTTCAAATTCTTTTCCCATTTAGGTTATTATAAATGATTGAGCAGAGTTCCCTATGCTATACAGTAGGTCCCTGTTGGTTATCTGTTTTAAATAAGCAATGCCTACTTCCCAATCTATCTCTCCCCCATCAACTATAAGATCTTTCTCTCTGAGCCTGTTTTTTGTTTTTTAAGTAAGTTCATTTATATCATTTTTTTAAAATTCCGCATATAAGCAATATCATATGATATTTGTCTTTGTCTGACTTACTTCACTTAGTATGATAATCTTGAGTTCCATCCATGTTGCTTGGACTTCACTTTTGACCTATCAGAGTGATACTCTTAGTCAAATTTTTATATTTGTTTTAGAGATAACAGTTTACATTTATTGGGTATATCATGCAGGATAATGTCAACTTTACTTGCAATTTTCCCTCACTCTAGTATCTATGAGTTAGTGCATTATTATCCCCAGCTTCTAAAAGAAAGCAAATTTATAAAAAGAATATTACAAACACAAATGAGCCTTTTATAACTGCTTAGAAGAAATTTATTTATAAATTTCCCCTTTATCTTCAACTATCATCATGCCTTTCTACATTATGAAGTACTGTGAAAAGTATACCTGGTATTATGATATGCTTTATTTCTATGTGCAAGAAATGTATCTGAGAAATGTCACCTCAAATAGAGATATTCTCCAATTTCCAACCACAAAAGCAATTCTATATTAACAGGTAAACACAGGATACTATGTTTAGAAATGTTCATCACTGCATTTGATTCTCTGATATATTCAACTGTGTTGAGAGGTCACTTGTTTCTGGCTATTGTCATTTTGGCAGCGGTAGTTGGGGGAGCATGGTAAGCAGAGTCAAAGAATATGTGCAACTCCTCTTTTAAATGTATATAAAAGCAACACAGTCAAAACTCATCTCTAAAAGGGAGAAAAAAAGGAAAATCAAAATGAAAAATTTGGAGTCAACTGATTTAATCAAGTGCTCAGTGATGCTAACAATGCCACCTGAAATAATTTCTTTCATTTCTACTCTAAATGCTAGAATCAGGTATGAAGGACATCAGCTGCATATTACTTCTAAGTAAACAGTTCAGATTTTTTTCAAATTTTTCTACTTTTTCCAGGATTTACTTAATTTTTTCCCATCAAATATTTTAAGTAAAATAACCAAAAAATAAAAATATAATTTGGAAAACATAGTTATGATGGTAGTAAAAGAAAAACTCTTTCACTGACTTTAAATACTGCTATAACACTACATTTTAAAATTTAAAGAAAAAGATTATACTAAAAGTCACAGCCTACTGAAATCATGGTAGGTTCCTCTCTAAATTATAAGTTCATATCTAACACTAACCTTTATCACTCTCTATAATGTGCTGTTTTATATTACTTTGCCATACACTGATGGTTTTTGTAAACTAAGACCTACTTCACCTACTTTTAAAGACAAATGTTTGCTGTGTGTCTACAAATGTGTGCTCACTGCAGTCCCTCAGACATTCATTAGTGTTTAGAATTTGCACTTAAGGAGGACAATGGCATTGTAAATGAAAATGACCAGTAGCCAAAGGGAACATATAATTGTTTGTAATTAAACAAAAGTGTTGCTGAGTTAATCAAGTTCATGTCTTAATATTCTTTAAAGTATTGCTATCTTGTCAAAATGAAGACTTCAGTATTCTGTCTCTGGATTTTTTTTTTTTAATTGGTAATGAAAACTAAGCAAATTACACCCCTGAGATTTGTTTTTTTAACCCATTTAAGTACAATAAGTAAGCTAAGTATGTTTTGATCAAAGTTTTCACTGGAATCTCCTTTATAACTCTTTCACCAGTTTCATAATTAACAGTTTGTACAGGCATTAGCCTATTTATAGCTTTTGCTCTGCAATGGCCCGTGCTGTTGATCTCATCTTTTTGAATTAGAACACAGATTGAAACATTACATCCTTCCCATGGTAACTGCATCATTTATTTGAAACACCATAGATTTGACAGAATTCTTCTGGGAGAGAGTTTTTATTGTAACTTTGATTTGAATTTTTAATTATATTAAAGGTGAATCCAAATTAAATGAAAGAACTCGAGAAGTTGACTGACTTGCTAAAATAGATGGATTATTTTGCAGCAAAGCATAATTTCTGGAACCTGTAGAACATTAGCCAGTTTCAGTGGACTGTCTCTTAGTTTTTCTAAAGCTAAAGGACTTACCATGTTTTTCTCTAAAAAGGAAAAAAAAAAAAAGGCACATAGATAAGAAAATCTAAAGTTATGTCAAACAAATTACGTTTTAGTTATTAGCGGCTAGTTTGTAAATATCAAAGATCCACTTATTGTAGCGCTTGGAGCTGCATTTGCATGCTGATGAAATGCAAGTGGATGGCTGTGAACTGTAGGGTTATCTCTAGTGCAGCAGTGGGAGCTCCAGAATCAGACAGTTGAGCATCTGACTGACTCAAGAGTCCAAGCTGCAGACCTCTTCTATTCACTTTCTTTACAACAATTAAAATATGCAAAGTGATAATTTTCCTTAAGTAGCCTTAAATGTGCGATCTATTTAAATGTGAAGAAAATTGCCTGAAGCTTCTGGTGTGAGGGACAAAAAAGAATAAATTATGCAAATAGCAGAAAAGGACTCTACCACTTGAACGCCTAATTTTCCTGTAATAAGCATACTGTTTCATTTAATTTTTTGCCTCTTATTAAAAGTGACAGTTCTTTTGCACTGTCTGATGGTTATATCTGACACAAGCTAGGGAAATGACTGCTAGACTAAATGCTAAAGCATTTTGGTAGCTTTTTTAGATGATGGTTACATTCACAAAGTAATTATGCACTGAAGAGTAGAGAAATAAGGTTTAATTACACAGTAATCGCTTCTGATGGACACGGCAGAAGTGTGAACACCGCCAGACTGCAATCCATCAATGACAAACCCCTGGCCACTTTTAATTCCTCCTCATTTGCATCATAACCTCCGCACCAAGTTGCACAAATGCTGTTAAATGTTAATAGGAGCTGTCTCTCCACTCAAAATGAATGCTTAAGCTGTTTCATTTTTTTTCTCCTCCACCTCAGACCTTCAAAACCAGCTCCTCTCTGAGAGCAGGCATTAAGCACAGAGCATGGTGCGTGGTCACTGTTGTGCTAATTGGGAGCAACACTTAAAGTTTTATCTCTCAAGCGCTAATAATGCACACTGCTGACAAACCAGTGAATAAGTAATGTACTTGGGGAGGGGGGAGGAGAAAGGCATGCCTAGAATGAAAAATGCAGTTGGGACCGTTGTTCAGTGACTAGCTATTTGATTAGGCCCTGTAGTCATATTTAATCCAGATCCTTAGGGAACATAGACAAAATTACATCTTCATCTCATCAAACATTCAGCCATATTTAAGCATTCAGCTGATCAAGCTTTTATTGTTTCTCTTACAGCAATATAGAGACAACGTTGTCCTGTATTCTTAAATTCCAGAAGCTGGTGGAAGACAGGCCCTAGGAGCTGTGGGCCTGGTTTAGAGGGCCCACTGGGGTTAGGGGAGCCTAGAAGCAAAGGGGTTAAATAATTTTAGTCACTGGGTACTAATGTTCAAGTTGATAAAATCTCCAGCCTTCAACTCTATTTGTACAGTCTTTAATACTCAATCTCATTTTCCCTATTTTCTTTCTTTTTTCTTTTTAAAAATGTTCTTTCCTCTACCTTGTCTTTAAACTCAGTCCATTTCCTGGGACAGGTCTGCATCATTAAACTGCAGATGGTTCTTTTTCTATTAAGCAGCAGGTATCATTCTTGTCGTGACAGGAAGAGGCTCCACCTGCTGCCGGCCCGCTAATACTTCCAGCTGACTGCTTTGCAGCAGAGGAAGAATAATTTGTAAGCAGTGTGCTAAGTATAACTGCAGACTCTAAGAAGTGACAAAAGAGCCATTTTCTGCATGAAGATTGAGAATTATCAACACCTTTCGATGCGTAATAGTTAAGCCTTTATCACTTGAGGAGCTGCTGATAAGGTTAAGAACACTAGACAAACTGCTCATTAGTGGAAAGGTTTGCCTTTTACATTAAAGACTGCTGGGTACTGAAGTTCCTCTAGTGAGCAATACATCCCTAGCATTTGAAAAGAATGAGCTGATCGCTGTACATAAATGAATATGGAAAAGGAGACCTGGAATGTTCTAATGATATTAGTGAGGTTTTTCTCAAGCTTAGAGAATGATAAGCCTGTGCTTGTCTTCAAAAGCTGTGTGATCTGCTAGGTAAGGCCCTAGATTAAAAGTCATAACACCTACACTTTGTTCTTTATTTTACCACCAGCTAGCTGTGTGACCTTGGGTAGGTAATTTACAGTTGATGAAAACTGAAACATAAGATGATTCTAATATAGAATATCAGGATTCATTAGGCTGCATCAATAAATAACCTGAATCAATTTTAAACATCTCATGTACTAATATGTTGGTAATAAATTCAGGAGAGAGAAGATTATTTAGGATACAGTCACTCATTTTATGTTGGTAGTTGGATTAGAGATTATCAGTTGGAATTTATTTCATTCATTTTTAGAGTTCTTGTGTATCCAGAGGAATGGGACTATTATTTCTACATTTCTGCTATATAGTTTTCATATGAATAAGAAATGGCAAATGATAACTTGCTTGGGTGCTATTTAGAACACTGCACCTGTAGTTTAAGCCTCCCAATCTTCATACAAAGTGAGTAATATTAATCTTATCTTAAATGAAGAAACTGAAGCTTGGAGTTTAAGTAACTTGCACTAAGACACGTATGTGTAAGAAGCTCTAGTGGGGTTTGAACCCAACTCTGATTCGAAAGTCTCTGTGTTTAACCATGTTTTGAAACTGAGTTCTATTTGTACAGAGCACAGTGACAAAAACTGAATCTGCTTCTTTTCCATCCTTTTCCTGATTGCCTGACTTGAAGTCCTTTTCATCAATTGCTCTTTTTTTTTCGCCTACTTACCATGTTTATGAAGCTCTGGGAGTTGGTGATGGACAAGGAGGCCTGGCGTGCTGCAGTCCATGCGCAAAGAGTAGGACACGACTGAGCGACTGAACTGAACTGAACTGAAGGAAGAGCAAGGCTAAACTTCTGTCACATTAGAAACAGCTCAGCCTACTGATCATATCAAGCCAATTCTGAGGAGATGTCCTTAAAAACAAAAAGAGTTTCTACTTAATTTGTTGAGATGAGGCATAACATTTGAAGTCTCTGTGCTCATCTGCCCATCTGGATATGTCAACGGAGATATTCTTGTCACCTCTCAGTGAAATATATTGTGAGCAAAGTTCCTGTCAAGACTTATGTGTACCTGCATATTACCCCAAGTACTCTTTTGCACAACTAACATAAAGTGTGCTGGCCTGAGGCAAAATTGGTTTGATACCCACAATCATATCTTTGAAAGATTGTTCCTTCTGTGGCAATCCTTCCTCACTCAGGGATGAAAGCAAGTTAATATAAAGAGAGGGAATAAAAGGGCCAACATTTTCAGCACCAGGTCTTCATTGCTAAGTAAGGCTACAGAAGGAACAGAAGAAGTATAGATTTAGAGAAGAGATCCCCAGAAAGCAATGAGGGAAAAGAGTATGTAAGAAGCAACTGGATTGGAAAGGAGAAATTTATGACTATGCATGCATATTGAAAGAAAAGCAAAGGAATTCTTCTTCTTCTTTCTCTCATAACAGCTTTCTTTCTAATACATCTGTGATCTACATTTTGATACAACTATCCAGCTAGCTTTTCTGTAGAAACTTAAAAATGTCTTTTTAATTCTTTTTAATATAAATGACTGAATCATTATTGCCTAAAAAAGCATATAAGAACAAGCCTGGTATTGCGTCATTGTCTGTTAGGCACTTCTGAGATGCTAAACTACTAATGCCTGTCCTGTAGGGGTAAGCACAAGACCCCAACCCAGCTTGTTTCTACCCCAATGATTCCAGATTTCAGGATCTGTCAACAATAGTCACGTCATCAAGTTATTTTCTTTTCCCTTCAATCATTACTACAGTAGACTCACTACTCCAATTCTTCTCTCTTAACTGACAATTGTACTGCCAGACTGTGGGTTAACCATTTATAGATTTTTTTTCTTCACAGAGATTTTGCATGGTCATGTAATTAATAAAATTATAATTTCTTCCTTAATGTCTGTCTCTACTTTCAGACCATGAACTCCTTTAAATCAATCTGTCATCTATACTAGGGATTCCTAGTGTCCAGCACGTACCTTGAGTCTGTCAGGATACAAAAGATATAAACAATCCTTTTAAGAAGGTGGTGGTGAAGAAAGAGCAGAGAAATAATGCTAAAGGATCCCTAGTAAATTTCAGTAGGGAAAAGAATGAGAAAGAGTAAACTTGATGAAGATGCACTGGAAACCCACGCTCTGATGTTTTCAGGACAGGAGATCAGTGATAGAGAAAACTCTGGTTCTGCATGACTCAGATCTGGGCCTCTTGTCTTTTAAACAGAATGAATCTTAAAGTAAATGTGCAAATACTGAGCTCTACCATAAAAAAGGCTGAGCACTGAAGAAGTGATGCTTTTGAACTGTGGTGCCAGAGAAGACTCTTGAAAGTCCCTTGGACTGCAAGGAGATCAAACCAGTCAATCCTAAAGGAGATCAACTCTGAATATTCATTGGAAGGACTGATGCTGAAGCTGAAGCTCCAATACTTTGGTCACAGAGTATGAAAAGCCGACTCAGAAAGACTGAGGGCAGGAAGAGAAGGTGGCAACAGAAGATGAGATGGTTGAATGGCATCACCGACTCAAGGGACATGAGTTTGAGCAAACTCCAGGAGAGACTGAAGGACAGAGAAGCCTGGCGTGAGGCAGCCCATGGGGTCACAAAGAGTTAGACATGACTTAGCAACTGAACAACAACAACATAGGAAGGAAAAATGTTACAACTAGTATTTAGCCATGAAAAAACTAATCAAGATGATGAACACCATAAAAATACATGATGAAATGTTAGAAGTGGACGTGGAACAACAGACTGGTTCCCAATAGGAAAAGGAATACGTCAAGACTGTATATTGTCACCCTGCTTATTTAACTTATATGCAGAGTACATCATGAGAAATGCTGGGCTGGAAGAAGCACAAGCTGGAATCAAGATTGCGGGGAGAAATATTAATAACCTCAGATATGCAGATGACACCACCCTTATGGCAGAAAGTGAAGAAGAACTAAACAAACTCTTGATGAACATAAAAGAAGAGAGTGAAAAAGTTGGCTTAAAGCTCAACATTCAGAAAACTAAGATCATGGCATCCAGTCCCGTCACTTCATGGGAAATAGATGGGGAAACAGTGGAAACAGTGTCAGACTTTATTTCTGGGGGCTCCAAAATCACTGCAGATGATGATTGCAGCCATAAAATTAAAAGACGCTTACTCCTTGGAAGGAAAGTTATGACTAACCTAGATAGCATATTAAAAAGCAGAGACATTACTTTGCCAACAAAGGTCCGTCTGGTCAAGGCTATGGTTTTCCCAGTGGTCATGTATGGATATGAGAGTTGGACTGTGAAGAAAGCTGAGCACCGAAAAGTTGATGCTTTTGAACTGTGGTGTTGGAGAAGACTCTTGAGAGCCCCTTGGACTGCAAGGAGATCCAACCAGTCCATCCTAAAGGAGATCAGTCCTGGGTGTTCATTGGAAGGACTGATGCTGAAGCTGAAACTCCAATACTTTGACCACCTGATGCGGGGTTGACTCATTGGAAAAGACCCTGATGCTGGGAGGGATTGGGGGCAGGAGGAGAAGGGGATGACAGAAGATGAGATGGCTGGATGGCATCACCGACCTGACGGACGTGAGTTTGAGTAAACTCCGGGAGTTGGTGATGGACAGGGAGGCCTGGCATGCTGCAATTCATGGGGTCGCAAGGAGTCAGACACGACTGAGCAACTGAACTGAACTGAACTGAAGTTGTTTATTCACCATTTTTAATATAAATGACTAAATCATTAATGCCTAAAAAAAAAATCCAGGAACAAGCTTGGTATCGTGTCCTTGTCTGTTAATTCATTTTGAGGTATTATTTAATTTTTTAATACAACATACAATTTTATATAGTCTGTTGCCCATGTTGCATAATCATCATACTTTCACACTAGAAAGAAAACTAAGGATAAATCTGAATTCATGATTCCCAATTACAGCTGAAAACGATTTGAATTTAATTTAATATTATATTATCAATCTATACTAAGGGGGCAATTTCTAGAAATACATGCTATAGTGTAAAAGTCTTCCATGAGTCAATCTGTAAGCCTGTTTTAGTTCTGGTCTCCAATATCCCAGCATAATAAAAGTCCCAGTGTATTTAGAATCAAAGGCGCTGCATAAGTAGAAAATAGTGTGCGTATTATTAACCTTTCTGTTCTTGTTTCCTCATCTGTAATATGGGGTCAATGATATTTCTGCACCTCATATGGATGTTGTGGGAATTAATGTTTGTAAAGCCCTTTAAGGTCCATGGATGAAAGATGCCATAAAAGTCCAAAGGTGATAATATTATAGTTATTGAAATTAGAAACACCAATAATGCTGGGAACTGAATATATATTTGGTTGAAGTCACCCCATGCATTATGAATTCGAAGGCACTTAAAGAAGCTTACCATTTCAAAATTAATGTTTTGATATATATATAATAATTTCCAAAGAGATATTACATATATGTGATAAGCCAAATGGATATAATTTGCTCATAACTGGCAAAAGCACAGTATCAGAGTCTCCATTTCTTCCATGTTTTTTTATAAGAAGTACTGCAATAGAATACACAGGATCTATAGTCAAAATTTTATAATGTCAAAATGGTCTATTTAGAAAAAGGCAGTAAATTTAGAAAAATGGCATGTTAAAATGCCAGCATGATTTAATGAAATCATTATCTATACCTCTGTTAATACTGCTATTACTTTTTAATTTACATTTTGAATCTACTTGAATAATTTACAAATATTAAGCACAGAACACCAACAGCATTCTTTTTGAGGACAAAAAAATATAGATTATCAGTTGTCAACTGTTTGTCTGAATTAACTCTAATGTGTGTATTAAATATTTTTTCTAAAAGTTTAGAATGGTATTATACTAAAACAACATAATACAGAAAAGAAGAATATAAGTTTTCCAAAATCATAGATCTTTTTAAAAAATATTCAAGTATCTCGTGAGATTATTTACTTATTTATCCACTCATTCATTCACTCACTCAGTGTTTATTTTACCATATACAATAATAATTTAAAAATACAAAGCTTAGAATATATGTATGAATGTGTGAATGTTTATATTTAGAGAAAACAGTCTAGAGACATGCTCACCATTTGATTATCAAACTTCATAATAATTACCTCTAGGAAGTGGTTTGGGATAAGGAAAATACAGTAGAACTTTTTAAAAATTTTGCACCATTCTATACTGGTTGATTTTTTACAAAAATAGGTGTAACTTTTTAATTTTTAAAAGGCACATTCACCAAATGCAAAAGGTTAGAAAGACTCCAAAATAAAAGTAAAGATTAATGAGATAAAACTAAAGAAGTTAGAGTTTAAGAAACTTGCTTAGTTTATTGTCAGACTGAAAAGGAAAGACAAATAGTTAAAGGGAGGATTCATCATCCTTGATCAAAATTTAGGAAAATTAACATGCATATGTATTTTTGCTTTTTAGACACATCTTAAGATTTAATTAGAAGGAATGCAATTTTGTCTTTTAATCCATTGAAGAATGCTTTTCAACTAAGTAGAGAAAAGGTTAACCTCAAATAATAGTGGCAAACCAGTCAAGGAAAAACAACAAGACTTCACAATTAAAGTCAAGGAGTCAAACAAACATTATATTTAGAAAGTCAAGAGCTTTGTTTTGGTTGCTTTAGAGATTTTCCCCAATTTATGGGAGGTTCAAGGTTACCACGGTCAGTATCTAGAGCTCAAAGTCATTCCAGAGTTTATTCAATATTAGTGTTAAAAGATTTAAGCCTGTATTGCAATGGAAAAAATTGAAATCTGGGACTACTGACATTATGAGTGTAAGTAAATTATAGTAAAAGGTCACATGGGCCAGCTTACCTCTAGACAGCTAATAAGCAGAGAAAGCTGTATTTAGAGGTTTAAAATCAAGAAACATTGTTCAGTCTAAGCTGTGTCCAAATCTTTGCAATCCAAAGAATTGCAGCATGCCAGGTATCCATGTCCTTCACTGTCTCCTGGAGTTTGCTCAAACTCCTGTCCATTGAGCTGGTGATGCCATCCAAACAATTCATCTTCTGTTGCCCCCTGCTCCTGCCCTCAATCTTTCCCAGCATCAGAGTCTTTTCCAATGAGTCAGCTCTTCGCATCAGGTGACCGAAGTACTGGAACTTCAGCTTCAGCATCAGTTCTTCCAATGAAATTTCAAGGTTGATTTCCTTTAGGATTGACTGGTTTGATTTTTTTTGCTATTTAAAGGATTCTCAAGCATCTTCTCCAGCAACACAGTTTGAAAGCATGAATTTGTCAGTGCTCTGCCTTCATTATGGTCCAAATCTCACATCCGTACATAACTACTGGAAAAACCACAGCTTTGACTAATTGGACCTTTGTTGGCAATTGATGTCTCTGCTTTTTAATATACTGCTTATGTTTGTCATAGCTTTTCTTCCAAGGAGCAAGCGTCTTTTAATTTTGTGACTGCAGTCACCTCCAGAGTGATTTTGGAGGCCAAAAAAATAAAATCTGCAATTGTTTCCACTTTTCCCCCACCTATTAATCATGAAATCATGGGACAAGATGCCATGATCTTAATTTTTTGAATGGTGAGTTTTAGGCCAGCTTTTTCACTCTCCTCTTTAACCTTCATCAAGAGGTTCTTTAGTTCCTCTTTGCATTCTGCCATTAGAGTCATATCATCTACGTATCTGAGGTTGTTGTTATTTCTGCCAGCAGTCTTGACCAATCTGAGCCAGCATTTCGCATGATGTACTCTGAATATAAGTTAAATAAGCAGGGTGACAATATACAACGTTGACATACTCCTTTCTCATTTTTTGAACTAGTCCATTGTTTCATGTAAGGTTTTAACTGTTGCTTCTTGACCTGTATACAGGTTTTGCAGAAGGCAGGTGAGGTGGTTTGGTATTCCCATCTCCTTAAGAAATATCCACAGTTTGTTGTGATCCACACAGTCAAAATCTTTAGCATAGTCAAGAAAACAAAAGTAGATATTTTTCTGGAATTCCCTTGCTTTTTCTACCATTCAAAGGATGTTGGCAATTTGATCTCTGGTTCCTCTGCCTTTTCTAAATTCAGCTTGTACATCTGGAAGTTCTTGGTTCACATATCATTAAAGCCTAGCTTGGAGAATTTTGAGCATTACTTTGCTAGCATGAGAGATGAGCAAGCACATCTGTAGTTTGGAGCTCAGATGGTAAAGAATCCACTTGCAATGCAAGAGAGATCCCTGGGTCAGGAAGGCATCCTGGAGAGAGGAATGCCATCCCACTGCAGTATTCTTGCCTGGGAAGTCCCATGGACAGAGGAGTCTAGTGGACTACAGTCCATGGGATCGTAAAGAGTCAGACATGACTGAGTGACTAACACTTTCACTTTGGACATTCGTCCAAAGTGGTTTGGAACAGCAAACCACTTCAGTATTCTTGCCTTGAGAACCCTATAAACATTATGAAAAGGCAAAAAGTTAGGACACTGAAAGATGAACTCCCCAGGTCGGTAGGTGCCCAATATACTACTGGAGATTAGTGGAGAACCTAACACCAGAAAGAATGAAGAGACGGAGCCAAAGCAAAAACAATACTGTTATGGATGTGACTCGTGAAGGAAGTAAAGTCTGATGCTGTAAAGAACAACATTGCATAGGAACCTGGAATGTTCGGTCCATGAATCAAGCAAACAGGAGATGGCAAGAGTGAATGTCGACATTCTAGGAATCAGTGAACTAAAATGGACTGGAATGGGTGAATTTAACTCAGATGACTGAGTTATATCTATTACTGTGAGCAATAATCCCTTAGAAGAAATGGAGTAGCCATCAGAGTCAACAAGAGTCTGAAATGCAATACTTGGATGCAATTTCAAAAACGATAGAATTATCTCTGTTCGTTTCCAAGGCAAACCACTCAATATCACAGTAATCTAAGTCTATGCCCCAACCAATAATGCTGAAGAAGTTGAAGTTGAACAGTTCTATGAAGACCTACAAGACCTTCTAGAACTAATACTAAAATAGATGTCCTTTTCATTATAGGGGACTGGAATGCAAAAGTAGGAAGTCAAGAAATACCTGGAGTAACAGGCAAATTTCGCCTTGGAGTATGGAATGAAGCAGGGCAAAGGCTTGACAAAGAGTTTTGCCAAGAGAACACACTGGTCATAGAAAACAGTCTCTTCCACAGCACAAGAGAAGACTCTACACATGGACATCACCAGATGGTCAATACCAAAATCAGATTGATTATATTCTTTGCAGCCAAAGATAGAGAAGGTCTATACAGTCAACAAAAGCAAGACTGGGAACTGACTGTGGCTCAGATCATGAACTCTTTATTGCTAAATTCAGACTGAAACTGGAGAAAGTAGGAATGGACACTGGGCCATTCAGGTGTGACCTAAATCAAATCCATAATGATTATACAGTGGAAGAGAGAAATAGATTCAAGGGATTAGATCTGATAGAGTGCCTTATGAACTATGGAGGTTCATGACATTGTACAGGAGGCAGGGATCAAGACCGTCCCCAAGAAAAAGAAATGCAAAAAGGCAAAATGGTTGTCTGAGGAGGCCTTACAAATAGCTATGAGAAGAAGAGAAGCGAAAGGCAAAGGAGAGAAGGAAAGACATACCCATTTGAATGCAGAGTTCCAAAGAATAGCAAGGAGAGATAAGGAAGCCTTCCTCAGTGATCAATGCAAATAAATTAGAGGACAACAATAGAATGAGAAAGACTAGAGATCTCTTTGAGAAAATTAGAGATACCAAGGGAATATTTCAGGCAAAGATGGGTTCGATAAAGGACAGAAATGGTATGAACCTGACAGAAGTGGAAGATATTAAGAAGAAGTAGCAAGATTACACAGAAGAACTGTACAAAAAAGATCTTCCTGACCCAGATAATCACGATGGTGTGATCACTCACCTAGAGCCAGGTATCCTGTAATGTGAAGTAAAGTGGGCCTTAGGAAGCATGACTATGAACAAAACTGGGATGGAATCCCAGTTGAGCTATTTCAAATCCTAAAGGATGATGCTGTGAAAGTGCTGCACTCAATATGCCAGCAAATTTGGAAAACTCAACAGTGACCACAGCATTGGAAAAGGTCAGTTCTCATTCTTATCCCAAAGGAAGGCAATGCCAAAGAATGCTCAAACTACTACATAATTGCACTCATCTCACATGCTATCAGAGTAATGCTCAAAATTCTCCAAGCCAGGCTTCAACAGTACATGAACCATGCACTTCCAGATGTTCAAGCTGAATTTAGAAAAGGCAGAGGAACCAGAAATTAAATTGCCAACATGTGCTGAATCATCGAAAAAGCAATAGAGTGCCAGAAAAACATCTATTTCTGCTTTATTGACTATGCCAAAGCCTTTGACTGTGTGAATCACAATAAACTGTTGAAAATTCTGAAAGAGATGGGAATACCAGACCACCTGACCTGACTCGTGAGAAACCTGTATGCAGGTCAGGAAGCCACAGTTAGAACTGGACATGGAACAACAGACTGGTTCCAAATCAGGAAAGGAGTACATCAAGGCTGTATATTGTCACCCTGCTTATTTAACTTATATGCAGAGTACATCATGAGAGATGCTGGGCTGGATGAAGCACAAGCTGGAATCAAGATTGCTGCTGGGAGAAATATCAATAACTTCAGATATGCAGATGACACCACCCTTATGGCAGAAAGCAGAGAAGAACTAAAGAGCCTCCTGACGAAAGTGAGAGGAGAATGAAAAAGTTGGTTTATTTTTTTTTTCCGTTTATTTTTATTCATTGGAAGCTAATTACTTTACAATATTGTAGTCATTTTTGCCATACACTGACATGAATCAGCCATGGATTTACATGTGTTCCCCATCCTGATCCCCCCTCCTGCCTCCCTCTCCATCCCATCCCTCTGGGTCTTCCCAGTGCACCAGCCCTAAGAACCCTTCTCATGCATCCAACCTGGGCTGGTGATCTCTTTCACCCTTGATAGTATACTTGTTTCAATGCTGTTCTCTCTGAACATCCCACCCTCGCCTTCTCCCACAGAGTCTAAAAGTCTGTTCTGTACATCTGAGTCTCTTTTTCTGTTTTGCATATAGGGTTATCATTACCATCTTTTTAAATTCCAGATTTTTGCGTTCATATACTGTATTGGTCTTTATCTTTCTGGCTTACTTCACTCTGTATAATGGGCTCCAGTTTCATCCATCTCATTAGAACTGATTCAAATGAATTCTTTTTAATGGCTGAGTAATATTGCATGGTGTGTATGTACCACAGCTTCCTTATCCATTCGTCTGCTGATGGACATCTAGGTTGCTTCCATGTCCTGGCTATTATAAACAGTGCTGCAATGAACATTGGGGTACACGTGTCTCTTTCAATTCTGGTTTCCTCAGTGTATATGCCCAGGAGTGAGATTGCTGCGCCATATGGAATTTCTATTTCCAGTTTTTTAAGGAATCTCCACACTGTTCTCCATAGTGGCTGTACTAGTTTGCATTCCCACCAACAGTGTAAGAGGGTTCCCTTTTCTCCATACCCTCTCCAGCATTTATTGCTTGTAGACTTTTGGATAGCAGCCATCCTGACTGGTGTGTAATGGTACCTCATTGAGGTTTTGATTTGCATTTCTCTGATAATGAGTGATGCTGAGCATCTTTCCATGTATTTGTTAGCCATCTGTATGTCTTCTTTGGAGAAATGTCATTTAGATCTTTGGCCCATTTTTTGATTGGGTCATTTATTTTTCTGGAATTGAGCTGCAGGAGTTGCTTGTATATTTTTGAGATTAATCCTTTGTCTGTTTCTTCATTTGCTATTATTTTCTCCCATTCTGAAGGTTGTCTTTTCACCTTGCTTAGAGTTTCCTTTGTGGTGCAAAAGCTTTTAAGTTTCATTAGGTCCCATTTGTTTATTTTTGCTTTTATTTCCAATATTCAGAGGACACAAATAGATGGAGAAATATACCGTGTTCATGGATTGGAAGAATCAGTATTGTGAAAATGAGTATACTACCCAAAACGATCTATAGATTCAATGCAATCCCTATCAAGCTACCAACAGTATTTTTCACAGAACTAGAACAAATAATTTCACAACTTGTATGGAAATACAAAAAACCTCGAATAGCCAAAGCAATCTTGAGAAAGAAAAATGGAACTGGAGGAATCAACCTGCCTGACTTCAGGCTCTACTACAAAGCCGCAGTCATCAGGACAGTATGGTACTGGCACAAAGACAGAAATATAGATCAATGGAACAAAATAGAAAGCCCAGAGATAAATCCATGTACCTACGGACACCTTATCTTTGACAAAGGAGGCAAGGATATACAATGGAAAAAGACAACCTCTTTAACAAGTGGTGCTGGGAAAACTGGTCAACCACATGTAAAAGAATGAAACTAGAACACTTTCTAACACCATACAAAAAAAAAACTCAAAATGGATTAAAGATCTAAATGTAAGACCAGAAACTATAAAACTCCTAGAGGAGAACATAGGCAAAACACTCTCTGACATAAATCACAGTAAGATCCTCTATGACCCACCTCCCAGAATATTGGAAAAATTGATTTAAAACTCAATATTCAGAAAACTAAGATCATGTCATCCGGTCCCATCACTTGATGGCAAATAGATGGGGAAACAGTGGAAAGAGTGACAGACTTTATTTTGGGGGGTTCCAAAATCACTGCTGGAGAAGGCAATGGCACCCCACTCCAGTACTCTTGCCACTCTAGTACTCTTGCGTGGAACATCCCATGGACGGAGGAGCCTGGTCGGCTTCAGTCCATAGGGTCTCTAAGAGTTGGACATGACTGAGCGACTTCCTTTTCTAGCAGCAGCAGCGGCAAATCACTGCAGATAGTGACTACAGCCATGAAATTTAAAGACGCTTACTCCTTGGAAGAAAAGTTATGAGCAACCTAGACAGCATATTAAAAAGCAGAGCCACTACTTTGCCAACAAAGGTCCATTTAGTCAAGGCTATGGTTTTTCAAGTAGTCATGTATGGATGTGAGAGTTGGAGTATAAAGAAAGCTGAGTGCCAAAGAACTGATGCTTTTGAACTGTGGTGTTAGAGAAGACTCTTGAGAGTCTCTTGGACTGCAAGGAGATCAAACCAGTCAATCCTAAAGGAAATCAGTGCTGAATATTCATTGGAAGGACTGATGTTGAAGCTGAAGCTCCAATACTTTGGCCACCAAAGATGCCACCAAAGATACTCAAAGATGCAAAGAGTTGACTCATTTGAAAAGACCCTAATGCTGGGAAAGATTGAAGGCGGGAGGAGAAGGCGACGACAGAAGATGAGATGGTTGGATGGCATCACTGACTCATTGGACATGTCTGAGTAAACTCCGGGAGTTGGTGATGGACAGGGAAGCCTGGAGTGCTGCAGTCCATGAAGTCGCAAAGAGTTGGACACAGCTGAGCGACTGAACTGAACTGACCTAACTGGAATTTCCTTTCTTTGGGGTTGGAATGAAAACTGATATTTTCTAATCCTATGGCCATTGTTGAGTTTTCCAAATTTGCTGGCATGAGTCCAGGACTTTAACAGCATCATCTTTAGATTTTTAAATAGCTTGGTACACATGAAAACATTTAATTTCTTACCAAAATTGCAAGTTTTTATAAGCATGTTTAAAATTGAGATACTTCCTAGAATATATAAATAAGTAAGTGGAACTGATATATTATGTCACCTGAATTCCATTTCTTCCACTTTAATAAATACTTTTAAAAAAATATTTATTTATTTTTAGTTTTAGCTGTGCGAGTCTTCAGTGCTGCTCACAGGCTTTCTCCAGTTGCAGGAAGAGGAGTGATACTCTTTAATTGCAGTGCACAGGCTTCTCATTCAAGTGGCTTCTCCTTCTTTCAGAGCAGGGGCTCTGGGGTGCTTGGGTTTCAGTAGCTGTAGTGCAATGGATCAGCTGCCCCACAGAATGTGGGATCTTCCTGAAACAGGGATTGAACTTGCAGGGCAAGGCAGATTCTTAACCAGCGGGCCACCAGTGTGTTGGTTGCTCAGTTGTGTCTGACTCTTTGTGACCCCATAGACGATACCCACCAGGCTCCTCTGTCCATGAGATTTTCTAGGCAGGAATATTGGAGTGAAGGGCCACCAGGGAAGCCCTCTAATAAACATTCTTACGTGACTTTTTGTTTCGCCTCTGCTCTTGACCTTCTGGCTTAATTATACATAACTTTACCTACAAACTCTTTTCTTAATATTTGGAAAGACTGTAGTACCCAAGGAGATTAAGTGCAATAGAAATGCAAGAAGCTAGTGGTAGTGTACTTAACCTTTTTATTTTGATCAGTTACACATTGACTCAGCTTCCTTAGAATTTTCCAGAATTTCTTGTAGATTGGTGAGTAACATTGTTTGTATGATTACTGATTTCCAGCAAAGTGTGTTCAGTGAAGAGATCAGTCTCTAATACAGTGATCAGCAAATATTAGTGACCAATAAACATTAATGAACAAATAATTTGTGTGAATGGACTTTATGTTCATAATGAAATTAATTGGCTGGCTTACACATACTTCCCTGGTAGCTCAGACGGTAAAGCATCTGCCTACAATGCGGGAGACCTGGGTTCAATCTCTGGGTCGGGAAGATCCCCTGGAGAAGGAAATGGCAACCCACTCCAGGACTCTTGCCTGGAAAATTCCACGGACAGAGGAGCCTGGTAAGCTACAGTCCATGGGATCGCAGAGTCGGACACGACTGAGCAACTTCACTTCACTTCACCCATACGAAGTAAGCTGTAGAAAAATGTTAACTCCTCTGAGGACTATAGCTTTCTACTATTTTTTATTTAAGTTACCCTCCTATCTTTTCCCTTCTATTCATTAACAAAGTTACTTAAGTTTTTCTCAAGTAGAAAAACTTTATAGTTAGTCCATCATCTATTGACTCTCCCTCTCAAGGACATGAAAAACATAATAAATACCAAACATAAATCTTTCTAGTTACTTGTTTTCTATCACCTTCACTAATTCTTCTTTCTTCGTCAATACCTGATCTGTTTCTCTAAAGTTCTAGTCACAATTTTCCCTTCATTCTCTATCTACCTACTTCTAGTTTCCATGATCTCCTCCACTGACTTCACTGGTTGATATTTCCAATCTCAAATATTCAGTTGAGTGATACTCATTATTATTCACATTTGTTCATTCATTCATTCATTTGAAATTATTTGTGACTCTAGCCCTGCCCCCTTCTATCTCAATAAAGTAACTATATAATCCTGTAAGTCAAATCATGCCGGGTCCCTGGTAAAAGCCTCTACTGACACTCCATTTCATTCAGAGTCCCTAAAGTAGTCTACAAGGCCCTAAATTATCCTCCTGCCTCTTAAATCCTAATCTCACCCAATATCAGTATTTCTCTTCACTCATTCTGCTCAGTCACCTTGATTCTGTACAAACACAAGATATGCTCTTGCTGAAGAATTTTACACTGGCATTCTCTTCTTAGAACACTCACCTACAAGGCTTAGTCCTTCACCCTCTCCTAGTCTTGGCTTAAATCTTTCCTTCCCAGCATGATTTTACTGGCTTATCACATTTAATACTGAAATCCTTCACTCAAGTACTCCCCATCCTTTTCTGTGCTTTGTTCTTCATTTCACCAGTCCTCCTCCTAACATAAAGCTTGGCAAACAGTGGCCCATTGGCCAAATCTAGTCTGCCACCCATTTTTGTAAAGTATTGTTAAAACATAGCCCAGCCCATTCTTTTATGAATTACCTAAAAACTACCTGTTTGTTTTGTGCTGCAATGATAGAGTTGAGTAGTTACAATAAGAACCACCTGGCTCACAAGGCTTAAAATTTTAGTATCTGCTGCTTGTCAGAAAAGTTTGCCAATCTGTGCTCAAACACATGAAAAGTCAGGCAGGATTTTTTTTCCATTTTGTTCATTACTATGTCTGTGTTGCCTAGAACAGGTAGGCACAGGGTAAATATTTGTGAATAAACAAAGGAATCTTCTAATGTATGCCAAATACTGAGCAGAGACCTGAGCATGCAGAGGTTTTATTCTCCCCACGCTGTCCTTGCAATCCTACAGTTTGGTGTTCAATTTGTGCTCTCTCAGTAAAATAACATAAAATCAAAAACAATGACAATTATTTCATGTCTCTCATCCCATAAACCTCAATAACCCATTCTTTTTCACTCTCGAGCAATGACATTACTTAATATTTACTTGAGAAACAGAAGTAGTCAGAACAGAATCACATCATAACCCATCAGTTATATATACCAACATATTTTTATTCATCCCCATATATTTCTATCTCCATATTAGAGTGGATGATGAGTTCCACATTCCCCCCAGCTAAAATCACCTTGCCTCTACTTCCCTCAGGAGCAAAACTCACGATAAAAGTATCCTATACTTCTTGTCACTACTTAATCACTTCTCATTCTTAACTTGCCATGATAAGATTTTCATTCTTACCACTCCAGTGAAAGCACACATAGCAAGGTTGCAACAACCTATCCTGCCAAAGCCAATGTTCAGTTATCAGTCCTCGTGTTACCTGACTTCTAAACATTTGCCTTTTCTCCTTTGCTTTTCACTTCTCTTTTTATTTTTTGGGACTCCAAAATCACTGCAGATGGTGACTGCAGCCATGAAATTAAAAGCGCTTTCTCCTTGGAAGAAAAGCTATGACCAATGTAGACAGCATATTAAAAAGCAGAGACATTACTTTGCCAACAAAGGTCCGTCTAGTCAAGGCTATGGTTTTTCCAGTAGTCATGTATGGATGTGAGAGTTGGACTATAATGAAAGCTGAGTGCCAAAGAATTAATGCTTTTGAACTGTGGTGTTGGTGAAGACTCTTGAGAGCCCCTTGGACTGCAAGGAGATCCAACCAGTCCATCCTAAAGGTGACCAGTCCTGGATGTTCATTGGAAGGACTGATGTTGAAGCTGAAGCTCCAATACTTTGGCCACCTGATGCGAAGAGCTGACTCATTTGAAAAGACCCTGATGCTGGGAAAGATTGAGGGCAGGAGTCGAAGGGGACGATAGAGGATGAGATGGCTGGATGGCATCACTAACTCAATGGACACGGGTTTGGGTGGACTCTGGGAGTTGGTAATGGACAGGGAGGCCTGGCGTGCTGTGGTTCATGGGGTCACAGAGTCGGACATGACTGAGTGACTGAACTGAACTGACTGAAACATTTGCCAGAGTTCATCATTGCTTCCTCTTAAAACACTTTCTTCTCATTCTATCCAGGATACATTATTCTGTTTTTCTTTCCATTTCATAGGCTGTTACTTCTCAGTCTCCTTTACAGTTTTTTTCATTCTCTTTCTTCATCTCCAACTTTGAAATGCTCTAGGCCTCATACCTCCTTTTTTTCTTTTCATTCCTTGAAATTATCATTCTTTTTATAGAGTTAAATAACATATGTATGCTTTTATCCACCAAGACTTTATCAGAAAGTGCATTCTATCTGAGTGATTTAAGAAGAGTTTAATTAAGGAACTACTTATTTGCAAGGTGCAGACAAAATATAGAATACCATAAGGGATAATACAGTATCCTGAGATAAATAACAGCAGGGCTGTTTTACAATTTTATTTTTATAATAGTGTGGCAGAGCAAGCATGCACTGGTTAGTGAAAACAAGCTAGTATAGTTTTGGAGGCTTGCAAGTCCTTGTCAAACAGCTGTTATTAAAAATTAAGCTATACAAACTTAGAACTAAATAAATTATACTTAAAGGAAAAGTAGTAAGTATTCAAAATTCATCATTTCTCAATTATTTTACTACTTTTTACTATTGCATATGTTCTTGAGATTTAAGTCTATTGCAACTGTATGACAAAAATAATGCATAAAAGGCTACTTTCCATCTCTTTCTAACTTTACATTCAATGATACCACATTGTTAGCTTAAAACTAGCCATAGATAGATAGATAGATAGAGAATTTACACCACAGAAACTAGCACAGATTTAACAAAGTGACAGAGAAAATATTAGTTATATGGTTATATTTAAATGTGTTTCATGTCTGTAGCCATTACATTGTGATAATAATTTTTAAATTTGGTAACATATTCTTCCAGTAGTCAAAAACTATCTGATTTATTTAAGTCACCCACATCAGTTACAAACAAGTTCCAAAATCTTTTTTTTTTTTTCACTTTCATCATAAGATACTACACTGGGAATATCAGATGTGATTAGCACCATCACTTGATTAAGTTTTGACAATATATCTTTATTCTTGAAGACCCATCTGACTTTTACATAGCAAGAGAGGAAAAGGAGGCTATTATAGCATTCACCATCTCTGTAATTGTTTAAGTATTGGGAGTGGCACATTCTCTTGGGATGAGGTATTGCTTTTGGTTAATCTTGGCAAAGAGCTTCATTTGGCTCTTATTATGCAATAGAACTCACTCCATATTAGGGGATTCTATGTTAAGAAATTTTCCTATTCTTACCATATATTCTTGACCTGTTAGAAAGAAAAAAAAAGAAAAGATGGTTCTGAAGTCTCTCCAGATACCTTCTGAAAATGGACCTGGGCCATCCGATAATACAGAATTATCAGATCTTCAAATATTCCAACTCTGACCAATGGACTTCAGTGGTATTTCAGGTCTGCAGGCCTGAAATCATTTAAAAGACAATATCTAACAAACCCATGCGGTCTATCTGCTTTCCTTCTCAGGTGGAGTGATTCTCAGAGTGGCCTCTAAACCAGTAACACCAACATCACTTGAGAACTTGTTAGAAACATAAATTCTGGTTTTTTTCACCCCAAAGTTACTAAATCAATAGGACCCAGGGATATGTTTTTAAAGTCCTCCATCAGTATGATTCTGAAGCTTAGGTAAGTTTAAGAACTACTGCTCTAGACCCAATCATTGTTAACTAGCTGCAGGTACCGCTAAGGCAGATGTGGAGGGAGAGTCATGCTATATCTCTGACCCTATTACCAGGTCATTCCATATAGGCCCTGGCCTCCTTCTCAAATAAAGATCTCCAGGTCTGCAAAGTAGCTTAAGTCTAGGAACAAGAAAAGAATAAATCCTCATTATTGTACCTCAACTTAATTTTATGCCCACTAGGCCCAGGATTTTTCCCCCTACACATGCCAAAAAGCTCCCTAGTTGACTGCCCTTTTGTTTCTGAAGTCTCCATAGTTAGTGCCACCAAACATCCCCATAGGTCAAAATGTTTGGATTTTTATCACTGCTCTGTGGCTTATTATGAAAATTGTGTCCACCTTGGTCTATCATGAATAAGGACCCCTAATTGGCCTCTAACTCTTTGGCATCCTATTATTTCCACTATCGTCAAGGAATGCAATTCCATTGTTTCCACTATTCTCTGACATAGAATAATCAACATAGAGCATTACTTCAGTGTTCAATGATACTAGTACTCTTCCTTATCAAAGGATTCCTTAAGGTCTTGGTAAAGAGTATGTCCTCAGGGTCCTCTTGGGTAATATAAAGATTGGCTAATCAGTTACACATAATAAACTCCTTCCAGTATTATTATTTTTCTGAGACTTAATTCCTTCCCCTACGTTGCACCAGGGAAGTGATGTTACTCAGTCTCACTGGATTGGACCCAACTGATCGAGTCTGGACTTTGAATAACCAACCTACGAGACAATTAACACCACTCTTACGTTCTCAAGACAACACACTAAATCACAAATTCCAAGTGAATAAACCCTTATCAACCCAATCCAGCCTAATAGTTTCTCTTCCTTGGTCTACACTCGTATAATTCACTCCCACCTATACTCTCTAGACTCCTGCCAATCAAAATTAATGAGATTCTACAAGTCTTTCATTCAGTCAAGTGAATTCAATGGCAATAATATGGCTTAAACCTGTTTATTTCTTTTCATTTTCTATATTTTGCTGGTTAGGACCTTTTATATGGTTTATTAGTACTCACTAATCTTATGTATTGATTTTCCAGCTCATTTGAAAAAGTGCTGTTGCAGTATTTTCTGGAAGCCTGACTCAGTCAACTTAATTTGTCTCCATCCTTAATCATTCAGGTCTTTACCACTTGTATCTTCATATCTCAGATTCATCAAGCACACTCTTATCTCCACATTACACTGCTTCTTCTATCTTGGAATTCTCCTTCTTTTCAATTTAAGTTTTCATTCATCTTTCAAAAGTAAACAGGTAGTATTTCCTTTATAAAGTATTCCTTAATTATCTTAGTCAGACTTAATTGCTCCTCCTCTTTGACCATAATGCACATTGACTATGCCTTTATTCTCCCTTGAATTATAGTCAGCAATATGCTGAAGAATTGATGCTTTTGAACTGTGGTGCTGAAAAAGACTCTTCAGAGTCCCTTGGACAGCAAGGAGATCAAACCAGTCAATTCTAAAGGAAATCAACTCTGAATATTCATTGGAAGGACTGATGCTAAAATGGAAGCTTCAATACTTTGGCCACCTGATGCGAAAAGCCAACTCACTGGAAAAGACCCTGATGCTGGGAAAAATTGAAAGCAGGAGAATGGGATGACAGAGGATATGATGGTTGGATGGCATCACTGATTCTATGGATGTGAGTTTGAGCAAACTCTGGGAGATAGTGAAGGACAAGGAAGCCTGGTGTGCTGCAGTCTATGAGGTCACAAAGAGTCAGACATGACTGAGTGACTGAACAAGAACAAATGCCTGCCTTTATTACTATCTTGAAATTATCTTGAAAGCCAGGACCGTGTCTCATTCACTTCTTTGATTTCCCCAGATCCTTAGCATAACACTAAGCAATATATGTAATAGATATACAGTATACATTTGTTTAGGTTTCCCCTCGTAGCTCAGTTGGTAAAGAATCTGCCTGCAATGCAGGAGACTTGAGTTCAGTTCCTGGGTTGGGACGATCCCCTGGAGAAGGAAATGGCAACCCACTCCAGTATTCTTGCCTGGAGAATCCCATGTACGGAGGAGCCTGGCAGGCTACAGTCCATGAGGTGGCAAGAGTCAGACATGACTTAGTGACTAAACCACCACCATACATTTGTTTAAGTGTAATTACAACTAAATATTGGCTATTTTGTTTAATGCTATTAAGGATGATTTTTACTTGTTTTCTATTGACAAATTTAGAGTATTTTTGCAACCTTTCCAGTGACCTCCAAAGATGAAACAATGACTTTAAATCCCCCAGAGTAGCTTCTTACTTTTTAAAATACTTTCATAACTACTCACTGAATATCTACAATCGTCTCAACTGAATATCTACAAACATCTCAAAAGTCATTGATCTCAATTTTTGATACAAAGTTCCTAGATTTTTTTCCCTCAGCTTTCCTGAGATGTAATTGACGTACAACATTTTGTAAGTGTAAAATATGTGCTATGTGTGCTTAGTCGCTCAGCCATGTCAGACTTTTTGAAACCTTTTGGACTGTACCCCACCAGGCTCCTCTGTCCATGGGGATTCTCCAGGCAAGAATACTGGATTGGGTTGCCATGCCCTCCTCCAGGGGATCTTCCCAACCCAGGGATCAAACCCAGATTTCCCTCATTACAGGTGGATTCTTTACCATCTGAGCCACCATGGAAGCTCAAGAATGCTGGAGTGGGTAGCCTATCCCTTCTTCAGAGGACCTTCCCAACCCAAGAATCAAACCGGGGTCTCCCACCTTGCAGGTGGATTCTTTATCATCTTGAGCTACCAGGGAAGCCCCAAGTTTAAGGTATGCAATATGTTTATTTGATACTTACATATTATGAAATGATTATCACAGCAGGGTTAGTTAACAACTTTATCACCTCACATGATTACCTTTTTTGGTATGTGTGAGAAGATCTCTCAACCTTCACTATTGTTAATTATTATAATAATATTGTACATTAGACACCTAGAACATACTCACTTTAAAACTAAGCTATGCTGTTTGATCAACATCTCCCCATTTTCCCCATTTCTCAGTCCCTGGTAACCACCATTCTACTCTCTGTTTCTGTAAAAGCTTAGCTTTCATAGATTCCATATATAGATGATATTATATAGTACATATATTTCTCCGTCTTACTAATTTCACTTATCATAATGCCCTTAAGGTCCATCCATGCTGCTGCAAAAGGCAAGATTTCCTTCTTTCTCATGCCTGAATAATATTTCATTGTCAAAGTTAATAGATTTTAAAAAATTTATTTATTTTAATTGGAGGCTAATTACTTTACAATATTGTAGTGGTTTTTGTCATACATTGACATGAATCAGCCATGGGTGTACATGACTTCCCCATACTGAACCCTCCTCCCACCTCCCTCCCCATCCCATCCCTCAGGGTCATCCCAGTGTACCAGCCCTGAACACCCTGCCTCATGCATCGAACCTGGACTGGCAATCTATTTCACATATGATAATATACAAGTTTCAATGCTATTCTCTCAAATCAACCCACCCTCGCCTTCTCCCACAGAGTCCAACAGTCTGTTCTTTACATCTGTGTCTCTTCTGCCATCTCACATATAGGGTCATTGTTACCATCTTTCTAAATTCCATATATATGCGTTAATATACTATATTGGTGTTTTACTTTCTGACTTTCTTCAATCTGTTTAGGAGGTTCCAGTTTCATCCACCTCATTAGAACTGATTCAAATGCATTCTTTTTAATAGCTGAGTAATATTCCATTGTGTATACGTACCACAGCTTTCTTATCCATTCATCTGCTGATGGACATCTAGGTTGCTTCCATGTCCTGGCTATTGTAAACAGTGCTGTGACGAACATTGGGGTACATGTGTCTCTTTCAGTTCTGGTTTCTTCAGTGTGTATGCCCAGCAGTGGGACTACTGTGTCGTATGGCAGCTCTGTTTCTAGTTTTTTAAGGAATCTCCACACTGTTCTCCATAGTGGCTGTACTAGTTTGCATTCCCACCAACAGTGTAAGAGAGTTCCCTTTTCTCCACACTCTCTCCAGCATTTATTGTTTGTAGATTTTTTGATAGCAGCCATTCTGACTGGTGTGAGATGGTATCTCATTGTGGTTTTGATTTGCATTTCTCTGATAATGAGTAATGTTGAGCATCTTTTCATGTGTTTGTTAGCCATCTGTATGTCTTCTTTGGAGAAATGTCTGTTTAGTTCTTTGGCCCATTTTTTGATTGGGTGGTTTATTTTTCTGGAATTGAGCTGCAGGAACTGCTTGTATATTTTTGAGATTAATTCTTTGTCAGTTGCTTCGTTTGCTATTATTTTCTCCCATTCTGAGGGCTGTCTTTTCACCTTGCTTATAGTTTCCTTCGTTGTGCAAAAGCTTTTAAGTTTAATTAGGCCCCATTTGTTTATCTTTGCCTTTATTTCCATTACTCTGGGAGGTGGGTCATAGAGGATCTTGCTGTGATTTATGTCAGAGAGTTTTGCCTACGTTTTCCTCTAGGAGTTTTATCTGTTGTTACATTTAAATCTTTAATCCATTTTGAGTTTATTTTTGTGTATGGTGTTAGAAAGTGTTCTAGTTTCATTCTTTTACAAGTGGTTGACCAGTTTTCCCAGCACCACTTGTCAAAGAGATTGTCTTTTCCATATTGTATTTTCTTTGTATAACATTGTCAAAGTTAATAGATTGATAATACAGTTCTTCATGGAAACTGAGACTTATCATAATGCTGTAAGCATATAGACAAGCCAGTTTTGGAAAAAGTTGTCAGAAATGGTAACAATCAATTCTTAAGAAATATGATTTAATTGCAGATCATCCCTCTTATGTTAGAATTCTTAATAAGTTACAGTATTTCTCAAAAACAAACAAAAATGTATAAAGTGGATCCAAATATTAAATATTAATACAAGCAAAGAATCTAAGTTTTTGTGAGTTTTATGGAAATTTCGAATGGAGATAATTTAAGAGAATCATTTATCAGCCTTATTGAATCGTCAAAGCTTAAGCCTTTGCATTAGTATTAAGCTAGCTTTCTGCTAGATCCTTAAGGGGACAAATGTAAAATGAAAGAATAAATTTCTTATTAAATCCAACATTTATTAGAAAACATCTTAACAAGGATGCATTGCTATTTATAGAACAATTAGTGCCTATATGTGCATCTATAGTGTTAAATTGTTTGTTGTAAATTGGCAAGAATTTCAGTCCAGTGTCTTCAGTTATATTCATCTTAATAGTTCCAACACAGACTTCTAGGTTTCCTTGGCTGAAAACAAAGATTGCTGTACAAGGTTTGTAGATGCCTTCCCATGAGTTTTTAAATGTAACCATGTTGGAGAAATAAATCTGGGCCACAAATGACCTTATTATTATTCTATATTTAGATAAAGGTGGATTTCTGGAAAATCTATTCATATATTTTAAGCTTTGATATTACCATTTCTGAAGACTGGATTTCACTTGTGAGGATACATTGAAAATACATTTTTAAAAATCCTCTCGTAAAGTAGCCAGAGGAGTTGTTGTCAATGTAATTGAAAGCATTCTTCACAGCACATGTCAATATTTTGGTTGGGAAATCTCCTTCATTAAGAACAGGTACAACAATGGCAGAGTTAGTAATAGAGAAAGAAAATATAATTATATTAGCTGATGGGTCTTAAGTGGCAGAGCCAGATGATGGATACTATTGGTCTCCCTCAGTGAAAGATAGCAGTCATGTTTTCTGAATCCCTTAAGACAGTAGGTAACAAATAGGTATTCAATACTATAATTCACTCCAGCTAGATGATTAGAATCTTGTAGAGACTTTTTAAATAAGTAATGATTCTATTTTTCATTTCAATACTTTAAATGTCAAAACTTTAAAAGTTAATATTATGCTTGTGAGCAGATACTGAGCAGAAAGAACTAAAGATAAGGTTTTATGCTAAGGTTACCAGATGCCCAATATCATTAAATAACTCAGACTTGATCCCATAAAACTTCTCTGATTCACTGGTATTGTTGATATTTTGCAAAGCTTATGTTTTCCAGCATAATTTTGGTTAAGTCAGCAAAGCTACTATAATATAAGTTAAAGACATGGAGATACCTTAGAAGGTAACTCTAAAAAGAGAGAGAGAGAGTGAGATTATTAAGAGTCTAAGAATCCATTTACAGGTGAAATAGTTGGACTGGTAAAGAAGAAAAGAAAAGACTAAGAAATAAAACAGATGGAGAGAGATGGTATTTGTAGGAATATGTTGAGAGATAGCTGCTGGTAATTTTAAAAATATTGACTGAAAAGGAGAAAATGCTCAAGGCAGATAAATTCCAAAAACTTAGAATATTAAAACAGCATGTCAGCGCTCTTATTTCCAGGAAAGAGCTGGAGAGACAAGTCTAACAACTCCTGGAATGCCAGAAATTAAAAAAAGCAGAGAGTAAAAGGACAAAATTTATTACCAGTTTTCTGAGAAGAGGGAAGACAGGGTTAATACAGAGTTTTTTTTCCCAGGTAAGGGGCACGAGGCTAGTAACCCTGATTTTACTACCAAATAGATCTAGCGTAGGAGTGATAGAACAGGTTTCAACCCTAGAGACCTACTCTAGGAGTGGCATGATAGCTCTCTAGAGTTAAGGGAATAGTTGATGGGATGCAAATTATGATGGCTTTTTTTGCATGATATAAAAACTATACTGGGACCACTAAATGGGATTTAAATTGAGCTAGTGCTGCTTAGAGTTGTTATTTTAATTTTTTCATAAAACAATATGAGGTATAAGTTAGAAATGTTTCCTTTGACATAAGAGGAAAAATATATAAAAACATATAAGAGGGAAAATGTTAAAAAAAAATACATAAAACATATAGAATTTTCTAGCCTGTATGTCACATTTACAAAATTGCTCTTAATTATTAAAGTGCTGTGGCCAAGTCATCTAATATAAACCTTTTCTCCCTCCCATTTAGGAATTTTGTTACTAATCAGGAATATTCAGGTACTTTGAATTTGGCTCTTGCAACTTTTTTCTCATGTTAACAAATGCATTTCCTGTAGCTCTTTTTATTCCTTTCTAAATAAGATGCTTGTTTACATTAATATGACCAAATTACAGCTTGCTTTCTTTTGCTTAAGTCTGTCACCATACAATAAGAGGCTTGTCAATTCTGATAATGTGTAAAGCACTGTCTTATTATTTTTATCTATAAAGAATTCTAGAATTTGAGTGAAAGCATTAGTAACAAAAATGGTAGGAAGAACTGAGAGAGATGCTTTTCCTGACACTCTTTTAAAAAGTCATGATGTGAAATTCAAGTTGATTATTTGGCAGAAAAGAATACAAAAACAATGATAATCATTTTTACTACATTCTGGAGAAAACATGAAACTATTTAATATCTTGTATTCTTAGGTATCCAATGACTATTTTGTAAAAGGCTCGTTTAAGAAGATAAGTCTGAATTAGAACCAAGCTCTAATTTTTTTTTTCTATCATATCTGAAAGAGTTCAATTCTATAGTCAAAATCTATTTGTATAAAATTAGTGTACTAGTGGTTATAGAGTAAAGTGAATATTTGGCTAATAGCTAATAAATTTGTTAAATTTGTAACTGAAACTGTAAAGTTATTTAGACACTATATAGTCAATGACAAGTGTATGTGCAATGAAATAGTAACTATAACATTACTAATGGCCTACTATATCACTTTCTATTTGTGCTCCACAAGGCTTCCATAGCACGATGAACTGAGTCACTGAGCAAACAATTTTTTGATGATGAAAATTAATATGTGCCTATTTGGCTTTTTGCTTATTTTGTTTACGACAAAATGGACCATTACATTAGATGTTTCTTCTTCTAAGAACACATTAATACATCCTTGGATATTTATATGGTTGATTCTTTTGCATCATTTCGGTCTCAGTTTAAAAGTTGATATATATAAAAAATGGACAAGTGGGACCTAATCAAACTTCTAAGCTTTGGCACAGCAAGGCAAATTATTAAAAACAAACAAACCAAAAAAACCACAAAAAGACAACACAAAGAATAAGAGAAAATACTTGGAAATGATGCAACTGACCAGCGCTTAATTTCTAAAATATACACACAGGTCATACAACCCAATATCAAAGAAACAAACAACAATCAAAAAATGGGCAGAAGACCTAAATAGACATTTCTCCAAAGAGGACTTACAAATGGCCAACACACACATGTAAAGATGCTCAAAATCGCTAATTATCAGAGAAATGCATATCAAAACTACAATGAGGTATTACCTCACACTGGTCAGAATGGCCATCATCAAACAGTCTCAAATAGTAAATGCAGGAAAGGGTGTGAAAAAAGGAACCTTCCTACACGTTGGCAGAAATGTAAACTGGTGTAGTACTATGGAAGAGTATGAAGGTTCCTTAAAAAACTAAAATGAGAGTTACCATATGATCCAACAATCCTACTCTTGGGTATATATACTGAAAAGATGAAATCTCTAATTTGAAAAGATACATGTACCCTAATGTCCACAGCAGCCTTATTGACAATAGACAAGACATAGAAGCAACCTAAAGGTCTGTCAAATGATGAGTGGATAAAGAAGGTACAAATACAGACACACAAAATGGAATATTAGTCATAAAAAGATAATGAAATAATGACATTTGTAGTAAAGTGGATGAACCTAGAGATGATCATACTAAGTGAAGCAAGTCAGACAAAGACAAATATTATTCAATATCAGTAACATGTGAAATCAAAAAATTAATAAAAGAAAATAAAAAAATAATAAGAATTTATGAAATAGAAATGGACAGAGAAAATAAACTTATGGTTACCAAAGGGGAAAGGTGGAAGAGGTATAAATTAGGAACATGGGATTAACAGATATACACTACTACATGTGACATAGATGAACAACAAGGACTTACTGTGCAGCGCAAGAAACTATGTTCAATATCTTATAAAAACTTATAATGGAAGAGAACCCGGAAAATAATATATGAATATCTATCTATATATATATATGAATCACTGTACTGTACAGCTGAAATTGACACAATACTGTGAATCAATTATAACTCAAAAAAAGTTTCTTTCTTGACCACCAATCTAAATAATCTCCCATTTACTATTTTATTTTCATTTTAGAACCTATATTAGTTTGCTAGGGTTTCCATAATAAGCACAACAGATCAGGTGGCCTAAGTAACAGAAACTAATTTTCTTACAGTTCTGGAGGCTGCAAGTCCAAACATAGTTGGTTTTCTCTAAGGCTTCTGTCTTTGACTTGCAGATGGCCACCCGCTCACTGCCTTTTCACCTAGGCACCCCTCCATGCACACACAGGAGCTAGCTGTTGCTCTGCGTGTCCTCATCTCCTCTTCTTATGAGGATGCCAATCAGACTGGATTAGGGTCCACTCTAAGGGCATCATTTTAATGTAACTACCTCTTTAAAGGCCCAGTCTCCAAATGCAATCACATTCTGAGGTACTGCAGTTAGGGATTCAACATGTGAATTTTGGGGGGATATAATTCAGCTCATAAGATCACTTAAAATATATGAAATTATAATGTTTATATATATTTAGTTGTTTATTATCTTTTTTCTCTCATTAGAAAGTATTCACCATAACATACCACAACTGTATTGCTAATTTTTATTTTTATTTTTAACACTTAGAACAGAGTCTGGTACTTTCAGTATGTATTTGTAGAATGAACAAACAGATAAATGAATGGTGAAATGATTTAATTATCATCTCTCATATTTATACTACCATTACAATTTTAATAATTTGACATTTAGGAGTCATGAAAAGGGACCGTTTAGTTTTTTTAATCTTAAGGATGCTATGTAAATATTATTTTTCACACATACCTAAGACTCAATTTATAATTAAAAGATATCTTATGTTTACTGATTCTATCGAAAAGCAGTGAGATTCTATGCCCTACCTTCAAAACAGATAAGGTGGCAAAGATTTCAATCTGCTCAAAGGAATGAGTATCTTGGGAAGGTTAAGGAAGAAAAAAAGCATTCTTTTTCTCTATTTATAGTGATTGCCACCTCTATGAGCTAAGAAAATAAAATCATGACTGTGGCAGGCACCTTGTTTTAGGTGAGTATGTTGGTCAGTCATCTAAGTGACTACATTTCTTAGCTTCATTTGCTGCTAAATGTATGGTCATTTGATTTAGTTCTGGTAGAGATATATAGGCTTCCCTGGTGGCTTAGTGGTAAAGAATCTGCCTGCCAAAAGAGGAGATATGGGTTAGATCCCTGGGTTGGGACGATACCCTGGAGAAGGAAATGGCAAACTACTTCAGTATTCTTGCCTGGGAAATCCCATGGACAAAGGAGCCTGGACATGTGAAAGTGAAAACCGCTCAGTCATGTCCGACTTTTTGGGACCCCAAGGACTATACCGTCCATGGAATTCTCCAGGCCAGACTACAGGAGTGGTAGCCATTCCCTTCTCCAGGGGATCTTCCCAACTCAGGGATCGAACCGAGGTCTCCCTCATTGCTGGCAGATTCTTTACCAGGTGAGCCACAAGCCTGGACATGTGGTTCCTGTGAAATTCCATGGACATGCCGGCTACAGTCCATGCGGCTATAGTCGCAAAGAGTTTGACACAATTTAGTGACTAAAAATAACAACAACAGACAAGTAATATGTATATATGTGAAAGTGTCCAGGGGTACATCAGGAGAGTCTCCTTAAAAACAAAAGAGGGTTGAGTCTTTTTTTCTTTTCTTCTTTTTTTTTTTTTTCTTGCCTGGAAGATAGATAGGAAAGCTAGATTTTAATGGTGATCTTGGACTGTGAGATTGAGGACCACATCCTAGGAGTGGCGAAGTATTTGTGCTGGAAGGAAGGAGCTTGCATCTTTTGTGATTTTATGGAGCTGCTAAGGCAGCACTGGACTCCTTTTAGTCAGTCAGTTCAGTGGCTCAGTTGTGTCTGACTCTTTGCGACCCCATGGACTGCAGCACGCCAGGCCTCCCTGTCCATCACCAACTCCCAGAGCTTACTCACACTCATGTTCATTGAGTCGGTGATGCCATCCAACCATCTCATCCTCTGTCAATCCCTTCTCCTCCTGCCTTCAATCTTTCCCAGCATCAGGGTCTTTTCAAATGAGTCAGCTCTTCACATCAAAGTATTGGAGTTTCAGCTTCAACACCAGTCCTTCCAATGAACACTCAGGACTGATTTCCCTTAGGATGGACTGGCTGGATCTCCTTGCAGTCCAAGAGTCTTCTCCAACACCACAGTTCAAAAGCATCAATTGTTTGGTGCTCAGCTTTCTTTACAGGGCAAATCTCACATCCATACATGACTACTGTAAAATCCATAGCTTTGACTAGATGGACCTTTGTTGGCAAAATAATGTCTCTGCTTTTTAATATGCTGTCTAGGTTGGTCATAGCTTTTCTTCCAAGGAGCAAGTGTCTTTTAATTTCATGGCTGCAGTCACCATCTGCAGTGATTTTGGAGCCAAAAAATAAAGTCTGTCACTGTTTCCATTGTTTCCCCATCTATTTGCCATGAAGTGATGAGTCTGGATGCCATGATCTTAGTTTTTTGAATGTTGAGTTTTAAGCCAACTTTTTCACTCTCCTCTTTCACTTTCATCAAGAGGCTCTTTAGGTGTTCTTTGCTTTCTGCCATAAGGGTGGTGTCATTTGGGTATCTGAGGTTATTGATATTTCTCCCAGCAATCTTGAATCCAGCTTATGCTTCATCCAGCCGGGCGTTTAGCGTGATATACTTTGCATATAAGTTAAATAAGTAGGGTGACAATATACAGCCTTGACATACTCCTTTAATCTTAATCTTTTAATCTTAAATTAATGAATGTGAGAGAAAAATTGTTTAAACTACTTTTATTTAGGGTTTTTCTGTGACTTTAAAATAATGATCATCATTTCTTTCTATAATATTCATTAAAAGCCTGTATAGTCTACAACTGGGTGTTGCCTATGATCCTTGCAATTTTTGCCTTGCCTGAAGGTTTTTTCTTAAAGTGACACCTTTAGTGACTAACACTGAAGCACTGACTTCCCTAGAATTCCCACTTTTACTATGCTGTACAAAACTGCTGAAGTTTTAGAGTTTAACTATTTTTTCCATCACTGAGGGCTGTCTTAGGCACTCCCACAGCAACGTGAATTAACCCTTAACTTATCACGAAGTCTTATAGTTGGCAGTTTACTTCTGTGCCTTTCTCACTACCATATACTCCTGGGCATAGGAGCCTGATTTATTGTTGTATTCCTTGCACTTAGTGCAGATCCTGGCTAAGAAGTAAATGCTCATTTAATGACTAAATGGGCTTTCAAATATTTTATCTATCTATTCATCTATTTTCCTCATATTCCAGGAAAGGAATGAAATGTATGAAAGGCAGGTTTTATTACAATTCCAACAGACTGGGTTAAACTTTATTCGTGATATTGTGGTCCTATTTAAACTTTTTACAGAATTTGTTGTGCATTAGCAGTGGTTCTCACAGTGAGCTCCTATACCAACAGCAGCAGCATTATAGCTCTAATGAGACTGTTTAAGAGGCTAGATATAAAGACAATGATAAAAAATATCACATAGTCATGGAGAGGCAGTATGGCATAGCATTTAAAGAACACAAATTTGCCTTGAGAACTAAGATCAAAATTCCAATTTTACTTCGATTTCAGGGAAGTAATAATTCTTTTCTATACAGGTGTTATCAGGATTAAATGATTTAATAATTAAATCACAAATGTGTATTTTTAAAGTGCCAAGTTCTTAATATAGCACATGACACATAGAAAATGCACAATAATTGTTAGCCATTAGGAGTTTAACATAGAACTCAGTATCACATTGCTTTCATCCTTCCATCTAGTATAGGATGCTTTCTTTCTTGATTTATTTTATCAATTCTTTATCAACCCTACATTTTGTGATGTACTGGTTTAAGTGGTAAATTTGGCAACAACTTAGGCTTCCAATTTACTGATAAAAATTAATGACCAATTGTAGGGTTTCCCTTGTAAAATACAACTCATATTGACTTTGCAAAGCAGCCCGTTTCTTTTTATGCCTAAATTCTGCTTGCAGAAAACATACAGGAAATTTCTATTTCATTTCAGACCATAAATTTTGAACATGTATTTATCTATTAACTGTAAATTTTATATTTTTTAAAAAAGATTTTTTTCTGGAAATTAGGAATTCATTTTCACCATGAAAATAAAAACTATCCTCAATAAATTCAAGTCTGCAAGAGTTTTCCCTTTTAATCCCTCAAAGACCAAGAAAAATAGCTCTCTGTAAAATCTCATCTCAAACATTGTACTGAGTGAGAATATCAATCATTTAGTAATCTCTTGAATATAATTCCCTTAGTGAGAGCAAAAATGGGAAATTAGAAGAAAACTTCTAAATTTGGCCTGACATGGGAATAAATATTTTTCAACCAGTATGTAATTGTTTTTTGTATTCACTGTACTGTGCTGTAATCTTATACTTTAGGAATTCAGTCACTATGATGAAGCACCCAAAATTCATTTCTACAACTTTTCACTAAAATTAGTAAATAAATATAAAGTGGAATGACATAATTTTTCAGTTATGATCATAATTACAAGGGAATTAAATTTGTTAAAAAATGTAGATTGAACTTTGTTCTAATTGGTTTACATTTAAAGATTCTTTGATCTGTGATAACAGTAATATATATTAACATGTTGCATTTTAAAGTGACATTGCCTTTCATTAATCAAGTGTCTGTATGGTTGATTAATTTGTACAAGATTTAAATTGCTATGAAAATTTATCATTCATAGCCATGATCTCCATTTACATATATGTTAATTATGGTAAATGTAATCTTTTTCTGAATCCTCTGGGCTGCATACTAAAAAGACAAAGTGATCAGAGTGACTACTTTTCCTATCACAAAGTGAACTCTTACTGTTACTCAAAACTGTTGTACTTGTCAAAGCTAGGCTAAAAACATAATATTTTCTGCTGAAGGCAAGTTCAAATTCCATAGATGATGTTTCCTATTCAAGTGATTTCTTTAATAGGCAGCCACAGCATTACTATATTTATTTACTATTGTATTTAGTACTGTCTCTGCATGCTGTCAAAATTTTCTTTCGCTTTGAAGCATTCTCTGGTATTAACGCTAATATTAATGAGCACAAAATAAGTTTATAATATATCTTTAAAGCAGAATGACTTGAAGTTACTTGGAAAAGAGTTTGTAATAATTTAAAATTGTTAGAAATAGAAACCTTAAAAAAAAAGAAGAAAAAGAAAAAAAAAAAGAAACACAGCATTTTAAGACTACTTGGAAAGATTTTGTTCCAAAAAGTTAACATATGAAAGTACTTCTGAAGTTTCTCTAAGAAATTAGATTGATCTTTGTTTTTTGCAGAAAAATATTTTGTACTTAAGAAAAATGAGTTGATAGTTTTTATCATTTTATAGGCAAGCATCTAAATAGTCAGGATAAATGTAAATGTTACCATCTATGAGACTAAATTCCTACTATACATTTTTTCTAGGAGTATTGTGTGAAACTGGAAACACAATTCGGAAATGTGGGTCTGGCCTCACACAGCCCACTATTGGTTTTTTCCTTAGGAATGTTTTTTGTATGTTTTATCCAAATCCAAGGCATGCTAACCAACAATTGTCTTATTATTTTTATTTTTTAAGAAATGCATTCCATTTGTTCCCCAACTGTGACCTTCTCTTAACAAATATTGGTCTGGAGAGAATTCTAATATATTATAAGTGAAAAATGATATGGTAACTAATGTTTTAGAGTGACTATGATAGGCCTTGCTAGGCAAATGTTGGAAAATTTAATTATTCCTATTAAATGTCTATAATTGTATGCTTAAATTGTTAGTATTTACATAATATATTCACTTCAAGAGAAGCCTCATTTCTTAGTCACAACTTAATAGAATTAAAATATCCATCTTAGAAACCTTTGCAAGCATAGCACCTCTGACTACCTGACGAGGCTATTTTTAAAGACACTTATTTGGCAATTTTCTTATACTCAGCCTAATCACAAGGGAAACAAACTAATATGGCACCTGTTCTGATAGATGGATGTCGTACCTTCATTCTCTGATCTCAGACCTTGCAAGACATATTTCAAAGAAGCATCACTTCCCTCACCACAGAAATGCATCCACCTCTAAACTCGAAATAGCAAAAGCATAGGGCAGAAGATGGGGAATATATTATCCAACTAAAATTACAGAGAAATTTTAAGTAGGCAGAATATAATTGCCCAATTTGGAAATTAGCCAGGACACAGGGTTTAACATCATCTTTACTCTTTTGAAAAGTGCCATGGGATTTTTAATAACTGCTGGTGGTCAAGACCTTGGTTTTACCCTCATCCATTAGACGACACCTCCAGCAGTGCAGTGCCCCCTCATACCATGCTGGGGCATCAGTTCAGTACTGACTCAGTGAAAATTGTGCCACCTACTGAATCATCCACAGCTCATCTTAGAGTGCCCCGGCTTTTAGGCTTTTCTCTAGAGAGCTGTTATGAAGGATGGGACCAGGCTCAATGATGCTTAATTTATTAGATTTCAAGGCTTTAAATGGTTAAGATCTCAGACCTGAGTTTTACTTTCAATCTAAGCCAAAAGATTTTTCATGATTTTTCCATACTTATGGGCTATAATAATGGTCTGGATCATTAAACTATACATGATACACATCTCTCTTTGAAAATAAGGAAATAAAGATAATGACACATATACCTACATAAATATGTATTTATGTACATTGATACACGCAATAGAAAGCAGATTCCCTCATTTGTAATATATTTTAATCTTTTAAAATGGAAATACTACCACCCTTTCACTAAAAAAATTTTTTAAAAAAGTAAACTATATTCCACAATGAGTTTATTTTCCTTTCTAGATTTTTTAAGAATCTAGGAACAAATATTTTAAAAAGTAAAAGCAAACCTTGGAGGTAGTAGACTTCACTGGCCATGTAAATAAAGTGAATTTTTGTAAAAGAAAACATTTATTCTAGCTTTCCAAATAAAATCTTGCCATCTACAAAAGAACCTCAATACAGGAGGAGCCAAGATGGTGGAGGAGTAGGATGGGGAGACCACTTTCTCTCTTACAAATTCATCAAAAGAATAACTGAACGCAGAGCAAACTTCACAAAACAACTTCTGATCACTAGCTGAGGTCATCAGGCTCCCAGAAAAGCAGCCCATTGTCTTCGAAAGGAGGTAGGACAAAATATAAAAGATAAAAAGTGAGGCAAAAGAGCTAAGGACGGAGATCCGTCCAGGAAGGGAGTCTCAGGCGGCATTGCTTGGGGTAGGGTCTGGGCCTGAGTGCCCTGAGGACAATCGGAGGGAGCTTCTGTGAGTTGCCAACTTGAACTGGTGGGAGAGCAAAAGAGAGAGAGAAAATTAACCGGCCCGAACACACTGCCGGCAGTTCGCAGAACAAAGTGACCAAGAAAGTCCAGAGAAGAGCTCGCAGGCTGCGGACCGGCCCAACCCCGCCGGAGGCAGGAGGCAGTGGGGAGGAGAAGGTCGCGGCGAGACACAGGGCGCAGACACCCGATTGGCGCGGGCAGGGACTGGGGCTGGGGACGCGGAGGGCAGAAGGTGCACGCACCTGACTGGCGCCAGCGGAAACTGAGACTGGGACTGCGGAAGGGAGTGGGCGCGCCGCACCCGGGGAGAGTGCGCCCATCGACCGCTCTGACGGGGAAGGCACAGGGAGCAGGCGCAGCTTTTTGCTCCGTGCTTTTGTGGAACACCCGAGGGCTGGAACCTCGCGCAGCGCGGGGCGCGCTCCGTACGGAGCAGCCGGGAGCCTGAGCAGCGCAGACGGAGAAAGCAGCGGCGGCCCCTCCCCGCGGCACCAGCCCCTCCCCGCAGAGCGACGGAACTAGCTACCTGAATAAGAGTCCACCTCCGCCAGGCTGTGTCAGGGCAGAAATGAGGCTCTGAAGAGACCGGCAAACAGAAGCCAAATAAACAAAGGGAACCGCTTCAGAAGGGACCGGTGCAACAGATTAAAATCCCTGTAGAAAACACCGACTACACCAGAAGGGGCCTGTAGATATCAAGAAGTGTAAGCTGGAACGAGGAGCTATCTGAAACTGAGCCGAACCCACACTGACCGCAACAGCTCCAGAGAAATTCCTAGGTATATTTTTACTTTTTTTTTTTTTTTTAAGTAAGAAAAAAAAATTTTTATTTTTTATTTTTTTATTTTTTCTCTTTTATTTTCCTTTAAAATTCCCCATTACTCGCCCATTACTCCTTAACTTTCATTTTCATAGATTTTTATGATTTTTTTAATTAGGGGAAAAAAAAATTTTTTTTTCTTCTTTTATTTTCTTTCCTTTTTCTATTCTATTTTCTATTTTTCTTTTTCTCTTATTTCTTTTAAAGTCCTCTAGTACTCCTCTACTACTCCTTAATTTTCATTTTCAATACACTATAACCTTACAAAAAAAAAGAAGAAGAGAAGCCCTATTTTTAAACCGAAATTCAGTTCCCATTTTTATTCAGGAGTTATTCTCTCCCAATCTTGACTCTCTGTTTTCTACCTCAGAACACCTCTATTTCCTCCTTTCCCCTTCTCTTCCCAATCCAATTCTGTGAATCTTTGTAGGTGTCTGGGCTACGGAGAACACTCTGGGAACAGACAACTGCGTAGATCTGTCTCTCTCCTCTTGAGTCCCCCTTTTTCTCCTCCTGCTCATCTCTATCTCCCTCCTCCCTCTCCTCTTCTTCATGTAACTCTGTGACCCTCTCTGGGTGTCCCTAACGGGGGAGAATCTTTTCGCCATTAACCTAGAAGTTTTATTATCAGTGCTGTATAGTTGGAGAAGTCTTGAGACTACAGGAAGAATAAAACTGAAATCCAGAGGCAGGAAACTTAAGCCCAAAACCTGAGAACACCAGAAAACTCCTGACTACATGGAACTTTAAGTAATAAGTGACCGTCCAAAAGCCTCCATACCTACACTGAAACCAACCACCACCCAAGAGCCAATAAGTTTTAGAGCAAGACATACCACGCAAATTCTCCAGCAACGCAGGAACATAGCCCTGAACGTCAACATACAGGCTGCCCAAGGTCACACCTAACACATAGACCCATCTCAAAACTCATTACTGGGCACTCCATTGCTCTCCAAAGAGAAGAAATCAAGTTCCACGCACCAGTACACTGACGCAAGCTTCCCTAACCAGGAAACCTTGAGAAGCCAATTGTCTAACCCCACCCACTGGGTAAGTCCTCCACAATAAAAAAGGAACCACAGACCTCCAGAATACAGAAAGTCCACTCCAGACACAGCAATCTAAACAAGATGAAAAGGCAAAGAAATACCCAACAGGTAAAGGAACATGAAAAATGCCCACCAAGTCAAACAAAAGAGGAGGAGATAGGGAATCTACCTGAAAAAGAATTTAGAATAATGATAATAAAAATGATCCAAAATCTTGAAAACAAAATGGAGTTACAGATAAATAGCCTGGAGACAAAGATTGAAAAGATGCAAGAAATGTTTAATAAAGACCTAGAAGAGACACCTGGGGATAGTGCGCCCATCAAGCCCCTCGCTGCCTGGACCGCTCTGACGGGGAAGGCACAGAGAGCAGGCGCAGCTTTTCCTTCCGCGCTTTTGTGTAACACCCGAGGCCTGGAACCTAACGCAGAGGGCGGAAGGCGCGAGCACCCGACTGGCGCCAGCGGAAACTGAGACTGGGTCCGCGGAAGGGAGTGAGTGCGCCACACCTGGGGATAGTGCGCCCATCAAGCCCCTCGCTGCCTGGACCGCTCTGACGGGGAAGGCACAGAGAGCAGGCGCAGCTTTTCCTTCCGCGCTTTTGTGTAACACCCGAGGGCTGGAACCTAGCGCAGCGCGGGGCGCGCTCCATATAGAACAGCCGGGAGCCTGAGCAGCGCAGACGGAGAAAGCAGCGTCAGCCCCTCCCGGCAGCGCCAGCCCGCCCCCGCAGGGCCAGCCCCTCCCCGCAGCGCCAGCCCCGCCCCGCAGCGCCAGCCCATCCCCGCAGCGTCAGCCCCTCCCAGCAGCGCAACGGAACTAGCTACCTGAATAAGAGTCCACCTCCGCCCGCCTGTGTCAGGGCAGAAATGAGGCTCTGAAGAGACCGGCAAACAGAAGCCAAATAAACAAAGGGAACCGCTTCAGAAGGGACTGGTGCAACAGATTAAAATCCCTGTAGAAAACACTGACTTCACCGGAAGGGCCCTGTAGATATCGAGAAGTGTAAGCTGGAACGAGGAGCTATCTGAAACTGAGCCGAACCCACACTGACAGCAACAGCTCCAGAGAAACTCCTAGATATATTTTTACTTTTTTTTTTCTAAGTAAGGAAAAAAAAAAAAAATTTTTTTTTCTTTTTATATTTTTTCGTTTTTATTTTTTCTCTTTTATTTTCCTTTAAAATTCCCTATTACTCCCCCATTACTCCTTAACTTTCATTTTCATAGATTTTTACGATTTTTTTAATTAGGGGAAAAAAAATTTTTTTTTTCTTTCTTTCTTTTGTTTTGTTTTTTTTTCTTTTTCTTTTTTTTTCTTTTTTCTTCTTTTTTTTCCTTTCCGTTTTCTCTTTTATTTTCTATTTTTCTTTTTCTCTTATTTCTTTTAAAGTCCTCTAGTACTCCTCTACTACTCTTCATTTTCATTTTCACTACACTATAACCTTACAAAAAAAAAAAAAAGAGAAGCCCTATCTTTAAACCGAAGATTAGTCTCTCCCAATCTTGACTCTCTGTTTTCTACCTCAGAACACCTCTATTTCCTCCTTTCCCCTTCTCTTCCCAATCCAATTCTGTGAATCCTTGTAGGTGTCTGAGATACAGAGAACACTCTGGGAACAGACAGCTGCGTAGATCTGTCTCTCTCCTCTTGAGTCCCCCTTTTTCTCCTCCTGCTCATCTCTATCTCCCTCCTCCCTTTTCTCCTGTTCATGTAACTCTGTGAACCTCTCTGGGTGTCCCTAACGGGGGAGAATCTTTTCGCCATTAACCTAGAAGTTTTATTATCAGTGCTGTATAGTTGGAGAAGTCCTGAGACTACAGGAAGAATAAAACTGAAATCCAGAGGCAGGAAACTTAAGCCCAAAACCTGAGAACACCAGAAAACTCCTGACTACATGGAACTTTAAGTAATAAGTGACCGTCCAAAAGCCTCCATACCTACACTGAAACCAACCACCACCCAAGAGCCAATAAGTTTTAGAGCAAGACATACCACGCAAATTCTCCAGCAACGCAGGAACATAGCCCTGAACGTCAACATACAGGCTGCCCAAGGTCACACCTAACACATAGACCCATCTCAAAACTCATTACTGGGCACTCCATTGCTCTCCAAAGAGAAGAAATCAAGTTCCACGCACCAGTACACTGACGCAAGCTTCCCTAACCTGGAAACCTTGACAAGCCAATCGTCTAACCCCACCCACTGGGTAAATCCTCCACAATAAAAAGGAACCACAGACCTCCAGAATACAGAAAGTCCACTCCAGACACAGCAATCTAAACAAGATGAAAAGGCAAAGAAATACCCAACAGGTAAAGGAACATGAAAAATGCCCACCAAGTCAAACAAAAGAGGAGGAGATAGGGAATCTACCTGAAAAAGAATTTAGAATAATGATAATAAAAATGATCCAAAATCTTGAAAACAAAATGGAGTTACAGATAAATAGCCGGGAGACAAAGATTGAAAAGATGCAAGAATTGTTTAATAAAGACCTAGAAGAAATAAAAAAGAGTCAATTAAAAATGAACAATGCAATGAATGAGATCAAAAACACTTTGGAGGGAACCAAGAGTAGAATAACGGAGGCAGAAGATAGGATAAGTGAGGTAGAAGATAAAATGGTGGAAATAAATGAAGCAGAGAGGAAAAAAGAAAAAAGAATCAAAAGAAATGAGGACAACCTCAGGGACCTCTGGGACAATGTGAAACGCCCCAACATTCGAATCATAGGAGTTCCAGAAGAAGAAGACAAAAAGAAAGGCCATGAGAAAATACTCGAGGAGATAATAGCTGAAAACTTCCCTAAAATGGGGAAGGAAATAGCCACTCAAGTCCAAGAAACCCAGAGAGTCCCAAACAGGATAAACCCAAGGCGAAACACCCCAAGACACATATTAATCAAACTAACAAAGATCAAACACAAAGAACAAATATTAAAAGCAGCAAGGGAAAAACAACAAATAACACACAAAGGGATTCCCATAAGGATAACAGCTGACCTATCAATAGAAACCCTCCAGGCCAGAAGGGAATGGCAGGACGTACTGAAAGTAATGAAAGAGAATAACCTACAACCTAGATTACTGTATCCAGCAAGGATCTCATTCAGATATGAAGGAGAATTCAAAAGCTTTACAGATAAGCAAAAGCTGAGAGAATTCAGCACCACCAAACCAGCTCTTCAACAAATGCTAAAGGATCTTCTCTAGACAGGAAATGCAGAAAGGTTGTATAAACGTGAACCCAAAACAACAAAGTAAATGGCAACGGGACCACACCTATCAATAATTACCCTAAATGTAAATGGGTTGAATGCCCCAACCAAAAGACAAAGATTGGCTGAATGGATACAAAAACAAGACCCCCATATATGCTGTCTACAAGAGACCCACTTCAAAACAAGAGACACATACAGACTAAAAGTGAAGGGCTGGAAAAAAATATTTCATGCAAATGGAGACCAAAAGAAAGCAGGAGTTGCAATACTCATATCAGATTAAATAGACTTTCAAATAAAGGATGTGAAAAGAGACAAAGAAGGACACTACATAATGATCAAAGGATCAATCAAAGAAGAAGATATAACAATTATAAATATATATGCACCCAACATAGGAGCACCGCAATATGTACGGCAAACGCTAACGAGTATGAAAGAGGAAATTAATAGTAACACAATAATAGTGGGAGACTTTAATACCCCACTCACAACTATGGATAGATCAACTAAACAGAAAATTAACAAGGAAACACAAACCTTAAATGACACAATGGACCAGCTAGACCTAATTGATATCTATAGGACATTTCACCCCAAAACAATCAACTTCACCTTTTTCTCAAGTGCACACGGAACCTTCTCCAGAATAGATCACATCCTGGGCCATAAATCTGGTCTTGGAAAATTCAAAAAAATTGAAATCATTCCAGTCATCTTTTCTGACCACAGTGCAGTAAGATTAGATCTCAATTACAGGAAAAAAATTGTTAAAACTTCAAACATATGAAGGCTAAATAACACGCTTCTGAATAACCAACAAATCATAGAAGAAATCAAAAAAGAAATCAAAATATGTATAGAAATGAATGAAAATGAAAACACAACAACCCAAAACCTATGGGACACTGTAAAAGCAGTGCTAAGGGGAAGGTTCATAGCATTACAGGCTTACATCAAGAAACAAGAAAAAAACCAAATAAATAACCTAACTCTACACCTAAAGCAATTAGAGAAGGAAGAAATGAAGAACCCCAGAGTTAGCAGAAGGAAAGAAATCTTAAAAATCAGGGCAGAAATAAATGCAAAAGAAACTAAAGAGACCATAGCAAAAATCAACAAAGCTAAAAGCTGGTTTTTTGAAAAAATAAACAAAATTGACAAACCATTAGCAAGACTCATTAAGAAACAAAGAGAGAAGAACCAAATTAACAAAATTAGAAGTGAAAATGGAGAGATCACAGCAGACAACACTGAAATACAAAGGATCATAAGAGACTACTACCAGTAGCTCTATGCCAATAAAATGGACAACTTGGATGAAATGGACAAATTCTTAGAAAAGTATAACTTTCCAAAACTGAACCAGGAAGAAATAGAAGATCTTAACAGACCCATCACAAGCAAGGAAATCGAAACTGTCATCAAAAATCTTCCAGCAAACAAAAGCCCAGGACCAGATGGCTTCACAGCTGAATTCTACCAAAAATTTAGAGAAGAGCTAACACCTATCTTACTCAAACTCTTCCAGAAAATTGCAGATGAAGGTAAACTTCCAAACTCATTCTATGAGGCCACCATCACCCTAATTCCAAAACCAGACAAAGATGCCACAAAAAAAGAAAACTACAGGCCAATATCACTGATGAACATAGATGCAAAAATCCTTAACAAAATTCTAGCAAACAGAATCCAACAACATATTAAAAAAATCATACACCATGACCAAGTGGGCTTTATCCCAGGAATGCAAGGATTCTTTAATATCCGCAAATCAATCAATGTAATACACCACATTAACAAATTGAAAGATAAAAACCATATGATTATCTCAATAGATGCAGAGAAAGCCTTTGACAAAATTCAACACTCATTTATGATTAAAACTCTCCAAAAAGCAGGAATAGAAGGAACATACCTCAACATAATAAAAGCTATATATGACAAACCCACAGCAAGCATCACCCTCAATGGTGAAAAATTGAAGGCATTTCCCCTGAAATCAGGAACAAGACAAGGGTGCCCACTCTCACCACTACTATTCAACATAGTGTTGGAAGTTCTGGCGATAGCAATCAGAGCAGACAAAGAAGTAAAAGGAATCCAGATAGGAAAAGAAGAAGTAAAACTCTCACTGTTTGCAGATGACATGATCCTCTATATAGAAAACCCTAAAGACTCTACCAGAAAATTACTAGAGCTAATCAATGAATATAGTAAAGTTGCAGGATATAAAATTAACACACAGAAATCCCTTGCATTCCTATATACTAACAATGAAAAAACAGAAAGAGAAATTAAGGAAACAATACCATTCACCATTGCAACAAAAAGAATAAAATACTTAGGAGTATATCTACCTAAAGAAACAAAGGACCTATACATAGAAAACTATAAAACACTGATGAAAGAAATCAAAGAGGACACAAACAGATGGAGAAACATACCGTGTTCATGGATTGGAAGAATCAATATTGTCAAAATGGCTATTCTACCCAAAGCAGTCTATAGATTCAATGCAATCCCTATCAAGCTACCAACGGTATTTTTCACAGAACTAGACCAAAGAATTTCACAATTTGTATGGAAATACAAAAAACCTCGAATAGCCAAAGTAATCTTGAGAAAGAAGAATGGAACGGGAGGAATCAACCTGCCTGACTTCAGACTCTACTACAAAGCCACAGTCATCAAGACAGTATGGTACTGGCACAAAGACAGAAATATAGATCAATGGAACAGAATAGAAAGCCCAGAGATAAATCCACGAACCTATGGACACCTTATCTTTGACAAAGGAGGCAAGGATATACAATGGAAAAAAGACAACCTCTTTAACAAGTGGTGCTGGGAAAACTGGTCAACCACTTGTAAAAGAATGAAACTAGACCACTTTCTAACACCATACACAAAAATAAACTCAAAATGGATTAAAGATCTAAATGTAAGACCAGAAACTATAAAACTCCTAGAGGAGAACATAGGCAAAACACTCTCCGACATAAATCACAGCAAGATCCTCTATGACCCACCTCCCAGAATATTGGAAATAAAAGCAAAACTAAACAAATGGGACCTAATGAAACTTAAAAGCTTTTGCACTACAAAGGAAACTATAAGTAAGGTGAAAAGACAGCCCTCAGATTGGGAGAAAATAATAGCAAATGAAGAAACGGACAAAGGATTAATCTCAAAAATATACAAGCAACTCCTGCAGCTCAATTCCAGAAAAATAAATGACCCAATCAAAAAATGGGCCAAAGAACTAAACAGACATTTCTCCAAAGAAGACATACAGATGGCTAACAAACACATGAAAAGATGCTCACCATCACTCATTATTAGAGAAATGCAAATCAAAACCACAATGAGGTACCATTACACACCAGTCAGGATGGCTGCTATCTAAAAGTCTACAAGCAATAAATGCTGGAGAGGGTGTGGAGAAAAGGGAACCCTCTTACACTGTTGGTGGGAATGCAAACTATTACAGCCACTATGGAAAACAGTGTGGAGATTTCTTAAAAAACTGGAAATAGAACTGCCATATGACCCAGCAATCCCACTTCTGGGCATACACACTGAGGAAACCAGAATTGAAAGAGACACGTGCACCCCAATGTTCATCGCAGCACTGTTTATAATAGCCAGGACATGGAAGCAACCTAGATGCCCATCAGCAGATGAATGGATAAGGAAGCTGTGGTACATATATACCATGGAATATTACTCAGCCATCAAAAAGAATTCATTTGAACCAGTCCTAATGAGATGGATGAAACTGGAGCCCATTATACAGAGTGAAGTAAGCCAGAAAGATAAAGAACATTACAGCATACTAACACATATATATGGAATTTAGAAAGATGGTAACGATAACCCTATATGCAAAACAGAAAAAGAGACACAGAAATACAGAACAGACTTTTGAACTCTGTGGGAGAAGGTGAGGGTGGGATGTTTCAAAAGAACAGCATGTATACTATCTATGGTGAAACAGATCACCAGCCCAGGTGGGATGCATGACACAAGTGCTCGGCTCTGGTGCACTGGGAGGACCCAGAGGAATCAGGTGGAGAGGGAGGTGGGAGGGGGGATCGGGATGGGGAATAAGTGTAAATCTATGGCTGATTCATATCAATGTATGATAAAACCCACTGAAATGTTGTGAAGTAATTAGCCTCCAACTAATAAAAAAAATAAATAAATAAAATTTAAAAAAAAAGAACCTCAACACATCTTAACTGTTCAAAAATTAACTGAAAAAAAAATCAAGATTTTTTGATAAAATTCAGATACATTCAAACATAAATGGTGAAACACTGAATATTTCTAGACTTCATGCTTCATTTTTACCATTTTTTTTCCCATCTGTGTTAATGTGTGTACAATGTATACAATTTGTTTTGGGAGGAAAAGTGTTCATTCTATTTTCATGGTCTTTGAAATAGTTATCAAAAATTATTTTCTGGCTGCTAAAAGTATCAGTATCCTGGAATTGAGAAACTGTTTCTGAAAGTGTTTTTTGAGGTGTTACTTTTGGAAATGACATTGAGTAAATCCTGGTGCTGTGTGAGAAAAAGAGAGAGCTGGAAATGGTTATAAGGAATAGATTGAAACAATATAGCTGGGACTGCAAAGTAGATTCCAACATATCACTGTATTTTCATTCACTCCTGTGTCAAAGATTCTCAAGTCAACACAGACAGACAAATACACACTCTACATACACACCATTGTACATAATCTTCTATTTTCCTTTTTTGCTCTTATCAGTTTCTAACATTCTTTATCATCTGTTTTTCCTTTTAAGAGCAATCTGTAATGAGGAATCCTTGTTAAATAGAAAATCTTTCTCAACTCAATCCATTTCCCAGAATTCCCTTACACAGTTCTGCTGTGATTTAATCATTCCTTGCCAGTAAATTAATAACTCAAATATTGGAGGGTTGGAGATCAGGGAAAGAAAAACTAGTTGAGGCAACTGAAGTCTGATTTGGTGAATTGCTACTGCTGTGATAGAGTTAATATGCCTCCCTAAGTGCGTGGTTTGCTATCAGATGGAAAAATTAACTTTTTTTTTTCATTATTAACACAAAAATCATGGATGACAGATAGTCTTCCATTGTAAAAATGAAAATCTGAACATAAAAACTCTCTGGCTAGGTCAAATAGCTCCCAGCCAACTCATGAGGAGGTTTGTGTCAACTATGGACTACTATGGCTTTGATACAATGTTTCATGTTGAGATTATCATAATTTATAGAGTTTAGTTAAAAATACAAATTGTTTTTTATTTCCTAATCAAACAAAACAGTGCATTAGATTGTGAATTTTTTCCATTTAAGTACTATTTTTGAGTATTTTTACATATTTTTATACATTTTTCGTGTATAATATAGCTGTTTTGTAGTCCATTACACTTTGTTTCTAATGCTATTTTCCTTTTCTCAAAATGTCATTCTCTAAACCATAGTTTCCTTACCTAATGTTCTTTCTTCACTCTAGTTACTAACTTCCAAGTACACTTCCAAAAGAAGATAATATTCATTAAGTATAATTTAAAAAAAAACAATAAAGAAAAAATGTAATCTTAGAAACAATCAACTCAGCTGTAATCTGTGAATATTTCAGCTAGCAAACACGAGAGTCTATTTCTATATGACTCATAGTGATTATATATATGTGCACAAGAAAAAACATATTTATTTGTCTTTCTGATCTTTTATAAGTAAGGCTGCCTTGTAAATATAAGAAATTAAAAAATAAATAAATAAATAACCATACTGGATGCTCAATTTGCTAATTTCCCCAATTATTGTTAACTGTAATGTATATGTTTCTCCTAAGTATTTTTTCTCCTATCAAACCATTAATTATTTGTCAATACTTCAAATAAATGATTGTAACATACGGTTGATTTTGATAGTCATTACCTCAGCCTCTTCCTCTAAGATTATGAAAATGAGCCTATGATAAAGACAAAGGATATATAATTTCCTACACACAGCATGAACCAAATATTTTCCTCAGTAAAATTCTTACAATCCTAGAACCAGGTCATCAAAATTTTATAGAAATTCTTAATCATAAATCTGATAGATTAAATACTATTTTAAAGCTAAATGTTGAATATATATATTAATTATTCAAGTTGTATTAAGCACCATGATAATTTGTTTTTGAAAGGAAAACATATGAAAAATATAAAATAGCAAATGAATAAATTCCCATATATATTGGGTTAAATGAAGATACCCCAAAAGACACATCCACATCGAATTCCTAGAAACTGTAAATGCTATTATACTTGGAAAAAGATAGTTTACAAATGTAATTAAATTAAGGTTCTCAAGGACAACATCTAGATTAATTAGTCAGTTCAGTTCAGTCTCTCAGTTGTGTCTGACTCTGCGACCCCATGGACTGCAGCACGCCAGTCTTCCCTGTCCATCACCAACTTTCAGAGCTTGCTTAGACTCATGTGCATCAAGTTGGTGATGCCATCCAACAATCTCATCCTCTGTCATCCCCTTCTCTTCCCACCTTCAGTCTTTCCCAGCATCAGGGTCTTTTCCAATGAGTCAGTTCTTTGCCACCAGGTGGCCAAAGTATTGGAGTTTCAGCTTCAGCATCAGTCCTTCCAATGAACACCTAGGACTGATCTCCTTTAGGATGGACTGGTTGGATCTCCTTGCAGTCCAAGAGACTCTCAAGAGTCTTCTCCAACACCACATTTCAAAAGCATCAATTCTTCGGTGCTCAGCTTTCTTTATAGTCCAACTCACATCTGTACATGACTGCTGGAAAAACCATAGCCTTCACCAGACGTACCTTTGTTGGCAAAGTAATGTCTCTGCTTTTTAATATGCTATCTAGGTTTGTCACAGCTTTTCTTCCAAGAGGCAAACATCTTTTAGTTTCATGGCTGCAGTCACCATCTGCAGTGATTTTGGAGCCCAAGAAAATAAAGTCTGTCACTGTTTCCACTGTTTCCCCATCTATTTGCCATGAAGTGCTGGGACTGTTTGCCACAATCTTAGTTTTCTGAATGTTGAGTTTAAACCAGCTTTTTCACTCTCCTCTTTCACCTCCTCAAGAAGCCCTTTAGTTCCTCTTTGCTTGCTACCATTAAAGTGGTAACATGTGCATTATTTGAGATTATTGATATTTCTCCCTGCAATCTTGATTCCAGTTTATGCTTCATCCAGTCCAGCATTTCGCATGATGCACACTTCATGTAAGTTAAATATACAAGGTGACACTGTACAGCCTTGATGTACTCCTTTCCCCATTTGGAATCAGTCTGTTGTTCCATGTCTTGTTCTAACTGTTGCTTCTTGACCTGCATACACCTTTCTCAGGAGGCAGGTCAGGTGGTCTGGTATTCCCATCTCCTTCAGATTTTTCTACAGTTTGTTGTGATCCACACAGTCAATTTTGCATAGTCAATGAAGCAGAAGTAGATGTTTTTTCCTGGAATTCTCTTGCTTTTTCTATGATCCAATGGATGTTGGCAACTTGATCTCTGGTTTCTCTGTCTCTTCCAGATCCAGCTTGAACATCTGGAAGTTCTCAGTTCATGTAGTGTTGAAGATTGGATTGGAGAATTTTGAGCATTACTTTGCTAGCGTGTGAGATGAGTGCAATTGTGCGGTAGTTTGAGCATTCTTTGGCATTGCCTTTCTTTGGGATTGCCTCTCTTTGGGATTACCTCAGTTCAGTTCAGTCACTCAGTCGTGTCCGACTCTTTGCGACCCTATGAATTGCAGCACACCAGGCCTCCCTGTCTATCACCAACTCCTGGAGTTTACTCAAACTCATGCCCATCGGGTTGGTGATGCCATCCAGCCATCTCATCCTCTGTCGCCCCCTTCTCCTCCTGCCCCCAATCCCTCCCAGCATTAGGGTCTTTTCCAATGAGTCAACTCTTCGCATGAGGTGGCCAAAGTACTGGAGTTTCAGCTTCAGCATCAGTCCTTCCAATCCCAATCCTGGAATTACCTAGAAGGGTTCTAAATCCATAATATGTCCTTAAAAGAAACACCCAGAGGAGAGACACAGGGCAGAAGAGGAGAAGGCAAAAAGACAGAAGCAAAGGTTAGAGAGGTATGGTTACCAATCAAGGAATGCCAAGGATGGCAGGCAACCACAAAAAGTTAGATGGGAGGCATGGAATGGATTCTCTTCAAAGCCTATAAAGAAGCATGGCTGACCTTGATTTCAGGCTTCTGAACACTGAGAGGATAAATTTCTATTATTTCAAGCCACTTGGCTTGTGGCAATTTGTCAGAACAATCTCAGGAAATGAATACAACATAATCTATAGAGTACACAGAGATGATCAGAATTTATAAAGCATGACTATTCTCCTTTTTTCATTGAAAGGAAGTCAGTTCCTTATAATTACAAAGTTACAGAACTCACAGAAAGAACTGTTATATTGGGATTTCATTAATATTTAGATAAAACAATTTTTCACAATTGTATAACTGCATTGAAATACACAATTGTGGTAATGACAGTGGCATAGAAAAAAAGTAGCTAGTAAATCTATCAAACAGATGAGTGACAGTACGAAGAGTTTATTTTATATATTCAGTACAAAGTTATCAGAGTCTAGTGGATTAAGAGATCAAAATTTCCTATCAAAGGTAACATTCAACCATAAAAGCTAATAACTTACTTCTACTGTCCTCACAGTAAGTTCAGCGGTGAACCACATAATAAAATTTTACAAACTTGAACCACAAGCATCCCAAAGGCCCTGAGGAGAAAAAGAGCTGACATGTTTCAACAACTGAGAGCAAATAGCAAAACCCCCAAAACTCATGTGTTGAGAATGTGATGTGAGTACAATGGGCACATACAAAGAAGTTGAAGAGTTCAGCAAGATTTAAACCATGAAGCCCCAGGTTCTTGAAGAGATAACAGTGGCCTATGCTAAGTTAGGCAAGTAGGAAGCTATCTTGGGACTCAGTCCCTATTTTACTCATTTTTTATGTTCTTAAATCCTAACAGTGTTTTTGGGACATAGTTAACATTGTTATACAGTCTTAATGAAAAAACATTAATTTTTCAAATAAGACTTCAATGTTTACTTGAAGATAATCTGTTTTGATCAAAACCTACTTACTGTTAGTTCCTTCTACCACATGGTAAGTTACTTAAGATCCTTTCACTATTATATCCTGGCAAGTAGTGGTAATGTTCAGGAAATAATGTTGAATGAATAAATGAAACATAACAATTATTTATCAGTGAAATATTTTGTGCCCTTTTGGTAGTGACTAGGAGATCAGGGCCAGATGAGTGTCTGAATTAACTTGGGTTATATCATGTGCAACTGGTAATGTTAGTACTGGTCTTAGTCTCAGACATTGTTTGCACTGTATGTGAAATATCTTGTTGTTTATCAAGCGTCTTTTGGCTCTAAGTCCGCTTTTCCTTGGCCTGCTCCTTTCCAGGCCTAACACCTCTACCAAGCCCAGGCTATCTAATGTTTCTTTCCATAGCCACTGCACTAAATTTCTTATATAGTGTTAGTCACTCAGTCGTGTCCAACTCTTTGCAACCCCATGGACTGTAGTATTTTAAGTATTTCTTTCAGCATCTGTTTGGCTGTGCATGTATATTTGCATATCCCTTCCTATTGTACACATACCTTTTTATTTTTGCAATTTTTTTGAACTAAAGGGACTATAATGTAAAAGGCTCCTCTGTCCATGGAATTCTCCAGGCAAGTATACTGGAGTGGGTAGCCATTCGCTTCTCCACAGGATCTGCTCAACCCAGAGACCGAGCCCAGGTCTCCTGCATTGCAGGTGGATTCTTTACCATCTGAGCCACTAGGGAAGCCCCGCATTTCTTATAATTGACAAACTAATTACAAATGCTCCTTCAAGCCATTTTTTTATACTAGTCAATAATTTATTACTCTAATTCTGGCAACCATACACACATCAATGAAATAAACTTGCATTTTAATGTAGTATTTTATTTATACTTTTCACTAATTCAAACTGTCTTTCAATTTGTTAAACTAAATGTTTATAATAATGCCATTACACAGAGAAAATCAGAACTTCTAGAGCATGACCATAATTTCTCCTTTTCTTGGTGAAAGGAAATCCGTTCCTTATAGTTACAAAGTTATAGAATTCACAGAAAGAACTGTTATATTCGAAATTCAGTAATATTTACACAATAATTTTTTTTATTTGTATAGGTTGTTGAGGATCATTTCAGTTGCAAACTGATTCAAGCTTTTACATTATAGTCCCTTTAGTGCAAAAAATTACAAAAATAAAAAGGTATGTATACAATAGGAAGGGATGCACAAACGTGCATGCACAGCCAAACATGCTGAAATTTTTTTTTTATGCTGAAATTTTTAAAATACTCACAGAACTTTTTTCAACATTATAACACTAAACAATCCTTTCTCAACCCCCAGAAAATCCTATGCTTTTTGAGACAAAAATACTTATTAGAATTAAAAATTTTCATTCAAGAGTATGGTATTTCTGTATATCTGGAGAGTTACATTCAAGCTTAAGCTTAAGCATTAAGATAACAATAGTGTAAGCTCTAGGGTGGAACAAAAGAAGGGGGAAAATCCCAGAAGTTCTCAGAGGTAGTTAGGGGGGGAAAAAAAAAGGAAAGATAGGGGAAATGAGGGAATCAAAGAAAAAAGAAGGAAGATTCAGGGATGGGTAAATCTCCTCTTTACTTAGCTTTTCAAAAGGTTTGTGATAACCAGCTTTTGTGTAAATGGATTTGATGGCTCCGGGCTGAAGGTGACTGACAGCTGAATCTAGGCCCCTCGAGAAGTGTCACTCTGGGGACTGCCATTGTTGCAGATTGTTTCTTCTGACTGACCCAGAAGAATCATTATCTCAAGGGGACTCTAAACTTCAACCGCCCCCACCCCAAGCCGCCCAAGAGCTAGAAGTAAGCAACTTAGCTTCTCTTGAGCAGTAATTACAAAAGCTAACAAGGGCTGTAACTGAGTTAAATCTTTCTCCAATCCCCGATTAAAAAAAAGATTAAAGTAGTCAAGTAGACAAAGATTTTTCCCTAGCAAAAATGTCCGATGCGTTGTTGCTGGAAAAATAAACAAACTTCTAGGTCCTCCTCGGGAAGCGCTTAACTGAAGAGGGTATTTGTAGGTAAATGTTTCAGTCTTCTTTATTAAAGTGAATGTGTTTACTTTGTGACTACTTCAGCTACTTTGTTACTAGTGAGCTAAAATCTGGCCCTATTGCCTTAATATCATATAAAACAAATTCCTTCCAAACCCTGCTGTCACAATGGCAAGTTAATAGGGTATCTCACTCATCTAGCTACAACAGAATTCTGCCCCCAAACCCTGGCTTTTCCGTGCCACCAGCAAGCGTCACAGGGCTGGCCAATTTATGGTGGTGGCCTGCAAGGAGGCAGTCATTTCTTCTTCCTTTAAACCACTAAAAAAGCTATACATGCACCTAAGGATAATAAAGTCGTTAGCATAACCAGACTAGTTAACTTAAAATCTAAAAGCTGATAAACCCGGCATTATGCTATAACCACAATTAGGCCATCCTTAACAAATCACACGCCTCAGGTGGAGGGCGGGACTTCCTGTCTGGGGAGGAACCAATCAAAGAAAAGAATGGAAACGAGTAGGGGGTTTCTACGGGCCTGGACTTTTCTCGCGATGTTCCCGTTGGGCTGAAGACTTCCCTAAGGTAAAGAAACAGATATAGCAGTCTTTTCTAAAACTAAACCTTATTCTTCCTTAGTGAAAATCAGCAAGTTTCAGTTGTCTGTGGCTTAAGATAATTTGGAATTTTTTTGTAAAACAGCCTGATGGAGCTTTTTTTGCTGCCTCATTTGGTTCTTCAGCCCTACTTTTAACTGCAGGTGTTTGCAGTTAACTTTTCTTTACTCTTTTCTTTTTCTTGTTTGTATCCCCTTATTTCTGTATCCCTTTATTCTGTATCAAAATACTCTAGAAAGTAAGCTCCATGAGGCTAGGACTTAGCAAAATATTAACATAATTAGAGATCAATATACATTTGCCAAATTTTGATTCCTGCTTTAAAATGAATTTTTCTTAATCACTTCTCATGTTTTGTAGTAACTTATTACTTTAAAAATTAAGCTACTATAGCCTTCAGATTTAAGCAATAAAAAAAGCTTAACTACTGGAAAAAAAATTGTCATTTTATTTTTTTCCCTTAAAAATAAATTGTTAAGTTGTCTTGGGATATATTAGCCTTTGTGGGTTATTATATTTGATTGTTTGCAGAAATGTTTTTCTTTACAACTTGTAGTGGAAGAAAGTGGAGCAAGGTAGTGAAAGGTAGATTCTTAAACTTGGGACTAGGACCTTGATTCAGTTGTATTCAAGTCTGGCAAATTATTTAACATCTCTGAACTTCAGTGGACTCACCAATAATCATTTTTTAGCAGGGTGGTGTGTGAGGGTTTAGTGAGATAACATGTAAAATTCCCTGGTTCATTGTAGATATTCAATAAACAGTGCTTTGGGTAGGAGGAAACATTTGTGATAGAAAAATAATCTCAAAGTAACCTAGAAGCTTAAGAACCTAACTGGAAAGCAAAAAAAAACTCAAAAAACTTTCAGTTTCAGTAGTGCAATGGGTTGGGATATGGCTCCAGGAATATTACTTAACTTCAGTGTCTATTATTAGTATTTGTAAAATGGTGTAATAAATTTCACCCACCTGGCAAAGGCCCTGTGTACTGTTTAAAATAAGACAACAAGCCCCAGATGGAGTCACTTGTTCTAAGCCTTACCTCATCAAGCTGAGACTTAATTATAGTTTTGGCTTTCCCAGAAAAGGAATCATAAGTCAGTCAATCAGGAATCACATGTGAGCGCTAGTTAGGTAATCTGCCTGATAGATCCTGACATCCCTAAAGGAAAATAACCTTGCAATAAACAACCTGGCTTTTTGGCCTAGTATAACTTCCTTGCTCTTGCTCCAATCTGCCTATAAAAGTTTTTCATTTTGTTCAGCTCCTCAGAGTTCTTTTCTGTGTGCTAGACTGGATGCTGCCTGATGAGTATCAATTTTTGCTTAAAGTAACTTAAAAATTTTTAATATGCCTGTTTATTTTTTAACAGTACATTAGATACACCGTAGTGATTACAAGTATTATGTTAAGTCAAATATTATTCTATTTTGTATGATAAAATGCTGTTTTAAACAGTAGAATAAGTTGGTATGCAAAAGATTATTGTGTTAAACATAGGATTGTGTTAAATCATTAGATTCATTTTCTCTGAACATTCTGTAGTCTTTATGTTAGAGTTACTATTAACTAACACAGCTTGACAAATACTTCTTTTACTCGATTTGTATGTGGTGCTATTTTTAGTGAAAAATTATTCGAAATACAGTGGTTAATAGAAATGGTATTCAGGAGCTTTTAATGTAGCTTTAGACAGATCAGACCTGCTTGTGAATGTTCCTCTGAAGTCTGAAATAATGACCATGTTGAATTCTCAGTCTAACAAAAAATATCTGGGCCAGGCAACCCCAAGAAGGTTGAGAATTCCAACTCAGTAGGAGACTAACCTATTCCTCAGAAAGTTCATACCTCTGCTGAAGTCCTGTTCCCCCACAAAATACATGACTGAGCTGCAGATAAAAGTTGGGGTACCATTGTTGGAGGTTGAGGAATGAAGAAGAATTGGTAGAACAGGGAAAGCTGGTCTAGTAACAATGGCCTAATGAGGGGTAAAAACAATATAGTGATTAAATCAAATGTCCTATAGTTTTGCCTTATTAATTGTTACCTTTAACTGTTGCCTGTATGACCTTAGAAAGTTATTCATTCTGTCGTGTTTGTTTACTTACCTGAAATAAGGGTGTAAGGTAAGTACTCTTCAATTAAAATACACCTTTTAAACACCTCATGTGTGTATAATATATGAAGAATTTAAATTCTTAATACTACAATATATGAAGAATTTAAATTCTTAATACCTCTCTCTCTTTCAGCTTTTATGCTCCCTAAAGGATTGGGAGACTGGATTAGGGGGAAAAAAAAAGAGGGAGAGTTTAAGCAGAATCAGTGTCCTCTTGAAATATGTCTTTTCTGAATGATTACTCCCTCCTCTTCTTCCTCTCATATTTATTTGCTTGTTTATTTACTATTTGGGGAGCAAGGTTAACAGAAATCTCCCTAGTGACTCTTGTCTTCACTGAGGTGCTCGCCAAAGTAGAGTTTTAGAAGATAATTCTTGAGGAAAACTCAGAATGAATACAGGGGTCTCTTCTCTCTCCTTTCCTAGGGAAGAAGAGAGCTAAATATATAATACTTGTAAAAATTGAGCTTAAGTTTGTGAGCAGTTTAAAGTGCCAAGTAGAGCTAGAATGGTATAGAGATAAGGTCTCTGGACATGGAATTGGAAGGCATTGGTGTAAGGCTTGGCTATATCACTTACTAGTGTGCGACCTTGGACAGTTTATTTTCCATTTTCGTATTTATTGTGGGGTATCATCTATTTCTTATACTTCACCAGATTGTTATTGAAATAAAATCAAATATTATGTGTAGAACAACGCACTCTCTCTATATATATATGTGTGTGTGTGTCTGTGCTGTGTGTATGGAAAATCTAACAGGTAGTTTTCGCAGCATCTCAGTAGGGATTCGGGAAACTCTGGTGTTTTTGGAGGCAGGCCCATGGACAGGCCTATGTTCCTTGCTCCCTTGGACACAGCTCTGCTTTTTATCTATGAGTAGGTAAGCTGATGACACGACTTTCTTTCATTGATTTTTAAAGGCTCTGCTGCTAAGAACAGAGTTTGAAATGTACATATAACAAGTATGTTCACTCTTTAATCATAATAATATCAACTGCAATGTGTTTAACACTATGTAGAAAGCTTTGCAAACATCAAAGATACAGGCAAGGATGTTATTGTGAGGTAGGTCAGGTGACCATATTTATTTTAATACCTTTCAAACTTTTGGTCTCCAGACTACTTTATACAAAATTACTAATGACCCCAAGAAGTTTACCTAGAAAATCCCCTTCAATAGAAGAGTACCCATGTGTGCATGTTCCATTAACCACCAGGATGATGATGTCATCAAATGTCATGTACCCTCTGGAAGGTCCACTTGAACTCTCATGAGACAATGAAAATGAAAAAAGCGATGTCTTAGTATTATTACAAAAATAAGTTTGACCTTGTAAGGCCCATGAAAGAGTCTTAGGGACCCCCAGGGGACCTAAGACCACACTTTTAGAACCACTGACACATTATTTTGAAGGCAACACCAAGGTACTGAATTAATCATTAAGTTGGGTGTGTATTTTTTCCATCTCTGCTTGAGGCTCAATCGAAATTGGAATAATGATTGAGATTCACTTCGAGGAGATTTTATGATTTCAGTAGTATCGTCACTCTTTAAACCTGTATTTTAAAATCTTTATAAAAGTTACATTAGGCTTCTTTCACTGAAGCATAGCAGCCACTTTTCTCTCCCAAGAAGCAAAAATTAACCACCAATTTCAGTTAAAATGGCATTTGGGCCTCTCATTTAGCCATTGAAAAAATGTTTTCATTTGATTGCTTATTTTTTTATAGGTTTGTGTATTCCAAAAAATTATTTGTCAATCAATAAAGTGACCTTTCAGAAAGTTAGAGGTATAAAGCATCATCACACAGATATACACACTTTCCTGTAACAGAGTGGCTTTTATTTTAGGTCATCCTTGAGGAAAGCATTGTACTACTCATTTCTTTAAGCAATTCATTATAGTGCTTGCTTAATATTTCAATAATACATTTTAATTGGACACAATTTGCTCCTTTTGTCTAATTTTTTTTAAAGTTATCTGCCCATTTGTAAGCAAAGACAAAAGCTTGTCAGTTCCCAAGAGTACTTTTTCTGCTTCACTTTGAGGACATCTGTAGCCTGAATAGTTTTTAGTCCCTCCCAATAGGTCTCCTCTCAGCTGCTCTGTGTTTTTACATCTCTCAAGAGGGGTTAATTCTTTACAGCTGTGTCCTGCCTTCCAAGAATCTAACATGTGCAAATTATTAATCTTTTTCTATTGCTACAGTAACTCCCCAGGCCATAAACACCCCCTACCTAAAACTGGCCCTTTTCCAAGAAAAACTTTGGTATTCTTTGCCTGGAAAGATAATTTGGTCTCCTTTGGTTTACATTGTTATTTAGAACAATTGGTAAAATACAGAAATTTACTTCTAAACAATTACTTACAAATAGAAGTTTAATCTTCATTTTTCAATCTATCCACTGTTGTATACTTTGTGTCAAATTTTGCATTTCATTTATTAGACAAATCAGCCTGCTTATATTTTCAAGAGTATACTTTTCAAGTTTTTTTTTTTTTTTACTAAGTATTATTCTAATTATATCAGGTAGGACTTTTTTAGTAGGAAAAAATAGTGTGTATCCTTTCCTTCAGTGTAAGTAAATTATGCTTTTTCAAGTGTAACTTTCATGTACTTACACTTGCAATCTATATCATGTTTTTATATATAAATATATTAATATTTATTTGTAAGGATGAAAACAAACTTAGAATATTATGGTAAGACAATTTATATTAATATACAAATATGTTAACTATTCATAGTCCAACTTCTCAATTTATATCTAAAGTGTACTTTATTCTAGATTTATATATCCTTTTGGACTTACTGAAAGATGGTCACTGCTTGGCCATTTCTCTCTGCCTCTATGACCTAAGTTTTGTTCATTTCTTAGCTAGTGGTTGAATACTCTTATGACACTTCCAACCTTCAAAATAGATAATTTATTTTAAAAGTTAAATATGTCTTTATAAAATATTAAGAAATTCTAGGAATTGCATTTCTTAGTGATTACATGCCTCTAGTGGTGTTCTGAGGCACAAGGCAGAGGGGCCAGTGATTTTTCCCACCTGACAAGTGCAATAATCCCCTAGAACTGCAAGGCCTGAAGCATCTTATTGCTGTTATGAAACAGAATTTATAAATAAAAATAAGGAAAACAGCCAGAGCCATGCACTTCCTGGCTCCACTGACATTGATATGACAGCCAATCAGAAATTTCCATTTATGCCAAGATGGCCAAACCAATAATTTTAGCAATAAAGCCTGCTCCAAGAAGTATTAAAATGGTTTCCCTCTAATACATGTTTAAACACAATGGAAGTTTAAAGGTAGGTTCGTTATAATTCAGACATACAATCATTTAAATATATACAGAAAACCTCCCTGTAGACCAATTAAAAGGAGCTTCCAAACAATGCTGACTCTTAATTCACATAATATTATAACTCAAGCAAGTTACATTTCAACATTTTTAGATAAGCTATGTAAGAGTAGAAAAAAAGGATTAGGACAATAGTGACATTTGAATTGCATTTTGTATTATTTCAACTGCATTTTAACAGTCTTTATTACTAAAAGAGGGAATAAGAACGCAGAAGGGACAAACTTGTATGGATTATTTTTTCATTACATGCATTATTCCAGTTTAAAAATGTCAGTCACTTGTCATGTTAACTAAGAATGCATTCACTACTGTACATATCTAAAGCTGGAGTTAAACTGAGAATTTTGCAAGGGATAGATACAAAGAAGTGATTTTTTCCTTCTCTCTGTATATAAAAATAGAACTTTCAGAAATGTCATGGCTGACACGTTTAGCTGCTGGACATTGAAAAACCTCTTTCTGACTTGCAACCTGTGACTGGAACTCTGTCAGAATAATCAAGAGATGTTATACTATAGAGCACAAGCAGTAGAAGAGGCTTTGCTGTTTGGCCTTGTTTTTAAAGCAAAAGTGATTTAAATTGGATCATAAATAAATGTTTCTTATACTCCTCATCTTTAAAATACAGAAAAATAATTCATTGTTTAAGATCTTTGTACAGTTATCTAATTCAGTGAGTATTTTTTAGGAATATATGGACTACTGAAACAGCATAACATGATAAGAAAGAAACATGACTGAATAAATATGATGAATTATTTTTCTGAAATCTTGTCACAGTTAGTGATGACCATACCGGGCTTCCCTGATAGCTCAGTTGGTAAAGAATCCGCCTGCAATGCAGGAGAGACCCCGGTTTGATTCCTGGGTCGGGAAGATCCTCTGGAGAAGGGATAGGCTACCCACTCCAGTATTCTTGGGCTTCCCTTATGGCTCAGCTGGTAAAGAATCTGCCTACAATGCGGGAGACCTGTGTTCGATGGTTGGGTTTAGGAAGATCCCCTGGGGGAGGGAAAGGCTACCCACTCCAGTATTCTGGCCTGGAGAATTCCGTGGACTGTATAGTCCATGGGGTCGCAAAGAGTTGGACATGACTGAGCGACTTTCACTTTCACTATAAAGGAATACAATGAACCTTAAAAGAACACAGCCATATTTCAAAAACTGAAAGGCAGTTTTTGTGTAATATTTGTCTTTCTTTGATCTCATATGTAATTAGAGTTCCTCTTTTTTCAAGAGAGATCAAGGGAACTATGGCACACAGTATAACATACATTGCCCCCAGTACTCTATAAAATTCAGAAAAGCTGAGTATTCACGTTTTATTATGTCTATGAAAATTTTCACCAGTTCATACTTTAATAAGGATCTTGTCATAATGTCAATTTTGTGAAAAGAATATGACTAAATAGGCATTCACCTGAACATCCATGAAATGGTTGAAATAAAACTAGATGAATTCTTAGTAAGTATTCACAAAATTCTTCATGATACTTTAAAATTGCCATAACATATGTATTCTCACTTATATTTACTTTCAGAAATGGCAACATATTAATTTTTCAAGGTGAGTGAATGACCTTAAGATATTTTAGGTTCAATGATATAGTTGATTATGTGATACTACTATAATTTAGGGGAAGGTATTCCAATTTTCAATTGTTAATTGACTTAGTTCAGTCGCTCAGTTGTGTCCGACTTTTTGCGACCCCATGGACTGCAGCATGCCAGGTTTCCCTGTCCATCACCTACTCCCAGAGCTTGCTCAAACTCATGTCCATTGAGTTGGTGATGCCATCCAACCATCTCAACTTTCTGTCGTCCCCTTCTCTTTTCAGTCTTTCCCAACATCAGGGTCTTTTCCAGTGAGTCCATTCTTCGATTAGATGGTCAAAGAATTGGAGCTTCAGCTTCACCATCAGTCCTTCCAAAGAATATTCAGGACTGATTTCTTTTAGGGTTGACTGGTTTTATCTTTCTGCAGTCTAAGGGACTCTCAAAGGGTCTTCTCCAAAAGCACAGTTCAAAAGAATCAATTTTTTGAAGCTCAGCTTTCTTTATGGTTCATCTGTCACATCCATACATGACTACTTTATAAACCATAGGTTTGACTGTATGTACCTTTGTCAGCAAAGTAATGTTCTGGCAGCCTCTTAGACTGGTCAGTTAGATATGCCTTCTGCTCTTCTTGATATGCTTTTGTTTTTGTGCTTTTTGCATTCATTTTATTTATTTTAAAAATGTGTGGAAAATTTGGTGACAAGGTAATTGGTTTAGGGTCCAAGTTTTACATATTTATAGTGTGGATCACAATAAACTGTGGAAAATTCTGAAAGAGATGGGAATACCAGACCACCTGACCTGCCTCTTGAGAAACCTGTATGCAGGTCAGGAAGCCACAGTTAGAACTGGACATGGAACAACAGACTGGTTCCCAATAGGAAAAGGAGAATGTCAAGGCTGTGTATTGTCACCCTGCTTATTTAACTTATATGCAGAGTACATCATGAGAAACACTGGGCTGGAAGAAGCACAAGCTGGAATCAAGATTGCCGGGAGAAATATCAATAACCTCAGATATGCAGACGACACCAGAAAGTGAAGAGGAACTAAAGCCTCCTGATAAGTGAAGGAGGAGAGTGAAAAAGTTGGCTTAAAGCTCAACATTCAGAAAACTAAGATCATGGCATCTGGTCCCATCACCTCATGGGAAATAGATGGGGAAACAGTGTCAGACTTTGTTTTTTTGGGCTCCAAAATCACTGCAGATGGTGACTGCAGCCATGAAATTAAAAGACGCTTACTCCTTGGAAGGAAAGTTATGACCAACCTGGATAGCATATTTGAAAGCAGAGACTTTGCTTTGCCAACAAAGGTCCGTCTAGTCAAGGCTATGGTTTTTCCAGTGGTCATGTATGGATGTGAGAGTTGGATGGTGAAGAAAGCTGAGTGCCGAGGAATTGATGTTTTTGAACTGTGGTATTGGAGAAGACTCTTGAGAGTTGCTTGGACTTCAAGGAGATCCAACCAGTCCATCCTAAAGGAGATCAGTCCTGGGTGTTCATTGGAAGGACTGATGCTGAAGCTGAAACTCCAATACTTTGGCCACCTCATGCGAAGAGTTGACTCATTGGAAAAGACCCTAATGCTGGAAGGGATTAGGGGCAGGAGGAGAAGGGGATGACAGAAGATGAGATAGTTGGATGGTATCACCGACTCAATGGACATGAGTTTGAGTAGACTCCGGGAGTTGGTGATGGACAGGGAGGCCTGGCATGCTGCAGTTCATGGGGTCGCAAAGAGTCAGATACGACTGAGTGACTGAACTGAACTGAACTTCTTTAAAGGGCATCTTTAATAAAACTGCAGAACTTAGTCATATTCTTGCAAGTCAAACAAGGTATGTTCTTTCTCCCCATGTCTGGCAATGTGTGGCTCTAGAGTTAGATTCAAATTCTGCCTCTGACGGTTACTAGTTGTGTGCCCTCGGGCAAGTTACTTAATCTTTATGAGCTTACATTTTCTCATCCTTACAATAGAGAAGATACCTAACAGCTCATGAAGTTTAACAAATCAAGTAATAATGTGAGACTAGTTAGTGACATTGTACACGAGACAGGGATCAAGACCATCCCCGTGGAAAAGAAATGCAAAAAGGCAAAATGGTTGTCTGAGGAGGCCTTACAAATAGCTTTGAAAAGAAGAGAAGTGAAAAGCAAAGGAGAAAAGGAAAGATATTCCCATTTGAATACAGAGTTCCAAAGAATCGCCAGGAGAGATAAGAAAGCATTCCTCAGCAATAAATGCAAAAAAATAGAGGAAAACAACAGAATGGGAAAGACTAGAGAAGAATGCAAGAAAATTAGAGAAATCAAGGGAACATTTCAGGCAAAGATGGGTTCGATAAAGGACAGAAATAGTATGGACCTAACAGAAGCAGAAGATGTTAAGAAGAGTTGGCAAGAATACACAGAAGAACTGTACAAAAAAGATATTCATGACCCAGATAATCACGATGGTGTGATCACTCAGCTAGAGCCAGACATCCTGGAATGTGAAGTCAAGTGGGCCTTAGAAGGCATCACTACAAACAAGGCTAGTGGATGTGATGGAATTCCAGTTGAGGTATTTCAAATCCTGAAAGATGATGCTGTTAAAGTGCTTCACTCAATATGCCAGCAAATTTGGAAAACTCAGCAGTGGCCACAGGACTGGAAAAGGTCCATTTTCATTCCAGTCCCTAAGAAAGGCAATGCCAAAGAATGCTCAAACTACCGCACAATTGCACTCATCTCACATGCTAGTAAAGTAATGCTCAAAATTCTCCAAGCCAAGCTTCAGCAATACATGAACCGAGAACTTCCAGATGTTCAAGCTGAATTTAGAGAAGGCAGAGGAACCAGAGATCAAATTGCCAACATCCGCTGGATCATGGAAAAAGCAAGAGAGTTCCAGAAAAACATCTATTTCTGCTTTATTGACTATGCCAAAGCCTTCGACTGTGTGGATCACAATAAACTGGAAAATTCTGAAAGAGATGGGAATACCAGACCACCTGACCTGCCTCTTGAGAAACCTGTATGCAGGTCAGGAAGCCACAGTTAGAACTGGACATGGAACAACAGACTGATTCCAAATAGGAAAAGGAGTACGTCAAGGCTGTATATTGTCGCCGTGCTTATTTAACTTATATGCAGAGTACATCATGAGAAACGCTGGGCTGGAAGAAGCACAAGCTGGAATCAAGATTGCCAGGAGAAATATCAATAACCTCAGATATGCAGATGACACCGCCCTTATGGCAGAGAGTGAAGAGGAACTAAAAAGCCTCTTGATGAAAGTGAAAGAGGAGAGTGAAAAAGTTGGCTTAAAGCTCAACATTCAGAAAACTAAGATCATGGCATCTGGTCCCATCACCTCATGGGAAATAGATGGGAGGACAGTGGAAACAGTGTCAGACTTTATTTGGGCTCCAAAATCACTGCAGATGGTGACTGCAGCCATGAAATTAAAAGACGCTTACTCCTTGGAAGGAAAGTTATGACCAACCTAGATTGCATATTAAAAAGCAGAGACATTACTTTGCCAACAAAGGTCCGTCTAGTCAAGGCTATGGTTTTTCCAGTAGTTATGTATGGATGTGAGAGTTGGACTGTGAAGAAAGCTGAGAGCTGAAAAATTGATCCTCTTGAAGTGTGGTGTTGGAGAAGACTCTTGAGAGTTGCTTGGACTTCAAGGAGATCCAACCAGTCCATCCTGAAGGAGATCAGTCCTGGGTGTTCATTGGAAGGACTGATGCTGAAGCTGAAACTCCAATACTTTGGCCACCTCATGCGAAGAGTTGACTCATTGGAAAAGACCCTGATGCTCGGAGGGATTGTGGGCTGGAGCAGAAGGGGATGACAGAGGATGAGATAGTTGGATAGCATCACCGACTCAACGGGCATGAGTTTGAGTAAACTCTGGGAGTTTGTGATGGATGGGGAGGCCTGGCTTGCTGTGATTCATGGGGTCACAGAGTCTGACACGACTGAGCGACTGAACTGAAAGGGAGCTTACATCTGTAGAGGGCAGTCACTTTCCAGCTCAAGCAAAGTGTTGCTGCATGGTAATTTCAGCACTCTATTGGGACAGATTTTTGAGTTAAGAAATTTTATGTGAAAAATTTTAGTTGAAAGTCCTGTTGTTGTATAAAAACACCAGTATGAACCAAATATATCTACTGGCCAGATCCACACAACAGGTTGCCATTTTGGAACCTCTGTTAGATCATCTTGTACTGATAACCTTATGTTCAGATGGATACATTGAAACACAGAGAGTCAAATTAAGTTTCCCAAAGTTAGATGTGGCAAAACAAGAAGTGTAACTCAGGTCTCTAGCCCCATGGTGTAAGAATACCCGCCACATTTGGCCAGTTTGCTTCTTCATTCCTTTCAACACATATGTGATGTTTTGGAAGTATATTCTTTTCTTCAGTTTACAGGTATGATATATGATGATATTCTTTCCTTACGCTAAAGAATCATCTAGTTCATTCCCAAGTGAAGTGTGTCTATAGTGGATTTGATTAAGAAACTGTTGCCTTAACATTCAAAACCAGTTTGTGTAGCTTCTCCAAATATATGAATTTATCTTTCCACTAACCTTTGCCACACTCTAGAATTATTTGAAATTATTTGCCTTGAGTTTATTATTATTATTATAATGACATTTTAACATACTAGGACAATTTAATATTTCACTGGACTCAAATACATAATGTAACTCTTTGGGATTAATTCAGAATGTTTCAGATTAGGTTATGTATCTGTATATTTCACTAGGTCAAGTTTAGACTTTTAGAAATCAGAGAGTATTAAGTGAGAGTGTCTTACTATGGAGAATGTCAGCATGTTTTTCTGTAATATAAAAATGAAAGAAAAACCCTTTGTTGATTTGTGCATGGAGGTTTTTATATTGAGGGTGTCCTTAACCTTTAAAATTTAAAGCTGATTGGCAGTTTATAGACAAACTTCAGGTAATTTTGGCATTTTACCTTAGAGTAAATCATAACTCAAATTTAAAATTCTTTAGGCAAATTTCTTATAGTATTATTCATAGCTTGGTGCCAGTTGTTAAGAAAAATTCTAAATTCCCTTGCGCCTTCTTATTTGATTATTTGAATGTTAATGTGGCATGCCTGTATTTTCAACACTAAATTCAAAGCCATCCTGGCCATGTACTAATTGAATAGAACTGTCCATTCTAATTGTGGGTAATAGGGATTAGGATGCCAAAAATATAGTGCCTTGATTAGATCACATGGCATCATTTCAGGGCTGTGAAAAGTTCTCTCTGGTTTTGTCCTTCCTTTGAGTTGTCCAGTCTTCTATGTGACCCCAACTTCAGGATTTGTGACTGTGCTGCTAACTAAGGCAGATGCATTTTCTGACCTTACTGGTGAGAACAGAAGTTTCTCAAGTGCTGTAGGAACTAATTAATATGCATATTATTCAGGTAAAGAATCATTATTTCATGTGTATCTTTGTGAGAGAGTATGGCTGTCATGATGGTTACTTAACTCGGGCCAAACCCATTGCTAAAACAGAAAGAGATTCTTTAATTATGATATTTTAATTCTATAAAGCTCTTAACAGAAATTTGTAAATGTGTATGTATGCATATATGAAGAAGTTTTTAATACCACTCTTAAATTGCCTTTCTCAGATTGATAAGCAGCATATAAAAAATAAACTCAGAAATTACAAAACTGCCTTAAGGTTTTGGAAATTAAAAAATTTACATGGGGTAAGGATGGCATCACTGACTCGATGGACATGAGTTTGAGTAAACTTTGGGAGTTGGTGATGGACAGGGAGGCCTGGCGTGCTGCGATTCATGGGGTTGCAAAGAGTCGGACATGACTGAGCGAGTGAACTGAACTGAAGGAGATAATTAGGGAAAGCAATTGTAGTGATTTTGCTTAATGTAATGCCGCAAACATTAGGTGATTGTAAAAAGCAAAACACCACACTGTAACAGGCATAAGAAATACCATGATAAATAAACTATGGTCTCTCTGAAATTTCCTCTTTATTGACCTTATTCACCTAGGGTGGAAGGTTAGTTGCTTATGACACAAGCTAAACCATAACATGATATGCATAAGAGAGAAAACCCAGTATCAGAAGAGATTACTGATGGCTAGTAGGTGGTTATCTAGATGAAGTATCAAGTGTCAGGGTGCAACAGGGAATGAATACAAGGTTAGATAATCAGTTCAAGAATAGGACTAGGGCTTAGACTTTAATATATAGCAGAATTTGAGACAGTAAAACTAGAATTGAGCAACAGGGAAAAGATTGAGTTTCTAGACTGGGGATATAGAGTGTAACTGTGAGAAAAGTCAAACACCTGGTTTCTTTACTTGAAAACTAGCTCAGCTTGACCCTTTACCTCCACACAAGGGGGAAGCTGTATTGATTTGAGGAGTTTGAATACCTCTGTCTAGTCATTGGGTGACTACTACACAGATATACATGGGGTGACCCACTGGACTTCAGGCTAAAAATAAAAATTAGTATAAAATATACTGAACAGAGACATTGGTAGCCACACACTATGAGGAAAACAGCTTCCACAGATTAATTCCTGACTAGATACTAAAATAAACATACAAAAATGAAAGAAAAATATTCAGAACAATAGTTCTCAGGGGAAATATATCATCCAGGGTTGCTACAATATGTAATCTAAAATATCTACCTTTTAATAAATGTAAATAGATAAAGAACCATGCAGAGAAAAGTGTGACCCACACTGAGGGAAAACAACAACAAGAAGTCAATAGACTGTCTCTGAGGACCTAGATCTTTAACAAAGATTTCAAAGCAGCAATTGTAAATATTTCAAATAATTAAAGGAAATCATGTTTAAATAATTGAAGGAAAATATGAGAATGATTTGTAATATAGGAAATCAATACAGAAATAGAAACATAAAAATAAACGGAAGTTCTGAAGTTGAAAAGTACAGTAATGGAAGGGAAAAATCCACTAGATGAAATCAATAGCAGATATAAGATGGCAGAAGAAAGAACCAGAGAACTTGAAGATAGATCAGTAGATGATGGATAGATCGGTAGAAATAATCCAGTTAAGAAACTATAGAAAAATGTTAAAGAAAAATGATTAGCACCTTAGAGATCTGTAGGATAACATCAAGTGTGCCAATATATGCATAATTGAGTCCCACCTCCCATAAGAGAGGAAAAAGAGATAAAGGAAACATATCTGAAGAATAATGATCAAAAATCTCAACTTTGTTGTTAAACCATATGCAGGATCAAGAATCCCAGTGTATTCCAAATGAGATAAAGACAAAGCGATTCTTGACCTGTCGTAATCAAGTATTGAATCCCAATGCCAAAAAGAAAATCTTGAGAGCCTGTAAAAGAACATGGTCAGATAATGGCTGATTTCTCATCTGAACAACTGGAAGCAGAAAGGCAGTGCAGTGACATGTCTAGTGTTGAAAGTAAAAATGAGTTTGTTGCCAGTAGGCCTACCTTAGAGATTTATTGTTGTTACTCAATCACCAAGTTGTGTCCAACTATTTGTAGCCCCATGGACCGTAGCCCGCCAGGCTCCTCTGTCCATGGGATTTCACAGGCAAGAATATTGAAGTGGGTTGCCATTTCCTCATCCAGGAGACCTTTCCAACCCAGGGATCAAACTCATGTCTCCTGCATTGGCTGGTGGATTCTTTAAGGAATTTCTCAGGTGAAGAGAATTATAAAACCAGAGAGTAACTTGAATCTACATGAAAAAATAAATAGTGCTGGAAAGTATACAGGTAAATGTTTAAAAAAAAAAAAAAAGCAATATATTTTTTCTCTTCTTGTTTTGATTTATCTAAAGAATATGATTTTTTAAAGCAACACTTACAACACTCTTGGTTTGTAACATATCTAGATGTGATAAAAATAGCACAAAAAAAGGTGGGAGGAAATGGAACTATACAGGAACATGTTGCTATATTTTACTAGAATTAAGCCAATGTTAAAATAGATTTTGATAAATTAAGATGCATGTTGAAATTCCTAGAGCAACACTGGGAAAATATCATTAAAATATTAATAGAGGAATTAAAATCATAATAGTAAAATATATTTAATACAAAAGGAAGCAGAAAAGAAGAATTAAGTTATTACATTGTTAAAAAACTAATAGTAAAGTGACAAATATAAATCCTACTATATCAGTAATTAAATAGTAACAATCAGAGTAAGAGATTGTCAGACTAAATAATAATGCAAGAATCAACTATATGCTGTATAAGAAAGTCACTTAAGTTACAGAGATATAAATATGTTGATAGTAAAATATGGGAAAAGATATATCATACAAACAGTAATCATAACAGAAATGGAGTAGCTATATTAGCATCATACAAAAAGAGAATTTAAGAGAAGAAATATGAGAAGGACATTTCATGATAATAGGAGGGCCAATATCAGAAACATACAAATAACCATTATAACTATAGACACACCTATCAACAGAAATCCAAAATACATCAAGCCAAATCTGACAAAATTGAAGAAAAAAATAAAACAATTAACAAATTATGGTTGGAAATTTCAACCTGCTGTTTAATTCCCCAGCTACTCTAAAAAACTGTAGAACAACTAAGCAGACTACCAGCAAGGATATAGAAGACTTGAACTCAGCAAGGATATAGAAGGCTTGAACATTTCTATCTGCTTAACTGACCTGATAAATTTAGAACATATCTTTCAATATAGCAGAATACATATTTCCAAGTGCACACAGGACTTTTTTTCCAGGATAGACCATATACTTGACCACAAAAATTTTTTTCAGTATATTTTAAAAGATAGACTTCATTCAAAGTATGAATTAAATTTAAGAAATCATCAGGAAAAATAATTTTTAGGAAAATTCCAAATATTTGGAAAGTAAATGACACAGTTATAAATAACCTATAGGCCAAAGAAGAAATCAGAAGAAAATTTAGAAAACATGTTGAAAAAAAATAGAAACAGCATATCACAGTGTAGGAAACATAGGTAAAACAGTGCTTAGAGAAAAATTATAGTTTTAAATGTCTATATTGTTAACAAAGGCCTCAAATCAATAACCTAAGCTTCCACTTTAGGAAGTAGAAAAGGAGGGTAAAATGAACAGAAGGTAATTATTAGGAAAAATATATTAAATATCAGAGTGAAAATCAATAATATTTTTTTATTATCTATTATTTTATAGAGAAAATGAGTGAAATTAAAAGTTGATTCTTTGGGTAGCTAAGACTTCAGGCTGCCCCTGCAGGGGGCACAGGTTCAATCCCTGGCCAGGAAAATGGAATCTGTTATGAATGTGGTGTGGTTCCAAAAAAGCAAGTTGGTTCTTTGAAAAGTTCAACAAAGTTGATACACCTTTAGGTAGACTGACAACAAAGGTCCGTCTAGTCAAAGCTATGGTTTTTCCAGTAGTCATGTATGGATGTGACAGTTGGACTATAAAGAAAGCTGAGCACCGAAGAATTGATGCTTTTGAACTGTGGTGTTGGAGAAGACTCTTGAGAGTCCCTTGGACTGCAAGGAGATCCAACCAGTCCATCCTAAAGGAGATCAGTCCTGGGTGTTCATTGGAAGGACTGATGCTGAAGCTGAAACTCCAATACTTTGGCCACCTGATGTGAAGAACTGACTCATTTGAAAAGACCTGGGAAAGATTGAAGGCAGGAAGAGAAGGGGATGACAGAGGATGAGATGATTGGATGGTATCACCGAATCTATGGACATGAGTTTGGGTAGGCTCTGGGAGTTGATGATGGACAGAGAGGCCTGGCGTGCTGCAGTCCATGGGGTCGCAAAGAGTCGGACACGACTGAACAACTGAACTGAGACTGACAAAGCAAAAAAAAGACTCAAACTAGCTAAATCAGAAAATAAAGAGGGAATATATCCACCAACCCAAGCATTAGACAAATTGAACGGATTTGTCGTTTTTTAGAAGCTGACAAGCTGATTCTGAAATTTATGTGGGAATTCAGAGAACCTAGAATAGCCAGAACAATTTTGGGAAAGAAAGGCAAGTTGGAAGCCTTGTATATTATCTAATTTCTGCTGCTGCTGCTGCTGCTAAGTTGCTTCAGTTGTGTCCGAATCTGTGCGATCCCAGAGATGGTAGCCCACCAGGCTCCTCTGTCCCTGGGATTCTCCAGGCAAGAACACTGGAGTGGGTTGCCATTTCCTTCTCCAATGCATGCATGCATACTAAGTCGCTTCAGTCATGTCCAACTCTGTGTGACCCTATGGACAGCAGCCCACCAGGCTCCTCTGTCCGTGGGATTCTCTAGGCAAGAATATTGGAGTGGGTTGCCATTTCCTTTTCCATCTAATTTCTAACTTTATTCTAAATCTGTAGTATCGAGGAAATGGTCTTGCTATGAGATCAATGAGACAATGAAACAGAACTGAAAGGTCAGAGATAAAGCTTTATATTTATGGTCAATTGATTTTGTCTATAGTGTTGACAATACAATTTAATAGGAAAATTAAGTTTTATTCAAGACATGGTTCTAGGAAAATTTAATAGCCATGTGTAAAAATGAACTTAGACCATTACCTCACAATGTATGTATGATATGCTTGTGTATAGGCGTTCAAAGGGAAAAGCAGTTCTAATGTAGAAAGATGCAAGGCTGTGGAATAAAACATGTTGACATGATTAGGAGCCTAGTATCTGTAAATGTAGGTATGCAGTGTTAAGAGAATACTTGGAATGATAAGCTAGGTCTGACATTATCCTAAATCCCATGGGGAAGAACTAACCAAATAATCTCTAGTTCTGATCTCTCCTTCACACTAAGGAGACTAAAAAGTTGCAGGGTGGGATAGGGAGGGAATGGAAGGAAAGCTCGAGAGGGAGGGGCCATGGGTGTACCTATGACTGATTCTTGTTGATGTATGACAGAAAAAACCACAAAATTCTGTAAATCAAATATCCTTCAATTAAAAAAAAAAAGTCTGTTTGCAAGACATGCCCACTTGGGATGTCCCCACACATCTTAAATTAAACATGGTCCAATTTGTTCCTAACTTCTTTCCCTGTTTTCTTTCTCAGTTGATGACCATACCATTCACTGAAGCTGTTCAAACAGAAACAACTGTTCTTAATGCTTCTGTGTTTGCTTCTTTGTATCAAATCACTCAACAAGTTTTATTGCATTATATATACTTCTATATTTTTCTCTAATCTTTCTCTCTCTCTCTCTCTCTTTTTTTTTAACCTCTGTACCCCCACTGTCTTAATTCATACACTCATCTTTCCCCTGGATTACTGAAATGATCCTTAAGTTACTGTTTTTAGTCTTGCCTCATTTGTTATATTTACAACATTGCTCTCAGTGATTCATCTGAAATTCAGACCTGATTCTGTCATTCCTTGCTTAAATTCTTTCAGCTGCTGAGTGGAAATATTCAAGAGATTCATGCAGACTTTCCATTTCTGACCCAGACCTACCAACATTTATCCCTTAGTACTTTTTCAGGCAGTATTACCACTCCATACTGTTTTCTTACCCTATTTTTCCTTTATGCCTTTCTCAGTTTTCCTACATCCACTGTATTTATCTCCACTCATAAAGCTTCCCTTGTGGCTCAGCTAATAAAGAACCCACCTGCCAATTCAGGAGATGCAAGAGACGCAGGTTAGATCCCTGGGTCAGGAAGATCCCCAGGAGAAGGAAATGGCAACCCACTCCAATATTCTTGCCTAGAAAATTCCATGAACAGAGGAGCCTGGCAGGCTTCAGTCCATGGGATTGCAAAGAGTCTGACACAACTGAGCTTGTGCATGCGCATGCACACTTGCACACCCACCCATCCATACACAAACTCAGTATCTCCAAGAAGCTCTTTATGAACTCGTATCTCCTTTGTGACTGATTAGATGGTCTTGTTATCAAGATTTAAAGAAAATCATTCTTTATCCCATGCTCCATTGTAATGAACAGTTTATGTCTGTCTGTCAGTTTAGGTTATGAATCCCCTGAAAATAGAGCTCACACACAAAATGTGTTTATTGAATGGAATGGATGATGAGTGAAAGTAGATAATTGCTGGTGATGTAGAGAATGGACTGGAGAGGGAGACAGCCTGAGGAAATGGCCCCTGGTGGTTTAGTGAGTCTCCATTTAAAAATTTCAGCAGACAAAACATGTTTTGTGAAACTTTAAAAATGATTATTTTTTAGTACTTTTGCACTTGACAAGAGAAGACTTAGTGCACAATGCAAAGTAAGTTTAATAGCATGCCATAGCAAACATGATAGGTGTGAATCTGAAGCATGTCACTGTGCTTTGTTCTGAGCTCGGGACGTCAAATTATTGCCATCTCAAGTGCTAAATATCATTGATTAGTGGCTACTAAGAGTGCTGTGTTTAGGACTTTAAAACCAGGCCCAAGTTCTGTAGAGAAGATTGCCATAGTAAATAATTAATGTCTGTTGTGGCTACAGGACAGTAGTGTGACTTGAGGTTAAAGGATTTCCCAAACCTGTCAATGGCCTTTGTCTTATTCAACACTATATGGATGACTAAAAGACACAAATGGTATGCTTATCACAATTGTAGATACTGCAAAACTAGGAAGAATACAAATATTTTGGGCAGCAATCACATCAAAATGAATTTATAGCTGGCAACATTGCTCTAATAAATTAAATGTAGCTGGAATTAATGTAGAATCCTACACTTGCATCAAAAAGCCTACTGTACAATTTCTGGATGTTGGGAAAAAAAAGTACTTAAGAAATTGATTTAACAACAGGCATGAAGTGAAAGTGAAAGTTGCTTAGTTGTATCTGTCTCTTTGCCAATTCTCTAGGCCAGAATATTGGAGTGGGTAGCCTTTCCCTTCTCCAGGGGATCTTTCCAACCCAGGGATCTAACCCAGGTCTCCCACTTTGCAGGTAGATTCTTTACCAGCTGAATCACAAGGGAAGCCCAACAATAGGCATGATAGGAGTAAGTAGCACAATAAGACAATACCACAATATCCTGACTGTATTCTGGTTCATTCTGTGATGACCTGACTTGACAGGGCATTTGTCCTTAAATATTGGCATTCTCTTTAAAACGAACTGTGAGAGGAAACATAAAACCATATTAAATTGGAAAAGTTGAATAAACCTGAGTAAAAAATGGAGCATTATCATGTGAAACATAGATTTGACTTTTCCTAGATCTGAATTCTAGAGCAACACTGGCCACATGGTAAGCAAAAGAAAAGAAAACTCAGGTTTAGTTCCAAGGATTAGAGGAGTCTGAAAATAGAATTGGCCACCTTGAATATTTCAGGGCATCATTGGAGGTGCTCAGGACAAACTAGAGAGACAGTTGCCAGGAATCCACTATATTAATATTAATAATTTCTGTCCAGACCTAATGCTGAGGTGTATTATGACAAATGATTGAATTTTTCATGAATGCAACTATAGGTTTTCTTGCAATGAGATGCTGGAGATCTAGTGCTGGTCCTGGCCTTGCCACTGAAAAACAATAATAAGAGTAATCTTTATAAATACAAATTATATTATACCATTTGTCTGTTCATAGCCCTCCAATTGCTTCTCATTTCATCAGAGAAAAATCTGAATCCTTTCTTACTATAGCTTCTAATCTTCTTTCTCTAATCTTCTTCTTCTCCCTGCTTCATCTTCTGTTTGTCTCATGTGAATTATCCACAGACTTCTAGGCTATTCCTCAAATATGCTGTATATACTCAGACCAGAACTTTTGTTCTGAGTATTGTTTAAAATTTTTCATTATTTGATAGCATTTCAGGATACAGTTTTTACTTGAAATTTTAGATGTATGGCCTCCTTTGAAATATTAGGAAATTTGACAGTGATGGACTCACATTTCCAGATAACAGCATCAGCCAAAGCTACATGGTGGCTGTTTCCTTTAAATGGGACCTGCGCTTTCCAGTTCACAAGTTCAAACGGGGCTGAGTCACTGTTTCTTCCTGGCTTTACCTCTGTAAGCATTTGAGTTTGAGATCCCTGTGCTGTTATACGTGATGCTGGTGCACTAACAGTGCTTCTTGAATTTTAGTGTGTGTAAGAATTATCTGGAGAACTCAGAGTTAAAATCACTGGGCCAACCCAGATGATTTTGATGAAAAAGGCCTGGGCTGGAGGCCCCAAATCTCTCAGAGGGTGCTGATGCCCTGCCCTGAGGACCAAACTGGAAGTGGTTTATGTTTTCATTCGTAGTAGTTTTTCCCACAGAAAATATTCACTTTTAAAATTAATAATCAGAAACTGGTAGTTTAAAAAATATGTATTGTTGGGGAAATTCCCTGGTGTTCCAGTGGTTAGGGCTCTGAACTCTCTCTCCTGAGGACCTGAGTTGGACCTCTGGCTGGGAAACTAAAATGCCACAAGCTGTGTGGCATGGCAAAAAAAAAAAAAAAAGAAAACCATTTTGTTGTCCTTGTGCTTTCCTGTTTATAAATGGTAACAGTTAAGCTGCTCAGTCCCTTATGTATTAGGCCATGAGATTTTTGTTCTTCTTCACCTCACCCGCGGTACTTCAGCTGTCTTCTGGTTTTACCCTGAGTTATGAATTGGATCTCTGGAATAAGCTAGGTAATCATTAGCATTTCAATAGCAGTTCCTATCCAAGTTATTTTGAAAATACCATCTGGTAGCAAATATTAACAACTTCATAGTAACAGAGAAACCAAGACTGGAAGGTAATAGTCACCATCAAGTTGATACTTACGGAGCACAGGAGGCCCATCTCTCAGACAAAGCAGGGACGAGCATTTCCTGTCACTAAACCAGAAGCAGAGCTGGTGACAGAACTGAAGTGTGAGGGGCTGGGTGACTTGACCAAGATCACATAGGTGTCAGGTACCCAATCGCTTTTCCAACATCCTGTTCTGCTTTCCACTGAAGACTGTAAATCATTTAATTAGCAGGATAATGTATGAAAGAAAATTAGAGGTAAAACTCCACTGCCTCTAATCTGCAGAAGTGGAATCGTTTCTTCAATTACAGGTTTCATACCACTTGCCTGGCCCTCAGCAGGGACCCCCCCCTCCCCCGCAAGCTTATTGTGCTGCTCTGGGATCCTCACAGGCAGGCGTGGAGCATCTAGCAGAGATGCCAGGGAGGTGAGTGTCTTCAGGAGCTGTGTCCTGCCGTGTTGGTAGCTGCCTACAGGAGAGACCATGAAAAACCTAAGGATCACTTCATATTTTAGTGGGTTGTTTAGGGTCATCTCTGATATCTCTTTCACAAGTTTCAAGAGTCAGAGAATTCACATGGTATTTCAGGAACAGTGGTTGCTTAACCAGGCTGTGATCTGAGGAACTGTTTAGAGACCTGTGGTGGGACTGGATATGGCTCCATAAATAAGACGACTATTTCTGAGAGGACTTCTCTCCCATGAAATGGTGACACAGGCCTAATTCTATCAAGATCTAGAGGGAAAACTCAATAAATTGATTCTCAGGGGCTGATACTTCTTAGAAACTATTACTTAGGAAAATAGAGCAGTCACTGACTTTTACTCAATCTGTGCTAGTTGTGAGAAAGAATCTTGACCTTTGGATACCAGAGGAATAGGAAGTATACATTCTTTACTTGAAGTCAGGGCAAGTAGCAGTCTCTCATCTTGGTGTTCGTTCTGTCAGTGTTTCTCTAGATTAGAGTCTGATACCTCTTTTTCTGGAATTGTCTGTCCAAGAATCAATAAACAGTTACCTGCTGAGTGCCTTCCGTGTGTCAGGCACTGTTCTAGGCACAGAAAATTCAGCAGAGAACAATAGTCATGCCCCTGTTTTAAAGGAACAAATGAATAATGAAGCCAAGTCTGTTTGTTGAAAGTGCCTCCAGTCAGATAAAATGGTGGCACAGTGATGGAGAATGACCGAAGGAAAGGGGTGCTTTACCTGAGGTGGCAGAGGTCTCTCTAAGGAGGGCAGTTACTTTGAGTAGGGGAATAGCAAGTACAAAGGCGCTGAGAGAAGAACACTTGGACTTTTCAAGAGAGCGAAGGGACTCGGGAAGTATAGGGAGATAGGACTGGAGAAGTGAGTGGGACCGAGATCGTTATGACCTCATAGACAGTGTTGTGTTTGTGTTTTATGGTATACTTAATGGGAATTCCTGAGAGGTATCTAAGCATAAGAGTAATATAATTTATATTTTAGAAAGTGCTGTGTGTAGGAAGTGAATTGTAGGGTACAAGGTGGAGTTATGAGGACCCATTAGGAATTAATTCAGGCTATTGATGATATTGGCTTGGAATTTAGTTTTAGCACCTGCATTGGTAAGAAATGGTAGGTAACAGTAGGACATATTGATGGATTGGATACAGGATGGTAGGAAAAGAGAGACATCAAAATGGCATGTATTTAGAAGAAGACCTTATCTGGGATCAGGAGTTCTTGTATTGGCCATACTATGTTGAGATGCCTTGTGCATGTCCAAATGGAGATATTGTAGAGGTAGTTAATATTATAAATCTGGAACTCAGAATAGGCTGAAGTGAAGTATAAATGTGAATCATCAGCATACAGGTTGTATTTAAAGGGATACATCTGTCATATATCCTACTGGATTAAAGAACCTGATAGAATGACCCTTTCAGACTCAAGGCACCTTGCTAAGGTTAATGCAGAAATGACTTTGGATTCAAAAGTTAAGATGAGGGAGCAGATATCAGGAACTGGGTCTTACAACTCCAGGAAACTAGCAAAATCCTTTTTAGGTAGCAGGCCTTTGAACTGCCTATGGACATCTAGACAGGCTGAAGTTTTGAGTATTCTTTGGTGAAGGGGGTTACATGCTTGGATATATAGGAAGAGTTAAACTTGGAGATAGTGAAGGACAGGGAAGCCTGGCATCCATGGGATTGCAAAGAGTCAGACACGACTTAACGACCGAACAACAATGACAGACATGTTTGACTTAGCTGCTGGGGGTAAATATCTGCTAGTGTTTAACTTCTAAACTTCCATGGACCTTGAAATAAAGATGGTGCAATGTTATACCTTGGGCTTCCCTGATGGCTGAGACAGTAAAGAATATACTTGCAATGCGGGAGACCTGGGTTCAGTCCCTGGGTCAGGAAGATACCCTGGAGGAGGAAATGGCAACCCACTCCAGTATTCTTACCTCAAGAATTCCATGGACAGAGGAGCTTGGTGAGCTATAGGCCATGGGGCCTCAAAGAGTCGGACACAACTGAGTGACTAATACTTTTATTATGCCTTGGTGCAGTGGTAAATACTGGGCACAGGAGACAGAGAGACCTAGATTCTTATTCTACCATTTACTAGTAGGCAGGTAATTTGGCCAGTTTCCTCATCTGTAAAATGGGGCTCCCTTATTTGTGTTAGGAAGGTTAAAGTATACAGTCTGGCACCTAAAAGTTTCCCAATATCTACTTTGATCTCATTTTAAAAAATGAGATGTGGACACTAGAGCTTGGATCAATTTATGGAAAGAACAGGTCTTATTTTAGAAACAATGTTAGTTATTAATCTACTGCTTTGATTAATAACTAACATCATAATACATAATTTTTTTCCTCGTAATTTTGAGCTGATTCTGTGACATCTGTCAACTGCTACTCAGCTAGGGATTGCAAAGCATTACTATTTGGCAGCCTGAATCAGACCCAAAGAAGTGAACATAGCCCTTCAAAAAGTCAAGAGAAGCCAGGGAAGACATGTGATCGAGTTAGTCACATGTCCTTGGCCTAGTGTCTTAGCTTCATAAAAAGTTCCGCCTCTCCTCCCTTCTGTTTCAAGAATTTGAGTTCATGGACAACAGCTATTCATGATAAAATACTAGCGAGATCTTCAGCCTTTCACATGGGCCCCACACCATGAATGGTGCAGGCCCTTTGCTGGCGTCTGTTCTTATGGAAAGACCTAGAAACACTGATGTGGGCTCTTCCCTTGCTCAGAGTCTGTCTTACTCAGTTGAGCCTTTGCTGCATTCCTCGTGCAGCTCAGAACCAAATGAATAATTAAACTCTTAGGCTGGGTAAGTGATTTTCAGCATGTGAAATTCTCCTACGAACTATGAAAGGATTTAGTTGAAATGGGTACTGCATGCAAATCTATTATTTTGTGGATCCTAGAGGTCCCTACAAACCCTGCAAGTCTTCCTTTTTGAGTGAGCGGTATATTCTAGTACATCGAGGGTCACCTTAATAGCCTGAGTAGTGTGACTTCCAGAAGGGTCTCAGGAGCCCACTCAGCCTCAAAGCCCCTAAGCTCCTGAGGGGTTCCTTAGGCAGTAGCTGTATGTCTAGATACACAGTGCCCGTTGACTGCTAGGTAGGCTGTATAAAGGGAAGGTTGTATAAAGGGAAAGGGGATGACAGTTGCTACATGGCCTGATTTTTTTCTATTTTGAAGGCTGCTAGAAAGAACCCTGCTTGCAAGTATCATTTCAACTGCATTGTGTGAAATTTCCTATTAAAATTTATTTGTTCTTTAAAAAAAAAAATCATTGCTCTTTTAGAAATCCCATTAAAATTTAGATTTTCTTCCAGTAGCTAACACATTAATTTATGATCAGTCATTAACATCTTGGAGACCGATATAGGTGGGAAGAAGATAAAAACTAGATTTATTTTATGAGGCAGAGATTCTAGACTGTGGGTGCTAAGAAAAGCCCAGTTTTCACATATGAGAGAGCAAGTGTAAAGAATGCTGATGTGGTAGGTTGCTTCAGTCGTGTCTGACTCTTTGTGACCCTTGGACTGTAGCCCACCAGGCTCCTCTGTCCATGGGATTCTCCAGTCAAGAATACTGGAGTGGGTAGTCATGCTCTCCTCTAGGGGATATTCCTGACTCATGGATCAAACTCGCATCTCCTAAGTCTCCTGCATTGGTAGGCAGGTTCTTTACCACTAGTGCCACCTGGGAAGCTCAAAGGATGCTGAGATGGTGCCAAATACCAGTTTTCCTGCTTTATGGTTCGGTCTTTGCACAGCTGTGGTGCAGGATAACAGTAGCATCCTGACTGAGCCAATGTAGATAAACAGAATAGAGTGGCTTAGTTTGTATCAGAGGACTTCAAACCCTGTGAGGAGAATAGAAAAATCATCCAATAAAGTTTGCATGTGATCACTGTCCTTCTGCCTCCTGATAGCTGAGAGGTAAACAATGATAGCTTAAAACTTCAAAGGGGGCCATATAAGAAGACTCATGGGTAGGAGTAACTGCTTCACTTGGGGGGCACTTGATTGGAAAAGACCTTGAAACTGGGAGGGATTGGGGGCAGGAGGAGAAGGGGACGACAGAGGATGAGATGGTTGGATGGCATCTCCGACTCGATGGACATGAGTTTGAATAATCTCTAGGAGTTGGTGATGGACAGGGAGGCCTGGCGTGCTATGATTCATGGAGTCACAAAGAATCAGACACGACTGAGCAACTGAACTGACTTGAAGTGAAGAAATATCAATAACCTCAGATATGCAAATAACACCACCCTTATGGCAGAAAGTGAAGAACTAAAGAGCCTCTTGATGAAAGTGAAAGAGGAGAGTGAAAAAGTTGGCTTAAAGCTCAACATTCAGAAAACTAAGATCATGGCATCCTGTCCCATCACTTCATGGGAAATAGATGGGGAAACAGTGGCTGACTTTATTTTTCTGGGCTCCAAAATCACTGAGGATGGTGACTGCAGCCATGAAATTAAAAGACGCTTACTCCTTGGAAGGAAAGTTATGACCAACCTAGACAGCATATTAAACAGCAGAGACATTACTTTGCCAACAAAGGTCCATCTAGTCAAGGCTATGGTTTTTCCAGTGGTCATGTATGGATGTGAGAGTTGGACTATAAAGAAAGCTGAGTGCCAAAGAATTGATGCTTTTGAACTGTGGTATTGGAGAAGACTCTTGAGAGTCCCTTGGACTGCAAGGAGATCAGTCCTGGGTATTCATTGGAAGGACTGATGTTGAAGCTGAAACTGCAATACTTTGGCCACCTGATTCGAAGAGCTGACTCATTGGAAAAGACCTTGATGCTGGGAAAGATTGAGGGCAGGCAGAGCAGGGGATGGCAGAGGATGAGATGGTTGGATGGCATCACCGACTTGATGGACATAGGTTTGGGTGGACTCCGGGACTTGGTGATGGACAGAGAGGCCTGGCTTGCTGCAGTTCATGGGGTCGCAAAGAGTCGGACATGACTGAGTGACTGAACTGAACTGACGTGAAGTAAGGAGAATATTAAATAGTTACCCTTAGTTCATGTGTGCTCAGTTGCTTAACTGTGTCTGACTCTTTGTGACCCCATGGATTGTAGCTGCCAGGCTCCTCTGGCCATGGAATTTCCCAGACAAGAATACTGGAGCAGGTTGCCATTTCCTCCTCTAGTGCATCTTCCTGACCCAGGAATAGAACCCATGTCTCTTGTATCTCCTGCATTGGCAGTCAGATTCTTTACCTCTGAGCCACCTGGGAAGCTGAATAACAATAGCTGATCTCTATATTCAATCATTAAATATTTATTGAACACCAAATACAATATTCTCATGTTGTTGGGAATACACTGGTGAACAAAAAGGGGGAAAAAAACCCCTTAAAAATCGTCCTTATTGATCTTACATTTTACTGATGGAGAAATAAATAATAGGTAAGTTAATGAATGTTATGAAAAAAATTATAGCAGAATAGAAGAGATAATGAGTCATCTGGTAAAAGTGAATGTGAAGTTTAAATACTGTAGTTCTCACTGAGATAGTGACATTTGAGCTGAGATTCGAAGGAGATTATCTGGGAGGGTATCTGGGCAAAGAGGGTTTAGAGGGACAGTAATACAAAGTTCTTGATTTGGGTGCCTGTTTTGTATGTATGAAGAGCTATGGTGAGACCAAGAATGTAAGGTTAAAGGGGAGAGGCAGTAGAGGAAATCAGAGAGGTAATGGCAGAGGGAAGAAGTGCAGAGGTAGAAACTTTGTAGAAAATTGAGGGCTGTTACCCTTTTAAAGATAATTGGTTATAGCCCATTGATTACATTCCAAACATTATCTGAGCTCCTCTCCTGGAGAGTCTAACCTCTGGGGATTGTTCCAGTTATCTATTTTGGTATAACAGACCACTTCAAAAGTTAGTGTCAAAAAGAATAGTAATCATTTATTGTGCCTTTGAATCTCAGATTTTGGCAAGGCTCAGCAGGGACAACTGGGGAAGCTCGAAAGAGGTTAGGGACCTGCTTCTAAGATGGTTTGGTAACATGGCTGCCAAGTTGATTCTGGCTTTTGTTTCTTCTGTCTGTTGACCTCTGCGTGAGACACCTGGGCTTTCCCACAGCGTGTTGGGTGTGTGTCAAGAACAAGTGTCCCAAGAAAATTGGAAAATGAAAGCTGCTGATGTCATTTACACCAGGCTCAATGAGTCAAGTATTTATGGAGTCCAAGATGAGGGGACGTAGACTACATTTATCAATAAGTGGCATCTCAAAGAATCTGGGGACCAAGTTTCCATAGGGGCCAAAGCAATATAAAATTTAGGAAGTATGAGTCATGAATTTGGTAGTTTGGATGATGACACAGAATTTAGTAGAGATATTTGAGGCCATTTCTAGAACTGCAGTGATACGTAGTTTGTCCTGATGCACAAAGAAGATCAATTTATGCACTGTTTTGAAGCTCCAGACACATCCATTTGTTCAATGATCATGTCAAGAAATGCATGTGATTTTTTCCTGGTAGTTGAAAACGGTCCTGACCATTAGATGTATTCAAGAAAAAATTTTCAAGTTTTAGGTTTTTGGTTGAAGCCATTAAACAGACCCAATTCTGGGGAAAGGGAATGTAAAACCCCACAGTTTTAAAGGAACCTTACACATATATGCCTTGTATTCACAGCAGCAAAATTGTGCCATAACAATACGGCTGATTGCTCAGTCAGAATGACCAGAGGCTGTAGAATGATTAAATAAATAAGCTTCTGTTTTTAAAATGCTTCCAATCTATGGAATTGGTCAAATTTGCTTAATCTACACATGGACAAAAACTCAGACAATTAAGCTTTGATAGTCATAGTTCTGATATTGGGGCGGCTTATAAAAATTGTAGGATATCTTCAGGAATAGAACTGATTGTGAGTAATACTGAAGTCTGTTTGATCTTTAGTTCATATTACCAGGAGAAAGGAAAGAAAAGGGAGGGAATTACCTTTCCCTGAGTGCCAGGCACTGGATTGAGTGCTTTTGATCTGTGATCTCATTTATCCTTCAAACAACTCTCTGTGGCAGTTATTATCAACCCTCTTTTTACAACTGAAGAAAGTGAGGCTCAGATCCTAAGTAACTTGCCCCAAGTGACACAAAGTAGTTTTCACAGATAGGATTTGAACTCATGGCTGTTTGATTACAAAGCCCTTGTACTTTCCAATGTATTAAACTGCCTCTGGAATCAGAAGGCTGTCCACAGAAAGAACTTGAGAACTTGGTTGGTGTTCACCTTGGTATTAAAGGAAGAGTTGTGGGATTGCGGAATGTTAAAAATGTTGCCCATTTTTAACTTATCATTGAATTGATAAGTGTAGCCCATTGAAGCTAATATATAATTTTACATTGTATGCCTTTTAGGATCATAAACAGTACTTCTACAAGAAAGTATACAAACATGAGTTGACAAACTAACATTTTCACATTATCTTTGGGAGAAGCAGAAAATCATGCTTTGAATGGACTTGCTTTACCTGAAACAGGCTTGATCATCAGGTTTGTTGGAATCTCCACTGCAAAAATAGGCCAGTAGGGAAGAAAAGTAAGCTGGGAGAGAAAACTACAAAGATCAAGGGCTGGGTGAAATGATCTGATTTTAGTGGCAGCTTTAGACAAAGGAAACAACAGTCTAGTATTACAATTTCCAGAGAAACCTGGTGAACCTGAGATGGTGTAGGCTCAAGTCATCCATTATCCAGTTGGAAAGAAATTAAGGTAATGGCCATGCAGCCAGTTTGGGAGAAGCATTGTGCTTTGGCATTGTCAGTCATCAGGAGAGGGAACCAAGCCGTTGGATGGAGTCGAGAGACAGAATCCAGCCTTTCCTACTCTGACAAAAGATAGGAAGGCAACCAAAGACTCAAGTACATGGGCTGAAGTTAAGGGCTTAACTTTAATTCTGGAAGGTAATTGGAGCTCTGAATAGTAAACTTAAGGCTGATGCCTAGGCACACAGACTAGGGAACATGAATGCCTCAGAAAAAAGCTGTGTGTAATATGACAAATACATGAGTGCTTAGTATGTAATGCAGGCTCATTACATACCATAAAATTAATTCCAGGCTCTAATGGCTGATGAATCTGAGCTCACTTAATACTCTGCCTCCCTTGCTCTGGATTAATTTAAGAGTTTAAGACTTAAGGTTATAATACAGATTGGGCTGAAAAAGGTAGCAACTGAATAGGCAGAGTAGTAAATATTAACTTTCATCTAATCATTGCTTTGTTCCAGGCTTTTAAAGTGTACAGTGAATTCCATTATTATATAACATTTAAAAAGTAATTGCTGTTGTTCAGTCACTAAGTCATGTCTAACTCTTCATGATCCCATGAACTGCAGCACGCCAGGCTTTCCTGTCTTTCACTATCTTCTAGAGTTGGCTGAAATTCGTGTGCATTGAGTCAGTGATGTCATCCATCTAATCTTCTGTCACTCCCTTCTCCTCCTGCCTTCAATCTTTCCCAGCATCAGAGTTGTTTCCAATGAGTTGGCTCTTCACATCAGGTGGCCAAGCTATTGGGACTTCTACTTCAGTCCTTCCAATGAATATTCAGGGTTGATTTCCTTTAGAATTGACTGGTTTGCTCTCCTTGCTGTCCAAGGGACTTTCAAGAGTCTTCATAATCCAGCATCACAATTCAAAAGGATCAATTCTTTTGTCCTCAACCTTCTTTATGGTCTATTCTCACATCTGTATGTGACTGCTGGAAAAACCATTAGTTTTGACTATATGGACCTTTGTCAGCAAAGTGATGTCTCTGCTTTTTAATATGCTGTCTAGGTTGGTCATAGCTTTTCTTCCAAAGAGCTAGCATCTTTCCATTTCATGGCTGCATTGACCATCTGCAGTGATTTTGGACCCTAAGGAAGTAAAGTTGTCCATGTTTCCACTTTTCCCCCCATCTATTTGCCATGAAATGATGGGACAAGATGACATGATCTTAGTGTTTTGAAAATTTTAAGTCAGCTTTTTCACTCTCCTCTTTGACCCTCATCAAGAGGCTCTTAAAAAATTAGACTAGTAAATACTACAATATGTAGGCCATACATATGAGCTTCTCAGATGACACTAGGGTAAAGAATCCCCCTGCCAATGCAGGAGATGCAAGAGAAGTGGGTTTGATTCTTGGGTCTGGAAAGATCCCTGGAGTAGGAAGTGGTGCCCAACTCCTGTATTCTTGCCTGGAAAACTCCATGGGCAGAGGAGTTCAGCAGGCTATCTATGGGGCTGCAAAGAGTCAGACACAACTGAGCAAGCCCACTCACAAGCCATACGTAATTACTTTATTTGATCTAATACTTATTTCTAATCATTCAGCAAGAATATAATCAGTAATTACCTATTATGCACTAATTCCTTTACTTAACTAAGAAATCTTATCCTTTCTGATAGCTTTTTCCATCAGTAATTCCTTATCTGTCCTATATATTCAGTTTCCCTTAAAATTCTCTTTTCTTCCCTCAGCATGAAAATATGTTCAGTTGTCTGTGAAACAAAAGAATCCTCTTTTAATCCTTATCAAACATTAAAATAATGCCCAGTATGTGCTGGACACAGTTCTAAATATTTTATATAAGTAACGTGTAACGGCCTTATGGAGTAGGTATTATTTCTGCATTTTATGGATAAAGACCCTGAGGCAGAGAAAAGTCAAATGAATTGTTAAAGATTACACAGATAGTGAGAAGTTGAGCCAGAATTTAAACCCAAGCTATCTGGCTATACTCTGTGCTTTTCCTGCGAAGTTGAACTTCTCTGCTGGCCTCCTCTTTGCCTTTTACCCAACGCTTCTCACTTTTCCTGAAGGAGCTGTCTGCGCTATCAGAGTTCACTTTCTACCTGGATTCCACTCACTTTCTGTACCTCTCCAGATTTGTTTGGTCCTGCTGCCTCCTAGGTTCTTGGCTGCTTGCTCAGTGGAGAACTTCTGTATGCTAAGTTGCTGCCTCCCCTACTATCTGTCGGGAATCCCTGAGAACAAGGGCTGGGCACTGGGATGGCCTGGATCATAGGAGAGAGTCCCAGTTGTTCCCGTGCCAAGATCTAAGCTGACTAGCTCCACAATGCTCTGGTTTCTTCTACAACTTAAGACTCAGATGCAGAATGGTGCGGCAGTGACTGCCCTGAAGGGCTGTGTAGCAGGAGATGGCAGTGGGATAGGAGAAGATCCAGAAGATGAATTTCTCTTTTTTCCCCCCTTCCATGGGATTGTTCCACACTATGGGTGGTTCCATATGGCTTATCCAGACACCAAGCAGCTGGCTAGCTGGATTTCTCAAAAATCTGTAGACTGTTTATAACGCACTCTATATTTGCTTTCTTTCTTGCCTGCTTTGTGTTCTTTTTTTCCCTCAGTCTTGCTGCCTTGGGATTGTACTTCCCAATGATGCAATTAAGTTTGGGCTCTAATTTCTATCAATCGCCAGGACACAAGGCTTCTTCTACTGCAGTAGGCTTATATCCTCACTTCTGCAATCAAACTGTCTTCACTGAGGTTACCAGTGATCTCATTACTAAATTGAATGAGCATTTTGCAGTCCTTATTTTATCTGAACTCTGCACTGCGTTTGCCCATTTTGACCATTTCTTCCCAGTACTTCATGATAATTTGATCCCCTGGTTCTCTTTTCACCTAGTCAGTGTTGCCTTTTGTATCATTTGTGCACTGTTTCCTTGTTAGAGTTATTCAGGACTCTTCCTTTGGCTCTTATTTTTTTACCCTTCATTAGTTACTACATCTACTCTCATGGTTTCAACTACCTGTAGTTTAATAGGTCTAAATCCATTTGTTTAGCACAAATCTTCCTCCTGAACTCCAGACCCTGAATTTCTATCCCCATCTGAATGTCCTATAAACATATGCCGCTTGTCATGTGCAAAAGTAAACTGATACCCTCACGCCTATGTCTGTGTTGGCTATCTTTCATTTATATTTTAAGATCTACTTTCCACCGATAAGCACTGCTTTGTGCTCTGGAAGGTGGACCTACTTGGACAGCCACAATTGCTTTCTTGCTCTCCAGCTTCTGGTTGAGCTGCCACTTGACAAGCACAAGTAGGGCATGAGAGAGAAGAAGGATACAAAAATCTGGCTACTTACGGCTTCAGCATCCTCCCTGAGGGATCAACACGAGCTGGCTGCATCCGTTGATACAGGGTCACAGTTCTTGTCAGGCAGCCCTCTGCACAGTACCTTTGGTTTCTCTTTATCAATACATTATAAGTTCTATCACATTACATTGTAATTATTACCTTTTCTGTCTCTCCCATGAAAAAATAAAATTTTGCCCTGTGACCAGAATTGACAGTTCTTTTGGATAACTAAGGCTAGTACGTGGAAACAATTAATTATTAGGAATTAATAAAATAATAGATTTGTCAACAGTTCAAGAAATTGACCTTGTAGTACATGGAATTTTCTGTGCTATCAGGGGTCAGCAGGATGTTATAAACTCAAAAACAGTATTATGTTTTTGAGTCTTTAACCTCCGTTTAGCAGCTTGTAAATAAATCCCACACAATCAAAACTCAAAACAAAACTCCTAAAAAGAAAGAGCAATAGCAGCAAAAAACAAAAACACAACATCATCAACCTTTTTCTCTTTCCAGTGCCTGCACTGTTACTTAAAAATAAGTGAAATTGACATTCTTGGTATTCATTCTAAGCAAAGAGATGACTGGCTATTTCCAAGGTTGACTTAAATGTCATTCAGAGTTCTCTCTGCAGGTATTGAACTAACCTGACCTATGGCTTTGGTTTTAAAAGATTATGGAAATTGGGGATGTTAGGGTGTGTATTTGTGTGTGTGTTTGGGGGAGGCAGTAAAAAGGGAGAAGTCACAGACTCTGTTCTAGAACCATCAAGATTAGAAGTAAAAATTCCACTAAGGCAGAGAGTTTTTGTGTTATAGTATGTTGCAAACCACCTTACCATTTAAAAGCCAATTAACATTAGCCCTGCAGTAAAGCTTAACTTCTGCACAGACGGTTTTCTACAAAGTACCAAAGAATTTTTCCTGTCCATATAGTTGGAGTGAGCTGGTTTTAGGAAACAATCACTCTTCTTCAAAATTGTCACTGATATACTCATTACGATAAGTGAGTATGACACACATGTATTATCTTTCTATTTTAATTGTACGATTCTGTGCCTCTAAACTTGCTAGTGTTTCCTACTAAGATCTGATATTTGTGATAGCTCATCAGTGAAGTGAAATAGTTAAAACATGTTGAAAATAAATGAAGTGATACTTATTAATCTTTGGTGCAGCATGGAATACAATGTGAACAAACATCAGTGAAGGATAATAGCTGACTTTTTAATAGAATATTTGTATTAATATCTCTCAACTGTCAGCCATGTTCTTCCAACCATGTGCTTTAAACTTCTTCCAAGTTTTTTAATTGTGGACTCCTTAAGCCTGCATCTGGTTCACTTGAATGCTTTCTACATGCCAATGAGTATATCTTCTGACCATTTTACCTGCCACGTACATACTACCTTTATCCTGGATAATTCACAGATGTAATTTCCAAAAGCCCCAAGTCCTTCATTTAGATCTTATGTCATAATGACGGAGGCCATTTGTGTAAGTGCCAGCCTTATGGACTTTATGATCATCTGGATTAAAGACAGGAACTGAGATGGGGGTAATTATTAGCAGTTGGGCATAGTGACTCAGTACAGAGGTGTGAACATGCTTTTCAAGTTATTTTAAATGAGTAAAAAATAGAGTGAATATATAATTAGAAGGTAAGAGTTACCCATTCATTTATTGAACTAATGCTTGGAGTGTACCTCTTATGACAGTTGTAAGCCCTGTATTGGGAAGCAATAATGAAAAATTTCAACAGTGATTGGAGAATTTAGTGTGGGGTAGACCAAACTGGTGCTGGAAATGATCAAAATCTGAAGACTTATAGCACTTGGGCGTTTGTGAAGGGTCAAAAAGAAGTCTATAATTGATGGTATGAGTCAGTCATCTTAAGACATATGGTGAGAGACAGCCAGTTGGTATAGTGATTTTGTGTGTGTGTGTGTGTGTGATAGAGGATAAAGGAGGAACTGGTACAGAGAATAGTTGAAATGGATTGAGTTCAGGTAGGAATGACTGAGTTCTACTGCAGAGCCCAATATAGAGCCTCTCTGAATCCATTAATTTTATGAGACAGCCTTAAGTTGGTGGAAGATGGATTAAAGCCAAAAGTCTAACTTGTTTCATTGCAAATAAAAATATGGAGTTTGTTTTTATTCATTCAAGGAGGAAACCATTTGAAAAAGTATTTTTTTCAATGCCTATTATTTAGATTTCTGAATTTTGTTTCTTATATTTTTCTTTATACTTGCTAGTGATTTTCCTCAAACTAATCATGATTTGGTCAAATATGATGACACATTGCTAATTTTTATTACAGAGGATGACACTGACAAGTGATTGAGAACAGAAATCTTGCAGGATGGGTCACAATGGATCTTGAGACACGGGCTGACTTCAGAAGTTTTTGTTCATAACTACAGAGCCTTTTTGCAGATATACTCACTCTGTGTTCTTTTATCCATGTTGACTTGAAAGTTTGGTGTAGTAAGATTCATATTATAAAGGCCGAGGTATCCAGGATGTCCTCCTAGATGTTATTTTCCAGGTAACTCCTTAGAGCATTTCTTTTACCTTTTCTGCTCAGCCTCACGAGTATACAACAGCTCTTGTTGTGTCTGTTTTCTACACATATCCATCTTGATAGAACTGTGTTGTGATAAGTGGTACTTCAGTCTGGTAGACCGACTACATTCCAGTGATTGATTCAATCTTGCCCTTCACTGTGAAGAATGTAACACCTCTCCTTCAAACACATTGCAGATTCAAGAGCACCAAGGTTGGGATACCAGAATTCCAACTGTAGAGCATCATTTTGGCATGTGTATGGAGTGTGTATGTGTGTGTTTATGTGGGTAAGAGAGAGAAAGAACCAGAGTCGGAAAACTATAGAGGGCAGTGCCCCCCAATATCTTTTCTAAGACAGAGTAGAAATAATTTAAAAAATATACTCAGAATATATTTGATGACTAATGACACATTTTCTCATAAGATTGCAGATCCATATTTCACTTTCAGGAATAGACACACTATTTCCTTTTGGCATAGACAAAGGCTCTTTCAGGTAAGACAGTATTTTACCTTGCAATCATACAACGTCAAGTAAGAGTCATTGTTTTAAAGGAACTGAACCTTCTGCCACTTCAACAACCCTTAAGTGCTGGCCGTTAACTCATTTTTCTTTTCCTTTGATATGACTGTGACAAGAAGCAAATTCATAGAAGTGGAATTATCTGTGATGGTGGGTCATTGGATAGCTGACCCTGGAAAAATTAATGCAATAAGTGAGTGGTAGTAGTCACTACAATCAGACCTGTGCCAGAGTTGCAATTAGGAACATAGATTTTTGTCTGTAACTGATTTGTATATTCCAGACACAGAGGTTGTTTTAAAGATTATTTGTTAGATTTGTTGTTGTTGTCACTGTTTGTTGTTTTTTTATACTGAAATTTATGATTCCAGAACTTTTAAGAATGATTGAAATTTTAGTTTAGGCAACCAAGAGACAAGGACTGTGTGTGTGTTTACACATGTTTGCTTGCATGCATGTTTTCATGTGTGTGTGTCTTTAATGCAATAATGATTTCAGGAGGGCTCAAAGTGGAGGGATTCCTTCCTAGAGACAAGTACTTGGCTATCTCAGCATTTATTTTGCATGGTTTTGGAATGCTTGGTGTAATTTCTCCAAGATAGTGTATTTATTTTTCTAATGCTATTCTTATGAAAGAAAGTGAGTTTCTACTTTCAGACCCTTTGCCTCCTCTACTTTGCATTTTTTGCCTAAACCCCCTTTTTTCATACTCTGCAATCTCCCTGCTCCCGCCGGTGTAAAAATAGGCTGTGTACCCCTTTCTTCAGCTTCTGTATGTGTATCCTTGCTCTACTTAAGACTGAAATTCACTTTACTTTCTCAACTGACTTTGTGTTTCTTTTCCTTAAATATTAGTGGGTCTCAGCTATTCTGAACCACAAGAATGAACCTATGAATTTAGTCAGTCAGTGGTCAATTCAGTCAAATATTTGTTTGATTTGCTTATTATCTCCACTTAATTGATGAGTTGGCCAAATCTACTTGATTGATAATTTTGCTGAAGATCTTATGTATACATAATATCTTATGTCTTATACCATGTATATGTGTGTGTGTGTGTGTATATATATATATATATACACATAAGTATGTGTATCTAATATATGTTTGTATTTATTGGCTTTCACTTACACATTCAGCCTGTCATTCAATCCGCATTCACTAATGCATCAAAAACACAAAACTAGTTAAGACATGACCTTGCTATTGAACAACTTAATGGCACGTTGGTTTTCCTGACAAGCTCCTATTGGCTAATAATAGTAGTTATAATAGCTAATATTTCTTGACCATTATTTATGTGCCTGGCATTGTACTAAGTGTTTTATATGCATTATCTCATTTGATATTTATGGCATGCTCATAAGACATGAATTACTTGGCTTTATTTTAAGATCATGGAGCTGAGGTCCAGAGAAATTGAGTAATCCATACTAAGTCAAGTAGCTAATGAGTGGTAGAGCCAGGAGTTGAACTAAGGCAGCCTAAGCCCTGGCAGCTAACCCTTAGTCACTATATCCACATTCCTTAGGAAGACAGGCCAGGGTGGCATGTGTGTAATTCTTTGCCATGGCACCTGGCCGTTTAGAGCCTTTCACATGCGTGTTGATCCTGGCAAAAGAGAAATAGGTGCATAGGGTACTGAGTGTCAGGGGTTAAATAGGCTAAATATTGAGATTAAATATTTTTTTAAATGACATTTCTAGTATGCAGATAATTAATACTATATTCTTTCTAATTTTATATACTTATACTTCTAATTTTTTACTTTATTGTTTTAGAGATGTGATTTCCACTCTGAAACACAAATATTTAATCCTGACATATACAGAAACCAAGCAGGAATAAAACTTTAAGTTCTAAGAATATGACATGGTTTGTAGAAATATTTCCTAACTGTATTTTAACACTTGAGATTCCATTCCCACAGTTTTCCTTTTCCCTTAGGAATTTTATCTTCAAATTCATATAATGTTATTTTAACATTCAAATGGCATCTGATGTTTTTGTTCCCTAAAATCTGTATGTGAATATGTGAAAATATACATATAGTAAAAAGTATCATTAAAGGATAATAAGCTGTATTTCAAATTTGCCTTTCTCTTGTTTATCTTAAATGAGATTTTTTTTTGGTTTTATTTTCTTTAAAGAAAGGACAGAATCTGAGTCCAGATTATTCATAGCAATCTGAAGGCAGCATTTTGCCTTTGGTGATTGCCTGGTTTTCTTTAAGATAGTGCACATATATATTCTTGGCTTCCCAGGTGGTGCTAGTGGTAAAGAACCCGCCTGCCAATGCAGGAGACGGAAGAGGAATGAGTTTGATCCCTGGGTCCAGAAAATCCCTTGGAGATGGGCATGGCAATCCATTCCAGTATTCTTGCCTGGAGAATCCCATGGACAGAGGAACCTGGCAGGCTATGGTCCAGTTCAGTTCAGTTCAGTCACTCAGTTGTGTCTGACTCTTTGTGACCCCATGGACTACAGCACGCCAGGCCTCCCTGTCCAACACCAACTCCCGGAGTTTACTCAAACTCATGTCCATTGAATCGGTAATGCCATCCAACCATCTTATCCTCTGTCATCCCCTTCTCCTCCTACCTTCAATCTTTCCCAGTATCAGGATCTCTTCAAATGAGTCAGTTCTTTGCAACAGGTAGCCAAAGTATTGGAGTTTCAGTGTCAGCATCAGTCCTTCCAATGAACACCCAGGACTGATCTCCTTTAGCATGGACTGGTTGAATCTCCTTGCGGTCCAAGGGACTCTCAAGAGTCTTCTCCAACTCCACAGTTCAAAAGCATCAATTCTTCGGTGTTCAGCTTTCTTTGTAGTCCTACTCTCACATCCATACATGACTACTGGAAAAACCATAGCTTTGATGAGATGGACCTTTTTTGGCAACATCTCTGCTTTTTAATAAGCTATCTAGGTGTGTCATAACTTTTCTTCCAAGGAGCAAGCATCTTTTAATTTCATGGCTGCAGTCACCATCTACAGTGATTTTGGAGCCCAAGAAAATAAAACTTGTCATTGTTTCCCCATCTATTTGCCATGAAGTAATGGGACCAGATGCCATGATCTTAGTTTTCTGAATGTTGAGTTTTAAGCCAACTTTTTCACTCCCCCCTTTCACTTTCATCAAGAGGCTCTTTAGTTCTTTGCTTTCTGCCGTAAGTGTGGTGTCATCTGCATATCTGAGGTTATTGATATTTCTCCCGGCAATCTTGATTCCAGCTTGTGCTTCCTCCAGCCCAGCGTTTCTCATGATGTACTCTGCGCATAAGTTAAATTAGCAGGGTGACATACAACCTTGACGTACTCCTTTCCCAATTTGGAACCAGTCTGTTCCATGTCCAATTCTAACTGTTGCTTCTTGACCTGCATACAGATTTCTCAGGAGGCAGGTCAGTTGGTCTGGTATTCCCATCTCTTTCAGAATTTTCCACAATTTGTTGTGATCTACACAGTCAAAGGCTTTGGCATAATCCATAAAGCAGAAGTAGATGTTTTTCTGGAACTCTCTTGCTTTTTCAGTGATCCAGCAGATGCTGGTAATTTGATTTCTGGCTCCTCTGCCTTTTCTAAATCCCGCTTGGACAGGCTGTGGTCCACAGGGTCGCAGAGTTGGACACGACTGCAGTAACTTAACAGGCACACACACGTGTATGCTCTTAAGTTGTTATTTTAATTGAAGTGCATGTTGCTTGAAAGGTTGAGAATATTTTGATTTTTTTTGGTTTATAGGTAAGATAGGGTGTCTGTGAATTTGACCTTTTAAATTTGATATTTCTATAGCTTTATCATGGTGGAAAGAAGCTAGGATTTGTTAATATTTGCTTTTTGAGTTTTTTGTCTATTTCATTTTCCTTCAGCCTTATGAGAGTCCTAATTAGACCATTAAATGATTTTAATACCTTTATTAATAATACAGAAAAGCACTCTAACTGTGATATCTATTTTAAAAAATTTAGATTTTTCACTAAGATTTGAATTGAACTCATACTCTGCAATGAGTCAATAAACATTTTAGTGAATATACTGTATGTTTTTTTCCCCAGCAAGTCATAGATTGAAAAAGAGTTTAAAAAGTAATGCCCAAATTCTCAGAGAACTAGGGTTGTGGTTGTGGGGATGAGATTTATAAATTGAGAATGATTAGGAAACAATCTGTCTCTGAAATCTTTGGGTTAGTAACCCAATCTCCTCTAAGGCTTCAGTTTTCTCACTGATGGTATAAGTGAGATATAGGATAATAATTTTACCTTACTGACATGCCATGAAGATTTAATGAGATAATATGTAAAACATTTCTTGTGAGTTTAACCAGATGCACAGTTTCCTCTCTTTTACTCCATAAGGTGGAATACTGTCTCATGTGTCATCCTCTTAATAGTCTTGGTGCCTAATACAAATTTTGTTTAGCCCAGGCACTAAGTATGTGTTAGTGAATAATGCATGTTCCTGGAGGATGTAGTGCAGACCACAGTAGCTTTAGGAATTTTTATTTTTTTTACAAAAACCTGAAACAGAGCAAGATTTGTGGTTAAATTTAACTTTTAGTTGGCACTAGAAGGAAATGTAGTATTTTTATAGGAGAAGATGAAAAGGAAAGAAATTCCAGGATGAAGGTATATTGTAAACAAAGATACAGAAATGATAGGAAAATAAGTATAGATTATTAAAAAAAAATGCCTTGCATCCATATACAAGAAAATGTTTATTGATAAAATAACAAATTTTTAAATTTGCCCTAATTTTTTAAATTGTTTGTGCCAAGAGAAATTTCTAAAGCCTAGAGCTTTAGGTTTCCTGCTGGCCTATAACTGCAGATAAGAAACTTAATACGTTTTAGAATAACATTTTTGTCTTTAAAAGAGAAATGAGAAAAGTTATCCAAACCGACATTATTTTTCTATTTGAAGAATTATTTGCTACTTACAGTGATTGTTGTTCAGAAGTGGAAAATTGATTGGAAAACCCTTTTCAGTTTCCTCCTCCTACATCACATTAACTTCTTGCATAATTTTAGTTCTAAGTTGAATATCTATGCCTCTGACCAAGTTCACAGTGATGCTTGTTGTTCAGTCACTCAGTTGTGTCTGGCTCTTCGTGATCTCATGGACTGCAGCACGCCAGGCTTCCCTGTCCTTCACTGTCTTCTGGAATTTGCTCAGACTCCTGTCTGTTGAGTTGGTGATGCCATCCAACCGTCTCATTATCTTCTGTTGTTCCCTTCTCCTCCTGCCCTCCTCAGTCCTTCCCAGCATCACGGTCTTTTCCAATGAGTCAGCTCTTTGCATCAGGTGGCCAAATTACTGGAGCTTCAGCTTCAGCATCAGTCCTTTCAATGAATATTCAGGTTTGATTTCCTTTAGGATTGACTTGTTTGATCTCCCTGTTGTCCAAGGGACTCTCAACAGTCTTCTCCAGCACCATAATTCAAAAACATCAATTCTTCAGTGCTCAGCCTTTTTATGGTCCAAGTCTCACATCTGTACATGACTACTGGAAAAGCCATAGTTTTGACTATATGGACCTTTGTCAGCAAAGTGATGTCTCTGCTTTTTAATATGCTGTCTAGGTTTGTCATAGTTTTTCTTCCATGGAGCAAGTGTCTTTTAGACTTTTAGATTTGTGAACTGAAATGGAGGACCACAGCCTCAATTTTATTAATACCACATAGATTCCATTTTCCTTTTACATGCAAATTACAATTATATAGTTAAAATCTTTTTGTTTCTGTTTGCTTTCTAAATTAGCAATTGTCAACACGATGATTTCAGAGCAAGAAAATAGGCATAGCCATTTAAAATATGTTGAGGACCAATGAATTGATTAATGGTCAAAGTAAAATCAGTAATGAACTTGAAGTAGAACCAGCGATTGCTCGTCTTAGGCTCTGATTCAGAAAGCTTTTGGTTTTTAGCTTTAGGTGACTTTATGGTCACTTGCTTTCTGATCCTGCTTTGTGTGAGTCTGACACAAACATTTTGCGTGTCAAAAGTTGACTGACACTTTCTCTATATACATTTTAGTGTCAAGGCTAAACCCATCAATGAACAGAAAATCTTTCTCAAATAACAGTGTTTGTTTACTGGTTTCTGTTGTCTACTTTGAGAATGTTAGATTATCAAAAAGATATTAGAAACCTAACCTTAGTCATAGAAATAAAATAAAACCATGATTTATTATTTTATAAGGTTCAATCAATATGATGTTGGTAGTGACAATTGAATAAATTATTAGAGAACTAAAGTATCACACTTGGCATGATCTAATCACGTGATGACTGTTGATGGACATTTATTAGTCTTATCTGCATATAAAATTTTGTGCAAGGTGTGAAATCATTGTTATCAGAAATCTAATGTGTCTTGCGTAAATTTTATTTTAATTCTTAGTAGAATCCATTGTAAGATATTCAGGAATGTCTTTTTGACAAATATAAAAGGTGTAGAAAGACCACATCATTTTGTTCCATCATTATAATACCATATTCTTTATGCATGTCGTAGCTTTCAAAGCATTTTTGCTACATTATCTCATGGAGGAGAAGAAAGATCACTGGACAAGAAATTGAGAAGAATGATTTAATCTTGGTTCTGATATTAAGTTGACTGACCTGGAGTAAGTCTCTTAAGTTTTCTGGGCCTTTATTTTCTCATTAATGAAATGGAAGAGTTTGACTAGATCATACCTCAGGTTTTTCTTATTTCAAAATAGTTAACTTTTAAAAATCACTCCTAAGGTAACATTTTGCAACAAGGCGAGGCAGATATTTTTGTCCTACTTTGAAAATAAGAAACCTGAGGTTTAGAGTTTTTCGAATAGTCAGAACATTTTGGAGCCTGGCTTCAATACTAGAAATCTGAGTATTTTACTACTATAGAGGGTCTTTCATAAAATTTGTATACTTAAATGTGATTTGGCTAATCTGCTAGGTTATTGCTCTGAATACCTTAATATTTACACCTTAGACATCATCAACAGTTTTCAACAAAATAATTGGAAAGCTATTAATATATGTGTACTTATGTAACCTTTTAGTTGCCTCTATAATTAACAAGGAGTAATAATATATGGAGAAGATTTTGGGTTTTGTCATGGAAAACCAGTCATGTTGAGGCATTGATAACTAATGCATAGTTATAAATCAATGGGAGCTAAAGTTGAAAACTTAACTCTTTGCCCCTGAAGAAGTATTAATCTCTTTTACTCTACCCCATCAAGCAAAGTGAGAGGAAACAAATAAATTAGTATTGATAATTGTGTGCATACATGCTAAGTCGTTTCAGTTGTGTCCAACTCTATAGGCCTGCCATAGGTTTGCAAATATAGCCTGCCAGGTTCCTCTGTCCATGAGATTCTTCAGACAAGAATACTGAAGTGGGTTGCCATGCCCTCCTCCAGGGGATCTTCCTGACCCAGGGATCTAACTCATGTCTCATTTGTCTCCTGCATTGGCAAGCAGGTTTCTTACCACTAGCGCCCCCTAAGAAGTCCTAATTGAAAATTAGTTAGACTAAATTAATTTAGGTATGATGAAATTTTTTTACTTTCCAATGTACACATGCCTAACATCTAACACCTCTGAGGCTTCCCAGGTGGCTCATGATAAAGAATCTGCCTGCCAAGCAGGAGATATAGGTTTGATCCATGAGTCGGGAAAATCCCCTGAAGAAGGAAATGGCAACCAACTCCAGTATTGTTGCCTGGGAAATCCCATGGACAGAGGAGCTTGGTGGGCTATAGTCCATGGGATTGCAGAGGCAGACTTGGCTTAGCAACTAAACACCACCTCTGAAGGTAATGGGAGGTCTTGATTTTTATCTTCCCTAAGGTTTATTTTGATCCTGTTCTTAATCTTTGAAAATGTTCTTTAACCATTTAACTTCTCACAATCCATTTTATTAGTAATCAACATTATAATGTGAGCTTTATGAGGACAGAGATTTTGTCTTTTTTGTTCTTCTTGTATCCCCAGTGCCTAAACCATGTCTGGCACATAGTAGGTGCTCAATAACTATTTGTTAAATAAATACATAAAAAATCACCTCCAAATTACTCTTATTATGAAAAGAAAAAATAGACCTCTACTGTCTTTTACAACCTAGAGGACTGCAAAAGCATTTGTGAGTAGAAGTAACTGAAATCTGAGAGGTTTCTTTTCTTTGTTTTAAGTGATTTTTTTCCTCCCTAACAAGTTGATGTGCAATACTTGAAGCTGAACTTTTTGTTGTTATTTCAACATATCACTTGGAAGTTAAAGTATTTAAAATAAGAAACACATTTAATTTAGGTAACCATAATTTTGTTCTCTAGAAAGTTTGTGTCTCTTCCTTCATTATTTATATGGCTTTCCCATTGTTACACTGTTTGCAGAGAAGGCAGATTTAGAAATGACATTTTTTCCTATCTTTTATAACTTCTCAGGTGTACTAATTAATCTTTTTTTCTCTCTTCCTTCACCCCAACTCCCACTTGTACTTCCTTTTTTTCTGATTGTGTGCTTTCCCCTCCATACAATCAAAATGAAATTGACATGAATGATGAAAAATATAACTAAAGGGGTGAGGGAGGGTCAGGTATCTGGGGACTTGAACCCAGGTCACCATCTTTACACTGCAGTCTGCGTTTCTGGATTTACACAGGTGAAGTGTTGACCTAGAAGTACAGTGTATGGAACAAACTACTACAGCTTTAAGCTGTGGAGGTTTATCAAAAAAGAACAGAAACAAAGGCAAGCAGATGGCTAAAGATGAAGGTCACATCAGATTGAGAAGTTTGTCAAAATGTGATGACATAGGTAATCTGTAAACTGTTATTGCGCTTAGCTGGAGGTGCTGAAAAACATTTTGAAATTACAAAAAACACTGGAGTCGCCAGCATAGAGGCAGGAATGATAGCCTGGAGTGGTTCTGGTCTATGGATGAATGCCAGATGTGGAAAGCGACATATCTGGAATTAATGATATTAAACATGCTTTTCTTTTATGCTCAATAATAACTCTATTATGATTGATACAAACCGCAGACACTTTATCTAGTACAAATGGAATCGTCTGTCATTGACTATATTAAATCATCAATTTCTGCATGATGAGGATCGTTTAGGGTAACTAATCATCTGTCTCGTTCTGAAGTCTTTAAGGCTGATCAGATAACGTTTGAATACTGCCTGAGCAACCATGACAATCTAACCCTTCCATGTAAGGATTGAGAGGGGCCCATTATGCCGTCAAAGCCGGTGGAAATATCACAGCTCTTTCTCTACATAATACCCTGCTGTAAATAAATCACTCTCCACCGCAAACTTTATTGATCACAAGCACTTCCATGCTTGTGTCTAGTGAAGTCTCTACAGAATAAAATGCTGCTTTATATTTTGTCTTGTCAAAATATTAAACGGCTCTGTCAAGCGGAGTCAGGCTAGCAGTGATGGTGTAATTCTGCTGTAGCCCTTCTCATTCCCTCCTTCTATCTCAGCTGCCAAGCTTACAAAGCAGGATTTTTTTTTTTTTATAAACTTTCCAATTATAGTCGTGTAAGATTATGAAGCCTTAAGATAAAGTGTCCTAATTTAGAGCGGTGTGGTACTGAACTGCTAGGCGAGCGGCTGTTAGATAAAACAGCATTTCTCACAAGCAAAAAGATAACCTGGCTTATTTATATACACAACTTTAATAGGTAGTTGAGGTTAAGCTAAAAAAATATCTCTTTAATTTCACTTTACAAAACGGAAGAATCTAAATTAATTTGCACCAAAGCACTTATTGCTTATACTTAAAAATGATGTGCTATGATTTAAACCGGCTTGAGGGGTCGGGATTGAGTTAACACGGAAGTCCATCATTAATACAACACGTTTTCCAAAAGACATGGATAGGTTATCCAGCCCCTAAATGGTACTACATACTGCAGTATGTTTGTGGCAACGCCCAGGAACAACAAACTGATTAAAAGTGTAATTTACTGCCTGCTCATGTTGAATTTCCTGGGCAGCATATGGTTTTAATGCAATGTAAAGTAGTTTCATCCTTTATCCTTTTTAAAGAGGTAGGATTTTACTCTCAATAGGGAAAAAGAAAGAGACTGAAGTCACTTAGAGAAGAGTAAAAGATTTAGTGTACTGGGCCATTAGTGCCGCTTGGAGGACACTGAGTTTGATCTTTATTCCCTTTTGGAAGATCATTAACTCTTTTAGACGTTTAGCAAATAACCTCTTCAAGGCTTGGAAGAGTTTATATACCACCATAAGAGAACATTTTGCTCCTGTCTTGCCTGTTTCCAAGCCTGATATTTACTGAAGCTTCTGTGTGGCCATTTTTAAAAAGAAGTTAAGCTGTAAAATGAATTGATAATCCTAGACAGTAAATTTATTTTGGAGCCGTAAAACTTGGGTGCCACCAAAAATGAGTGCGAGTCTAACTGAGGACCTCTGTGTACACCTGTGTTCCTGCCTAGAAGAGATTCTAATGAAGAGAGAAGAAATCTTGGCTTAAGCACAGGGTTAAACCCACTGGCATATTTCAAAAACACAAGTAAACAGGTTTTCTGATGGTAATAAATTTGAACCATCAACAACCTTAGCTTAATTCAAGTTCTAATTCATCTCTGTCTCCTCACCGGTATTTTTTCAAGTACTATACAAAAGGCAGTAAACATCAAAGATAGTGGTATCCATCAGTACTTTTTTTTTTTTTAACAATAGGAAGCCCATTAAATCCTACTGAATTTTGTGGTCTTCTTCTAAGTAACTATTGCTGCCTAATTCTTGGGAGTAAAATGAAACGTGCAAGTGTATTTGTAAATGTATTATTGAAAGTCGTTTAAAGTTGGAGCCACTTTTCCCATATTCAGCAAACATTTACTAAATCTCTCTCAGAGTAGATACTCGTTGCCTCACTAGAAACAGCTTCTGACCTTGAGAGGCTCAGGGTTTATTGAGAGAGATACACTTGTAAACAAGCAACGACAATACCCTATGAGGAAATGATGATGTGGGTGTTGACGCTGTTAATGTTGATTTTGCATTTAACCCTAAGATGCACGTTAGTTATCCTCACATAGCAGTTTAAATAGATGTCTGTAGTTTTTGCCTACTCATTTTCTTTTAACAGTTGCTTGATTTTTTGTTTTCCTCTTTACTTATCTCAGATTAGAAGGAATGGATCTCAGGTCTACTGTGCCTGCCCAGGGATGGGGACATGACGCAGGCAGTCTACAGGCTTCTGGCTGCAGTTACTCATTCAGGAACTGACAGAAGTCACACAGTCAAGAAGGGGCAGAGCTGGGTTTTTAATCACCCGTAAAGACCCTGAGCACATGCTCCTAGCCACTATGCTTTACTCCTTTCTGTCTATCCAATGTAGAAGACGAACTGGGCAAAATATTGAAGGTAAAAAGATTCAAGCCAGTTCACAGATTCATTGCTGGGACTTTTTACTGAACCATTGTTTTTTGCTGATTTGCTAAGCTGATATGCCTGGGGCTATAAAAGGGCCACCTTTATGAAGAAAGAATCTACCAGAGAATGAAGCCAAATGCAGAAGAAAGGGGAGCTGAGAGGTGAAGAAACGAAGTGAGAGTAGAGAAATTGAAATGAGCTGGCTCGTGTTTGATCCCCTGACTCCATTCTAACATCTATCCCTGAATTTTTTAGTTAGGAGAGCCAACAACAGTCAGCTGCTTGTGCTGAAACTAGTTTGAGTTGGGTTTCTCTACTAATTAATAATGTGGTTAAAAAGATGAATGTATGTCTACTTTTAAGGTTCAATTGAGAAAAAAGTAAAGAAGCACCTTTAAAAGATTTCAGAATACCCTTTGATGGGTGGTGGCAGAGACTGATAGGGAGAAGGACGCTTTCATGGGGAAGTTACCATTTATGATCTTCAAAATAAGGACTTTAATTTTGTGCTGACTTTAGTATTGGATCAGAGACTTTTATGTAATGAAGATCTAACTGATAAATGTTCGCTGTAATTTCTGTTAGAAGATTTAAAAAATCTGTTATCTAAATATTTGCCTTCCTTCTATTTAGTGAACAGTTTCTCCTAGTTTCTGAGTTCCCCTGGTTTGCACAGCAGACACTTAGAGAAGTTGAATAAATCCTCTTTAGGATATGAAGGTATCTTTTAATATCCTGGGAGGCAGCTCATTTTAGTTACCAGAAAACCGGTTATCATACCATACCTGAAAGTGTTAATGCAGTTTCCTCAAGTACCTAGCATACTCCTGGGGAGTAGCTTACACTGTGGGAGAATCTAGGTCAATGTGTATGACTGAAAATAGCTTAACAGTGGATCCAATATGAATTGAAAAAATAATGAGATGAGATCCTAGCCAGGAGATACCCTGACTTGACTGATATTGGGTCTAAAAATCAAGCATCGTAGGTATTGGAACAGGAGGACTGGTCAGTACAATTGTCCTTTCTGGCCTTACTGAACTATTTTAAAAGAGCCCTGAATGCTTAGATTCAAGTTTGGTCAAAGATATTGCCAGAAGTCAAAAATCCTGCTCCATACAGAGTCAGGTTGCAGTTTGGAAAGGGGGAAATAAAAACTTCTAGTTAACTGACAGTACATCTCTAGGCAATTTCAAGTTTTTGTTCAGAATCCCATTACTATCCCCTGAAGATATTATATTTCCTCAGGTTAATAATTTCACTGGAAAGAAAAAAATTCAAACCTCTCACTGTTCTGAAATTTGGCAAACAGAGAGATTATGTAGGAGAGTGAACAAAGCATTCTTTTTTTATTTTGGAAAAAAAAAAAAGGCTTCAGAATGCTTTGTCAACCTTTATAATATAAAATGCTTGAACGGCTGCTATCATATCCCTGGTTTTTATTATTGGGGAATAGTTTACTGATAAGATAAATATACATAATGTAAGATAATTTATCTTAAAATAGAAAGTATGTACACACACACACAAAACACAGAAGTCTTAAAATAGAAAGTATATATATATTTCTATATAATATATATAGATATATACTTATAATTTATATATAATTATATAAATTAGGTATATTTAGTTTATTTATATACATAAATATAGCACTTTCCCTAGTGGCTCAATTAGTAAAGAATCCATCTGCAGTGCAGGAGACCCAGGTTCAATCCCTGGGTGGGGAAGATCCCCCTGGAGAATGAAATGACAACCCACTCCAGTATTCTTGCCTGGAAACTCCCATGGACAGATGAGTCTGGTGGGCTACAGTCTGTGGGGTCTCAAAGAGTAGAGTACAACTTAGCAACTAAACCATCACACAAATAGATATATAAATATATATATATATTTTTTAATATATGTATATATGTATTTTTTCCTTTGGCCATGCTGTGTTGTATGCAGGATCTTAGTTCTTCAACCAGGGATCAAACTCACACCCCCTACAGTAGAAGCATGGAGCCCTACACATTGGACTGCCAGGGAATTTCCAATAATAGTTTATATCAACAAAATGTTGAAAATAGTGGTTTTTCACCAATACAGTTCAGTTCAGTTCAGTTGCTCAGTCGTGTCCGACTCTTTGCGACCCTATGGACTGCAGCACACCAGGCCTCTCTGTCCATCACCAACTCCCGGAGTCCACCCAAACCCATGTCCATCGAGTCGGTGATGCCATCCAACCATCTCATCCTCTGTCATCTCCTCCTCCTGCCCCCAATCTCTCTGAGCATCAGGGTTTCTTCCAATGAGCCACTCTTCGCATGAGGTGGCCACAGTATTGAAGTTTCAGCTTCAACATCAGTTCTTCCAATGAACACCCAAGACTGATCTTTAGGATGGACTGGTTGGGTCTCCTTGCAGTCCAAGGGACTCTCAAGAGTTCTCCAACACCACAATTCAAAAGCATCAATTCTTCAGTGCTCAGCTTTCTTTACAGTCCAACTCTCACATCCATATATGACCACTGGAAAAACCATAGCCTTGACTAGATGGGCCTTTGTGGACAAAGTAATGTCTCTGCTTTTTAATATGCTGTCTAGGTTGGTCATAACTTTCCTTCCAAGGAGTAAGCGTCTTTTAATTTCATGGCTGCAATCACCATCTGCAGTGATTTTGGAGCCCCCCAAAATAAAGTCAGCCACTGTTTCCACTGTCTCCCCATCTATTTGCCATAAAGTGATGGGACCGGATACCATGATCTTAGTTTTCTGAATGTTGAGCCTTAAGCCAACTTTTTCACTCTCCTCCTTCACTGTCATCAAGAGGCTCTTTAGTTCCTCTTCACTTTCTGCCATAAGGGTGGTGTTGTCTGCATATCTGAGGTTATTGATATTTCTCCCAACAATCTTGATTCCAGCTTGTGCTTCTTCCAGCCCAAGGTTTCTCATGATATACTTTGCATATAAATTAAATAAGCAGGGTGACAATATACAGCTTTGATGTACTCCTTTTCCTATTTGGAACCAGTCTGTTGTTCCATGTCCAGTTCTAACTGTTTCTTCCTGGCCTGCATACAGGTTTCTCAAGAGACAGGTCAGATGCCATTAAATAGTTGGCAATAATGTCAATAATAAATGCTGCTCTATCATTATGCAGTCTAGGTAGTGTCTCTGAAAAGGGAAGGTGTCTTATTTTTGTCAAATCTAACTACTCAATTCCTTTTCAATTAAATTAAGCAAATAGCTGTTGAATATCTGCTTTTCTCTGGTAAACTTGCCAGATAGCACTACCAATATTGTGTGATATACAAAGGTGCTTAAGACGTGGTTGCTATGTCGTAGAGCTTTCAGGCTTATTGTATTATTGGGGGTGGTTGGTAAGGGGGTGAGAAAGGAAGCAAAAAGGGCTAGATAAATATAATGTAAAGCAAACCAAAATAAATGCTAAATAGAGGCACAAATGCTAGGGGAGACACAATAAAAAGTAATTAATTCTGACTAAGAGAGACATCACTTTGCTGACAAAGGTCTGTCTAGTCAAAGCCGTGGTTTTTCCAGTAGTCATGTATGGATGTGAGGGTTGGACCATAAAGAAAGTTGAGAGCCAAAGAATTGATGTTTTGGAACTGTGGTGTTGGAGAAGACTCTTGAGAGTCACTTGGACTGCAAGGAGATCAAGCCAGTCAGTCCTAAAGGAGATCAGTCCTGAATATTCATTGTAAGGATTGATGCTGAAGCTGTGGCCACCTGATGCGAAGAAGTGACTCATTCAAGAAGACCCTGATGCTGGGAAAGATTGAAGGCAGGAAGAGAAGGGGACAACAGGGGACGAGATGGTTGGATGGTATCACCAACTTGATGGACATGAGTTTGAACAAGCTCTGGGAGCTGCTGATGGACAGGGAAGCCTGGTGTGCTGCAGTCCACGGGGTCGCAAACAGTCGGACATGACTGAGCAACTGAACTGAAGAGACACAGGGATACCCTCATAGAAGTAGTCTTGACTTTGGATGTGTAAGTGTTTAAGATGTGGTTAGGCCTCCCAAGTTGAAAATATAATAATCAAAGGCATGGAAACATGAAAGTAAATGTTGTAGTGGGGGGCACTGAATTAATCTGGTATTTTTGGAATTTATGAATTGAGGAAAATTGAACTGGGTAGTGGTAAAGATAGATTGAGTTCAAACTGTTGAATGTCTTAAATAGGAGTCCAAGTATTGTTCTGTTGGCACTGGGGAGGCATGGATGGGGAGTGACATGATTTAGTCTGAATTTTTAGAATATTAGTCTTAACAATAAGATAGTAGTAGCTAGCATTTATGGAGTGCTTAGTAAGTGTCAGGTATTATTGGGCATGTGTCAGTTCAGTCAAATTTGGAAAACTCAGCCGTGGCCACAGGACTGGAAAAGGTCCATTTTCATTCCAATCCCAAAGAAAGGCAATGTCAAAGAATGCTCAAACTACCGCACAGTTTCACTCATCTCACACGCTAGTAAGTAATGCTCAAAATTCTCCAAGCCAGGCTTCAGCAATACATGAACCGTCAACTTCCAGATGTTCAAGCTGGTTTTAGAAAAGGCATAGAAACAAGAGATCAAATTGCCAACATCTGTTGGATCATCGAAAAAGCAAGAGAGTTCCAGGAAAACATCTATTTCTGCTTTATTGACTATCCCAAAGCCTTTGACTGTGTGGATCACAATAAACTGTGAATACCAGACCACCTGACCTGCCTCTTCAGAAACCTGTATGCAGGTCAGGGAGCAACAGTTAGAACTGGACATGGAACAACAGACTGGTTCCAAATCGGGAAAGGAGTATGTCAAGGCTGTATATTGTCACCGTGCATATTTAACTTATATGCAGAGTACCTCATGAGAAACACTGGGCTGGAAGAAGCACAAGCTGCAATCAAGATTGGGCATGTGTAATGTATATTAGCTCAATTAGCCCTCATCATAGTTCCTTATGCAGTTAATATTATTAGCCTTCTTTTACTATGAGACACAGGAAGGTTAAGCAATTTGATAATGGTAGAGTTAGGAAAAAAACAGAGCCAGATTTTTGTTTAGGCATAATGTCTTCAGAATCGGTGCTCCTAACCATTATGCTATCTCAGTCTTTCTAATGTAGAAAATGAAGTGACTAAATGAAATACTGGAGGCAGAAAGGCCATTCAGTAAGTCTAGGAGAATGATGGTAAAGGCCTGAATGGAAAGTTAGCAGTAGAATTAAAGTGGAAGGAGAAATTTGAGAAATGCCACAGAGGAAGAAGTGACCACTTGGACAATTAATTAGCTATCAAGAGGGAAAGAGAGGAAATAAAAATGACTTGCAGATTTCAAAATGGAAGAAGGTGATGAAGGCCAATAACAAACATAGGGAATGCAGGCAGCAGATTGAGAGGGGACAAATAATATGTTTGTTTGCTAATTTGCTAAGTTAAGGTGTTTTATTTCTGTGGCTATGTCAAGTAGGCATTTGAAAATGATGATTTGATTTTCAGAAGTGGGATTAAGGCTAGACAGAGATTTGACATTTGAATAGTCATTCAATCAAAATATATATTGAGTACCCACTATCTGCCTAATTCTGCATTACAGAAATGGTGGTAAACAAGTAGACATGGTCTCTGTCTCCATGGATCTTACCATGGAAGACAGATATTGTACAAATTGACATATAATTTAAATGGTTGCTAGTTCTATGAAGGAAAAGTTAATGATAGAATTAGGCATTATAGCAGAGATCTGACTTTAATTATGGGAAATTGAAAGATTTTTCTGAAGATGTTTATATAGAAGCCTGAAGAAAAAGAGACTTACCTGGGCTAAGGATGCTGGATATATAGTTCAGGCAGAAGGAACAGCATGTAGGGAAATGCTGAGCTTAGAGAAAGCTGTAAGTATTCATGGAACTCAAAGAATGAGATGAGGAATTGGAGGAAACGCAAACAGGCAATGCCTTCCAGAAGCTTAATTTTAAAAGAGAAAAAAAATATATAAAGCATGTGCTGGAAGGAGAAGTAGAGAAAAGGGAAGCTTGTTGTTGTATTTTGTTTTAAGAACCATAAAACATATTTGAACGCCTAGGGAAAAAATTTGGTAGGAAGGGAAAGATTAAATAGAACAGGAGATGAAAACAGATGTACAAAGCCCTGGAGAAAGCTGAAACTGATGAGACCTGTAAAGGTGGAGGAATGGGTCTTTGTTTTTTTATAGGAGAGATACATACCTATGTTGTACAGAAGTGTTAAGATGAGGACAGGGCAGATGCAGTTGGGCTTAGAGACTGATGGGGGGAGGGTGGTGATGGTGGTGTTCATTCACTAAGTTGTGTCTGACTCTTGGTGACCCCATTGACTGTAGCCTGCCAGGCTTGCCTGTCCTTTTCTATCTCCCAGAGTTTGCTCAAACTCATGCCCATTGAGTCCGTGATGCTCTCTCACCATCTCATCCTCCGCTACCCTCTTCTCCCTTTGACTTCCAATCCTTTGGCCACGTGATGTGAAGAGCTGACTCATTGGAAAAAACCCTGATGCGGGGAAAGATTGAAAGCAAAAGATGGAAGTATTCCTGACTTAAAGTTTCTTTTTCCCTCTGAGATTTATGAAGCAGGGTTATACATGATGATATAGAAATGCAGCGTTTGAGTGCAGGAAGTGGTCTAAATCTAGAAGGTATTGAGGGAAAAAAAAAGTTTTGAGATCAGAAATTTAGAGAATCTCCACATTTAAGGATCCAGAGGAGAAAGAGAAGTGTGTGCAGAAGAATCAGATTGGATGGACACAAAGAAGGAGAGAAAAAAGCCTAGGTTGTAACTGAAAAAGTTCCAGAAGTCTCAGAGAATCATTATTAAATGGCCTGACAAAAACTATTGGGATGATAGTATATTTTTAAAAGTTTGTGTCAACCAGAACTGTAGTGTTTCACATGAATTAGTTCATGTCAGAGGCTATGGAGAATGTATTACCTATAGATGTATCAAGTGACTTGTCTAAGCACAAACAGCAAAGCGTTATAGTGGAGCTTTTAATGTGAGAATGATAGAACCTGAATCCCATGAACTTACCATTCTGGATACTGTCTCAAAAGGCTGATTAATATATATTGGCACCTCGCTATTATCAGATATCTTACTAAACATTTTATTTCTGGAAGGGTTTATAACCCTGTAGGTAAATAAAGAGAGCTGTATAGTATTGGAACTTACATAAGGTAGAAGATATGATATGCTTCAAAATGATAGTAAGGTGTCTTATTAAACCCATAAACAAACAATATGATTAAGGGCTTATTCTTTACATTCAGAATTGAAAGACGGGATGGGGGCTAGTTAGGGTGAAATTAACATATTCTCTTACCTGTAAGAGTTTAAAAGCTAAGACTGACTCCATATAACTAAAGAACAATGGAACAATCATTAAAAATAAATATATGAATAAAATATTGATACTAAGTAAATGCAAAGGTAGTGCTGAGGAAATCGTACAGTTTAGGAGTTGTTGTTCAGATAGGATCAAGATTAGCATCCCTATGACCTGAAGTAGGGCCACTTGATGGAATTCCTGGAGCACTGAGATATTTTTGCTTTGTCTTCCTCCCTCCCTGCATTCCCCTGGGCCCCATACCCGAACCCGTACCCCCACCATCATCTTAGGGCAATTGCTTATTATCCTCCAGGGAGTTCTGATTCTAAACAAGGCCAGATTAGAATGAGAATATACGATATTGCTGATGCCTTATAAGGCAGGCCAGGGTGGGTAGTTCAAAGATGAGTATGAAATACTGGTGTTTAGGGCTGAGGTTAAGAACATTCTCACTTGCTGGTTTCAGATGCAAATATAGGACCTTTATGTGCTAATGGCACATGAAAGTAAAATGTGAAGAATATTTATCACTTTATATCTAGTTTTTTCTATATCTAATTCAATATCTACTTAATATCTTTATCAGTCTATCTAACTAATCTATCTTCTGCCTATGATTTTTCGATCTACCTGAAATCAACTTACAAAAAAAAAAATCCCTTTATAGTTATATCATCAATGCCTTATAAGAACTGCAGGCAATATGTTGCCGTTTCTGTTAGAAAATTATCTCCCTGTTTAAGTACATGGATCATGTTCACAAAGCTTGGTTGATTTGACTAAGGCAGATAGTCTATATAAAGAGTCTAGGACAATCTGCTAAGTTGCCATCCATTTGACATTTCTCTTTATGAAGGAAAAAAAAAATCCAAGTTAATGCTGTTTGAAGAAGTATTCTTATTTGTTAATCATTGTAAAGTAGAAATTTCAAGTCAGTAATAACTCTAGAGTGAGATCCTTCACATTTTGATTAGTAACTGCTTTTTATAATTAAACACTTTAAACACCTTCCGCTTGTCTCTCTAATAAGATCCAGGCACTGAGGGAAAGTAAAAATATATTGTGTATTTGTGGGGTAAACATAGGCTTTCATGCAGGGAAAAATCTCTTATTCAGAAGACTTTTCTTGTCCATTGCTAGCCTTTTTTTTTTTTCTTTTATGAAGAAAACAATTTCTAGAAATCTATGCACGATATAAAAATCCACAGTGGAAGGTGTCAGCTGCAGTGCAATGGATTCACCTGCCATAAGAAGCACTCTGAGGATAGAAGAATTCTGGTTTAAAATGAAGACAGCACTCTGGAAGTGAGTGGAGTTCCAGGTAGACCGTCTGCCCTTGCCACATGGAAATATGTCTTCCTGTGACCCTTGGTTCTCCTGCTGAGACCTTCTTGAATTTAAGGCTATGGTTTCTGATGGCTGGGAATGGCTAGCAAAGGAATCCTAGGTGATTTTCCTGTCCTTTCAAAATATTCTTTAGAGTCTGGACATGTCAGGCCACTGCTAAATCTGGCTGGTATGCATTCCTGACAGGCAAAATTACTGTCTTGGAGTTTGTCTTCACTAGGGCTTCTGTTTGAACTCCCTAGAAGCTGACATCCCCATAGAGTATGAAATCCACCACACTGGCTGTCAACAAGCTGGCAGCTTACTGACTGTGTGTATTACCTGCTGGGCTGTTCTTCCATAGTAAAGACTCCTGTCGGATGATTTATCCCAGCACAGAGTCTTGCAGATTAACTGGGAATGAGCAAACAAGAATGATTCTAGCTCACCTACTTGTTCATCTCCTATTCTTCAGTGTCTTTAGGACAAAAACCTCATGGGCTACCTTTGAACAACACATCATTTTCATTGTCTTACAGCCAAACTGAAGGTCCCGAAGCAAAATAGATCATTTGGGTCTACAGTGTAAAGTGGCAATAGTGGCAATATTGCCGAGAGCAGCAAATCAATAACTATTTATAACTATTTATAAGTAGATTTATCTGATTCATTTATCATCTAGAGTATGTGAACCTATTTATGTATGTATACCTAGCTAGTTGTGGATGAAATGCTGAAATATGAATTAAAAAATAAACCTAAATGCTCTCCATGAGAAGTCACTTATAATTTATAAATGCATAGCCAGTTGGAAGGTACGTAGGTAGGTAGGTACCTACCTACATTCATACATGAAAAGAGATTAACACTGAATGGAAACTTGACTAAGGGCTTTGGAGAAGTACATGTTTGTCTACTACAAACAAGATTTTACTGCTTCCTTTTCCCCCAGCCGTATCCATTTCTTCCCTCTCTCTCCTTTTTTCTCCCTCCACGGCTCCTTTTCCTGGTTTTCTGTAATACTTGCTCAGCCCCTAGGAGACTGCTGAGTGACAGGGCTGGCAGCAGGGAGCAGATCAGCAGCAATGTTTGAGAGACAGACTCCGGCTGCTTTCCTTCATCACTTTGCTCGCACTTCCAACTTCATCCCTTCCCCCATCACCTGAAAGGCAATTGGAGATTAAGTGAAAGAGAAAAATATATCAACATTTTTTTTTTTTGAAAAGAGGAGTCTGTTTGTCTTACAGCTTGATAAAATGCCCTAATAGGTCATGTTTATTTAAGTTTTTTTTTTTTTTCAACTTTTGATTGCTGGTCCTTTGCTTCTGAAGCACTTCACATAGACCTCACAGACTGGCTGCAACCACTCCCAACAGTTATCTAGCATACAGCATGACTACAGTCTATAGAGTTTTATCCCCCTCTGGTGAGCCCCAGCTAGTTCATAGTAGGTGGCTTTGTGTAATGACACTGATTTTTAGGGAGAGATAGGAATGGGAGCAATATTTCTCTCTTAAGTCCTACACTTAACGCAGAAAAGAACCAGTTTAAAAATATGCAGCTTCATTGTCGCCTTAGTACTCAAACTGATTGGAACATGTAACTTGACTTTTTAGGTAGCCAGTATAATTTTCTTTCTTTCTGGTGATGCTTCTAGCTATAGAAAGTTTCTGTTATAATCTAAGAGTTAGGTAGCTTTGAGCAAACACTGAACCTCTCAGAACTTTGGTATTTTGATCTGTAAGTTGGGCTTGATGGTACTAGTTTGGGATAAGTGCCATCTATAAGTTAACTGAAAGTGAAAGTGAAGTTGCTCAGTTGTGTCCCACTCTTTGTGACCCCATGGACTGTAACCTACTGCATGGGATTTTCCAGGCAAGAATACTGGAATGGGCTGCCATTTCCTTCTCCAGGGTATAAGTTAACTGGCCTCCCATAAAACCCAGTACCTTGGGTGTGTTCAGCCAGCATTAGTTTAATCAGATGGCATCATTCCTACAGATTCTAATGAATTACCCCCATTGATACTAACCAAATGAAGAGTTACTACTATCATGCACATTTAGGCACAGAATAGCCTTTTGGTGGGTCAAATACTTTAATCCTTAATCTTGATATTAATCATAATAATAAGCAATCTTTATATACATAGTGCTTTATGGATATCAAAGATATGTGGTATCTATTATTTCACTTTACTCTTCCAATGATCCCCAAAACTATGTAAACATGATTTACTGAAACTCCTGGAACTTGAAAAACTCATTAGATATGTATAATATGTGATAGTAGAGGGTCTGGAACTCAGAGTCCAGAACCCATTTAAACTGAATCATGTTTATTGATTAAAATAGAGGGCAAGGAAGGTAGGAAATAAAATCTATTTACAGCGGTCAAATCAGGTAGATGTTTGTCTTGTCTAGTTTTAGCAGCAGTCATGTTCTTTTGGGTCTACTCGAGCGAACATTCTCTAGGCTAAGGTGGTTTTCGAGTAAGCGAATGTACATTCGTGTATATTGTGGCTTTTAATTTCATCCCATGATTTAGTTCACATTCAACTATCTAGTTGAATTGACAGCATTTTTCTCTGTGAAATTTGGACTCTACATCTTCTCCTTGATCATTTTTTAAAAACAGCATAATGATGACATGTTTAGATAATACAATAGTATTTTCAAATGACTGACTCGTTGGGTAAGAAAACTATGTTTCAGTGTTAACGTGTGGCTTGCCTATATGAAAAGTAGGCAAACTTCACCAAAAATATAAGGCTTTATCATTGTTTTTACCTAGCATCAGCCTCTGAAAAACTAGGGTTTTCCTATTAGGGATGTAAGTGGAGCCCCATCCAGCAATCTGTTTGTATTACCCATCTGTTAGAGTTCACAGTGGTAGAAAGAAAGTGGTTTTAAAAAAGGGAAACTATGAAATACATTTTATAATTTATCAATACCTGCATACCAGCATCTAATTGTTGACAAAGCTCCATTTTGAATGATTAAACTCTGTCCATTTTGTAGGATCAATAAATTAGTTAAGACTTGTCATACTCAGTGTCAATTCTGAACTTACTAGGTAAGAAATGTCTCAGTAGGACATTTATTCAGTATGGCTTATCCAGGAATGCATTTGTAATGTTTATTAGGATTTGTAGTTTTTGAAAAGAAAAGAATATCATCATTTTATAATAATCTGTGTTAGTGTGAGAGGAAAAAACCTAGTGTATAATTACATTGTCAAATTCCAACAATGCTCAAATTAATCTTCCTCTTTGGTTTTGCATTAATCATATTTTTAGTAGAGATCACCTGACCCATTGCAGAAATTTCAGTACTCTGGCCTGATACCTTATCTGAAAGTGAACTCCTTCTATAGTGAGCCACATACTCGATTGTTCTCACATCAATGTAGCATGCATTGACAATCCTTTTAGAAAAAGATCTCAAAAAAGAAAGTGGTTTGGGGTTGATTGTTTGCTTTTGCTAAAAATAAATAAATAAAGGTGTGGTTAACATGAATATTAACTCTAAAAATCTTCTTGAACAGTGTTAACACTGCAAGACTAGAAGATTTCATCAAATGTCAGTCACTTCATACCACTGGCCTTACCATAGCCCTTTGGAGTGTTCTAAGACTTTTCTTATTTTTTTCATGGAACTACACCAGGAATTACACTAGGAATTATGTCAGCCCTGCAGCAATTTTCAAGAAGCCACAAGTCCATGATCCTGAAACTTTGACTGCTGACAAGAAGTTGCTTAGAGCAGCAGTGTTATTAACAAGCCACCTTTCCCACACCCCATCTGCACTGGAAGCCATCCCCAGCTCGTCACCTCCATCTGTCTCTCCGTACGATGGGGCGTGCGCACTGCAGGCTCCGCCGCAAGTTCAGCTTGCTGCTGAGTTACTCATCAAACAGCGAGCTGCGTGGACTCCTCATTCTCAGGATCGCAGGCTGCAGGCAGCCAGTCTGTGAGTCTGACGGAAGTGTACTTGCTTACTTTCTTTTATAATGAAGGCTCTTTAGGCAGGAATGTTGATGCCTTTAGGCATGAAGGTATTTTATGTATGTGCCCTGAGAGATCCATTTGGTGCTGTGGGCGTCTCCTGAGACTTATTACCACCTCTGAGGTGGGTGGGATCCCTTGATTTGATGCCTTCCAGAACTTTGTTCTCTGCACAATGTCCTCTGAAGACTACCAGCCCTGGATTCTTCTTCCACCTTTTAAAAGGCCTCTGAGAACTCATAAATTTAGTGCTTCTGAATTAAAGCATAGGATATACATGTGCCTACTATTTAGTTACCCTCTGATCTTACCTGGAAAAAGACTCTACTTTCACTCTTGCTGCTGGTTATCAAGTGGTGGGCAAATGACTTACTACCCATTAGGGTTTTTTTGTTTTTTTTTTTCAAACTAGTACTGTAACTTTTGTTGTTCAGTACTAAGTTGTGTCCAACTCTTAGGACTCCATGGACTGTAGCTTGCCAGGCTTTTCTGTCTGTGGGGTTTCCTAGGCAAGAATACTGGAGTGGGTTGCCATTTTCTTCTCCAGGGGATCTTCGTGACCCAGGGATTGAACCCAGGTCTCCTGCATTGTAGGTGGATTCTTTACCATCTGAACCACCAGGGAAGCCCAAAATGTTCTAAAAGCAGAGGAGGAAAACCAAATGATTTTTTTCAATTTTACTGTGTCAATACTTTCTGCTTTATTACACTGAAAAGTTTTTAACTCAGAAGTGGAGAAACAATTCAGTTCAGTTCAATCACTCAGATGTGTCCGACTCTTTGCAACCCCATGGACTGCAGCATGCCAGGCCTCCCTGTCCATCATCAAATCCTGGAGTTTACCCAAACTCATGCCCATTGAGTCGGTGATGCCATCCAACCATCTCATCCTCTGTCATCCCCTTCTTCTCCCACCTTCAATCTTTCCCAGCATCAGGGTCTGTCTGTTCAAATGAATCAGCTGTTCGCATCAGGTGGCCAAAGTATTGGAGTTTTGGCTTCAACATCGGTCCTTCCATTTAACACCCAGGACTGATCTCCTTTAGGATGGACTAGTTGGATCTCCTTGCAGTCCAAGGGACTCTCAAGAGTCTTCTCCAACACCACACTTCAAAAGAATCAATTCTTTGATGCTCAGCTTTCTTTATAGTCCAACTCTCACATCCATACATAACTACTGGAAAAACCATAGCTTTGACGAGACGGACCTTTGTTGGCAAAGTAATGTCTCTGCTTTTTAATATGCTATCTAGGTTGGTCATAACTTAAGTAAGTGTCTTTTAATTTCATGCTGCAATCACCATCTGCAGTGATTTTGGAGCCCAAGAAAATAAAGCTTGTCACTGTTTCCACTGTTTCTCCATCTATTTGCCATGAAGTGATGGGACCGGATGCCACAATCTTAGTTTTCTGAATGTTGAGCTTTAAGCCAACTTTTTCACTCTCCTATTTTACTTTCATCAAGAGGCTCTATAGGTGTTCTTTGCTTTTTGCCATAAGGGTGGTGTCATCTGCATATCTGAGGTTATTGATATTTCTCACAGTAGTCTTGATTCCAGCTTGTGCTTCTTCCAGCCCAGCTTTCCTCATGATGTACTCTGCATATAAGTTAAATAAGTAGGATGACAATATATAGCCTTGGCGTACTCCTTTCCCGGTTCACATATTGCTGAAGCCTGGCTTGGAGAATTTTGAACATTACTTTACTAGCATGTGAGATGAGTGCAATTGTGCGGTAGTTTGAGCATTCTTTGGCATTGCCTTTCTTTGGGGTTGGAATGAAAACTGACCTTTTCCAGTCCTGTGGCCACTGCTGAGTTTTCCCAATTTGTTGGCATATTGAGTGCAGCACTTTCACAGCATCATCTTTTAGGGTTTGAAATAGCTCAACTGGAATTCCATCACCTCCACTTGCTTTGTTCATAGTGATGCTTCCTAAGGCCCACTTGACTTTGGCCTCCAGGGTGTTTGGCTCTAGGTGAGTGATCATACCATGGTGATTATCTGGGTCGTGAAAATCTTTTTTGTACAATTCTTCTGTGTATTCTTGACAACTCTTCTTAACATCTTCTGCTTCTGTTAGGTCGCTACCATTTCTCTCCTTTATTGACCCTATCTTTGCGTGAAATTTTCCGTTAGTATCTCTAATTTTCTTGAAGAGATCTCTAGTCTTTCCCATTCTATTATTTTCCTCTATTTCTTTGCACTGATCACTGAGGAAGCCTTTCTTATCTCTCTTTGCTATTCTTTGGAACTCTGCATTCAAATGGGTGTATCTTTCCTTCTCTCCTTTGCTCTTTGCTTCTCTTCTTTTCACAGCTATTTGTAAGTCCTCCTCAGACAGCCATTTTGCTTTTTTGCATTTCTTTTTCTTGGGGATGGTCTTGATCCCTGTCTCCTGTACAGTGTCATGAACCTCCATCCATAGTTCATCAGGCACTCTGTCTATCAGATCTAGTCTCTTAAATCTATTTATTACTTCCACTGTATAATCATAAGGGATTTGATTTAGGTCATACCTGAATGGGCTCGTGGTTTTCCCTACTTTCTTCAATTTAAGTCTGCATTTGGCAATAAGGAGTTCATGATCTGAGCCATAGTCAGCTCCCAGTATTGTTTTTGCTGACTGTATAAAGCTTCTCCATCTTTGGCTGCAAAGAATATAGTCAGTCTGATTTCAGTATTGGCCATCTGGTGATGTCCTTGTGTAGAGTGTTCTCTTGTGTTGTTGGAAGAGGGTGTCTGCTATGACCAGTGCATTCTCTTGGCAGAACTCTATTAGCCTTTGCCCTGCTTCATTCTGTACTCCAAGGCCAAATTTGCCTATTACTCCAGGTGTTTCTTGACTTTCTACCTTTGCATTTCAGTCCCCTATAATGAAAACAGAGAGAATATCAAAGTTGACATTTGGGGATTATATTCAGGAGGTTTCCAAGAGGATTCAGCCAAGAATTCAGGATTTTGGGTCCTCCAGTTGTGTCTCTAACTATAAAACTGTTTCCTTTCACTCATATAGAACTATATACCCAAAAGGCACTCAATAAAAACAATGACAAATCAATCCATTGCTGCACAGAGGAGTGAGCATAAAGATTATTTTAGTGTTCTTCAAAGCACCCGGTTTTGGGGGAAAAAGTAAGCCGAGTTATTTGCAAGCTTTTATGTCTTCTTGTTTAACATTTGTCTTGGACTATGCTACCATCCCTGTTATGCAGCAAATCAGTTCTTAATGTTAAATTTGATCAGACATAATAGCTAACTAAAGAACCAAGGGAGATCAGTTCAGTTCAGTTCAGTCGCTCAGTCGTGTCTGACTCTTTGTGACCCCATGAATTGCAGCATGCCAGGCCTCCCTGTCCATCAAGGGAGATAGTTAACTTTAAATTCAGGCACCAAATGGCGTCCACCTATCACATACTTTAACAAAGTTTAATAAAAATAATTCTTATGTTGGAATATTGAAATCTTTAAAACATAAAGTGACATATAAATGAGTGTAAGTTAAACTGGAGAAGTCTGGACAGGACTGGTGGATTGTATCAATGTCAATTTCCTGATGGTGGTTTTGTACTATTGTTTTGCAAGATGTTGCCAGTAAGGAAAACTGGGCAAAGTATGTGTCTATGCTATTTCTTACAGCTGCATATGAATCTACATTTACCTAATCTAAAATTAGCAAAATTTTTAATTAAAAATATGAAAGATAAGCATCCTCTTAATGGCCTCATATTTATAAGGACTTTTCCAACACATCTTCAGCTGCTCATTACTTATATGAAGTCTAAATGAGATGTTTCATTGGTGGTATTTTCTACAATCATAACTTTTAGTTGGTCCATGGCCTTTAAATTTCATAGCAACATGACATTTAGTGACTGAGCTACTATAGCTTATTCTTTCTTTCATAAGAACCTAGGAAATTGGGACAGTCCTTACTTGTGGACTTAAAAAGAATCGGCCAGAAGATAAATAGAATCCACAAAGAAATTTGTGTATAAAGCAGCACAGAAATGTCTTCGCAAGAAGAGCATCTTCCACTGGTCTATTTTTTAAAATAGAATGGTATATTGTGGCAAACTCTGAAATTTTAGAACAGCTTCCATCTTTCAGTTCTGCAATGTATTTATATAACTATTAGCTTATAGCCCTGCTGGGAGCTTAAAAATAGTTGTTTTCTGATTGTCCTTTGTGATATTTAACACCTGATGGTCTAGGGTATTATACCTTTGTTTATTTTTCATGTCAGATTTTCTTAATAGCCTTGCTAAAGTTATAGGGTACAGATTCAGATTTCTCATGGTAACAGATGATTTTGATCCACTCCTGTCATCATTAAGGATTGTTATCAACACCTAAAGATCAGAATGACGCTAGATCACTAATGGCAGTACACTGAGTTTGTTAGCATGACAAGAGCCAGCGACAATATGTCTTTGTCTCTTAGACCTCATTAAAGCCTTGCTGATTTTAGCCATGGGAAAGATGGTGAAAAGGGAGTAACTATGACTTCCAACTATGTTTCTGTAACTCAGATTTAAAACTGAAATAACTAATTCTCTTGCCTTTTTTGTTTGTTTGTTTTAATGAAAACAATAACAGTACATAATGTGCAAGACCAGGTTTGATCATGGTGAAGTGTTAGGTGTATTTGCTTTGACCTATGTTGTAAGAAAAGGAGGTGGGGGGAATGCTTTATTTTGGTTACCTAGCAGTTATTTGTAGATCTACTTCCCATTATCTCATGTCCCAAAACAGACTTTAGAGATCAGGACAGATAGTAAATTTTACATTTTCAGTACTTCCAAGCACCACTAAGTCTTTTAAAAAAAAAAACACCTGAAAATCACATTCTGAAACTCTGAAGTATCTCTGTTAACTTAGGTTGTTAAATAATGAGAGAAGTGATGGGACACACATCTTTTTCTCCAATTGTAGCTCAGTGACTGTGGATATGATTGCACAGACCTTTAATAAAATTCATAGAGTCTTCACCTACTTTCCCTCCAATCTGCATGTTGGTTCTTTGATCATTCACTCTCAGATTTAGTTGGAAATCTCCCAAAGTGTAGTTCATGTAACTCTTCTTGAAAGGCAACTGCCCAATCAACTGTACTCGACTTCAAGGAAGTTTTGAGGAAACTAATCAGGGTCATGATAATCCCCAAACTCTTAGGTTAAGTAGGAAACCTGTGGAACTGTGTAGTTGTACTAACAGCTTATTTATGGAATACGGTCTTTATTTTGGCATTTTTTAAATGGTTTCACTCCACACCTTTAAGAGGCATGAGTATGCATTTGCTGCTCATTACATGCTGTTGTTCACGGGCAAAGCTGGGTACAAAGAGTCTCTGCAGGACAAACCCGACTGTTCTCTGTACACGTGTACCATGCTGACTGCTGTGTGTGGTAGAAAGAGGCTCTGCAGATTTTCCAATTGGAAGAAATAATGAGCTTAAAGCAACAGCTCCTCTGAAAACAGTTGGCAGTTAGATAATGATGTATATGCTATAAATTCTAGAGATATCAGCCAAGAAAGACAAAGAATGGCACTTTAAAGAAAGGAAGGTGAAAATCTACTACCTTTCTTTTAAAGATAAACATATAAGATGCTTTTCAGTATGATGACAACATTACCTGAGCTATATCTTGCTGCATAATACATGACACCCATCACAAAACCTAATTCCTTTTGAAGAAGGTTAATAAGAAAGAAATTACACATGATGGGAAGAGCTGCAAAATGGAAGTTAAAATCCAGGCCTGATGTTGAGGTTTTCATTTTTGTTCTTGAAATCACTTCACAAATAGCAACTTGGTTCCTCTTTCATACAGTGAACATGGACTGTTTTGTGGACATCAATACCATTGATTACAAAGTAAAAGTTCTGTCAAATAGTAGTTTGATCTTCATGACAGCAAACAGCCTGTTTGATGTTTTTATTGAATTGATTGATTTTTTTTCCGCTGAATTGATTGGTGGTTTCACTGTCATGTGGACACTTTCTAAATCAACATGTGCCTCTATAGAAGTGTTTTTTTTGAAAAGTTTGAATTCATGGATGTGTCTAGAATGTCAGGCTAACAGAATCTTAACCTCAGATTGCATGAATACTGAGAAAAAGTAATAAATGACATCAGTCCTGAGAAAAAAGTCTTTTTTTTTAACTTTCTTAAAATTAGGTTGGAATTTCAGAATTCAAGTAACTCAGTGTTAAGACTGATAAAAAGGTCATTTTTAACCTCTTGTTCAAATATGTACTTTGGATGTTGACTGAGTTGTTAGATAATACTTTATCAATAAAGGGAAGTTGATTTGTCATAGATTTTTGAGGGTAAAAGAAAAAGGCAGCAGGATCCCACCCCCTCTCTTCCTTACTTCGTCTCATCTCTTTGAATAGCTAGGTTGATGTATTAGCCAGGTTTTCCTGTCCTTTCAAAGGGAGTTGTCAAATCTACTATTGATTCAAGGCAAGCTTTTTTTTTTTAATGTCCACAATGTGAGTCCAGCAAAACTTCTTTTCTTCTTTGATAAGTTTAGATTTACCTATAGGCTTTTGTTTTAATGATGGAGTTTAGGCATCAAGACAAAGTCTGTTGTATTCTGCCTGTGAGAGCAATGTACTGGCCATTGACTCTGTTTATGGTGGGCAGAGAGCGTGGCTACAAACAATTTTACCTGTTTTGGTTTCAGTGCAACATATTAAGCACTGCATCTCACAGAGGCCAGATTGATGCTGTTTGTACAATCAGTGTGTCTCTCTTCCACTAGGGCCGCCATAGGATGCATTTTACAAGGTGGACGTGATAGCCCTGGAGAGGTTGGTTTGTAACACCTCTGACCTGTCAACTCTGAACACAGATAGAATTGTTCAGGACTCAAGTTCACTTAATAATGAGATTTTATTTGGTGAATCCTGTCCCTTCTGACACGAACCAAAGTGTGTGTCTAAATTGTCTCCCATGTCATTTATTTATTCATCCATAGTTGTTGGGCCACCAGATTTACTTCAAGACATCTTATTTATAGTGAATACTTTGTCTTTTGCTTGACTGATCAAAGGTATCTGACACGTTTTTTCTGTTTTCTGTCTCACTCAAACTTATATCTCTATATAGAGATATCACAAATACCTCTATACTTGTGTCCTTCATACCACTTCAGTAAGTCTATATAATTTTAGCTCTCTTTCCTTTCTTTTTTTACCATTTAAGTAAAGTTTTACCAGGTAGAGATTTCCTTTTCCTTCTGCATAACTGCATTTTGTAATTACGCCCTTATTTTTCTGAATGAACATTGATTTCTAGTGGCTCTGTCATCACTGTCCACAAATGTTTTCACATCTTCCCTAACGAAAGAAAAAGGTATCTCCAGCTCGTGGTACTATGGAGTTACTACCTTACTGCCAAGTTTCTCCAAAGGGAAATTTACTATTCCAGCCATCATTCTCTCACCACCCCTCCTCACTGACAGTTTGGCGTCTGGCCTCATCACTTTACAGGAATTCCTTTTCCCAAGGTCACCAGTGTCTTCCTAATTGCCAAACCCAACAGTGTGTTATCAGTCCTAATTCCTGAAATCACTGTAGCATTAAACACTGCTTGACTTCTTTGACTCTTGCCTCTTTTTTTTTTTTTTTTGGTCCCTCAGAGAACTTGTGCATTCTCATTTCTTCAATTTTGAGTGGCAGGGTTGGGTGGAAAGAGCTTTGATATGAGGCAGATAACAATTCTGATTCTATGAGACCTCCATTTTGAGGTTATATGAACTTGGATACATTTCTTCACTTCTTGTAACCTCAGTTCTTGAATCTGAGAAATAGGAATGACAGTGCCTTCTTCATAGGATAAATAGGATTAAGTGAGAAGGAGCAGCACAGTGATGCTCAATAAATACTAGTTTCTTTGACCCTTCTGAATAATTTCTCGAATTTCTCAGTTTGGGTCATACTTTTTTTCTTGGCTGTTCATCTCTTCTGGAAGCTCCCACTCCCACCTCAGTTATGAATATTAAAGCATACACCATGTTTTCTCTCCCCATGACCACCACCCCAAACTGTCTCTTCTAAAGTTCTCTTTTTGTTTCAGAGTCATCAGGGCCTTCACAGAGGCCGGAGACAGCTGCCAGGTCTTTGGAAGTTCTTGGTCGGCTGCCTCTCAAGGGATCACAGACAAGATTCTCTGAGGGAATCTCTGTATGTGAGACTGCTGTTATCTCTCCTGACACCGCTCTGGCTCTGTTTTAAGCATTCTTCTTTTTCCTGCTTGATGAGTTAGCTTGTCCTCAGCTTCTACCCTTGACTTTCTTCTGGACCAAAAGAAATTCTTGGTCCTGGTTAGGGTTCATTATTGGCTCTCACATCAGCATTAATTAGCTTTGCTGCTTCCCCTAGGGGTTATCAAACCAAATTCATGGCCTTCCAGGCCTCCGCAGTTGCTGTCTGGATGGCTCTCTGTTGCCCTCATCTGACACAAATCCACAGTTATCAAAGTCACTTCATTAGAACCTGCTTCCGAGATTCACCCCTTCAGGGTGTGATAAGTAATGTCATCACTTTCAGTCTCTCAGATTGGAGCCTTGAATTAGTTTTTCACATTTGTTTCCCTCCTCTTTCTCTAAGACAGCCCCCCAGTCCATTCAATCCTCAGTTACTTTAGCTTTGCAGTGCTCCAGACGTGAGTGTTTTTTAAATCAATATTACTCCTTTATTTTGGAGAAGGCCATGGCAACCCACTCCAATACTCTTGCCTGGAAAATCCCATGGACGGAGGAGCCTGGTAGGCTGCAGTCCAAGGAGTCGCTAAGAGTCGGACACGACTGAGCGACTTCACTTTCACTTTTCACTTTCGTACATTAGAGAAGGACATGGCAACCCATCCAGTGTTCTTGCCTGGAGAATCCCAGGGACGGTGGAGCCTGGTGGGCTGCCATCTCTGGGGTCACACAGAGTCGGACACGACTGAAGCGACTTAGCAGCAGCAGCAGCATTCCTTTATTTATTCCCTACTGGAGTGTGCGTGCATGCTGTCACTTCAGTCATGTCCTCTTTGCGACCTTATAGATTATAGCTCTCCACACTCCTCTGTCCATGGGATTCTCCAGGCAAGCATACTGGAATGGGTTGCCATGCCCTCCTCCAGGGGACCTTCCCAACCCAGGGATTGAACTCATGTCTCTTATGTCTCCTGCACTGGCTGGTGGGTTCTTTACTACTAGTGCCACCTGGGAAACCCTTAATATTATTTATACCAGTAGAATAACAAGGCCACTAATAATAATAATATGAAAACAATAATAGCACTGATAACTAACATTTGTTGAGAGACTATTATGTGCTAGGCATTCTGAAGAACTCCATAAGCCTTAAATATTATAGAAGAGAAAACTGAGGCTTAATGAGTTTAAATACCTTACTCAAGGTCATAGTGAGGATGGGGGCTAGGGATTTAAGCCCAGGTGAAATGGCAACCCACTCCAGTACTCTTGCCTGGAAAATCCCATGGACAGAGGAGCCTGGTAGGCTACAGTCCATGGGGTCGCAGAGTCAGACATGACTGAGCGACTTTACTTACTTACTTAACAGCTCTTAATCATTGTTCTGTATTCTTTGAAATGACCATGTTCCCTTGATGGAAGCATTTATGTGTTTTTCATAATTGTTTCTCAAGTTGAATGGCTTTCAGTCATACTCCAATATAAAATAAAATGTCAAGTGACAGATTTTATGAAATTGCACTGAGCAAGTGATTTCATGGATTTAGAAATAAATGGTAAGTAAATTTTATTTTGGTAAAGGTTTGCCAGTTTGGTCAAAAATGACATTCCCAAAGAGAGAGGGGCATAGTGTGATATGAAGAAAATAAATGGGTGGAAATTTGTTCTCTGATTTGTCAGCTTAGGTGGAGACACTCTCTGGCCAGGAAGACTTCAAAGGGGGTGTCCTTGGAAAGAGTCAAAATGGAAGCAGAGCTCATGGTTTCAGGCAACAGGAAGTGGAGGGAGAAGAGCAGTGGTGAGCTTGAAAGGACAGCTTACTGCTAAAATACTCTCGTTAGCTTTAAGCCCTTGAACATGTGCGCTGTAACGTCAGAACAGCTGTATGGAAATTCGAGTGCTCGTTGTGCTAAGTCTTACACAGAGCACTGGACTTGGTTTCTGAACACTGAATTCTCTTCTTAGCTCTGTCACTAAACAGCTGTTTGACCTTAGACAAGTCTTCCAACCTTCTTGGTCCTAGGTTTTGTCATCTTTAAATCCCTGGGAGTGGGATTGGATGAGCTCTATGCTCATCTCTGCTCTAGCATGCTGGTATTCTGTATGTTCTAAACGTGGCAATGATTTATGGCTTAGTTTTGTGGCCTGGGCCCATGCTGCTCACTTGCTAACATCACATATGGATGTCGTGGGTTGCACCGGTCCCTCAGAATGTGGAGAAAATTTAAAATCATGATAAGAGAGCCCCCAGATGGGGGATAAGCACATGACATCAGAGGTTACACACCTCTTGTAAAGTACCAGAGTGTGTTAGCACTCTGCTCTGCCATCACGGTCCCTTTCTAATTCTTGAGTCAAGCCCTCTTCTGCCCCTTGGTGCATGTATTTCCTCCCAGCTGCTGAATATAACTTTGATTAGCATGTGCATGGGAAGTCTATGCATGAACATGTGAAAACTAAACATGTGAAACCACAATTACAACCGAACAAGGGAGTAATTTAATTTGGTCGGTAATTTGGTATCCCAAGATCTAAAGAACGATCACTTTCGGCTAGAATAGTAGACCCAAATTGCCCTTTTTATTGCATCACTAAAACACACCACTTTGCCCAGTTCATTTATTGACTTTTTCATCTCAAACACAAATTCTTACCTAGGTAGAAGTTAAAGGTCCACAGCACACTAATTGTAAAAGCAAAAGTGCCAATTCATCAGAATTCCAAAACCACAGGAAATGCCTCTGAACTTGAGAACTGGAGTGTAAATTAAATCTTAAAATAGTTCCTTTTTTTTAAAGAGGCTTTGAATGTTTCTTTGGACAACTCTCCCTCCCTGGTACAGGAGTGTGTTTATCTATGGGAAAAAAGAACTCAGCATCAGTTACAGAAATGAGTAGGAAACACAGTTGCTTGTTGGACACCAACCAAAAGTTAGTGGCTAGGGTTTGATTTAAATCTCACCACAAAGACATCCCCCCAGCTTCCAGAAATATCCATCATACATCATTTGTATAAATAATCTAACTTTTCTCCCCTGTTAGTCAGCAGAAAGCAAGCAAGAGTTAAAACACAAAAGCAAGTTTTAGAGGAAGCCTCATGCCTAGCAATCAGCGCTAATAAGGTTCTTTTCCTCTTGCAAGATTCACTGAAAGCCCTCGATCCATGCCGAGCACATTCAAAGGCAAGGGACTAAGAGCTCCCCTTGCAGGTTCATTAGCATTCTTAGGTTATCCCAAGCCAAGTGAATCAGGAAAGCAAATGAATTAGTAAGAATTAAGAAGCCTCTATGGTCTGAACCCACTCCAAATCTCAGCAAAGATGAAAGGTAGGCGCTGATGTCTTATGTCCCAAGGTTCTCAGCATTGGAGCCCCAGCGCCAAGCTGTTCCTCGAGAGCCTTGCAGAAACGTGCAGGCAGTTAATGTTGCCTAACGTCTTCTGACCGTGGATTCAGCCATGTGGGAGAGGTTTTATGAGGCTGCAAAACCAAACCCCCTTTCGCTCACAATTAACTACAGAAGACTTAGTATAGAACCTAGCTGTCAATGAGTCCAGCATGGGCACTTTTATTCTTATTTTGGTCACTTACTAATAAAGATACCAGAGTAATGCTTCATTATATGAAGATATCAAATGGGATTTTTGAACAAGAAATTGATGAAATATTTGAGCTGCTAAGTGTTAAGCTTCTTTGGAAGAAATGCCTTGAGTGGAGCAGAAATATTTAATGTGAATTAAAGTCCTTGGAATTACAGAAGTTTTGGTTGTTGTTTTAAACGCCACAGGCAAATAGGGATGGGTAGGATGTGGGGGTAGGTGGCTTGCTTTTGTACTTGTGATGGAAACAGTGATCCTTGGGGCATCTGTGGAATTTAGACAAAACATATAGTAAAGGTTTGGGAGTAGCAGTTTGTTTTCATTAAATACTTGTTACTGCTAATTATATTTGATCACTATAAAGAATACCGTTTAATTAAAGAAACACGGTGGTTAGGAAAATATTTGATTTCCAAGGAAGAACAATTTATCTTTGCATTAGTAAGTAGAGAAAAAAAAAGTAATTGTGACTGTATGTTATTTTTCAGTATGTTATTATTTTTCTCGGAGAAGTTTTAGTTATTCATGGGGGAAAAAGTCTTATTTTTGTTCCTGAAGTTGCAGTAAAGTGCTAATTTCATATCATGCTGCTTGCATGCATGCTTCAATTTATTTAACATAAGTAATTGCTTTAAAAATGAAACAACATTTGGCAAATGACATTAAACAACATATTCGAACATCAATCTGAGTCAACATATCTTCTTTCTCTTTGGAGATAGTTTCAGTGTTAACTCTTTCTGTGAATGTTGAAATGTGCTCTGACATTGTTTTCCCTGATCAGCATATGGTTTCCATTTTAATTTTGCAAGGTAATATTTCAGCAGTGGTCTGGAGGAAATTAATGCAAAATGAAGTCAGATAACTATCCCTGTAACTAAAACTTAGTTTTCATATTGCTGTGTATCATTGTATATAATTGTTCTTTTAAGCAATTGCAACTAAGAACTTTGATTTTTAAAAATGCATCCTCTCAAAAAAAAAAAAAAGCATCCTCTCTGCATCAAATTGGTTTGGGTAAACTCCCTCAGTTCTGCACATGTAATGAACAGAGGTGTATCTCAGTATAGCTGCTATTATCTTAACAAAAAGCACAAATCTAGTATTGTGTTTATGGTACGTAAATTTCAGGGATGACTCAAACTTAGAAGAAATTCCTTTCTTTGGAATCTTATCATCAAAAATCATATTTTTTTAAAAAAAATAAGTACCTTAATAGTTTTAAATCATATTTAAAAATAATTATCTTTCTGCTTTAACTATATTCCTATAAATTTTGGAGAATATTTTGTTTGCAAAGTCTTTAGACTTTTTGCTGATTTTAGCCATTTATTCTTATAACCCTCAAACACTGCATAATTTACTTATTAATAGTTTATTCTTATAACCCTCAGGACTATATAAATATATGCATGTTTATATATTATTGTATTTGGATAATTGTATTTTTAAACAATTTTTCTTACCTCATTGAGAAAGGTGAGCCTAAAATTCCATGCTTAAAATATAGCTTAGATATACATGAAGATTTATAGCTTGTTTTCTTATTACATTGCAATTTAAATGTTTAATTTCCCTTTAATTTTAATATATAGAAATTAGATCAACCCCCCTAAAATAAATTCCAATTATATCCAGGTAGAAAAGAGACATACTCTTGTTTTTGTGTTACTGTTTATTATTTCCCATTATCATCCCTTAAATATCTTCTAATAAGTTTTTTCTTTTCTTTTTTCTTTTTTTTTGGTAAAACTAAAATAATTTGACCCTTTTAGATGGAGGAGGGAAACAAACTTCCAGCTTTTTGTTAAATCATATTAATGTGTATGAATACCTGCATGTTCCAAAGTGCTGTCTGTAAGCAATTTTGCCTTGAAATCAGCTTTTACCAGATTTCTGACTAAAGCACAGGAAAACAATTAGAGCAGTTTATGATATACAGTGGACAGCCTGGAGAGCAGCTTTCTGCATGCTTCCATCAAAGAAGCACACCCTTGCTAATAGAAATATTATTCAAAATGCTCTGAATCGGCAGTAGCTTGCAGCGGTGGCAGCAACCAGCAGTCCTGTGTTAGCACAGAGGCCTGCCCTGCCCTTGTGCTGCCCACAAATGACCAGGGAAATCCCAGAGGTACTCTTGGATTTCTGCATTCTCATTTCTAAGTCTGTAAAATATCTGTCACTCACATCCCACACTGGCCAAAGTGACACCTGCCAGTCTAAAGAACAAGGACAAATTATTGTCCATCTGCCAACCACATCTCAGCAAGGAGAGCAGAGCAGTGGCAGGGATGTGCATGTGATGGTGTGTTGTTAAACTCAAATTTGTTTTCTGAACGTTTCTTTCCAGGAGGCTAATTTTCAGCATATTGTTTAACATACAGAAACTGCTTTTGTGGTCCATTGTATATCTTAATGACACATTTAAAAATCTTTACAAACACGTAGCAACATATACATTGAATAAACTTAGCTGTCGCTGTGCAGGGCAACATGATATTATTGTCATGAAAGACCCATGGCTTTGGTCATCATCAAAAAGCCTGTAGAATCCTTTTAGGGCCAAATTCAAATGTATTCCCTCAGACACTGTTTCTAAAAGTTTGTGGTGTGTTTTTGTAGTGTGAGAGAGAGAGGAAGAGTGAGAGAATCTGTCATCATGTCACATGAAGTTATGCAACATTCTATCCGTTGTTGATGAAACGCAACATGACAGAATGTAATGTAATGTAACGTATCAAAAAATGTAAATAATATACTTTGCAGGATTAGATATCTGCTGTCAATTCCTATCGTAGGGGTCTGAACAGAACCTACCCAGGCGGACAGAAGCTCAGTGAACGCCAAACTGTCCGTGGTGTTGGAGAACCAGCACACACCACAGTTCATTGATTCCCCAATTACTTTGGGGTAGTTTGGCATGTATAGAAATGTTCAACAAAAGTTCTCTTGTTGGACACTTCTGGGAAGTAATTTGATTGTTAATTACAAACGCTCAGGGTGATTGCTCTGCATAATTGTTTTACTCCTTCAGTACTCTGTTAGAAGCCTTTCTGCCAAAGGTTTATTTTTAGATCTCTGAATTTTTAACATCTTCCTTATGTCACACTGATGCAATATAAGTGACCCCTCCAGATAAAACCTTTTTAACCAGTCAGGGTAATCTAGTGCCTCTGGTGAGAGGTAGAAGAAGAGAGAGAGTATGACTATGTATATTTTATCTCCAACAGCGTCTGTAATCAAGCAACACACATTTCCAAATTCTATGCTTTTTGAGAAATAAGTTCAGTTATATGCTCTACATTGCTTGGAAATTGTTACGAGCAAAAGGCATATCTCAGAATTAAACCAAATGCATCCCAGATATCATTTCTTTTTATTACCAAGCTTTAGTCTCTGGCTCTTAAGAATAGCACAAAACAAGTCCACATTGCCTTAAAGGTAAGTGGGCAGAAGCTCATTTGATACTGCATTCCTGAGAATGGAACCTTTTATTTGCTGTCATAGTGATGACTTTTAATTGTCCTAATAAATAAGCTTTTAAAAAGCTTCTAAAATGTTCTCTAATAACACACTTTGGTCTTTAGCCATAGAAATGCAGAAATAATTAGAAGTGGCATTGTGTACACTGCCTTCTGGACTGGGCTGAAGGTGAAGGAGAAAGTCTCATGCTATCCTTGTCAGCTGCAAGGGTAATTACTGCTGGCTGAAATTACTCAACATTTGTTTATAAGCTCCCCAGAGCATGCTGTAAATAGATTGTCTGTTATAGTCCAATCACATTAAAACGCTGCTCCTTGCAAACTGCTACCTCCTGTTTTCTGTAAGCTAGACAGAGAAAGCCTGCTGCTCACTTACTGAGCACTGAGCAGGGAAGAGCTATGTTTAATGTGATTGTTTTCATTAGATTCTTCTCTGGCCAAGATCACATTTGTTGTTCTCAGGGTCTGTATGCTGGTGGGGTACATTACTTTCATTAGGACATTTTCACTTGTGTTCTGGAGGAGGCATTTCTTTATTATTAGAATGTGCATGTCACAGCTTGGAAGGAAATGTAAGACAATACAGAGGAGTGACCATATACCCTCCCTTCTTCATAGGGGATTTGTTTATTTACATTGAGTTTTACAGAGTTCATAGCATTTACTGGTTATATCAGTTTTATTTCATTTAGCAAATATTTATGGAGTCCTCACAATACACCTAATATTGGACTCAGTACTATGATGACAAATATTTATTGCTTTTAGGAAGACTAAAATCTAGCTGGGGGAAAATGACTTGGATATGTGATAAGGTTAAAGACATGAGATAGGTGAAGAAGTGCAAATTTGAAATATAATGAGTACCAAATGGATATGCAAGGTATGCATAGGGATAATCGGCAACCTTTCGTGTTTGAAGAGTGAGTAGAATTTACTGTTTTCAAAAGATAATAACGATTTATGAATGAAGTTATTTGTGTCCGCTTCAAAAGGGACCAGAGACAACTCAGACAGTAGTTAGCTCATCTTTTTGATGAACCTTGGTTTTGGTTCACCATTTTCCATGGAAGAGATTTTATTGACCCTTTAGGTTGGCTTTCCTGAAAGGTTTTGAATATAGAAGAGAACAGGAAATGAAAGGTAGCCCAACAGAAAGAACCAAGACATTCACTGAACCAAATCCTATGACAGTCCAAGTTTAATCCCTAACTAGTAAATAAACAAGTTTAGCCCTTTTTTTTTCTTTCTTCATACTGGGAATAATTTCTGAGTTGTTCCCATTTGTAATCGACCAAGACTTCCAAAATCTGGGTGCTTGTATCCTTATAGCAGCCTCAAATAAAAAATTGCATTTGACTTCATCAAGAGAATGAACTACTCTATAAAGCTGTCTTGAAAAGGGACAGACATTGGAAGAAAAATATGGCTGAGCAGGGATATTGCTCAGTGGCTGGGAGGCATAGTAACAAGAAATACAAATAGTGAAAGTTCAGATCTAAGAGACAAAAGGACTAGTTGTGAAGTGGAGAAAAAGTAGGTACATGGTTTTACTGTCCAGGAACTATTTAGCCTTTCCCTTCAATATACCATTCCAAATTTTTCTCAGAGAAATTTCTTCCTTTTTATCTAATCTGGAATTGATGTGGGATTTTGGAACTTTCCCATTTCCTATTATGTATACTGATGTCACTGGCAAGCAGTACAAGAGAGAAAGGATGATTCAATTACATTTTGCAATAATTCCTGAAAGTACTGTATTCTAGGCTTTAGTACAGAAAGGAACATCAAAGGCAGATCAGCTTTTGAGTAGGCATGCATATTGCCATGGAAAGCAAGAGATATTTAACATAGAAGGCTAAATGAACATGCAAATGCCAGTGGTGTGTTCATTTCACAGTGTTTGGCTAAATTTATTTTGAAGAGAAAAGTAAATCTAAACAAAATCATTCTTTAGGACTAGCACACATTGCCTTAAAATAGACCGAATCCATTTGTAATCTAGGTAACATTTTTATATGCTTTCCATTACTCACTTTACGCCATTAGGGAAGCACTGAATCTTTAAAGAGAAACTTCCTACAGCTAAAAAAGACATTAAGGGGGGAAAATGCTGGGAGCCATAGTGACAGGTACAACTAAGCTTGTATCCTTCGGTTCCCTGGAAACCAGTCAAACACTATCTCATCTTGCAATGGTTGTGTCTGATCCTCTGCTTCAGACATCTTCCTAATAATGGCAACTGCAGAGGTGACTCTCTGCAAATAAGGGCTTGCAGCCACTGGGCATCCATCACATTTCTCCAGAGCAACATTAGACCACCCTAATGGGTACTCCCGTCTTCATTATGATATTAATTCTCTAAATTTCCGAAGTGATTTCATTTGTAATATGACAAAGGCTGGCTGCTCAGGAGACAAACTGTTTTCATCCCCCTCCTGCATGCTCACAGAGGCTTGCTCTCTTTAGTCTTTGGGGGAAAAGGAATTTGATAGCATCAGATCTCCTGTGATACACAAGGCTGGCTAACAGCTACACCACCTGCCAGCACTTCATGCCTGGCCATCCAGCCTGAAGCTTTCTAAAGCGGTGGTTGATGAGTGGAACATGGATGGTGGTTTGGAAAGAAGCTATGTGGAGAGAAAACAGCAGCAGAATAAAAAACTCGGCATGGAAGCTGAGTGGGATTTGAGGGTAACAGTGGGGTCAGAGAGAAGCTAGAAACGGAATCAATTGCAATAGGGCCGGTCCGATAGATGCTATCTAACGCTGTGCCTTTTCCTTGTATGTTTGTGGTCTTTGTTGTGGCTACAAATTCCAGGGCTGCCGACTGTATACAACTCCAAAATATGATAATTAATTTTCCTTTCAATTGCTTACCTCTGTGGACTTAATTCAATCTACCCATATCAGAATTAGCTTGTTTTCTTCAATGTTTACTAGATACATAAAAAAAATACTGTCTTGAATATTGAGGATTTTCTTCTCACAGATCATTGTTTCTAACTGCATTTAGCATCATGGATTGAATGTCTAAGTTGAGTGACAAAATGCTGAATTATTGAGATATTCAGAATTAGTCAAAATATTGAAGCAGATTAAATGTTTCTCTCCTCTTCCTGCCTTTTTCTGGCAGTTTCTTGTTCTTAACTGCAGATACCCATTTTACTTAAAACATTCTTTTTGGAAAAGTCTAAGTCAATGTTCTCATTTTTAATAAGGTACAGGCTAATCAGTAGTTCACTATTATTTAAAAACTCAGTACGCTAATGAGAGGTAGCACAGTTTACTGGTAAGCATCAGCAAAAGCCGAGTTCTCTTCTGCTAGTAAACTATGCAGTCTTGTGAAAGTGAGTGAAAGAAATTACCCGGCTTTCTGTTTCTTCCCTTTTAAAGTAAAGGAGCTGGACTGTACACTCTAAGAAGTTTTAGTATTTTATATTACTTCATATTACATTTGAGTTCATAGTTTAAATATATATCTGAATTTTTGTCTGTGTTCAAACATCTGGTGTCCTTGCAGGATACATTTAGGCCATATCTCGTTATTAAAATTTTAATTGAATATTCATATCACTGACTTAAAATTTCAGGATATTTGCTACAATTCAGAATCTGTAAGCCATTATTATATTTAGAAAAGTGATATAGCTTTTTTTTGCTTGAGTATATTTCTTTTTTATTTTATTATTTAAAAATATCAAAATAAAGACATACAGATTTTTAACAATGTAAAGCAATTGTTTGGCAGGGATAAATTATATACTCTTCCCCAGACCATAAATTCTTTAAAAGAAAGATCTTTGGGACAAAAGAACACTACTGGATATTTCATCTCTCCATCCAGTATTTCAATTTAAAAACTATCCTATCTTAAAGTTTTTTTTCCGTTTTAATTTTTAAAAATATATTCAACATTAAGCTGTTTATTTAATCTAAAACTTCTGTATATGTTGCAATGCTTTCCTTCAGAAATTGAGAAAGAGTTGATTGTTTTTTTCTGACTATTTATTTTCTAGAATAAATCAAGTTGCCATGTTTTGCTTCTCAAGATTTACAGAGGATAAAGGTGTGCACTAAAACTTAATATGAACCCATGTGAATATTTGCATAATATGTATTCAGACCATTCCTGGATTAGCAATGTCTGATTTCAAATGGCTCATATATACAATTGCCAAACACTTTTGATTTCACTGCTGCTAGAAACTTCCCTGAATCCTGTTGCTTTTCTCATCTCTTCTGTAGCACTGGATTTTTGGAATCCCTGTTATGTCAGAGGGGTACAGCATGGAGGTTGCTGATATTCTGAAAGGGTTCACTGTGGGAGATGTCTTCCTTGGTTACCAAGTTGGAACAGAAGAACTGAGGTACGGGTCAATTATCAGGATTTTATTGAAAGCCTGTTATGTGTAAGCCAGAACTTCCTCTCCATGTGTTCTCTTCAGAATATAGCATGTCCCGCTTGCTTCAAATGAATGGGATTATCCAGGTCCATAGCATATACCTAAAGCATAAGGCCTGTGCTGTTGGATTAGTTTTGGGTGGATGAGATTCACTATAATCTAAATAAAATATAAATAAATAAAAAATTATCAGGCCTCTGACATCAAACTGAAACGCTAAGTCAAATCTAACTTCTTTGAGTTCAGGGATTGATCATTTCAATAATATTTTTATTATGATATAGATGTATATAATATCTATATTATAATATGTAATAAAAATAGATAATATTTTTATTATCTTCTTAGCACATAGTAGAAACTCAGTATGTATCCATTGAACTAAGCTGAACCTATACTGGGATCCACAACTGATAACATTTCTGTGAGTTTACTATATAGATATTGAAACTAAAGATTTGGACATTTTATGTTATTAATAGGAAGTTTGCAAAGAATAATATCATGCTATTATGCTGACAGTAAAATATATAGCATTTTTAAATATTATCTTATTGGTGATAGGGATTTTTAATGATCAATAATTTAATTTTAGGTGTCAGCAAAAAAGTAACTAGGTAACTTAGGTTTATGTTAATCTTGAAAATCAAATTAATTTGAAGAACTCTTTAAAATTATTATATATTGATGTTTTATAACAATTTTCAACTAATTTATAAGATATTTCATAGATATGTGTTTTCCCTTAAAAGTAAGAATATGAGCAAAGAAATAATGACTATTTCTGCAGTAAATTGATATATTAGACATATGCAAGATGGAGATCAGAATGGACTTAGCAACCCAGTGATTCTGCATCAACTGAGCCAGCTGACTTGGGTTCCTCTTTCCCATGATCACCATCTGCAAAGACCCAGAACAGGATTTAGACTCTATTAAGTGTTGTTTCTTAGACATCTGTTTTTTCTGCTCCAAGAGGCTGCACTAATGCCTTTCTAAAGCATCTGTGAAATTCCTAAATTAATCTTGCCCTTCATAACCATAAACTGGGGCTTGGGGTGTTTGATATAGAGAGGTACAAATTAGCCTTCCTGATAGAACATGCTTTCACATTCCTGTAGTCAAGGAGTGGAGGGCATAGTGGATACACTGAGAAAATATCAAACTCATTGCAGTCATTGCGTGTTAGCTCACAACATAGAAGATAACAAGTCTTAATAGTAGTTTTTGATTTTTTAACTTCATTATTGGAATGGAATATATACAGTTGTAAGAATATCAGTCTAAAATTAGGAACCTTGACCATTACACACCAGTCAGGATGGCTGCTATCCAAAAGTCTACAAGCAATAAATGCTGGAGAGGGTGTGGAGAAAAGGGAACCCTCTTACACTGTTGGTGGGAATGCAAACTAGTACAGCCGCTATGGAGAACAGTGTGGAGATTTCTTAAAAAACTGGAAATAGAACTGCCATATGACCCAGCAATCCCACTTCTGGGCATACACACTGAGGAAACCAGATCTGAAAGAGACACGTGCACCCCAATGTTCATTGCAGCACTGTTTATAATAGCCAGGACATGGAAGCAACCTAGATGCCCATCAGCAGATGAATGGATAAGGAAACTGTGGTACATATACACCATGGAATATTACTCAGCCGTTAAAAAGAATTCATTTGAATCAGTTCTAATGAGATGAATGAAACTGGAGCCCATTATACAGAGTGAAGTAAGCCAGAAAGATAAAGAACGTTACAGCATACTGACACATATATATGGAATTTAGAAAGATGGTAACGACTACCCTATATGCAAAACAGAAAAAGAGACACAGATGTACAGAACAGACTTTTGAACTCTGTGGGAGAAGATGAGGGTGGGATGTTTCGAAAGAACAGCATGTATATTATCTATGGTGAAACAGGTCACCAGCCCAGGTGGGATGCATGAGACAAGTGCTCGGGCCTGGTGCACTGGGAAGACCCAGAGGAGTCGGGTGGAGAGGGGGGTGGGAGGGGGGATCGGGATGGGGAATACGTGTAAATCTATTGCTGGTTCGTGTCAGTGTATGACAAAACCCACTGAAAAAATAAATAAATTAATTAATTAAAAAAAAAAGAAAGAAAAAAAAATAAATAAAATTAGGAACCTTGGGTTCAGATTCTAGCTTGACCAATAAATGATTCTTTGTCCTTGGACAAGCCACTTAATCCCTCAGAGCTTTAGTTTTCTTATTATTCCAAAGTAAGAATTGATATAAATGATTTCTCAGATCTCTTTAGAAATTTTTGCTATCTTAAAACACAAAGATTATGCTTCCTTAATTACTCATTTACAACCACTACTTACTCTTTCTTTAAAAAGGTAGAGTGTTCATTTTTTTTGTATTATTTAAAAGGTACTTGCCAAAGGAATATATTCTTTTTTGCATAATCATGCCATTGTTTGTTAGTCATTATTGTTGCTGTTAGAAGAAACCTTGCAATTTTTTAGTGAGAGAATTTTCTAAAATCAGTTTTTTCAATAGACGCTTTCCTTTAGAAGAGTACATTTCTATTATCCTTGTAAGTATCAAGTCAAGTTGTAATAGTGAAGGAAGAGTTTGAAAATTACTGATTTATATTTCACTTCATTAAAAAAAAACTAAATGTAAAAAATACAGAATTAAGTAAAAAACCACTGGTAATTTTCTTTTATAATCAACTGAGGAAACCAAGAGTTATTCTAGAGTTAGCACTCTTACCTCTAAGAAGGCAACACTCTCTCTAAGAGGAGACCTCTGCTTGGGAAGTTCTTCAAACAGATCTGCCTGTGGTTCATCCTATTAGTTTATTCAGGTGTGTGCTAAGATGTCACCTTGTCAGAGAGAATGTTCCTAATACCCGGTTGAAAATAGCATCCCCTGTCATTCTCGATCTTCTTCCTCTGCTTCATTTTTCTTTACATCATATTTATCACCACCTAGAAGTATTTGCTTTTTGTCCAAATGCACTCTCATCCCCATCAAGAATGAAGGCTCTGTGAGTGTAGGCATGATGCATCACCAGTAGACACTTGTCACCAGTGCCCAGTTTAGTCCTGGACATCTAGAAGAAGCTCAACAAACAATGAATGAATGTTTGTGAAGTTTTAGTGCTAAATCAAATCAGTCAAGTGAAATATGAGAACAATGTGGAGAGGAATAGCATGGAATAAAGAATATTTCTTGCATCAGGGAAAGCCTAGACTCTAGCTAGGCTAGGGCTTTCCAATCAAGTGTCTTTAAAGACTTAAGAAGTTAATTGTAGATATGTGGGTAAAAGCATTAGGGAGTGGTGAGAACTCTTGCAAACAGGAAAACATATCCAATATCTAAAGAAATCTATCAAACATCTGGAAGCCAAAACGAACACAGACATGTGCTATATTTGGCTCATGGGCCACATGCTTCTAATGTGTGCTGGGTAACCTTTGTGGAACAATGCAGGTGGGAATGATCTTGTGCTCTATTATGAGGGGAAAAAAATGTAAACCAAAATAAATAAAACCTGAAATGGAAGCCACCTGAACATTTGAATAGCTATTGATGTAGGTCACCAAAAAAACCAGGCAGTGTGAGCCCTGGATATTGAACCTGATCTGACATCAGGGTGTTTATCAATAATTAACTAGGTATTTCCAGGAGAACAATGGTTAATGTGATCCTAAGTCTTCACTTTAAATCAGTGTTTCTTAAGCTATACATCCCTAGCTTCTACGAAAGCTTCTCTGTCTGCAATTGGATTCCTTTCAGAAAATGAGATCATTACAGAAACTATATTTCTGATATTTCTTTTTAGAGCAAAAATAACACACTTGAACATTCTAATTGCCATCTAGTCTTTCATTGTATACCATTATTTAAGCCTTCTTATGGCTTTCAAAACTCTTTCCAGAGAGCTGTATTGGAAATAAAACATGCAAATATCCAGCATATAAGTTACATAAAAGTTTTTGCTCACAGATATGCTACATTCCAGAAAGCTGTGCTGACCACAGGGTACTAACTACACAATTTCAAACTATACTTAAAAGGCAGTTTAAAACCTGGATTTTCTTCTGCTTGTTTATAGTTACTCCACCTTTCTCTCACCAAGTAATAATTGTTCAGATACCTAATTTCCCCCATATCTCGCTTAGCTTTGAGATAAATCCAATCTACAAATATAGTGTAGAAAAAGTTCATCTTGGGTACAAGGAGTTGCTCTGCTTAGCTCTGCAGACGCTTTGTGCTTCTTGGGTCTTCTTAATGTCTGCCATAGTGGTTAGTGTTAAAAATGAGCTTAAAGGTCAAAGTAGGGGTAGCCTGCTCCTAAAAAGCTGCCTACTTACAGGAGCCTGGAGGGTTCAAAGTCAAGGGCCTGGAATTGTTTATAGAATTCTCTTACCTCTCTAATGATTTTTCTTCCCTGATGCTCATCTAGTTCTTGGGCTGGAAAGGCAAATCTTCTTAGATATTCCCAAGTGAAAATAATAAACATAAGAAAGGGGAGTCAGACCCCCAATATTTAAAAGAAGCTGCTGATGTTGCCAATGAATTCTGTAGACATTTATAGAAAACCTCCCGTGTTCTGGATGCTGTGTGTGACTTCAGCTGCCAAGGTGTTTACAGTCTGGAGTGGGTATGAAAGCCCCTCAGAGCACATTATATGTATAGTAGCACAAAGGACACCGCCCTGGCGTGCCGATGGAAACGTTGCATCTGGCCTTCTGAGGGCATTTTTTTCCCCTTGAATGTGTAACGTAGTGTATCATCATATTATATTTTCTGTTTTTGGTTTTAAGAATTCCAGATTTTTAGCAACATACCCATCCTAAATCCCAATTTAAATATTGACAAAAAGGAAAGGAGTGGTCAAAGATACTAGAGTTTCTAGCTGGATGTGCTAATCAGAAAGGATGGGTTTTGTGGTGTTCCTCAAGCTTTATTCATCTGTGATGAAAATTCCAGAGGTAGCCTAGTTCCCCAGACTTCAAACCTGGAAACTATTGACAGAAGTGCTGATCTCAGCCATCTTGAGGGTGTTAGGAGGAAAGGGTGTATCCCAGGCACTAAATATGGATTTACAGAGTTCCCATCAAATGGTGACATTCTGCAGGAACGAAGACAGGCAGCAGATATCTGGGGAAGGAAAATGAAGTTTGAAGAAAGCCAATGTGAATGGTGCAAAACATGCACCGTTATCCATTATATACAACTGTGCACATACACGTGTGTTGTAGCCAGAATGCAAAATGCATGAGTACCAAACTGGGCACACTCTTCCCTCTCAATACAGAGGAGGCAGAGCTTCTAATGCACCCATGATTGTGGGTCAGTTGATATATACGTGGAGTCCTGTCAGTAAGAAATAGGAAAGTGCATAAAGCTCCTAAATTCAGTGCTGGAGGTGGGTAGAATGAGCCACTCATCTGCTCTTTTCCCCTCCTCCTTGCTTCTCCATTTCTCTTTTTTCTCCCTCCACTTGCAAGAATTTATGATTCAGATATTATTCAAGCTGACTTCAAGCTCTGTCATTTCTTCATGGGTGTTTTATGCCTGTTTTTGGATGTTCCTCTTATTGCTGGTCTAGAAGCAGTGGTATATCATTACATTAAAATGGTATGCTGTGCTGAATCTGTTGGCTTGGATAACTGCGATGTGGCAAAGCCAAACCAAATTTTGAAATGACACGTTGGATCTTTTCTTCAAACATGAAATGGAGAAAAATTGTTTTGTCAATGGAACAAATGTTACATTAAAAATAAAAGAGATAAATTTATCTCATTAATTATGATTTTGTTTATATTGCTAACATATTAGTTTTGGAGGTGCTTCTTCAGGAAGTTGATGTAAATGGAGATGAAATGCTGCTTGATTAATGTTTCTTATCTTGTCTTTTTCACGGTCAGATACCCCATTCATTCTGTTCTCCCAATTAATGACTACACTTGCTGTATGTGATTTTATACACACACACACACAAAGTTATTTAGTCTTTGCGATGTAATCTTCAGAACCAGGTAATAGGAGGGCAATTATCTCATCTTAAATAGCCTTAGAAAACCTTGAATATACGTTCACTTTTTTCCTTTCCCTCCACGCCAAGTTTGCATATGCTTGTCTTGAGATAACTGTCTCTTCCCAGTGAGAACAAGATGATAACTAACTAGCTGGGCTACTATGTATGTTTAACTGCTTGTCTTTAGTGCCGATTGAAAAGGGTTTCCTGTAGTAGTTTGCTAAAGTAGTTTGTGCAATGCAGATAGCTGTTAGGATTGCCACTTTAGTATACGTCATCAACACCCTGCCACTTGAGCACATTTTAGGGCATCTGTAGGAGTACATAATATAAATCTGAATTCTGAGCAAAACTATACGATAGGTTCATTTTCAAACTCTATTATGTATAAAATTAAAACCCTCAAGGTTTAAAATGAGAGGTTCATTGTCAAGTGTGCTGGACTTTTTATTCTGAAGGGACAAAAGAATTTGTATCTACTTAAGTCTTCATGAAAACTCTACCCGTGGTTCTCAGAGCTGTGCTGGTGACCCCTCTGCTACCTCAGATTGTTCTGTGGTCCTCTCCACCTGGATGGAATAGGAAAAAGCTTGGTGAAAGAAGGAACCAAAAAAAAAAATGTTTTTAAGTCACCAGAGTCTTATTTCTCTGTGTGTGTATGTTTAATTTTATAACTTCATTGCGGTTGGTCTTTTGCAATCATGCCTGAGAACTTACATGTTGAAAAATAAATCACACGAGTGATGTCTAGAGAATCATTTCCTGATTAAATGGCCACTTGTGACAACTCTGAATTTGCTCCCTGTATGTGGAAAGATGCTATTGCTCACCTGGAAGGTTTACTATTGGCAGGTCTCTAGCAAGTCTTTCCATGGAATGGTGTCATGGCAATTTGAATAGAGAGGGCTGCGTTTCCCAGATTGACCTTCTAAGATCACATGAGTTTTGGGGCCTCCAAGAGTGAAGGTTATACAGTGGAGGTGTGCACCTTCAGAGAGGAGAGAACATATCAATATTCTAAAATACCCCTGCTGAAAACAGAATGTCTTAATGTAAATTACAACAAAGTATTTATAATAAACTTTAATCTGTAATTAATGTAGGGATATTAACAATTAATTTTCTGTATTAGTGCAGGGATATACATCTCTTAAGAACCATTTATATTAAATTTTGTCAGTTGGCAATGGGTGGGTTGCATCAGATTTGTTATTTAAATTACGTTGCTCCTATGCTAATATTAGAATCTTCGTGGTCTGCATTTCCTGTGCAAGCAGTAATCAGGGGAGAAGGTGCAGAGCTGTATTTATGGCACTGGCACGTGGAAACCACTCTGATAGCAGTCATTTCTAACAGATAAGCCACAAAGCAGGTAATTTACATGCAGGTGATCTGTAGATTACTAGAAATGACTGTAGGTGTGTACGCTTAGCATTCATGCTTACCTGTACATTATCGTCAGGCTGATTCCTGAAAAGGAATGTCAACAGATGAATGATGCTAAGGTAAGAGCATGTCACCTAGAGCTAGAGGACCTAGATTTGAGTCCATTTCTGATCTTACTAGTTTTTCATTGTGACTAAACCTCAACATCTCTGAGTGTCAGTTTCTCTATCCACACCTGCCTGTCTTATCTAATGTATTTTGTATCCTGAAATTAGGTAAGTAAATTACAAAGATGGGTAAGACACAGTCTTGTCCAACAAGGATATCAGGGGATGGGCAGGGAGCAGACAAGTAAACTGGAAACTTCACTACTGCCGGATGAGTTATAAGGGAGGTTGTGTTGACTAGTTCCATAGCCTGCCTTGTAATAATACATATATTGTATGTTTTGACTATGAGCTATATCTCATGGGATGATGAAATCCTTAAATTTCATGAGTCTTGTGTGTAATTCACTTTTGAGTCGCCAGAAACTAGTTCAAGCTTAGGCAATAATTGGCACACACAGCACTTTTGTGAAATAAATGATTCTTAAATTACTCAGCTAAGGCAAAGCTTATAGTCTAGTTAGAACCAAATATTGTGTGTATTCTGCTGGGTGTGCTTCAACCTTACAAGTAGGCAGAGGAAGTTGTTTGATGAGGCCCTTTTCCATATATACCTAGTGTAGTATCTGGGATGGAGCTCACTAAATAAAACTATTATATGTACTATGATATAGGGAGTGCAAGTCACTGAAATATCACTCCTGGCATCCTGTGTTATTGGTTGGTTAAAATTCCTACCATTAGACATTCACTCTGACAACTAGGAAATTGCATTCCTTGAAGTCTTCCTTGAAATGTTGATGTCCCTGGGGAAAGATAAAACTTTTGAACTATGGTGAATACCTAACACTGTAGTGTGAATTGATTTTTGATATCAACAAACCTAATGTCAGAACCTAAATGGTGTATAAGATATAGTAGGAAAGCTTGATAAGAAAGGAAGAAAGAGGGAAAGGTCTGTGGTCTGGGGCCTGGTTAGTAAGGTGGATCCTGGAGTGATGTGACTTTTTGTCTTCAGACAAGCTCAGTGTGATTCTGTTGACTCCTCTGAGCTCAGTACTTGGGAAAGGTTCTGCTCTATCGTGGTGAGAGGAATCTGACTGCTATTCGATTGTGTGACCCTGGCTGTTTCTGTGAATCTGCCCACAAGATAGGGTGAAGGAACTTCCCGTGAAAACTTCCTCCCTCCACCATAAGAAGTGAGAAATAATCTTAAGAATTCATCAGAGTGGGAACTTCCCTGGTGGTCCAGTGGGTAAGACTCTGTGCTTCCACTGCAGGGGTCCCAGGTTCACCAGGTGGTGCTGCCAAAAAAAAAAGAAAAGAATACATCAGAGTGGGAGTTTTGATACAGGGTAATATGGCCACATCTGTAAATTTCCTTTGCTGTTCCTAAGTTACCAGAAGAAGACATTAATTACTGAATTAGAAGAGTTGGTGTGGGGTAGGAAGCAAATAAAAAGGAGCTTTGTAGACACTTTGATTACCCAGTTCCACTTGCAAGTCGGTTGTCAATCATTTAAGCATTCTTGTGGAGAAAGACCTATCAGGCTGTCTTCCAAGGAAAATGCAAAAAAAAAAAAAAAATCAGTATGCACCTTAAATATTGAATGGAAGTCAAATACTGGTCAGAAAGATTTTTAAGCAAGACTAAGGAACAGAACTCCAAAGGCTGTAGGTAGAGATAAATCCTGTACTTTTCAAGGTTTAACAGTTTGTGATTTTTCTCCGTGCTAGAAAATAATTTATTTTATTAGAGTGTTTGCAGCAGATACATGAATGGCATAAATTACATATTACAATTTGCCATGGAGATCTTACTGTCTCAATTAAGTGTCAGTTAGCACATTCTGCAGTGAGCCCTCCTTCTAAGGTCTGGTGGTATTTCATGGTACGTCAGTCAATAACCCGTGTCCCCAGCCTAATTGCCAAGGGGCTATATCCTGACTCCTAGCTAAGGGTTGGCCTTGGAAAGTATAAAGTTATGTTTGTTAAATGCAAGTCTCATGAATCTGGAAGGCGTTAGCAATAATCTTCCTGCCCATTGCACAAATTCCTTCCTGTAAATGCCAGTGATCATGGTGTAGACAAGCATGGGCTCCAATCCCATGATTTTACTTGAAAACTAAACTTCCTGTCAGCATCTTAAGCTTTGATCGCTCCTTTAATGTTAGCATTTTATTAAAGTAAATGGAATTAGAAATAAATCAGTTTAATCACACATGAAGCATGATTTTTCATGAGCACTTCAATCATTTTTACTTGAAACAATGGAAAAATGAATGTGTTAATTTGCAGCCAGATTGAAGAATTCTGAAAAATATTTAATTTTAATTCTGAATACTTGTCTAGTTATTTGAAGTAAGTCCTTTTTAGATTACTCAACTCTGAGTCTGGATTTGAATAATAAATTTTCTCTAACGTTACTTATTCTAAAGAGAAATAAATTACTGTTGTGCATATGTATGCATATACATAAATACACGTTTTGTAGCTTTTGAAATTCAATCATAAATGTATCTAATTCATCTCCCAGTACAGTCTGTCAGTGTAAGACAGGTAAGGGTTTACATGAGTAAATTAATTTTTATTGAGAGAAAATCATCAAAATAATCACTGAGGGTAAGTCTCCCAATGTTTATCAGAGTTTCAATTTCATGAGCACTTATGTGATTTTTAAAAAAATAAAGCCTGAGTAAGAGTAAAGATTCCCCTAACTACTGAATGAAATAGAGAATCTACTCTTGAGTTATTCTGAAATTCTCATTGGATTTACTATTATTTTGAAAAGTGAATCCAGATAAATCATGTTTATTTACCATAATTTACTATCTTATCTGAAGAGGGTAAATGTGCTCTATTTTTTTTTTCCCATTTATTTTTATTAGTTGGAGGCTAATTACTTTACAGAAACATGGAACACTTCACGAATTTGTGTGTCATCCTTGCACAGGGGCCATGCTAATCTTCTCTGTATCATTCCAATTTTTGTATATGTGCTGCCGAAGCGAGCACGGTAAATGTACTCTATTAGAAACAACATGAAGCCTTTGAAGAAAAGCTTTAAGGTAATTTAATTCTTTGCTCAGTCCCCCCAAAAATGATTCAGTGCTGCAGAGGATTGTGCATTTGTATACTGCATGAAAGTGACTAAAGGTCTGGGCGGAACTGTAAATCCAGCCTTTTCTAAACTGAACAAGTCATTGTTTTGGGGGAGGCATCCTCCAATTTCTAATTCCTACAGAAATGTCTTATAGACACTGCGTAGTTTAATTCAAGTTTAACTTTCAATTATAAAGTAAGCCTTCTTAGACTATATCTTTATGGGACAGTTAGGTCAAAGTTTGAAAAAAGTAACCAGTAGAATGAAACTGGCAAATTGACTGATATCCTCCCTAGGCCTCCATTTTGTTGACTTAAATTACATCTTTGTCATAAAGTCACAACTTCAGAAAAATCAACAAGGATTAAGTTTTAATTTTTTTCCTTCACATATTATCCCCTCCCCCACTGCCACCAAAGATGAATAATCTCATTTGGAGAAACTTTCGCCTATCTGTAATATCGGTTTATAACAGACATTTATAATAAATCCTTAGTATAACTCATATAAATTAATAGTTAAAGCAGTAGCTATATATTTTTAACCTGAATTTATGCTACAGAATTATCTGTTAACTTTCTACCAATTTTTTTTTTTTACTAACTTTCTGAAAAAATAAATATTAGATGAATAATACTATGCGTTATGGCTGAGTTGAGGTCTGAGACTTGACTAACATTTCATTTATGTTTATTTTAAAAATAGGTGCCCCTTTAAATTATGATGAATGAAATATAGTATCTGCACTGACAGAAGTTAAGAATATAGCCATTTACCCTAATGATACAAGAAGTGGAATGAGACGTCAGGGCATAGAGTAGTCCCTTTCAATTCAATCCAACAGTGTGTTAAGCAGAGAAGACTTGTTGAAAGGCCATTTTGAAATGACAAAATGTCAGGGTTAGAAGGAACCACATTTACCATATAGTGTCATCCACTATTGAATTCAGGAATATTTTCTGCTGTATCCGTGACTAACTCTGAATACTAAGAAAGTGCAGTAGGTTCATAAGAGTGATAATTCTAGTACTGATTGGCTATAATGTTTATATGATTCTGCGGCAGAAACTTTTAACTTCTCCCTTCTTTGTGTTTATTCTCCATTTTTCTCTTTAATTAATGATCACTCCTCACTCAGACCCCAACACACTGACTTTTGGCTGTTTTATGCTGATGTATCTGGAGACCACATTTCTCAACTTCTCTAACAGTGAGATCAGTTCAGTTCAGTTGCTCAGTCATGTCCGACTCTTTGCGACCCCATGAACCGCAGCACGCCAGGCTTCCCAGTCTATCACCAACTCCCAGAGCTTACCCAAACTCATGTCCATCAAGTTGATGATGCCATCCAACCAATTCATCCTCTGTCATCCTCTTCTCCTCCTACCTTCAGTCTTTCCTAGCATCAGGGTCTTTTCAGATGAGTCAGTTCTTTGCATCTGGTGGCCAAAGTATTGGAGTTTCAGTTTCAGCATCAGCCTTCCAATGAATATTCAGGACTGATTTCCTTTAGGATGGACAGATTGGATCTCCTTGCAGCCCAAGAGAGTCTCAAGAGTCTTCTCCAACACCACAGTTCAAAACATCTTTTCTTCAGCGCTCAGTTTTCTTTATTGTCCAACTCTCACATCTGTACATGACTACTGGGAAAACCATAGCTTTGACGAGACGGATCTTTGTTGGAAAAGTAATGTCTCTGCTTTTCAATATGCTGTCTAGGTTGGTCATAGCTTTTTTTTCCAAGGAGCAAGCGTCTTTTAATTTCATGGTTGCAGTCACCATCTGCAGTGATTTTGTAGCCCAAGAAAAGAAACTCTATCACTGTTTCCATTGTTTCCCTGTCTATTTGCCATGAAGTGATGGCACCGGATGCCATGATATTAGTTTTCTGAATGTTGAGTTTTAAACCAGCTATTTCACTCTCCTCTTTCATTTTCATCAAGAGGCTCTTTAGTTCTTCTTTGCTTTCTGCCATAAGGGTGGTGTCATCTGCATATCTGAGGTTATTGATATTTCTCCCAGCAATCTTGATTCCAGCTTATGCTTCATCCAGTCCAGCATTTCTCATGATGTACACTGCATATAAGTTACATAAGCAGGGTGACAATATACAGCCTTGATATACTCCTTTCCCAATTTGGAACCAGTCTGTTGTTCCATGTCCAATTCTAACTGTTGCTTCTTGACCTGGAAACAGGTTTCTCAGGAGGCAGGTCAGGTGGTCTGGTATTCCCATCTCTTTCAGAATTTTCCAGTTTGTTGTGATCCACACAGTCAAAGGCTTTGGTGTAGTCAATAAAGCAGAAATAGATGGTTTTCTGGAACTTTCTTACTTTTATGATGATCCAGTGAATGTTGGCAATTTGATCTCTGGTTCCTCTGCCTTTTCTAAATCCAGCTTGAACATCTGGAAGTTTGCAGTTCATGTACTGTTGAAGCCTGGCTTGGAGAAATTTGAGAATTACTTTGCTAGTGTGTGAGATTAGTGCTATGGTGTGGTAATTTGAGCATTCTTTGGCATTGCCTTTCTTTGGGATTGGAATGAAAACTGACCTTTTCCAGTCCTATGGCCACTGCTGCGTTTTCCAAATTTGCTGGCATTATTGAGCGTAGCACTTTCACAGCATCATCTTTTACGATTTCAAATGGCTCAAATGGAATTCCATCACCTCCACTAGCTTTATTCATGTTGATGACCTCACATTCCGGGATATCTGGCTCTAGGTGAGTGATCACATCATTGCAGTTACCTGGATCATGAAGATCTTTTTTTATACAGTTCTGTGTATTCTTGCCACCTCTTAATATCTTCTGCTTCTGTTAGGTCCATACCATTTCTGTCCTTTATTGTGTCCATCTTTGCATGAAATGTCCCCTTGGTGTCTCTAATTTTTTTGAAGAGATCTCTAGTCTTTCCCATTCTATTATTTTCATCTATTTCTTTGCATTGATCCCTGTGGAAGGCTTTCTTATCTCTCCTTGCTATTCTTTGGAACTCTGCATTCCAGTGGGTATATCTTTCCTTTTCTCCTTTGCCTTTAGCTTCATTTCTTTTCTCAGCTATTTGTAAGGCCTCCTCAGACAGCCATTTTGCCTTTCTTTTTCTTGGGGATGGTCTTGATTACTGCCACTTGTACAATGTCATGAACCTCTGTCCATAGTTCTTCAGGCACTCTGTCTATCAGATCGAATATCTTCAATCTATTTGTCACTTTCTCTGTATAATTTTAATGGATTTGATTTAAATGTGGCCATGCAATTAAGTTTGGGCTGGTAGGATGTGAGCTAAAGTAATTTGAGGAACTTCTAGGTCAGCTGTTTATAGACAAGACTACTTGTCCTGAATATCTTGGTAGTGGGATGTGGCAACAACTGCAGAGGCAGCTTTAGAGTTAAGGATGGAGCCATATGTTGGAGATGACTGGTTGATTTTCCAGTTTAAATACCTGGATAAATCATAGAGTAGATTTTTTTTTTTTACCTGTCTAGACCACCTTCCTACCATGAACCATTCCATCTCCTTCCATCACCACTGTATTTTGAAGTTTCTTTGTTGAAGCAGTTTAGTCTAAACCTTGACTAACAAATGGTAACATGTGGTAACATTTGCCTCCTCTTCACTCTGTTGATTCAAGTTATGGCCTCTAGAAAGGTACAAAATTAGTAGACTACTTCTTGAATATGATACTGTTTTGACCATAGAGGGATAATTAAGTGTTGCACATTTATTATTTCTTTTCTTCTTTCCTGTCTACATCTTCCTCAGACTTCATTCATTCCTCAGTGGTTAAGATGTTAATCTCCTTAATCTGGACACTGTATCTTCATTAATACATCTCAGGTTTACTGCCTTATCCCATTGTCATGTTCTTTTCACGTGAAGAGGAGTCTCAAGTCTCACCTGTAATAATCTCCTGTTTAGTACTTACATTTATCTCTGATAAATTTCATCTTGTTGATTTTACTCCCCCCCATTTCAGCAAGACGAGATAATTTTGAGCAAGTGCAGACTTTCCTAAGGCCATTGGTAAATGCAAACAAGTGATGTGACTGCTTTTCCCAGTAAATCGAAGAACTATTCTACCCATATTTTTGTATCCAAGATGAAATGCTGCATATTTTAAAATGTTTAATATTACTGCTACCATTCTTCCTAATCAATACCCATTGCCGGATACTGTAAGTCTTTCATAAGTATTAGGTCACAACAGCCCTATTATTATTCCCATTTTGTTAATGAGGAGATGTGTCTTTGAGGGAAAGGATGACTTGTCTACACAGGTAGGAAATATAGCCAAATTCAAACCCAAGCTGGCATGACATCCAGCTTAATTAGCCACTAGACTCGCTGTCATTTGATATGCCTCACTTTCTGCGAAGTATAGGTTCCTGCCCTTTAAGAAGTTCTGTGTCTGGAAAGGATAAGACATATATTCAGCTGTGGTCACAAATGCATATGCTCTTCCATGTTCTACTTTGGTCACGTTCTTAAAAGTAAGAGAATGAAAAAATTCAAATGACTTAGATCATCAGACCTATCTACACCATGAGGCCTGCTTTACACAGGCGTGATTTTTGCGTCTTCACCAAAAACACAGGATGTTTTCTCCTCCTAGTCTTGTTGCAATGCACTTTTCACAACCAAGTTCTTTTTCTAATTTAATTCAATTAAAAAAAAAAAAACTATTGGGGCATAACTGATTTACAATATTGTGTTCATTTCGGGTGTACAGCAAAATGAATCTATTACACAAAGACATAAATCCACTCTTAAGATTCTCTTCCCATATGGGCCACTATAGAGTAGTGAGGAGAGTTCCCTGTGCTGTATGGTAGGTCCTTATTAGTTACCTGTTTTATATAGTACTATATATATGTCAGTCCCAATCTTCTGATTTGTCCCTCCCCTCTTTCCCCCTGCTAACCTTAAGTTTGGAGAAGGCAATGGCAACCCACTCCAGTACTCTCGCCTGGAAAATCCCATGGAGGAGCCTGGTTGGCTGCAGTCCATGGGGTCGCTAAGAGTAGGACACGACTGAGCGACTTCACTTTCACTTTTCCTTTCATGCATTGGAGAAGGAAATGGCAACCCACTCCAGTGTTCTTGCCTGGAGAATCCCAGGGACAGGGGAGCCTGGTGGGCTGCCATCTGTGGGGTCGCACAGAGTTGGACATGACTGAAGCGATGCAGCAGCAACCTTAAGTTTATTTTTTATATCTGTAACTATTTTGGTTTTGTAGATAAGTTCATTTGTAGCGTTTTTTAAGATTCCACATGTAAGTGATATCATATGGTATTTGTCTTTTTCTGTCTGACTGACTTCACTCACTATGGGAATCTCTAGGTCCAGCCAGGTTACTTCAAATGGCATTGTTTTGCTCTTTTTTTATGGATGAATAATATTCCATTGTATATATGTATTTCACAACTGAGTGTGATCCTGAAAAAGGTCTTGGTTCCTTCTTCTGTTGGTTTCAATGTCTTGCTCCAGCCAGAAAGACATTATTGTGATTCTTAGAATCACAGTGGGTTATCTTATTTTTTTTGAATTTTATCTATTTGTTCATTTTAGACTTTATATTATAGTTGATTAACAGTGTTGTGTTAGTTTCAGTCTTACAACAAAGTGATTCCACTATATGTGTGTATGTATCTATTCTTTCTCAAATTCTTCTCCTATTTAGATTATTACATAGTATTGAGCAAAATTCCTTTGCTATACAGGAGGCCCTTTTTGGTTATCCATTTAAAATACAGCAGTGTGTACATATCAGTTCCAAACTCCCTAACAATCCCTCCCCTGCACCCTTCCACCCTGGTAATTATAAGTTCATTCTCTAAGTCTGTGAGTCTGTTTCTGCTTTGTAAATGGGTTCCTTTGTATCATTTTTATTAGGTTTCACATGTAAGTGATATCATATAATATTTCTCTTTCTTTCTCTGACTTAATATGATAATCTCTAGGTCCATCCATGTTGCTGCAAATGGCATTATTTCATTCTTTTTAATGGCTGAGTAATATTCCATTGTGTATATGTACCACATCTTCTTTATCCACTCCTCTGTCAGTGGACATTTAGGTTGCATCCATGTCTTGGCTATTGTAAACAGTGCTGTAGTGAACACTGGGGTGCATGTGTCCTTTAGGACCTCATTTTTCTCTGGATATGTGCCCAGGAATGGGATTGCAAGATCATAGAAAATTATTTGTCTTCTGCTTGATGTCTTTTTTATTTGATAAGTTGGCTAGGAGATTTTTACATACCCTAGAATGCTTGTCAGTCCTTGGAGTTGATGTGATGTATGTGTAGTTTTTGTTTAGGGGCCCTCATCTTCACATTAAAATAATGTTCCCCATGTTCTGTAAATCTGATCCTTTTCTCTTTATGTAAGCCCTGTTGTTATTCAGTCAGTAATGCACATTAGACTCTCTGCAACTTCATGGGCTACGCACCAGGCTTCCCTGTCCTCTACTATCTCCTGAAGTTTGCTCAAGTTCATGTCTGTTGAGTTGGTGATTCTATCTAACCATCTCACACTCTGCTACCTGATGCTGGGAAAGATTGAAGACAAAAGAAGAGAGTGGCAGAGGAGATATGCCCTACTATTACCCTTATATTCTTCTCTGCTAAAGCTCAAGAAAGAGGAGTGCAAGGTAAGGAATAGATGTCATATTTCAAACATTTATATATAAGGGTTTAAAAACTTTCCTTTATCTTTAAAAATGTAAGTTGTTACTGAATAATAACAAAGAGGATATCAACGAGATCAGAAGGAGCTTAAAAATCATCTACTTCAATCTCTTCATTTTATAGGAGAGGAAATGAAGTCCCAGAAAACTTAAATGAATTGCTGATAGAGAGGCAAATGTGAATAAGAAAACTTTGGTTATACCCTTAAAATTATATCCAGTGGCTCAGTGGGTAAAGAATCTGTCTGCAGTGCAGGAGACACAGGTTTGATCCCTGTGTTGGGAAGGACCTCTAGAGAAGGAAATGGCAACCCACTCCAGTATTCTTGCCTGGAAAATCCCATAGACAGAGGGGATTCTGATGGGCTACAGTTCATGGGGTCACAGAGAGGAGTTCCTTTTTTCTTGCTTAGAAACACATATATCTGTTATTTGGCCCTACATAACCTATGCTTTTATTTGTAAACCAAAGTGTCTAATGATAGATATGAATTATTTAAACTTTACCTGTGCTTCTGTCTTCTCTTTCTTGTAGATGGTGATGCAATTAATGATGGTAACAATAGTAATACTTAATATCATAGAGAGTAGTTATTGAGCACTTAATATAAACTAGGCACTATTATAAGTGCTTCATACTACCAAAGTATTTGATTCTCAAAAATCTTTATGAAATGGGTAAAAATTGTCATTGATAAATGAGGAGATGGAAGTCTACGAGCTGTGTCTGGAGTCACACAGCTAGTACAATGGCAAATCCAAGAACTTTAGTTTGGAATCTGGCTTTAGGATCTGTGCTCTAAACTGTGGCCTATTGCCTTTGTTTCAATAATGAGTTAACATGTATGCATGTCTGTGTTTGTGTGTTTGTGTACCTGGTAGCACTAGTGGTAAAGAATCCACCTGCCAATACAGGAGATACAAGAGGCATGGGTTTGATCCCTGGGTCAGGAAGATCCCCTGGAGTAAGAAGCGCATCCCATTTCAGTATTCTTGCTTAGAGAACGCCACGGACAGAGGAACCTGGCGGTCTATAGTCCACTGAGCCACTATGAGTCGAACACGACCAAGTGACTGAGCACACTTGCATATGTATGTATATTATTTATTATATACACCATATGGCATTAGTATTTCAGTCTAGTCTTTTTATATGTGTGCAAGAGTTTTCAGAAAAAAATTGTTATGGTTATTTGTATTAATATTTACTTCAGTATTATCTTCATAGGCTCAGAATTTGTTGGGAAAACTGAGTAAAACAGCAGAAAGATAGATTTTTGTTTAAATGATTTAATGACTACACTTAAATACAGTTATTAGACTTGCATAACCACTGTTTAAAAAGAACTGTCCTATGAGTTTTACACAGTATTTCCTTATCAGAACTGTCAATCCATAAACCAAATGGATAGCAGGCAAGAAAACCTAAGACAGAAAGAGGAGATGAAAATCAGTGTATCCTTTCCATCTCCCTAAGCCCACCACATAGTATTTTGGAAAGAAAAAAAAAGTGATACAGATGATGCTTTTGGTCAAGAATGTAAGGAGGTATTTTTGTCATTTTCACACCTAAAGCACCAATATTCTCAGAGGTCACCAGCCTCCTATCTCCTGGACCCATTTATAAATATATAATTTGTTCTTCCTTTCAAAATGAAATCACAAAATTATGAAAGGAAAAGGGATTTTAGCAGTGTTCTCTCTTGCTTCTAAGAACAACAAATCTAACTCTGGATGTTGGAACCTCCAAGTAGTTTTAATAGTAGTTTTAATAACACAGCCAAGAAGTTTGTGTGCAGGAAATCTATTCTGAATTTTGTAATTGACCTTTTTGTAAACTGCAGATACATATGGCTTATTTATTATTAAATAAGACTCTATATCTTGTTTTTCAAGCATTTATACTGCTGATTTTAAGAACATGATCGCATGTCTAACATATTAGAAAATAAATACCTAATACAACATGAACCTTGTCATATTTAGGGCATTACCAAATATCCAGAATTGGAAATATTGTTCTTTTATTGACATCCTGTGATTCAGTTTAACCAGCAAGCTTTCATATGGTTAATGTTTATAGTCAAAGCTGTGTAGATTCTATATATTCCCTAAAAACAGAAGACGCACCCAATGTCATTGGTGAATCAGGAGAGAGAAATGGGTTTTAGAAGAAAAATTAGACACTAGTTGTTAGTTTATTTTAGCCTTTTTTAAGACTTTTTTTTATTAAAAAATTCAAAATATGACAATGCATTCAGAAATATCAAATGAAGTTCAAACTGTTTAAATGTAATTTGTATCACATTATATCAGATCAAATTTCTAGTTATTTCTTCAGTCAACATTTATAATATGCCTGTACTCTAATAAAGATCTAAGAAATAGAGTGAAGGTTTGATTTTACTACAAATGCATTGTCCGTAGTTATTATAGATATTAGCCTAGCAGACATTAGCATAGATTCATGTTAGTCAAACCAATGTCACTGTATTGATACTCTTTTTCTAATTGGGAAATGGAGCTGAGGTGACATTTTTATCATGACGTCCTTTATAACTGACACATGTCTGTGCTGAAATACATTTGTGTGCAAATTCATAGTGTAAACAGGATAATTTGCCTTCAGATAAAGCCCTCTTTTAGAAGACTTAAAAATTCAAGAAAGGCAAAGGGATATTTGACAACATCCTCTTTGAAAATGGAAAAGACAATAAAATACTAAATTATTAGAAGTTACAGTTTAGAAATATGTATCTGCTTAGTTTATTATGATTGGAGAAGAATAGATTGAATTCAGTTTTGAAGCAGAATTGTAGCAAGATATCTGTGTCGAACATTAACTGCGTTAAAAGAACCTATTATTTGTCTTTTGTTCTCTGTCCTTTTAAAAAAGATAAATGCCTCTTTATTATATTTCATTATCAAAGTTTTGTTTAGAGTTCAATATTTGCAAATTTGACAGGTTAAAAAATAAACTAGTCTATAGATGACATATTTGAGAACTTATGAATTTATGTCTCTCTAATCTAGATTTTATGCCATTCTCTAGGTGATTTCTTTAACAAACAAAGGTTCTTTCAAGTCCAAACACTTATAAAATTGCAAAATTAATGTTCAGTTTGATTCTTCTTATTGTTAATATTCTTCCTATTATTCTATTTGTAATCTTTTTTATTCACCTCAATGAAAAAAAAGAAAAGCAATGACTTAAATCTACAAGGTAAATGAGTGCTATTGTTGAATCTTTAACCTTTAAACTGACTATAGAAAAAACAATCTACCTGAATGCCTTCCATATTTCTAGAGATTAATAAGGATAGTTGTATTGTTACTCATTTTAAACCAGTGCTTGTTGCAGAAATACCTTCTCCAGTGTGTGTTTTGCAAGCATAAAATTTAAAAAAATCTAAGTGGTCTAATTTTTGAAACCAAATCATAATAAAACTGAAAAAGAAGTTGCTCCCTTTTCCTCCCCTGGTTTGCAATTGAGCCTCAATTTCCTAAAGTCCATGAAACCAATGGGCAGAAGTAAGAAGGAAAAAAGGACAAGGAGAGAAAGAAGCCCAGCTATACATAAAAAAAATATTGAAAAACAAGCAAGAGAGAAAATGAAAGCAAAAATTAGTCCTGTAAAGATGAAGACACTGAGCTGTGGAAACTGGTCACATAAATAGTCATGAAATGAAAAGTTTCAGATTTGTATTGAAGTTAAAAAAAAAAAAAAACTACTTAGAGAAAGGCCAACAGGCCAGACTAAATAATCCTCGACTTACCGTCCAATTCTGAATCCCATATTAGCTGCAGAGATTTTAATGTAAATATGCCATTACACTGTCATTACAGTGATCAGGCTTCATGGCTCACAGGTCACATCTCAGCCACTGTTAATTTTGCAGGCAAAAGCTTTTTTTCTCTTGAAATGTTAATAACTTTCTATTAGTTAATGTAGCGTGACTAAAATTCAGATTAGATATAATTCATTTTAATATCTGTGACTGGCTATCCTGATCATTTAGCAATGGTTTCCAGCTGAATACAAGATGCTAAATTGGACTCATTTGCATAGCTGTGTTAAAGCAATGCCATTCTAGAAATGTAGGCATCTTCAAATTAATTTAAAATATTTTTTTCCTCCTGTTTTGCTACTAGTATAAAATCTTTGGTTGGCAACTAATTGAAGTTACCAAGGGCTGAATATACATTCTTTTCTCTGTCCACCCTCCCATTTCCCAAGGGGAAAGAAAAACAAAACACTAGTCAGGAGTATTAATTGATGAGTGCAGAAGATACTCAGTGCCTCAGAACCTTGAGGGCTCAATTTAGTAAGTCTAATGTTGTTACACAAATCTGAACTATTGACAAGGTCTGTAACAACCAGGTCTTGGAGATTTAGTTCCACCTTTGCAATTATTTTTTTTTTAACTCTCTGTTTTATGTAGATACACTATATCTCTACCTGTCCAGTGGAGTCCAGTTTGTTGAACTGGATGATAATATATGCTTTCCTAGGAAGCTTACACCAGAGTGGAAAGCACTGTTGTTGTTAATCATAGATGGAGTCTGTTCTTCTCTTCCTTTGCGTATGTAACACCCATTAATGCTAATGGAAAACACAGACAATACATTCATGCAACAGGGGCAACTAGACCCTTGTATTATCAGTGCCAGTGAGTAGATGTTCACATAAACAGCACCTGTGGGAGGGATTAGGGATTCTTTGATTGTAACTTGATCTAATTTTTTTAACCTTATCACATTTGGTGGTTTCTTTTCCTTTCAATTAAAATGCAAACAATTTATCACTTTAATATCTTCCCCTTTCTTTACAGATATCACAAACTTTCTGTAAAATACATGTAAATGATCTTTTACAGTTAGGTAAAAAGTTTGATTCGGGAATCTTAGAAGATTGCTAAAAAGTTGAAAGCTGAAACAAATTTTAAATATTTTTTCCCTTAATTTTCACTAACTTAAGAAGTATTCAAAGTTTTCACTTTCAGGATTTAATCATTATTCACTTATATAAAATATTTGTCTTTAGGTACTCACATTTCTCTTTGAAATATAATTTTCAGGATAGTTATTTTTATCCCCAAGCAAACAGTATGTCTCAGATAAAGAGCATGTTTATCAAGGTTTCTTTTTATTAATGTAATTATTTCTGGAACACTAGAGAAAATACATGAGTTGGACAAAAAAAGTATCTTTATGTTTCTATTCCTCTGTCCCTTTCCTTCTTTCTCTTCCTCTTCTTTCTTTTCCCCTTTCCCTGGGGTAAAATGTTAGATTCTCCTGCTGCTATTTGTAATCTGAGAAACTGAAGAACTGTTTTGTCATCCCTACTATCTCTCTTTAACAGTAACCCCTTGGTAATTTAATGAGAAGTGTATCATTTTTTAAATGATACATTTGGCCCCTGTATCTGTGGGAGAGATGGAGAAACTTCCAAGAAAAATGAATTCTAGTGGAGATTTTGAATAGACACAGAATCAACAAGATTATTCTCTTCTAAAATTTATAAATGATAATTTTGAGTTGTATGGTTCGTGTGGAAAATAAATGACTAGGAGATATTTGTAAGATGGCAGCTAAATATTAAACTTGGGTAATGACTGGCAGTTGGGCAGTTGAGTAGCTATAATGTAAGCTCCTGAAAATGTTTGTAATTTTGTTTTATTCCCTCAAATGAAAATAGTAATTATGAACCAAAAGTTTTGTTGGCGGCTTTCAATTCAGCCTATCAGTTCAGTTCAGTTCAGTCGCTCAGTCATGTCCGACTCTTTGCGACCCCATGAATCACAGCATGCCAGGCCTCCCTGTCCATCACTAACTCCCGGAGTTTACTCAAACCCATGTCCATCGAGTTGGTGATGACATCCAACCATCTCATCCTCTATCGTCCCCTCCTTCTCCTGCCCCCAATCCATCACAGCAGCAGGGTCTTTTCCAATGAGTCAACTCTTCGCATGAGGTGGCCAAAGTACAGCTTCAGCATCAGTCCTTCCAATGAACACCCAGGACTGATCTCCTTTAGGATGGACTAGTTGGATCTCCTTGCAGTCCAAGGGACTCTCAAGAGTCTTCGCCAACACCATAGTTCAAAAGCATCAATTTTTCGGCACTCAGCTTTCTTCACAGTCCAGCTCTCACATCCATACATGACCACTGGAAAAACCATAGCCTTGACCAGATGAACCTTTGTTGGCAAAGTAATGTCTCTGCTTTTTTTTTTTTTTTTTTTGTCTCTGCTTTTTGATATACTATCTAGGTTGGTCATAACTTTCCTTCCAAGGAGTAAGCGTCTTTTAATTTCATGGCTGCATTCACCATCTGCAGTGATTTTGGGGCCCAAAAAAAATAAAGTCTGACACTGTTTCCACTGTCTCCCCATCTATTTCCCATGAGGTGATGGGACCAGATGCCATGATCTTAGTTTTCTGAATGTTAAGCTTTAAGCCAACTTTTTCAATCTCCTCTTTCACTTTCAAGAGGTTTTTTAGTTCCTCTTCACTTTCTGCCATAAGGGTGGCGTCATCTGCATATCTGAGGTTATTGATATTTCTCACGGCAATCTTGATTCCAGCTTGTGCTTCTTCCAGTCCAGTGTTTCTCATGATGTACCCTGCATATAAGTTAAATAAGGAAGGTGACAATATACAGCCTTGACATACTCCTTTTCCTATTGGGAACCAATCTGTTGTTTCATGTCCAGTTCTAACTTGCTTCCTGACCTGCATACAGGTTTCTCAAGAGGCAGGTCAAGTGGTCTGATATTCCCATCTCTTTAAGAATTTTCCACAGTTTATTGTGAGCCACACAGTCAAAGGCTTTGGCATAGTCAATAAAGCAGAAATAGATGTTTTTCTGGAACTCTCTTGCTTTTTCAATGATCCAGTGGATATTGGCAATTTGATCTCTGGTTCCTCTGCCTTTTGTAAAACCATCTTGAACATCTAGAAGTTTACGGTTCACATATTGCTGAAGCCTGGCTTGGAGAATTTTGAGCATTACTTTACTAGCGTGTGAGATGAGTGCAGTTGTGTCTTCAGATAGCATTAAATACTCAGCCCTCTGTACCCTGTGGTACCTGGTGCATACCTTGAATGTATAAAGTGAGAAATATATACATACATACTTACTGTATTTGTATAGTGAGTACCTAGAGATTAGAAGCAGGTATTGGCCCAGAGTAGACCCTTTGTAAAAATTTTTTTAATTAATAAATGAATGGTAAGTGTATCTTTCCAGTAATGACTATCTAGCTTTTGTAAAATTGATTCTAAATTTATCTTGTCTCCATGAAGTTTCATTTCACCAGAAGCATCCCTATCTGATCTTTGAGCATAAAATCTCCGAGGATGCTCAGGAGAAAATTCACTTTGAATAGGTAACATTTCAGACTGGTGCTGAGATTCTTTAGTTGCTTCTAGACTTTTCCTAAAATCACCTGGAATTTCCAGGGTTTTTGTGCTGTAGTTTTATTTTTTGTTTTTGTTTTTTTAGAAATTTCAAAACTCTTTATGGATTTAGAGGATATTTCCCTGAAAAATGATGTTGGATATTGCCTCTTAGAATAAAGATACTTGATAATTAGCCTGAAACAAAGCTCCCCTTAATATGATTTTATTTATAAAGGCTTAAAAGGAAAATCTTAGTTTGATTTCAAAATCATGGTTCTATGTAGGTTTCATTATTAAAAAAATTAAGACACCAGATAGTTTGCATTAGATTTTAAAACTTCAAAATCTACCAGAGTCCCTTGGGAGAGTGTCCCTGTTAGAAAATTCCTCATTCACTACTCTGAATCCTTCTTCCAGTTTGTAGAAATACAAATCTCTTCCTTCTTTTATTGTTTTAGGATTTTGTATCTGCAATATACAAATGCAGTAGTATACATATGCTGCACTAACATGAAACAATTAAAAAAAATGAGACCTTAACATAAAAATTCAGCCACAAATTAACAAAACAGTTCCATAAAAAAAGAATCTGCATTTTCATCTTCTTGTTATATAAGTCCACTGACACCACACTTATACACCAAGCATGGATTAAAAATAAGGAAAGGATGGTTAAATGATGATTGACTATTTTAATAAGGCAAAGTTTCTAATTTCAGAGAAAGAAATAACTTCCTAAGAGTGAGATTAAAATCATGTGGTCACTTCATTATAGTTATCTTATTAGTTCACCTGTTTATTTTTTAATTTTTCTTCTAGACTTTTCATGACCTAAATATTAAAGCATGACTATATCCATCAGTACTTGTATTAAAATATTTTTCTATTTTTCACTGTTTCAAATTGCCTAATATGATGAAAGCTATTTGACTGTATCTTGTGCATATTTCATTTGTATACTTTCAATCTACTGACCTCTTTTCTTTATTATAAGTTATTAATAACATTTCTGAGCACTTGTACAATTACATGAGATTATAATAACATCAGTGTAAGGATCACAAGAAATAACCATTGGTTTCAAAATGCTATTGTGATCAAATTTTGTTGGGACAAACGTTTCGGAAAATGAATGGTGATAGGATTAAACATCCATTTAATTAGCGGTTATCTAGAAACTGAGTGAGAAGGAGGTGAATATTGTGAAGGTGGTGAGGGTTGGGGAATGGATTCAAACTAATGAACTCTAAACAGCCAACTTACATGAAATAATTAGAGCAAAACTCAGTTAACTCCATAGAAGAAATCAATGCACAGGACAGAGCTACCAAAAAAGGTTTTCTGGAGGTAATTATACATGATGTGGTCCTTGAAGATGGATAAGGAAAGATAAAAGATATTCAGGAAGGTGGAAAAACATAAGGAAAGGGAACACTGGTTCAAGCAATTAAGTTCAGAGAAACTTTGATTGTTCAGAGGTCTACATTAGAAGGGATGGAATCAGATAACAAAAAGTCCTGGAATGTAAGCAGAGAAATCTGGACTCAAGCATAACAAGACAACAGGCATATATAGATGGAGATTATATTCATTATCTATTGCTGTGTAACAACTCCTCCTCCAAACTTAGCAGCTTAGAATATTAAATATTTATTATTTCACAGTTTTGTAAGACCAGAAATTTGGGAGTATTTTAGCTTGAGGGTTCCGGCTAAAGTTATCTCACAAAATGTCAAGATAGGTCTGTAGGTCTGCTGGGGCTTGAAAATCTACTCCTAAGCTTTGTCATATAGCTATTGGCAGACTTTAGTTTCTCACTAGCTGTTGGTTAAAGACCTCTATTACTTAATACAGACTTCTGTGTTAAGCCTATGCTTCTGTATAGGCCTCCTGAATGTTCTTACAGCCTAGCAGATGGTTTCCACCAAAATGAGTGATTCTAGAATAAGAGAGAAAATAAGAAAGTAGAGAGAGTGTCCTCAAGAAGGAAGCTGCAGTCTTTTTATAATGTAATATGGAAAGTTACATACTTCCTTTTCTCCCTTATTGTATTGGTCTTAAGACCAACTTTGATAATATATTGAAGGAACTACACAAAGGTGTGAATATCAGCTGAATATCACTGGGGGGCCAACTTGAAGGCTAAAATCAGGACAGTAGCCATGGTATTAGATCATCGAGTAAGAACATGATGGCATGGCAATGAGGACTGAGAGAAAAAGACGAAACTATGAGATATTTACAAGAAAAAAATATTTAATAGTGAATTTGACAACATTAAGATGTCAAGGGCTAAAAGAGGACTTCAAGGTTTTAAACTTGGGTGCTTATAAGAGTGATCTGGCTACCAATTGATTATTGGGTAGAGAAGTAGTAGTTAAAAATGAAATTGAAGACTTGTTGAGTTTCAGGTGGCATTTGTCTGCTTAAGTGAAGATAGCCTATATATACAGACAGGATTTGGAATAGTGCAGTGAAACATGAGAGAGACATAGACACAGAGGAAGTTTAAGATATCTATAATACAGCTAGATATTGAATTGAATTTGGCCAATAAGAAGCCAGGACAGTCAGAAAACAGTATATGGGTAGTGTTTTGTACATTATTCACACAGTATATGTTTGATATAAGTTTAATTCTTGGCCTTCCCTTGTGGCTCAGTTGGTAAAGAATCCGCCTGCAATGTGGTAGACCTGGGTTCTATTCCTGGGTTGGGAAGATCCCCTGAAGAGGGGAAAGGCTACCCACTGCAGTATTCTGGCCTGGAGAATTCCATGGACTTTGTAGTCCAGGAGGTCTCAAAGAGTGGAACACTACTGAGTGACTTTCACAATAAATCTCTATTTTGAATCTATCTCCTTCTTTATTTACCATATCAGGCCAGGTTTTTATTAATATGTTTTCTGACTGGGACTATTTTTTACTACCCTTAGCTGCTTTCATTGGCCGCCTCCAGTCCAATTTATCTTCATAGCCAGAGTTGCATTTTCACAGTACAAATCTCATTGCTCACTCTGTTAAAAGCCTTTACAAGTCTCTTCATCACTATTAGGGTCAGAATAAGTTTAATTGACCTATAAGTTTAATTGACCTATCCTCCAAGAAAAAAATACAGTTCTGGCTCTCCCTCTCTCCTAATTTTCCTCACCCCCTTCCTTCCTTTTCTCCTTTCTTCCTCCCTAACTCCCTCCCTTCTTCCCATTTACTTTCTTTCTCTCTTTCTCTCTGTTTCCTTTACTTATTCTCCCCCCTTCCTCCTCCTCCTCATTAAATATGTTTACTTTCTAGTTTTCTATAGAGAGAAAATAATCATGATAATTCAGAACCAAAGTAGGAAAATTCCATCGTAGAGTATCTTTGAACACTGTTCATTTTTATAAATTGTTATTTTAATTCCCAATACTAAAGCATAAAATGTCTGACAAAGAAAAGCCTATAAGAAAAAAAAAGAATTTGAAATAAATATAGAAATTCAAATTACTGTTTCGCAATACCCAGTATTTTAGTTTTGATGTGATAAAAAATAATCTGGTAAAAATGAGTACCTATAAATTTATGCAGACTGAGATATTCTTCACATTATTTACAAGGTCCACATAGTATGGGCATCCTCGACAGAGTTAAAAGGAGATAAGGTCTGTTAACTCCAGAAAGGATGGAGATAACTCCAGAAAGGATGGAGATAACTCCAGAAAGAATGAAGAGACGGAGCCAAAACAAAAACAACACCCAGTTGTAGATGCGACTGATGATGGAAGCAAGATCTGATTCTGAAAAGAGCAATATTGCATAGGAACCTGGAATGTTAGGTCCACGAGTCAAGGCAAATTGGAAGTGGTCAAACAGGAGATAGCAAGAGTGAACGTCGACATTTTAAGAATCAGTGAACTAAAATGGACTAGAATGGGTGAATTTAACTCAGATGACATCATATCTACTACTGTGGCAAGAAACCCTTAGAAGAAATGGAGTAGCCATCATACTCAACAAAAATCTGAAATGCAGTACTTGGATGCAATCTCAAAAATGACAGAATGATCTCTGTTCATTTCCAAGGCAAATCATTCAATAACACGGTAAACCAAGTCTATGCTCCGACCCGTAATGCTGAAGAAGATGAAGTTGAAAGGTTCTATGAAGACCTACGAGACCTTCTAGAACTAACACCCCCAAAAGATGTCCTTTTCATTATAGGGGACTGGAATGCAAAAGTAGGAAGTCTAGAAACACCTGGAGTAACAGGCAAATTTGTCCTTGGAGTACAGAATGAAGCAGGGCAAAGGCTAACAGAGTTTTGCCAAGAGAATACGCTGGTCATAGCAAACACCCTCTTCCAACAACACAAGACTCTATACATGGACATCACTAGATGGTCAACACTGAAATCAGATTGACTATATTCTTTGTAGCCAAAGATGAAGAAGCTCTATACAGTCAGCAAAAACAAGACCAGGAGCTGACTGTGGCTCAGATCATGAACTCCTTATGCCAAATTCAGACTTAAGCTGAAAAAAGTAGGGAAAATCACTAGACCATTCAGGTGTAACCTAAGTCAAAACCCTAATGATTATACAGTGGAAGTGAGAATATCATCCTCAAGGAAAAGAAATGCAAAAAAACAAAATGACTATCTGAGGAGGGCTTACAAATAGCTGTGAAAAGAACAGAAGTGAAAGGCAAAGGAGAAAAGGAAAGATATGCCATTTGAATGCAGAGTTCCAAAGAATAGCAAGGAGAGATAAGAAGGCCTTCTGCAGTGATCAGTGCAAAGAAATAGAGGAAAACAATAGAATGGGAAAGACTAGAGATCTCTCGAAGAAAATTAGAGATACCAAGGGAATATTTCATGCAAAGATGGGCTCAATAAAGGACAGAAATGGTATGGACCTAACAGAAGCAGAAGATATTAAGCAGAGGTGGCAAAAATACACAGAAGACTTGTACAAAAAAGATCTTCATGACACAGATAATCACGATGGTGTGATCACTCACCTAGAGCCAGACATCTTGGAATGTGAAGTCAAGTGGGCCTTAGGAAGCAGCACTATGATCAAAGCTGGTGAAGGTAATGGAATTCCAGTTGAGCTATTTCAAACCCTAAAAGATGATGCTATGAAAGTGCTGCACGCAATATGCCAGCAAATTTGGAAAACTCAGCAGTGACCACAGGACTGGAAAATGTCAGTTTTCATTCCAATCCCAAAGAAAGGCAATGCCAAAGAATGCTCAAATTACCACACAGTTACACTCATCTCACACGCTCGTAAAGTAATGCGCAAAATTCTCCAAGCCTGGCTTCAACAATACATGAACCGTGAACTTCCAGGTGTTCAAGCTGGATTTAGAAAAGGCAGAGGAACCAGAGATCAAATTGCCAACATCCATTGGATCATCAAAAAAGGAAGAGATTTCCAGACAAACATCTACTTCTGCGTTATTAGCTATGCCAAAGCCTTTGACTGTGTGGATCACAGTAAACTGTGGAAAATTCTGAAAGAGATGGGAGTACCAGACCACCTGGCCTGCCTCTTGAAAAATCTGTATGCAGGTCAGGAAGCAACAGTTAGAACTGGACATGGAACAACAGACTGGTTCCAAATCAGGAAAGGGGTCCGTCAAGGTTGTATATTATCACCGTGCTTATTTAACTTATATGCAGAGGACAGCATGAGAAATGCTAGGCTGGAGAAAGCACAAGCTGGAATCAAGATTGCTGGAAGAAATATCAATAACCTCAGATTTGTAGATGACACCACCCTTATGGCAGAAAGCAAAGAACTAAAGAGCCTATTGATGAAAGTGAAAGAGGAGAGTGAAAATGTTGGCTTAAAGCTCAGCATTCAGAAAACAGAGATCATAGCATCCGGTCCCATCATTTCATGGCAAATAGATGGAGAAACAGTGGAAATAGTAGCTGACTTTATTTTTTTGGGGCTCCACAATCACTGCAGATGGTGATTGCAGCCATGAAATTAAAAGATGGTTACTCCTTGGAAGGAAAGTTATGACCAACCTACACAACATATTAAAAAGCAGAGACATTACTTTGCCAACAGAGGTCCATCTAGTCAACCCTATGGTTTTTCCAGTAGTCATGTAGGATTTGAGAGTTGGACTATAAAGAAAGCTGAGTGCCGAAGAATTGATGCTTTTGAACTGTGGTGTTGGAGAAGACTCTTGAGAGTCCCTTAAATAGCAAGGAGATCCAACCAGTCCATCCTAAAGGAGATCAGCCTTGGGTGTTGATTGGTGGACAGTGTTGAAGCTGAAACTCCAATACTTTGGCCACCTGATGCGAAGAGCTGACTCATTTGAAAAGACCCTGATGCTGGGAAAGATTGAGGGCAGGAGGAGGGGATGACAGAGGAGGAGATGGTTGGATGGCCTCATCGACTCAATGGACATGGGTTTGGGTAGACTCCAGGAGTTGGTGATGGACAGGGAGTCCTGGTGTGCTGCAGTCCATGGGGTTGCAAAGAGTCAGACACAACTGAGTTACTGAACTGAATTGAATATCTAATCTCAGTCAGTAGAAATTATATATATATATATATATATATATATTAATTTCCATAGTGATTTCTTTGACCCATGAGTTATTTACTATTTTACTTCCTAATTACTTAATTTGGGGGGATTTTTTTAGTAGTGTGTTATAATTTATATCAACGTTTTTTTTCATTATCCTCAGAGTAAAGTTGTTCACAATTGTTTTATGTTCCATAACAATGTCAATTTGTTAAATGTTTTAAGTAAGCTTGGAAAAAATTTGTATTCTGTCATTTGGAAAGCTTCTATGTGTTAATTTTTTGTTTGCTTGCTCTATACAGAGAATAAATCTTTAACTTAAACTTCAGAGATTTTTCTTCCTTTAAGCTGTGTAAAGTTTTGCTTTATGTATATTGAGCCTTTCATGTTAATGCTTGCAAAATTAAGATTGTTATATCTTCACATTGAACTGACCCTTTAATTGTTATGAAATTTTTCTCTTAGTCTCTAGTTACACTGCTTGACTTTAAATCTACTTTGCTAATATATGTGTACCAGCTTTTATTCTTTTTTACTTTCAGCCTATTTCCTTATGTGAAAAGAGGTCAGCAACATATAGTTGTCTTCAATTTCATGTTTAGTCTCATCTTGGATTTTAATGTATATGTCTATATATATATAGTCCATTTTAATTCAAAGTAATTATGGATGTTGAGAGGCTTAAATCTATCACCAAAGTATTGTTTTCTGTTTATCCTATTTTTCCTTTTTTCTTTACATTTCCCTGCTCTGTTACCTTTTTATTTATACATTAATATATTGATATTTTAGTAGTTATTTAAGAGGTTATAATGTGCACACTTAACTTATTAGACTCTACGTTAAATCATTACTTTTTCCACTTGTTAGAAAATACAAGGGCTTTAAGGACTTGTCTTGTGACTCAGCTGGTAAAGAATCCACCTGCAGTGCTGGAGACTTGGGTTTGATCCCTGGGTTGGGACGATCCCCTGGAGAAGGGAAAGTCTACCCACTCCAGTGTTCTGGCCTGGAGAACTGTATAGTTCATGGGGTCGCAAAGAGTCAGACAAAACTGCCCTACTTTCACATTAAGACATTTAACGCCATTTATCTGTCTTATTTCTGAATATAATTTAAAGCTCCAACATCTTTTATCACTATTTAAAGTAGGAGTTGGGACACTATGCCCCATGGGCAAAATTCTGCCTACTGCCTGATTTTTTAAATTTTTTTTTTTAATGACTTGTGGGATTCCCATGTGGCTCAGTGGTAAAAAATCCACCTGCAGTTCAGGAGACACAGGCAGACTTGAGTTCAGTCCCCAGGTTGGGAAGATTCTCTGGAGGAGGACATGACAACACACTCCAGTATGTTTGCCTGGAAAATCCCATGGATAGAGGAGTCTAGTGGGCTATAGTCCATAGAGTTGCAGAGAGTCAGACTCAACTGAAGCAAGTTAGCCTGCAGGTACAGGCTGAGATTGGTTTTTACACTTGTAAATGGTTTTTAAAAAAATAAAAAGAAATCGCATTTAGATATGTGAAAACTATGTAAAATTTAAAATTTATGTTCGCAAAGTTTTATTGAAAAGCAGTCACACTCATTCATTGTGTGCTTTCTTTGGCTGCTTTCCCAGCAAACAGCAGTTAGGTAGTCCCTGTTACAGAGTCTGTATATGGTGCTCTCCTCTCTCTGCACTGCTGCTAAGTGCACTGCACGTTGCAGTTTTAACTCGTCTGAGTTCTGAGAGCCATACACTTTGCTGAACTGCAACACTTTGTTTTCTTACACTAATGGAGAGCCACCTTGGCAAAAGAAAATGTGACCTCTGAGTGTCATGCATAAAGGCACAGCGGAGTGTGGATTATTTTGTTATCAAAGTAGATGACACGGCCTTGTGTTTTTCAGCAGCAACACTATAGCTGTGCTAAAATAATACAATAGACATTAGTATCACCAGACTAAGCACTCATTACAATATTCACAACTCATAGGAAAGCAAAAAGTAAAAAAAATTAGAAAATTTGATATGGAATATTTCATCAAAAGAGAATTTTTTCATACCTATAAAAATGAAAATGATTCTGCAACCAGAGTGAGATTTTTAGAGATACATTTGATGTTGATTTTTAAAAATTTTAAATATGTCATTTCTTTTTTGATGGATTTCCTTATTTATGTTGAAAGTAGAATATTTTTCTTACTATTCCTTTGCAAGTACTGTCATTTTTATAAACCTGCTTTTAGGAATTTCTCTTTGTCCTTAATTGTTTTTAGTTTTAATGTGATGTTTATATACACACACACATGTATATACATATATATATGGCAGTTACTCCTTTTAAAATTAGTGGACCTTCTTGTTTCTGTTTAGAAAACTCTTACCCCATGCCTCTTGAAATATTGCTTCGACGCCTTCATTGCTTTTCTCTTTCTAAGACTCCAGCTAGGAGAGGGTGTGGAGAAAAGGAAACCCTCTTACACTGTTGGTGGGAATGCAAACTAGTACAGCCACTATGGAGAACAGTGTGAAGATTCCTTAAAAAACTGGAAATAGAACTGCCATATGACCCAGCAATCCCACTCCTGGGCATACACACCAAGGAAACCAGATCTGAAAGAGACACGTGCACCCCAATGTTCATCGCAGCACTCTTTATAATAGCCAGGACATGGAAGCAACCTAGATGCCCATCAGCAGACGAATGGATAAGGAAGCTGTGGTACATATAACACCATGGAATATTACTCAGCCATTAAAAAGAATTCATTTGAATCAGTTCTAATGAGATGAATGAAACTGGAGCCCATTATACAGAGTGAAGTAAGCCAGAAAGATAAAGAACATTATAGCATACTGACACATATATATGGAATTTAGAAAGATGGTAATGATAACCCTATATGCAAAACAGAAAAAGTCACAGATGTACAGAACAGACTTTTGGACTCTGTGGGAGAAGGCGAGGGTGGGATGTTTCGAGAGAACAGCATCGAAACATGTATATTATCTAGGGTGAAACAGATCACCAGCCCAGGTTGGATGTATGAGACAAGTGCTCGGGCCTGGTGCACTGGGAAGACCCAGAGGAATTGGGTGGAGAGGGAGGTGGGAGGGGGGATCGGGATGGGGAATACATGTAACTCCATAGCTGATTCATGTCAATGTATGACAAAACCCACTACAATATTGTAAAGTAATTGGCCTCCAACTAATAAAAATAAATGAAAAAAAAAAAAAAAGACTCCAGCTACACCTATGTTAAAGTTTTCTCCATGACCCAATATCACTTATATTATTTATATATATTTCACCCATTTTTTTCCTTTAGTATTTCATTCTGAATTTTCTACCTATCCCTATTGCTATTAAATGCATATATTGATTTCTCAATTTTAGTTCTATTTTTTTTTTTTTTTTTAGAATATCTGTTTGAATCCTTAATGTAGATGTACTTTCTATGGTGAAGTTCTCCATTATTTTATCATATTATTTTTTGAATATATCAGTAATAGTATCATTGGCCTCTGTTCTCCTTGTTGTGAGTTGGCAAATTTTTCAAGAAGAAAATACAATGTTGGAGTCACCTCAGTGATTTTCCATTTTGTTATGAAATATGCTGCTTGAGTTATAGTTGCCTTGGCTCTCTTCCACAGCCAAATAGTGCTTTCTTTTTTTTGTCACTCTCTGTCATGTGCATGCACATGTGTGTGTATTTTGCCTAGCTTTTATAGTTTTACTCAGGAAGATAAATAATCTGCATAAAAAATGTAGCTCAATTCTTGGCCCACGGGTAACTAAATATTTAGCAAATGTTTTTGAGTGAGGTAATTAACTAAATTCTGAGTTTGTGCTGAGCATCTCATAATGGATATTTCTGTTATAGTAGAGCTCCAGAAAATGTAGAGGAACATCAAACACTTCCTATTTGACATTAGTTCAAGGACTTTTACTCATGAAAAAGCTTAAGGTGAGCAGAAACAGAGGTGCAAAAGAGATAGAAAACTTTATTTTTATTTTTGACCTTGCAAATTTGACCAAAACAGAGGCTGTTAGTAAATTAAACCTTTTCTCAAAACGCATTTCCAAAATTCTGGCCAAAATTTTTATGAGAAAATATTATGATTCCCTTGAAGGTGTTGATTAAAAGGGAAGAAACTAATAAATTTCAACTCCTTGTTTCATTGTGGTAGGGATAGATATTGTACTCTAAAACTTACTGTGATTGATACTAGCCACTAGCATGTGGCTTCTAATCCTTCATGCTCTTCAAAGCTCAAACTCTCAATCTGTTGGTCAAATTCATACCAACTTTGTGAGCAGGGCTGAGACTTGAGTGAAGTTAATGAGGCAACAAGGGCATAAAATTTAAGGAGGTACTCTTAAGAGGGCTTCCCAGGTGGCACAGTGGTAAAGAATCTACCTGCCAATGCAGGAGAGGCAGGTTTGATTCCTGGGACAGGAAGATCCCTTGGAGAAGGAAACGGCAACCCACTCCAGTATTCTTGCCTGCCATGGGCAGAGGAGCCTGGCAGGCTACAGTCCATAGGGTCACAAGGAATCAGACATGACTGAATGTGTGCTGGTTCTTAAGGTCATGAGAGTTTCAACCCTGCAATTGAATGTCTCTACATCTGCATGATCCTGGGAGTGAGTGCCTCCTTAAATTTTGTGCCCTTGGTTCCTCACTTGTCTCACCCTGCCATCAGTAGACCAAAATTTATTCTCTTGACTTTGTAGTCATGGGAACAGGCATAGAAAGATAATGTGATTTCTCTCAGGCCATATTGGAACCTGGAAGACTGATCAAGGGAAATTGAAAATAAGTTTGGTAAATATGAGTAGGATACACAATTTTTTGTACAGTATCTGAAAACCAAGTGCAGTGCTTGTCAAACTTAGATCAAAGCCATGTGAATACTTTACAGCAGTGGTAGTAAATGTAAATTTCATTGTATCAGTCCCCATATATCCCACGTGCTTCACAACCTGAATAGTATTTTTGATTCCTTGGTTGTACACATTGACTTTATTACTTCTTGTTTTTGTTGATCTCATACCACATCAGTCAGGCTTAAAACTGAATTAACAGATGACACTTAAATTTTGGCAAGCCTTAGCTATGAAATCGAACTATTGTTGTGTACTCATTTTTTACCTTAGCCAGTGCAGTACTAATCTTTACAAACAGGGTAATGAAGACACTTGTAGTCAGCATCTATAGAAAAGGTCCAACAGAAGATTCACTTTACCTGCCAAGAGTGGGCTGTCTCCGTTAGAGAATGTGGGATGATTTACAGGTGTTAATGGGCCTGCATTATTGTTGAAAGCTGCTCAAGTAAGGCATCTGTGGAACAAGAGAGAGGACTGTGGTGAAAATGAGTGCACCTGTTTGCAACCTGCTAAAAGATGCATTGAGGATAAGATATAGTTTTCCAAAACAAACAACAACAACAACAACAAAAAAGAGCAGGGGTTATAAAGCCTTGTTTCTTTTAAGTCTTCTCTTTTCCTCTATTCAGCTTCTTTCTCAGGTGTTAACTGAAAGTTTCATTTTGGATCAGAATCATTTTACTTAGGACCTAAGGTTGAGTTTAAAGTGCTGTCTTTTAAGTGAAGGTCAGTGATTTATCCATTATAGCACCCAACTCCAAGTACTTCTGGCAATTAATAATACCTATATCTGTTTTTATAGAGTGAAAGAATAAAGAAATGACAGTCAGCAGTTTTAGGAAATACAAGTTAAAGGTGTCCTATCTTTAAAAATGATTTATCATTTTGGAAAGAAAATTTAAAAGTTGGTAAATGCAATCTAAAATTAAATACAGATTTTGAATTTCAGGCTGTGAAGCTGAAAAGATCAAAGGAAAGTCTTTACAGTACTTTGGAATTTGGTCTAATACTTCCTGGGAGGTCATTTACTCCCATAATTTAGTCTGACTTATTTTGGCTTCAGGTCTATTAAAAATATGCAGCAAAAAAGGAGGCCTCTTTTTACTTTAATTTTTAACCGCAACTTGTCAGTAGAAAAGAAAAGTGTCTGAAAGAGGATCATCTATCATAGTCCTAATATCATAGCTATTAGCTTTCAAATCTTCTGACTTTTTGAGTCTGATTGAGAGAGAAACTCACCTTGAAATGTCTGCATTTTAACTCTTTCCATATCTGTGGAAAGGCAGATGTGCTCAAATGAAGTCACCAGCCACTGTGACACCCATGGTTATCACACCCTGCTGCTGCTGCTAAGTCACTTCAGTCGTGTCTGACTCTGCGACCCCATAGACAGCAGCCCACCAGGCTCCCCCGTCCCTGGGATTCTCCAGGCAAGAACACTGGAGTGGGTTGCCATTTCCTTCTCCAATGAGTGAAAGTGAAAAGTGAAAGTGTAGTCACTCAGTCATGTCCGACTCTTAGCGACCCCATGGACCGCAGCCTACCAGGCTCTTCCATCCATGGGATTTTCCAGGCAAGAGTACTGGAGTGGGGTGCCATTGCCTTTTCCTATCACACCCTCACTAAGGAAATTTAGGTATCAAGAGGATTGGATTTGTCATTAGGTACAGTTTCTTTTGGGCTTCCCTGATGGCTCAGTGATAAAAAACCCACCTGCCAGAGCAGGAGACATATGTTGACCCCTCCATCAGGAAGATGCCCTGAAGAAGGAAGTAACAACCCACTCCAGGATTCTTTCCTGGGAAATCTCATGGACAGAGGAGCCTGGAGGGCTATAGTCTGTGGGGTTGTGAGACAGTCAGACACCCCTGAGTGACTAAACAACACAGTTTCTGTCTGCTGTTTTCAAATAATTGAATCCTACTGATGTGACTTCAACTCATCAGTGGGTTGTTGAGTACACTGAACAAAGTCCTGTCCTTTTTCATTTCCTCCTTTTCTGCCTGTATCTCTTTCTCCCCTTTCCTGTCTCTCTGTCTGTCTCTCCTCTCATCTTTCTGTCTTTGCCTTTCACTCACAATACACTAGGAAGGATAAACAATATATATATATATATATATATTTTTTTTTTTTTTAATTCAGAGGCTATATTATGCAGAAACTAAAGTGCTTGGCTGGAAGTCAAAAAAGGAAGGAATCTTGTGTTCTGTCTTCCTATGCCTGTGTGTTTCATTGTACAAGTCATTTCATTTCTGTAGTCTTCAGTTTCCTTATGTGGAAAACAGAGGGAGTTGAGTTTGATGAGATTTGAAGTCTTTCCTATTCCTGAACCTGTTCTGAGCATGCTTCCCCTGGAATACTAGTAATTACTATTTGACAATGACACATCCTACAGAGAAGTGCTTGTCTCCTCTGAATCTGGGCCCAGAAAACTGACAAAGGATTACCTTAATTGTGTCAATATAGTTCAACTAAGCTTTCTAAATAATTTCTTATCACAGCAGATTTCCAGCCACTGTGAGGACATTCAGCTCATGCTGAGTGGCTGCCTGGAGTCTTGTGCTGAGAAGGATTGTGAAGCGGATTCCAGGGAGTGCAATGAACTCTGAACACTGGCTTTCACTGGTGAACATGGGGTAAGTGGGGCTCACCTACCACTTGTTTGTTATCCTTAACCTCCCACATTGTCAGTTTTGTGGAAAATGCACTAGTGCAAAGACCTTACCATAAATTCCAACTTGAATGAAATAAAATACAAGGCATAAACAAGGCTTTTGTAACCAGGTTTACATGGAGCTGCCAACTGCAGTTGCAACCTCTACAAACTTATAGATTTCTAATACTTGTCAATCTTGAAATTGTTATTTATGACTTCAAGAAATGAGTTTGTTTATTTTTGATCCCCCTAAAACACACTCATAGAATGGAAGTTTATTTTATTTAAAAATCTAGGAACTTCAGGGCATTTATACTCTGCTTTTAAAACATATTTTAGAGAGCTTCCTTACTAACCCGTCTACTGAAATCCTTATACTTTAAACAATTCTTTGTTAACTTGGTTTAGATATGTCAAAGGGCCATTTCTTTGCCCACTTTTTGACGCAAATAAAATAAATTCCAGAATACCTGCAACATAAAAAGTTTATTTGCATCTTATGTGCTTCTTAACTTTTGCAGTTGAAAGGTTCTTAACTCCCATAATGCAGCCTCTACTCTGTTGTAATAAATATTTTAGCCCTAATTTTAAATTTGGTAGCTACGTGCATTAGGAGTCTTTAAGAAGGAGTAGCTTTCCACACTATTTTACTAGCCATTGTAATTTACATTTAAGATTTTCAGTTAATTTATGACAATAGTGATTTCAAACTCAACCATAGATGTTTTGCTTTCCCACGTCTTCATACCTCTTTCATGTGCTGTGGAAATACTTATCATTTATCTGTGTTGAGATATGTTGCTAAACAACTTCATTTTGGATCTACACATTACATTTTCACTCTGACCATTGTTGACATCGATGAGATAACTATTATCTTCTGATAAGTATACACCTGGTTTCATAGTTTCCTGTGATAGTGTGAAACAACAAAAGCAAAAGGTTCCTATGGTAGTGTAGAACAACAAAAAGCAAAATTGAAAATCTGCAATCTTCTGTAGAATTTACTGGGAACCTATTTCAGTTTTATATGAATGTCTACCACTTATCATGAGGCTGAGCATCATCTGTCAGAAACAAACACATCGAAGATACTGAGCTTGTTCATTGCTCACAGATTTTCTTTTATTATAGTATTAAGCACAGGATCTGAGATACTAAATGTATAGTACATCAGAAAAATATTATCTTCTATAAATACAATGAAGTGGATTTGTTCCTATTCAGAAGACATGCTGAAAATGCTGCTAGGATGGTGTATACTGATTTCTTTCAGACTGTAATAGCTAATCCCCCTTTTGGATTGGTGCAAGCAGTCAAATCACTCCCAAATCTTCAGGAAATGAAAGGCAAGATCACTAATCACTGCGTGCATACTTCACTTTAATATCTCATTCAGCATTGATATATCATAATGGAAGATATTTTGAAAGGGCAGCACAATTGTACTCAGTGGGCCATGTGTAATATTTGAAAGTGTAACATCTCTGTGGGTACTTTGTAAGCTGCAGTGGTTAGGTGAAGAATAAATGTTAAACCAGATTCTCCCAGTCATTCAATCAAAAACATTTGTTATGTGCCCTCTGTGTGTAAAGAATTGTATTAAGTGTATAGTTTTGTCTCTGCTCTTTTTTTAAACTATGCTCCTGGTGTGTTTTAAGCAGAGCTAGGTGGGTCTTGTCACTAAAATAAAATAAAGGCATTTTTTCCCCCCAGTTTCTAGAAAGTATTACTTAGCTTACTGCTTAGAGTTTTATCAATTTTAGTTTTTCCCCTGCTAGTTTTCTTAAATGTTTGATACTTGGTATTGCTTGTTTATGTTGTAGCTTATTTTAGATAGTTTTAGAATTATGACTTTTTAAGTTTAGTGTGTTTTTTGTTTTATGTTCTGGAAACGTCATGATTACCAGGTATTCTTTCTGTCATATAAGCACATTTGAATACCAATATGACTTAAAATGTCTTGGAACAACTAATTAATTTGATTCAAGTTGCTAAAAATTAGTGTATTCAGGCAGTTGACAAAATACAAATTTCTAAAATATAATCATGTACTTTGAAAGAATTAGTGCATTGCTTTATGAAGTTGAAGAGTCAAAATAGGTTTGATCCCAGGAGGGTTTGGTTAATGTTGTTTTAACTTACATGATTTTTTAGGGAGTGAAATTAAATTATGTCTATTATTTTTTTATGCCAATCATTTCCTACAATTACAGTAGACCATCTGTAAATTTAGGCATCATGGAATATATAATAAACCTGTCTTATTTTTGTCAAATTGCATTAGCTTATTATTTAATAATAGCAAACTCTTACTGAGCACATACTTTGTGTTGGGAGTTCATACTATATTCTACATGCATTGATTCTTTTAAACCTCATTATCACCTTATAAAATGGTACTCTTATTACCTCCTTTATTCAGATGAGTAAACTGATCCATAAAGGTAAAGTAAACTAAACTTAGTTTAGACAACTAATGTATCACAGACCAGAGATTTGAAGCCTGGCAGTTGGGCTACAGAGTCTGTGTTTCTGACAGTTGACCTAAACGAACCCCGCTTTTTTTTCTTAATTCAAGAATAGTATATTATTTAGGATGCCTTTAGTTGCAAGTATCACCCTAACCTAAACTGCTGGCAAGAGTAAAAATAGTTTACTGGTTCACATAACTAGAAAGACTAGAAATAGCAGTTGCTTCAGGCAAGGCTTGATTTATTGATTCTATGATGTCACTAAGAACTCAGTTTCCTTCAGTCTCAAGTCTGTTTTCCCAAGATGGATGCCAGTCACATAAGAGGAAAATGCTTCCTTACTCACATTCAGCAAGAAAAAGAGTGTGTTGGTCTCAGTATTTCTTAGAGAAGTCCTGATTGTTTTCATGAATGAGTCAGTTTAAGTTGCTGACTGCCCCTGAGTCAGTTACTGTGGTCACAGAGATGAAGTGCTCTGCTTGGCTTAAGTTAGATCACCTATGTGTCCTTGAAACCACAGAGACCCTAAATGGGCTTCTGATGAAGCAGAATATAGATATTCCAAAAGAAGTGAAAGTGTTAGTCTCTCCGTCATGTCTGACTCTTAGCGAACACCATGGACGGTAGCCCACCAGGCTCCTCTGTCCATGGAATTCCCCAGGCAAGAGGACTAGAGCAGATTGCCATTCCCTGCTCCAGGGTATCTTCCCAACCCAGGGATTAAACCTGGGTGTCCCGCTTTGCAAGCAGATTCTTTACCATCTGAGTTACCAGGGAAGCCCAGATATTCCAAAAGCAAGCTACAAATGTATGCAGAATATACTATTTCTGTATTCAAGTGTTTGTGTTATATGTGTAATATATGCGTGTTGAAGTTGAAACTCCAATACTTTGGGCACCTGAAGTGAATAACTGATTTATTTGAAAAGACCCTGATGCTGGGAAAGATTGAATGTGGGAGAAGAAGGGGATGACAGAAGATGAGATGGTTGGATGGCATCTCCGACTCAATGGACATGAGTTTGGGTAAACTCCAGGAGTTGGTGATGGACAGGGAGGCCTGGCGTGCTGCAGTCCATGGGGTTGCAAAGAGTCAGACACATCTGAGTGACTGAACTGAATCTTCTGTCATCTATCTATCCATCCATCCATTATCTATCTTTGCCTGATACCTTTCCTTGGAGATTAATCCTTGAACTGAGAAAGATGCCATATAAAAATAATCATTTTGTCAGGCTACCATAAAAGTAGTAATGGCTACTGAAAACAAGATTTATTCAGATTTAATTCTTTGGACATTTGGTATACTCAGTAAAACAGAGAAAAATAACATTTCATTGAAAATGATTTTTTTTTAAAATCTCACTAACTGACATAGTTAGCTATAGTTGTTATAGGAATAGTTTTTTTTTCTTTAGTACTGTTTTTTCTTTTTATTCACATTCTTCTAGACACTGAGTACTTCTCTGTGGTATGGAACACACAGAGACTATAGTCTGACAAATTTCAATGCCAAGGTTATATTGGCAGCTTGTGATATGGAGTTATGAAATTCTTGTCCAAAGCAGACATACATGCTTCACATCTGATGCTTAGAGATACCATTAAAAAAAAATCCCTCTGGATTCTCATGTCAAGGCTAAACCATTTAAAAAGTACAATAATAAACATGCAAGTGGAAGAAAAGACAAAAAAGGATAAGTGACTTTGGTATTTTCTTCAGTTTCTGGCATCCTAAACAGAAATCCTCACTTACGCATCTCAATGTTATGATATATGACATAGACAGTCTAGTTGAACCTAGAAATTGTGAATGAGAAAGTGACCTTTCTGTAATTGTGTGGCAATATTATCTTTTTTTAGGTCTTGTGTTCCTGTTTCAAATCAGTTGTGGTGATCTACTTGAATTATCTATACTGTTTTATAGATTTATACAGCAAGGAATAAAAATATTTTATGGAATATGCATGTGAATTGTAGATTTTTGGGAATTTTCTCCACCTCTCAAAAAATTGTAAAGATATAAGGTCATAAAATCTGATCTATCCGAGTAGAATATACCTCTTGAAATAACAATTGAGAAAAGTGAGAAATAAAACATCTTAATGAAAATGTTATTACACTTGTATTTTAAAAAGTAAAACTTTATCTTAAGATGGTTTTAGATTTACAGGAAAGTTGCAAGATGATGCAGAATGTTCCTATGTGACCTACATGTTTCCTGTGTTATCAACATCTTATATGTTTATTTGTTAGAATTAATAAACCAATATTGATACATTATTATTAACCAAAGTCCATACTTTCTACAGAGATTCTTAGTTTTTAAGATGAAATTTTATTTTAGAACAGTTTAATATATACAAAATTATTATGAAGGAGTACAGAGAGTTCTTATAGGCCCCACACTGCATTTTCCCTATTACTGACATCTTACGTAAGTATGGTATATTTGTCACAATGAATGAGCCAATATTGATGCTCAAATGTTTTCAGTATTTGAAAAGTTCACACTTCATTCAGATTCCCTCAGTTTCCCCTTAATGTCCTTTTTCTCTTTCAAGATCCCATCTAGGATACCACATTACATTTAGTTCTCACATCTCTGTAGGCTCCACTTGGCTGTGACAGTCTCTCAAACATTCCTTGTTTTTAATGACCCTGACAGTTTTGAGGATTATTGATCAGGTAGTTTTGTAGAATGTCCCTCAGTTGAGATTTTTCTGATATTTTTGTCATGATTAGACTGGGTCTGTGAGTTTTGGGGGAGAAGACCACAGAGATAAAGTAAAATTATCTTCACATATATCAAAGGTATATGTGAGCTCCCAGCATTGATGTTGCCCTTGGTCACCTGGCTGAGGTAGTATTTGTCAGGTTTCTTCACTCTAAACCTACTCTTTTTTCCCCCTTCATTCTCACACTGTTCTCTAGAAAATTACTTTCTACAGCCTGCACTTATTGAGAGGAGCAATTATGTTCTACCTTCCAAGGACAGAGTGCCTATCCCAATTATTTGCAGTTCTTCGATACAGAAGAATTTATTCTATATTTTTTCACACAGTTATTTACTTACATTGGTATTTTAGAAATACAATTAAACAGATAGCATAGCTCTTACTTAAATATTTATTAGAAAGAGTTGACCACATGATCTACTAGTGCAGCATTCTATGGTGGTTGCTGTTCGGTTGCCAAGTCATGTCCAGCTCTCCATGACCCCATGGACTGCCAGGCTTCCCTGTCCTTCATTATCTCCTGGAGTTTGCTCAAATTCATATCCTTGAGTTGGTGATGCCATCTAACCATCTCATCCTCTGCTGTTCCCTTCCTGTCGGTATTAATTGGAAATGTCCACTATTCCCCGGAGGGCATGATATCCTCCCTGGGTGTATACTTAACTTCTTCTCTGGATTATGGTGTCTGTCACATCTTTTCTAAAATCTTTGTTTCCTTTGTTTAACACCACATCTTCGTGATAATGGATTACAGTAGTCTGTAATCTTCTGGGTAAAGTAGGAAATACTTGGATTTGTTCTAATTGCATCTCCCTGAACGTTTATTAGCAACAACCACAGCAGCAGCAGCAACAGTAATTAGTTGAATGATTTGTTGAATGAACCCTTTTATGCTAAGTGTTTGACATATACTGAAATTTCACCCTAACATTTGTATAAATTACAATTTATTTTCCTAATTTTAAAGAATAGGTAACCTTCAGCATATTAAATAATTTGACCAAGGTCACAAAACTGGCAAATGAAAAAATTGAAATTTAAAGTAAGAAATATAAGATTTTTCAAAATTGTAAGTTACCGACTACCTTTTAAGGTCTCAACTTACTGTATCACTCATGATGTTAAAGACTTCAAGGATTTCCCCTCTCTGTCCGGTTGACTGACTTTTTGAGTATGCTGTTATATTTACACCATTCCTGCACTTTGATAGGTTAAGTTTTTTTTTCTATAATAATAATATCATGTGTGAATCCAAAAGTATCATGTCTGAAATGCAATGATAGGAATTTTTTAGTGATTTGTTGCATATGCATTTGTGTTTTATCTTTGGGATTAACATCATGTCTGCTGGTTGTTATTCTGTTTTTCCAATAGATTCCTTGATGCCTATAATTTTATTAACATTTTGACAAGAGTATCCATTAATCCATACCCTCAACTAATTGTCACTGACCACCTAAATATATTATGGGGGGATACAAGCTGAAAAAGATTAATGTTGCCTTAAGTAAAACTATAGATGGATGGAAATAATGTATATATCAATACATTGCAAGGACAGAAAGTGGTAAAAATTATGAAAATCAGTATAAAGAGTTCAGGAAAAAGATTAATTATGAAGAGGAATATCAGAAAGGACCTCTTGGAGGAGGTAACATTTTCCTTAGGTCTTAAACAACTGGCAAGATTTGCAAACATGTATGGATGTGATCACTTCATGGGAAATAGATGGGGAAACAGTGGAAACAGTGTCAGACTTTATTTTTGGGGGCTCCAAAATCACTGCAGATGGTAACTGCAGCCATGAAATTAAAAGCGCTTACTCCTTGGAAGGAAAGTTATGACCAACCCAGATAGCATAATGAAAAGCAGAGACATTACTTTGCCAACAAAGGTCCGTCTAGTCAAGGCTATGGTTTTTCCAGTGGTCATGTATGGATGTGAGAGCCGGACTGTGAAGAAAGCTGAGCGCTGAAGAATTGATGCTTTTGAACTGTGGTTTTAGAGAAGACTCTTGAGAGTCCCTTGGACTGCAAGGAGATCCAACCAGTCCATCCTAAAGGAGATCAGTCCTGGGTGTTCATTGGAAGGACTGATGTTGAAGCTGAAACTCCAGTACTTTGGCCACCTCATGCAAAGAGTTGACTCACTGGAAAAGATCCTAATGCTGGGAGGGATTGGGGGCAGGAGGAGAAGGGAACGACAGAGGATGAGATGGTTAGATGGCATCACTGACTCGATGGACATGAGTTTGAGTAGACTCCAGGAGTTGGTGATGGACAGGGAGGCCTGGCATGCTGCGATTCATGGGGTTGCAAAGAGTCTGACACGACTGAGCAACTGAACTGAACTGAATGGATGTGAATGGGACTTACCCAACAGAGGTAAAGAATCTGCCTGCAGTGCTGGAGCCGCAGGAGATACAGGTTCGATCCCTGGTTGGGAAGATCCCTTGGAACTCCAGTATTCCTAGAGAATACTGGAATCCCGTGGACAGAGGAGCCTAGTGAGTCACAAAGAGTCAGACATGACTGAAGCAACTAGCATGCAGACATGCATGAACATGAGCACGGTATAAAGTAGAATGGATCACAAAGATTTTCTTTTCTTCGCCTTCTTTTAGTCTCTCAGACTCCTTAAGGTGTTCATTATCTTCTCCCTGCCATTTAAATATAAAATAACTGACTTCTGTCTGCAATTCTCTTCTCTGTTTCTTGTATATACACTCTGTAGCTTCAACTATCAGTCACATGCTGAGAACTCCAGACTTTTCTATCCATCTGCCTACAAAATATCTCAATAGGCATCTCAAACCCAGTGTGTCAAAAATAACCCCTGCTCATTTTCTTTGATATATAATAATACCTAGAATAACTTATTTTTGAGTCAGGCTTTTCTGGGTTCAAGTATAGCTTCTACCACATACTATCTGAGAGACTCTGGGCAAGTTAGTAAACCGATCTCAGCCTCATGGGTTTTTTTTTTTTTTTTTTTTTACAGTAAGACAAATAGTAATTGTGCCTGCTTTATTTTGATATTATAAAAATCAAAGAGATGATGAATGTCTAAGCTCTCAGGGTTAGTTGTTATTACCATTATTCACACAATTGTAGTAAAGAATGCCACCACCCCCTTGATCACCCAAACTCCAAACAGCGGCCACCACCAGTGAAACTCTTTGATGTCACCTTCCACTGGTACAGTCAGTTCTGTATCAGCAGAATGTCTTTTCTCTATATGTCTCTTTTCTACCTTCTTCTCTGTCCCTACTTTCTACTTCCTTAGTCCAGGCCTTAGTCCTATAATTATGATAAATGACAGCTGAATTATTGCTGTTGATTATATTTTGCTTTAATACTTTGCATTGTTGCTAAACTAATGTTTCTAATATGCAAATCTGATTTTTCTTCTCTGCTTTCATCAATGACTCCATATTCTCTTTAGCATGATCTGGTCTCTGCAAAACCTCCTGAATTATCTCTAGTAAACTCACAATCGTAAATATCATAGTTCCCAAATCTCCACTCCCACCCTCATGCTACTTCTGTTTCCCCCCAACATTTTATACTGTTTTGCATGTCTACTGCTTGGAACTTTCTTCCAGCAATGTCTTCTCTACCCAAGCTGCGATATGGGGAACATGTCCTGAACTCTGAACAATCTCTTCTACAATCCTTTTAAGAGAGAAACAGCTACTTTTGAATCTCTACGGTACACTTTAATGCTGTTTCTGTAATACCTTAATCTTCTGTTGCATTTATTCATTTACAAGCCTTTCTCTCCCACCAGACTATGCATTGCTTGAGGGTAGGAATTTCACATCTAATTTTGCATTCATTCTCAGATCCAAGTAAAGTGCTTGGTGAATAATAGGTATTTGATAAAATCTTGTATAAATTGTTTAATAAGTTGGATCCAAATGATCAAAGTTTATTCATATCCTCACACTTCTGTCCATTCATATTAATTTAAAGAATGTATGTATTTTTGAAACTTCATACTTTGCTAGAAAGAGAAGTTTGCATTGGAAACTCAGGATTCTGGGTTACTTACCCACCATAATTTTGTACTGATTATGTCCCTACCATAATTTAACATTTCCACTAGTATCAGAATTAGCTCTTAATATATCTTTCTTCATTTATCTTATCCCATTGTTTGTTGTTTCTAAACTAGGTCCTACCTATGTCAAAATAACTCCCGCTGATGGCATGGGGGCCACGTTTTTCAGACACATTTTTGGAAAGAATACTTACTTAGGGTTTTCCTTCATTTGATATAGAATTCAAAAATATTTATGTTTGATGGACATGGCTAGCAAAGATGCCTGGTATATACTTAATTTATCCTGTCACCAGGTACACACATTGCCCATTTATTAAGAAATAAAACATAAGACTAAAAGCATTTAATTTTAATTGCCTCTGATGTGCACCATATTGTCACTTTTTACTGGCTCGCTATGGCTGCCCAGCTAGAATTTCTCTTTCATGCAAACAACAGGACTAAATTGAATTACATAAAAAGAAGCTACACACTGACTCCCAGCAGTATGTTTTGACAAAACATTTTGTCTCCTTAAATGATTTCAGATGCTGCAGTCAAAAGCCTTGACTGCAAGTAATGGGTTCATAAAACCTATCTTTAAAAAATTTTACCTGACAGTAATGCTGTGCATATATCTGCACTTCTAGTTCACCTTCTCCACTTGTTTACATCAAGATTTTAATAGACTGACTGTCACAGAACAGCCACTAAAGGCCACTGTTTGATAAGTTTCTGTAAAAACATGCTGTTTAAAATGAGAATTTCCTTCCTAAATTCAGTCATCATGAAGGGTGATGGTGGTGGTAGTTAAAAAAATATTGAAGAAACATGTTTTCATGGAAGACCTCAATAAAATTCTGAGTTAAGTGACATTCTAAATAGCAGTGACTTTCAGAGTCTGAAGCTGAAGTTGTTAAAGCAGCATCTGGTAAAAAATACTGCACATAGTAGTTTCTCAATAAATGTATTCCTTCAGTAATTATGACACCTGTTCTTTAAAAACATTGCTTCATAGAATCTGAATTTTACTCTATGATATTTAACTCCATCAAATAAAACATGAATTATATCCATAATAAAATTGCATCCATATTTTAAAGACTTAAATATATACTGCTTTACATGTTTGCTTATTTACTCTTAAATCCATGCTGTGATGAAACAAATAAGATCTTAATAATGAATTTAAAGTTTATTTAGTGCCTAACTATATTCCTTGCAAGGTGTTAAACACTTTGTATAAATTTTCTTTTTAACCTTATCAATACGATGAGATAGGTACTATTTATGAAGAATCTATAAGAAGCTGTTTTATTTCTTAGAATTAATTTTTTCCATTAACTAAAAATGTTATCTAATTATAATACCACAATAGCAGAGTAATATATGGGAAACATTCAGTATCTTCACAGAATTACTTTTTTTTTTTTTTTTTACTTCTCAACAACATGTTTGGAGCATGGCCTTATTTCTCATTGGGACATATTTCAATGCCTGATTTTTTTTTATTTTTAGTAAACTCTTCAACTTCTTTTAATATCTCAAATTCAGTTTCGGTCTTAACAAGGTGAATTCCACACCTGTTTTAGTTTGGCTTTTTAGTTCTGTGAAATAAACAGCAAAAGTGTTAGCATTATCTACTTTTTAAGAACTTAAAATTATCTATCATTTTAAATATCAAGCACAATAGTTACTATCACAGTATGAATTTGAAAATGCCAAAAATTAATTGTAGACTCTCATATATTTTGTCAAGATTGGATACTTCCATTTTATTTTCTATCTTCAAAATGATTGTGCTAAATCCTATTCATTCCAATCTGTTCTTCAGTCCAACCTTTTTTCCCATAGGCATTTGTTTCTTTGCAGGAGTTCCCAGAATGGTGTCAAATACGAATTGGTTCTAACTGACATTCTCTTTTTTTCTTGGCAAACTACTTCCACACTGTTAAAGAATTTTTTTAGTGTAAAATTATTGATACTATTTTAGTTCTCTTCTATTCTAAGTGAAATATCTCATGTATTCTCTTGCTCATTTTATTTCATCAGTGTCTATAATTTGAAAATAGGAAGGAAATTAGATTTGGCCTACAATGAGATGGTTTTTGGGGGAATTATAACATCCCTTGTGATATTAAAGATTTACTCTATTGAAGAAGGGATGGCAGTCCATTTTTTATTCGTCTTATTCTATAATATTGCCATTAGTATGTATTCCAAATCTATGCTACTTTTATAAAGTCTCTAGGAAAGGCCTCTATGAATCAACATGTGTAAATCCTTGAATCTTGAGATTGAGACAGCATTTAAGATATGCATCCCTGAAACTATTTTGCTATTCACAGCACATCATTTCTTCACCACGGGGAGAAACTTCAGAAAATATTGAATTCAACACTCTCATAGCAGTATTTGTTTACTCTCTTGCTTAGGAAAATTGTTTTAGCATCTCTCACACTTATGACATTTCTGAGAATTGAAGAACCATAGTGTTAGAACTGAAGTGTATCTTAAATATGGTTTAGTTATTCAGAAGGACTAAATTGTGACTAATGTTCATCCACTTGGAAAACTCAGGAGGAAAACTCAGAAGGACCCAGATGGAGTCTCCTGTCCATTTTTCTCTGATATTATATTTGAGATACCAGACCTGGTCATCTTTACCGCTGGACTCTAGATGCAGTTAGTGCAAAAGAATCCCTCTCTCCTTCCCCCAGTTTCTTATCAGGACTAGGAACTCTTTATCTTTTGCAATACTCACTTCCCTATTTACTCCAGGTCAAGTGCTCTTATAGAAAGGGAGTCTGTGAGGATCAAGAGACTGAACATTAAGCAAAGACAATAGTGTTGTGTTGACATGCCCGGGGCTTTGTAACCTTGAGTAAATTATGCAGTTGCTTTAAACCACAGTTTGGCCATCTGTAAAATTAAGATAATTATATTTATTCATAGCATAGTTTGAGGAATTTATGTGCTAATTCATGGGATGCATTTATCCCAGCATATAGAAACCTTCAACAAATATTAAACACTGCTTCTGTTAGGGGAAGCACACTGACTGAAACCGCCTACCCTGGCCAGGCACCACAGTAACTATTTGCATGAGTTGTTTTACGACAGGAGGTCCTGGTAAGGAATACGGAACTAATAAGCCACCACCAACCGGAAGAGTTCAGGAAAGGTCAAAAGGAGACACCACATGTCCGACCACCTCCCAGAATCCTTCTCTCTGGCATCCATCTTGGCTGAACAAGGCATGCACCACCAGGAAGGACTCTGAGTCAGAATGATCGCTAAAGACAACCTAGAAACTAATCCCGAGACTGCAAGCCACGTGGCAGAGCAGTTCTCCTGGGTTCCCTTACCTACTGCTCTCCACCCGGGTGCCCTTTCCCAATAAAATCTCTTACTTTATCAGCACATGTGTCTCCTCGGACAATTCATTTCTGACTGTTAGACAAGAGCCCACTTTTGGGCCCTGGAAGGGGTCTCCCTTCCTGCAACACTTCTAGATTTGTTACACTGTGTCTGGTCAGTTGGTATGGGCAGAAGTTAAGATGAGTGGTTTCTTGATATGTAATTTATTGTGTCTCAAAATCAGTAATTTATAGGTTTCTATGTAAAATTCTTAACTTTCAAGTAAACATTTTATTTAATTATAGTATTACTGCAAAAGGGTAAATTGTATGTTTTGCATATAATTTTTCATAAAAATATCTTGTAACTACCATATATCAAGAAATAGGACATAAGTGAGTGCCCGCATGCTTTCTTAGTCACTATTCTCCTAATTACCATTGACTAGTTTGCCTGTTTTAAAACTTTCTGTGAATGGAATTTGTGTCTGGATTGTGTTTAAAAGATTAACTTACGTTTCTAAGTGTATCAGTATATGTTTTTTCTCATAACATAGAAATATCACAAATTATACATTCACTCTAAAGGTGCTGTACGGTTGTTATTGTGACTAAAGCTAATAATGTCTACTAGTGTTACCTTCTAGTGTATCTTTCATTTCAGTTGTTATATTCATCAATTATGTTTGTTTGTCTTCCATATTTTCTAATTCTTTGTTAAAAAATTACAATTTCTTCCCCAGTGCCTCCATTCTTATCCCAAGTTCTTTGATCATCATTTTGATCATTACTCTAAATGCTTTCTCAGGTAGATTTCTTGTCTCCTATTGCCAGTTCTTCTTCTGGAGTTTTATCTTGTTCCTTCTTGTGTAATGTATTCCTCTGTCATCTTGTTTTGTCTAAATTTCTACTTTTAAGTATGTGGTAGATTAGTTACATTTTCTCACCCTGGAAAAGTAGCCCTCTGTAAGAGATGTCCTATATATTCCAACAGTGCACTCTTTTATTGTCATCCAAGTGCCAGGGCCAGCTGGTCCCAGAGTAGTATCTAACCTGCATTTGTGGATTCTGTATATAGGTTGTGGGATAACAGTTTTCTTGCCTCTGGTGTCTGTCCTGTCTTGGACAAAGTTGGTCTAGAGGTTTCTGCAGGCTTTCTGGCAGGAGGGGCTGGTGCCTGCCCACTAGTGGATGAGTCTCAGCCCTCTGGCAGACATGGCCATTTCTAGGGATGTGTCTCGTGGCAGCTGTGGGCGAAGGAGATCTTTGGGCAGTCTATCTGCTGATAGGTCCGCCTGTGTCCCCACTCAGTTCTTTAGCCTGAGGCATTCCAGCACTGGAGCCTGGAGACTGTTGGATGGGCCAAGTCTTAGGGCTGATGACCCAAGCAAGATGTCAGCCTCCACGAGAGAGGCGGGTGAATACTCCCGGATATGTTCTCCACCAGCATCTTTGTCCCCAGCGTGAGCCACAGGTGGTCCCTGCCTCCCCGAGAGACCTTCCAAGATGAGCAGGAAGATCTAGCCTAGTCTGCTATGAAATCACTGCTTTTCCCCTTTGTCCTGAGCTTCCCAGCTGGCTCAGCTTCCCTTGTAGCCCAGTTGGTAAAGAATCTGCCCACAATGCAGGAGACCTGGGTTCGATCCCTGGGTTGGGAAGATTCCCTGGAGAAGGAAATCACAACCCACTCCAGTATTCTTGCCTGGAAAATCCCATGGACAGAGAAGCCTGCAGGCTACAATCCATGGAGTTGCAAGAGTTGGACATAATTTAGCAACTAAAACACCACCCTTGGCTGTGGTGTGAATAAGATTTTGCGTGTACCTTTGAAGGCAGTCTCTATTTTGCCCAGTCCTGCGGGGCTCCTGCAATCAAGCCCCACTGGCCTTCGAAGTCAAATGGTCTGGAGGCTCCTATTCCCAGTGCTGGACCTGCAGACTGGGGTCCTGACCTGGGGCTCAAAGTTCTCACTCTGGCAGGAGAACCTCTGTAATATAACTATTCTCCAATTTGTGGATTATGCATCTGAGCATTATGGGATCTGATTATATGGTGAGTCCACTCCTCCTACCAGTCTTGTTTTCATTTCTTCTTTATGTCTTTAGTTGTAGAAGTTCTTTTCTGATAGGTTTCAGACTTTTTCAGTAATGGTTGTTCTGCAGATGGTTGTGATTTCTGTGTGGACATGAGCTTAGGGTCTTTCTTCTCCACCATCTTGACTGTTTTCCCTTATGCTATTCATTTCCTTAGTATAGTACATTTTATTTTTTATATCCCTGAAATAAATTTAATTGGTTGTGATATATTATGTTCTTATGTATCACTGGATTTAATTTAGGATTTTTTATTTAGGATTTTTGCCTCTATGTTATAAGAAAGTTGGATTGTGATTTTCATTTCTTGTTATATATATTCATTTTTATTGCTATTCACTTGAGAAGAGTATATAATCTGTTGGATTCAGTGATCTATGCATGTAAATTAAAGTTATTAATTATGTTTTTCAGATCCAGATTTTTATAGATTTTATAGATCTATATTTTTGTAGATAAATTTTGGGGTGCTGGTTTTGCTGTTGTAAATATGGTTATCTTTCACTTTTAATTGTGGATTTTTCTATTTAGTTTTGTCAATTTCTGTATAAATTGTGAGGAGATGTTATTGGAGGCATATAAATTCAGAATAGTTATATATTCCTGGGTGATTAGCTCCTTTACCTTTACTAAAAATTTCTCCCTAGTTCTGCTAATACTTATTTTCTTAAAATTTCTTCTATATAATATTAGTGTATCATCAATAGCTTGCTTTCAGTCAGTTTGAACATGATAAATCTTTTTCCATCATTTTACATTTAATTTTTCTATATCCTTATTAAAATTGAGTTTTCTTTCTGTGTTCTTACTAAAGTTGAGTTTTCAGTAAGGACTCTGAGTTTGAGTTTTAACTTTTTAACTTGTCAAACAGGATTAGTATTTTAATTGAAGTAGTTTGTTTACACTTAAGGGTTTATACCTATTGTCTTCTATTTCCCACCTGTTCTTTATTCTTTTTCTCTCACTTTTATTTTTCTGACTAATCATATATTGTTATTTTATCCCAGCCCATCAATTTATCATGTTTACCCTTGTATTAGCATTAGAGCAATTACTTAAAAATTGAGACACATATATTTAGCATAAATTAGTACCTTTACCACTTTATAGTTACTGTGATGACCTTAAAATTCTTGAACTTCTTTTACTCTTGCGTAGGGTAAGTCAGTTATTAACAAAAAAACACAGAATCTCAATAACATACAAAATAACAAGTGCTTTTTTTCTCATCCATCTTCAGGATCCCAGGGGGGCTTGCTCACATTTCTGGTGGTTGATGAGGGCCTGGCTGAGCTAGCCTGTGCTGGGCTAAAAGACTTCAGGTGTACTTACCTGGTCAATATGCATATGCTCCATGTGTGTTCTTTCTGAAGTCCAAACTGAGAGGGCAGCATCCATACAGGGTACGCACGAGCACCTTTTAGATGACTTGCATTGTTTCTGCTAGTCTTCCAAAGGGAGAGTAAGTCATACAGCCGAGCCGGAAGTCAAGAGGACAGGAAAGGCACTGTGTCTGTGTGTGTGAGAGAGAAACGAAAACTTATATGGTTAAAATGTGAAATCTGTGAGTGGTAGATACGTGGGCAAATAATTCAACCTACCACAATCCCTCTGCCTAAAGATTCCTTTAAAAAGAACACTTTTTTTTTTCCAGACTCCTAAGAAAACAAATGTATATATGGACCTCAGTATAAGAAACAATAACATAACTGACTTTCTCTTTTCTCACAGATGGATTATGGTAGATATAGGAGGTTTGTGGTGGCAAGATGGTAGAATTTAGTTCAACAATATTTTTAACTAGATTTCTTTTGTTTGAGATTCCTGTGGAAGGTGAGGATATAGTATTGTACATGTCCCCTATTTAAACCTAAGTGGTGAAATCCTTAAATCTGAATAATGTTCCAAATCTGTCTTTATGGATTGCTTGCTGAGTCTTCAGAGAATGATTATTTTAATGTGCTATATTAAAAGAGAGAGGAAGTTGGCAGTAATAGAAAAGACCTTGGTGTATTTAGGGGATTTGGGGTTTGGAGAAGATGAGAGAACAGGGTTTAGGGGAACATAAGAGTGAAGGCTAGAACTGGGTGAATTATTCTCAGAGATGCAAAAGAAACACAATAAGCAATTTTGCCTGATAAAAGTGTAGCTTCCTTAGAGTCATCATGACCATATTTTTTAAGTGATATTAAATTATCCACCAGCAAATCTTTATACTTGAAATGTTGCAAGATTCTTTATGTATCTGCTTTAAAAATGTATGAGAAATCAGGTTTTGAAAATCAATTTTCCTTTGACTATAATTAAGCTATTAGAATTTCCTTTTCTATTTCTGTTGATATTTCATTGGCATTAATTCCCATCACTTTAGTTTTAAAGTTTCTCTTAAACTCTGCTTCTCTGTTAAATAAGTTAACAATATACAAACCAACACTTTTGAAACCACTGACAAGGAGGGCTTGCTTTTTAAGGAGGGATAAGAACCTTTTTATTTTTTCCCTTATCAAGAGCTACTGGCTATTGGGATGACTACATATGAAAAGCAACTATTTACATTTTAAAAATGCATTAAATAAAAAAAATAAAATTCAATTTCTTATTGTTACAATCTAAATATGTTACTAATTTTAGTTTATCCTATACAACCCCTGTGTATCAATGTAAATTAGAGACAGATAAATCAGTAAAAACCCAGAGAAAGATGAGGAAGGAAAGATAAAAGACCTAGTCAAGAAAAGACAAGGAAGCAGACATAGAAACAATGAAAGGTATACTAGCATGACAGAGAAATAAAAAATTTGACCAGTGTGAGAGATAAGAGAACTCATAAAGAATTTAAAAAGCAAAAAGGATTGAAAAGGAAAATGATAGATATAGGGACACAGAGTGTTGATAATTCATAAGTAGGGGCTCCAGTGAGAAGATGACTGTTTTAGTTGTGAGCTAAAGAGTAAGACCACCTCTCATTTAGAGATTATTAAAATTTGATTAGTGATTTAACCATTGGCCACAGATTTTCCCCTACTTAAACCTGCTCAACATTGTTCAAGATAAACTGCAACCAGAATGTGACTGAGGTAGGAATTATTCTTTGGATGGCAGCTGAGGTCAGAAAAATACTTGAAAACTGTTCAGAATTCTACTTATCTGGAGTTTGTAGTGATGATAATAAAGATCTCCTGTAAATAATTTTTGTCATGTTTTTTAGACTTGATGTTGTTTTCCATTAGTGGTGTCTACCATGTCCTTATAAAATGTTATCTCATCTCAAATCTTATTCAGTCACAACAAATAAAAGGGACCCAATGTATAGGAGCTAAATATTGCTCTTCCTATTAGGCTATTATTTTCCAATCTGTAAAAAATCAATTTTATGAGTTTTTACCAGAAAAAAATTAAATTAAAAATATGTAGATTAGAAAGCATCAGACTGCATCACACAGAGTAACGGCAAGCATTGTTTTGTGAAAACTTTACATTCTATATTGGTGTGGCTGTTATGGATTTCAGTGTCTTTCTGATTATGGGTTGTATAATTTTGTGAGAGTTGCCATAACAAAGTACCACTAACTAGATGACTTAAGCAACAGCAATGTATTGTTTCACAGTTCTGAGGCTAGAAATCTTAGATTGAGATTTCAGCAGGATTGGTTTCTTCTGAGGGTTGTGAGGGAGAATCTATTCCATGCCTCTCTCCTATTTACTGTTGATTTCCTGGCAACCTTTAGTGTTCCTTGGCTTATAGACACATCACCCAGGTCTCTGCCTTCATATTCGTGCAACATTCTCTATATGTGGATTTCTCTTTCTGTGTGCAGATTTCTCCTTTTAATAATGACACAGTTGTGTTGTGTTCAGGCCCACTCTAACAACTTCTTAACTCATCTGCGGAGACCTTATTTCCAAATACGTCCACATTCAGGAACACTTGGGAACTAGGAGTTTAACGTCTCTTTGGGCCCCAGTTCAACCGATAAGATAGATCATGATCAAAAAAATTTGAAAGTCTCTGCATAGGTGTTCCTTGTCCACATTTAGCCTGTAAAACCAAGCTATTCAAAAACAGCAAAATTGTGTATTGATTTAAGAATGCAGTATGGTATAAAGTGTACTGATTTGGGGTGGTCCTCTCTGACCCTAATAACCACAGGCAAATAATTTGTATGATTCTAATTACACTTCTTTCTATTTGAGCAGCTGACACACATCTTTCAAGGTGTTTAGAAAGTTAATAAGAAAGCTGAATAATGATTTTAAGGTCATATTTATGTCTACCCAAACTAAATTTTTTATTGGACCTTTAAAGCATAGCCAATATTTATGTAACACTTTAGTCATTTATTAAAATATATTATCAAAATATGTTTCTATTAATCAAATATAATTCTTAAGATTGAGTTCTCTAGGGGGATGTATGTAGATGCTAGGTATTTACAACTAGCTGCATATATTTATTCCCTAATTCTTAATCATACTACTGTATGCAGTCATCAATTTTCTGACAACCATCTGCTTAGATGTCACTCATTCCTTCCACCCCATCTAGTTGAAATTAAAATATTGACAGAAATAATTTTTGCATGGAAAGTGGAAAAGCTAATAGGGTTGGTAAAACTAGATTGGTTTTTGCATGCTTTGCCCCTGACAATATTCTGACAATTTTTAGCTTCTTCAAGTCATGCAGTACTATAGGAAAATAAAATATAAAGCAAAAATTTGAGCATAGTGTAAGGCTGATTTCTTCTGATGGTCCTCCTGGAACATTAAAAAGAAAGAAAGAAAAAAGACTGCAAAGCTGTAACTATCATATCTTATGGTGACTATATGTAGTTAAATGAATAGCAATAGTAGACATAAAATGTTATTCTGCCCTTTTACAAATTCATAATGACAATAACAACAATAAAACATAAGTAATGAGTGGAGAAAACAGTTAAAAAACCTTTACAGTATACCAATTAAAATTTTACTTTGAAATTCTTTATACCCCTAGTATATTCCTTATTAAAAATACTTAATATTTATTTATTTATTTTTCCATTTATTTTTATTAGTTGGAGGCTAATTACTTTACAATATTGTAGTGGGTTTTGTCATACATTGACATGAATCAGTCATGGATTTACATGTATTCCCCATCCCGATCCCCCCTCCCACCTCCCTCTCCACCTGATTCCTCTGGGTCTTCCCAGTGCACCAGGCCCGAGCACTTGTCTTATGCATCCAGCCTGGGCTGGTGATCTGTTTCACCCTAGATAATATACATGTTTCGATGCTGTTCTCTCGAAACATCCCACCCTCGCCTTCTCCCACAGAGTCCAAAAGTCTGTTCTGTACATCTGTGTCTCTTTTTCTGTCTTGCATATAGGGTTATCATTACCATCTTTCTAAATTCCATATATATGCATTAGTATACTGTATTGGTCTTTATCTTTCTGGCTTACTTCACTCTGTATGATGGGCTCCAGTTTCATCCATCTCATTAGAACTGATTCAAATGAATTCTTTTTAATGGCTGAGTAATATTCCATGGTGTATATGTACCACAGCTTCCTTATCCATTCGTCTGCTGATGGGCATCTAGGTTGCTTCCATGTCCTGGCTATTATAAACAGTGCTGTGATGAACACTGGGGTGCACGTGTCACCCACCTCCCAGAATATTGGAAATAAAAGCAAAAATAAACAAATGGGACCTAATTAAACTTAAAAGCTTTTGCACAACAAAGGAAACTATAAGCAAGGTGAAAAGACAGCCCTCAGATTGGGAGAAAATAATAGCAAACGAAGCAACAGACAAAGGATTAATCTCAAAAATATACAAGCAACTCCTGCAGCTCAATTCCAGAAAAATAAATGACCCAATCAAAAAATGGGCCAAAGAACTAAACAGACATTTCTCCAAAGAAGACATACAGGTGGCTAACAAACACATGAAAAGATGCTCAACATCACTCATTATCAGAGAAATGCAAATCAAAACCACAATGAGGTACCATTACACGCCAGTCAGGATGGCTGCTATCCAAAAGTCTACAAGCAATAAATGCTGGAGAGGGTGTGGAGAAAAGGGAACCCTCTTACACTGTTGGTGGGAATGCAAACTAGTACAGCCACTATGGAGAACAATGTGGAGATTTCTTAAAAAACTGAAATTAGAACTGCCATATGACCCAGCAATCCCACTTCTGGGCATACACACCGAGGAAACCAGATCTGAATACTTAATATTTAAATGATCCAATCTGAAATTCTTTTTTACCTTAGCAAAGACTATTCAGCCACTGAAAAATTCTAAGCTTAGATTTTAGAATTTCCCTAGCTGGTACAATATTAAACTAAATACCTGATTTCCTACTCTTGAAGACCTCACAAGCTAATAAATTAATGTGTCAATAAATGGTTTGGGTTTTCTATGGCTGATTCATATCAATGTATGACAAAAAACAAAACAAAACAAAACATAAAGTTGTATCTCCCAGGGGAGTGGAAGACATACATACTCACAATTTATTTGATTTAAAAATTTCATTCATGTAGGCAATAGATGACTACATGACTAATAGTGAAGTCAAGTGATAAGGGTTATGTTAAAAGGATGCATTGACAAAGACAGGGATTAAGAGCAAAGAGTGAATGACTGTTTGAAGGAATCAGGTTTAGTCACAAGATCCATAAAAAAAACAGAAGCAAGAAAAATCATAAAGTTGTTTCCCTTGTGCTCTTTTCTAATGCATTGGAGGATGTTTTTCATTCTTAAGTCACGAATGCCTAGCATAGAGCAAATCTTTCGTCAGTGATTCCTGGGTGTCTCAGTGACCTTCCCAACATCATTCCACAATCCCCTCTTTCTAAATCGCATCTCTGGCCATATCTCTTACTACACCTTAGGATGTGTACTTGTATATCTCCCTGTGTTGATTTTGTTTTCTTCTTGTCAGATCTCACTCTACTTTCCTTCTCTTCCTCCAAATATGTTTGTAGTTATTTATGCAGATAAGTAAGTGGTTTATGGGTAAATTCCCCAAGCCAGATTAAGGAGTCCTCAGAGACAAGGACAGCAAATGTGTCTTAAAACTATTTTTGTTCCTAGAGCTAAGAATATATAAGTCCATAATAAAACTGACTTTGTGAGTATTTTGCACCAGAGAAACTGCAACAACATACCCTAGTAAAAATTTTGCAGAGGTCCTGAGAGCTGTGTGCTGACTTATTTTGCACTCCAGTTTAGGCCATAATGTTCAGCTTTCAAAAGGCTTTGGGAAAATAGTAACAACAACAACCCCATCACCACCACCACCACTAAATAAACTTTTCCCCTTATTCTCTTATTCCTAGCTTTATGTCTACTGACAGGACAGCTTTCTTTCAAAGCTATTACAGCTCTCTTCTGCTGCTAAGGTTTTTAGGTCACCTTACACTCTGTAGTTGTTTTATTGCCGTTGTTGCTCTTGGTCAGGCGAGTTGTGTGTTGACTTTTAGTGTGGATCCATACAAAGGAAGGAGCTTCCCTGGTGGCTCAGATGGCAAAGAACCTGCCTACAGTGCTGGAGACTTGGGTTCGATCCCTGGGTTGGGAAGATTCTCTGGAGAGGGAAAGGCTACCCATTGCAGTATTCTTGTCTGGAGATTCCCATGGACAGAGGAGCCTGGCAGACTGCAGTCCATGGGGTCCCAAAGACTTGGATACCACTGAGTGACTAACACTTTCACTTTCTTTATACAAAGGAAGAGTCACTGGTTTTAAAAGAAAGTCAAAGCAAGTTTATCTTGCAGCTCTAACATTAAAAATGTGTTTTATCCTATCATACATTTCTTCATTAAAATGTTTGATGACTCAAAGCACAGATTTTTATTCTGTGTTTTTTCTTGAGGTCTAAGGGGACATGGTAATTGCCCTCTGCTCTTCCCCAGTAGCATATTGGACACCTTCTGATCAAGGGGCTCATCTTTCAGCATCATATATTTTAGCATTTTCATAATGTCCATGGGGTTTTCCAAGCAAGAATACTGGAGTTAGTTATCATTTCCTGTTCCAGTAGACCACATTTTATCAGAACTGTTCACCTTGACCCGTCTGTCTTGGGTGGTCCTGAATGGCATGGCTCATAGCTCCATTGAGTTATGCAAGCTCCTTTTCCACAGAAGCAGAAGAGATTAAGAAGAGGTGGCAAGAATACACAGAAGAACTATACAAAAACAGTCTTAATAATCCGGATAACTACGATGGTGTGCTCACTCCCTAGAGCCAGACATCCTGTAGGGTGAAGTCAAGTGGGTCTTGGGAAGTAATTCTATGAACAAAGCTAGGAGGTGATGGAATTCCAACTGAACTATTTAAAATCCCAATCACGATGCTGTTAAAGTGCTGTACTCAATGTCAGCAAATTTGTAAAACCTAGCAGTGGCCCAGGACTGGAGGATGTCAGTTTCATTCCAATCCCAAAGAAGGAGAATGCCAAAGAATGTTCAAACTATTGAAGAGTTGTGCTCATTTTGCATGCTAACAAGGTTATGCTCAAAATCCTTTAAGCTAGGCTTCTGCAGTATGTCAACTGTGAAATTTCAGATGTACAAGCTTCATTTTGAAGGGGCAGAGGAACCAGAGATAAAACTGCTAACATTTGTTGGATCATGGAGAAAGCAAGGGAGTTCCAGAAAAACATCTACCTCTTTCCTAGCATCAGGGTCTTTTCCAATGAGTCAGTTCTTCCCATCAGGTAGCCAAAGTATTGGAGTTACAGCTCTGGTATCAGTCCTTCCAAAGAATATTCAGGGTTGATTTCCTTTATGATTGACTGGTTTTTATATCCTTGCAGTCCAAGGTACTCTCAAGAGTCTTCTCCAAAAACAGAATTTGAAAACATCAATGCTTTGGCACTCACCCTTCTTTATGTTCCAATGATCATATCTATACATGACTACTGGAAAAAAACATAGCTTTGGCTCTAAAGATCTTTGTTGGCAAGATCTTTGTTGGCAAAGTGATATCTCTGCTTTTTAATACACTGTCAAGGTTTGTCATAGCTTTCCTCCCAAGGAGCAAGCGTCTTTCAATTTCATGGCCGCAGTCACTGTCCACCATGATTTTGGAGCCCAAGAAAATAAATTGTATCACAGCTCCCACTTTTTCCCCTTCTGTATGCCATGAAGTGATGGGCCCAGATGCCATGATCTTAGTTTTTTGAATGTAGAGTTTTAAGCCAGGTTTTTCACTCACTTCTTTCACCTTCATCAAGAAGCTATTTAGTTCTTCTTCACTTTCAGCCATTAGAGTGGTATCATCTGCATATCTGAGGTTGTTGATATTCCTCCCAGGATTCTCGATACCAACTTGAGATTCATCGAGTCTGGCATTTCATATGAGGTACTCTGCATATGCTTCCCTGGTGGCTCAGTGGTAAAGAACTCCCTTGCCAATGCAGGGGACTCAGGTTTGATCCTGGGTCAGGAAGATCCCCTGGAGAAGGAAATGGCAACTTATTCCAGTATTCTTGCCTGGGAAATCTCATGGACAGAGGACCCTGGTAGGGTAGAGCCCATGGGGTCTCAAAAGAGTTGGACATGACTTAATGACAAAACAACAACTCTACGCTTGAGTTAAATAAGCAGGGCAACAATATGCAGCCTTGACGTACTCCTTTCCCAATTTAAAATCAGTCTGTTGTTCCATGTCCAGTTCTAACTGTTGCTTCCTGACCTGCATACAGGTTTCTCAGGAGGCAGGTAAGGTGGTCTGTTATTCCATCTCTTTAAGAATTTTCCACAATTTGTTGTGATCCACACAGTCAAAGACTTTAGCATAGTTGATGAAGCCAACTTTTTCACTCTCCTCTTTCACTTTTCATCAAGAGGCTTTTTAGTTCCTCTTCACTTTCTGCCATAAGGGTGGTGTCATCTGCATATCTGAGATTTTGGGCAGGAGGAGTAGTATTTTCAAAACTACAGAGTTTTGAAAAGGCTTAGCTTATTAGGGAAATAATACAGTGTGATCAGATCAGATATAGAAGCTGTTTATCTAGAGAACAGGCATCAAATAATGATACGTTAGTGTTTGTCCATCCTTTGAGGAAAGAGTCCTGATTCACATTTAAATTTCAGCTCACAATCACCACCCCATCAGCCACAGAGTTTTGGAGGTCAGGTAGAAAATCCTGTTTAAGCTGAGAAGACATCTGTGCACATTTCGCAGGGCAGGTTCCCTCCTCTCATTGACTATAACTCATGAGGATGCAGAGTGGTTTATAGGCCACATTAAAGTATGGACTTTAAGATTTGGCACACATGATCAGGCCAGTACTTCACCAGTGGATTTTACTGTCAAGAGGACTGTGCCTACGTTAAAGATAGAGCGGGAACTGAAAGGCTATGAATTATAGCTTTGTCCTATTGAAGACTGAAAAAGTGCTGAAGTTAGGAAAATTAAGTGACTTGTCCAAGGTCAAATAATTTATCAGTGAAAAGATGGTACTGGAACAAGGGTTTCTGGCTCCCAGATCAGTATCACATCCATTGTATCATGTGCTGGTCTCATCAGATGGAGGTATTTGCTGATATATGAGAGGACTAAGAAGTTTAATACATGAAAGAAATGATAAGTTCCCTGAGGAGCTTTGAAGTTAATAGACTTCTAATTAATTTTTTTCTTTTCTGAGCAATCTTGCCTTAAATTTGTCCATAATTCTGGATTCCCAATAACACAAACATTACTGAATTTTCAGAAAAAAATAGTCATTCTTTTCTGATTATTTAGATACCATCTAGATAGCACCAGTTTGAACCTGGTTGAGCCCATCTGATATTATCTGTATAATCCAGGTTTAGGGCAGTATCAGCCTGTGTCCCAGTAAGCAAAGAAGAGAACACTTATAAAGGGCAATAGAAGAGACTTCAGCAAAGGCACTATTTTCAAAGAAGTAGGTAATATTAAGGGAAACTAGGGGATGGTGAAGCACCCTGGGACTAGCAACGGTAGGAGAAATGTTAACAAACGAAAGCCTAAAGAGGGAAGGAGAAAAAACTGTTTCTAGAAATGTTTGTAGATGTAGTTTGTAGATGGCCTTCAGAAATAAACTGAAGTCAGTGTAGGGATATACTCATTGCCAATCTGAGGCTCAGCAGGGAGAAAACCAGTAATTATAAATACTCTCGCTCCAGTTTCTTCCTGCCCTCTGATCTCCTCAGTGCCTCAGTTTGATCAAACCTGACAGAAAATCAGAGAACAAGGCCATACAAGTTAGCCTCCAAGGGAATGACGAAGAATGGATAAAGGTAGGAGTGGATATGGAAGAGAAAATGGAGACTATTCCAGGACAGAGCAAATAAAAAATATCCACGCCCTGGCGCAGGGTCTCTTCAGTCCTCCCGTCCACAACCCTTCCTGGATATACAACTCTCCAAACTGCTCTGATTTCCAAAAGTTTACCTGATACTACTGGGAGCATTATGTAAATATGAATAGTTTGGCTGAGCAGTGACTAAGGAGAGAGGGAAACATGACCTCCATCTGCAAGCAGTGGTGGGAATGGAAATGATTTCCTGTGGGAACCCGGCTGGTATTATTGTTAAATCGTTTGTATACTGTTAAATGAGTTACGGGCTGGGGGGGCAAAGAGGTCTTGGAACTGTGTTTGCTGGCAATTCTCCCTACCTCCATCATTGTCTACAAGCTTTTGAAAGGTTGGAAAAACAGCAAGAGAAGGGTCTGATTCAAGGTGATAGAACCAGAAATAGTAAGGTAAAATTAGGAGAAGGATATTGTAAGTTAAAAAACACAAAAGTTCTCATAGCAGAAGTTAATCTTTTATTAAAAAATAGTAAGGGAATGAAATATGGGAAAGCTCGTATTTGCATATTTAATCTCAGAGTGAACAGAGCTCTAAAAACTCACAGTTGAAGATCATCTTTGTGGAACAAAAAAATGATACAGCTTATTTTTTGCTTGCATATCTAATAAGTACACTTAGCAACATTAACAAGCTTTAGGAAGTTTCACATTTTCAATATGGCTAATTGATATTTACTTTTATTATCTGAAATATGATTTCTAATATTAAACATTTTAAAATCTCTAAAGATAAAAATTAATTTTCCCTCCTGGTAAAATGCTGAGTGTATAGTTTAAAAACAAAAAAACTTAATAAAATTTTTATGAAAAGGGGTTTTGGTATAAAGCTTGTTTTCAAAGAACATATTAGTATAAGCCTTTCTTTAACATTTTCAGTTAAATTAAGCATATATCATGAACCTACTAAAACTAATATTTTTTCCAGTTGAAGATTTTTTTACCTGACCTGACAAATTCTAATGGACAAAACTCTTTTTTGTTGTTATTGATTCTCCTACATAACCAGTATAGTCCCTTGAGCATAAATTATAGTGTAAAATTTGATTATACAATGATGTGTAATCACAACAAAAATTAACATGACTGATCATACTGTGTCAGATGCTATTCTAAGAGCATAAGATATATTAATCCATTTAAACCTCTTAAAACTTTATGAGACATTTCCATTTTTGCAGATGAGGCTTGAGAAGCTGTATAACTTGCTCAAGATCATGCACACAGTGCTGGCAGAGCCAGGATTAAAATCTGAGAAATCAGTTCCCAGTCTTTGAGTTTTTAACCATGACACCGTACTATCTTAAAGACTGAGATAAGGTGGGACCAGAACATAAGGAGCCTTGAATGCTAGGATGGTAAGTTGTCAAGTGAGAACTGTTGTAGGTTTTTATATAACAAAATATCATGGTTAATTTTATCTTTCAAGCAGCTGAATGTGATATCTTTTTCTCCCCTGATGAATTGTACAAAATATTTATTTTTATTTCATTATTTTTAAATATGTTGTTTTCCAGTTTTATTGAGATATAATTGACATACAGCGCTGTATAAGTTTAAGGTGTAGAGCATAATGGTTTGATTTATATGTCTTTTTTAAGATTCAGTTAAGTCAGACAGGGAACTGAACAGGGACAGGGAAACCTGGCACGTGGCAGTCCATGGGGTCGCAAACAGTTGGATGTGACTGAGCGTCTGAACTGAACTGAACTGTCAGACAGAAAACCTCTGCCTTAAACTTTTTACCTTAATTTACTGTTTACTTAACATTTATCCAGTATCTAAAATAAGCTATGAGAATAAAGAAAATATGAGTTTATTCCACAATCCAATGGTTTTTAAGCCATTAAAAAATCTTTGATATGGTCACTTAACAATAAAAATATATTAAAGGGTTTAAATAATTTATTCTTGTGATTCTGGGAGGAAAGTTTTCAGAGAGAAGTGCTGCTAGGGAAACTGAAAACAACCAACCTGTTTCTCAGTGGTTGTTTCCTGTTGTCTTCCATGTTCTTCAGAGATGTCTGACTGACAGGGACTTTACTCACCAGGGCAGGCTATTTTCTGTAATAAGCAACTGCAAAATTTAAGTGTACTTAACAAGTCAATCGGAGAAGGCAATGGCGCCCCACTCCAGTACTCTTGCCTGGAAAATCCCATGGACGGAGGAGCCTGGTGGGCTGCAGTCCATGGGGTCGCGAAGAGTAGGACATGACTGAGCGACTTCACTTTCACTTTTCACTTTTATGCATTGGAGAAGGAGATGGCAACCCACTCCAGTGTCCTTGCCTGGAGAATCCCAGGGATGGGGTCGCACAGAGTCGGACACGACTGAAGTGATTCAGCAGCAGCAGCAGAGGTAACAAATCAACGACTCTTTTCTCCTTTCTCACCTTATGGTTCGGTGCAGGTTAGAGGTGGTAGGTTGCTCCACATAGTTATTTAGAGAGCCTGGCTGATAGTTGTTCCACCATCTCCAATGCATGAAATCCAACATCCAATCCCCAATCAGGAAGACAGAGAGAATGGCTAAGGCACAGCCAATCTTAATCATCTGGGAAGAGACAAGTCACTGCAGCTCCTAGTTCATTAGTGAGATCCAATTCATGGCTTCACCTTGGTACAAAGGGTTGGGGACTATAACTAAGCTGTGTGCCCAGGAAGAGGCAATATGTTGAGTGTGTATCTCTATCACAGGGACTGCATTCAAATTAAGATCTCTTTTGAGAAAAGCACTCAACATGAGTCACGCATGGTCCTTGCTTTCAATGAGCTTTCTGTCTAGAAGCGGAATTTAGTTAAATAACTAAAGATAAACTAATAATATCTAAACGTACCAGAGGCTTACAAGGAAAAGTTCTAAATGCTTTAAAAGTATCAACTCCTTTAATCAGTGAGATACTATTAGCCCATTTCATAAATGAGGAAATTAAAGCAAAGAGTAAATTGCTTAATGAAGCATGGCTATTAAGATGCAGAGTCTTGATAGGACTTCAACTCAGGCTCTGTAACTGCAGCCTCCACACTTCTTAGAACAGTAAGCATTCCACGTGGAATATAGTCATGGTACGTACGCAGCCTTGTGAGAGAGGAGGAGTTGTGACAGTTATAGGTGGCCATCAATCTTTGTTCTTCACTTGGGAGCACAGGTCGACTGTTCAATAAATGTCAGTTATTTTTATTATGATAGTAGGTTTCCAATGAAAGCTAACATTTTGAAAATGATTTTAAAGAAGATGGACCATTTAACAAATGAGAAATTGATGTGAATGGGACTTCGTCCAAAGTCATAAGAAGGCTTTTTTTAAAAAAGGAACAAAGATTAGAAAAACAAGGAGACTGAGAGAGGTCCGTGTGAGAAAAGAGGGGACGATGGGTTTCTGTGCAGACGCACTTGCTCCTTCTTACTTTCCTGCAGGCTTCTTCCCATTGCCCTTCTCTAACTTCAGCTTCCATCAACATGTCCTTCCATTGCCTTCCTCCAGTAGAATCCAGATCCAGTAGCTTCACAGTGTTCTGAGGAAACTTCACATCAGGAAACCAGGTTCCTCTGATTCAGACTCTAATCTTTTTTTGATCTGGGGCAAAATACTTAGACCCTTGGAGCTCAAATTCTTTAAGAGGAAAACATAAATCACATCATTTCCATAGCTCTTTCTAATGTTACAGTTTTAAAAAATGTCTGCAATTCTAGACTCTCAGTCATGTCCGACTCTTTGTGGCCCCATGGACTATAGCTTACCAGGCTCCTCCGTCCATGGGGTTTTCCAGGCAAGAGTACTGGAGTGGGTTGCCATTTCCTTCTCCAGGGGATCTTCCCAACCCAGGGACTGAACCTGGGTCTCCCACATTGTAGGCAGATGATTTACCCTCTGAGCCACCAGGGAATTCCCAGTCTGAGTTTAAATATTTTGTTCAAACTGATCGTGTTATACCACTAACCTTTTCCTTTACACATTTCACTGACTTTATGTTTGTTTATAGGGCAGGGTTTTCACAGTATAATTTGGCTATGGAATCATGGAAAATTTTAGGGTATTAAGACACCCATAGGAAGTGTGAGTGGGAGTATGTTTTCCTGAAGTTAATAGAAACAGTTTAAAAATAATTGACAGTAATGTTAAGGAATGGCATACTTTATTGATGAAAGATTCTGTGAATGTTTTAGTGGAAGATGAAAATTAGGAATATAATTATTTAGACCTGGGCTGTGAAAAGCAAACATTACTTCATCTGTTTTCTGTATTTAAGAAATAGAACTGTTTTATCTATTAAATTAAGCTAGAGCTTGCCATCATCATGCTACCACACAAAAGAAGTCTATAAAAACTTCAGTCATTTTCATCTCAGCATGATGATACCCCCTATGTGGTTTTATAATTCTCAATTAAAATGAGTAATTCCAGTGAAAGAACAAGTCCCATGAGATGAGATGCCAAAAAGGAATTCTAATGTTAAAGAAATATTTTACCATGGTAAGCCTGGTATAGTTGGTGATGTTTCAAACACATCTATGCCCATAGTCCTTAATTTTCATCTTAACACAGTAGTACTATAAATAAATTCAAAGACAAATTTAAAAAATCACTACCCTTGTGTTATTGATTGCATTTTTCTATTAAAATTACCCTATCTGATGAACTCATCTTTGGCTTATTTGTATGCTAGTAGTATATGTAGTACCAGATCCATGAAGCTATGAATTTTTCAGCTTCCAATTTTACACATTGTATTTGTGTGCATGCTGTTTTTTCTGCCATTTTGCCTTAAATGTCTAATTTATTCTTCAAAATAATCCTATATTGTTCAGGTAAGTGAGGTGACATGACTAAAGTCACACAGGTTATAAGTGTTCAGGATTTGAGCTGAAATTTTTTAAAAGTCTCTTTCTATATAGTCAGATATTGGCCTCTTCATTTTTTTATATCTTGAGCCAGTGATTTTGTACAACCTCCATATTTTTTGAGTGCATAGACCCTGGATCAAATTAAAGAATGTATAAAGTATATTGTTGAAATACAGAGAAGAGCTGGAGGGACCAGCTCTGCCCTTAAGTGGGTAGACTTCCTGTCATAGTTTCCTGTGGCTTTAGAAACAAGTCAGAGCCATCAGTTAAAATGTGAAAGTGCTTTCTAGAAAGACAAACACATTATGATCTTAACCATTAATATTTAGTTGGAATTATTTTTCAGATTTTATCTCCAAATAGAGCCCCAAGGGCATGGGACATAGGTCAGGGAAATTGCAACAGTGAGTTCCAAGATTCAAAATCTTGGGGGATGTTTGAAATTGAACAGCTAAGAGGCTGTCAAACTGAGCTTCCCTCTTGGTCACTGCTAGCACATATGGTACCTTTTTGTGAATTTATAAAAGCTTCCCTCTTTGAGGATAAATTACAAAAAGGCACTCATTCTAGGTGGTTGTGTTACTAAAAGACCTTTCTTCCCAAACGATGTAGTCTCAAGCCAGGGCACAAAGGTTGTTGGGGGCGGGGGGTTACGAGCTGGACTCCAGTTCCCCGTATTCCTCCTTGCCTCAGTACCTGTGTGCACAACTTGCACAACCTTACTTAGCAGCCCCAGCTTTCCCCGCTGGAGATCATAGGCCCTTGGGAAAAGAAGAAAGATATGCCTATTAGCAGACTTCCCTGATGGCTCAGATGGTAAAGAATCTGCCTACAATGCAAGAGACCTGGGTTTGATCCCAGGTCGAGAAGATCCCTGGAGAGTAAAATGGCAACCCACTCCAGTATTCTTGCCTGGAGAATTCCACTGGACAGAGGCATACTACAGTCCATGAGGTTGCAGATAGTGGGACACGACTGAGCAACTCATACTATCTATGCTTATTATAAACTTGAGAACCAGTTATTTAAGCCTGAAACTTCCACTTGTCTTTGGTGTAACCTGGCAGCAAGAAATGCTAGCTGCTTCACACAGCTGTGGGTTCACTGACACTCCACCTTGTAGAGTAGAAGCTGGAACTAATGTGGAAAATATGAGATTTAGCTCAGGAAGAATCATAGTTATTTGAAGATGATGTCAGAGTGACCTCCCTCTAATACTGAGCCTAGAAAATGATCTAGATGTATTTAGCTTTTCAGTGAAGGGATATCAATTATCGTGGCATTTTAACTAGACTATAGGAAGAACTATTATAGCAGACTATGAAGATGTCAAAACTCTTTTTTTAAAGAAGGCATTATTTTAATTTCCAAGTAAGGGGCTCCAGGTTTCTCTTTAGGCACTGGGCTTGGATATTTCTTGAACCTGTTACTTAGTTAACAATATTGTATATTGATATATCCTTTTACTGTGTTCATAGTGTTAGCAGTAGTAGTCACTGTGAAAGTAATGTATCTTGTCATATAAAATTTTTAAAATACAAAAATATTGAGAATGAAATAGAAATTAATTTACAATCCCATTAAGAGATACAAGTCTTATCCCAAACTTGTCTGTTTCTTTTTCTTTCCTATATAGTTAAAATAAGAAGATGCTGTTCATTTGTCTTCAAGACTAGAGTGTCTACTGCAGACCAGATATCAAGGCCAATCCAATCTGCGTGTCTTTGACCCGTTCCCTATTTCTTCTTTTATCAGTCTCAGATTACTTGACCGTTGTCATCCATGCATTCTGTTCAATCTTTTAACGTTTTATTTATTTTTTTTCTGATAACCAGTTTTGTTGATAATAGCTTGGTTCTCACTAAACTTTTGGGGAAAACAACTAGAGCCAAACAAATTCTATGAATTAGTTTTGTTCTTTCTAAAGAATCTTCAATAAGAGCCTCTCTCCACGCTTGGGAACAAAGCAGGTAGGCTGTTAGTATGCACGCAGCTTCATTTATTTTTGAGTAATTCATTTCAATCTGCAAATCAAGCAGATATTGAGGGAGGGCACCTGCCTGAGTAACTTTGCCACCATCAGTGTGAACAAAGTCTGGAGCTTTGTGAGAAGGTGTGCGGGCCACATCTGAGTAGTTATGTATAGAATATGCGTGTGGGATGTCGATGAGGGTTGGGAGCAAGAGGCGTGTAGGAGGGTGGTATATTTAGACTAACTAGGCTTGGAGGAAGAATGAGAACATTTAAAATTCTCTATTTATTGTTCCCTGCCATGAGAACCATATGCAGATAAAAAGGCCAAAATAAGCATGAGTTTTGTTTTAATTAACTCTCTAAGATTTGTCTACCATTTAGTTGCCCCCTCCTACCCTCATCTGTTATTTTATTCATTTTAGGGCCATAAATATTATTAATCCACAGAGATTTCTTTCTGCTTCCTTTAGTTAATTAAAGATACTCCAGAATTTATCTTATGCTCCCACCAGGAGGGCACAAAAAGTGAAATATTATATTGCTAGATAGTTCATTAGCATAAAATAATCAGTACAATTGTATATTGGAGTTTCAAATACCTCTGCCAGATTTTCTTTTAGGGGACAAATGTAGTCAGCAGGAGAAAACAGAGAGGGAAAGAGAGGAGAAAAGAGTTAAAAATTAAGGAGATAGGCAACAGCAAGCATACAGATTAGTGTTTTTAAAGAGATAGTCTCACTAGACTCTAGTCTGGGAATAAACTGCAATAATTCCCTGCCCAGATATCATTAGTAATAGACACAATGGTCAAATCTTCCTTTATCTGTTTTCAAGCTGTGCTGCTCAGCCGGGAGAAAAAGGAACATATCAGGGCAGCTGTCAGAAAAAAAACAAAAAAACAAAAAACCCCACTAAAATGATATTCTTATACTTTACTTGCTTTATTTTATATTAATGGTTTTATTACAAAAAGAAACTATGATGTAAACTTCATGTATCATTCACTTACAACATTTTAGACCAAACCAAGCAGAACCCAACACTCGACAGCTCCACTATTTATATTCCTCTAAGGGTAGCTCATCCTGCCCTCTTTTTCCACCCTCAGTGTTTTTCTTCCTTCAGGGAGAGATTCTGTATCAGTGTTTCATTTCTCCTCTGGGTGGGCTTAAAGGCCAGACACATTGATTATTAATCATTATATTGGGGTTTCTCTCCTTTCTTGACCAATGACACAATCTACAGAGCATGATAGGTATACTGTCACTGACATCTGTGCTGGAAAAAAATCAGGTTATGGCATATATATCCGCACTAATAAAAAAAGCCATTTTTCAAATCCTCCTTTTGAAAGTCTTACTAAAAGACCACTGTGTTACAAATGCATAGGCACTGAGCCATAAATCCAGTAACAGAGACATATCTGAAAGCCCATTTTGGGATATCCTTTACTTGGACTCCTGGGACACTCCAGTCTTAACAAGAGTCACTTACTCTTTCTCTAGGTTGTGCTGCTGAGGAATACCAGGGAAAGAACTTGAAACATATGGAATTTTCTGGCGCTATTAGCTGGCTGTGCTATCTTACTTCATCTATATGGATGTATATTTTTCTTTGTGCAAATTTCTCAGCCTGAAATTATTTTGCCACTCATGCTTTATAAAACTCTTTGGCTTTCTGATGTCAGGGTACATATGAGATGTATTTTGTTGATGTTCAGTCAATAAGTTGTGTCTGAATCTTTGCAACCCCACAGACCGCAGCACGCCAGGCTTCCCTGTCCTTCACTGTCTCCTGGAATTTGCTCAAATTCATGTCCAAATTCATGTTAGATGCTATCTAACCATCTCATCCTATGCCATCCCCTTCTCATTTGCTTTCTGTCTTTCCCAGCATCAGAGTCTTTTCCAATATGAGATGTATGTGTGTCTGTCATTTTACAGTTTTCTATAATATGGCATGAATTTTCATGAATTGAAGAGCTATAGGAATCTACTGTAATGAATAAGAGCATTAACTTTTATTCAGGGTGGCAAAAGTCTGAATCATGACACTCAACCTAAATGGGTGATTTTGGGCAAGTTACTTGACCTCTCAGAAGTTCAGTTTTCTTAAAATGTGAATTGGAGATAACAGTAATATATGCCCCAAGCCCACGGCCTGTCTTAGAGTAAGTCCTCAATAAATGGGATGATTATTACTATTATTATTAGGATGGCCAAATCAGGATAATTTGGAGATAAACAGGATCACTATATATAAGTTTTTAATAATTACAGTGAAACAACAGGCATAAACCAGTGGTATCCTGAGTTTAGTGGGTCATATAGTCAACCTGATTATTGTAGGCTATAGACAACCCAAGTATGAGCATGGGGAAATTAGAAATTGAATTTCTCATTTTGTCCCAATGTTGAGAGGTACATAGGGCCACCAGGGTAACAAACCAGGGGATAGGTTTTATAGTTTTTCTTGTTTACATTTTTTTGGCAAACCTTGCTTTCAGTATACAAGGAACAGTTTGTAGTCATGCCCTTAGTTTTGCGCATGCACACGTTCATACAAGGGTAGTCCTTCCCCAGTTAAAGCACTTTGACTGTAAAGGACAATAAGGATTTATGCTTAGTGACCTCTGCAAGTTTTCTTTCTTTGTTGCAAAATTATGGGGAACAACAACTTGATTTATTCCATGAGTTTTGTACTACACTGCCAATAAGTAAATTGGTTCATGGTAATCACAGTATTCACCTCGATTAAATGATCATCAATTGAGTTATTTGCCTTTTTGCATGTAATTTATTACCGTCTACTTTTCTCTTTCAATTAGGAAGTTGGAATATATAATTTACTTGATTCTAGCGATTGCAAGAGAACTAGAATTCTAAAATGATTATCTTAAATATTTAGCAATTAGAAATGTTTAGTTTCCTTATATTTTACTGACAGTACATAGGTAGGAAATTATTTTGTTGTATGCAATCAAAAACAATTATTTCCTTATGCAAAATCTACATCAGAAAAGGGAAAGATAAAGCATATGAGGAAACACATTTTGCCTAATGATTTTCTCTCAGGAAAAATATTGCTATCTTGATCCTTTTTAATTAAATAAGAATTTAGCACTTTTCATGTGTGTTCTTAATGTCAGACTCTTTGGTTATCACACTTACACCTCTGTTATTAATGTTAGCCATGGTTTGCAGATGAGGAAAAGCTAGTTATCAATGAATAATTCAGATTCCATAACTGTCAGACCTCATTATTTTAAATAGGGGATGGTAGTTCCAGTTGTAACCAGCTAATTGCCTCCTTTAAACTTAAACTGTTAGACTATTTCACATAATTCTAATTTAAAAAAAAAACCACTTTAAATACATTTAAAATTGCTGTAGCACACAAAGCAGTTTGCTTTAAATCAGTCTAGAAGAATAAAAGGCAATATGCTGTGATCTATCTCCAGAAAAGAATTAACATTTATTTTAATTCAATCTACTAGCTCTTGTGAAATGTGTACTTAACATAAAATGAATCAGATGTTTTTAATTTATGAAACATAAGACTGAGATTGAATAATTCAGTTTAAAATTTGGTATCTTTTTGTTTAAACATGTTGCCAAATAAATGTGGAAAACAAAAGTGAATGTGATGGAAGGGTTAACCAATGGTTATTGCTTTCACTTCCTCAATCTCTGGCATTTTAAAATTAAAATAATTATAACTTTACTCATGACTGTAATCTGTTAAGTCCCTGTGGAGACAGTGCAGGTGAACTGGCTCAGATCTTCCTTCAGGAGAAGCTGCTGCTAGGGACATAGTTGGTAGACATTTCCCAGTGGTCACATGTTCTGATCTACCTAGGTGTTCAGATTAAAGCCGCATTCTTCCTGGGCTTGTCCCAGCCAGTGACTAAGCATGGGGGAGTACTAGCACCAGGCTATCCAGGCAACGAGGCATTCCTAAGAAGGCAGTCCTTTTTCTGGGACTCTTCCTTAGCCTGGCCCAAACTTTCTCAGAACTGTGCTTTTCCTGGTCAGTTCTGCTTTCTTCCCTCTGTCCTGTTCCAGCCCTCAGACCTGTATCATGCCCTACAAGTTTACCATACCTACTCCTGCTTGGGCTTCTCCTTATCTTTCATATGTGTTTTTCCCAATAAATCTCTTGAACATCTAATTTTGTCATGTTGTTTGCTCCTTGGAGGATGTGGACTAATACAGCAAGAATTCTGCAATCTCTTCATGGTCCCATTAAACAATTCTATTAACAAATCTAACCTCTTTTATTTGTCTGTGATCTTCTTTAGAGCTTTAGAAAGGTATGTCCTCTCAATAATGAAGACCTCCATGTAGTTGTTGAGGTCCATATAGAATCATATTTTTTTCCTTTTTCAGGTCAAATAACCCTACCTCTTGTGATTCTCTTGTAACCCCAATATGTGTTTTTTTTTTTTCTATAATCTCCAGGTTCTCAGTAGATCTCAACATGAATAGATAAAGCCTGAATATATATCTGTTATTTTTACATAAACATATTAAGTCTAGCTCACTCCTATTTTCAGTGAGGTCACTGCCTTTTGGAAAAATAAATTCCATATATCCCAGGTCTACAAAACATGTGCTTTTGGTGTGAATTCTACCTTTATTTTGTAAATTTTGATTAGGAACAATGTTGTTCCTTATCACTATAAATGGTGTGTGTGAAATGGTATGTGTGTGTGTGAGTTTCTCAGTCATGTCTAACTTTTTGTGACCCCGTGGACTGTAGACTGCCAGGCTCCTCTGTCCATGGGATTCTCCAGGCAAGGATACTGGAGTGGAACTGGGGGGACATCTCACAATTTTTAAAAAACAGCAAAGCTTTGCTGTGATTATTTCAGCTGTTCAGTAAGTATGATTTCAGATTTTTGGAAAATATTTGTTAAAGATTTATGCCTATGTTGTGTAGATGTAGAAACAACATAACTTTCATTATAAGGAGGAAGGAACACAATTCTGCCTTACTGTCTGCTGATGGATATTGTGTCTGTGTTCTCCAACATCTAAAGTTTCTTGTCCTGTCCCAAAGATAAGAAAAGGGCACCTGTGAGAAGTTATATGAATATTTTGAAAGAATGTACTGAGTTTACAGTGAAGTTTAAAATATGTTTTCGGAGTTTAATATCAAGATATCAGCAACAGTGTGTTGTACTCATTAAAAGAGGAAATTCTGGAGCCACACACATTGTCATAGTTCAGTTTTACTTATTTTTATTTTTATTTTATTTTAGTTCGGTTTTAATAGCACCTTCACACTAGCTTTTTTCTTGAAGAGCTCTCTAGTCTTTCCCATTCTATTGTTTTTCTCTATTTCTTTGCATTGATCGCTGAGGAAGGCTTTCTTATCTCTCCTTGCTATTCTTTGGAACTCTGCATTCAAATGGGTATATCTTTCCTTTTCTCCTTTGCTTTTCAGTTCTCTTCGTTTCACAGCTATTTGTAAGGCCTCCTCAAACAACCATTTTGCCTTTTTGCATTTCTTTTCCATGGGGATGGTCTTGATCCCTGTCTCCTGTACAATGTCACGAACCTCCATCCATAGTTCATCAGGTTATCTGTCTATCAGATCTAGTCCCTTAAATCTATTTCTCACTTCCACTGTAGAGTCATAAGGGATTTGATTTAGGTCATACCTGAATGGTCTAGTGGTTATCCCTGCTTTCTTCATTTTAAGTCTGAATTTGGCAATAAGGAGTTCATGATCTGAGCCACAGTCAGCTTCCGGTCTTGTTTTTGCTGACTGTATAGAGCTTCTCCATCTTTGGCTGCAAAGAATATAATAGATCTGATTTCGGTGTTGACCATCTGGTGATGTCCATGTGTAGAGTCTTCTCTTGTGTTGTTGGAAGAGGGTGTTTGCTATGACCAGTGCATTCTCTTGGCAAAACTCTGTTAGCCTTTGCCCTGCTTCATTCCATACTCCAAGGCCAAATTTGCCTATTACTCCAGGTGTTTCTTGACTTCCTACATTTGCATTCCAGTCCCCTATAATGAAAAGGACATTTTGGGGGGGTGTTAGTTCTAAAAGGTGTTGTAGGTCTTCATAGAACCGTTCAACTTCAGCTTCTTCAGCATTATTGGTTGGGGCATAGGCTTGGATTACCGTGATATTGAATGGTTTGCCTTGGAAACGAACGGAGATTATTTTGTCGTTTTTGAGATTGCATACAAGTACTGCATTTCGGACTCTTTTGTTGACTATGATGGCTACTCCATTTCTTCTAAGGGATTCCTGCCCACAGTAGTAGATATAATGGTCATCTGAGTTAAATGCACCCATTGCAGTCCATTTTAGTTTGCTGATTGCTAGAATGTCGACATTCACTCTTGCCATCACCTGTTTGACCACTTCGAATTTGCCTTGATTCATGGACCTAACATTCCAGGTTCCTATGCAATATTGCTCTTTACAGCATCAGACCTTGCTTCTATCACGAGTCCCATCCACAACTGGGTGTTGTTTTTGCTTTGGCTCCATCCCTTCATTCTTCTTGGAGTTATTTCTCCACTGATCTCCAGTAGCATATTGGGCACCTACTGACCTGGGGAGTTCCTCTTTGAGTATCCTATCATTTTGCCTTCTCAAACTGTTCATGGGGTTCTCAAGGCAAGAATAGTGAAGTGGTTTGCCATTCCCTTCTCCAGTGGACCACATTCTGTCAGACTGCTCCACCATGACCCGTCCATCTTTGGTGGCCCCACGCGGCATGGCTTAGTTTCATTGCGTTAGACACGACTGTGGTCCTGTGATCAGATTGGCTAGTTTTCTGTGATTATGGTTTTAGTGTGTCTGCCCTCTGATGCCCTCTCGCAACACCTACCGTCTTACTTGGGTTTTTATTACCTTGGATGTGGGGTGTCTCTTCACGGCTGCTCCAGCAAAGCGCAGCTGCTGCTCCTTCCCTTGGACGAGGGGTATCTTCTCACAGCCGCCCCTCCTGACCTTGAACGTGGAGCAGCTCCTCTCGGCCCTCCTGCGCTTGCGCAGCAGCTGCTCTTTGGAGGTGGGGTAGCTTCTCTGGGGTGGGGCCCCTGAACTCCGGGTGGGGTGGTTATTCTTGGTCGCCGCCCCTGACCTCGGGCATGGGGAAACTCCTCTCGGCCGCTGCTTCTGCGCTGTCACAGCCTGGCGCTCTCAGTTGCTACCCCTGACCTTGGGAGAGGGGTAGCTCCTCATGGCCACGCTTCTCCGCAGTCCGTCGCAGCCGGTGCGCTTGAAGAAAATTAGACATATCAAGGGAACATTTCATGCAAAAATGGGCTCAATAAAGGACAGAAATGGTATGGACCTAACAGAATCAGAAGATATTAAGAAGAGGTGGCAAGAATACACAGAAGAATTGTACAAAAAAGATCTTCAAGACCCAGATAATCACAATGGTGTGATCGCTCACCTAGAGCCAGACATCCTGGAATGTGAAGTCAAGTGGGCCTTAGGAAGCATCACTACGAACAAAGCTAGTGGAGGTGATGGAATTCCAGTTGAGTTATTTCAAATCCTGAAAGATGCTGTGAAAGTGCTGCACTCAATATGCCAGCAAATTTGCAAAACTCAGCAGTGGCCACAGGACTGGAAAAGGTCAGTTTTCATTCCAATGCCTAAGAAAGGCAATCCCAAAGAATGCTCAAACTACTGCACAATTGCACTCATCTAACACGCTAGTAAAGTAATGCTCAAAATTCTCCAAGCCAGGCTTCAGCAATACATGAACCATGAACTTCCAGATGTTCAAGCTGGTTTTAGAAAAGGCAGAGGAACCAGAGATCAAATTGCCAACATCTGCTGGATCATTGAAAAAGCAAGAGAGTTCCAGAAAAACATCTATTTCTGCTTTATTGACCATGCCAAAGCCTTTGACTGTGTGGATCACAATAAACTGTGGAAAATTCTGAAAGAGATGGGAATACCAGACCATCTGACCTGCCTCTTGAGAAACCTGTATGCAGGTCAGGAAGCAACAGTTAGAACTGGACATGGAGCAACAGACTGATTCCAAATAGGAAAAGGAGTACGCCAAGGCTGTATATTGTCACCTTGCTTGTTTAATTATATGTAGAGTACATCATGAGAAATGCTGGGCTAGAAGAAGCACAAGCTGGAATCAAGACTGCCAGGAGAAATATCAGTAACCTCAGATATGCAGATGACACCGCCCTTATGGCAGAAAGTGAAGAGGAACTAAAAAGCCTCTTGATGAAAGTGAAAGAGGAGAGTGAAAAAGTTGGCTTAAAGCTCAACATTCAGAAAACTAAGATCATGGCATCTGGGCTCATCACCTCATGGGAAATAGATGGGGAGACAGTGGAAACAGTGTCAGACTTTATTTTTTGGGGCTCCAAAATCACTGCAGATGGTGACTGCAGCCATGAAATTAAAAGACACTTACTCCTTGGAAGGAAAGTTATGACCAATCTAGATAGCATATTAAAAAGCAGAGACATTACTTTGCCAACAAAGGTACGTCTGGTCAAGGCTATGGTTTTTCCAGTGGTCATGTATGGATGTGAGAGTTGGACTGTGAAGAAAGCCAAGTGCAGAAGAGTTGATGCTTTTGAACTTTGGTGTTGGAGAAGTCTCTTGAGAGTCCCTTGGACTGCAAGGAGATCCAACCAGTCCATCCTAAAGCAGATCAGTCCTGGGTGTTCACTGGAAGGACTGATGCTGAAGCTGGAACTGCAGTACTTTGGCCACCTCATGCAAAGAGTTGACTCGTTGGGAAAGACCCTGATGCTGGGAGGGATTGGGGGCAGGAGGAGAAGGGGAAGACAGAGGATGAGATGGCTGGATGGCATCACCGACTCGATGGGCTTGAGTTTGAGTAAACTCTGGGAGTTGGTGATGGACAGGGAGGCCTGGCGTGCTGCGATTCATGGGGTCGCAAAGAGTCGGACACCACTGAGCGACTGAACTGAACTGAACTGAACTCACACTAGCTTTAAGACCTTGGCTTAGTCCAGGATGCTCTCTGGGCCTCCATTGTCCCACCTATGAAACCAGTAGTTAATTGTAGCTGGGGATGAGACTAGACAAACTCTAAGGCCACTTTTAACCCCTTACGTCTCTGAGTTTGGTTAGTGCAATATGTCCACACTTCTTTAAAGGAAATGTTCTCTGCATATTTAAAAAGAGCAAGTCTTTGTTTACTTTTTCTAATATTAATCTATACTGGCTGAAACACTACACAGGGTTGCCCAAATTTAATATCCATTTCTGGGAAGAGGTTAAAAGTAAACTTATTTTCCTCTGGTTCAGATGTAGGGCATTTTTACTTACTTTTATTTTTTTCTAACAGATAAGTCTGCTTCCCTAGTCCCCCTTACTATAGTTAACAGTATACTAAGGTTTGAGAAAATGAAACTCAGATTATTTTTTTTAAATTGGGGGATAATGCAGATTTCTTTTGTCAATTTACAGTCGCAAACAACCTCTGAAATATTAGCGCTTCTGAAAGGTTTGTTCCCCTTTGTTACTCTGATCTCTGGACAATGAGTCGTTTTTGTCTGCTTTGTAACGTTCTGAAAGTATAATAGGCTACCGTGAAATAATGCAGTAAATATTTCCTCTTCATGAATTCTTATATTCTGACAGGTTTTTTCCCCCCAGTGAAGATGAAATAGAGACACATACAATTAATGTCAGTTACAGTTCATAGAAGGAGCACTTTTCTTCCCCTGCAGTGACTGAACGTTTAGAAACTGAAAGGTGTACCTTCTATAAGCTATGTGTCAGCTTAGCTGACTCAGATCCAGCTTTGTGTTTTAAGTACTGTGCTCAGAGAGAAGTCCATCTAGGTGTCTGAATGTCATGCCTGTGATCACACCAGATACTGTGGTAATAATGGAGGGCTTGCTTATTGGTCTTAAAACTCTGCATTGGCTTTTCTCCTTTCTCATGATGTATATCTTTAATGAATTTAACCATTTTGCTTAGTAACTGACTGGACTCTACAAAAAAAAAAAAACTGTTGAGCATTAATGTGCTAGATTTTGTATTTTCAGGTAATTACATAAATAAAACAATAAAGGTTGTAAAGTATACTCAGAATTTATGCCCCTGATGCTATGGTTTGGAATTCTACTGTAACACTTTCTTGTCATGTGCATTTAATCCAGTTAATTCTGTTGCAGAATAATGAAAATAGATGGCTTTTGGTTTTCTTTATTTTTTTTTTATTTTAGGTTTTAGACTTTAAACCTGCAAAATTTGTTCTAGTAGAAATAGAAGACAGATTTGCAAGAAATACAGGAAAGAAATAAATGGGGTTATTAAGTAACTCCATTGAAGTAGAGAAATATTTTGGGTTGTATATATTTTGCCCACTATTTGGCATTGAGAAGACTTTGATAACCTAGGACAAGTTTCTGAGAATTAAGTGGTCTTTATGCTCATAAATTATACTTAAGTCACAGATTTACTTGAAGTCGTTTGAACCTGGTGAAAGTGAGAATCCAAAGGAACACTTCACTTTCTGATATGTAAGAAAATTGAAGTATTCTCAAAGACAAAGAGTGGAATGTTACAGAATGACTTCTTATGGGGACTATTATCACCTGTTCTATAGAGGACAAATTCCTTTTTTTGACTGTGATATTGTGATAAACAGAAAGTTCCAGGAAAAAAGTGTAACTATGGTTCCCTAAGGATTTAGTCAGACTTCTAAGGTATATTAAGTGATTCTAACATATGGTACAGATGGATTGCAAGATACACCTGAGAAATTGACTAGTCCTAGCATTTGGTGTTTATGTTTTGACTTTAAAATAGCCATTCATTAGCTGTGTGTGTATGTGTGTGTGTGTGTGTGTGTTTAAAGGCAGTTAAGAAAACCATTACTTTTATTGTTTCCCAGAACATGGAAGGGACTACTTCACTGTAGAAGATTTAAGAGCACTCTTCACTGGTATTTGTTAAGCAGCAACTCTTAACATGAGGAATGGATAGCTTGTGGAGATATCGTTTTTCCTTTTCAGTGTTCTAAGATGTAGCAACTCTACATTAGCTTTTCTTTTAAGAATAATTATTTTAATTCCCCAAACTTCTAGTAGCAATAACAGTGCACTCACAAGTACTTGCTGAGTTCTAACGGAGACGAACAATATTTGACAGTCGGCCAAATCTGGCATTTGTGATCTTGACCACCTTGACATTTAACACTCTATAGTTTCAGTTCTGAAATGTTTTTCCATTGGAAACAGATTGAGCTTTTTAAGTATAAAATTAATATAGAAAAAAATACAGCAATTATTATGTAAATTATTACATATTAAGAACTCATATGATTACATTAAGATCTGCGTTTCTGAGTTTTCTTTAGATGCCACATGTTAGTGAGAACATATATAATTTTTCTTTCTTTGACATTTCTCTTAGCATAATACCTGCAAGGTCCATCCATGTTATTACAATTGGCAGATGTTCCTTTGTATCTTTTTTTAATGGCTGAAGAATATGCCATTGTGTATGTATATATACTTAGGTTTTTTCCAGGTTTTTACTATTGTAAATAACACTGCAGTGAACATGGGGTGCAGATATGTTTTCGGAACAGTGATTTCATTTCCTTCAGATATATACCCAGAAGTGGAATTGTTGGATCACATGGTAGCTCTATTTTTAATATTTTGAGGAACCTCCATATTAGTTTCCATAATGACTGTACCAATTTATATCCCCACCAACAGTGCACAAGGCTTCCCTTTTGCCCACATCCTTACCAGCATTTGTTGTCTCTTATCTTTTTGGTGATAGCCATTCTAACAGGTGTGAAGTTTTATTCCAAGAACTATGTAGTCTCTCCTAGAAACCTGGGGAGTTCATCTTTCGGTGTCCTATCTTTTTGCCTTTTTGTACTGTTCATGGGGTTCTCAAGGCAGGAATGCTGAAGTGGTCTGCCATTCCCTTCTCCAGTGGACCACATTCTGTCAGATCTCTCCACCATGACCCGTCTCTGTTGGGTGGCCCCACATGGCAAGGCTTAGTTTCGTTGAGTTAGACAAGGCTGTGGTCCTGTGATCAGATTGCCCAGTTGTCTGTGATTGTGGTTTTAGTCTGTCTGCCCTCTGATGCCTTCTCTCAGCGCCTACCATCTTACTTGGGTTTCTCTTACCTCAGACTGGGGTTTCTCTTCACGGCTGCTCCAGCAAAGTGCAGCCACTGCTCCTTACCTTGGACGTGGGGTAGCTCCTCTTGGCTGCCGCCCCTACCTTGGACATGGGGTAGTTCCTCTCGGACACTCCTGTGCCATGGCAGCCGCCGCTCCTGCCAGGTCAGTAGGTGCCCAATATGCTACTGGAGATCAGTAGAGAAATAACTCCAGGAAGAATGAAGGGATGGAGCCAAAGCAAAAACAACACCCAGTTGTGGATGTGACTGGTGATAGAAGCAAAGTTCAATGCTGTAAAGAGCAATATTGCATAGGAACCTGGAATGTCAGGTCCATGAATCAAGGCAAATTGGAAGTGGTCAAACAGGAGATGGCAAGAGTGAACATCACCATTCTAGGAGTCAGTAACCTAAGGTGGACTGCAATGGGTGAATTTAACTCAGATGACCATCATGTCTACTACTGTGAGCAGGAATCCCTTAGAAGAAATGAAGTAGCCATCATAGTTAACAAAAGAGTCTGAAATGCAGTACTTGGATGCAATCTCAAAAACGACAAAATGATCTCTGTTCGTTTCCAAGGCAAACCATTCAATATCATGGTAATCCAAGTCTATACTCCGACCAGTAATGCTGAAGAAGCTGAAGTTAAATGGTTCTGTGGAGACCTACAAGACCTTCTGTAACTAACACCCCCAAAAAATGTCCTTTTCATTATATGGGGCTGGAATGCAAATGTAGGAAGTCAAGAAACACCTGGAGTAACAGGCAAATTTGGCCTTGGAGTACAGAATGAAGCAGGGCAAAGGCAAATAGGGTTCTGCCAAGAGAAAAACACTGGTCATAGCAAACACCCTCTTCCAACAACACAAGAGAAGACTCTACACATGGACATCACCAGATGGTCAACACCAAAATCAGATTGATTATATTCTTTGCAACCAAAGATGGAGAAGTTCTATACAGTCAGCAAAAACAAGACCGGGAGCTGACTGTGGCTCAGATCATGAACTCCTTATTGCCAAATTCAGGCTTAAATTGAAGAAAGTGGGGAAAACCACTACACCATTCAGGTATGACCTAAATCAAATCCCTTATGACTATACAGTGGATGTGAGAAATAAATTTAAGGGACTAGATCTGATAGAGTGCCTGATGAACTATGGACGGAGGTTCATGACATTGCACAGGAGACGGGGATCAAGACCATCCCCATGGAAAAGAAATGCAAAAAAGCAAAATGGCTGTCTGAGGAGGCCTTACAAATCGCTGTGAAGAGAAGTGAAAAGCAAAGGAGAAAAGGAAAGATATACCCATTTGAATGCAGAGTTCCAAAGAATAGCAAGGAGAGATAAGAAAGCCTTCCTCAGCGATCAATGCAAAGAAATAGAGGAAAACAATAGAATGGGAAAGACTAGAGAACTCTTCAAGAAAATCAGAGATACCAAGGGAACATTTCATGCAAAGATGGGCTCAATAAAGGACAGAAATGGTATGGACCTAACAGAAGCAGAAGATATTAAGAAGAGATGGCAAGAATACACAGAAGAACTGTACAAAAAAGATCATCAAGACCCAGATAATCACAACGGTGTGATCACTCACCTAGAGCCAAACATCCTGGAGGCTAAAGTCAAGTGGGCCTTAGGAAGCATCACTACAAACAAAGCTAGTGGAGGTGATGGAATTCCAGTTGAGCTATTTCAAATCCTGAAAGATGATGCTGTGAAAGTGCTGCACTCAATATGCCAGCAAATTTGGAAGACTCAGCAGTGGTCACAGGACTGGAAAAGGTCAGTTTTAATTCCAATCCCTAAGAAAGGCAATGTCAAGGAATGCTCAAACTATTGCACAATTGTACTCATCTCACACGCTAGTAAAGTAATGCTCAAAATTCTCCAAGCTAGGCTTCAGCAATACGTGAACAGTGAACTTCCAGATGTTCAAGCTGGTTTTAGGAAAGGCAGAGGAACCAGAGATCAAATTGTCAACATCTGCTGGATCATCAAAAAAGGAAGAGCGTTCCAGAAAAACATCTATTTCTGCTTTATTGACTATACCAAAGCCTTTGACTGTGTGGATAACAATAAATTGTGGGAAATTCTGAAAGAGATGGGAATACCAGACCACCTGACCTGCCTGTTGAGAAACCTGTAATCAGGTCAGGAAGCAACAGTTAGGACTGGACATGGAACAACAGACTGGTTCCAAACACGAAAAGGAGTACATCTAGGCTGTATATTGTCACCTTGCTTATTTAACTTATATGCAGAGTACATCATGAGAAATGCTGGGCTAGAAGAAGCACAAGCTGGAATCAGAATTGCCAGGAGAAATATCAATAACCTCAGATATGCAGATGACACTGCCCTTATGGCAGAAAGCAAAGAACTAAAGAGCCTCTTGATGAAAGTGAAAGAGGAGAGTGAAACAACTGGCTTAAAGCTCAACATTCAGAAAACTAAGATCATGGCATCTGGTCCCATCACTTCATGGCAAATAGATGGGTAAACAGTGGAAACAGTGGCTGACTTAATTTTTGAGGGGCTCCAAAATCACTGCAGATGATGATTGCAGCCCTTATGTTAAAAGATGCTTACTCCTTGGAAGGAAAGTTATGACCAACCTAGAGAGCATTATTAAAAAGCAGTGACATTTCTTTGTCAACAAAAGTCCATCTAGTCAAGGCTATGGTTTTTTGAGTAGTCATGTAAGGATGTGAAATTTGGACTAAAGAAAGCTGAGCGCTGAAAAACTGATGCTTTTGAACTGTGGTGTTGGAGAAGACTCTTAAGAGTCCCTTGGACTGCAAGGAGATCCAACCAGTCCTTCCTAAAGGAGATCAGTCCTGGGTGCTCATTGGAAGGACTGATGTTGAAGCTGAAACTCCAATACTTTGGCCATCTGATGCCAAGAGCTGACTCATTTGAAAAGACCCTGGTGGTGGGATAGCTTTAGGGCAGGAGGAGAGGGGATGACAGGCATGAGACGGTTGGATGGTATCACCGACTCAATGGACATGGTTTTGGGTAGACTCCGGCAGTTGGTGATGGACAGGGAAGCCTGACATGCTGTGTTTCATGGGGCCAGAAAGAGTCAGACAGGACTGAGCGACTGAACTTAACTGAACTGATGTTGTCTCTCTTCTTTGGAAAATGAATTTGTTACTTAGTGTCATTATAAGAGATTTCTAGTGTCTTGTGTTACTCTATATTTAGGAACACATCCAGTAATTGAGAATTCAACCATATGTATATTCTCTCTAGTTATATTATTGAGGGCATTTTATATATGTATATATACACACACACACATATATATTTTCTTGTGTATATTACTTCATTGATTCTAGTTCTGCTTGCTGCATGAGGTAAGATTCTCACTCTTGCTGTTGTCATTGGAATACATTGGAGAAAGCTCCAAGCATCATATTGTTTCATCCATAAATATATCACTCTATATCCTTAAAATGTAAGAACTCTTTTATATAAGATAAAGCCTTATCATATCTAAAAATAGTTAAAATAATTCTTAGCATAACTAAATATACAGTCAGTGTACAAATTTCCCTTATTGTCATATCCACATACATACATGTATATATGTATATTTTTTCCATTTTGTTTGTTCAGATCAGAACCCAAACATGTTTCCAGTATTGCATTTGTTTCATGAAATGGCAACCCACTCCAGTATTCTTGCCCAGAAAATTCCATGGACAGAGGAGCCTGGTGGGCAACAGTTCATAGGGTCACAAAAAGTCAGACACGACTGAACGACAAACACAAGATATTTCAAATGAATAGTTTCCTCTTACTCTATTGCCATTTATTTATGAAAGAATTTCCTATGTGCTGGATTTTGCTGATTGCATTTCTGTGGTGTTGTTTAACATGATCTGTTATCCCAATTTGACAAGACTCAGGATTGAATTTTTGCAAGGAAGCTATAAAGTGGTGTTCATTTTCCATGGTAATGCACCAGGAATCATATGTCATCCATTATGTCTCTTTTTGGAATATTTAGATTGGTCATTGGATTTACACACATACTATCAGTGTTATCTGTCCATTGTAAAGTTCTTGCTTAGCTTTTCAGTCAAAGATTTTCATAACCATTATTGATCATAATAGTAGTTTATTTAAAAGATCATGTCTATTTTTGCTGTTTAAAAAGCACTGTTTCAGTTCAAACAGTATGTTTGTTGTGGAGATGTGAAGACAATGACAGTTTCTAATATTTTGCTTCTCCTAGGGGTGAGAGAAAAATGGAAGAATTTCATTAACACATTTGTGTGTGTGTGTTATTTCAGTTAGTCAATGCTATAAATGTAGCTATTTTCTAATAGCTAGAGTCAACATTCTCAAAAATACTATGACATGATTCTAGCTACTGTGAAAAAAATAGTTTGCTCTAATTGCAAAGAATGATTCCTAGTTAGCGCTAAATAGAGATAATGATTTGTTGGGGCTTTCAGCATGATTTCTCATCCACCATATCATCTGATTCTCACAGTGACTGTATGTGATTAACAAGGAAAGAATGATTTTCTGTGTTTTACAAATATGGAAACTGAGGCTCAGAGAGCTGAAATCAGTTTCCATTGTCACCCACCGATTCAGTAGGGAAATTGGGATCAGATCTCAGATTCTTGTCTCCAAATCCAGGGTCCTTTTGGTTGTGCAATAGTTATCTTTAGATTCAGTCTTCCTGGCTATTTGTTAACTTCAATAATAAGTACTGATAAGTCAATAGATCAGTATAAAACTGTCAGTATGCTCTATATGAAGAAATATAATTAAAGTTGTGCTTAAAATTAAAAGTTGCTTGTAATTATTTTCGTGGGACCAGTAAAGGGTATCAGCTACCTACCAATTTTCATTTTTTTTATTGCTATTTTTGTTATATTAGCACATTCTCAAAGTGTCTTATAAATCTCGAATATTTGACAGATTCAGGGAATAAGATATTTTCTCTCCACAGCAGGACTTGATAAGATGGTGCAAGGAAAGAAAATAAACCAGTAATTATAGCATGGATTAATAAGATGATGGGTCTTAGGCTTCAACAATTGTCAATTTTGACTTGACCCTAAATTCTGGCTCTCTTATTACTGTCAGTATATCAAGTGACCAAGTGTAACTTGTTCAAAACACATAAGATACATTTTATAAATATATGTAGTTGTTTTCTGTATAAATGATTCTATTTGTTTTTAAGGGTCAGGCATGGATAATTACACCTCTGAAATTTTCTTCATATTTTCCACCTGAAGAAATGACCTTCTTTAGTTTGTTTCCAAAGGTTGACTCTACAGCAGCTGCTGTGTCTAAGGATGGCCTTAGCATTGGCCCTAGTGCCAAAGGGCACAGAAGCCCGGTGTAACCTACCTAAGGAGACCCAGATGTCAAAGTTGGCACAAATCTGGCTTTCCACAGGCCCACGTTGTCTGTTTATTCCTAGACCTAAAAAAATCTGGGCCATATTTCAAATCTAGTAGATTTTAGTGTTTATTACCAGAGCATAATTTCTACAGCATCTCTGATGATATTTGATTCCCAAAGTCAAGGATAAAAGTACAATTCTTAAGGAGTTTCTCAGATGCTGGAGATTTATTTGAATGATTTGAGTGACATGTTTTCTTAAAAAAAGCTAACTTATCCTCTTGGAGGAAACTCCCTGTTTTTTTTTTTACTTAGAAACCAATAACAGATAAGAGTAAACAATACCATGAAAAAAAAAATGTGAGAGAAAAAGATAATATGGACATGCTGTGAATACTCACATACTATGTGCCTAACCTAATGCCCACATTGATAAGATGAAGATTTTGGTTTTAGCAATGCTCTTAAGTAGATTGGAAGACCATCTATAAGGTATGTTATTTTTCTTGGTGTCTTTATGTTGTGTTTTACATCAGCAGAAATTTTAATCAGATGGAAAACTCAAGACTTTCCAGTCTGTATATCATGGCAAGTCTTACAGAAGTGTCTGTATCTCCAAAGTGTCTTGTCTTTGCTAGTGTAACATGCAGTGTCCTTCAGGATACAATTATTAGCCATTTTATTCCCTCTTTTCTGATGAGGAAACCAAAGCTCAGAAGCTAAATACTTTGGAAATCTGAGTAGGAATTAAGAATTTGGTCTTCCTGACTCAAAAGCCAGAACTTTTGTTTCTCAAGTTCAAGAGGCTAATGTTACACTTGGATACTTTTTGACTTTATTCATGAAAGCAAAATACCAAGATTATGCCAATTTTATGAATTTAAGATTTGAGATTAAAGGTAAAATTTGAAAAGACATAATAAGTTTATTGGGAGATATTTTTAGCAATAAAGTACATTGTTGTGCCTAACTTTTCCTAGATTTACAAGTGTTTCTGTAGAAGGGACATTAGGAATCATCCAGTGGTGCAAACTCCCTACTAATGCAAGATTTCTTTTCATACCATCCTCCAGAGTACACTTCTTCCTGAAACATACCAGTGAGGGGAGAATGTGCTTGGAGAAGCAGTTTGGTCTTCATTATCTTGAACTATTGTAAGGTCCTTTCCTCTTTCTAACTGAAATCTGCCTTCTGTTAAATCCACTTCTTGCCTTGGTCTGACTTGTACTATAATATACAAAACATACATTCTTTCATTTACACACTGGCCCTTCTCACCTCTTGGTTATACACTTCCAGTATTATTCATTGTCCCTGAAACTCAAGGTTAAGTATGCTAACAAGGTCAACAATGTTAAAAAGAAACTGAGGTCAAGAAGGGGAATGACGCATTGAGGAATCACAGAACTAATGGCCAGTTCTTCAAAACGATGCAGGCAGCATTCCGTGATCACTGGATAAGAATCTCCAGTATTTTTAAGACTACCCATATTGTTGACTTCATACCATTATCAACAAATAATATTTATTAAGAGCGCTTGGGAAAATGACACAGTGTTAACTGAAGGCATGGCCTATTTTCAATGGCTTGTTTCCATGTGGGAATCTCTTCTTGCCAAATGATTAGAGAGCTCTTAAATATATTTACATTAGCATCACTATTTGTCTAAAAATTTAATAAGAAAGCTGAGCTCCTCTTAAAAATAGATGATCTCATGTTGGAAGAAAATATTTTTTTCCCATCAGATTGATACAGTTTACTTAACTGTGTATTTTTTCTTAAGCACTAGTCTGCAAAATGAAATTATCATGGGCTCAAAATACCCTCAAAATTGTCTATAATATAATCTTTAGTCATAAATCATTATGCAGGAGTAGCTGAACACATTTTTAGAAAATATTATTAGAAAATTTGCAGTAATTTCCAGGGAGATACTGGAAAGGTCCATTCTACTTCTCAGAGCTACACAATTTAACCACAGGCTGATTGTATTTTTAAGTTATAAAACCTTATTGAGAAATCCTGTATCATCTGAAATCAGTGAGTTCTGAAAGCTTCACAATCTACCAAATCCTAGTGATTTTAAAATAATATTTGAAAGGTTATTCATGAATAATAAATCTCCCAGTATAGCTAATCCTCATTACAGTGTCATTATAAAACTACATGAAGAAGGCAATGGCACCCACTCCAGTACCCTTGCCTGGAAAATCCCATGGATGGAGGAGCCTGGTGGGTGGCGGTCCATGGGGTCGTTAAGAGTCGGAGCGACTTCACTTTCACTTTTCACCTTCATGCATTGGAGAAAGAAGTGGCAGCCCACTCCAGTGTTCTTGCCTGGAGGATCCCAGGGATGGGGGAGCCTGGTGGGCTGACATCTATGGGGTCACACAGAGTTGGACACGACTGAAGTGACTTAGCAGCAGCAGCAGCAGCAACATAAAACTATATAAAATCATCAAATACAATAAGGAAAACATAGATATGAGTTTTACAATCTCTTCTCTCTCCAAATCTTTTACAATAGTTTCTAATAAATAGAAAAGTGTATAAATGTTTATAAATTATATATTTATAATGCTGAAAATACAATTGCTTTTTGATTTTTCAGAACTTTCCCTGCCTGCATGCTCAGTTGTGTCCTATTCTTTGTGACCCCATGGACTGTAGCCCACCGGGCTCCTCTGTCTGTGGAATTTTCCAGGCAAGAACCGTGATCTTTCAGACTCAGGAATTGAACCTGCATCTCCTGTGACTCTTGCATTGGCAGGCAGATTCTTTACTATTGCACCACCTGAGAAGCCTCAGTCAACCCCAAAATGAGTCATCCAGAACAAGCACACTTCTGAGAACAAGGAGAAGTGAAGAGAATTGATTGTGGCAAAAGTGGTAGAAAATGAGTTCCTGCCTTTACAAAGGATTTAAAATATGATGGCAACTCAGACTACATGCACACAAAAATCACTGAAGACTAAGGCAGAACATGCAAAGCAATGTACATACATTCAAAAAATGCATAATGATGGATAATAATAAATGCTTAGAATCAGAACGTGTATTCTTTAAAGAATTTGGGAGTGGGCCTACATTTTCAAAAAGTACATGGGTAGAAAGATTATGTGTTTGTATATGTATAGAGTTTCAGTGTTAAGGAGAAATAGTCAAAGTAATAGGACTATGGCACAAATGGAGACTAAGAATTAAGATGAATCAGAGGTAACTAAACAGCTAAAAAGAAACTATAAAGGAGGATCAGTTCAGTTCAGTTGCTCAGTCGTGTCCGACTCTTTGCGACCCCATGAATCGCAGCACGCCAGGCCTCCCTGTTCATCACAAACTCCCGGAGTTTACCCAAACACATGTCCATCGAGTCGATGATGCCATCCAGCCATCTCATCCTCTGTCATTCCCTTCTCCTCCTGCCCCCAATCCATCCCAGCATCAGGGTCTTTTCCAATGAGTCAACTCTTTGCATGAGGTGGCCAAAGTATTGGAGTTTCAGCTTCAACATCAGTCCTTCCAATGAGCACCCAGGACTGATCTGCTTTAGGATGGACTGGTTGGATCTCCTTGCAGTCCAAGGGACTCTCAAGAGTCTTCTCCAACACCAAAGTTCAAAAGCATCAATTCTTCTGCGCTTAGCTTTCTTCACAGTCCAACTCTCACATCCATACATGACCACTGGAAAAACCATAGCCTTGACTAGACGGACCTTTGTTGGCAAAGTAATGTCTCTGCTTTTTAATATGCTATTTAGGTTGGTCATAACTTTCCTTCCAAGGAGTAAGCATCTTTTAATTTCATGGCTGCAGTCACCATCTGCAGTGATTTTGGAGCCCCCAAAAATAAAGTCTGACACTGTTTCCACTGTTTCCCCATCTATTTGCCATGAAGTGATGGGATCAGATGCCATGATCTTACTTTTCTGAATGTTGAGCTTGAAGCCAGTTTCACTCTCCTCTTTCACTTTCATTAAGAGGCTTTTAGTTCCTCTTCACTTTCTGCCATAAGGGTGGTATCATCTACATATCTGAGGTTATTGATATTTCTCCCAGCAGTCTTGATTCCAGCTTGTGCTTCATCCAGTCCAGTGTTTCTCATGATGTACTCTGCATATAAGTTAAATAAGCAAGGTGACAATATACAGCCTTGACGTACTCCTTTTCCTATTTGGAACCGGTCTGTTGTTCCATTTCCAGTTCTAACTGTTGCTTCCTGTCCTGCATATAGGTTTCTCAAGAGGCAGGTCAGATGGTCTGGTATTCCCATCTCTTTCAGAATTTTCCACAGTTTATTGTGATCCACACAGTCAAAGGCTTTGGCATAGTCAATAAAATAAAAATATACATTTTCCTGGAACTCTCTTGCTTTTTTGATGATCCAGTGAATGTTGGCAATTTGATCTCTGGTTCCTCTGCCTTTTCTGAAACCAGCTTGAACATCTGGAAGTTCACGGTTCACGCATTGCTAAAGCCTAGCTTGGAGAATTTTGAGCATTACTTTACTAGCGTGTGAGATGAGTGCAATTGTGCAGTAGTCTGAGCATTCTTTGGGATGGCCTTTCTTAGGGATTGGAATGAAAACTGACCTTTTCCAGTCCTGTGGCCACTGCTGAGTTTTTCCAAATTTGCTGGCATATTGCGTGCAGCACTTTCACAGCATCATCTTTCAGGATTTGAAATAGCTCAACTGGAATTCCATCACCTCCACTAGCTTTGTTCGTAGTGATGCTTCCTAAGGCCCACTTGACTTCACATTCCAGGATGTCTGGCTCTAGGTGAGTAATCACACCATCGTGATTATCTGGGTTGTGAAGATCTTTTTTGTACAGTTCTTCTGTGTATTCTTGCCACCTCTTCTTAATATCTTCTGCTTCTGTTAGGTCCATACCATTTCTGTCCTTTATTGAGCCCATCTTTGCATGAAATGTTCCCTTGGTGTATCTAATTTTCTTGAAGAGTTCTCTAGTCTTTCTCATTCTGTTGCTTTCCTCTATTTTTTTGCATTGATTGCTGAGGAAGGCTTTCTTATCTCTCCTTGCTATTCTTTGGAACTCTGCATTCAAATGGGAATATCTTTCCTTTTCTCCTTTGCTTTTCGCTTCTCTGTTTCACAGCTATTTGTAAGCCCTCCTCAGACAACCATTTTTCTTTTTTCATTTCTTTTCCATGGGGATGGTCTTGATCCCTGTCTCCTGTACAATGTCTCGAACCTCCATCCATAGTTCATCAGGCACTCTGTCTATCAGATCTAGTCCCTTAAATCTATTTCTCACTTCCACTGTATAGTCATAAGGGATTTGACTTAGGTCATACCTGAATGGTGTAGTGGTTTTCCCCACTTTCTTCAATTTAAGTCTGAATTTGGCAATAAGGAGTTCATGATCTGAGCCACAGTCAGCTACCAGTCTTGTTTTTGCTGACTGTATAGAGCTTCTCCATCTTTCGCTGCAAAGAATATAGATGAGGATCGTAGCCTTTAATCCTCTTATTATGTTGAACCATATACAATTGTTGATATTAAACTATTTTGACCTACAGATACAGCTGTTTCCTATAGTTGATTGTAAGTTCTCTTATTTAAATTATAAGGGCTGCCCTTATCTTATCAGGAAGGAAGACTGGTGGGTACCCAGGCAAAACTATTAAAGAAGAGGAAAGTTTGATGCTTGTAGGAATTCACATCTGATTTAAGGTCTTTAGGTTATTTTCACGTACGCCACAGTTTAGTAACCATCCATTGGCCACAGTCTTCACTGAAGGAATAGTTCTTGTAGTTACTTTTGAGCTTATCCCATAGGCCTGGTAACACAGAAAGCTGGGTGAGTAGATTCCTAACCCTAAGTATCTGTGATTTGTCCTTGAACGTAAATTCTGCAAAGAAATGTAAAATGGTGATCAACCAGCCCAGTTTTCTCTTTTTCAAAAACTTAGCCAAATACAGGAAATAATCAACTGGTAGTGGGTGTATTTGTAAACATAATGGAGGCATATACAAGGCATATTTTCAGAGTGTTAAAGTAAGAATCAAGGGTACCTACTTCTCAGGAATACTTGTGCATTTTTGGAATTAATTATGTGTGTTGGAATTACATTTTTGGAATTTGCCATCCCACTAAAGCTATGTTTGGACCCAGGAGATAGTCCAGTCTTCTTAAAGCCTGGCAACATGGTGGAACTTCTTGATATTCCTTTGTGTATCATTAAAACAAGTTTCTAATGTATTTAAGTGACTAGAATGAGCTCTGTTCATCTCAACCAAAAGGGCACTCAGACATCAATATGCAGTCCAAACCAGGATTTTAAAGACTAGTGAAATGCTTTAATTTTAGCATTTAGAAAGGAGAGAAGCCAAGACACTGGTTATTTGACTGTATAATCAGCCCTGAGTAACTGAGTTTGATATACCTTCTAAAATAGGGCTAAATAATGTTAACTTTCATCCTTTGCCTCCTCACTGCCAATCTAAAACCTCTAGAAAGATGTCCTGTCATCCTGCTTGTTAATTTAAAATTAGTCCACACAGCCCCAACTTCCCTTGAACTTGGGAGCAAAATCTCCAGTAATGAGGTCACAATCTTGAGTGACATTCTTTGCCCATTGCTTTAAATGGTCAGAATTATTGTGATTAGGATTCCAGTTTTCTTTAGTAGCAAGCACAGTGTTTAAGCAATAAGTAATATGCACAGTAGCGACAGTGTCCTATTTTAGAGGACACATTGATAACATGTTATGATTTTTGCCTGTAAAAAAGGTACTGAGGGAATACTGCAGTGGATAATATCACAAACATGCATACGCAATATTTCTGGAAAATGAAAATGTTTTACTTATTTTATTTCGTGGCTTTTAAAGACCAAAATCCCCTTGCATTTTTCCCATATGACACCTTCATTTAATTTTCATGAGTTAGTCCAGAATTCTACTATGTACAATAATATCTGCTTTCCTTGATGTTCTAAGCCTCTGATACCTTCTGTAAAAATAGTAAGATTCTGAGCTTAAAAAATTATACTATTCTGTTGTTCGTGAGTTTCAAAAGCTTCAGAGGGATAAAAACCTATGATCACTCAGAAAATCTTGTGGAAACCAGGCTCTTCTCTCTGTTTCTGCTGCCACCCCGTAATCTAAAGCATAACGACTCTTTACACCTAGAACTGCTTAAATGATTTCTCTGCTTTCATTTTTGTTCACCATAAAATGTTTTCTACAAAGCCACCAGTGAATTTTTAGAACTCTCAATCTGGTTTTTGACACACATACACACCCTCATATCCCCATCCCCACACCTCTCACATACTCAAATTTATTCAGTGGCAATCTGCAGCTTTCAGAATAAAATCCACATTTCTCTCTGTGATCCCATCTCTAACTGCATCTCATGCAACTCACCCCACACTCACTGGACTTTTGCTTTTTTCTCAGCTCCAGAACTTTGTACTTGTTTGCTTTGCTCTTGTCCTGGAACAGACAGAACGTGACTCAGGTGATGGAGGACTTAGCTCAGTGCCGTTTCCTCAGAGAGGTCTTCTCTGATCAGCCTGTTTAAAGTGGTTTTCCTTAGCTACTCTCTTTTTCATCAGACCTTTTTCTTCCTAAGACTTAACAAACTTCGTTGTCCTTCTCCAGGCCCAGCTGCTGAGTGCATCCTTTGATTTATGCCCTAATCTCTCTTCTCAGTGTGTGGTCCCGGGGAGCATGTCTGCTTTACCTCGGTGTGTGTAGTAAGAGTCACTGCAACTTCCTGCAGAAAGCATCGTTTCCCTCACTTTCTCCAGAGGGGTGATGGGCTTGGCAGGGTCCCTATTCAAGTATATGCCATGGCATGATTTTGAGGAAGAAGTTAAAAATTCTTACGGGACAGATTTTAAAATACAGACCTATCTGAACAAGTCAGTGTCATATTTGTATTGCAAAAGGCAATTTGTATTCTTTAAATCGATATTCCCAAGTAGGAATTTATCTGGAGGAAATACTTAGACAAATATGTAAATATACATGAATATAAGGTTCAGTGGGGGAGTGTGCTTGAAGATTTTTATGTAATCATCGGCTTTGTAAATTATGAAACGTAGAAAAAGGCAAACATTGATATGGTAAAACCTTTACAAAATCTTGTTGATAGAAGTGGACTGCAAAGCAGCATATATAGAAGGAATTTATTTACTTGAATTATGTACTTCCTATATGTTGATAAGTATATTTTTGTACTGAATCATAAACAGTTACAGTTGTTCAGCAAAATTCCATTTGTGGTTGCATGTGTTCATATTGTGGAATTTGAAGGGGTTTTTCCTTTCTTTTTTACACCTTTCTCTATTTATTGATTACAAAACTGGTGTACACTCTTGGGGCAAACAAAAAAAGTGAAATTGAAAAAATTGTAGCAGAACAAATACTGTTACAAACTGTATAGGCAAATAGTGAAGTAGTTAAGTAAATAAGTAAAGGAAAAATGAAAGATTTCACCATCATACAATGATTATAATTATGCCAACATACACAGGTATTAAAGAACTGAAAAACTGACACAAAAGTGACAGTTATGTTGGAGTCAGTAGGATTAAGAACATATACTATTTTAAAATATTCAGTCAGTCATGTCTGCTCAATTGTGCCCAACTCTTTGCAACGCCATCGACTGTAGTTGCTTGGCTCCTCTGTCCATGGGAGTTCTCCAGGCAAGAATACTGGTTGCCATTCCCTTCTCCAGGGCATCACCCTGACCCAGGGATCAAGCCCACATCTCCTGCATTGGCAGGTCGATTCGTTACCACCTGTACACTGGCTGTATTATTTCCTGTAATTGAAAATATTTTAAAAGGTTAATATGCATGTAGGTATTGCTTATTTAGCAGAATTTGGCAGTTTGCACAGGAGTTGTAGGTTGTTAATTTGGATAAAAAAGATTGGAATAGCAAATAGGCTATTATGTACATATTACATGTTTAAATGCATTATTACACACACATACGTGTGAATACACATGCATTATCATGAACTGAAATACAGTAAAGTCTGTAGAGAAGTAAAGTTAGTCTTGAATTCTACTCTAGTATGTCTACAGAGTCTTATCTTAAGGACTTCTTTATAATTGGTAGAGTGAAGAATTTCAGAATTTTATAATATAGACTTCAAAGCTTCAGTTCATGTTACATTGGCAGAAGCACTTCCTCTCTTGGTTCACCACTTTGAACTGTTAGTAACTCATCTAGTCACCTTGCAGGATCTAATGGGGGCATATATGCCACAGATAATTCTTGGTATTGTAGAAGAACTTTGATCTCGAACTCTCTTTTTCAGTGACTAAAAGAACCTTAAGAATGAACCTAGTAGAAAAGCTGCTGTGCAGAACAATTCTCTCAAAAAATACTATAGGTGACAATCACATGTATTTTTTCTTCTGGTTTTAATGTACTAGTGATTCCAATTGTGTTGCTTGATGTATATTCTATATCTGCTAGCTTACCAGTATTATTCTTACCAGTATTATTTACATATGTAATTACTTATATGTAATCATAGCTATATAATACATCAATAATCTGAGGTTGATATCAATAGTTGATACTGTCTTCAAAATAGAATGTCAGCATATAAACCCATTTAGTTAAACATTTTTGGAATTGAAACTCAGATCTTACTCAATTGCTTTATAAATTGGTGATAATTTGTTTATATTTCTTATAAAATGAATAAATGAAACTAGAAAGTCTGCAGTATACAGGACAACTAGCAAAGCACCCATAGTTTTATGGATCTTTTAATAAGCCATTATGTTTTGAACATTAACTGGTTTTTTCTTTCTTCATTATTCCTATTATCGCTTAGTGTATATAGTATCATAGTTTTGGAACACACTGAATAAATAATACAGTTCATACCAGGCAATCATTTTTCTTATAAGCAGAACTAGCAAGAGAAAAAGTTGAAGCAAATGTTTACTTAGCTCCTACTCTATACTAAGCATAATGCATGGTAATGAAGATTTCAAGATAATAAGACAGAATACTGTCCTCATGGCCTACTAGGAAAGAACAAGAGCTCTCCTTTTCTGCAGACACGCTACATGGTGGGAAGCTTCCGAAACATGGGAAGCTGTTGATATGTGTGGGTGGCAGGATATAATTTAATGTAGAACGTGCTGTAAATTAAGGTTTGTGTAATGTATTATCTGAATATAAAAGAGGAAGCAATTAATTTCATCTGGATAACTGTGAGAAAACTGGTCCTCAAAGAAAGGTGAAAGAAGAGAAGACATTGGAGCAGGTCCTTAAACAATGAGTTAGATCTTTCCTAGAAGGCACACCCCAGGATGGGAAGAGAAGAATTGACTCTGCCATGTCATGGAATATTCCATGTGATGGAATAAAAATGCCAGCATTCTTACTGATATTAATGGAGTGTGTTCTCAAATTATTAGATGACTTCAATGCTTTCATTAACATATCATTTTACATCTCTCCTTTTTTTCTAAATTCTACGCTAGCAGAATCCAATGGGGTTCTTTACTTTTCATGAATTTGGTGCATTGATAGCAGAGGTGTCTGGCCACAGATGAAATGCTGTGAAGAGCGGTATATTCTGGTGATGACTGAAGAGGTTGATGGCACCTTGCTTTGCATAATGCTTCTTACCTTTTTCCTGCTGGCACAGTCAGTGATTAGAGTCTGAAATGAAGGGAAAGGATTGTAATCACTCAACACAGAGGTATGAAAAACTCCCTAAGAAAATTATTTCCTCAGTTGATGCTTCAGCTTTCTTCTGATCTCAGTGGCATCATCAGTTCAGTTCAGTCACTCAGTCATGTTTGACTCATTGTGACTCATCAACCCATGAACGGCAGCATGCCAGGCCTCCCTGTCCATCACCAACTCCTGGAGTTTACGCAAACACGTGTCCATTGAGTCAGTGATGCCATCTAACCATCTCATCCTCTGTCGTCCCCTTCTCTTCCTGCCCCCAATCCCTCCCAGCATCAGGGTCTTTTCAAATGAGTCAACTCTTCGCATGAGGTGGCCAAAGTAGTGGAGTTTCAGCTTCAACATCAGTCCTTCCAATGAACAGCCAGGACTGATCTCCTTTAGGATGGACTGGTTGGATCTCCTCGCAGTCCAAGGGACTCTCAAGAGTCTTCTCTAAAACCACAGTTCAAAAGCATCAATTCTTCGGCGCTCAGCTTTCTTTATAGTCCAAATCTCACATCCTTACATGACTACTGGAAAAATCATAGCCTTGACTAGATGGACCTTTGTGGACAAAGTAATGTCTCTGCTTTTTAATATGCTATTTAGGTTGGTCATAACTCTCCATCCAAGGAGTAAGCGTCTTTTAATTTCATGGCTGTAATCACCATCTGCACTGATTTTGGAGCCCCCCAAAATAAAGTATCACTGTTTCCACTGTTTCCCCATATATTTGCCATGAAGTGATGGGACCAGATGCCATGATCTTAGTTTTCTGAATGTTGAGCTTTAAGCCAGTTGTTTCACTCTCCTCTTTCACTCTCATCAAGAGGCTCTTTAGTTCTTCACTTTCTGCCAAAAGGGTGGTATCATCTGCATATCTGAGGTTATTGATATTTCTCCCGGCAGTCTTGATTCCAGCTTGTTCTTCATCCAGCCCAGAGTTTCTGATGATGTACTCTGCATATAAGTTAAATAAGCAGGGTGACAATATACAGCCTTGACATACTCCTTTTCCTATTTGGAACCATACTATGCTATAATAAATCATAGTATGGTTTGGTTTCTTCTAAAATCTGGGAAGTGTGCAAGTGCTGATAGATAATATATATATATATATTTTGAGTCATACCTAAATCATAAGGTAACACAAAATGTTAAATGGAACTTGAGAGCACTGCGTTGGGGTAAAAACACCAGTAGAATAAATTTGATATTGATGTCAGAATTAAGCTTATGTTACAAACTCATGAGGTACAAAAAGGAGCAATTTTATTTAGTAAGGAAATTGTGTGTGTGTATGTGTGTGTGTGTGTGTGTGTGTGTGTGTAGAGTAAATATAGTTTTAGCTTTAGGTTATTCAGCTATAACTGGCTCAGGGGTATTTCATAGTCTTAATTTACAACTGGCAAGACAAAAGAAATATCTGGTTTAGATACTTGTATTTGATCATTGCCAGGAGGGAGATATAGAAATGTCAGTTTAGTCTGCCTGAAACAACAATAGCAGCTGCAGCAGCAACAGGTCCAGGAAAATAGCTAGAAATGTGACACTGTCATTGATTAACTCATGTTCATTTTATATATCAAAAGTTCTTTTTGTTATTCAGTTGCTCAGTAGTGTGCGGCTCTTTGCGACCCCATGGACTGCAGCATGCCAGGCTTCCCTGTCCCTCACCATCTTCCAGAGTTTGCTCAAATTCATGTCCATTGAGTCGATAATGCCATCCAACCATCTCATCCTCTGTTGCCCCCTTCTCCTGCCCTCAATCTTTCCCAGCATCGGGGTCTTTTCCAATGAGTTGGCTCTTCACATAAGTGGCCAAAGTATTGGAGCTTCAGCTTCAGCATCATTCCTTCTGATTCAGTCCCAATGAATATTCAGGGTTGATTTACTTTAGGATCAACTTCTTTGATCTTGCAATCCAAGGGACTCTCAAGCATCTTTTCTGTCTAAAGTGTCAAATCTTTGGCTCTCAGTCTTCTTTATGGTCCAACTCTCACATCTGTACGTGACTACTGGAGAAAGCATAGGTTTGACTATATGGACCTTTGTCAGCAAAGTGATGTCTGCTTTTCAATAGGCTATCTACTTTTTTCATAGCTTTTCTTCTAAGGAGCAAGTATCTTATAATGGCTGCAGTCACAATCTGCAATGATTTTGGAGTCCAAGAAAATAAAGTCTGTCACTGTTTCTGTTATTTTCCCATCTATTTGCTATGAAGTGATGGGACCAGATGCCATGATCTTAGTTTTCTGAATGTTGAGTTTTAAGCCAGTTTTTTTCACTCTCATTCACCTTCATCAAGAGATACTTTAGTTCCTCTTTGCTTTCTGCCATAAGGGTGGTGTCATCTGCATATCTGAGGTTTCTGATATTCCTCCCAGCAATCTTGATTCCAGCTTGAGGTTCATTCAGCCCAGCATTTTGCATGATGTACTCTGCATATAAGTTAAATAAGTAGGGTGACAATATACAGCCTTGATGTACTCCTTTTCCAATTTTGAACTAGTCCATTGTTCCACATTTGGTTCTAACTGTTGATTCTTGACCTGCATACAGATTTCTCAGGAGGCAAGTAAGGTTGTCTGTTATTCCCATCTCTTTGAGAATTTTCCACAGTTTGTTGTGATCCATACGGTCAAAGGCTTCCACACATCAAAAGTACTATGACCTTATTTCTACGGAAATCTATACAACATTGATGTTGTCCTTGGAATTTTTGGGAGAGCATAAAGGCTTGTTAAAACTTTATTCGTTAAATAAAATTTGAGCATTAGCTCTGAAATTGTTAAGGGAGGCTAGAATTGATTTTAGGTAGTGAAGGATTCCTGTAGCTATTCAGGATTCTGTAAAAAGCTGCCATTCTTTGGAGGAGCTGTGAAATCACAGGAAGCTGTTGGTGTGTGTGGGTAGCAAGAGCAAGTGTTAATGGCTGAGAGTGCCACTGAAACATGTAGGATCCAGGAGACCTTGTTGTTCAGCAATACTCACCTAACCATTCACCCTGGGGATTTTCTTATATAATTTTCACTGACGGAGGGAAACAATAAGGTCCCACCAGGAAAACAGACTAAGCTTTGGGCTTAGGAACCATGGATGAAGATTGAAAGCAAGACTGGAGTGTGGAGAGAGAAAATTGGCCTTCTGATTCTGGGCTGGAAATATACAGCTTGTGAAAACTGAGTTAGAGCTGAAATTATTTAACTTCTAAGCATTCTTTTGATGTTTTTCAAGTGTTTATAGGTACATGGCAACTGTCTGTTTACCACAATTAGAACCAAGAAACAAATCTATTGCCCTAGATTTTAAGAGACTAAGCTAATGTTATTCTAAGTTAATGTTATTATTAAATTTTCTCTAAGTTTATTTTTGTTTAAGTCCATGTCTATGAAGAGACATAAAACAAATTTCTTTGAAATTATCTTGTCTTCATCAAGTTGGCCTCAAATTTGCCAGTTTTCTTTCTGTACCATGTAGAATGGCAAACCACATTGTCTTCAAAACAGAGTGAAGATAGTTTGGTTTAGAATAATTCCTGTTTAAGGAAGGGTTAAGAAAGAGCATGTATTCACAAGTGACAACAAGACCTTAGCTGCCTAGTAAATTCTTACAAAAATCTTATAAAATTGAGTATTCTTTACATGATCATGCTCCCAAATGATGATCAACAGAACTACTCTCTAAATAGAACTGTTCTCAGAATGTTAATCTTGAAGGAGGAGATAAGTAAGAGTGCAAATAGCTGCTTGTCTATAAATTGGACTCAGGACTATTTGGAAAAGACAATTTTGTTTGTTTGTTTTACATAAACTTTTCTGTGGCCTAGTTCTATGTGGAAGTGGGACTATCTGACTAGATTAAGGTCATGTTTAGACTTATGAATTGTTATGAGAGGATGGAAACTTTATTTTTGGCTCATTTCATTATTAAAGCTTATGTATCTGCTCTTAATCAGTAACACAAAATTTCAAGATTTCATCTCAGATTTGCTACAGTGAGTGCTGCACAAAGAATATGTGGTCTGGACTCATTAAAATCACTGTTTCCCAACCTTTTTAAACCTATGCCCCTGCTTCATAAACATAAAAATCTCATACTTTCCTAGAATCTTAAAGGCTTATCTATTGAATATAATTATTTTCTGCATATTTCTGCCAGTCAATAAGTTGTGCTTTACTTTTGCATTCTAATAATAATATTATTTAATATTGTGAATGTTAAATAACAATTTTGAATATGCCTCATAATTCATGCTTCCCTCCTGAGATACTTGTACCTTGTAGGGGGCAAGCAGGTGATGAAGCAGGCAAGTGATGAAGTCTGTCACCAGTTGAGAACCATCCACCGAGATATCCTAAATACTCTCAATGTTAACTTTGTATCTAGCAAACCGTCAGAGGGCTGCCCAACTGGCTTGTATTCCTTTCCTACTTCTTCCATAACCTGAAATCCAATTAAAGAATTCTATTTTGGATTTTTGCATTGACTTGTGTTGATAGACTCAACGCACAAAAACTATACAAAACTTGGTATTATATTACTATACGATGTTGTTGAGGATAGAATCCACTACATTTTACATATCCTTTTCAGGAATAAATGAAGATGTGTATGTGGCTGTGGGGATAGGGGAGTGAAGATTTTCCTAAGAATAAGTTTTGTTTGTTTCATCTAAACATCTTTTTATGTGGCTTGTTGTTGTTTTGGCCACTGGGACTCTGATTCCAAACATAAACTCCTTTTAATTGTATTAGACTTTATGATGTACATTTTATGCAGTTTAATGTCTAGGTGGTTAAGAGTATCAACTTTGGAGTCATCCAACCAGGGACTGGAATCCCAGCTTTTGATAATCATTAGCACTGTGAACTTAGATAAGTAACTTAAATTCTCTAAGGCTTCATTTCTTGATCTAAAAGTAAGAAACTAAAAATACCTTCCTCACAGAATTAATATGAAGATTCAATAATATAATTTATAGTATTTAACAGTTCATGGCATATGTAACACTTGTCATTAGATTGATTATGATTTGAATGGTTTCCCTTCAGCCCTGAATCCTTTATCTTTGTGTGTTTGTGTGTCTGCTTGTTTGTTTTGGGACTTGTTTCATCTTCTGTCTTGGTGTGGTAGTGTTTCTTTGTGCTGAGTCACTTCAGTTGTGTCTGATTTTTTGTGACCCTGGGGACCATAGCCCGACAGGCTCCTCTGTCCATGGGATTCTCCAGGCAAGAATACTGGAGTGAGGAGCCATTTCCTTCTCCAGGGAAACTTCCCTACCCAGGGATAGAACTGGGGTCTTCTGCATTGGCAGGCAGATTCTTTACCATCTCAGCCACCAGGGAAGCCCCTTTGAGGGGACTGGTCACATGCAATTTTGAAAAGTATGTAATATTTTAAAAATTAATTAGCATCCTTAATTTGTTCTCTTTAATATCTCCTTTCAGTTTTTAATTTTTTGCTACTTTGTCCTGCCAACCCTCAACAGTCTCTCTCCTGCCTTTAAGAATCTATGTCCTCCTTTTGATTTATTTGCCAAAGTGTCTGAAGCTATTTAAAGTATTGTGTAGGATGTCAGATGGGATAAGTTTGAGTTGAGAGTACCATCCATCCCTAAGGGAGCTAACTTTTGAAAACTGGCAAAGAACTGCCTCCTATCCATCCCATATGCCATCTGTGATGGCCTGATGACCCATAAGTATTTAGAACCACTTCTGAAGAACAGAGTTTACATTCTCCAGCTACACAATGTTCTCCTAGTATCAAAGCTAATACATAGGTAAGGCTCAAAACTGAAATAGAGTTTCAGCATATCTTAATTAGAATGGTTAAGTGCGTCAAGCTTTGTGCTTGGGCAAAGCCAATTGTATATTTTTTAAAATTTTATAATAATAATATCAAGATCTTGTGAGTAAAATTGCAGTGAATCACTAACCATGAGGGCATAAATTTAGATAGATTTTCTTCTTATATAGTTCTATCAAAAGGTAAATGAAGTTGTATATAGAGCCATTATTCAGTTTAAACATACATTTTCTGAATATAGCTGAAATAGGAATAAACAAAATAGAACAAAATAACCACCACATATGGTCAGTCACAGACAACAAAAAAATAGTAAAAATAAAATTATTGAGGTGACTGTCTTTGATAGAGATGATGCAGTTCTCCTTAACATATTATCTTAAACCTGGTCCAAACAAAATTTCATTCCTGTCACTCTGCAAAACTGCCCTTATCTCAGTTACCTGTGATCTCCATGTTACTAAACACCATGATCAATTCTTGGTTTTCATCTTGATTATCAACATTGTGTAATACAATGCTTCTATTTTTGTGTACTTTCCTTATTCAAATTCAAGAACATCATACACTGTTTTTCCTACCTCATAGACTATTTTTCCTACCTCACTGATCACTGTTTTCTTATTCCTCCTCTTCTACTCAAATCTTAACATTGGAGAATCCAAAGCTCTGTCCTTCTATCTCTTTCTTCTTCATTTATATTTACTTTCCTAGTGATTTCATCCAGGGTCCTTACTTTGTATATTATCTATATGCTAATAAATCTTACATTTTTTTTGAGGACCCCCTAATTTGTATCTGTGATTTTGACCTCTGCTCTGGACTCTGGACTCATATCTAACCACCTATTCAACATCTCTCTGTCCATGTCTAATAGACATCTCAAGTCAGCCTTCTTAAAATGGAATTCCTGATCTCTCTCTTATCCTATCTTATCTCTATTCTTCTGCCTTTGCAAGCTCAGTTGACCTCAAATCTGCCCTCTAGTTACTCAGGCCAAAAAACTTGGAATCATCTATTACCCTTCCCGTGCCTTACTTCCACATACAGTTTTTTAGGAAATTCTATTGATTTTTTCTTCAAAATATTTTCATAATATGATCACTTCTCATTTTGGTAACATCTTGGTCCAAGTCACCAGTTTCTCTTATCTGTATGACAATAACGATTTCTTTAATAGGCCTCTCTGCTGCTATTCTGGCAGCCAGAATTTTTTTTTTTTAAATCAAGCCTACAGCTAAACTGCAGAGAAGGCAATGGCACCCCACTCCAGTACTCTTGCCTAGAAAATCCCATGGACGGAGGAGCCTGGTAGGCTGCAGTCCATGGGGTCGCTAAGAGTCAGACGCGACTGAGTGACTTCACTTTCACTTTTCACTTTCATACATTGAAGGAAATGGCAACCCACTCCAGTGTTCTTGCCTGGAGAATCCCAGGGACGGGGGAGCCTGGTGGGCTGCCATCTATGGGATCGCACAGAGTCAGACACGACTGAAGTGACTTAGCAGTAGCAGCAGCAGCAACAGCTAAACTGATACCATGAAAACATGTCAGGCCAAGTCATTGCTCTGCCCAAAACCCATGTCTGGGGCTCACATGCCAGTCCAAGTAGGTCTAAGTCATTGCAATGGTTCACAAGGACCCGTGCTCTGGCTGTCTTCTGCCTCCCCACCCTCATGTACCACTTCTCTCTCCACTCATCCTTCTTGGACCATCCTGGCATGGTCCAGGACAGAGCATGTTTTTACCTCAGGGCCTTTAGCCTGTAATTCTCTTTGCATGAGTATTTGTGAAACTAACTTTCATACATCCTTCTCACTTTGCTCAAATATCTGATTATGAGTGAGGAGTAACTCTGACTACCCTATTTAATATTACAGCCTGCCTCTTCTTAAATACTCCCATTCCCTGTTATACTGCTTGACTTTCTCTTTCTTTAGCACTTATCACCATCTAACATACTATATAAGTAATTTACAGTTCACATTATTATTTATTGTTTTTCTCACCCAAATAGATGTAAGCTCTCTAGGGACTAGAGTTGGGCATTTAGTGTTTCTTTTACTTATTAGTTGATTGATTGCAATTTTATGGTTTACTAACATAAACACCTTTGTCCATAAATCTTCATCTAGTTAAAAGGATTATTTTCCTAAAATAGATTCCCAGTGATTGGGTTACTGAGAATAGGACTCCTTGATAAATATCATCCAGGTGGATTGTACCAATTTACATTCTCACCAACAATGTAAAAATGCTTATTAAATATTTATCATTATTGAGCATTCCATTTTTGACAGTTTGTTTGCCAAAAATATTATATGTTGGTTATTTAACTGTAATTCCTATGACATTAAAAATGTCTCATTCGTTACTTTCATAAGTTGCCTTTGTTATAATACTTTTATAAGTTGCCTGTGCTCTTTTCACCTTTATAAATCACCTATAGTAATTATTTGTCCAGTTACCTATTAGTGTTTTGTGTTATCTCTGTCTTGTCAGTTTATCTATTTTTAGCTTAATATATCTTAAAATTGGTATTCATTTTATATGGTAATTGTACCATAGCTATAATATATAAGTATAATCTTGTGTACATATTGTCATTTTAAAAATTGGTTTTAAGCAATATAAACTTTAAGCAGCTTTATTAAGAGATGTTACAGACAGAGAGAGATCTCCATGGAAACTTTCAAACATTTGTAAAAATTTTTGCCATCTCACAGTACATGAAGCTCAATGCATATCACCAAATGAAATCTTACAGAAATGGTTTGAAGTACTTGTAGGAAAGGTTACTCTTGAGCAATGTCTAATGTCCCTACAAAAATGTGGCAAAAGTGCAAAGTAGATGGAGCAGAGAAATAAACAGAGGTTTGGTGCATAGATGAGCACGACTTAGAAATGCACTTCCATTGATAAACTGTCAGCATCAATTGTACTTTTAAATTTTCCTCTTAGAATTTATTCTCTGGTACCAATTTCTAGCCAAGGAGAATGACATTGATTGTAGATAATTGAGAATGAACTTTTGGGGTGATTTTAAAGGTGACTTTAAATCTCTTCATATTTTGCTTGTTGGTATTTTAAAGATCTAATGATAATGATCTTACATTTGCAGCTAGGGCAAGCTAAAAAAAAGTCTCCCATTACTGCAGAGACCCTGTCAGAGACATTTCATTCTATTGGATATTTTTGTGTGTGTATCTTTAGTTAAGGATGTCATATGACTTATTTTGCTTTATTACATTATATGTTCTAAAACCTTTACCCCAAAAGTGGATTTATACTGATACTGTGCAGAAGGATCATATTTTCACCACAGAGACACTGCCATTCCCAGGGTTAAATGTGGACTTGATTTAGCTATATGCCAGCATCATCACACAACAGTGTGAGGTGAGAGTGAAGGATCTCTTTGGACCCAGAGAGAATTTAAGTAGGCAGGATGTAATTACCCAAGCTGGACTTAAGCCAGAATGACGGGGTTAACATCTTCACTAACATCCATCCTAATTGAAGAAAATTGAAACTAACAACAGCTACTTTCCCAAAATGTGAGTCACACACCTTTTCCTAGTGTCTTTCATTTTCTCTTTATTGATAGAGTCTCCCAGGCTAGGACTGGATTTTATCTAAGTCAGTTGTCTGTTACCAGCAAAATTGTTGTTGCTCTTTAAGGATATGACAGTACAATCTAGTCACTACTCAAAAAATTTATGAAATGTGAGAACTATAATTTCTCTTTTGGTGTCTAGGCTAAAAACAAAATAAAACACTATATACATGGCATGAAGCCCAGGTTTGTAGAGTTTGAGATTATTTTATTTTGTTCTAATGTTAAATCAAATAAAATGATACTTGGCTAAATCTATGGAAACATTAAAATAAATATAAGACTCTGAATAATCTTAGCTTTAAAAAGTATTTCACACATTCTATAAAAGATAGTAATATATCTTTAAATGTAATATGTTTGAGTCATTTGCTTGCATTTCTGTCCTCCTACACTAAAATATGAACTGTTGAGTTTATGGACTATTTTTCCTTCATCTGAACAGTATCATCACATAGCATATACTCCTGGCACAAAATAGATGCTCAATATGAATACTGACTGCTACTGATTTACCTTATTTACTTGCATCATAACTAATTAGCCAGCTTACATGAAAGTAATAATGTATAATCTCTCTTCTTTTAGAAATTTAGCTTTTCTTAGATTCATTAATCACTATTTCCTCCTTTTGTTACAGTGGTCCCAACTCCTGTTTCTCTTAATATTCAAGTATTTTCTTATTTTTTAGTGGAAGAAATTGCTCTCTTATAGTTCAGTTCAGTCACTCAGTCGTGTCTGACTCTTTGCGACCCCATGAACTGTAGCACGCCAGGCCTCCCTGTCCATCACCAACTCCTGGAGTCCACCCAAACCCATGTGCATTGAGTTAGTGGGGCCATCCAACCATCTCATCCTCTGTTGTCCCCTTCTCCTCCTGCCCTCAATCTTTCCCAGCATCAGGGTTTTTTCAAATGAGTCAAGTGTTCACATCAGGTGGCCAAAGTACGCATTTAATTAACAATGGGAGTTTTAAATTCTTATTCTCTTGGAAATTGTTTTTAATTTTAATCCCAGTTGAAAGTGCTGAATGCAAGGAAGACTTTGTTAACGCAGGGGTATATTAATTTGTACCCCAAACTCACTTTCCACTATTTGTTCTTCAAATGGCTCCTTAGCCTAATATCCTAGAGCTATGCTATAGCAGGGGCTGGGAGTAGAAACAGGGCACCTGAAGAACTTTTGAAGGTGAACATCAAGGGAACAGATATCAGCTCCGGTGCTTTTTTTATTTGTATGAATATTACCTTTCCCATGATGCTTGGCAGTTTTGAAACTCTGTTATAATATGGTCTGTAGCACATAGTAGAAAGAAACAGAGATGTAAGTGTGATATGGTATACAAGCCCAGAGATAAAAGGAACATCTGCAAATTGAAGTGACAAGGTTACATGGATAACTTATTTATTTGAGGTTTTTAAAATAGGTTGTTATGCTGTGATAAAGGCTGAACAATTTGGCTTGAATAAAGGAATTTTTAAACTTTTGGTTTTTGTTTTTCAAAGTTCAAAAAGTTTGGTAATTTATTTGATGTTGCACATTTCATGAAACTATGCATGCAAGGCCTGGATTAGGACAGGCGTCAGTCAGAGATACGGCAGTACTGTAAAAAATGCTGTTTCTGCAAAATTTCCAATCCAATTTAAACATATATGTTCTTGATATCTTATAAGAAATATTTAGTATCATGGGATTTACAGCCCAATTTTCTGACCGAACAGGTTCAGATAGTTTCTAAAAAGCTTAGGATAAGCAACTTTCAAGTTGTGCCAAAATCTCTCACTAAATTTAGGTGTCCTTCCAAACTACAGCAAACTACTTTAGTAAATACTCCTTAATCCTTGATTAACCAGTATTTGACTATGTCTATGTAGATGGTTAATGACACCCAGTAGGCCTCTGAGCTCTCTTCCCCTACTGGTCAGTAGAATGGGCTCAAGGAATTACTAGTTTTATTTTATGTTTCTTACCAAGTGTAAGTAAAATCAGGGGATAAGTTTGCTATACAAACCACACAGTGCCTTCCAAAGCCAAATGTAAATGGCATTCATAATATTGGCAAATAATTCACCTCTTCTACCCTAGAGAGGAAGGAAGGTGACCTATGTGTGTCCAGTCAGGCACTCCTACCCAAGTTTGAATATTAGGTACCTGAAACAAAGGTAATAATTCCTACTGAAGTTGTTTTTATAGCAAAACCAGTGGTGTTGAGGATTTATGGTTTGATCCCTTGAAGGTTCTTAGGTGTCCTTAGGTGACACCTTAAACAGATGGAAAGGATTTTGGCTATTCTTTAGTCTCTTGGAGTCTTGCCAGGCCTGTGTTCCAGCCTTTCTGATTCTCATTTATGCTAATTCACACCCTTCTAATAAATTCCTTTTCAGTTTAAGTTAACATGAGAAAATTTCTGCTGTTTGCAACTAAAAAGCCTGGCCAAAATGTAAAGAAAAATGATGCCATGGTGATATGACTTTGGCATTATAAAACTATAAATATCAGTCTAAATAATCTACAATTGCCCAATAAATAGGAAGACATCTAGGTGAAATTAATATAAAAGAAAACTCAGTAGCACATATTTTTGCCCATTTAACAGCAGATTTAAGAAAAATAATTTAACAGCAGATTTAAGAAATGTATTTCAAAAGCCAGTTTTGACATCCGGTTTTGGTCCTAGCTTGAGGGAGTACGGAAGTTGTCCCTCTGCCCTACCAACAATGAAAAGGCTGAACAAATTGAAAAATCAACAACTCTTTCTGGATTTGTCAGAAAAATGAGGTCACAAGGCAAACCGTTACCACTAAAAACAAATGAATACAGAGAATCATGGCATATCCCCCGGCAGAAACCTCTCTGGGAAGCAGTGTCAGGGTAGGAAAACTTGAAGTACCCATTGAAGAATTGCCAGCAGCTTAAAGTAGGTAAGTCTGAGAGTTAAAAATTCTGGTCCTGGGAGGAGTCCCAAAACTTTTGTGAGTTTTACTTGCACAATCTTGATCAGGCTCTTCTGGTGAATACTAGAGAAAAATTCCCTCTGGAGGGAAAGGAACCATATTGAAATATGTCTGAGTATTCTGTTCTTAGCAAGACCTGAACTCAAGAGAAAGTATTTTACCAGAGCCTAAACTATTAGGCTTCTGTCAGAGCCTAACTGACTCGAGGGTGAGAAATACTGAATCCCAGTTGGCTTTAGCCATCTGTGTAGGAGAAGGAAATATGCAGTTCCAACTCCCACTATGCTTTTAGATAGGAGAAGGGAAATACCCAACCCCAGTCCACTCTAGCCATCTTGTCCCACCTAGGGAGTTGGGGGGAGGGGAGGACTGAGAAACCCTTGTTCACAATCCAGAGTCACAGGATCACTAAAAGACTGAGACCTAATTATAACATCACAGAATACTTGATCTGCCCCTCATATCTTACCACCACATTACTACCTCAGTGCCTTTCTTAGTCCAGTCATCAAAAAAAGTTACAAGACATAAGAAAAGGCAAAATGCACACGGTTTAAAGAAATAGAGCAAGAGTCAGAACCAGACTCAGGTTACCAGAGATGTTATTATCAATGGGGAAATTTAAAACAATGATGATTAATATGCAAAGGACTCCACTGGATAAAGTAATGCAAGAACAGATGGGCAGTGTAAGCAGAGGTAAGAAAGAATCAAGAAGAAATACTAGAGATCAAAAGCAGTATTACAGAAATAAAGAATGCCTTTGATGGACTCATTAGTAGACTGGACACACTGAAGAATGAATCTCTGAGCTTGAGGATGTATCAATAGAAACTTCTAAAATGAAAGAACGAAAGGAAAAAAGACTGAAAAAAATGAAAATATCTAAGAGACAACTGCAAAAGATGAAATATACATGCGATGTGAATATCAGAAGGAGAAGAAAGAAAGGAACAGAAGTAATAAATGAGGCAATAATGACTGAGAATTTCCCTAAAGTTAATGTCAGACACAAAGCCACACATGCAGGAAGCTCAAAGAGCTCCAAGCAAAATAAATGCCCAAGGAACCTACAAAGGAGGCATGTGATATTCAGACTTCAGAAAATCACAGCTAAAAGAAAAATTTTGAAACAAATCAGAAGGAAAAACACCTTACTTCTAGAGGAGCAAAGAAAAGAATTACATTCAACTTCTCAGAAAGCATGCAAGCAAGAAGAAAGTGGACTGAAATATTTAGGCTATTAAGGGGAAAAAACATCAGCTGGCATTCTGTACCCTGTGAAATTTTCCTTCAAAAACAAAGCAAAATAAAGACTTCCTAAGGCAAACAAAAGTTGAAGGAATTTGTTTCTAGTAGACCTTATTATCAAGAAATATTAAAAAGTCTTTCAGAGAGAAGGAAGATGATACAGGTTAGAAACTTAGATCTACATAAAGAAAGGAAAAGTACTGGAGAAGAAAAAAGTGAAGGTGAAATAAAAGTTTACATTTTTTATACTTAGTTTAACAGGTGATATGTTTTTTTCAAAGTAATAATAGCAGCAGTGTATTCAATTATGTATTCTAACATGTATGTATACTTTTATTATGTATGTTTATTTATATGTGTATGTGCATATATATTTATGATGGGTATATACTTTAAATATGTATTGCTGTTGTTCAGTCACTGAGTCGTATCCAACTCTTTGTGACCCCATGGGCTGCAGCATGCCAGGCCTCCCTGTCCCTTACCATTTCCCAAAGCTTGCTGAAACTCATGTCCATTGAGTTGGTGATGCTATCCAACCATCTTGTCCTCTGTTGTCCCCTTCTCCTCCTGCTTTCAGTCTTTCCCAGCATCAGAGCCTTTTCCAATGAGTCAGCTCTTCGCATCAGTTGGCCAAAGATTGGACCTTCAGCTTCAGCATCAGTTCTTCCAATGAGTATTCAGGGTTGATTTCCTTTAGGATTGACTGCTTTGACCTCCTTGCTGTCCAAGGGACTCTCAAGAGTGTTCTCCAACATCACAGTTCGAAAGCATCAATTTGGCACTCAGCTTTCTTTTTGGCCCAACTCTTACATCAGTATGTGACTATTGGAAAAACCATAGCTTTGACTAGATAGACCTTTGCTGGCAAAGTAATGTCTCTGCTTTTTAATAAGCTGTCCAGGTTTATCATAGCTTTTCTTTCAAGGAGCAAGTGTATTTTAATTTCCTGGCTGCAGCCACCGTCCTTAGTGATTTTGGAGCTCAAAAAGATAAAGTCTGACGCAGTTTCCACTGTTTCCCATCTATTTGCCATGAAGTGATGGGGCCACATGCCATGATCTTAGTTTTCTGAATGATGAGTTTTAAGCTAATGTTTTCACTCTGTTCTTTCATCTTCATCAAGAGGCCCTTTAGTTCCTCTTCACTTTCTGCCATTAGGGTGGTATCATCTGCATATCTGAGGTTATTGATATTTCTCCCAGAAATCTGGATTCCAGCTTGTGCTTCATCCAGCCTGGCATTTTGCATGATGTACTTTGCATATAAGTTAAATAAGTAGGGTGACAATTATGTATAGACAATTGAGTCTATCCATGTATGCATATATATATGTGTGTGTGTGTGTATATATATATATATATGTATATATATATATGTATATATATATAAGTGGAATCACAGTAAGGATACAAGGACAGGGTAGAAATTAGATTGCTTTTTGTTGTAAGGTACTTGTAGAATGTGTGAAGTGGTATAGTGTTTGAAAGTATACTTGGATTAGTGAAAAAGATACATTGAAAGCTCTAGGGAAATCACTAGAAAACTTCGGGGCAGTTTGACTCTGCTCCACCTGTCTTTCTTCCTCTTCCTAGGACAAGAATATAGCCCAGGCATGGCAATTGTAGTGTCACATGAGTGAAAGCAAAGATTCTGAAGGCTTCTTGTATTCTGGGTTGGGAATTAGCTCACCATTTATAGTTTATTTAATTGCTAAAGCAAGTCATGTTGACTTGTACTCAAAGTCATGGAGTGGGGAAATATACTCTGCTTCTTTTGTCATATGACAAAGGCAGTGGATACAGGGGTGAATGAAGAGTTGGAACCAATGATACAAGCTACCACACTGAGTAGCTTCTTCCCAACCCAAACTTATTGCTTATTACCACTAATTCTTATAAATGTAAACTTTATCATGTTAATTCATGGCCTAAAATCTGTTGGTTGCCTTTAAATAAAATACAAACTTCTTCCCTGGGCTTATCAGACCCTTTATCTGGCCTAAACTCCCTTGCCAACTGGAGTATCTATCTGTTGTTTTATGTGCCCCATACTTCCATTTCCCCATAGGGTATCAGTCACCTCTCCATCATTCCACAGTATCTGTATGAGGCACAGAGATGGGCATGGGCTGCAGGTTGAACAAACCCTATTGCCCTTTCCCTTGCAACAGGAATTCTTCCATTCATGGGAAATATTAGAGTATGGGAGAAACAAATTTTTCTTTTTACTGAAGTTATTGTAGTCATTTTACTCCCTCATGAAGAGAGCCTGTCAGCAGAATAAAGGCAACATATATAGGAAAGCAGAGATGAGAAATGGAGAATACTAGAGCAAACTCTAAAAAATATTTCCTGACCCTGGATATAGCCATGTTTGCACTCCTTTTTAAATAAAATCATTTGAATGTAGTTTCTGTATTATATAAACAAAAGCTCCTGGCCCAACTCCACGCACGTGCACATGCTTCTTTGCCTTTCAGGCCATGGACTGATGCTCTCACATGTTTTGTAAGTGTAATATATTCCAACCCCCCCGCTGGCACTGACTTTGTTGAAGTTTTCAATGATTTACTAATTGCAAAACCCTGTAATATTTTTTCCTTTCTCTCAGCCAGAAATTTTAGTCATTCTTTAACTACAAACTCAGTGTCAAATGCCATTTTTCCTGTGCAGTCTTTCCTAACCTCTCAGACAAAATTAATCTGTGGTGTATGCATGGTTAGAGGTGGTAAGAAGAGAGAAAAAAGAGACCCAGACTACTGTTGCATGTTTTGTAATATGATAAATGTGATATTAGAGTTACTCCTCCTATGCATCAGTAAATGAAGTCAGCTCTACCTTCAAAATCTACCCAGAATCAGATAACTTCTTTTTAAAAAGCATATATTTAAATTTATCTCGGTTGTACCTGGTCTTAGTTGTGGCAACTGCATCTTCAGTCTTCACTGTGGCGAGCAGGACTTTTAGTTGCAGAATCTTTAGCTGCAGTGGTGGTATGTGGGGTCTAGTTCCCTGACCAGGGATCAAACCAGGCCCGCTGCATTGGAAGCATGGAGTCTTAGCCACAGGACCACTGGGGAAGTCATAACTTCTTAGAACTTCCAATATCGCATCTCTCATTGACTGTTACAAGAGTGCCTACTGCGTCTCCCTGTTTCTGCCCTTCTCTTCCTGTACTCTATCTTCCACACATTCTGTCCCTGTAATACCAAGTGACATCTGTTCACAAGCTTGTCTCTGGGGCCCTGAACAATCTTGCTTCTCTTCCATCTCTTTGACTTCATCCCCTTGCTCACTTTGCTCTGGGTATAAGAACTTTTTACTGCTTCCCACACTCATCACACATGTTTCTGACCCAAGGACTTAGTAGTTGCTGTTCTTTCCATGAATTCTCTTCCTCTAAATATCTGCCTGAGTTTTCTCTCACCTTCTTCACATCTTTGCTGGAATGTCATCTTAGTGAGGTCTCATGAGATAAATGTATTTAAGGCTTGGGCCTCCATCCTCCTTCCTTGCACTATATTCTGTGTAGAACTTATATAACATGGCTTCCCTAGTGGTTCAGACTTTAAAGAATTTGCCTGCAATGCAGGAGACATGGGTTCAATCCCTGAGTTGGGAAGATCCCCTGGAGGAGGACATGGCAACCCACTCCAGCATTCTTGCCTGGAGAACTTTATATATATATATATATATAATATATCATATGTCATACTTATATATTTCAGGTTTTGTTTATTTCTACTCACTGGGATATAAGCTCAACAAGGCGAGATTTTAATTTTTGTTTATTTATTTAACTATTCAGTGTTCTCGCCCTATTGCCTAGAATAATGTCTGATACACAGGAGGCTCTTAAATTTGCATAAAATAAGTGAAGGAACACACTTACCTTTGTATATGTCTCACCACTGTACTATGCTGTGACAGTCAGGGACTACATGAAATTTATCCTTTTCTCTGCCTTCTACCCCCAGTGGACACCAGAGCCCTTAATAGGTATTCAGTGAATGGATTTGTGTGTGTTTAGTTTTTTGTTGTTGTTGTTTTTGGTTTTAGGTACCTACAACTAGTGAGTGTTAGAGCTGAAAATAAAACCTACATATTTTAAAACCAAGTCTCTTGATGGCTGTTTTCTTCATATGGCAATGAATCTCAGCCTCAGAAAAATCTGACTGAGGATATCTGAGTGTGATCCTTTGACTTTTCAGAAACAGTATCAAATGGTGATTTCCTGACTCTATCAAAAACAGGTTTTATGTTTGAATCATATGTGAGAATTTAAGAAAATTATAAAAATCAAAGGGTGAAGAAATATTTGGTTGTCCCTTAAGAGAATGAAGAAAGCAATCATAATATAGAGTTTTCAAGATAACTCAGCATTCTTTTCCAGAATCCTAGTCTTACTGTAAGGAGACTAATATCCTACTATGATTATTACTCTTTCCTCTGCTACTGTTAGTTACCATTATTGAGCTGTCTTACTTGCATATCTTATTTAATTCTCAAAACTTTCCTATGAGGTGATTACTATTTATTAAGCACATTTTATGGAATAAGAAATTGAGACTCAGAGTAGTTATACAGTGTTCTCAAGGTTGTAGAACTAGTAAAAGTTGACATTAGGATTTGAGCACAGACTCATCTTCTTTTTCTTTTACTGTATGATATGAAACCTATGACATTGCTCTAAAATCTTAACCTAAATAATTGAGTTCTTCCAGGGTATAATTTAGCATTCTGCTGAAGAAATTTCAATACAGCTCAGCTAATTGATTCACCATGTTATGTCAGCATTTTTTTCTTATATTACAATATTTTAGAAAACTAAAAAAGAAAAAACTATAACAAGATTATCAGAGATAGTAGGATTCTATGTGGTTTTTAAAATTTATTTATTTGGCTGCACCCCATGACATGTGGGATCTTAGTTTCCAGACCAGGGATCAAATCCACATCCCCTGCAGCAGAAGCACAGAGTCTTACCAATGGACTTCCAGGAAGTACCTTATATGTTTTTAAATTATAATGATAAGTGAAGACAATTCAGTGAATTTTCTGAGGATAAAGTAACACAGAGATTCATTTTGAAATCTGGTCTACTATAAGATATTATATGAATTACTAGGCTTAAAAATTAATAAACTAACTCTGTTTTCAGGAAAAATTAATGTTGTATAGTTTAAAATAGAAATCCTCCTTGAATTATTTTTGAAGGTGATTAAATGGGGAAAAATAAAATTTTATAATGGCAGGCATACATCTTATTATATACCTGATTTCCTCACAAAAGCCCTTTTAACTGGGCATTTCATTCTATTTTGAAAGATACAGAAGCTGATGCTCAGAGGGATAAAATAATTTGCTGACGGTTTCCAAACCAGGTAATTATAGAACCTGGATACAGTCCCAAAATTACTGTGGCATTGGTCAACTCGATTTTCTTGTTCTGTGCTTCTACATGTTGAATCTGTGTGGTGAACTAGAGAAAGAAAGGTGTGGAATGAAATCACATGAAATCAGTAGCTGGGTCAAGTAGGTCCTTATAGGCCTTTAAGAGTTGGACTTGAGTTTGAATGAAATGGAAAATCACTAGAGGCTTTTGAGTAGAGACACAACTCAATCTGACTTAGGGGTAACATTATTACTCTTAGTATTCTCTTAAAAATAGACTGTAGGATAATAAAGATGAGATAGGGAGACTAACTAGGGACTATTGCAGTAATTTATGTGAAGAATCTAATTTAAATCATATTTTTATGATAGAACCAACAGGATTTGTTAATAGATTGGGTATTCATAGTATCATGCTGTATGTAATATCTATCTTCCCTGCTTTCTCTTCTACTCTACATAAACACATTATACTTTTGTCATAGTCAGATTTGTATTTTGGAAAGGAAAATTGGGAGAAAGTATTAGATGAAAGTATAATAACTAGAAGTAAGGAGACCAATAAGGAGGAACAGATTAAGTCTGTTGCAATAATCATAATGATAGATCATGGTGACTTGAACCAAGAGAATGGTGATGGATCTGGAGGGAAATCCATACATTTAGGATAGGAATTAATGACTGGTTTGCAATAAAGCATACAAGAGAAGAATGATTCATAGCTTTCTGACTTAGTGGTTTGGGTGATAATGCTTTTCTAAACTGAGGATACAGAAGGCAGACATAGGTTAAATATGGAAGATGGGGGAGGACAATATGAATTCAGCTTTGGAAACAGTGAATTCAGGATTCTTATGGGGGATCTAGGTGGTTTTCAATGAAAGAGTGAGTTCCATGAGCTTGCACTCAGAGGAGAAATCAGGGCTGGGGTAGCCTCATCATAATTATACAGATAATTAAAGTCACGAGAACAGATGATACCATCCAAGTAGAAGGTTTAGAACAGTCAGAACAAAGGTTTGAAGACAGATTTAAAAGGAATACTTCTATTTTAGGAGTGGGCTAAGACAAAGGATTCTAAGAAGCAGGGTGAAAAAGAGTGACTAGAGGGGTCTGGGGTAAAATTATGAAGATTAAGTACGGGGACGCCAAGGGAATGAGAGTGTGTCTGCTAAACAGTGTCAAATACAAATGTCAGATGTAAAACAGTAACAGTAAATCAAGGATTGAAAGTAAATCTAGAGGATTTAGCAGCATGGAATTAGCCATGACCTTGCTAATTTCAGTGGTGAGGAGGGAGCATACTGGCCTTTCTACTTGACAAGGAGCTCCTGTAGCATGGTGCTGAGTTCTTGAATTTTTGTTCAAATCCTGTCTCCTTTTCTCATCTCATGACATATCAAACAATAGAGATTTGAGATTTGACTGTCCATCTGAAGTGGTGACTTAAACTGCGACAGTAATTCATAGACTCCACGTTGTATGTGCTCTGCCCCTATGCCTCTTAAAAAATATTATCCTCAATTAATTTTCACTGAGAGACCAAGACAACTGGAATATATAGTATCTTGAATTGCATTTGTCATTTCCTGCTTAATCATAGATGTCTCATCTTATTTTTAGTGCCACTAAGAATTACTATCTTTGGGAGCTAATCGCTGCAGAGTCACCGAGTGTCAGTTATTTGTGACTTGTACGATCTATTTTGATGACCATACAACTTACATCCAAGGAATGCCACATTCCAGTGTGCTCTGTTGGATGACAAGATCATTTTACACTGAATTCCAAGTCTCTACACTCTACCACTAATATATCTGGATGTGAATACCCTAATTTGTGAGCTACATAACTCCTTTGTTCCCTTGCAATAGATGTTGTATTAAACTGTCCTTCATCCCCCAAAGACAGTGTTCCTTCCCTATAAAGCACCCCATTATACCCGAGTGCAGTGTAGGGCTTTTGTAGTCTCACTCAGACCTCCATTCATGTCCTCTCTAATAAAGACCTCTTTGTAACACACACATTAGTAGAACTCCTTAAAATCTCAGGTTCTCTGGAAGAATTCTAAAGAGAAGAGGGGGAAACATTAGGATTTATATTTGGTACAAATAAAAGACTGATCAGTTCAAGATATTGTACCCTTTACAGTAAGGCCAATGAGATGAAAAATCTGTGTGCCTGTTTTTTTCATTACATTGTTCTGATGATAGTTATCTCTCCTCTTTGCCTGCTTTAATGGTATTTACCTACTTATTTTTTTATACCTTCCACCTTTGGCCTTATTTTTTTCAAGAAACTTACACTCACCCAGAGACCAAACATTTCTATAAGCTAACTACTTTTTTTTATCAAATAAAACATTTGTACAAATAAAAGGATTTTTGGATTTTAGAGTTAAGATTCCTACCTCTACCTACATAACATTTCAAAGGAGATTAAGTTTGACTTTGAAAGCAAACATATCTTTTTCTTGATTTTGTCTAATACCTAATTTGATTTTTTCTCATTTTTTTCTGTTTGTTAAAAAAAATTGAAAGAAAGGAAGAAAAAGAGAAAGAAAGAAGGGAAGGATGGTAGGCAAAAGAAAGGAAGGAGAGAAATCAGAGTGGAGAAAAGTCAGGCCAGAGATTACATTAGGCTGAGGCAAATGGTATTCACCTTTTATAGTCCCTATGTTTTATAATGAAGATACTTCATTGAAACAATGATGCATACTTCAAGGGTTCCCTGGAGAGCCGTGAATCCTGTTTGGAGAGATTCATGAATATGTGCATTAGCACAATCCAACTGGAACTTGCCCTTAAAAACGAACCACAAGAGAAGCTGATCAGTTTCCGCTTATGTATATAATCAGAAGGTTATCATATTATCTCCCTCTCCACGGGAAAAGCAGATGCGTACTTTTCTACCACCTTAAGAGGAGAAATGCCAAAGGGAACAGCAATTTTTTACCCCTCTGTGATGTTCATTATGTGAATCCCACATAGAAACCTTTTAAAACTAGTCTTTGGCAGAAAGAGTGGAAAGTGAATATAGGCTTCAAAATAAATTTTTTTTTTTTTTTGTTTAAGATGAATCATAGCACAAACCTTCAAAACATAATTTCTGCCCTAATTTGCTGAGTCATTAATAAAACTGCATTGAGTTCAGAGATTGCTAGAGACTGCATATGAGACAGATATTTCAGAGTCAAAGCTCACAGAAAGTACATGAGATTCTGTGCCTTAAAGATGAATGAGGGACACATGGTAGATCTTGAAGTAGTAGTTTATTTAAAGTACAAAGAATTCCATGAAAAATATTTCTAACCAGCAGTTGGTGCCCAAGTTTCAGTAAAAATGGTAGACCACCACTAAGCTAGTGACAATGATAAAGAGTATCCAGGTTTATTTGCAGATTTATCTTTATCCATGAACTCCAAACAAAATGGAGTTTAAAAAGAAGGAAAACCCCCTAAACTTTAATCACATAAAAACAGCAAAGAAAAATTTGTTACCTATAGACTGATGTTTTTAAATTATCATCTATGCTGTGCTAAGCAGAGATAGTATTAGCAAATATGAAAAGTTACTATGGAAAATTTGAGCTTTATATACAGATTTGAGAAAAATGGCACTGAGTTACTTAGTAAAGATCTTAAGTAGTTTTGTGTGCATTATTATTATTGTATGTTCTGGGTTGTGGGTTCAAGCCTGTGAGTGTTTACAGCTTGTTGTGGAAACACAGAGGAGCAAAATAACTGTTTCAAAAAGAAGAGTATAATTTTAATGTTAAAAACTAAATTGCTGTTGAGCAATTTCTTTACTTGTCAGTCACTACTTAGGCACCTGGTAATGAGTTTCCGGAAACTGTTTCGATTTATTATTTCTAGTCCCCACATTCACGGAGAAAGCAGTGTTTAAACTTGTCCCTTATGTTCTCAAGCCTCTAGATTCGAAGGCTTTCTGGACATCTCAGGCCCTCCTAATGTAATTTGAGTCGGCATGCTCAGGATGTAGGGAAGGGCTAAGGGAACATTGTTAATTTGAGAGGGTACAATGGTGTAGACCTGCATTTAAATTATTTCTAACTTTCTACCAGAAGTTGTATTCATGTTTTGGAAAATTAGTACTTAGCCAAGCTCCAAGGAAGAAAGCATTTTATTTAGTAATAGTTCAAATAATGCAGTAAAAATGTCTCTCTGTGCATTTGAACTGGCCCTGGTGGCCTGATTCAGTATTTTGCCCATTTTCTTGGCTTTTCAAGCTTCACACACACAAAAAGAAATTGTACAAAACACTTAGCACTATTTTTTCCATAGCTGGTAATGGGGCTTTCACAGCACAAAGGCAAGGAAAAATTATTTGGAAAGGTGAACAGGTTTTAAGAAAAACTAGAAAATTCTCCTCATACATTTTAGACTCAGGTTTCTGCCCCTATCCTGTGTTTTAAATCTAGTCACTAGAACGCCTGCAAGAAATTCTGAATATAATCATACAAACTGACCCACAAAAACAAATTCAATAGAGAATGGTGTTGAAAGAAAGATTGCTATTTACTGACAGGGTTTTGTGTGTGTGTGTGTGTGTGTGTGTGTGTGTACTTTTGTATATAATCTCTCTGTCTCTATCGCCCAGAAAGAAAGATTGCTGTTTACTGACAGTGTTTTGTGTGTGTGTGTACTTTCGTATATAATCTCTCTGTCTCATCTGTCGCCCAAACTATCTCAGCATTCACATACGCACCAGAGAAAATGCAGCTTTGAACTCCTTTTGCAAGTAAGTCCCATCCTAGGATCTTAGAAGTTTTATCTTGTGCAAAAGGGAGTTTTCACCAGTGACACAGTCATCTGTTTGGTGAAGACAGGGCTAGATAGTGAATTGCAGCTTCTGTGTGTGACTCTGTGTGTGTGTGTGCGTGTGTGTAGGCGAGGTGGTGGTGAGAGAGGGAAGGTCAAAGGGTAAATTCCAATTGCTGCCACATATTTTTATGAGCCAAGTTGTACCCAGCTTCTAGCCTGGAAAGGGAAAGAGAATCTTAGAAAGGGAAGTAACCTGAGTGGGCAGGTCAGGAAAATCCTCAAGAAGAGCTCTTTTAAATTCCCAGTTAATTGCTCCCCAACCTGCCATATTCATCCATTTTAATTTTTATTTTATTGTTCCAGGACTTGAAAAGATCCGCTTGCTCTTACAGGAATCCCAGTAAAATCTGGATTGCCAACGATGAAGTTCTCTTGGAGGATTCACTTCCCTTTTCTCTCTTTGGTATTTTTTCCCCTTGTTGGAGAGGTGAGGGATGAAGCATCCTGGAAAGTCAGAGAGGAGGTGGAGACTACGCGGGGAGTTAGTTCCCAGCCCAAGGCTGACAAAGCATGGATGCTGCGGGAAGGAAAATGCTAAACGGAGCCGGGGAGAAAAAGACAGGAGGGGTCCCAGGAACCCAGCTTTGTCAGAAGCTTTCCGCACCCCATCCTACCCTCCTCTCCCAGCGCCCTCGCTCTCTGGCCAACGTAGAGGCTATTTTCTGCCTTTTACGGGAGGTACTGTCAGGAGGTGGGGGTGGGGGGCGGGAGAAGAAAGGCTGATGCTGAAATCAAGGAAGAAACAGCAGAAGGGTCAGGGGCAACAGTCAAGGCAGAAGCAGCTGCCGCGGCCGGCCCAACACCGGCAGAAACCCGTCCGGTGGCGCAGGCAGCGGCCGCCGCGGTGACAGCCCGAGTGGCAACAGCTGTGAGGAGGCCCGGCTTCTCCTCGGGGCTGCAGCGCCGGGGGTCAGAGTGGGGAGTCCCTATCGCTCCCATCTTCTGAGCAAGCACATTCTTCTCATTCCTTCACTCTCGCCTTCTCAGCGTCAGCTGACCGGCTGCTGCCGCTCCCTCGCCCTGGGGATTGGCAAAGCCGCCTTTCCTTTTTCCGCGGAGCACGCCAGTGACACCCGGATTTGTTCTAGTAGGCGTCCCTGCGGCCTCAGGCGTGAGCTGCCGGAGCCAGTTAGACCTGGGCCTCTCTCGCATCTGTCTGCGGGGTGGCCCATCAAACCCCAACGCATTTGGTGGGTGAAATTGCCGGGGACTAAACAAGACCTTAATTTTCAAAGTTGATGGAGATAAACCTAGGCATCACTTGAGAGGGTGACCAGCTCCAAGCCACCGAAAGATGAACAAATGAGGCAATTTCAGTATTATCAGACACAACATTATGACCCTTTTTGTTGTAAAAGGAACACAAATGTAGCTACAGATTGAATGAAGTGATAGGCCATTAAAGGGCAAGAGGGAAGAGGGAAGGGATAATAGGCACCGTCCATTTGAGCCTGTTACACTTACTGTTTCAAATCTATTCAGACCGTGTTAGTGGCAAATACACAGTTTACCGGCAATAATAAATGAGGGAAGGAGTAAAGATAAATCTTAGCGAGTGCGGTGGTACATTTAGAGTAGTGGCAATTGCTGTTTATTTGCTTTTCTTTTATGAAAATTAGTCAGGGCAAGGCTATATGTGAGACCTATCTTTATATATATATTTTTTTCTCATATTTTTGGAAGTCAGGGTGAGTGGAGTCATTCAACTTTATTTTCCTTAATTAGGTAAACAAAAAAATCAATAAGCCTTTTTAGTATGGATTTCTCTCCTCTAGTAAATATTCAAGCAAAACCAACTGTACATTTTTGGCATTTATAATCAACCTGCTTGCCTTCATTAAGCCTATCCCATATGACTTTTAAATTCTACCCTACAAGTTTACAGTATTTCACATATATGAACTTTAACCCTTCTGTACAGTTACAATGTCTTTATACACTTGGTCACTTAACAGTTGAAGAGTTTAGGCAAGTTATTCACTTGCTGGAGATTTAAATTAATTGTTTTTAAAGTATAAGTGCCTGAATAGCAAAACTGGGGATTTCTCCATAGTTTGGAAGCTACCAGCCTCACAATTAGCCATAAGGAGGTGCATTTTTGAGTGGAAAGGACAAATAAGCCAAACTTCAAAATTTCAACTTGTGCACATAAGAAAATTGGTTTCAATTAAATGAAGAAATTAAAATATTTTAAGTGCGAAAGAAGTTGGTGCTTTAAATTAGAAGAGGTAATTATTTTACGTGACTAAAGTATACAGAAGAAGTAATTGTCCATTTTGAAGTTTTAAAATGCATTACATTTTATTATTTGGTTATTTGAAATTGAGTAAAATAATTACAAGTAACATTGCATTTGTCACAGAAGTGAATGTGATCAAGATACTCATTTGTATTAGAAAAGCAATTATACTAACATTTAGGTAAATTATTTTATATATTTCAACAACATGATGTGTTTTAGAAAATTCTAAAAAGAATTCTCTTAAGGACAATTAATTAATAGACTATCAGATCATTTAAATACTTTTTTCAATGTGAAATTGAAGGAATTTTTATAAAATGATATATTACATTATTTGAAAATTTATATTCTGTTAAGAATATTCTTTAAGTAGCTATAAAAAGAGGAAGAAGGAGAAAGTCTTTATATTTCTGTGGTAAGCTGAGTAAATGGAATTATTGTGTCTCCAATTTCATTTAGACACCGTATTTTTGCAGTGTAATTTTAGGCTTTAGATGTAGTTTATGATGTGTCACTTAATATGGACGTGGAATTTTGTTTTTCATTGGCTCTTTTGGCTAGAAGAAAATCAAAGATTTATTCATTCATGGATTGATCCTAATTTGTGTGTTATTTTATTGTGTCATAGATCTTTTCTAGTTACAGTAATATTTTGTGAAATTCATATTAACAGTATTTTTATAAAATAATATATACTGAGAGACTGATTTCACATGACAGAAACAAACTTTAGCATCACTTAGTTTAAAAATGTGTCATTTTAAATGTACACTAAAATTGTGTTTTATTTCTTTCTAGTCAAACAAAAGCTCTCTGGATGAAGATTCAGAGATTTTGTGGGCTTTGTCTAAATTCAAAGTGCCCTCTACTGTCAAAAATGTGTACTGCTGAGAAAGAGAAAATTTGACAAGTCTGAAATCAAAATCTAGACAGTGAGAGGCAGATGGAAAAAAACCAGGAGAGGTAATGGCACTCAGCCCTGGGGCAATTCAGTTTGGAATGTTCCATCAGTAAATAGTTATGCTCCCATTCCAAGTTAAAAGTTACTTAAAATTATTTGTATTTTGTGACTGCTGCCTCATGCTTCTCTGCTTTTAGTTTTGATTTCAAAAGTGAAATTTCACTTTGGTGTCACTGTATGTTTTACCATAATGATCCAAACAGTATATGTTAAAAATGCCAGGATAAGTGTAAAAACTACTTATACCCTGTTACCTTTATACTACTCTTGAGGAATATTGTTCAGAGGTTCTTTTTATATTTTAAAATATTAGAACACTTTTATTTTAACTATTGATTGTATGTACTTAAAATGCAAAATATTCATCATTACTGTGATAAAATAAAGCTAAGTGGTAAGTTGATCCAGTGTGGGGAAAAAAATCAGCCAGACTTTAAGAAATATCGTGCAGACAAATAAAATGATCATCTATTTTGTTTACTCTTAAGATATTTAAACATTATGAAAATAATTGTAAGCATATTCTATGTGTTTAAGTGTAAGCTTGTTACAATCTTTTAATTAAATTCAGTGACCCAAAGAAAATTTTGCCATAAGAAATTCAGGCTATTCCATATTGTTAAGTTTTATAATATAATATTTTAATATTTTACAATGTACCACAAAGCTGTGAAACTTCAAATTTGAGATAGATATGCAATTTTAGAAATGGTTACTGACTTGTTTTTTATTTATTATATTAAAAAGAATGTTTTGATTGAATTTTTAGCTTTTTATAATAAAATCAACAATTTGAAGTGAAATTAAAGAGGCACTGACATAACTGAGGGAAGGAAAAACTCACAGTTTATCATGTCCAACACGTGTAACAGTTCTTGGCTAACTCGCTCTATGAAATATTTGTCCTATATTTCAAGCAAAAACAAGCTAGAAATATAGATAATGGGAGTGGGGAGTTGATACAAAAGTCAGGGCTTTAAAAAAAAATCAAGGCTTTAGGTTTTATGTAAAATACATATAGGTTCGGTTTTTCAGTTTCATCAGCCACTAGGGATTTTAGGTGTGATTGTTGGGTGGAGAAACCCAGTGAGTGAGTTTCAGTAGAGTAGACCTCAAGCAGCCTCCCTGCTTCCAGAGCTTGCCTTCCCTTTGCCTCTTAAGTGCCTCTGGTAGGTTTCTAGCACACATCCCAGATGTCCAAGCTGCCTTTTGTGAAGAACAAAGGTACTCAGATAGTATTGATTATTAATGCTTTCTTGATATAAAGGGTTATATCTAGTAGGGGGGGTTTGTGTGCTAAAAACAAATGAATGGACAAGTAATCAAACAGACACATGATTGAAAGAGAGAGGCAAAATGGTGGTTCTCTGGTCATAGAATTTAGAGGTGATTTGAAAGAGAATCTTGTCGAGTAAAACAGCATTGTATGCCATCAAATTTAAAAAGTTTCCTCTGTTTGAAGAAAATAGCACACCAGTCTTCTCAATTGTTTGAAAAATCCAGGAGATATAATATATTTAAATGTTTCCTCTGGCTATTTTCAGTGCTTGAAAGCAAATCTATTAACCCAAGTATCTACTTGAGCCTAATTTCTGTGGAATCGCCATTTCTCTTGATCAGTGGTCAGTTATTTTCTACTCTTTGGAAATGAATTGCATTTGTAATATTAATCCTAGGCTCCATAAAAGATGTGTTCACATTATAAAAAGTCTAATACAATGATAATACTAAAAGACCAACTAAATGTTTGATGCTTCTCCTTCTGTTGCTTTTTAGAATCGACTCTTCACTTCTGAATTCACCTTGCATGTCTAAGTTGCTTCTGTCATGTCTAACTCTTTGCACCCCTATGGATCGTAGCCCACCAGGCTCCTCTGTCCATGGGACTCTCCAGGCAAGAATACTGGAGGGGGTTGCTGTGCCCTCCTCCAGGGGATCTTCCCAGCCCAGTGATCTAACTTGCGTCTCTTACATCTCTTGCATTGGCAGGCAGGTTCTTTACCACTAGTGCCACCTGGGAAGCCCTGAATATACCTTGAGATAGTCTAATTTCTAGTCAATTTAATCTTATCAAATGTAGTTAATAACAGATCTTTGCTCTTCAAAATAAATACTGCTCATCATTATGAGTCCGCTTAAGAAAACTCTAAATAAGGGGGTTCAATGCCCTCTAGCCTATATCCTCAGGTAGGCCCATGGAACTCTTTCTTCTTCTAACAGGAGAAAATGTTGCAAAGATAGGGGAAAAAAAACCCCAGAAACTGGCTCCTTGAAGAAGTTGCTCTTTATTTCTTAGGGAACCTGGGAGCTACTCTCTCTCTTGTTCTTTTTAGGGCCTGATTGTCCAACTGTATAGTTTCTGTGGAGTGCACAGTATCTTTCTGATAAATTCCATTCCTCTGTAAGCTATCCAATCAATTGCCTTTGTTGGTAACCAAATAAATCTAATTGTCACGATCTATGCCTTTCTCAGTGAGCAACTCATAGATTCATAGGTGATGTTTACAGAAAGTTCATAGACTTTGATTTCATGATACAGAAGCTTGATTGAGCAGGGAACTTGGCCAAAGCCACATAGCATCAAGCATACTACCATAAACTCAGACCTCGCCTCCTAATGGCTGCAGAATTGTGCCAAAGCGTGAATTAATCACCTGCATTCCCATGAGCTTCTGGGTTTTGTGTCTAGTTTTGTTGACATAAATTCCTTTCTTTCTCTTCCTCACAAACTAATATTGAGAACATTTTTGGATACATAAAAATGAAAATTATGTAATGGAGACGACACCATTTTAGAAAAGGAAATATTATGATAAATTGATTTGTTTGTGGTATATGTAGGATTCTAATGTTACACAGTTTAGTGCAAGAAATTTCTTTCCTCAAAGCAAAAGGAATACACTGGAAGCAAAATCCAGTGTATTTAAATAGGGGAGAGGCCATGCTTAGATTGTGTATGTTTAGGTATCTGCTGAAATAACAACTATCTGTTTACAACTTGATAGATATACAATGAAACCTTTCTCTTAACAAAAACCTTTTTCTTAACAAAAGTTGTTGCAGATAGAAGTAAGAATTGTGGATAATTACCTTTTTTAAAAATACATCAATAGTAACAAAGCATATCACAAGCATTTAATAAAGGGATTATCGTAGACTTTATACATTCGTAGGAACCAACAGAAAAATCTCAAGGGACAAATCATTAAACCCTATTCTTCAGTATTAACTTGGACAACAGCTCAGGAGACATCTCTGAGGGTGCAAGGCATTTATTAGAAGCATGTTTAGGAATCTCCGACTGTTTTACAAAAACCTCTCCTGCAGAAAACAACAGGGTAGTTACCAAGCATTTTTGGAAACTGTGTATAACTGAGGAGATTCAGTTCATTAGAAATGTGATAAATTATAAATGGTAAAGGCTGAAAAAGGGTAAATTGTGAGGGAAATATAAATTAAATATGAAAAGTATAATGTAACCATGAGTGATCACTCAGTATGTATTACTTTACTTTGCTATATTCTATATTATACTTTTTGAGATAAGGCAGTTTACCACAGTATTATTTTATTCCTCGCTTACTTTATACAGGAAAAAGGAAAGAAAAAATTTAAACTAGAATGTGCAAACTGTGTTTTTTTCTTACTGTTATTTTTCTTTTATTTAAATATGATGATATTCACAATATAGAGTATATTTGTGGATCCTTAATTGGCTATAATTAATTCCCATTACTTTTTTCTTTCTGAAAAGGATTATTATGACAACCATGATTTTTATCCCAAATCTTTATCTTTCCTTGACCCAGAACTTTACATTTTCCAATGGATTCCAAATAATAGATAGAATATCTTTCATCCCTGTAGTGATTCAGACTTAGTATTAACTTTCATCCTCAGAGTTTCATTTGCTTCTCCTAAGGGTTCTCTTCCATAGTTGGCAGAGATTTTGATTGATAATTTATTTGTTTGATTTTATAAAAAATGTTTAGTGATTAACCTAAGATAACCCATATAGTAGGAAATTAAAATAGGTTTAGAGCTCAGATCTTGGGATTCATAGTTTGGCACTCATTTACCAAATCACTCATGAGGATATTTATTTTTTCAACAAGCATTCATTGTACACCTACTCTTGGATACTCTTGTTAGCACCAGTCATTGTTACTTGCTGTCTGAAATAGCTTTTCCTTGCCTCAGGGTGAAACAGGCAAGTTTATTAGGGCCAGTTGCTCCTCAGGCCTCAGGGGACAACCGTTTTATGACTAATTACTTTTAACTAATTTTCATGAAAGATAATATTATTCCTTTTTGTTTTTTAAGAATCCTCTCCTGGACTCTCCTATTTGGAATTAATGCTTATTATGGTTACATAACATCTAGGCCCAAATTTGTTCCAATTACTCTTGGACATCCACACCCAGTGCTCAGGAACCTGGACATGCGGACACTTACATTGTTGCCCTCCACCACCCCTGATGTCACCAGCACACAACCAACCACAGCCTATCTGGGAGGGGTCTTTATGAGACCACATGTAAATCTGTACTTCTGAACTCCAGGGAGTGTCAGCTTCTTTTCATTTTCCCCCTTTTCCCTTTCTCTTATTCACTCTTCCCCCAGTCCCACCCCCGCCCCATCACTTTCTCCTCTGTGCTTTCCTGCTTCCATAGGTAGACTTTCACCCACTTGCCTTTTCATTTCCTTTTCTATAATCCCTGCTTCTACTCACCTCTGCCATTAGTTATATCACTTATATATGATTTGGGCGTCATTTAACCTCAGTGCGTCAGATTTTGTTATCTGGATAAGTAGAAATAACTTACAGAGCTGTGTTGATCATTAAACAATTCTTTTAGAAGTGCTGAACTCCATGTTTTTTATATGGTCATTATGATCAGGGAGTACCTTATGAACATTAGGTTTCCTGGGATTTTGTGGGTAAAACATAGACACATTTTTTTTTTAATTATTGATTTACTTGTTTATTTATTTTTGGCTGTGCTGGGTCTCTGTTGCTTTGTGGGACTTTTTTTAGTCGTGCTGAGCAGGGACTACTCTTTGTTCTGGTGCATGGGCTTCTCATTGTGGTGGCTTCTCCTGTTGCGGAGCATAGGCTCTAGGCACACGGGCTCCAGTAGTTGTGTCTCACAGGCCCTGGAGCGTGGGCTCAATTTTTTGTGGTGCACAGACCCAGTTGCTCTGAGACATGAGGAATCTTCCCAGACCAGGAGTAGAACCTGTGTCACCTGCATTGGCCAGCAAATTTCTATCCATTGCACTACCAGGGAAAAATCTGTAGACACATTGTGAGGTAACTTTTGAAGTTGTTATAGTCAAGAGTTCACTCTATTCTGGCAATTTACTATGTTCTATTTTATTAGTATTTTATACTTCTTAGATATCCATGTGATATTTGTTATTGTGATTTTTTTTAATTGACCACTTTCTTACATCTTGAAAACATTTGGTAACCAAATAGAAAGTTGCATGTTTTTATTCCTCTAACTAAAATCACTTAATTAGAGGGCCTAAACCTCAGTGTTTTTGTAGTCACTGGATGGGAAACTTTACCATTTATTCTAAATTTTTTTATATGCTGATAATTGTCAGATTTTTATACCTGGCTTGATCTAGTGCTTAAACTCCAAACTCATGTATTCATCTGCCTAAGTGATATCTCCACTTGCATATCTACTGTGTGTCTGAAACCTGTATGTCTAAATCTGAATTATTGATATTGATAACTTCCCAGAAATCTTTTCCCTCTAAGGTATTTTTGGCCTAGTTACTTAGACCAAATACTTTGGGATTTCCCCCCTCCCCCCTCATATATCAGTCTAATCTTAAATTAAATTCTGTCAAACTCAGTCTTCAAAATGTATCCCAGACTAACCATTCCAATGTTATAATCATAGTCCAATCCACCATGAACCTTACCTCAACATCTACAATGCTTCTTGCTGGTATCTTTGCTTTTCACTCTTGCCCCTTTGCAGTCTGTTCTTCATGTAGCAGCCAGAGGTATACATTAAATCATGTCCCTCCCCTACATAAAAGTTTTCAAAAGCTTATTTTTATATTTAAAATAAAATCCAAAATTCTCATGATGGCTTAAATGGTTCTACCTATCAAACAGATAATCTAAATTAATGAGAAAAACTCCTGGCTATGTCTTATAATTTGTTTCTTACCTCCTTTCCCACTTTTTTCCACCGGCTTCCTTTTAGTTTCTCAAAAACACTCCAACTAGATCCATTGCTCGTATTATTCCCTCTGCCTAGAATGTGCTCCACTCAGCTATCTCTATACTTCACACCTTTATTTCATTAAAGTTTCAGTTCAACTATCACTGGTTAAAGAAATGTAGTTTGACTACCCTATATATTTCATTTATATAGATAATTCACCCTTTCTCTCTCTCTTCAGTCTTGCTATTTCAGGTTTCCCTCTCCTGTTATTTCCTTTCCACTTGGAGAACTTAGCATTCCTTTTAAAGCTGATCTACTATTAACAAAGTGTCATAAGTTTTCCTCATCTGAAAATTCTTTTATTTTGTTTTCATTTCTGAAGGATATTTTCATTGGATATAGAACTCTGGATTGACAAATTCTTCCTTTCATCACTTTCTAAATATTGTTTCATTGTCTCATGGCCTCCATGGTTTCTAATAAGAAATCCATAGTCATTCCAATCATTGTTCCTTTTCTCAGTAATGTATTCTTTTCTCTGACTGCTTTTAAGTTCTTTATTTGTTTATTTATGTCTATCCTGTTTCTGGCTTAGGGTTTGCAGAGTTTCTTGGATCTGCTAAATTTGGAATCTTTTATTAAATTTGGGAAATTTTCAGCCATTCTTCTTCAAATGTTTTCTGTGCCAATCTATTTCTCCTTTCCTTCTGGGACTCTTATGATGTGAATGTTAGACATTTTGATATTTTCTTACAGGTAACTGAGGGTCTGTTCACTTTTAAAAGTTATTTTCCTATACATTTCAATATGAACAATTTTATTGTTCTGTCTTCAGGTTTACTAATTCTTTCCTTTCTTTTATTGAGTTCCCCAGAGGATTGTTCATTTTTGTTGTGGTTATACAGCAAGACAAAAGAGTTTGGGGGCCTCCAGAGTGGCCTTTGCTGCCACTGCTGCTACTCTAAGAGCTTAGTTGGGTGGTTGGCTCTTACTGAGAGACCTGAAAGAGAGCTAAGAGCCAAAAGAACTTCACCTTTAAAGTTCTACTGCCACAGTGGAGTAGGGAGGTGTTGCCACCCCACTGCTGGCACTACCTGGAGTAGGACAGATAAAAGAAGTACTCTTCTGCTTCCCTGGCACACTACTCTGTGCCATCACTCACCTACTGTAGGGTGGGGAAAGTCAAAACAGGGTGCCACTATTGTCACCACAACCACATGCCAATGCGAATGTGGCAGGATGCATAAATGTCCTGTCTAATGCCTCTCTGCAGCTGTCTACTATCAGCCTAGTCTCTATTTCACAGCAGTTATTACTACCTGAGAAAAAGAATATGTTATAGGAACAACTAGATACTAGATGATAACAAGAGTACTCAAGGCCTGGTAAATAAGCCTGGGGATGGCAACACTGGTTGGCTACTGCTCAAATAGCCATAGCTTGAGGAGAGTGAATGGTACCAAAGGCCCATTTGTGTGTCCTGACAAGAGGTTTAGGAGAAACCACTTTCTAACTTTTTGTGTATGTGTTTGGGATTTTACTTGGGAGATACTCACTTTTTTCCTTTGGAAATGCTGGGTAGTTCTTTTTCTTCCCACTGAGAATTTAGAGAAACTATTGAGAAGGAATTATGGATTTAGAGTTAAGAGATTCAGCACATCAGGTTTTGGATATACTGCTGCTGCTGCTGCTGCTGCTAAGTTGTTTCAGTCGTGTCTGACTCTGTGCGACCCCATAGGTGGCAGCCCACTAGGCTCCTCTGTCCCTGGGATTCTCCAGGCAGGAACACTGGAGTGGGTTGCCATTTCCTTCCCCAATTCATGAAAGTGACAAGTGAAAGTGAAGTCACTCAGTCGTGCCCGACTCTTAGTGACCCCATGGACTGCAGCCTACCAGGCTCCTCCATCCATGGGATTTTCCAGGCAAGAGTACTGGAGTGGGTTGCCATTGCCTTCTCCTTGGATATGCTAGTAAATCTATAAATAAGCTGTCTGTTTGGAAGATACAATTCTGAAAGAGTGGATTTTATAAACGAAAACAGTGCTTATATTACTGAATAGTGCGTGGTGTATGTACATGCTCAGTTGTATCCTACTCTTTGCAACCCCGTGGACTGTAGCTCTCCAGGCTCCTCTGTTCACGGAATTTTCCAGGCAAGAATACTGGAACAGGTTGCCATTTCCTACTCCAGGGGATCTTCCCAGCCCAGGGATTGAATCCGTGTGTCTCCTGCAGTGGCAGGCGGGTTGTTTACCACTGTTACTGAAGCCACGTTACTGAATGGTGGCAAGTAAAAGAACGTTCCTGAGAAGAGACGTAGCCATAAGCAAAACTGCCACAACATATTTGTAGCAAACTAAGGGCTACCATGTTTCACATTTGAGCAGTCAGACAAGACTTTTCCACATCTTTCTTTTTTCCTGTGAAAATTAAACTGATAAAGTTAAATAAATATTCTCCCTTACAGGAGAATTTTTGAGGTGGTCCTCATATAATGGGTATACATATCTAAGTTTTAGCAATTAAATAATGACAAAACTGCACATTTTTTAAGACATTAAAATGGGGACTTGGTTACTCCTTTGTTTTCTTCCACTCTGTTGTCCATTTCTGAAGCTGTAGTGGTTTCCTAGGAGACTAGTAAGGAATGAACTTGATTGGCTATATTGGCAGAAAGATTGTTGGTGTACATTTTGAGAAACATCAGGTACACACAAAGAAGAAATGCTTGACACATGGAAGAATTTTTTTAGTTTCAGTGTGAAAATCTTCCTTGATAAACTAAAATTGAAGATAGGACCAATGACCTAGTAGATCATCTCTTTAATCATCTTGCTATTTATGCCTTTAGATAGTCTCCTCCTTGCCAGGTACTTTAATGTCTTTATTCTTTTAGCATAATTTCCCAGCTAGGCTATTTTATCTACCAATTTGCTGTATATTTGCTACATATGCTACTTCTTTCTTTAACTAGTTACCTTGCAAGATTATCAGAGGATGAAGAAGATGTACAAAAAAGGACTCCCTCAGTATCTGAGTTAGAAGGATACATGAAAGAGTGAAATGAAGTGAAGTCACTCAGTCATGTCCGACTCTTTGCGACCCCATGGACTGTAGCCTACAAGGCACCTCTGTCCATAGAATTTTCCAGGCAAGAGTACTGGAGTGGGTTGCCATTTCCTTCTCCAGGGGATCTTCCCGGCCCAGGGAATGAACCTGGGTCTCCCACATTGCAGGCAGACACTTTACTGTCTGAGTCACCAGGGTAAAAACAAACAAATAGACCTAACTCTAAATTCATGTTATACAGTGTTCTGCAAAACTATTAGCACTGGATTCAGTTCATTTACAGGCAGGGAAATTGCATAAAGCAGAGGATAACTTCAAGAGATTCATATATAAGATTCACATTTATTTAAAGTTCACAGATGGGACCAAGTCTTCCATTCTAGGTGGGCCTTAATTTGCAAAAATATATGGAGAAGTAGCCTTAATTTTATAATTTCATTTCAAGATTTTTGTACAGTATTTTTTACTGCTATCCCTGTCAATTCCATTCCAAAAACATACTGTACTGATAGTTAAAGCTTTGGGATGTTTTGCTCTGATTTTCAATGTGATGGGAAAAAAAAAAAAGAATTATTTGGCTAAAATAAATTTTATTTTAAATTTAAATTTAAAATTTTATTAACATTTATCTAACTTTAAAAAGTTAAATTTTTTGTCATTCTTCTCCAGGGACTGTGTTATGAAAGAAGTTATGAAGAAAATAGTGAATGAGTTTGGCATATGAAGAAGTAATTAAAGTATTAGAGCTTTAAAAAAATCAAACTGGCACTGCTAGCATGCTCATGGGTTATGTTCAAGATACATTTTAGGCAAATGGTTTGGAGAAGATGATTCCTCCTGAAATGTATATGAATGATTTTCAAGAGGAAAAATGGCAGAAAGGGAACAGAAGTGGTAGTATTCAATTTAGTGTCCTCTGGGATGAACAAATGACTTAATTTTAAAGTAAAATTAGCCAAGATGGAATAAAATTTTATATTACACAATAAGATACACTGCCTTGAAGGAAGAGTTCAATGTATAATAATACTAAGAGAAAGCATTTAACCAGAAGAATGTTCAAGTAGAAAAACTTGGTAATGAGGTGAGCCAGAAAGAAGCCCAATGAACAAGTTATGAAAGAAGTACTGCTGACAGGGTAAGAAGGCAAGCAAAATGTGGTCTGCTAAAAAATAAAATCTGAAAAACAAAGTAAAAATTGCGACAACTAGAAACAGAAACATCAGTCAATTCTGCAGAAATTCATTCACTGAGACTTGGTGGTAAAATAGTCTCAGTGAAGACTGTAAGAATCAAGAATTGACTATTATCCCTGTCCCCCCAGACACAGCAACACTGCAAGTTATTTTACAATTATCTTAAAAAAAAAAGCACCAAAGCAAGGTTAATCAGAGTATTTACCTGTACCATCAGAGTAGGTAAGGATTAATGAAGTTATTGTGAAATATTAAAACACTTGGGATATCTGAATGAAAAATCAAAATAATTATTTAAATGTCTCAGTAATCACAGTTACTTTTTATTACTCATATACATGTTATATAAAAGCAGTAAAAATTAAATTTTTGGCATAAATTTGGCACCAGAACAGATATTTGATAGAACTAACCTACCTAGGTAAAATAATGCTAAAAATAATTTGCCTTTGCTTTTTTTCCTAGTAAATGATTATTTTCTACTATTAACCTGGTAATTTCCTTGTCTATGACTATGTTTAGATGATGAGAAAGAGAGTATATAGACCAGAGATTGCTTCTTAAAATGGAATACATTTATGGGCATTTGGTTATTTTCTCTTTTAGTTATGCTTGAAAACATTTTGAAACAATTTGATGGAAAAAAATAAATAATTGAATGAAAATGAGTAACAGTTACTAAATTTACAAAAACAAAGTATGCTAGGTATTTGTTGAGTTGAATGCAATAGGAAAAGACAAGTTAAGCCTTCACACATAAAAGGAGAAACAGCCATAGAATTTGAGAGTTGGAAAGGACTTGGAGAGGTCATGGAGGTTACCACCTTTCTGGCAGGACCACACTAAAAACTACTAAGCCTGTAAGAATTCAGTCTAATGTTGAAAACCAGGCAAAACAATGTTAAAAACTAAAATCCCATAGAATGGGAGATGGATTTGGGTCTCTTGAATTTCTCTCTATTTTTGCCAGAAAAAAAATTTTTTCATGTTATTTTGGGTTTCAGTATAACCCAGAGGGATGGGATGGAGAGGGAGGCGGGAGGGGGGATCAGGATGGGGAACACATGGGTGATTCATGTCAATGTATGGCAAAAACCACTACAATAAAAAAAAAAAGTATTGACCATCTTGCTACAAATGTACCAACTGTATCCTTCTATAACATTCATTACATTGGTTAAATAAAATAAAAGCTTTGGGTTCAAAAGAACAGCCTTTATGTCTCTCTTGTGCACATTGGCTCTTTGATACTAAACTTTGGCAAATTCTAATTCTAACAAGTTTTTTTTTTTAAATCACTTTATAATATTTTCTACATGGGGTGGGATAGGTATCCTTTGACACTGATGTGACTTAAAAGCAACTAAGGTTATGTTGCTAACAAGCTGCTACTTATCCATGCTTCTTTTTTTCCTAGTGCACATTTCTTCTCATTTTTCTTGCAGCATCTTCATTCTCTCTGCTCTGCCTATGTCGCTCCTTCTCCGCCTCCTCTTATTTCCTTTCTTTCTCCTTTGCTCCCTCCCTCCTTTCCTTTCACAAACCTCACCTTGTCATTAGCAGGAATCTTGTTTGCACTTTAGGTGAAAAATATCAGCACGCTGTAGTCTTGTGATTCAAACTGTACTTTGAGAACCAGTGATGTTGACATCATGTAGGAGCTTGTTAGAAATGCACAATCTTAGGCCCTACCACAGAGCTTCTAAATCAGGATCCAACTTTTAACAATATCCTCAAATGATTCACGGAAGCATCTTCAAGTTTAAGAGGTACTGATTTAGAGTACCTACATTCCAAGAGATGCTCCAAACTTCACACACTGTTCTCCCTTAGGTAGAACTGTCACTCTCCTGCATTCTCTATCCAAATCAGAAGACAATATATTCATAGGGTAAGTGAAGTCAGAAACCCAGGACACCTTTCTCAATCCCTTTCTCTTACTTGCCACGCATATATAATGTGTAATGCTTTACCTGATCCACCTCTCCAGCCATTGTTAGTTTCTTCCTTCAGCACCTCTCTCACAATACTTGTCATTCCATATCGCAATGATTTGTTTTAATCTCTAATCTGACATGGATTAAGCAACTAAAGATGATTACTTTATAAATCTTTTTGTATTTTTGGTATTGCACATAGTAGCTACTTAGTATTATTGAATTGATGCAACAACTATGGCGATCAAAAAGAAGGAATATATCTGACAGACTTTGGTCCAGTGAGTGGGGAAATGATTTCAAATTTCCCCAACCTAGACGGGGAAACAGTGGAAACAGTGGCTGACTTTATTTTGGGGGGCTCCAAAATCACTGCAGATGGTGATTGCAGCCATGAAATTAAAAGACGCTTACTCCTTGGAAGGAAAGTTATGACCAACCTAGACAGCGTATTAAAAAGCAGAGACATTACTTTGCCAACAAAGGTCCATCTAGTCAAGGCTATGGTTTTTCCAGTGGTCATGTATGGATGTGAGAGTTGGACTATAAAGAAAGCTGAACACAGAAGAATTGATGCTTTTGAACCGTGGTGTTGGAGAAGACTCTTGAGAGTCCCTTGGACTGCAAGGAGATCCAACCAGTCCATCCTAAAGGAGATCAGTCCTGGGTGTTCATTGGAAGGACTGATGTTGAAGCTGAAACTCCAATACTTTGGCCACCTGATGCAAAGAGCTGACTTATTTGAAAAGACCCTGATGCTGGGAAAGATTGAAGGCAGGAGGAGAAGGGGATGACAGAGGATGAGATGGTTGGATGGCATCGCCGACTCAATGGACACAGGTTTGGGTAGACTCCAGGAATTGGTGATGGACAGGGAGGCCTGGGGTGCTGTGGTTCATGGGGTCGCAGAGTCGGACACGACTGAGCCACTGAGCTGAGCTAGGTTTGTCATAGCTTTCCTTCCAAGAAGCAAGTGTCTTTTTATGGCTGCAGCCACTCTCTGCAATGATTTTGGAGCCCAAGAATGTAAAATCTGTCACTACTTCCACTTTTTCCCATCTATTTGCCATGAAGTGATGGAACTGGATGCCATGATCTTAGTGTTTTGACTGTTGAGTTTTAAGCCAATTTTTTCACTCTCCTCTTTCACATAAAACATTTTTATATCTTAATTTCTCTTTAATCTTCTAATTAATCTTTTTAAGCTCTTTTGTAAAATGATCATTTTAATAAATTTTTTTTACCTAGATGGATATATTAGTATCTACTTTTAAAATACATTTGAGAATTCTCTGATGGTTCAGTGGTTAAGACTCCCTGCTCCCAGTGCAGGGGGCACAGGTTCAATCCCTATTTGGGGAACTAAGATCCCGCATGCCACATGGTACAACCAAAAATAAATAAATGAAATTAAAAAAATAAAAGAGTAGAATATTAAATTTCTGGTTGTAGTAAATTAAAGTAATGATGTAGGTTTGAAGTTTTGGGAAATTTGAAATAATTTCCCCACTCACTGGGACCAAAGTCCCTCAGATATATTGCTTCCTTTTGATCACCATAGCTGTTGCCCCAGTCCTAACCATCATTATATTACAAAATAGCATTTTAGCTGTTCATTTCCCTTCTGATCTCTCTTTTTCAAGTCTATCCTTCCCAAAGATGCTCGAAAACCGTTTTAATGACTTCATATCATTTTAAAATAATTGTGATTACAGGACCCTGATAATACAAGAAAAATAGGCAAACTAAGGCATATTCATCATTTGTCAGTTATAGAATTTTACCTTGAAAACTTAAAATGAAGAGCTAAAAAAGAAAAAAAAAGCGGGGGGGGGGGGGGGTAGCGTAATCGGGGGGCGGGCGGGCGAGCGCGGCGCCTGCGCAGCAACGTTGGTGAATCTCCGGCTGTGCGGCCATTGAGTGTGCGCTTTTCCCGGACCGCTTTTCCCGGACGGGCCGCGTAATCCAGCAGGCATGAGCTACGACCGCACCATCACCATTTTCTCGCCCGCCGGCCACCTTTTCCAAATGGAGTACGCGCAGGAGGCCGTGAAGAAGGGCTCGACTGCGGTCGGTGTTGGAGGGAAAGACACTGTTGTTCTTGGTGTGGAGAAGTCAGTGTCCAAACTGCAGGATGAAAGGACAGTGCGGAAGATCTGTGCTCTGGTGATAATGTCTGCATGGCATTTGCCAGCCTTACTGCTGATGCAAGAATAGTCGTCAGCAGGGCCCGGGTGGACGCCAGAGCTACCGACTGACCGTGGAGGACCTGGTCACCGTGGAGTACATCACCCGTTGTATCGCCAGTATGAAGCAGCGCTACACGCAGAGCAACGGGTGCTGGCCATTTGGCATCTCTGCCCTCATTGTGGGTTTTGACTTTGATGGCACCCCCGACTGTATCAGACTGACCCCTCGCGCATATACCATGCCTGGAAGGCCAATGCTATAGGCCGGGGTGCCAAGCCAGTGCGTGAATTCCTGGAGAAGAATTATACTGACGAAGCCATTGAAACAGATGATCTGACTATTAAGCTGGTTATCAAGGCCCTTCTGGACGTGGTTCAGTCAGGTGGCAAAAACATAGAGCTGGCTGTCATGAGGCGAGATCAACCCCTCAAGATTTTAAATCCTGAAGAGATTGAAAAATACGTTGCTGAGATTGAAAAAGAAAAAGAAGAAAATGAAAAGAAGAAACAAAAGAAAGCATCATGATGAAATGAAATTTTGCTTGTAATGATTTTTAAATTCAAATCATGGCTAATTTCCAAAAGGATACATATGCGTTTCCATTCCATTTATCCGTATTGTCCAAGTGTCCTACAATAAATTTGCCTATTTTTTAACCTTAAAAAAAAAAAAAAAAAGGAAGATGCCATGCGAAATAGTCTATCAACACCAGCGTGCTGGAGCAGAGAATGGAAGACTGAAACATTTCCTTAATTCTGTGCTTCAGTTCAAATCTTGTACTTTGAAGAAATTCTGCATGTCTGCATGCTCAGTCCCTTCAGTCATGTCCAACTCTGCAACCCTCTGGACTGTAGCCCACCAGGCTCCCCTGTACATAGGCTTCTCCAACCAAGAGTACTGGATTAGGTTGCTGTGCCCTCTTCTAGAAGTTCTACTTCTGTTTAAAGTCTCACAAATGTTCTTTTGATGACAGATCCATCAGCCTCTGGCCGTTACTCTCTCAAATCTTATTCAATAATGAGACATCTTAACACTGTCATGCCTCCTAGGTGAGAAATTTCTTTTAAAGTTTCCTTGGTCTCAAATATAGAGAATATGTATATTCTTGCATCTGAAGGAGTTCTAGTTTCCATTTTTGGTAGGAGGTCTTTGGTTTTTATTTGTTTATCTAAAAGGACCATTTTAGTGTGGTTTTCTCAGAAGAAATCTGTCCAGAATTCTCCATCTCTTGTCAGATAAGAAACTTTTGCCACTTTAAAGTGATATTTTTAGTTTTTTTCCCCCTAAGTTTCTACCTACCAAGGTTCCCCAAATCATAGGCTTCTAGCTTCAGTCCAGGCATCACAGATATTGTGTGGGACTCAGTGTTATTCTTGAATTAAATGTTTCACTTGCCTTATGACTGAAAGCAGTGCTTGGGACAGGCATGAGTTACTTCTAATCAGTATGGCCTGTAAAATGGATTCTAAAGGATAGGGTCTGAATGGGGATGTCAACCTAAGAAACTAGAATGGAGATTGTTTCTTCATAGTCTAGTTGAGGCAGTAGGACAGAATGGAAAAGAACAAGAGTTTAAAGCAGCCATCTCCAACCTCCAGGATCTAATGATGATGATCTGAGGTGGAATAATAATAGAAATAAAGTTCAAAATAAATGTCATGCTTTTGAAAGGTGAAAGAAAGTGAAGTTGCTCAGTCATGTCTGACCCTTTGCAACCCATGGACTGTAGCCTACCACGCTCCTTCATCCATGGGATTTTCCAGGCATGAGTACTGGAGTGGGTTGCCATTTCCTTCTCCAGAGGATCTTCCCCACCCAGGGATCGAACCTGGGTCTTCCACATTGTAGGCAGACGTTTTACTGTCTGAGCCCAAACCATTCTCTCTCCACCCACCCCAACCCCCTCCCCCCACCCCAGTCTCTGGAAAAATTGCCTTCAATGAAATTGGTCCCTGGTGCCACAAAAGTTGGAAACTGCTGGTTTAAAGTCAAATGGACCTAATTTTGCATCCCACCTCAACTACTGTGATCTGTGTGGCCCTGTTTAACCTTCCAGAGTCTGAATTTTTTCATTCATAAAATAGGAATAGTAGTTCTATCTACCAGAGAAGACGATGGCACCCCACTCCAGTACTCTTGCCTGGAAAATCCCATGGACGAAGGAGCCTGGTAGACTGCAGTCCATGGGGTTGCTAAAAGTCAGACATGACTGAGCAACTTCACTAAATTCCAGGTAGCCCTATTTTTAGTTACATCTTGAAATCAGAGCTGGTATGTCAAGAGAACATTTTTAGCAATTTTGGCAATTAAAAATTTTAACATTAAAAAGAAGAGTTTGAGATATTAAGTAGAAGCCTGAAGGAATGACCAGAAATGATGCCTCCTGTTCCAAACAAACAGAGAAAGGAAGGCAATGTGTTAGTGACTGGTTCAGAAAGAATTCCATTAACTTCAGTAACTTTAGTTTGGTAAACTAGACTGCCTCTGGGACTCACTTATAAGGCATTATTAGCATTATACTGGGAGGAGGCAATGTTAACCCACTCCAGTTCTCTTGCCTGGAAAATCCCATGGACGGAGGAGCCTGGTAGGCTGCAGTCCATGGGGTCGCTAAGAGTTGGACACAACTGAGCGACTTCACTTTCACTTTTCACTTTCATGCATTGGAGGAGGAAATGGCAACCCACTCCAGTGTTCTTGCCTGGAGAATCCCAGGGATGGGGAATCTGGTGGGCTGCCATCTGTGGGGTTGCACAGAGTCGGACACGACTGAAGCGACTTAGCAGCAGCAGCAGGAGCATTATACTAGACACAGGTAACAGATACATCAGGTGATAGATGTTATAGACAAATAAACTTGAATTTTCTATATTTCAAGTATGTTAGTTTGAATTTTGTTGTCAGTTCCTTGAGATTCAGAACCTGCTCTTTTACAGTCAACTTTGAACTTTCCAAAGTGCTTGATGTATTGGGTGCTCTATATGAACACCTATGTTATCTGTGACTATCGACAGCAATGATATCTTTATCCAACTGGGTTACAGAAGAGGAAAACAATGCTCTAAAGAGGGTTTAGATAACCATTTGGAGACTGCAGCCACCCAATGATTATCCAGTTACCTATTTTCTTAAAATAAGAGCTGTTTACTTTGGGAACAAGCTCTTTAATTCTCTTTCATTATAATCTCATAATTTATTGCCAATTGCTTTAAATCTAACATTACTGTATTCATTCCATTATCCTAGACTCTAATTTTTAGCTCATCTTATGTTAAGACATTACTATTAGTTTGATGTTTCAATGGAAAAACTCTAAAGAGATCCTATTTCGTGAATTATAGATTCTGTTTTTTGATTCACTTTGTATATAAAGTTCTGACAATCAATATATACAATTACGCCCATAAAAATTTAGAGCAGCTACTCTTGCAAACAGCAAATGTACTGTTAAAACATGACTATAATAAAAAAACTCAAACTGTTGAAAAAGGTACTCATAGTAAACTTTAGGTTTTTAGTATATCATATTTTATAGATGATAAATCAGTACTTTCCCATGTACTTAATATTGAGGACATGAATATTTATTATCAGTCAAAGTAACAGTTATGCATATCACTTACAGATATTGGATTTCCAATTTTTAATAGCTCTACTATAAAGGTACTTAACACTGAATTCATTGCAATTCTAGTTCATCTGTCTTTTTCCCTCAGAAATCCAAAAAGCTATAATAATTATAGTTCTGATAAGTCCCAATTACAAATATATAATACTCAGCAAACCATTTTGGTCACTTGAACTTTTTGAATTTTGAATGAATTTGAATTTGAAATTTGGGTTAAGAAAGATTCACATGTAAAAAACTAAAAATTATGTTGATACCTTTTATACGTTCTTTCATAAATAAAGCTGAAGATTGGAAAAAAACAAGAAATTTTGAGTCAGATAGATTGGAAATCAAATCTCAGCTTTTCAAATTATCAGTCACATGGCACTGAAAAAGTCACTGGACCAACTGAACTACAAATTTCTCATGTCTAAAATGAAAATAATTTGATTCTGTGATATGTGAAAACTTAGAGATAATGCATGTAGAACCCCTGGCACAAGACCTGATTTACAGTAGATATTCAAAAGTGGGTGCTACTGATATTAAAAATATCATTAATAAAGAAAGAATGCAGCATAACAATACTAAAATTATTAATTTAACTCATGATAATATGTCAAGATATAATTTCAGTGATGAAATTGTTGGATAGCATCACCGACTCAATGGACAAGAGTATGAGCAAACTCCAGGAGACAGTGATGGACATGAGATAGCCTGGCATGATGCAGGGTTAGGGTTAGGGTTAGGGTTAGGGTTAGGGTTAGGTGCATAGGGTTGCAAAGAGTCAGACATGACTTAGTGCCTGAACAACAGCAACAAGGCAAAAAACTAGCTCTAGACCAATACTCAGCTTTAATATGACAAATAAATAGAACTGTTTTTTTGTAAACCATAAAAATGTTTTTATTGAATCAAAATTCCTGTATTTTAACAACAAAGTTCTCATTTATCCATTCATTCACTTATTCATCTTGAAATCCACAGCCCTTCATAATTGATGTTCCTCTACTTCTCTGAATTTGATTTTCCCCTCCAAAGGGGATATTAGGGTTGCTTGTGAGATTCTTACTTAGTATATGTTTACTATTGCTTTTATATATTTGGAAAATATCCAGTTAAACAGGCTTAAGATATGATAGATTTCCAGTAGGACAGAGGAAAAAATAATTGTAATGTTAGACTAGCCTATTGAAGAGAATATTTATATAGACATATCCAGAGAGATTGATTACATTTTAATTGATTATCCTCATTGAAAAATGGAGATCAAAATACCAATCTTGGAAGGTTATTTAGAGCATTAAATGTCTAAACAAAGTAAACAATGTCTAGTTCCTGGCAAGTAGAAAGCATTCATTAATTATTAGTGATCATGATAATTATAGAGTGATGATGATGATGATGTAAAGAAGTACCAGGAGAGTTTTGAAATAAGAGAAGGATGATTTGACATGATACATTTAGGGCTTTGTTAAAGTTTTCCTAAATAAACGGTGTCATGTTCTGGTATTCCTGCATAGAATGGATGTCCACGACAAACATCCTGCCCCTTGATAACACATATTTTAACATCTAATTATTTAGATGTACCACATAATTAGAAAGAAGGAAAAATAGATTCATAAGTTTGTAAAAAATATAAGGAAAATTATCCATCTGAGATGCAGCACATATAACACACATACAATTGAAGCAGCACAAAGTATGATGTAAATCATTTTACTAAGTCAGATTAAAGGTGCTATTACTCATGGTTATGTAATACTATCTGTAATTTCTGTGTTAAACTTGACATTATAAATCCTTTGATCTGCGTATTTAAAAGCTGTTCTATGGCTCATTTTTCAAACAGATTCCCGTTAACACATTTACTGCTAATGAACCACTAACGTGTTCTCTCTTTCTTAGATAAACGCTGTTGACCAACATTATTATTTGCTCCTCATATAATTATTTTTTTGGCTTTTTAATTTAATTGCTTCAATAAAAAATACACCAATAATGCATTTTTAATTACACTTCCCAGGTGACCTATGTAAAAAGAGGTTTTATAATGAAGCCACAATAATTAGCCTGTCACAGTCCAGTTTGGGGCTATTGTCTAGTTGTCCTTTCCATGGCTTGTTGTGGCATGACTAGAATTCTAAAGACCTTGTATATTATCTCCCATAATACTTAGGAAGGTATTAAAAATGTGTGCAATACTGGCAGAAGCAGGCTTTCTAATTATTGTCAGCTATTTCTAGTGTGACGTGGTAAATTCCCTTGAGAACATCAACAACAGCCCACTCCAGGGTTTGTAATAGGCCCTAGAGCCTAAGTAGTTGTAGACAGAGCAGTTTCCCTCCGGAGAGATAATTGGTTTACAGAGCAGCTCAACATCTGAACCAAATCCATTTTTTTTTCCTATTGTGATTTCAGTGTTTACTCTAATATACATAAACTATTTTGTTATATTAAATAACATATGACTAATTCTTTAAGAGCTGAGTAAATTCACATGTTCTGCCTCACCTGGAATACTAATGACAATTATGTCTGCCCATTTCTCATGCATGAAATATTAAATATTTGGTTTGTTAAGCACACATGCTTACTGTAAATAATGTGTTCTGGCAACTTATTAAATATGATTATCCTTTAGGTTTTTTTTTTTATGGATGAAATCTGGCTTTAACTTAGGAGAAATGCAGACGATTTCCCAGAAATGTAAAGGATTGTTGTCCTTATTAGTGCAGAGCAATCAATTACTGAGAAATATTTGTTAATATTTGCATGCTACTATTAATATTAATATAATGATAGTTTATTTTGCAGAGTATATCACATTCTCCCAGGTATGCAGATACCTTGCTTCATAGCCATAAATAAATGTATTTTGGCACCCTGAAGCTTCAGCTAGACTTGGTGTTAATATCTCTGGTCTTTAACAGATACACTGTTGTTGCTGTGTATTATAAGCAAATCCTATTGTAAATGCTTTTCCTTTTAAATTATATCAGATCTTCAAGTCACCACTCTTGTCTTCAATCCCAAAACAAGTAAATGTAAAGGCATTATACATATTAGAAGGCCAGGCTTCTTCAGTAGAATCTGGAAACACCTTCTACTGTCTTATACTCCTTTCCACCGGTCCTCTTTTTCCTCCAATTGAGCAGCATAATAATCATTTCTGTTCCTAGTCTAAATAAGTCTTTCCGTGTGTGGAATCTTGTATAAGGCATTTGTTACTACTCAATAGGATAGATCCATAGCCATCAGTATTACCTTCTCTATTACTAAAGAGGCTTTGTTAGATAATTTTGGAGAATTGGAATGATAGGATTATTTGGCCAAATTCTATTTAGTGTCACATGAATGGGCACAGAGATTAAATCCTATGACTTTCTGGTTTTTATTTTCATAGAAATAAACAAGTTATCTTCAATGAAAAAGAATCTAAAGTGGGAACTAAAACACCATGTTGTATCACAACAAATTGATTGTCTTTGTTTTGCCATCATGTCTAATAGAAACAGAATCCTTCTCCAGCTCACAGTAAATGGTACAAGTAAGGGGCACCATGATTTAAGGCAAAATCCTTAATCTGTCTGAATCTCAACTCTCTTACATGTAAAAGAAGAATAAATCATATCAATTTCATAAGGGGGTGACAATAGCTTCTTTAAGTGCACAAAACATTGTGCTTGAAACAGGATAAGTACTCGATAAATGTTAGTTCCTTTTCCTTCAATTAATATTTTTTTACATTCAATTCTTTTTTAATGAGGTTAAGACAAAAATGTTCTATAAATAGACATATGATTGTAATACTAATTAGAGATGCAGACTTCGCCCTTTGAAAAATAATCTTCTAATTACTTGTATGCATTTGACGTTATAATGAAATGTACATACCTGTATGCCATTTTGATTTTTTAAATACCTGTGTTTGTATTTTAATGAAGATTCAGTGAGGATTGATCCAAAAATATTTAAGCAGATGATAAATATCTAGAAAATGGCAAAACAGAGTAAGATTAGAAAACTTGACTTCGTTAAAAAATAATTTCTTAGAGCAGAAAAACAAAATAAAAAAAAATTAGTCATGTGAGTGGTCAAATATCACCTTTTGGCATTCTAATAAACTGTTGCTTAGATAGAAATATAAAGCTATTACTAATGGCTATTAATGTGTACATGCTTCATGTAATTTTATAGTATCTTATTTTAATATCTGTAATTTTAATGAATTGCAATTTAGGAAAGAAACAATTTTCATTTACTTTATATAACATAATTATGGATCAAATTAACCCCGCACTAGTCTTAATTACATTTGGTTTCATTTGGCTGATCAAGCAATTAACATGCCAGTGTATTTTGGAAGTAAAAACCAAGTTGTTATGGTCGTTCTTCCAAAAAACATGTACTTGTTCATCTGAAGTGTAGCCACTGTGTAAAATTATTTCTTGAAGTTTTTTTTTTTTCTGGTTTACTCTCCATTCATTGTATTGCTGTTCAAGAATAGGTATAATGAGAAAGTACTGCACCTGGGGGCCTGTTATATGCTGCTGCTTAATAATCTCTCATGCCACCCTTTATCTGCTATGTTCAGATTGGTTTTCATGCATTTCTCTTCTAATTGGAACTAATTTTAGGTTTGCCATCACTTGTGATTAAACAGCCTCTTTACCACACATATATTTTCTTCCGTTTATGTATTGTTACTTTCACAGTTTTCGTGATAAGAGAATGATTTGTCAGGAAGAGACCATCTTTTCACTCCATTAGCTAAGTTACATCTGTAAGAAGCATAATTTTAAGAGCAATAAAAAATATTGGGTTTAATAATAATAGCATTCAGGACCATATGAATATCACTGCAACTAATCCTTTTCAACTAATTGAAAATGAAAATGGCCCTTTGCAATATGTATGTGTATTGTGAATAATCCTAATTAGGATAATGCAAGGTTATTTTAGCACAGTTCAGAGGCAGGGTACAGTCTCAGAAAAACAGCTCAGCTGAAGTGAAGTCCATTAAGAATTATCTTGGAGCCTATGAGAAAGCACAAACTTTGAATTATGAACACCACAGATGAGAGGTCCTTTAGAAATCATGGGTTCCCAGTAGTGTTTAAACAGGCTTAAAAACAGAAAAGGGCTTCAGGTTGTGATATTTCTGATACTTTCTGGTGGAAAAAATAATTTCTAGAATCCATGATATCAGCCTAATATCCATCATACTATATGTCTCAAAAGGGCTAAATATAAGATATTTGAACAAACTCTATGCTGGTATATAATTTGCTCATACTCTAAAACCTTTGTTTTTATACTTCATGATAAGTATTTTTTTTTCCTTTTCAGTTTGGATAAAGATAATAGTTTTCCCTTATTTCCTGTGACATTTCATATTGTGACTGAATTTGTCAGATTGCATCAGTCACATCTGATTACATTATATCATGTCAAAAACAATGAAAAATAAGGTATTTTTCTACTTTTTACTGAAAACAGGATTTTTAGTCTGCCATATTTCTTATGTAAATATTCCTTTTCATATATAATGATAGAAACAAAAATATGTTAAGTAAAAAATGAAGGAAACCATTGACTGGCAATTTAAACAACACATGCTTATTGTAACTAATCATATTTCACTTGTATGACAAAAACTTATAGCTCTATATAGGTTTAAATCTATTAGTTATTTATTGCTTTCTTAAAATATGGTTGAAGTTTGAGTGTTTGCAATCAGTAGTGACTAAAGATCAATGTATTTATTATTAATTTGAACAAGTATTTTAAAGAGTTATGTCATATTCTTAATAAGATACAATAAGAAGTGAATATTGTTATGTTATATTCACAATAATAAGTTAGGTCTTATTCACAATAAGATTTTTCACTCTTTCCACTATTTTCACTTTGCTTTCACAGTGAATTAATCATCCAAGTAGATACTTTGTCAATAAATAAGGTATTTGACTAATAAGTACATATTGGCTAATTTGAATTTGCACATTTGACTAATAAGTGCATATAGACTATTTTAAATCAAGTTCAAAAAAAGCAATGCACAGTCTTCATTAACTTTAATTTCTCATTTAAAGTGAAACAAAATGGATAAAGTAGAGAAAATAATCTGGGAATTCTCTTTTTTTCTCAATGATCCCCAGGCAAAAACCACCAGCAACACACTTGTACTTTATGTTATGAATATTACTTGTTGTAACAAGAGAGAAATTGGGTATGTGTGTATGTTGGGGGTGTTGATATCCCTTGATGGCAGGCTGCCTTTTTTCTAGCTCTTTCCCTGGGGGTTGTGGTGATAGATTCAACATTAGAGCCTAAGGGTTTCCATGCTACAAATAAAGCCAAATACATATATCATGAATTTTCCTAGATATAAATGAAAAGAAATGAACTTTATGGAGACAGATTAACATTGACAATTTTGAAGCAAATGTATAACCCATTCATTATAATTTCTATTGAGTAGAAATATATTCAATAGAAAATTTAGATATAGATGAACTAACACTACTGATTTTACAAAGGAATGAAACCCATATTCAACTGGATATTGTTATTTAAATAATATTATTTTAAAACAATAGTCTAGAAAATGGGCTTTACTGGAAACTTGTTAAGTTTGAAGCTTATGTCTTGAGAGTTTATTAAATTTTGAGGAGTATGTCTTGGAGAGAATTTCACTGTTGGTGATACATAAGTTAAAGGCACAGTTCGCATATATGTGCAAAAGATTGGTCCTAGAGATCTTTTGACTCTTAGTTCCAGGTTTGTTTTTTTTTTTTTTTAATATCATGCTGAGAAGAAAATTGGTAGGAATCCTCCATAATTAGTACTTACTTATATGACAGAAGAGCTTAAATAGCTGTGCATATGAATATTGCTGTTGTTCAGTCACTGAGTTGTATCTGACTCTTTGAGACCCCATGGACTGCAACATGTGTTGCAGTCCCCTGACATATGTATGTACATAAGCTATCCTTTAAAACCTTCTTGTGTAACTAAATGAAATAATGCATCAGGATGATGAAAATTATATAGGATTTAAGGAATAAATGAATTTCAACCCATGATTCTGGAGTGAGGGACATTATGAGAGACTGAGAAACTTAGGAGCCTGAATCTTCCTCAGATAGATAGGGTATTTGTAAGGAATAAACACAATTCATGAAAGAGTAAAGGCTTCATTAATTTGGAGGAGATAAACTAATAATTCCTCCCACTCATGGTATAGACTTAGCAATGGAGAGAAACATCATCCTGCAGTGACAGCAGTCACATAACACTGAACTTGTTTTCCTTGTCAGCTCCTGGGCTGAGTATGTGGGCTGTTGAATCTTTTAACATTAGGACCTGGCCATATGTAAAACAAAGTGGTTGCAGATATCGTGATACTGCTAAATGAAGTTGTTTTACCAGCTATTTAAAAAGCATAACACTTTAACAAGTTCACATGGATAATTTATAAATATTTGAAAAATAAATAGCAAATATTCACAAGGTCATTATGGATGATGATAATTTCATCTTCAAAAATACATGTGTATACATACTCATGCTAGCTTTACCTTGTAAGAGTCCATGAATTCATTTGTAGTACATGAACTGAGACGACTATCTTCAATTCTGTGATTTGTGGAGACAGATAAGGTTCTTTCAGAATTTTAGAGTGAAGCATTGAAATTTTCTATAGGATATGAGAAAAACAGTTTGAAATATAGATAAGAATCTCTCCCTATAAATGTGCATGGGTAGATGTGCTATATGAATGCCTCCTGCATTCCTAGCTCCCACGTTGTAAGAGTCACCAAATCATTTGGGGAGAAGAAACAAAATAATCAATTTTGATACTCTTTAAAGAATCTCTAAGAGGAAAATGTACTACCAATTGTAGGTTTGTAATATTGTGCAGGAACAGATTACTATAAGTGAGTTTCCCTAGTGGCTCTGATGGTAAAGAATCTGCCTGCAATGCAGGAGACCTGGGTTTGATTCCTGGGTCAGGAAGATCCCCTGGAGAAGGGAATGGCTACCCACTCCAGTATTCTTTCCTGGAGAATTCCATGAGCAGAGGAGCCTGGCAGGCTATAGTCCATGGGGTCACAAAGAGTCTGACACTACTGAGTGACTAACACTTTTCAGATTTTTGTAAACTGCAATCTTGGAACCATAGACTGTCAAGGTTGGAAGGGTTCTTTAGAGTATCTTACCCAACCAAACAAAATCCCATTGTCCCTCAACTTGCTTTAAGATAGTCATTCAGTTTGTATTTCATATCTACAGTGACAGAAGTTTCATCACCTTTTGAGATAGTCTACACTGTAACCACAATTATTGTGACCAGTTTGACCTCATGAGGTTAGAATTAAAGTTAAACCCATTTATGTAAAAGAATGCCATGTCACATCGTGTTGGTGTTAGTATTTCCATGTAAAATGCTCATTTTTCTATTAATTGTTTCTCCTGGGATGGTTTCAAGTTCCTTTCCCTTTGTAGCCAATTATTTCAGAATTAGAAGAGGTAAACTCTTCATTTACCCACCCCTTGCCCTGCCTCTTTCACGTAAAGATGCATGCAGCAGTAATTTGATAGTTGTGTATTTCAGTGTCTCCCAAAATGGATTCTGTCAAGCATTATTCTCATAAACATACTGTATGAAAAAATTTTCACAGGACAAATATATTAAAGAAATATTGCAAATCTGTATGCTTCTTATGATTCACAGTGAATATTTATCATACTAAAAGTTCTAAGAAGATCTTGAGAAAAAAACCTGTTTAACTTTCTGCAGTCTAGTATTCCCCAGACTTCTTTGATCTTTAAACACTTTTTCAAGTTAACATCTGCTAACATTTCTTTCAACCATTTGTTAAAAATGTATGTTGATTCTCTATATCTGCATCTCTATTCCTGCCCTGCAAATAGGTTCATCTGTACCATTTTTCTTGGAGAAGGAAATGGCAACCCACTCCAGTACTCTTGTCTGGAAAATCCCATGGATGGAGGAGCCTGGTAGGCTGCAGTCCCTGGGGTCACGAAGAGTCGGACACAACTGAGCAACTTCACTTTCACTTTTCACTTTCATGCATTGGAGAAGGAAATGACAACCCGCTCCAGTATTCTTGCCTGGAGAATCCCAGAGATGGAGGAGCCTGGTGGGCTGCCTCCTATGGGGCTGGCAGAGTCGGACACGGCTGAAGTGACTTAGCAGCAGCAGCAGCAGCAGTACCATTTTTCTAGATTCTGCATATATGAGATAATGCATGATATTTGTTTTTATCTTTCTGACTTACTTACCTCAGTATGACAGACTCTAGATCCATCTGTGTCTGTGAATAACTCAATTTTGTTCCTTTTTAATGGCTGAATAATATTCCATTGTATATATGTACCACATACTTTTTATCCATTCATCTGTTGATGGACATTTAGGTTGCTTCCATGTCCTGGGGACATGTAGACCTGGTGGTTGGGGGAAGGGGAGGGTGGGACGAATTGAGTGAGTAGCACTGACATATATACACTATCGTGTATAAAATAGATACCTAGTGGGAAGCTGCTCTATGGCCCAGGGAGGGCTCAGCTTGATGCCCTGTGATGACCTAGATGAGTGGGATGGGGGATGTGAGAGAGGTCCAAGAAGGAGGGGATATATGTATAAATATAGTTGATTCACTTCATTGTACAGTAGAAAGTAACACAACAATGTAAAGCAATTATACTCCAATAAAAAATGATATATGTTGAGAAATGCCAGCCATAAATCTACTGAGATGTCAAATTAAGGGAGGAAAATGGAACAAATATTTGGTCAAGTGTTTATTAATGAGAGGTGTCACGTAATAATAAAAAGTCAACAGTATCACCACAGAGCATTGTTTTTTTAGCTTTACTTGCTTGGTTTTGCCCAAGCTCTCCCCTGTGACTCACTGTCTCACTATTTTGTCCCTGGTTGTCTTGGTCTACATGAGTGTTAAAGCCTTACGCAGAACTACAAGTCAGAGAACATTTCTAAGAGCTCTATGGAAACTTAAAACATCATAAAAAAGATCAAAACTGTACTGTCATTTTTAAAGAAGGGAAATGGATTGGGAAGAATTAGCCAGAGCAAGTATTAGAAACATTCATCCTCCTTCATTATACTTTAGAGACAAATGGTTGTGTGTTAGTCATTCAGTCGTGTCTGACTCTTTGTGATCCTATGGACTGTAGCCTGCCAGGCTGCTCTGTCCATGGAATTCTCCAGGTAAGAATACTGGAGTGGGTTGCCATTTTCTTCTCCAAGGGATCTTCCTAACCCAGGGATCAAACCCAGGTCTCCTGCATCGCAGGCAGATTCCTTACCATCTGAGCCACAAAATGTTATATGGCACTAACTCCTTGCCAGACAAAATTAATATAACCCAAACCTTCTGTTAATATTTAATAATTGAAGATAGTTTATTGTCAAGTGGAATTTAATAAAGAAGTTTCTAGGAACAGTTCCTTTCATTTGGATGGCAAGCAATGGGAACAATGCAAAATCTTAAGCCATTACAAGAAGAAAAAGAATCCTGTTATTTAAACTTTATTTTATAAGTAAATGCTAGGAATTGTGGCTTTTAGTTGATATTTCCTTGTTATAATTTGGCGGTATTTGCAACAAAGGTTTAATACTTTTGACCTGTGTTTTATTGCTTAGTAGTAGTTTTATAACCAACAACTAAACAAAATCAGAATGAGAATTTAGAGAGAATACAATTCCTTTACTTCTGACAAGGCAATATAAACTAGCTCTGTTGCTATAAATGGTTACACTCAAATCAAGGTTTTTCTGCATTGTTTGATTAGAAAATATTTTAAGAATTAAGAGAAAATGTTCCTATAATAATGTGATGGTTTGATAGACTAGGAAATGAAGTTTCCTTTTCTAAATCTCCTTTTTTTAGAACATTAGGCAATACTCTCCATAATGATAATTACTATATTTCTAAATTGAGGAAACTGGTAGAAAATAAAGTCTCTTTTGTTGGCAGTCAGTAAATGTTGAAAAAAAAAAAAAACACCTGAAAACAGAATCAGCAGGATTCCTCAGAATGTGGAACCGAGAAAAGGAGATTGACTAAGATGTTGCCCAACAATAATAATTTATGAAGTGCAGTGTAATGTGTACATATTCTTTCTCTCTCTCTCTCTCACACACACATACGCATGCACACCATCTCTGAGAATATATGTTGAAATATGATAGGAGAAAAAAGTGAATGTAGCCTTTCCTTATTTTATGGTCTCTAAAATTGGAATTTACAAGAAATAATTTCACATAAAATACTAAGAAAGAGATGAGAATGTCTCTGCTTTATTTCAGTGTTATGACTGAAACTAGAAGAAATACACTGGAAGATGTTATTATACTGAGAGACATTCAATAAATCATGTGAAATGTGTTGGTACTTTTAGATTGAGGACTATTATATGTAAATTTTCCTAAACATAAACATACTTAGAGCTACCAGCTTCCTGTCTTAGGGAGACATAGTGTGAGAGTTTGAATCCCAGTTCTCCCACTTATTAGTTATGTGATTATAGGCAAGTTATATACACCTCTGAACCTCTACCACTGGTTATTTGTATATAAAAGAGGTGTTACCTTGCCACACGTACTGTGCTGATATCATGGTTTATACAAAATTCCAGAGTGTCTCCCTATTGTAAATATGAATAAATTCTATGCTCTTTCCTCTCCACCTTGTCCTCTTCCCCCTCCTTCTTGTCTTCCTCTTGCCTTTGAGTTTTCCTTCCTCATCATCTTATTATTTTTAAATTCCCTGCCACTGCCTCCCCATTTAGAATTACCATATGATTTCAGCTGTCTCTTGACTCAGACTTCACTCGATAAAAGGCAAATGTAACACAACTGCGGTGGTCAAAACTAGAACTCTCTTGATAAGTTAATGGAAAAGAAACACAGGAGAGAGAACTGGTGTCTCAGTTTCTCAGCCTTTCTCCTTTCATTAACTCCACCTTTAACATGTGGATGTTAAATGATGCAGTGAAATGATTCTGAAGGAGCCTCTCAGATAAGCTGGCTCGAAGACAATGATGGGAAGTGGGTCTCAGACTGACTGGCCTTGCTACCAGCAGAACCGTATATGTGGTACTCCCAGGTGGGGGTGGTAGCAGGGGGTGTGGGGAAAGAGTTAAGAATTCAGTAGCAAAAGTTGAAGAAATTATGAGGATTCTGACATTTAAGAATTTCTTTTTGCAGTGCCTTATAATTTTTAAATGTCAGAGAGAATTGGAGTGGCTATTAAGTCTGAGATCTTAGTACAGAGTTAAGTCAGTTTTATTTTTTAGAAATGGCTTATTTATTTCTAGGAAGTAAGCATCACACGCCAAAGTGCCCATTGCTTTTCCTCATCTATAACTACTCTATCATTGGTTTTAATACCAAGGGCAATAATTTCAAAGAGAAAGCAATAAGAACAAAAGCAGATTCACTTTATTGGCTATAGGAGCTTTTGTCTATTAGGGCAATAAAACAAGAAAGAAGCTCACATGTTTGATGTCTTTCACATCCAAATAGCTTTATTATTAAGAGTGTTATCAATAAGTAGCATTAGTGCACCTATTCAGAGACACCCAGGTCACCTTTGGAGTAATATTGATATTTAGGTTTTCTATAGTAGTCAGCTAGGCTGTAATATGGTGTTTTTTCAAATGTAAATCCAAGGGGGATAATCCAGTAAATTTTCATTTAATTTGCTATCAATACAAGGCAAGAACTTTCCAAATTTTGTAATAAACAGCAAGTTACTTAGTATGTGACTTGCCAGTAGAAGGAAGAAATTCTGATAGTGCTCTTGAATTTTTTTCTGTGATCTTTGTAGACAAAAAATTTTGGAATGGTTGTTCCCCATATTTAAGGCTTCGTTCAAAGGTCATATTGTTAATGAAGTTTTCCAGGACTCCCTCAGGTGGGAGCACTATCATCTCCCTACTCTGAATTTCTAATGTTTCATCTATACTTCTCATGCATTTCTTATTAGGTTCTACCTTATGCTATCATTTTTTCCATACAATTTTTATTTTTCCTATTTAAATGTTAGTCCAGGGAGAGAGGATATTTGTGTTGTTCACTTTTACATTCACCATACTGCTTTACCAAATATAAATACTAAAATTATTAAGATGTATGAATGAGTCAGTGCCTCCCCACTTGAGTTTTCTCACTTGGGGACTAACTGCTAAAGTGTCAGTCAGGCAGTTCGGTTCAGTAGCTCAGTAGTGTCCTACTCTTTGTGACCCCACAGACTGCAGCACTCCAGCCTTCCCTGTCCATCACCAACACCTAGAGCCTACTCAAACTCATGTCCATTGAGTCAGTGATACCATCCAACCATCTCATCTTCTGTCGTCCCCTTCTCCTCCTGCATGCAATCTTTCCCAGCACCAGGATCTTTTCTTCACATCGGATGGCCAAAATATTGCAGCTTCAGCTTCACCATCTGTCCTTCCAATGAATATTCAGGACTGATTTCCTTTAGGGTTGACTGGTTTGACCTCCTTGCTGTCCAAGGGACTCTCAAGAGTCTTCTCCAACACCACAGTTCAAAAGCATCAATTCTTCAGAGTTCAGCTTTCTTTATAGTCCAACTCTCACATCTATACATGACTACTGGAAAAACCATAGCTTTGACTAGATGGATCTTTGTTGGCAAAGTAAAGTCTCTGCTTTTTAATATGCTGTCTAGGTTGGTCATAACTTTTCTTCAAAGGAGCAAGTGTCTTTTAATTTCATGGCTGCAGTCACCATCTGCAACGATTTTGGATCCCAAGAAAATAAAATCTCTCACTGTTTCCATTGTTTCCCCATCTATTTGCCATGAAGTGATGGGACCAGATGCCATGATCTTAGTTTTCTGAATGTTGAGCTTTAAGCCAACTTTTTCATTCTGCTCTTTCACATTCATCAAGAGGCTCTTTAGTTCTTCTTTGCTTTCTGCCATAAGGGTGGTGTCATCTGCATATCTGAGGTTATTGATATTTCTCCCGGCAGTCTTGATTCCAGCTTGTGCTTCATCCAGTCCAGCCTTTCTCATGATGTACTCTGCATATAAGTTAAATAAGCAGGGTGACAATATGCAGCCTTGACATACTCCTTTCCCTATTTGGAACCAGTCTGTTCCATGTTCAGTTCTAACTGTTACTTCTTGACCTGCATGCAGATTTCTCAGGAGGCAGGTTAGGTGGTCTGGTATTCTCATCTCTTAAAGAATTTTCTACAGTTTGTTGTGATCCACACAGTCAAAGGCTTTGGCATAATCATTAAAGCAGAAGTAGATGTTTTTCTAGAACTCTCTTGCTTTTTCGATGCCAAAGTGAGACACATACATACACCTACATCCACACATTTGACACAGTTTTTCCATAAAGAGGTTTTTAAATGTCAGAATCAAGAGTGATCCCAGAGGTTATCCTTTTCCATTATTTGTCCATATTTTACTAATTAAGATGCTGAAGCTCAGAGAAACTGAATATTAAAAGCAGGATAAACAATAGGTCAAAAAAACACATAGTGAAAGTGCTTCTGAACTGGAAGAAGGCTTAGCTATTACACTGTTTGATATCTTCACTATTTTCTGAACTACTTATGTATGTGTGGATGGATGGATGTCTGTATATATGCATGTGTCTATTATTTTTAATCAAATGACAAACCCAGAGAAGAAAATGACTAGTAAAGGTCATATCAGGAATTATTGGCAGAGCCTGGACTAGAATACCACTCTCCCACTCACATATTATACATCCGGAAAAAATATTGTTTCTCTCATGCATGGACCCAGTAGCTATTTCTTGATTTGACACAAATGAGCTCACAGATGTTATATGGGAACTGGAACTGTATGAGAATGCCCAATACAAATAGGTCTCTAAGACTTAGGTGAGATAACACAGATCTCCAAGATGGCAAAACAATTTAAAACTTATGCCCTACTTTCTACCTTTATGTTAAAATCTCACTTTCCTCTTTTTTCAAAGAAACTTTCTAGATGTCATTGCATCTGATCCTCACAGCTATGAAGAAGACATGCATTCTCACATTCACTCCTCATCTTTGAGGAGACACAGAGAGGTATTTCAGGTTATAAACTGAATTGGAGCTCAAACCAGAATTTGAACGTAAATGTTTAAAGTTATAGCCTGTTGTACTTTTCATTTTCGGCTCTTGTCTCTGCATTTATGTGAATGTACATAAATAATGAGGAATGATTTTGTTTCTAGAGACATGCTAACAATTATCCTAATGAAATACTTTTTAATTGAGAAAATCAAAATAATTTGTGAACTTGCAACATGACGATCCAGTGGCCATAAAGTTAGAGAAGGCCCATATTGTGTTCTTTATCCAAGAAGAGGTTCAAGCCTAAACCTTCAGAATATATCTGTTTATTGATCCTGTTTTTACGTTGCTTATTGGGTATCTTAGTAGCTTTTTATGTAACTAACAGTAACAACAGAATCAGACACAGAGAGGTATCAATAGTATGTGGAGACCTGGATAAACATGGCTGAGAGTCTGTGCTATCTTCCCAAATTCTTTAATACATATATAAATACATATCTAAACATATCCTCTAGGGATATTTAAAAATTTAACCATATGTGTATCATTCTATAATTGGCTTTTTAACTTTGTGGTATGGTTTCTGTGGTATATTTAACCACACTCCTATTAATGGATATTTAGTTTTGTTTTTTTTTTTTCTTTGTATGACTAATAAGTAATGGACATTTTGACCCCTTATACCTTTATAAACCTGTGTCTATTTCCATATGATGAAATCTTACCTGTAGAATTGCTGGGTGCTGCATGTTGGGTCTCCCAACAGCGCTTTCTAAGATAAGATTGTACTTAGGAGGTATATCAAGGAGTGCTTCTGGGGCAATGCCTGTGGATTGGAAGGGAAGGAAGCAGAACTGATGAGGAGTTAGCTGCCATGCAGTCTCAAGGAAACCTTGGTAGACCTTCCAGGGAAATTTTAAACTGGAATGGCCCTGGGATGGCTTGAGTTTTCTTGGAGTGAGGTAGATGATGGATGCAGGCTGCCCAGGGAAGGAGGCTGGCCCTTGAGCAAGATGGTTCTCTTCAGACACCCAAAGACTGTTGACAGCTGAAGGCTTTCTGCCAGCAGCACTCCCAGCAGCTGGGGCAATGAGTTCCTGAAAGGGGGTCTGTGTGAGCGTCACTGCACCGAGTCATAAGCCGGGCATGTCATATAACTTGATACATATATAAATTGATAAATTTTACCAGACCCAGATTACCATCCCAAAATTTGCTAAAATATATTAATTCCATCAGTGGTGTGTGGAATGTTTGTTGCCCCAAATCTTTAACAACTTGAAGAACTATCAATCTTTGTAATGTTTGCCAACCTGATAGACAACATCCTCACTGTTGTTTTAATTTGCATTCACTTATTAATGAGAATAATATCCGTTCATGTATTTAAAGGCCATGCTTCTTTCTTCTTTAGTGACTTGCCTGTTTATACCCCTTTTGTCATTTTCTATTATGCTGATCTTTATACAATAAGGATATTAACCATTTCTTTGTCACATATGTTGCATGTGTTTTTCTGAGTTTGTAATTTCTTTTTAATATTCTTTATGTCTCCTCCAGTGTAGTCTTTTATATAGTCAAATCTATAGGTTTTTTTTCTACCCTTTAAGGTGTGCACGTGTGTGCATACTCAGTTGCTCAGTCATATCTGATTTTTTGTGACTCCATGGACTATAGCCCTCTAGGCTCCTCTGTCAGTGGAATTTTTCAGCAAGAATCCTGGAGTAGGTAGCCATTCCCTTTTCCAGGGGATCCTCCTGACTGGGTATCAAACCCTTGTGTTTGATTGAACCCAGGTCTCTTACGTGTCCTGTATTGGCAGGCAGATTCTTTACCATGAAGGTCCTTTCTTATTCAATATTATAAATATATCTTCATATATACTTCTTATTCTTCATGGTATATTAAATCCATTTTGAATTTATTTTTATAAATATGTGTAAGAAGATCCTACAATTGGAAGTTATGTTAAGGTGTGAAGATGCAATAGATACCTAATGCTAAAATATCTAGAGGGCCCAGAACATGACACAGCCACTAAAATTTTATATTCTAATGATTTCAGTGCTCTTCAACGTCTCGACTGCATCAAGGATAGAATAAAGGTCAAACGTTGCTGATTAAAGGAATGGATATTCTTGAGACAAAGTTCCTAGTGTACCATGCATTTTACTATCATTGTCAATGGAAGGGATGATGTAGGTGGGTCTCCCTTTACTTTAAGGAGACCATTTAGCAAGTTCAGTTTGTCTTACAAAATTTCAGGACATGATGGATAATAATTGTCTGATGCACGGTGGAGAACTTAAGGGACAGGTGGCTAGTTTAATAGGTTCTTTGATGTTAGAATGAGGGCAAATTGCTGCCTATTGGCTGAGTTGCATTCCAGAGCAGAGAAAATTTCTCAGAGCAGAGATTCCTGAGTATTTCCTATGATCAAAAGTTTCTTCACCATGCCTCTCAGCACAAAAGCACACCGGGTGGGGTCAGCTTTGGTCTTGTCCCTAAGAGTCATCAATTTGGGCAGACAGGTATCAACAGACCACAGATCACATTTAAAGGAAAAAGGAGACAAGATAAAGTTAGTTTATAATTGTAACCTATAAGTCCTGTTTTTTTGACACATTAGTAGTAGAGTGATGTGAAACAAGGATCTAACTCTTTTTCTCAAATTTTGCCAAATTTTCAATATTATTTATAAATGATGTGCCCTTTCATTCACAGATTTGAAATGCTATCATTTTTAATATAATAAATTTAAGTTCCTATACTCTACATTGTTCCAAAAATATAATCATTATTTTGCATTGTCATATTCTTTTAACAAAATGAGTTTATGAAATATTTCAATATCCAGTTAGAGAAATCTATTATCATTTTACTCCAAACATTTTTTGTCTATACTGTAGCATTTCTTTTCTTTCACAAATGAACAAAATAAACTTCAACTTGATCAACCTCCCAAACTGTAGACATTTTATTGGAATTACAATAATTTACAGAGTAGTTTTTGGGGAGATTTGACATCTTTTCTAAAATTTAGACTTCCTACCTACTTTATATGTCTTCCATTATATTCCTCAATAACTTTTTATAGCTTCATAGGAAGAAAGAAATTTTTACTATACTCAAACCTCAACATCTTGTATTTTAATAGTTATGATGAATTGAATCATTCATTCTCAAACTTGCAAACTCCATTTTATAATTATTATAATTATGGGTACTGGTAAATACTTAACAGGTAAATCTCTGGAAGAATTAAAAAATCCCTGATTTTAGAATTTGCTGATTTTCATGGTGTAAATATTTCTGCCATGGTGAATTTCAGTCTTTAAGCATCCATACCACTAGATGTGAAATTAGGAAAGCATGCTGAATTTATTCTTGTGAACTGTTATAAGCTGATTCCAGTACATCACTGTTGCTTAGATCTTTTCTAGTCAAATAATTTTTAAAATGATTGCAATCAAGTATTTGTAAAGTTTAAAGTGAACTTTATAAATAAGAATTTAGAACCTAAGAACTCAAGAATTAAAATTTAGAAAAAATCAAAATATACTTAAATATATATTTCTTTGAATTTATTACTTACCACTACTTCTGGTATACCTTAGTTAGGGGAATATTAAAAATAATGTGTCTTGGTCTCCCTCTTGGGGGCTCCTGATTTTGTGGTTTTCCTTTTCCTTTTGGTGCTTAGTCTCCAGTTGGACTTGCGGATGAGAGAAGTTATTGCATTCAGTGTGGGAGTCCACCAGACTCAACATGCTTAAAGTCTCCACTGAAATGTTCAGGTTCTCTATGCCAAATAGACTTTGAGAGAAGTCATTTAGGATATAGAGTTCTTATAAAATTCTCAAGGCTTCTTGATGTATTCTCTGTTGGGGCTGCTCCCCAACATTCCCTCCAGTTTCTTCTGGTTGGATTTTGTAGGTGTCTGCATCAGGTGACAGTGGAAACTCACAACACTAGGGATGCTATAGAAGTTAGGTGGAGTTCTGAACATTTTGGTTTTCTGTAGTCATTTTTTATGATAACCCAAATTTACCTATTATGCTGCTAGCCTCATTCTCTCTTCTCTTTGTGTCTCAATCAGAAGTCATTAGTGTTCACTTACATTAAGTGAAATACTAAGGACAGATGCTGCATCCACTTGTCTAGGGCTCAACTATTAACATTTGATTCCTCTGTCATTTTTCTCTGCTATCTTTTTTTTTTTTTTGCCACCCCAAACTGAGTTTATAGCATCTTTTCAAATATGACTCCATGCTTGAGAGTTTTCCAGACTTTTGTTTTGGAAAATGCTTCCAATTACTTTTGAGGTAAGCCCTTACTTTGCCAGGCTTATGACTTTGCTTTGACTGTTGTAAGAGATTACCAGAGACTGGTTGGCTTAAACAACATAAATTTATTTCCTCATAGTTTTGGAGACTCAGAGTCCAAATCAAGATATCTGCAGGGTTGGTTTCTTTTGAGATCTCCCTCTTTGGCTTGTAGATGGCCACGTTATTTTCACTTGATTACCTCTTTAAAGACCCTGTTTCTAAATAATTGTCACTTTCTGAGGTACTAAGGGTTAGATTTAAACATACACATTTTGAGAACCAACAATTCAACCCATAACACCAAGGTTGAAATTAAAACTATTATCTATTAGTTGGTACTTTACTTAATCTGCCTGCTTGATAAGATGTAAACTGGTTGCCATCCTTAATTCTGTATTTCTTATTTCTATATTTCCTTAGACTTTTGAATAGTATTTGAGGACGGGGGAAGTTAAACATATAAACTTGGATTGATACCTTTATATTGAAGTTTTCTGATGTTTTTCAATGCCTGTGTAGGAAACAGAGAGGAGAAAACACATCATTAGTTATTACTGTAATGTACTGATCTACCCTAACCCTGAAGGGCATGAGCTGTGTATGTTCATGTGCATGAATCCTCAATGAAGAATAAAACTGAAATTCTATCACATTTGGTACTCATTTGAATTGCTCCCAAATGTTTATAACCTACCTTTTAAATTAATTAAATTGAAATATAGTGAAATAGCAATACTGTTTTCAAGTTAGCTATGAAATATAAAAGGAATATTTATGAATTTTCTGAGATTATTGACAGTATATCACTATATTACTTTTTCTTACAATTTACAATGTAAATTTAAGATATTTCTGCCAACTTGTATCTAATTGTTATCTTGCTTTCTAGTCATATCAAGATGTAAATCTTTATAAACTGCACAAGCACTGTTAACAAGAATGGTTGAAAACGGGTCTTAAGGTTTCATATTGTAAGACCGTCTTCGATGAATGTATTCTACTCTTCCCTCTTGATGCCTCAGCCCACACAAATAATACAGCTGCTTCCTTTAATTAAAATAAGAAAACATATTACTTATAAAGCTTAGTCTTAAGCGGAGCCATATACAAAATCTATAGTTCCCATAATGGGAGATACACTGTAAAATGAAATAAAATGATAAATTGATAAATAAGTGGTATTGTTATTTGTTCTTTTGTTGCTAACTATCTTTATCACCATGGCAGGAAAATATAAAAGAATTATAAAGTCTCTGTTTAATAAAAGGAAAACTGTGAATCATGTAATTTATGAGATCTTATGGTTTAAAAAGTTCTTGAAATTAAAATTCTCTGTAGATCTTTTCACCCTTGACATAATTTTTTTCTTCTCTTTATAATAATTAACAAAATCCTTTTGGAGAATTCCTCCAGTTATTTGTTTCAGAAGAGCCAAATTATTGAAGGTAAAAATAGTTTTTTAATGACATATACTTTATTTTATATTTGTCCATGGACGTTTTGGTCATACACTGGAAAAAATGAGAACAAATATATTATGAGATAAACTTTAGATACCAAATAAGTATTCCCTGGAGGGGAAGAAAAAGAAATATGAGCTGCTTACTCTGGGAGGTTTTCAAATCCTCTAATCTGTTTGAAATTACATTGATGCTGTTATTTAAAGATTAGAGTTTTGTTATTGTTGCAATCAAGCCACAGTCTGTTTTCCCTACCTGTACCATTTTAACACTTGTTAAGACTCTCGAATCAAGATTTCCTTTCATTCTGCCTGAAGTACAGTTGAGTATTTCTACATACCATTGCATTTTGCCTCAATTGAAATTTTCACATTTCTACTTATAAATTATATATTTCCTGGGGGGTGTGGAGGGAGAAAGGAATGTGGAGGTATCATCTTAAATGGGCTACTGTGCTCACATGTGTTTGACCATATGAATGGGTGAAAATCCTCTTTGCCTCCGTAGCTTTGTGTATAGGTTTCATATTAAATGAAAAAGACAGTAGTGTAGAGAGTTCTATTTAGAAAGCTATTCACACTCAAAGCATTTTCAAGATGTTTCTGCCACAATATAAAAACAGAAAAAGTGCACTATTGCTTATAATGTTTATTTATCCAAGAGGCTAATGTGTAGAAATATAAAACCTAATGGCTGCTCCTTAGGGAAGCAGGGGATCTAATATATATTTCATTTTAAATGTTTAAAATAAAACATCAGGTGCTGTTCAAACTTTAGGAGACTCTTGGCATAAGCCCCAACTATTAAGGCAATTTTAAAAATTCAGCGTCACCAAGCTTGTTCCTGAGGACCATATAAGACTAGGTTGAACTGATCCTAATTCTTTGTGTGATGGAAAGCCAAATAATCAAAATGGCACTTGCCTACTAAATGTCAGATACATTTCTCCATTTCTTACAACCATCAGCTTCTCTGTTAAAGTAGGATATTACAGCCTTGATAATAAAGGAAAAAAATGGACTCAGAGAAAAATGGGGGTGCCAGGATTTGACCACAGGACTGACTGTTTTACTCAAAAGCTTTACTGCTGATTCCAACTCATGTAGTTATCTCTGAAATATCAAAAAAGCCTGTACTGATTCCATAGCTGTAGTGACTACAGTGCATGTGAAGTCACAGAATGGGGGTAAAGTACCGCTGAGGTGAATTACAATTCTCAGCTTCCCTTTGGCTCCTCCAAAGGGATTCAACCAAGTAGTTGTAACCAAAGAAGTGAGTGCAAACATTTATATCTAAATTCTACAACCCATCGCTCAGTGACTTCCTATTCACCATGCCCTGGAAATACCTCAGATGAATAGCAGACATGCTGAGATTCATAGATACGAAATATCTGAGTAAATTCTTAAAGTAGTGTGTCTACACCCTGGCCCAAGATGCTTATTTATCCTCCTCCCTATGCTTTTAAGCATAGGATGGTGGTGGTTTAGTCACTAAGTTGAGTTTGATTCTTGCGACCTCACGGACCAGGCTTCTCTGTCCTTAGGATTTCCCAGGCATGAATACTGGAGTGGGTTACAGTTTTCTACTCCAGGAAGATTTTTCCCACCCCTGGATTGAATTTGCATCTTCTGCATTGCAGGCAAATTCTTTACTGACTTAACTACCAGAGAAGCTCGGTAGGCACAGGAATCCTCTACATTTCAGGAACATCCTTTGCCTGACTGCTCCAGTTCTGTCTTCTGCTTCCTTCATTTGGCGTAGCAATATTCTGGCACTAGCATTTCCAGGACACATCATGTTCTTCCAAACAGCTGTGTCTTTCATCAAGATGACTTCTCTGTTTGAGACACTGGCACTACTAACATATTCTTGCTAAACTTAGCTTGTCTGCTTGGGGTCCAGATCAAAGACAATCATCTCTGTGGCTCCTTCTGAAAGTCTCCAGATAGACCAAAGTAATCCTCCTAGGTTCCCACACACTATGTATTCATCTTCATTATGAAAATAATTTTCCAAAACAATGGCTTGTTTTGATTTTTCATGACTATCTTTTCATTTCATTCTAAAACACATTCTGTCAGAAAAATACTCTCCCTGCTTCAGTTGGTGACTAGATCAAAGTAGACCCTCACTAAGATTTATTTAATTAATTGTTGTCATTCAGTTGGGTCCAACTCTTTGTGACCCCATGGACTGCAGCTCACCAGACTTACATGTCCTTCACCATCTCCTGGAGCTTGCTCAAACTCCTGTCCATTAGTCAGTGATGCCATACAACCATCTTATCCTCTGTCATACCTTTCTCCTCCTGTTTTCAATCTTTCCCAGCAACAGGGTCTTTTCCAATGAGTCTGCTCTTCACACCAGTTGGCCAAAGGAGCTTCAGCTTCAGCATCAGTCCCTCCAATGAATATTCAGGATTGATTTCCTTTAGAATTGACTGATTTGATATCCTTGCAGTCCAAGGGACTCTCAAGAGTCTTCTCCAACACCACAGTTCAAAAGCATCCATTCTTTGGTGCTCAGCATTCTTTATGGTCCAACTCTCACATGCATATATGACTACTGGAAAAACCATAGCTTTGATTATCCAGACATTTGTTGGCAAAGTAATGTCTCTGCTTTTTAATATGCCGTCTAGGTTTCTCATAGCTTTTTCTACCAAGGAGCAAGCATCTTTTAATTTCATGGCTGCAGTCACCATCTGCAGTGATTTTGGAGGCCCAAAAGTAAAATCTGTCACTGTTTCCATTGTTTCCCCATCTGTTTGTCATGGAGTTATGGAACTGGATGCTATGATCTTTGTTTTTTGAATGTTGAGTTTTAAGCCAGTTTTTTCACTCTCCTCTTTAACTTTCATCAAGAGCCTCTTTAGTTCTTCTTCACTTTCTGCCATAAGAGTGGTGTCATCTGCATATCTGAGGTTATTAATATTTCTCCCCGCAATTTTGATTCCAGCTTGTGCTTCATCCAGCCTGGCATTTCATATGATGTACTCTGCCTATAAGTTAAATAAGCAGAGTGACAACATACAGACTTGACATACTTCTTTCCCAATTTGGAACCAGTCCATTGTTCCCTGTCCAGTTCTAACAGTTGCTTCTTGACCTGCACACAGGGTTCTCAGGAGGCAGGTGAGGTGGTTTGGTATTCTCATCTCTTGAAGAATTTTCCATAGTTTGTTGTGATTCACACAGTCAAAGGCTTTAGCATAGTCAATGAAGCAGAAATAGACATTTTTCTGGAATTCTCTTGCTTTTTCTATGATCCAACAGATGTTGGCAATTTGATCTCTGGTTCATCTGCCTTTTCTAAATCCAGCTTGAACATCTGGAAGTTCTTGGTTCACGTACTGTTGAAGCCTTACTTGGAGAATTTTGAATGTTATTCTGCTAGCATGTGAGATGAGTACAATTGTGTGGTAATTTGAACATTCTTTGTCATTGCCCTTCTTTGGTACTAGAATGAAAAATGACATTTTCCAGTCCTGTGCCCACTGCTGAGTTTTCCAAATTTGCTGGCATATTGAGTGCAGCACTTTCACAGCATTATCTTTTAGGATTTGAAATAGCTCAGCCTGAATTCCATCACCTCCACTAGCTTTGTTTATAGTGATCCTTCCTAAGGCCCACTTGACTTCGCACTCCAAGATGTCTGACTCTAGGTGAGTGACCACACCATCATGGTTATCTGGGCCATTAGTTCTTTTCTGCACAGTTCTTCTGTGTATTCTTGCCACCTCTTCTTAATATCTTCTGTTTTTGTTAGGCCCATCCCGTTTCTGTTCTTTTTTGTGCCCTTCTTTGCATGAAATATTCCCTTGGTCTCTCTGATTTTCTTGAAGAGATCTCTAGTCTCTCCCATTCTATTGTGTTCCTCTAATTTTTTCACATTTTTCACTTAAGAATGCTTTCTTGTCTCTCCTTGCTATTCTTTGGAAATCTGCTTTCATATGGGTATATCTTTCCTTTTCCCCTATTTAATTAATAACTGAATAACTAATACAGCCAATAAAGTTACAGTCTCCTCTTCCATTTGGTTTTTCTTTCACCAAAGAACCAATGTCTGTACCATCCATATATTTATTAATAATGAGAGTCCATTCTCAGTAGTGTGCACTACTTTGTACATAAAAAGGGTATACCATAGGATTCCCTGGTGGCTCACTCGGTTAAGAATCCACCTGTAATACAGGAGATTGCCTGTAGTGCAGGATACATGGGTTTGATCCCTGGGTCAGGAAGATTTCCTGAAGGAGGAAATGGCAACCCACTCCAGTATTCTTGCCTGGAGAATCCCATGAACAGAGGAGCCTGGTGGACTATAGTTCATAAGCTCACAAAGAGTCAGACAAGACTTAATGAATAAGTCACCACCACCATAGTGGCAAGTTCCCATTTTACAAGAAAATTAAAAAAAGATAAATACTAGTTAAGAACTGTTCTGTTTTTCAAAAGTTTAAAAACAAGAAGAAATCATCCTGTATTCTTCAAGCAAATTGTATTTGTTCTGTGATATTTCTTTTCAGTGCTCTTTTAATGTAAGCATTTCAAATTAAGTGAAACATAACTATAAAGTCAATGGACAGAATGTTTACTACTTTTCTATAAACAGTGGAAACTACCAATTTTTTTTGTTGTTTAGTCACTCAGTCGTGTCTGTTTGTGGCCCCATGGACTGTAGCTCCTCTGTCCATGGAATTTTCAAGGCCAGAATACTGGAGTGGGTTGCCATTTCCTCCTTCAGGGGATCTTCCTGACCCAGGGATTGAACCTGGATCTCCTACATTGCAGGTAGATTCTTTACCACTTAGTCAGCAGGGAAGTGTGATTATATTCTAAAATGTGCCTTAGCATTGACTGTAAATCCATACTACTCTTTTCCAATCACATGAGGTTTTATGCTTAAAGATCTTTAAAGTTTCTTATAGCTAAAACATTTTCTGATTTTATGATCCTGCATTATAATGTTATTGCTATCAGCATAAACCTTCACAAGTTACTAAATGCACTGAATGCTTATTCTGACTCTTTATACGTTCTTATGGAAGTTATATTTTTGGTCTCTTCAATGATGAGACCATAAAAACTTAAAGGCAGCCTGTGCTTCTCTTAAGGACTGGAAAACATTCTGAAACATCTTGTCTTTTGACAGAATGGTAAATGAGTGTCTTGCCATTGCTCCTCTAGACAGACGCAGAAAAAAGTACCAACAGAATGCTGCTTAGTAAGCTCTTCAACCAAAAAAAGAATTGTTTTCTTCTGTGCTATCGTGTCAGTTCTGATAGTCCTTTTAGATTTTTTTCTCATGATTTTTCTCCCTTTGATTTTCACCTTACCTCTATTTGCTGTCATAATTATTTTACGTGAATCACAGACACCGGGACAGTGGGGAAAATGACAGGTCATTGTATTCAGACCTCTTTACCTAATGCATGCTATTGCCAGACAGTTTTATTATTCCCTTTAGAAATATATTTAATCTCTTTCTGAATGTCTTATTGATGTTTCCTCAATGACCTCTTTGGGTGGCTATTCCATTGTTAAACTGCTCTTGCCTTTAGGACACCTTCTCTTATAAGTAATTTAAACATGTTCTTATTTCTTGTAAAACATTCAAAGTCAGCCACAAATGAATTGTCCGTCTATGGTACATTATTTTTTTCTTCTCTAGTAATACATCACATGTCATGGGAGGCAAGCTCTCCATTCAACATGTAGGCCATTCATAGGAAACCTAACAGATTTATGTCATTCCTTTATCTGTAAAAGAAATAGCTAAATGTTCCTAAAATTCCTCCCAGCTCTAATATTCTGTGACCCTCTGATTTCTACATTTGGTTGTGGTATTTCTAAATTAGTCTCTGTCCCATAGTTTGCTATGCCTTGGAATTTCTAAGTCTTGTGTTCTTAAATATACTGTTTTTAACCTTCTGCCATCTGAAACTGAATTTTATATTATAGAATTAATAATACCTACTTTAGTGAGTACTTATTATGTACTACCTTATATTAATATTTATATATTTATAATTACTCTCCTAATGATATTTTCTAGAATTTTGTTGGAGTTAAATATATATACATACATATAAACAAAACGTGGTCCACTGGAGAAGGGAATAACAAATTCCTTCAGTATTCTTGCCTTGAGAACCCTATGAACAATACACACATACACACAAACACAGAATATACATTTAATTTATTCCATTGGAACCATTACAACACATCCCTTTTTCTTTTGCCATCACATCATTTTTTTCTTTTTCTTTATCAAGAATTTATGAGGACATCTGTCCCACGAAAACACTTTACAGAGCTCTTGTGCTGTTCTCTGAAGCACTATCTCCCAATACTTTTTACTTTTTTATGGCTACCAAGAATGCTGGTTTTCTTTCATATATTTCCGAGATGTCTAGAGCTAGCTGATGTTTTCAAAACCAGAAATATGTTTTACTCTTTTGGACACTTAACTTGGAAAGTGGACTATTTAATTGATAATCTCATATTGAATAGTTTCTTTGTTGTAGTTTTTGTTATAGATTAGGTGAAGCCATCTGTTAATAATAGTGAAGGGACTGGGTTCTCATATAGCCTACATAAGGTAAGGTCTATACCTACCATAGATTTATTTATTTATTTTTTTGTTAATAGTATTGAACTGAAAAACATTTCTTGGGGTGCTCTTTAGGCAACATTTCCAGTTAGTGTTTTCATGGCCTCTCCTCCCAGTCCTGTATCTTCTCATTAAACTCATCTTCCCACCCTACTACCCTACTCCAGGTCTCCACTGTCTCAAACCATCCTCAACAGTGTGGTTTCTCTGTGTTTAAATCCAGCGGATGCATCTCAACCCTTATCCTACATAACCTACCTGAGAACTATTGCCACTATTGACCATTATCTTTTTCTTGGAACTTTTCCTTACACTGGTTCCTGTGACATGATTTCTCCCTGGTTTTCATCCTACTTAGGTGAAATAGTTGTTAATTGTTCTGACTCTGGAAACAGACTGCCTGTGTTCAAATTCTGACTCCTTCTATTGTTGTGAATTCAAGAGTACCAATCAGTAACCCTGGTAGTTCAGTCAGTAAAGATTCTGCCTGCAGTGCAGAAAACCCAAGTTCAACCCCTGGGTTGGGAAGATTCCCTGGAGGAGGAAATGGCAACCCGCCCCAGTATTCTTGCCTGGAAAATCCCATAGACAGAGAAGCCTGGCAGGCTATGGGTCAGAAGAGTCATACATAATTTAGTGACTAAACCACCAACAAAGATACCAATTAGATTTCCTGTGTAAAATAGTGAAGGGTAACAATGGTATCTACTGTTGTGAAAATTGAAAGAGCACATCTAGAGGCATTAAGAACTTTGCCAGCTTCCCTGATACCTCAGTTGGTAAAGAATCTGCCTGCGATGCAGGAGATCCCAGGTCGATCCCTGGGTTGGGAAGATCTGCTGGAGAAGGGATAAATTACCCACTCCAGTATTCTTGGGTTTCCTTTGTGGCTAAACTGGTAAAGAATCTGCCTGCAATGCAGAAGACCTGGGTTCGATCCCTGGGTTGGGAAGATTCCCCTGGAAAAGGGAAAGGCTACCCACTCCAGTATCCTGGCCTGGAGAATTCCATTTTTACAGTCTATGGGAATGCAAAGAGTCAGACACGACGAAGTGACTTTCATGTAGATTTGCATACTGATGCAAAGTCTTCTACTCTCAATGAGCAGGCAGTGGAGGATAGGACTGAAATCTATTATCACATATCAAATAATAATAACATATTTGAGAGGGTAAAACATAACAGTAACCAAGAAATATCTCTTAGTCATCCACTAGGAGGCCTGGATTCCTGTCACCATGGTCAGTCAGTAATTAATCACTGCTGCTACTGCTGTTAAGTTGCTAAATTGCATCCAACTCTTTTGTGACCCCATGGACTGTAGCCCACCAGTCTCCTCTGTCCATGGGATTCCCCAGGCAAGATTACTGGAATGGGTTACCAACTCCTTCTTCAGGTTATCTTCCTGACCCTGGGATTGAACCCATGTCTCCTGCTTGGCAGGCATATTCTTTGCCACTGAGCCACCAGGGAAGCAAAAATTAATCACTGTCTAATCACTTATAAAGGACCAACTCTCTCTCCGTTTCCAGTCTCTGTGGTCTGAGGGGCTTTCAGCTCCTGAAGTATAGGCTTGACACTGATCTTGATTTGAATACCCTTCTAATTACAATGACTATATTGAGAAGGATGAAGAAGCCATAGCAGCTTCAAGTGTATGAGTTAAATGGAAAATAATCCTGGTGGTCCAGGACAAAAAACTTGGCCAAGGTCTCTCCTTGCCAGATTTATGGCTGTATGTGTTTTCTTGGTTTTCCTGTTAAGTCCATTGTGTAGGTGGAGAGAGCCTCTAGGCAATCTCAAAAACTTTTGCTTTGACTTCAATTCTCTATTACCTACTATCACTGTTTGAGGAGAAGTCTGAATCCCTCCAAGTATACATATGTTCTGCCCCATAACCAAAAAGATTATATGTTTGCCTGTGTATCTGCCAGGGTTCTCTCTTCTCAATTAATTATATGAGAAGAATCATTTCATGGGTGAGTCAAAAAGCCATTGCATAGTCCCTTCCTGTCTTCTGGATGTCATTGTTATTCCAGTCTGTCCTCCTTTTCTGGGTTTGTGACAACTGTCAACCTTTCCTAATGTAATATTTGAGTTCTTAAGACAAATATTTAGGCATTAAGAGTTATTTTCATAAAGAATCAGTTTTGATGTGCATATTCCATCATCTTTTGTTGTTAACGAGATAAAAGAGTATAGCCAACAAATTACAAAAATTGGTTATTAAACTAAGAAACACTTCTTAATCATTGATAAAATGTTTGCCATGTTTAATAATTTCCAGAGTTTGTAGCTATTGATGGTTAAGGGGAGGTAAAACCCAGTTGGATAATTCACCACAAGATGATTTTTATAGCACCTGCAAAATACAGCTGTGGGTTCTTTCTTTAGGTAACATATATTTCTGTGTTTTTGAACTGATGACCTGCTTTGCACTTCTCAAATAGTAGCAAAACAAAATTCCCTCTGAATTGAAGAAATTTTAAACATGTCAAATAGTATGTGAAATTGAGAATTCTCTAAGGCAGAGGAACCCACTTTTTAAGAGGGTAGAGAAATAAGCAAAATGACCCAGACAGAAAACTTACCCTAAGAGAGAAAATAGCTGGGAGTGGAAAACCAGTTCTTCAGAGGACAAAGATAGGGAGGATAATTGGTTCAGAAGAAAAACTTCTACCTGAAGTAGAGAGAAAGCAGGTTGATAACCCTTGTGGAACTGTGAAGGAAGAGAACCAGAGCTGTCTTCATAATCATGGAGAGTGGAATGGCCCCCAGTATTGAGACTCTATTGTGGAAGTTAAAGGATGGAAGAAAAGTAAATCATTGTTCACTGGGAAAGGAATGAAATGTTTTTAGGCCAAAGAAAATTCAATACTGGGGTTGAAACTATCAGAAAATAAAAAAGATACATGAAACACTAGATGGAAAACCAACAATTAATAACTTTTAGAGAAGTGACTGAAAGATAATGCATATCCCCCAAATCATTGAATTTATTCACATTTCTATCAGACCTAAGTGTATCATTTCAAGATAAATGAAGTCACTGATCATTTTTCTTTTTCCTACATGTCAGTTTATAGGTATGCATTGAACATTTATACATATCAAACATGACGCCTGCAGAGACTACTCGATGTTATGTGAGATAGTTAAGCAGTTAATATTTGAGCTGCTACAATTGGAGAAGGGGGTGTGCATATGTTTAAAAGTCTTATGCTGACAATGGAATGATATCTACATTTCTTTATAAATCTAGGAATTTTTTCTGTTTGGGCTACATCTGGAATTTTTTTTTTTCTTTTCAAAAGCAAGAAGAATAAAACCTTAATACTGCAGAAATTATAGAAATAGAGACAGAAATAAGAACATTTCAAATAGATAAGCAATTCTTAGAGAAAATAGATGCCTTTAAATATCATTTTAAAGCTTATGTATTAAAATTGGAGAGTGCAGGTTTTTAAACTAACTTTAGTGGCACTATGCAATAGGAAAACCATCTCAATATAGGAGGACTTTGGACAAAGAAAGTGGACATTTAGAAGAGAATCATTAGAAGCTGAATGATTCAAGGAGAAAATGCATATCTAACTCACTCTCTCATAATGTTATCTCCCAGCCATATCTGTGAAAAGACTTTCTTTAAAGGAAAATCAGTGCTTTGTGGGTGTGAATTTAAAACTAAATAAAATACAGTAATGCAGTTCAGGAGACATTGGGAGTTCCTCTGACCTTCAGAAGCCTAGTGAACTTCTCCTTAAATTCCTGTCCATTCCAGAGTCAATGGAAATCAAAACTCCACTGGAGTAAATGATGTTGGTGCCCTGCTCTTATCGCCTCATTCAACTTTCAGCTTCCAGTACCTGCATATTTACCTCTATTTCTTGGGGCAAAAGTGCCAAGAAATAGCCTCTGGGAGTAGTCCTTAACCAATGATTGACAGCAATGATACATAAATACCCCAGTCCTTTGGGGAGAATAACTCTGAGGTGTGTGTTTCACACTGGCTCCCTTTTCCCCAGCAGGATTAAGTCCAGTCACCCACAGTGGTAGACGGCTTAATAAGGAACATTTTTGGGCTGCCTCTCCTTCCTTGTCTCATTTCCTTGCTTCCTACATGGGGCTGCTTCTCCTCCCAAATAAACTGTTTGCACTAGAACCCTTGTCTCAGCATCTGTCTCTGGGGGCACACAAACCATGGCACCCTCTCTGAGATTTATACATACTCCCAGGGCCATTACATTTTTAGAGGCCCCGTGTCCTCATAAGCTAAACAGGGGTGGAACTCAACCTTTTCAGTTCCCAAAATAAATACTCACTCACAACTTTTACAAATTTGAAAGACTTTATTGAGAATTTAGAAGACTCCCTAGGAGGAGTCACTTTGTTCCAAGTATAGCTTTTCTCTCTCTGCTTTCCTTTCCTCCACCTCTCTTGTGCGGATTGCTTGGGGAACTTCAAGTTATCCTCCCTTTTGATTACATAGAGCAATTTTTTTCTAATTTCTTCTTCCTATCAAGGCTTAGTGCTGGCAGCCAAGGTCTGGGAATCCTATCCACTATTTCAAGAAACTCTACTCCTTTCTTAATGATAGTTTTTTCCCCTATAGAGGCTCTAGAGTCAGCAGTTAAAACAATAGCATTGCTGGACTTTGTTATAGTCACAACTCTACTGTATAATCCCTGTACCCTTCTAGTTATTGTTATTCTTATGTACAATAAAAATAATGTAGTTTTTCTTAAAGTTCTGAATAGTTATCTAAACCAGTCCACCCTACTTGACCAGGGGTGGAATTAAGTTCAATTGGGCTTGAAGTTGATACAATTTGGGGTGTGCTTTAAGAAGAAAAAAAACACAAAATATGTTAATAAGCCTTGGGAAGTCAGAAACAACTCAGGAACAACATTAAATATCTTCACAGTAGATCAGCCTTGGTACCTGGCTTTGTTACAAAGAATTGGCAAGCCAGGAATATAGCACCTCATAAAATCACCTCTTATAAAACAACCAGAACATTGAGTGCTTACGGTCTTCCAGGGATTGTTCTAAGCAGTTTACTAGGATTAATATCTTTAATCTATTTTTATCCCAGATTTAAAGATGAGGAAACTTCTGAACAGATAGGTTACTTAACTTGACGGAGGCCATGCAACTAGTAAATGGCAAAGCTATAGTTTGGACTGTGATAGTATATCACCAACAACAGTCCATATAGCCTCTATGCTGTAGTACCTCTGAAAACTTCATCTTCTTGGCCCCTGAATAGCTCACCATCTGTGAAAGAAAGTATGCATCAAAGATAAATGCAGCACAAACAATCATACTCTACTTGCTTCCTTATATTACCTTCAGAGATGATTGGGTCAGCCACGTGCTCAGGCAGACGGTACCCAAAGGCCTCCTTACCTCACAGTCTTCCTCACAGGGCAATCACACCAAAAGGAAGCACACTACTTGATTCCCTTCACAGTACAATTAAAGTGTCCTGAAGCCAACAACAAGAAAATTAGAGATACCAAGGGAACATTTCATGCAAAGATGGGCTCAGTAAGGGCAGAAATGGTATGGACTTAACAGAAGTAGAAGATATTAAGAAGAGGGGGCAAGAATACACAGAAGAACTATACGAAAAAGATCTTCACAACCCAGATAATCAGGATGGTGTGATCACTCACCTAGAGCCAGACATCCTGGAATGGGAAGTCAAGTGGGCCTTAGGAAGCATCACTATGAACAAAGCTAGTGGAGGTGATGGAATTCCAGTTGATCTCTTTCAAATCCTAAAAGATGATGCTGTAAAAGTGCTGCACTCAAAATGTCAGCAAATGTGGAAAACCAGGAATGGCCACAGGACTGGAAAAATCAGTTTTCATTCCAACCCCAAAGAAAGACTGTGGCAAAGAATGCTCAAACTACCGCACAGTTGCACTCATCTCACATGCTAGGAAAGTAATGCTCAAAATTCTCCAAGCCAGGCTTCAGCAATACATGAACCATGAACTTCCAGATGTTCAAGCTGGTTTTAGAAAAGGCAGAGGAACCAAAGATCAAATTGCCAACATCCATTGGATCATCAAAAAAGCAAGAGAGTTCCAGAAAAACATCTATTTCTTCTTTATTGACTATGCCAAAGCCTTTGACTGTGTGGATCACAATAAACTATGGAAAATTCTGAAAGAGATGGGAGTACCAGACCACCTGACCTGCCTCTTGAGAAACCTGTACGCAGGTCTGGAAGCAATAGTTAGAACTGGACATGAAACAACAGACTGGTTCCCAAAAGGAAAAGGAGTATGTCAAGGCTGTATATTGTCACCCTGCTTATTTAACTTATATGCAGAGTACATCATGACAAATGCTGGGCTGGATGAAGCACAAGCTGGAATCAAGACTGCTGGGAGAAATATCAATAACCTCAGATATGCAGATGACACCACCCTTATGGCAGAAAGTAAAGAAGAACTAAAGAGCCTTTTGATGAAAGTGAAAGAGGAGAGTGAAAAAGTTGGCTTAAAGCTCAACATTCAGAAAAGTAAGATTGTGCCATCCAGTCCCATCACTTCATGGCAAATAGATGGGGAAACAGTGGAAACAGTGGCTGACTTTATATTTGGAGACTCCAAAATCAGTGCAGATGGTGATTGCAGCCATGAAATTAAAAGACGCTTACTCCTTGGAAGGAAAGTTATGACCAACCTAGACAGTGTATTAAAAAGCAGAGACATTACATCTACAAAGGTCCGTCTAGTCAAAGCTATGGTTTTTCCAGTAGTCATGTATGGATGTGAGAGTTGGACTATAAAGACAGCTGAGCGCAGAAGAATGGATGCTTTAGAACTGTGGTGTTGGGGAATACTCTTGAGAGTCCCTTGGACTGCAAGGAGATCCAACCAGTCCACCCTAAAGGAGATCAGTCCTGGGTGTTCATTGGAAGGACTGCTGTTGAAGCTGAAACTCCAATACTTTGGCCACCTCATGTGAAGAGCTGACTTATTTGAAAAGACCCTGATGCTGGGAAAGATTGAGGGCAGGAGGAGAAGGGGACGACAGAGGATGAAATGGTTAGATGGCATCTCCAACTCTATGGAATGGATTTGGGTAGACTCTGGGAGTCGGTGATGGACAAAGAAGCCTGGCATGCTGCGGTTCATGGGGTCGCAAAGAGTAGGACACAACTGAGCGACTGAACTGAACTGAAGCCAACAACATGTACGTTAGTGTAGGTCTGTTAATGTGTACAATGTTGTAATAATATAGTTACTACAGGTCCAAATAGACTCCTTGAGATAACCCAAATTCCTGGGTTAGTAAATGGGCCCAGAGTTAGTAATAAACCCTTACTGAGACTGTAATAAATACCCCGTGCAATATTTTTCCAACTTACACATAGCCACTACTGCAGTTGCCTTTTGTCAGTTATACTTGCGTACATAATCAATCTTCCTTTTCCTGTTGAACCAAAAGAGAACTCTTCAACCTGAGAAGAAAAAATGTTTTTCTTCCCAGGAAACTCATAATTGATTAGTATATCCCTATTGAGTTAGGAGCAACTGTGAATTTACAAGTGTGGGGTGACACTCTTCATGCACCACCCACTGCATGGTGGTGACAGAGGAAGAGAAAACCAGTTCACAGACAGAGAAACTGCCAATGAAATTTCTTTTTCAAAATGTTCAGCTGCATATTTTCTCCTTTGGGGTTATAATGTACTTCTGATTTATTTATAATGTTGGGATTTATATCTTAAACTAACTTGAGTTCATTTCTATTAATTGCATTTTACAGTCCTAATTAATACAGAGATACAACCCAAAATAAACTTAGGTTTACTTTATGTTTTTAAAAAACCTTTTCATTAATTTTGTCACTATTTGGAATGGAATTGTAACTAAAAGGTGCTACAACACTTTTGAGCATATTATTAGCAAAGGCCAGAATGTCCAGATTAATCTATGACCAGGGATATGTCTCACAGTGATGTGGCCAGGATGGTAATTTCTGAAGGCCATGTAATTTCTCAAGTTAAATTGTATTAAATGTGTCTTTGCTAGATACTTCCATAATTCCACGTTCTCCTTTTAAAGACTGAGGTCATCTTATTTTTAGTCTCTTCAAGTCATTAATATTTTTCTGTTTCCTTTTCACAGAAACTTTTGATAATGAATCCTTGCTTTATTAGAGCTTGGGGCTTTTTAAGAGTTCAATTTCACTGTGAAGTCAAAGCCTTAAAATTTTCTTATGACTAAGTGATTTTTGTTTTATTTTCATCTCATTTACCAGATAAGTTATAGCCTTAACTAAACTTTGACTTGATATTTCACGTGTATATGCCTATGAGTGTATGCATTTCTGTATGAATTTATGCATGTAATAGTAATTGTCTAAAATAAATGATCATACTGAAAATAGAAGCAGGTGAAGATTTTAACTTATTAAGTAAAAATAATTTTTAATCAGGTGTAATCCATATATGAACATTGCTTTGAAGTCCAAAGCAAGTTTTTTCTGGGGTGCAGAATTTTTCCTTACTGATTAATGATGCCTATTTTGGTTGTCTACCTGACTTTCGTTAGATATTCTGTTAGTAAGCAATTATGCAGTTAGAGTGAAGTAAGCCAGAAAGATAAAGAACGTTACAGCATACTAACACATATATATGGAATTTAGAAAGATGGTCATGATAACCCTATATGCAAAACAGAAAAAGAGACACAGAAGTACAGAACAGACTTTTGAACTCTGTGGGAGAAGGTGAGGGTGGAATGTTTCGAGAGAACAGCATGTATATTATCTGTGGTGAAACAGGTCACCAGCCCAGGTGGGATACATGAGACAAGTGCTCGGGCCTGGTGCACTGGGAAGACCCAGAGGAATTGGGTGGAGAGGGAGGTGGGAGGGGGGATCGGTATGGGGAATACATGTAACTCCATGGCTGATTCATGTCAATGTATGACAAAACCCACTGAAATGTTGTGAAATAATTAGCCTCCAACTAATAAAAAAAAAAAATAGAAGAAATGGAAAAAATATTTTAAGATGAATAACGTCACTTGTTAATTTATCCAAGCAGATGGTGATATATTTTAGTCACAAAAATTGAAAAATGGGTTTGTATTCTCTTCAAATTTTATGTCTCCTGAATAGTTTGAAAGGTTTATTATCCTTATACCTTTTAAAGGACAGTAAAACAAAACTGCAAAAAACAAAACAAAACATAGATTTGACTCTTCCAGGAGGAGCTAAGATTATCTGTATATCACTATGGTCTCCATTGTTATTTCTTTCTTTTAAGCACATATTTAAATTTGGAGCTGTATTTACTATTTAAAATAACATAGTGTAATAAACAGTAGGAACCCTCAAACATGTCTTTTTACAAATCTAAGCTTAAAAACTATGTTTTTGCATGACACTAATAAGACTCACTGGGGGAAAATGAAATTTTATAGTAACTGATTGTAATTTTCTTGTACCAAGCTGAGCAAACCATATATAAAAATTAGAACTACAGTTAAAACTTAAGGAGCATGCAAGTCGGAACAACCATTATGCAATAAATATTTTACTTGTGGAGCATGTTTTTTCATTGATTTTGACTGTTCTGTGTAAAACATATCATGCGTGAAATATGTATAATGTATGGGAACAATTCATTTCTTTTATTATGGTTTTATCACGTAAGTAATTACCATGGTTTTAATTTTGTAATTTTACTTTTTATTAGTTTTGAATTTTATGTACATTAAATCATACTGTCTGTATCTTTTAATGAATTGCTGTTTTCCATTCAACTTTATGAGTTTTAAAAAATGTGTCAATTTGTATTGCTGCAAAATAGTATAATTTTTAAGATACTATTTTTAAAATAGTATAATTTTTAAAATACATTGTTTCAAATATACTGTTTAATCCATTATACTCTTGGTAAATACTGTTTAGATTTTTTTCAAAGTTTTAAAAATTTGTTTATTTTTAGCATAAATGTATTGCTGTGAACATCTTATATGTATCTCTGAGCTCTACATCTGCTACATCTGGAATTGAAATTTCTGAATCAAAGAATATGTGTACTTTTAAATTTATTAGATAGTGTAAGTCATTTTTGCAAAATTATGCTACTCAAAGTTTCATTCATATGTGAGAGTTTCACTATTGTAAATCATTGTCAAGATTTAGGATTACCAATATTTTAATTATAATCTGATTGATATCAATCAAATTGATAACTGCACTGTGAAGTACAGTACATATTTATGAGTTTAATTTTCTCTGATTACTAAGGAAGTTGAATAACTTAATATGTTTGTATGTCATTTGTTTTTTATTTTCTTTGAAATGCTTTTGTCGTTTGTTCTTTATCTCATTGAGCTTTTGACCTTTTTATTGATTTGTGGGAGTTCTTTATATATTATAAATGCTTATTCTTTGTGTGTTTCATAATTATCTTCTTTCAGTCCTAGTTTGTATTGTATAGTTCGTATTGTTCTTATCTCATCTTCTCATTTAATGAATATAAAGTTTCTGTTTTAGTAAGGTCAAATTTATTTTTCCTTTATGTTTTATGCTGCCTAAAAGATGATAGTTTTTTCTAAAATATAAAAAAAATTGCTTTGGCATTATGTTTCTAATCTTCCTGTGTGTTTTAAAGTAGCATTTATTTTTTGTTTTCACTTATTTCTGAAGGATAACAATAACCAAAGCATTTACTGAATAGTTCATTCTTTCTCTACTGATCTGAATATCTAGCTTTCTCATCCCTTAAATCTACATGTTTTCCTGAATTCTACATGTTTGCTCTCAAGCTGTTGCTTTGGTCTATTCATCTATTCCTACACCAATATGGCACTGCTTTAAGTTTTAGCTTTGTAATTAATATTGGTATCTAATAGGAAGCCCTCTAACTTGTTCTCTTAGGAAAATGTTGGGTACTTTCTATCTTTAATCTTCCAAATGTATCATAGAAGTATGTCATCATCCTTAATAAAAAAAAAAACAAAAACTGTTGTGATTTTGACTGAAATTGCATTGTATCTACAGATCAAGTTAGATAGAACTCATATTTTTACAGAATTGATTCTTTCTACCCGTGCACATGCCATACTTCTTTATTTAGTTAGGTTCTTGAATGTGTTTCAATAACATTTTATGGGATTTCCTGATAGCTCAGTTGGTAAAGAATCCGCCTTCTATGCAGGAGACCCTGGTTTGATTCCTGGGTTGGGTAGATCCCCTGGAGAAGGGATATATAACCCACTTCAGTATTCTTGGGCTTCCCTTGTGGCTCAGATGGTAAAGAACCTTCTTGCAATGTGGGAGACCTGGGTTTGATCCCTGGGTTGGGAAGATCCCCTGGAGAAGAAAAGGCTACCCACTCCAGTATTCTGGCCTGGAGAATTCCATGGACTGTATAGTTTTCTACACAGAAACATTTCTAAATAAAACATTTTATAGTTTTCTACATAAAGTTCTTACACATAACTTTTAGATTTATTTATGGTACTTTACTTTCTAATGCTTTTGTAAATTTATCTTTATGTCATTTTGTTGCATTGATTTGTACTTTTACACCTTTGTTTATTGAATTTTAAAATATTTTTTAACATAAAATTTTTTTTCTCAAATTCCAACAATTGGCCAATAATGTAAAAATTTTCTTTGAGAGAAATCATATCATTTGTAAACAAGTCTAATATTTTCTCTACTCATTGGGGAGTTATATGTTACAATCACATTAATGTAGAAATTTTTACATATATATGTAATTTAACAAAAACCTATATTTAGTAAAAAAATTTTACCCTTCTCTCAAATAATGCTAGCATTTAGAATGTTTAGACCCTGATCACCTACTTCCTAAGATTTTATTGTTGTACAAAATTTTTATCTGTCTTGATTTTATGTCAACCCCACAAAGTAGTTATTATTGCAGTTTTATAGAACAAATATATCTGTTTTAACATTTTTCTTCATGCAGTTGCATTTTTCATTTCAGATCTTTCTTCTTCTTGAAAAAAGTACATATGTCAAGATTTCCTTAGCTTTTTATTTTGCAATTAAAAAAATATTTATTTTTTAATTGAAGGATAATTGCTTTGCAGAATTTTGTTGGCTTCTGCCAAACATCAACATTCAATCAGCCATGGGTATACGTATGTCCCCTCCCTCTTGAACCTCAAGGATGGCTTTCCTTAGCTTTTGACTCTGTTTTCCTCTCTTCTCCCTTCTCCTCTGCCCCCTCCCCCTCCTCTCTTTTTCTAAAACCGGAATTAAATGAGGAACCAAGTCAAGCAATTAACTGGAGGAAACATATTCTGGGAAAAGAGAATAACAGTTCAAAAGTCCTGAAATGGGACCTTCTTGACAAACACTGGGAAACTATATAACACTTACAGGGGAAAAGAAGGAAAAGGGAAAACTTTTCTAGCAACTGGATCTATAGGACAGATGTGTTACTAACACCCATTCTCAATTGACATCAGAATGTGTTTTTTTTTCTTCCAGTTTTATTCATATATAATTGACCTACAGCATTGCAAAAGTTCAAGGTACATAGCATAATGTTTGACTTACGTCCATCATGAAATGATTACCATAGTAAGTTTAATGAACATATATCATCTCATGGATACAAAGTTGAAAAAATATATATTCTTTCCTTGTGATAAGAATGTTTAGGAATAATTTTTTCAGTCTTCTTACGGTTAAAAAAAACTACTCTTTTTCTTCTTTGAAGAAATTACATGTCTTTGCTGGACATTTAATGCCTTATATACAGTTATATTGTTATTTAAATAAATCTTTTTATCTCCTTTATATCTGTTTTTCTTAATAAGAAACCAGTTCAATTATCTGTGCAATTATTGCTTTTTGGTAGTCTATTTTATGCCTGGCTGCTTTAAAAATCTTTCAATTTAATTATTTCTCTTTTAACCTTGTCTATTTTGTTGTTGTTGTTGTTATTTCATGAACTTCTACATGTATTTACTGTGTATTATCTTTTCTAGAGGGTTTCCAGGGGGCTCAGTGGTAAAGAATCTGCCTGCCAAGCTAGAAACGCAGTTTCAGTCCCTGGTTCAGGAAGATCCCCTGGAGAATGAAATGGCAATCCACTCCAGTATTCTTGCCTGGGAAATCTCATGGACAGAGGAGCCTGATGGGCTCTAGTCCATGGGGTTGCAAAAGAGTCAAACACGACTTAGCGACTAAAAACAACAGTCTTTTCTAGAAATTCTTTTCACACTTCTGCAAATCTTTACTCTCTAATTCTTCATCACATGAATAATTCTATTTAAAAAAATATGCTAAACATTCTTATTTATATTCTAGTTTAATGGTTTATATTTATTCAAACATCTGCAGTCTTTGTGAGTTTGATTTTGAGGTTTATTGTTTCTGCTTATACTCATTTATAATGTCTTTTTTTTTTTTAACCTCAGTGTGTTTTATTGCAGTGATCAGCAATACTAAAAAATGCATTAGGCAATCTGGAGGAATCCTGATACAGGCTTCCAATGTGTTTCCTCTTAGGAAGGATCACGCTGAACACACTCCTCCTCCAGTAGTGAGATGCAGCAATATGTGTGCAGTATTTTGGCCCAGAAAGCTTGCTTGAGACTCAGGAGTCCAGAGTTTCTATTTGGGGCCAGTCTTATATATTTTTTTAATTGATTTTTAATTAGGGGGAAATTGATTTACAATGTTGTGTTGGTTTCTGCCATACAATAGTGCAAATCAGCCATAAGTATACATCTTTTCCCTCTATAATATGTTCTTTCTACCTGTTTTAGTGAGGTTTTTTTTTTAATTTATGAGACTGTGTCTATAAATGCCATCTATGGGAACACTTTGAAGACTGGGTTAAAGATGAATCTTCCATAGAAGATTTGTATATGCTTCTACTAGGAGCCTGGAGGATTATTAACTGAGTAACAAACTTAAACATTTATCTTGAGATTTTGGGGGAATCCAAATTGGAATTTGAATTCCAGTTCCCAAACCATATGAGTATAGAGTTATAAGTAGAAATTTTCCAAGGGGAACTTTTCCCCCCAGTTTCTCTGACTTCAGTCAGAAGCAAAGAAAAAACTGGTAAGTGTTCTTTAAGTAATAGATTGTTTTTTAAGTCACTTGCAAATACTTTTGGGGCATCTAGCTTCTTGAGGATAATATCTGACTGCTGCTTAACTTTGGTTCTGCTTTCCCAGGTGATGCCAGGAAGATCAGTAAACACCCTGAAAACAAAAGATATCAAAACTTCCTTACTACTTATTTCCTTAAGAAACCTCTTATTTTCCCACTTAGATATCCTTGTTTGTTTTTTTAATTTTTTATCAAACATTTTTTGTTTGTTTGTTTTTCTCTGCTGCAGAATCTTTCTTTGCATGCTTAAGTTCTATATTATGAGAAGTTAAAATGCATACTTTTTCTTTCTCTTTCTACAAAATTGAGGCTATTTGTTTGCATAGAAGTTTACAAATTTAAGCAGAAGCATGGTTCTGGTGCCTTCCTGGTTTGGTTCAAAATTGTGCTTTGGGTATTCATTAGTAGTATGATCTCGGGAAAGTTATTTAGCCTACTTTTACCTTAGTTTCCTTGTAGGGTTAATAATCATACCTATCTTATAGGATTATTAAATGAATTGAATAATTAGAGTGGTAACTTATACATAGTATGTACTCAGTAAATAATAATAGTATCATTGTTATTTCTGATAAAGTGAGGGAAAAAATGTTGTTTTCTTCCTAGATTTGTTTGGATAGTTGGGGCTGGTTAAGTTAGGATGGGGAAAATTAATAAAATTTGACTTGTAGAATGAGTTAAAGATGAGGGTCTTATATTTAGAAAACAGTAATAAGGCTATACCTTGGGGAAGGATTCCTGTCTCAAATTGGTTCTCAGCTTCCTTCCCTGATGGATCATATGGTAAAGAACCCAACTGCAATGTAGATGTGGGTTCTATTCCTGGGTCAGGAAGATCCCTAGAGAAGGGAATGGCTCACCACTCCAGTATTCTGGCCTGGAGAATTCCACGGACAAAGGAGCCTGGTGGGCTAAAATACATGGGGCCACAAAAGGTCAGAAAAAGCCAAGTGACTAACACTTTCACTTTTTACTCTCCTTAAGGGTCAAACCATTGATGTTCATGGCAGTAGGCTCACAGTGCAAAGTTACTAAAACTTCTTGATAAAAAATAATTTGCATCTTTGTTTAAAATGTTTATTTTCAGAACTCTTCTTTAGATATTAAACGTAGAAGCAACTTCAAAGAGGGAATTAACTGTCCTCATTTTTCAGAAATTTCTACTTCTAGTCAGCTAACAGAGGCTCTGAGAAGACTATCCCTGTATCTGTTAAATCTCAAATGTCTTCAGCCTCTAATCATCTTTATACCAGCTCTGGAGTTACAAATGGCTCCACACGGGCCCTAGGAAAAACCTATGGCATTAGACACTAAAATAAAATGCAGCTTGTAATCTAGTTTTGATTTCACTAAGATAAAATGCTCAAAAGCATTTTGAGATTAAATAACAAATCCAATTGCAGCTAAATAATATTCTAAGGTATCATTTGGACTCTTCTTTTGGTATTTACATTTTAGTTGCATGCATGCATGCTAAGTCGCCTCAGTTGTATCCAACTCTTTTGCAACCCCGTGGCCTATAGCCTGCCAGGCTCCTCTGTCCATGGGATTCTCCATGCAGGAATACTGTAGTGGGTTGCCATGCCCTCCTCCAGGGGATCTTCCGGACCCAGGGATTGAAGCCATGTCTCTTATGTCTCCTGCATTGGCAGACAGGTTCTTTACCACTAGCGCCACTCATGTCCTCTAAATGCGTCTAGCAAGATCAATAACCCTTTCTTAAACCCTCTTGTACCATAGCACAATTTTCTCTTCTGTAGTTTCCTTCATATTGACCTCATTCTACCTCCTTATGGATATCTTAAAAGTAAACATCTTTAGTGACTTCACTTGGAAGTCATATGCCATGCAGAGAGTGAGCTCACAGATAGAGAACAGCCAGGCCAGCTCCTATCACGTGTCACAGAGTGGTTGAACCCAGTGTGAATAACAAAGCTTGTCTTCTTTCACATTGTGGACAGCTTTGTGAAGAGATAAATTGTACTAGATTTCCACAACTCATAATTGCAGAAATATCTCATGTATGTGAGAAAAATAGCTCTATTCACTAACATAAAGATAAACCTTCTGGTTTCTTGTTCAGTTGCTAAGTTGTATCTGTCTCTGCAACCCAATGGACTGCAGCATACCAGGCTTCCCTGTCCTTCACCATCTCCTGGAGTTTGCTCAGACTCATGTCCACTGGATTGGTGATGCCATCCAGCCACCTCATCCTTTGTCACGCACTTCTCCTCCTGCCCTCAATCTTTCCCGGCATAAGGGTCTTTTCCAGAGAGTCAGCTCTTCACATCAGGTGACCAAAGTATTGCAGCTTCAATTTGAGTATCAGTCCTTCTAATGTATATTCAGGGTTGGATTGTATCTAATACATATTCCTGATTGTACTTCACCAACTGCTTATGAGTTGAAGTTTTCACCATGGCTCTGTCACTTTATTTAAAAATTTAGGTCTATAAGGCACCAGGTACAGATATATTAAAACACTCAGTTGAAAATATGTTTCCAAACCAATAAGAAAGAATACACTTTAGATATTTTCAGCCTATTTACTGATTCCCTAGTGGCTCAGTTGGTAAAGAATCCTGCAATGCAAGAAACTGCCTGCCAATGCAGGAGACGCGGGTTCGATCCCTGGGTCAGGAAGATCCCCTGGAGAAGGAAATGGCAAAGCACTCCAGTATTCTTGTCTGGAGAATTCTGTGGACAGAGGAGCCTAGTGGGCTACAGTGGGCTACCCTAGTGGGCTACATGGGATCGCAAAGAGTCAGACATGACGTAAGACTAAACTACAGCCAACACCATGTATATTAATTGAAAAATGGATAAGATGATGTGGTTCCTGCCCTTTTCATTAATGTAATCCTGCTTCCCAGGTCTAATAGAAAAGAACACTAATAAAAAAGAAAAAAATAGAAATGACTTTTAATAGAAAGTACCTTATTTTCTCCATACATTGAGTCAATTCTGATTATTGAGTATATCCCTATGGCTCTTTCGTATCTAGCATTGTGAGTTCTGAGTAATGAGCAATTAGACTTCAACAATGGGATACCAGAACATAATGGACAATATGCCCGGCATTTAGTTTCAGTATCTTCATTTCTATTCACATTTCTATGTACTGCGTGATTTTTGCCTTAATTTAATTTTAGTGCCATTATTGTGTCTTCTGTTTAATTTTTTTATAGCTTGCTATAATTAAGCTTTTATTTGGAAGTCATTTTAAAACCACTGCATCGTTGTCATGGAATTATTGGTAATATGTGATTACATTATGTTGTCTTTTGCCAGGACACTCTTGTAAATGAAGCATTATCCTCAGAGATTTTCTTGGCTGAAAATGTAAGTAATTAAAAATGTAAACAAATATTATCTGTTACATATGCTGCAATAATAAATACTTCAGTATAATACAAGTTAATGTCTCTTTTGGGATACAATTTAATCCTGCTACAACATGTTTTATAAATGGACAAATAAACAGTTAAGTACTTAATACCTTATCTACTATGATATGCAGATACCCAGGGTTTTTATAGGCTTCTCTCTTTGTGTATTTATGCATTTCTTAAGAGGCATTATCAAGAATCTTTTAGCATTATTGTTATTTTATAGCAATGCCAGCTGTGAAGATGTGAAAATTCAATCGAAACCTCCCAATTAACATCTAGTATAAATGATAGCCTAAGAAAATGGGCACTTTTTGTCTGTAGATTTTAGGACAAAAGTTATTACATCCTGTTTGGAAGCCAGTTTGGCAATATGTATCAAAAACCTAAAAATGTGCATGACTTTTACTCATTAACTTATTTCTTAGAAATTATCCTAAAATGGTTGAAATGCACACAAAAGAGAGTGTACATAATTTTCATCATTTTATCATCAATATCAAAATATTATAAATAACCTAAGCATATATCTATAGAGAATTGGTTTAGAAGAATATAGTAAATTCGTAAAATGGAATGCTATGCAACTATTAGAAATCAAACGGAGGGACTTCCCTGGTGGTCCAGTGGCTAAGGCTCCATGCTCCCAATGCAGGGGGCCCCGGTTTGATCCCTGGTCAGGGAACTATATCCCACGCGGCAGCTAAGACCTGGAACAGTCAAATAAATAAATAGAAGTAAATATTATTTTTAAAAAATCAAATCAAAAAGCAAGTGACATGATAACATAAAAGTTTATATTATGGATAAATAATAGCAATTAAAAATAGACTTAACCAAAAACAGGATTCCAATAACTATTTACATTTGTTAAAAAAGAACTCATGTTGGAGATCTTATAAGCAGTATCTATTGTATATTACTGATTATGTCCTTAATCAAGGAAAGCATCTAAAGAAAATTATTAGATTAACTAGTTGAATAGACTGATTTTTTAAAAAAAAATTGATTGAAATATCTGGTATAGATAAATAGCTTGAATTTTTTAAGACCTGTTCCCAGCCTTTAAATAATATACGTGAAACAATATATTGTACTAAAAATCTAGGCAACTGAATTAAAATCAGATTTTTTAAAAGGAGGTAAAATATCATCAGAGAAATTCCTGTGGCACGTCTAAAAACTGTATCTGCCTTTTATATATAAGGATAACTTTACCTAAGTTTGGGTAAAATAGAAAATGGTTTTTAACTTTGCCCAGGTGAGGATATTATCAAATATTATCCATTTTTTTTCTTCAAATAACCATAAAACTAGATAAAAACAACTATTTCATCACACAGAAAATTGACAGTTGCCATAAAACAATGAGAAGAATTTATGCTTAAAAATGTGCTGAGTTTTGGGCAGTATTATTTTGAATATATAGCATTCTGGCTGAGGTATTTTCCTGTCCCTCCCTACCCCCACCAGTTACCCCTGCTGGGATAAGATGTTTTTGGCAGCTTCTTTGCAGTATACTAAATTTAGCATGGTGGGTGGTATCTACCCCCAGCAGCACTGTTAGTAGACATGACTTCATGAAGACAGGTGAAGAGGGGAGGGTCAGTGATTCAGTGTACTTAGCCTATGTTTGCCAGTCAAGCACAGTTTAATTCTGTTGACTTTGTATACATGCTCTATGGAGACTGGAGAAGCTCCAAGATATTCATACACTTCTGGCCAACCCAGAGGCTGTGCACAGGCACATAGGCAACCGGAAAGAGCCCACATACAAGGTAAAACCTGAAGTAGATTGTAAATATTCTCACCAAAAAAAAAAAAAAAGAAAGAAAAGAAATGGTAATTATGTGATGTGATGGAGATGTTAGCTAATGCTATAACAGTAATCATTTTGCAGTGTAAATACATGTATCAAATTAAGGTGCTATATGCCTTAAACTTACACAGTGTTATATGTCAATTATATATCAGTAAAGCCAAAAAAAAAAATGTGCTGAAATCTGGAAATGACACAGACATATCAGTAAAGAATGATAGCCATACTAGCTAATCACTGATGGATCAGATTGGGATTCTCAATAAGTAGATATATATATATATATATATATATATATATATATACACACACACACAGGTATGTATTAAGTATATGTATATATGTACATATCTAATATGTGTGTATTATGTATACATATATAATACACATACACATATTTTAAAAATTGTGGAGTTGAAGAGTGTCGTAATTGAAATGAATAACTCAGTAAACAGTTCAACAGCAGACTCATGATGGCAGAAAAAATAAGTGAACTTGAAGGTAAATCAAGGAAAATAAAAAGGAATGAACAGTCTTAAAGACCTGTGGGTCAGCATAAGGTGTACAATGTATATATATTCAGAGCCATCAGAGTCCTAGGAGGACAGAAGAGAGAGGGAAAGGACAAAAAAATAATTGAAGAAATAATCAAATTTGATGAAAAACATAATCTATACACCCAAGAAGATCAACAAAGCCCAAGACGGATAAGTAAAACAGGTAGTATTAGAAGATGTGACATATATACACATCATAAATTTTTGAAAGAGAAAAGAGAAAACAAATGAAGAAAGAGAAAACAACATATCACATGTGTGGAAGAATAATGACAATTAACAGCTAACTTCTCATCAGAAACAGTGGAGGCCCAAAGTATGGAATAATGAATACAAAATGCTGAAAGAAAAGGCAGGGAAACAAAAACAAATGTAAATATGTCAACCAAAAACTCAATATTCAGCACAAACAGTATTCAAAAATAAAAGCATGGGGAGGATTTAGTAGACATACTCTCCATACTGCTGAAAATCTAGAAATCATTGAAAACTGTAAATAATAAGGCATCTGCTTAGAGATTTTATGCCCTAAGGACTAACATATTAGTGTCCCATGTGGTTGCTTTATATCTCTCAGGATAAGTGACAAAGAAGGTGACAAGGAATGACATCAGTCTCAATAAAAAAACTTCTCTTTCCAGGCAAAGAACCAAGAAGGGGGAAGTCTGGTAAGACACAAATACTTTTACGTGGCAACCACACTACTCCAGCCAAACACTGTCCCCATCACAGCCAGTAGAAGTCAAGTGAAGAATCTAGACTTTCACCGTTTGCCAGGATGTAATGAGGTACCCCAACACTTCCCCTTGCTCTGAGGTGGTATCAGAGAAACCTTGTTAGGGAGCTGGGATTCTCATCCTCATGGGATGATAAGGAGGCCCTTCACCTCGGTGTAAGTGAAAGACAGCATAAGTAGCAATAACACGGTGCCCTTTCCCCTTGCCAATATGGTGTATCAGTGCAGGTCTAGTGAGAAGCCTGAATTCATACTTGTGCCCAGTGGTGATAAAGAGCCGTCCCTTTCAACAATCATCGGAGTCAGAGTGGAGAAGCCATACTTGGATCTGTAGTAAGAAGGTGGTGCTGCCATTTCCCCTGTCAAGTCATTGTAGGAGGTCTGCTAAAACACAGATTTAAATAAGACCAAAAGTATTATATAATAATTCACAAAATGTTTAGGTCTAGACTGTAAGTTGCTTGTACAAATAAAAAGGTAGATGTCAACGTGGATAAGAAAAGATGATCTTAATTGATGATAACACCAAGATGACACAGATGTGAGCAGTATCTGAATAATTTTAAAGAAGTTAACCAAAAATACTTCAACTAGCAATTATGAACTTGCTTGAAACAAATTAAAAAATTGGAAGTCTCATCAAAGATATAGACTCAGAAAACAGATATAAGAACCAAACATAAATTTTAAATCATTTAGGACATTTTAGAACATTTTGCGAAAAAAAAAAAAATCACTATACCTAAAATGAAAATTCAGTAAATGAGCTCAACAGAAGGAAGGAGAAAACAGAAGCATCAGCTTGAGGACAGCAAAAGAAAACTATCCAATCTGAACAAAAAATAGACTGAAAAAAAATAAGCAGAATCTTAAGAAAATTTACTGTAACAAAAAAAATCTAACATTTGCATCATTGTAGCCTGAGAGTGAGGAGATACATTAATGTATCTGAAAAAGCATTTAAAAAATAATAGCTAAAAATTTCCCACATTTTGTAAGAGACATAAACCTACAGATTCAAGAGCTGAGCAAACTGCAAACAAAATAAACTCAAGTAATGGAAAGACACACCTTTATCAAATTTCTGAAATCTGAAAGAAAAATTTCTTGAAAGCAGCCAGAGAGAAATCATGAAATTCCTAGAGGGAAGAAACAAACCAAATGATAGTGAATTTCTCAAAAGAAACCATGGAGGTCAGAGGAAGTGGCACAATAATTTTCAAAGAGCTGAAAGAGTAGACCTGTCGACTCAGAATTTTGTATCCGGTTATAATTTTTCCCTTACAAATAAAGGGTAAATTTAAAAATTCTGAGACTCTGAGAAAACCCTATCCTAAATGAATTGTTAAAAGAAGTTCTCTAAGCAGAAAGAAAGTGATAAAAGAAGGAACCTTGGAACATTAATAGAAGGAAAGACAACAGCTGAAACAAAGTTAGTAACAGATTTTCCTAATTGAATTTTCTAAATTATGTTAGATGATTTAGGGAAAATTTATAATACTATCTAATATAATTACATTAAATAAAAATCATCAAATGCAACAATTACAAGATTGGTAGAGCGGATAAAAGAAACAATCAAATTATATGCTATCTACAATAATCTCATTTTAAATATATTCATATAGTTGAGATAAAAGTAAAAGAATGGAAACAGATAAATCATGCAAACTTTAGTCAAAGGAAAGCAAGAATAGGTAACATCAGATAAAGTGGATTTCAGAACAAAGCAAATTACCTGGAAGAGATAAAGATATTAATGATAAAAGGATAATCCCAACAAGAAAAAAATATTATTCCTAAATATGAATACATCAAACACAAAAAATTACTATACGTGTGAAACAAAAAGTAATAAAACTGAAAGGAGAAATATCCAAATTTACAATTATACTTGGAGATTTTAACACTCTCAACAAACAAAAAAAAAGACTAAAGATAAACATAAGCTATAAAAGACTTCAATAACATGATCAACCAATAGGATCTAGTTGATATTTATAGAATGCTGCACCCAACAACTAATATACTTCAAGTGTCCTCAGAACATATACCAAGATAGACTATATCCTTCAGAACATATACCAAGACAGACCATATCCTGGGCAATAAATAAATCTATCTCAACAATTTAAAATAATTTAAATCACAGAGAGATTTTTTACCACAATGTTAGATATAAGTAATGGAAGGATAACAGGATTGTCAAACACTTGAAAAATAAAACTCACACTTCAAAAAAACTTATAGTTCAAAAAAGAATTTTCAATGTAAATATAAAATAGTTCATTAAATTGAATGAAAATGAAAACACAGAATAGCAAAATTTTGAGGCAGCAACTACAGGAGCGGTGCTGAGAGGGGAATTTTGTTTACATTAGAAAAGAAGAAATTTATGACCTAAGTTCTCCCGTAGAGAAACTAGGAAAAAATCTATAATCTAAGATCTTCTATTGAAAAACCAGAAAACTAGGAGCAAAATAATCTCAAAGCAAGCGGAAAGAAAGGAAATAATAAAAGAGCATGTATCAATGAAATGGAAAACATAAAATCAATACAACAAATAACTTTTCTTTGAAAAAACCAATATATTTGACCAACATTTTGCTGGACTGACAGAAAAAAAAAAAAAAAGAAATCAAATCGTTAATATAAGGAATGAAATCGGACATGTTATTACAGGCCTTTCAGATAGCAAAAGCGTAATAAGGGAGTACTATGTATATCTCTACAAATAGAAATTTGATTCATTTAAGTGAAATAGAATAATTCCTCAGAAAATATAAACTGCCATAACCAGTATAAAACAGATCATTTCAGTAGTTCTATAACTATTAAGGAAGCCGAATTCACAATTAAACTTCCTGAAAAAGAACTCTTTATTTTTACTGGTTTCACTGGAGAATTCTACTAAATGTTTAAAAAGGACTTGTCACCAACTTCACACAATAAATGCTAGAAAATAGAAAATGAAGGAACATATACCAATTCATTTTATGAAGCTTGGATTACCCTGATAGCAAAATAGATGAAGATAGTACAAAAAAAGAAAACTAGAGACCAATATCTTTTATGAACTTTGACTTAAAATCTTAATAAAATATTAGCCAATTGACCCATCAATGTGTAAAATGAGTAAATGTATAAAACAGAACAAGACTAAGTGGTATTATAAAAGTATGCAACACTGATTCAACACTCAAAAAATCAGTGTAATCCACCATGTCAATAAAGTAAAAGAAAAATGCTACTACCTCAATTGATGCAGAAAAAGTACTAGACAAAAATTCATCAGTTATTTATCATAAAACCTCTCAGCAAAAGAAGAGTAGAAGTAACTTCAATCTAATAAAGAGTATTTACAAAATAATATAGCAAACACATTAAATTATGATGAAAAGCTGAATATTTAGCCCTTAACATGAACAAAGCAAGGGTATCTAGTTTTATCACTTTTATTCCACACAATGCTGGAAAATCTAGGTACTACAATAAGACAACACAAAGAAATAAAAGGCACACATTGGAAAGGAAGAGGTAAAACTGACCTTATTTGCAGATGACATAATTGTTAATGTAGAAAATCCCAAGGAATCTACAAAACAAAAGTCTGTGAATAATAAGTGAGTTCAGCAAGGTTGGGGAATACGAGATCAACACTCAAACATCAAGTAAATTTTTTATATACCAACAATGAGTATGAGGAAACTGAAATTAGAAACATAACACCATTTACAATTCCTCAAAAAGAAAATGAAATGTGTAAATGAAATGCTTGTATATAAATGTATATCTCTAACACATGTATCTGGAGGAGAACACGCATCCCACTCCAGTATATTCTTGCCTGGAGAATCCCCATCGACAGAGGTGCCTGGCAGGTTGCAGTCCATGGGGCTTCAAAGAGCTGGATGCGACTGAGCGACTAAGCACAACACATGTATAAGATTTTATATAATGATGATTCAGAACTCATGAAAGAAATCAAGAGCTAAATAAATGGAGAGACATAGATGTTTATGGATTGATGTAATTAGGATGTCAATACTCCCCAAGTTGCTCCATGTGGCCAATGTGATTCCTATTAAAATCCCAGCAATAGCTTTTGTATATACAGATAAGTTTATATCCAAATTTATATAAAAAGGCATGTTGTTGTTTTTCAGTTACTCAGTTGTGTCTGATCCTTTACGATCTGATGAACTGCAGCATGCCAGGCTTCCCTGTCCTTTATCATCTCCCAGAGTTTGCTTAAACTCATGTCCATTGAGTCGGTGATGCCATCCTACCATCTCATCCTTCGTCATCCCCTTCTCCTCCTGCCTTCAATCTTGCCCAGCATTAGGGTCTTTTCTAATGAGTCAGCTCTTGGCATCAGGTGACCAAAGTATTAGAGCTTCAGCTTCAGCATCAGTCCTTCCAATGAATATTCAGGGTTGATTTCCTTTAGGATTGACTGGTTTGATCTCCTTGCAGTCCAAGGAGCTCTCAAGAGTCTTCTCCAACACCACAGTTCAAAAGCATCACTTCTTTGGTGCTCAGCTTTCCTTATGGTCCAACTCTTACATCCATGCATGACGACTAGAAAAACTATAGCTTTGATTATACAGACCTTATCTATCTATCTATCTATCAATTATCTATCTATACATATAGAGAGTGCCAAAACGATATTGCAAAGTAAAGATGAAGTGGATGAATCATGAACCTTAAGTGATATTAAGGTTGCATAAAATTGATATATAATTATAGTAATCATGACAGTATGGAATTAGTGGTTGGATAGATACATAGAACAATTGAACAGAATGGAGAACCAGGGAAAAAGTCCCCACAAATAGGTTCAATTGATTTAACAAAGGTACAAAAACAATGTAATTCAACAGAGAATGGTACATATTTCAACAATGATGATAGAACAATTGCAAAAAAAAAAAAAAATGACCTAAGCTTTTACTACTTTTACAAAAGATAGCCCAAAATATATTACAGAATGCAAAACAAAAAACTATGAAAATTTTACCAAAAAAAAATTAATTATCTAGAGCTAAATAAGGAATTGCTAGACTTGACCTCAAAAGCACTATCCATAAAAAGAAAGATTGATATTTTAGACTTCATCAGAATTGCTTTCTGAAAGACTAAATCAAGAGAACAAGAAGATAACTTTAGACTGGATGAAAATATTTGCAAAGCATTCCGGTTAACAGTTTCACAACTTCTTATAAAATTAAATGTGCATTTACCCTGAGATTGACAGAATTACACTTTGGGCAATAATCCAGAAGAATGAAAGCCTATGTTCGTACAAATACCTGTATATGAAAGTTCATAACAAGTTTATTAATAAAATCCCCCAACTGAAAACAATCCAGGAGTCCTTCAATAGATAAGTAACTAAACATGCTAAGGTATGTAAAGACCGTGGAATTCTACTTAACAACAACAAAAAAGAAATATAGATACCCACAACAACATGTTTCAATTTCTAAGGAATTATACTGACTAAAAAAGCCAATCCAGAAAGTTTGCATACTGTATTATTCCATTACATACATTTTGAAAAGACCAAATTTCAGTAATGGAGAACAGATTCATGGTTGCCAGGTGTTAGGGCATGATGGGAAGTAGGAGGAAATTGGATGTAGTTATAAAATGGTGATCCTTGTTGTGATGAAACTATTCTATATCTTAACTGTGATGTTGACATACAACTGACGTGATGAAATATACACACAAACACACACATACAAACACAAATGAGTGTAACTAAAATGGGGACATCAGAATAAGATAGGTGGATTGTATCAATGTCAATACTCTAGTTTTTATATTGTAATATAGTTTTGTAAGACATTATCAGTAGAAATTGCACAAAGGGTATGAGCATCTTTTCGTATTTTTGTACAAATGCTTGTGAATCTACAATGATGTCAGTATAACATCAAAAAGTTATACCACAATCAACGAAGTTTACTCCAGTGATGCAAAGCTGGTTTAATATTCAAACTATCAGTGGAATCCACCATGTTAGCCAGCTAAAAAAGTGAAATCACATGATCACATCAATCAAGACAAGCCACAGACTGGAAGAAAATTAGGCAAGTTATATATATATCTCACAAGAGCTTCCCTGATAGCTCACCTGGTAAAGATGCAGGAGACCCCAGTTCAATTCCTGGGTTGGGAAGATCCCCTGGAGAAAGACAGGCTACCCACTCCAGTATTCTTGGGCTTCCCTGGTGGCCAGATAGCAAAGAATCTGCCTGCGATGCGGAGACCTGGGTTCAATCCCTGGGTTGGAAAGATCCCCTAAAGGAAGGCATGGCAACTGACTCTGGTGTTTTTCCCTGGAGAAGAGGAGCCTGGTGGGCAACAGTCTATAGGGCTGGACACGACTTCGCAACTTAGCACACGCACATATATCTGATAAAGGAATTGTATCTGGAATGTAGAAGAATATTAACAACTCAAGAGAAGATATACAATTCAATTTTTTTAAAAAAGAAATCACTTTTTAAAAAAAAAAAAAAGAAAATATATGAATGGCTTATAATAGATAAGATACTCAGCGTTATTAATCATTATAGAAATGTGAAGGAAAATCATGAGAGACCACTACAAATCCATTCAAATGGCTGTAATCAAAGAAACAGACTAAAATCAAGTGATGGTGAAGATGTGATGAAAATATAGTTTTCATGTATTTCTGATGGGAATTTAAAATGTTACCAGCATTTTGGAAAATATTTTGGTGGTTTCTTAAAAAATTAAATAACAATTTACCATATAAACCAAAAATTTCTCTTCTAGGAATCTAAGAAAAATGAAAATACATTCTCACACAAAGACATGTCCACAAATATAGCAACACTATAATCAAAATAAAGTGTAGAAAAATTCAGTTCATTAGCTAATAAACTGATAAATTGTGGTATATCCATACAATGCAATATTGAGCTACTTGCTTGTCAAAAACATTATGCTCAGGAAAGGAGCCAGAGGCAAAAGATTGCATATTATGATTTCAGTTACTTGAAATGTCTAGAAAAGGTCTATTATAGAAGTAGAAAACATATCAGTGATTGCCTAAGACTTGGGAGTAAGAATATGGGTTAACTGTGAAAAGGCACAGGAAACTTTTGGGGTTGATGAAAATGCTCTAAAACTTGACCATGGTAATATTTTCACATCCTTATAAATGATCTACCAGTAACACTGAATTGTGTATTTACAATGTGAGGCTATTAAGATATGTCAGTTATTTATCTCAATAAACCTGTTAAAAAATAAACATTGATATATTAGTACATGTAGCAAGTATTTTGGGGCTTTCCTAGTGGCTCAGATGGTGAAGAATCCTCCTGCAATGCGGGAGACCTGGGTTTGATTCCTGGGTCTGGGAGATCACCTGGAGAAGGGCATGGCAACCCACTACAGTATTCTTGCCTGGAGAATTCCATGGATAGAGGAGCCTGGCACGCTCCAGTCCATGGGGTCACAAAGAATCAGACACCACTGAGTGACTAACACTTAAGCAAGCATTTTATTTAAGCAAATGTAAAATAGACTATTAAAAAAGCCTAAGGCCCTCAGTCAACACGTGTATAATGCAGAATTATGATGACTGCTCTTTCATTTTGTTTCTTATATTTTGTGATGCAAATTGTTACTATTTTCAAGACAACAGATTCACTTGAGAAGTGCATAATACATTCATAAAATTTAGTTTAAGAAAACTTACTTTATATTCTTTTCTCAAGCTGTGTTCTTAAAGAACCCATTGATTCCATCATTTTTAGAAACATAGTTCACACTCTAGTGTTTCCTGATGCTTTGGTAGTTCTTCGAGCAGGTGAACAGACAGATGTATAGCTATCTTTATCAGGAAACATTTGTTTAATGTCCACCTGTGCACATGCATATTAAATACTCAGTTTATTCATTTTATATTTTGCATCCTTATAGGGTAAAAAATGCTGTAACAGTACTTTCTCATGTGATATTCTAAAATTGTAAATTAAAGAGAGTCTCACTCACCAGTGTAGTGTCAGATGCAGGGAGATTGAACAGTAAAAGCTAGAGAAAGCCTTGCAATCAAAGATACGTTGCATATCTTAAATGTGGCTAGAATCAAATCACTTTTTCTGGTCCTTAATATCTAGCTCTAGTTTGTTTCTTTTCTCTCTGACAATGCACACACTTTTAGTATAAGATCATCACAAAAACGAACTCCTTATGTATCTTACCTATACCTAATGGCATGTAGAACTGGTTAAACATATGTGGTCTTTGACCTTAAAGCAAATAGCTTAGAACAAGTAACATATAAGAATGGCATAAGAACAACTAAATACATATGATTCTAATATTATGGCATAGTCTTTAAAAATATGCTTGCTTGTCATTAATATTTTGTGAAAATGATAATGGGCATTCATACAAGTTTGAATCATTTATTTTACATTAATATTCATTTACTTTTATAACTTCATGTGAGGATTTCTTTTCTCAGGCTGTATTTTAAAGGGGTATAAAGAAAAGTAAGAGCTGTCATGAGTAATTTATACAAGAAGTTTAAGAGTTAGGTTTCCTTTTTTGGATTGTTGTTAATTTTAAAGACTTTTTTTTTTTTTCAAATCTTTGAGAAGACTAACTAGATTTAATGGCCCCAATAAATATCCAGGTGTGTCCACTAGTGTTGAGAGGCTTATGTCTTTGAGTATGTGGGAGTTTGCTGACCAAGCAGTGACTCAGGCAAAGGAAGAGAAAAAGAAAACCTAGTGGCACATTGGAGTTAAGTGCTCATTTTGTGGTCTTTTCTACTGCAGAAAAAAATGGAAAAAGCTGCCATTAATTAAATCCCTGTCTTATGAAGGCAAAATGTCTTCAAATAAAGCTTAACAGAAGTAGAATTTTAGTGAAAGAAACATATGTTCAACATATAGATAGTTCTCCCTCCACTTCTCCAGTTTTAAAAGAGTTATAGGAATCTCAGCTGTCATCTATGATTACTGTTTCAAACCAATAACAAAGAGAGAAAGAAAAGCATTATTAATCAGAGAAAGTTCTTAATCACTTTTTTAGGTAAAGGAAAATAGTGAAATATATCAATAGAATTCACTATGGCATTTGTATTATGCTCATTCAATATCACAAATACTTAGATTAAGTTAGGAGAAAGGGGCCAAACCTCAATAATGAGTGTCTTTCATTTGTATGCCACTTCCCAATACAGGGTAGGTCCCAGATAAAAATGGTACCTATTTTGTTTTTTATTTTCATGATTTTTTTAAGAAAATGTTATTTTTGGAATATAATTGTCTTGCAATATTGTGTTAGTTTCTGCTGTACAACAAAGGTGTATATATATATATTCATACACTGCCTCTTGAGCTTCCCTCCCACCCGATCCTATCCCACCCTTCTAGGTCATCACCGTGCACAGAGCTGAGCTCCCTAGAATGAAATGGGAGAGCAGCATTGAAATAGGTATCTATTTTCTAAATCAGCAGGAAGGATTTCTGGAGGAGATATGCTTTCAGTCCTCATTAATTGGAAATTGCTATTTTTTTCAAGAACAGACCATGCATCAGACATTAGTCTTCCTATACTCTCTATTTCCTTCCCCTTCATCTTCTTTGCTCTGTGGATGATAAGGGATACCAAATCAATAGCTGAGTAGAAGAAGCAGATATAACATTCCCAGAGACACTGGAGACAGGAAATAGAAGCAACAATTCATTTTTCTGTCTCAGTTTAGATTGTATTTATACCGCCTGCTATGCCTGTGGGAATAGAATCTATAGTAGTGTCTTTAGACACAAACTTTCTTTTAGTGACTTTCCTTTTTCTATTCAGTGTGATAAGATTTTTTTTTTCTGGTAGAAGTAGCCTATGGCACTTGGCTGAAGAGATGAGCCTTCAATGAGATATAGGAGACAAAGAATGACAAATTAAAATGACAAGGTTGTCTTATAAGATTGTGATCCAGTGAAATGAAGTATTTCTGGCCCAGTCAATGTAGACAGTATTATGCTATGTGGTAATAGATTGCAAGACCTGGGCAGCCTGTATATGTCTTTGAGATAACTGAATTTGTCACTATCAACACTCTCCCAAATTGTGTCTTTCCTGACTTTTGAGAATCAGAGTATGGACAAAGCTATACATATAAGTCAAGTATTTAGGGATATTTTATTTTTCCTAAAAAAATACCTTAAAATTTTAATAATATATTAGTCATTGGCATGAAATTAATCCAAAGACAAGCCTTAAATAGATGATTAATAACTCCAAAAGTGATGTGACCTTTGGCATTCTGTCTATTGAATGTCTTGTTACATCTGTTCCCTCATAATTCTGCCTGAGAGTCAACCACATAGTCTCTCCTGAGCTTCCATCCTGCCTGCTGAACATCTTTACCTAGTGTTAAAAACTTCCATCCAAATTGAATACACGTTCGGTTAAATTGTAGACTTTCTTATATAAAAACTGGAAATGCAACTGCAGATTATCAGGTGAAAGTTTGTTTAACCTATATTTAGCTGCTTGGTGCTCAATGAGGAAGGGGCAGAGAATAGAGAACTATAAGCATGCTTGAATAGGATAAAATTTGGAGTCATCTCTAATATGCCATTCTTTGTCTTCCTTTACAAAATGTCACATAATTGTTTCTTTTTGTTTGTTACAAACATTTTCCCCTTTTCTAGTCATTCTGTCACCTTCCTAACCAGATCCTCATTTCTTTTCATTCAAAGTGAGAAATATAATTTATTTATGATCTCTAACCATATTATAAAATACTCTCTGTGAAATACTGAGAATATATAAGCGAGTAATATTTTTGATTGTATCAAAGTTCTTCTTGATTGTGGCCAAGTATGTTAACAAATTGGGGCTAACCATTGTAGGTTGCATTTATTGTATATTTTGGAAATATTCTAAGTTTTCTTGAGGATTGAAGCCAAGAAAATGTTACTCCCTCATTATGTTACTCCCTCATTAAATAGTTGATGTCTTCATTTGTGGGTGGCCATGTGCTTCATCTTTTGGCTGGTTGAAGACTTTTGGGTTCTAGTTTATTGATGCAATCATTACAAAAAACTGGAAAAGGGTCTGCTTTTTTCAGATCTATGTGACACTTGTAAGATGGCAAGATTGTCATATTTGTGTCTTTATTTAAATGTCATGCCCATTGCCCACAGTTAGATTATATGCTTCCTTTTTTATTTATATAGTATGAGAAATATTTAGATGATTTCTATTTTCCAGAACATTAAATAATTAGTAAAAAGGAAAAAAAAAGTTGAATGAATGATGTCAAACCTGATTGTTGCATAAATCTTAAACTCCCCAAAGTTCAGGGATCTTAGGGCAATTCTTTCATACCCAACTGTAGGGACTGGGTATTACAGTAGCCCTCTGGATGCAAAAAGGTTTGAGTGGAGTAATGTCTTGTAATTCAGAAACACAAAAGAAAATTAAGATAGAGTTATCATTCCATATAGTCAAACAATAGAATGGGAAAGACTAGAGATCTCTTCAAGAAAATCAGAGATACCAAGGGAAATTTCATGCAAAGATGGACACAATAAATGATAGAAACAATATGGACCTAACAGAAGCAGAAGATATTAAGAAGAGGTGGCAACAATACACAGAAGAACTATATAAAAAAGATCTTAATGACTCAGATAACCATGATGGTGTGATCACTCACCTAGAGCCAGACATCCTGGGGTGCGAAGTCAGTGGACCTTAGGAAGCATCACTATGAAAAATCTAGTGGAAGTGATGGAATTCCAGCTCAACTATTTCAAATCCTAGAAGATGATGCTGTTAAAGTGCTGCATTCAATATGCCAGCAGATTTGGAAAACTCAACAGTGGGCACCATATGGGAAAAGGTGTTTTCATCCAATCCCAAAGAAAGGGAGTGCCAGAGAAAATTCAAATTACTGCATAATTTCACTCATTTCACATGCTCGCAAAATAATGCTTAAAATTCTCCAAACTAGGCTTCAGCAGTACATGAACCAAGAAAGAACTTCCAGATGTTCAAGATGGATTTAGGAGAGACAGAAGAACCAGAGATCAAATTCCCAACATCCATGGATCATACAAAAAGCAAGAGAATTCCAGAGACACATCTACTTTAACTTCATTAGCTATGCTAAAGCCTTTGACTGTGTGGATCACAACAAACTGGAAAATTCTTAGATGGAATTCCAGGCCACCCTACTTGACTCCTGAGAAACCTGTATGCAGGTCAAGAAGCAACAATTAGAATTGCACATTGAACAACAGACTGGTTCCAAATTGGGGAAGGAGTATGTCAAGGCTGTATATTGTCACCCTGCTTATTTAACTTCTATGCAGAGTACATCATGTGAAATGCTGGCCTGGAAGAAGCACAAGCTGGAATTAAGATTGCCAGGAGAAATGTCAATAATGTCAGATATGCAGATGACACACCCTTATGGCAGAAAGTGAAAAGGAACTAAAGAGCCTCTTGATGAAAGTGAAAGAGGAGAGTGAAAAAGCTGGCTCAACATTCAAAACTCAACATTCAAAAACCAAGATCATGGCATCCGGTCCCATCACTCCATGGCAAATAGATGATGAAAAAATGGAAACAGTGACAGACTATTTTCTTGGGCTCCAAAATCACAGCAGATGGTGACTGCAGCCATGAAATTAAAAGACATTTGCTCCTTGGAAGAAATGCTATGACAAACTTATACAGCTCTTAAAAAGCAGAGACATTACTTTGCCAACAAAGATCCATCTAGTCAAAGCTATGGTTTTTCCAGTAGTCATGTATGGATGTGAGAGTTGGACCATAAAGAAGTCTGAGTGTTGAAGACCTGATGCTTTTGAACTGTGGTGTTGGAGAAGACTCATGAGAACCCCTTGGACTGCAAGGGAGATCAAACCAGTCAATCCTAAAGGAAATCATTCCTGAATAGTCACTGAAGGACTGATGCGGAAGCTGAAGCTCCAATACTTTGGCCTCCTGAAGCAAAGAGCTGACTCATTAGAAAAGACCCTGATGCTGGGATTTTATGTAGGAGGAGAAGAGGACGACAAAGGATGAGATGGTTGGATGGCATTACTGATTCAATGGACATTAGTTTGAGTAAGCTCCAGGAGATGGTGAAGGACAGGGCAGCCTGGTGTGGTGTAGTCCATGGGGTCGAAAGAGTCAGACACAACTGAGCAACTGAATAACAAAAACAATCACTCTTGGGAATAAAAATGTGCCTTATGCTGAATCAGGAAATCATATATACATATTCCCATAACTTGAGAAAATAGAAAGTACATCTCAAAGTCCCCATGTTTACCCCGTTGTCATATTTTTGACAAAGAAAAACAAAAACTAGATTTTATTCAGTCCCATTTTTGGATTTTTCTAATGTGTTAAGTAGAGGAAAATAAAAAGTAAATAATAAAATTTCAAAATGAAATTTAAAGTACTCAAATGAAGCTCAAGACCTGAATATGGCTTACTTTTTAGATCCATGCAGATAAGAATCAATAAACAAAATCTGTCCTGTAAAGTTAGGCTTTGAAATTATATAGTGCTCAGTATACTATTTTACCTCTAGGGCCAATGGTAAGAAAATAGGTGACTTCAATATCAAAGATAATAGCATATGAATGAGCTCAGTGATGGCCATAGCAGACACAATATGATTGAAGATGAATAAACAATTTCAACACATTGAATTAATTAGATTGGGCTTAAGCTTGCAAGCAGTCTGTTTTCTCAAATCATTACAATAACTTGTTCAAAAAGTGCTGGTGTATAATTGCCTGAAGTCAGAGGATAAAAAAGAGAAAAAGCTGAAAATCCATTATGTCCGTGTTAACAGTCTAACTAAACTAATTAACTGCTATCTGAGTTTTCACACCTCTATTTCATGATCTTTCTTGCCTCAAACCTCCAATCTTCAAAAGCACCAAACAAACAAAAAAATCATTTGAAAGAAACAATACTAAATATAATGCAAAATATTACATTTTGAAAATCAGTTGCTCTTATTTCCTCCACCTTCTTATGTTTACACTGCTTGACAAACAAACTTGTCATATATAATCTCTATATAAACTTATGTCTAATCACTTATGTGCACACAAATAAAAGAGTAAAATATTTTCTGTACAGCTAGCATCATAACCATGTTATATGTATAACCACTTTAAAATTTAATACCAAGAATGAGAATTCCTAATATGCTAGAAAAGCTTGGAAGATCTGCAAATTCAAGCTTTTAAAATAATAAAATAAAAATTCAAATCAAATACCAGTGCCCAGCTCTTCATATTTGTTACACAAAAATATTGAAAATGTTTCCTTTAGTTGCTACCTGGATTTAAATATATTAAACACTGAATTATAGTTAGAATCAATTTATCCACATACCTTTCCTTCACTGAGATCTGCTCTTCTATATATGTATGTGCCTGTATATTTATACATTTTCCCCCGAAAGCTCTACCTACAAATACCTTCACATTAGGCATTTAGGATTTTTTAAAGGTCCTTCTTAAAATACTGAGGTATAATTGGTGTACAATATTATATGTTTTAGGTGTACAATATAATAATTCACAATTTTTAAAGGTTATATTCCATTTATAGTTACTATAAAATGTTGGCTATATTCACTGTTATAAAATTTATCATTATAGCTTATTTATTTTATACATAATAGTTTGTACTTCTTAATCCCCTATTCCCTACCCCTATCTTGCCTCTCCATTTTCCTCCTATTTTATATTCAATTTTTAAAGAGAGAGACATGAAAAAGAAACACTTTTTTTAAATTAAGAAGTTGTGCTTATATAATAGGAAAGTGAACAACTGCTAAATAAGATCAAAGACAAATTATATTGAACCGTAATTTGATTATTTTGGTCTTACATAAATAGTTATTTAATACAGTTCAATCAGATTTTATTTGGATTTAAATCAGAATTCCTCATTTCTTATACATAAAGCTGTATAATATAAGATCTTCTAAAAGCCTGACTGTTTTCAGTACTATTTAATATCAATTTTACCCCTGAAAATTTGAAAAACATATTCTTAATATATCCTGTTCTCTAAATAGCAGTTTTCTGTCATTATAATAAGATGTATTTTATTGAAGGTATAGTTATTCACATAGTATATTATCTTATTCTCTTGTAGAAGATATTCTGATTTTGCTCAACAATTGGTTTTACAGATATGTATTTTATTGAGATTTACTTTGTATAATGTAATTTAATTCTATTCCATTTATAAGAGAAGTTGATAGTGAAAGTCTTTTCTATTCCAAAAAATATATTTGCCTTATAGTATTTTATATAATCTAATATATCATGTGTAAAATGTTATAATCATAATATTCTTACATTGGTTATTTCTTTATAGCTTGATACTCTATACTTAATTTAGTCAGTTATAAACAAAGCTACCCATGAACAATTTTCCTGTTCTTGTTAATAAAAAATTCTTTATTGATGAATTTTCATCCATGATTCATGAATAACACTGAATCTGGAATTACATGATCAATTTAAATAAATTAATGATTCACAAACCGCAAATCATGTAATATTCTATGAGCTGTATCTGCCACTAGTCAGTGTCAAATTCATAAACTGAAACCTTAGAGAATAATCGGAACTTAATTTCTTGTATTTCTATCCCTCTTTCATGCTCTCTTGTGTATAGTTTGTCTGGTTAATTTCTACAGTTGGGTTCTGACTGCAAAGTGGCGTTGAAATTCAGCAGGACACATTTCTTGTATGTATCCATGGTTGGTTGTGCAGTTGGTGAGAATACCTGGCTAATGAATCCAAGGTCATGAATCTGCTACGCTGTGCACCCATTTGCTTAGTTGTATACAAAGGTTATGGATTGCACCGTTTATCCCAGGTAACTTTCTTATGCATATATGTTGTCACTAGAGATGTCTATCTGATTGTGTTTGGAATGATCAAAAGAAATCCATGTGCATGGTTGGGAAAAGCATTCAAAGTGCATGATTGCTTAAGACTGAGTCAGCGTCTTCTTCACCCAGTATTCCTGCTGTAATGCGTTGTATGTTCACATGCCTTGACACTCTTCTCCACATCTCACACAGGGTAATGTTGGGACTCCTCGGGTTTGTGGGAGAGAACCCCTTACTAATCATGTTCTGCTACCCTGCTACACCCATGATGACAAAAAAGTGAATCTAACACTCAGAGTTACTGTAACAAATCATATTCTTCTAGCCTTTTGTGTATGGATTTTGAGTTTTAATTAAGATCATTAAAAATATAAAATTTTTAATCAAGAATCATAAACTCCACATACCTATGAAATTCATATATATTATGAAAAGTTATAAATCAAAAAGCAATTTTTCTTTCTAGTTATTTATAAAATCATTTTATAAGACTATACTTATTATCAGCATCTAGTCCCTCCTAGCCTTTAAGGTGTAATAGCTGTTTTTTTATATCTATATACAAATATATGGCTTAGAAGATATATATATATATATTTATTTTAATGTAATCAGGAAAGTAACCAACAACATGAAGGAAGATACAGAGTTTAGAGCTAATATCTACTCCATTAGATTTCATTTTCTAATAAATTAATCCTTTGCCTATAAGTATTTACGTTGTTCATGTGTCAATAAAAATTTAAAAAGCCGTCACTGGTTAGTGCTAGAATGGAGGTCTTCGAATGTAAAGACTTAGAATAGCTGCCGGCCCAAATAATAAAATATAAATAAGGCAGAGAATATTTACAAATACATTTCCAAGGTTTAAAAGTAAAAGTATTAAAACATTATCAACCAAGCGTGTGAACCTTGAAACTTCTGTGTAAATGTCAAAAGTTATATAATGATCATGTAGGATAAAATCCTTGTACTATTGAAGTACAGATGGATTTCTGGTACACACTCCCAAAATACAAAACTGCATTGTAGTTTGTACCAGTTAAAGAACTCCTGTAAAAAAAAAAGACAAGAAACTAACTAGAAAAATGGTCCAGTAGAGCATTTCTACTGGCAAAGAGAGAAATGCAAGTTAAGAGAGTCTACTTGCAGTAACATTTGACAGTCCTCATTGGAATTTAATGTGCAGATATCTCTGCCATATGACTCTACTGTTTCACCCCTAAGTGTGTATGACATTCAGAGAAATGCTTGCTTAGATTGGTAAGGGGATATGTACAAGAGTGCTTACTTCAAAGTTGTATGTGTGTGTGTATGAGAGAGAATTGGAAAGAATCTAAGGGTCTATCAATAAGGAAATGGGTAGGTAAATGTGTGGATGTGCATAGTGAAATAGTTTGCAGCAGTAGGGGGCAACAGGCTAGAAATACACAGAGGAAGAGGAAATCTTAAAACTTACTGCTGAGTAAAAAAAAAAAACAAACAAAAGCAGAAAAGTTTTAAAAAAAAGAAAGTAAAAGGAACCATATCATAATAGATATTACATAAAAGTAAAAATCCCAATATACACAAAACAATCTTTTAAGGATTCTTACATATTGTACAAATTGACCTTCATATTAGAGTGAGTACCTATTGGGAAGAGGCAAAAGGGAAGAAAGATGAGGACAATGGAGAAAGTAAGAAAAGCAAAATAAATCACTGTTGATCACTGTTTCAGAGATGGGCAATAACAAGGTATCATGTTAAAAATTTAACTTATTCCTTTACATCTAAGGTTATACAAGAGAAAGAAAATGGAAGAAGATGAAAGAAGCGACAGAATAAAGAAGAAAGAGAAAATCTAATTCTAAATTGCTAAGGATGTCATTTTACGTAAGTTTTTAATTTGAAGTAAAAGTGAAGTCATTGTTCTCAAAACATCTTGACACCAGTACATTCGGCAGATAGAAACGACCAGTTTATCTTATACGTTCAGCAAAGGCACTGCTGGTTCTCATTCATTACATGCTTCTTACATTCTGGCCATGATACTCTCAGATTTTATTAATAAGGGAATTGTTTTTCTAATAAGGCTATTCATGTGATGACATGCCCATGTGACTTCAGATACATTTGGTGAACTATTACAATCTTAAAGGAATACATTGGGCATATTGAGCTTGATTAGAAAAAGTGCCACTGATTGCCCTACAGCTAAACTCTTTATTAATTTGTGCCATGCAATTTCTAGTTTGAAATTCATAGGCATTTAGAAAATTAATCCTTCACAGAGAGAGGATAATTCAGGTGGTGAACTTAGTAGAAGGAAGGCCTTTTGGGTATTTACTTTGGACACACCATCCCCAGCAGACCTAAGTGAAGAGCACTCTCTGAACAATTTGCTGCAAAAATCCTTTCAACAACACAAGTTCAGATGTTGGCCTTCGTCATCTTATATATGGTACATGAATAACTGTTGCATTTACAATAGTCCTTTGCAATTCAGACTTAAAGTGCTTTACATAGTACTACTCTGTAAATCAGTACTATTGACTTAAGTAGGTGTAAATAGAAAATCTAGGGGGCTAGACATAAAACAATGCATACTATTAACCTCACACACAGACACACACACAAAAGCCACCCTTCTTTCTCAATCATAGAAATCAGTGTTCACAGGAAAATCTTTCACTGAGAAGCCAACCGTGATATCACAAGTATAACATTATAAGTAAATTTTCTGCCAGCCAGCTGTGTGGGAACTTTAAGCTGAATTCTGTTCCTGGTAATTTCAGTTCAGGCTTCAGTTTTGTGGCACACGTATCAAAGTGCAGAATCAACTCCGGAGCATAAGTACATGAAATGAAAGCTGGTTTCCATAGAGAAGGCAGTGAGAGGATTCAATTAAAATAACATTATTTAATAATTTCATATTTCTTTCACCTAACTCAAGGGACCAAAATAAATTCACATAGCATTATAAATAAGTATATAGCTAGCTGGAAATACTGTTCAAAGGGTGATTATCTCTAAAGACATCTTTTCAAAGTGAATATGAACAAGTTAACACTTTGGAACTCAGTCTTAACCAGCATAATAATAATACAATAACAGAGATGCATGTAGCCCATATATATCCATGTGTACATGTGTGTATATACATACACACAACAGGTATAACTACCCGTAGAATGAAAGCATATATGTAAATGAACCTTGAATTTAACAAACATGTACATATCTTCCACTTTGCAAGTATCTGTCCTTGGTTGTCTAGAAAACAGTAAAATGTATGTGTCAGGTACAGTTTTTTAAAATAAAGTTTTACATATTATATTACCATTGCCCATGCTGACAAAAGTTCTTAGGAATATTAATGGATGATACTTTAAAACATTTCAAGTCCATGATTTCTCCGTTCTCCATCAGTATGTTCTAATGTTGCAGCTAAATCTAATTGTGAAGACTGTTTTGGTTCATCATTATGGTAGCCACGAAGCTGTTGGCAAATCAGAACTGTCTCCTGAGCTGGGAAAGTGACCAACTATGTCTCTTTCCTTTTTATTGTTGCTGTTTGAAGAAAAATAATTGGATCTCAACAATAATGACAGTCCCTAATGAGAACTTACACTGGAGACTGTGTCCATACAGGTATAAACTAATAATTTGAGCAGTTAGGCAGTTGATTGACGTTAGCTGAGATGTATAACATTCAAGGGGTGTCTTTGCACATTTTGGCCATTTATTTATCAGTAGTTTCTGGACTGCATATAACCTCCTAGCCTTCAGCTAAGTTTATATCTGTTAATATCTGCTATAGGACAGAAGGCCCTGATCCCTTTCAGATCATAAGGTTAAGAGCTGAATACTGCAAGTTCACCCTCTGCCAGTCTTCATGCCTAACACTTGATTTTTGATATTTTCTTAATCTTAATTTAAATAACCTAATATGGCCTACTAATAATATGGTCTGTGATTTTCATAAACAGGTATCTCTGGGAAGGGGTCAGTTTTAGAAACATAATGAGGAGGTACCCACTCCAGTATTCTTGCCTGGAGAATCCCGTGGACAGAGGAGCCTGGTGGGCTGCTGTCCATAGGGTCGCACAGAGTCGGACATGACAAAAGCGACTTAGCGTGCATGCAGGCATTGGAGAAGGAAATGGCAACCCACTCCAGTATTCTTGCCTGGAGAATCCCAGGGACAGAGGAACCTGGTGGGCTGCCGTCTATGGGGTCGCACAGAGTCGGACACGACTGAAGCAAATTAGCAGCAGCAGCAGCGGCAGAAGAGGTACACATGGGTTTTGAGGCTGTCGCACATCTGTGTCCAATTCTGAACAGATTTTCACCACCTTTCAGCCACAGCCGCGATTCTAAGCTGGCAGGTTTGTAAACATCTTTAAAACCATGAAGTGGGTGAGAGAGGTTAGGAATAGTGATAGAGTAGCAACCAGATTGACAAACACACCACATTGTTATCTTTTATTCCTGATTAAAAAAAATACAGGTTATTAATTTTCGTAAAACATATAGAGGAACAAAAGAAATGACTTAAATGTCTATTACCACCTATTATCTGGGACTACATTAAAGAGGTACTGGTCATCTTGGCTTCATTTGTCCTCCAGACTCTGCAGAGATGTGAGGTCAGGCCAATTGGGGTTAAAGCAGACAGGGAACTGATACAGCTGGGGATCGTTAAGAGTGATCGAGGGCCAGCCCAAAGGAAAAGTCAGCAGAAAACAGGGCTGAGAGCTCTTTACAAGCAGAATGGCAGGGTTGTGTGTATTCAGGAAACAGCCTAACCCCATCCAGAGAACTTGGTTGATTTAATTAGATTTTGTTTAAAATTCCAGCATAGGAGCATCTTGGTCAACTTTGATTCTAAATATGTCAGGGGAAAAGAATTGTTAATTTTCAAAAGTGATATTATTGACGCATTTATGAAATAGTAAAAATCTTGGTTATGGTAAAATTGTATATATATGTGTGTGTGTGTGTATGTATGAATATAGGGCACAGATGTTTCCTTGCTAACAACATGTTATCATCTTTATCTTGATGATTTAACACATAGATTGTGGGTTTTAGTGGGAACCTGTTCATTCATGTACTTTTCAGTTCAGTTCAGTCACTCAGTCGTGTCCAACTCTTTGCAACCCCATGAACCACAATACGCCAGGCCTCCCTGTCCATCACCAGCTCCCGGAGTCCACGCAAACCCATGTCCATTGAGTCGGTGATGCCATCCAACCATCTCATCCTCTGTCGTCCCCTTCTCCTCCTGCCCTCAATCTTTCCCAGCATCAGGGTCTTTTCCAATGAGTCAGCTCTTCGCATCAGGTGGCCAAAGTATTGGAGTTTCAGCTTCAGCATCAGTCCTTCCAATGAACACAAAAGATTGATCAACTTTAGGGTGGGCTGGTTGGATCTCCTTGAAGTCCAAGGGACTCTCAAGAGTCTTCAACACCGCAGTTCAAAAGCATCAGTTCTTCTGCACTCAGCTTTCTTTATAGTCCAACTCTCACATCCATACATGACCACTGGAAAAACCATAGCCTTGACTAGACAGACCTTTGCTGACAAAGTAATGTCTCTGCTTTTCAATATGCTGTCTAGGTTGGTCATAAGTTTCCTCCCAAGGAGTAAGCGTCTTTTAATTTCATGGCTGCAGTCTCCATCTGCAGTGATTTTGGAGTCCAGAAAAATAAAGTCGGCCACTGTTTCCCCATCTATTTGCCCTGAAGTGATGGGACCAGATTCCATGATCTTAGTTTTCTGAATGTTAAGCTTTAAGCCAACTTTTTCACTTTCCTCTTTCACTTTCATCAAGAGGCTCTTTAGTTCTTCTTCACTTTCTGCCATAAGGGTGGTGTCATCTGCATATCTGAGGTTATTGATATTTCTCCCAGCAATCTTGATTCCAGCTTGTGCTTCCTCCAGCCCAGCGTTTCTCATTATGTACTCTGCATAGAAGTTAAATAAGTAGGGTGACAATATACAGCCTTGATGTACTCCTTTTCCTATTTGGAACCAGTCTGTTATTCCATGTCCAGTTCTTACTGTTGCTTCCTGACCTGCATACAGGTTTATCAACAGGCAGGTCAGATGGTCTGGTATTCTCATCTCTTTCAGAATTTTCCACAGTTTATCGTGATCCACACAGTCAAGGGCTTTGTACTTTTAGGTTATTAGTTTTTCTGTTTCTGACTCAGATTTTCATTCCCTCACAGTATTTTCTGGATGACTTTCCAAATAAATTATTTGCACTCAAATCCTTGTCTCAGAGTCTATTTTGTGAAACTAAACCAACACCTACAAATCCTAGTAATCACTTAAATTTGATCCTAGCATTCACAGAGATGTTTTGAAGATCATGTTTGATAATACATGCAAAAATAGTTTTTAATAGTAAAGTGATACAAGTGGAAGTTATTCAATTTCTCCCACCAAAACTGAATTTTAAAGACCAAAAATTTTTATCTTTCTACTGTTTGTAATTTGCAGAATTAACAAAATAGAGGAGGAATTTAATAAATATCCATGAGAAAAATGCTAGAACTCTGAGCCTTACTTGGTCACCAAAAAGATTTTGGAAACTAGAAAAGGATTTGGTATTCTCATGGGTACATATTTATGGGAGATGCTGCTGCTGAGTTCTCTGCCTTCCTCTGTGCTTCTGTGAGAGTGAAGGCATAACACAGATCTAGAAAAGGGAGACAGTGAAATGGGCATACAGTGCAGACATCAGTCTTCCCTCGGTATCCTTGGGGGAATGACTTCAGGATCCCTACAGAAAGGAAATTGGGATTCTCAATTCCCCTATATAAAATTGTGTGGTATGTGCATATAACCTATGTACTTCTCCCTGTATACTTTATTTTTTTTTCATTTATTTTTATTAGTTGGAGGCTAATTACTTTACAATATTGTAGTGGGTTTTGTCATACATTGACATGAATCAGCCATGGAGTTACATGTATTCTCCATCCCGATCCCCCCTCCCACCTGCCTCTCCACCCGATTCCTCTGGGTCTTCCCAGTGCACCAGGCCCGAGCACTTGTCTCATGCATCCAGCCTGGGCTGGTGATCTGTTTCACTATAGATAAAATACATGTTTCAATGCTGTTCTCTCAAAACATCCCACCCTCGCCTTCTCCCACAGAGTTCAAAAGTCTGTTCTGTACATCTGTGTCTCTTTTTCTATTTTGCATATAGGGTTATCATTACCATCTTTTCTAAATTCCATATATATGTGTTAGTATGCTGTAATGTTCTTTATCTTTCTGGCTTACTTCACTCTGTATAATGGGCTCCAGTTTCATCCATCTCATTAGAACTGATTCAAATGAATTCTTTTTAATGTCTGAGTAATATTCCATGGTGTATATGTACCACAGCTTCCTTATCCATTCATCTGCTGATGGGCATCTAGGTTGCTTCCATGTCCTGGCTATTATAAACAGCCACAGTTATCAAGACAGTATGGTACTGGCACAAAGACAGAAATATAGATCAATGGAACAGAATAGAAAGCCCAGAGATAAATCCACGAACCTATGGACACCTTATCTTCGACAAAGGAGGCAAGGATATACAATGGAAAAAAGACAACCTCTTTAACAAGTGGTGCTGGGAAAACTGGTCAACCACTTGTAAAAGAATGAACCTACAACACTTTCTAACACCATACACAAAAATAAACTCAAAATGGATTAAAGATCTAAATGTAAGAACAGAAACTATAAAACTCCCTATATACTTTAAATCATTTCTAGATTACTTATAAAACCCAATACAATGTAAATGTAAATAGTTATAAATATAATTTAAGTGTTGTGTAAATAATTGCCAGTGTGTGACAAATTCAAGTTTAGATTTTTTGAAACTTTCTGAAATTTTTAAAAATTATTTTAGATTCACAAGTAGTTGAATCCTTGGTTGGAGAACCTAGGGACATGGAGTCCTGACTGTATTAGCCAAAACTAGATCCATACCTATACTGCTCCTTGCCTACAAAAGCATAGCAAGACAGAAAAAATTCTGAGTCCTGCATTCCAGTTATTTTCTAAGGGTAGGCTAAAACTAAGAAGTGATAAAGGAGGAGATGGACTCAGTTTATTCCCAGTATTTTTGTCGATTTTCCATGGAGCCCTGAAAGGTCTATCTCTTCTAGAATTTGCCAATTTAGGTATGGCTTACACAAGTGATTCTCAAAGTGTGGTCCTCAACCACACACATTAACATTATCTGAGAGCTTCTTAGAAGTGAAAATTCTTGTTCTTAATTTGATATGTGTATATAGTACAGAGTAATCGCCACTGTTAAACTCCAGTCAACATCCATTACTGTACATATAGTGACAAAATATTTTCTTGTGATGAGAATTTTCAAAATCCATTCCTAACTTATTTTGAAATATTCAGTACAGTATTAGTAACTGTAGTCATCAACCTGTACATTATATTCCCATTATTTATATATTTTACAACTGAAAATTTGCACCTTTTTACTCCTTTCAGCCCATTTCATCCACCTGCCACCTCTTGCTTCATACAATCACTGATCTGTTCTTTATATCCATGAGCTGTTTTTTCTTTTGTTTTTAGATTCCACATATAAGTGAAATCATATAATATTTATCTCTCTCTGATATATTTCACTTAGCATAATGCCTTCACAGTTCATCCATGTTGTTTTAATAGGCAAGATTTCATTTTTGTGTGTGGAGTTATATAGATAAATATCTCAGATATTCTTTATCCATACACCACCAATGTACATTTAGTTTGTTTGAATGTCTTAGCCATTGTAAATGATGCTACAGTGAACTAATTTTGAACTATGTTTTTGTTTTCTTTGTATAAATATTCAGAAATGGACTGCAGGATCATATGGTAGTTCTATTTTTAACCTTACTGTTTTCCATAGTGGCTGCACAAATTTACATTTCTATCAGCATTTCATAAAGGTTCCCCTTTTCTCCACAACTTCACCAATACTTATTATTTCTTGTCTTTTTGATGATAGCTGTTCAGACAGGTGGGAGGTGCTTTCTCATTAAGGTTTTGATTTGAATTTCCCTGTTGATTGGTGATGTTGAGTATCTTTCCTTGAATCTATTAGCCATCAGTATGTCTTCTTTGGAAAGACATCTACTCAGATCCTCTGCTCATTTATAATTGGATTGTTTTGCTATTGCATTGTATGAGTTCTTTATGTACTTTAGATATTAACCTTTGTCAGATATGTAATTTACATTTTCTCCCATTCAATAAGTCACTTTTTAATTTTGTTGATGATTTCCTTTGCTATGCAGAAGGAAAATTCTTGAGCCTCACCATAGACCTACTGAGTCAGAAGCTCTGGATTTGGAGCTCAGTAAAGTGTGTTTTAACAAATCTTCTAGGTGATTCTGACATACTCTAAAGTGTTAGAACCTCTGACCCACAGTGATGTTTGTGGACATGCTGAGAATGCTTCTAGTTTGACGTAACAGTCCTAGAACCAATTTAGTCTCTTAAAATTTTATTAGACCGAATTTGCCTGTTTCTGTTTTAGAGCATCTGAAACTGATGATCTGAGTTACATTATTTGAGCTTTCATGTGCCAGAGCTATAGGAAGAAGCATTCAGGATTTCTAGGAATAAGACATTGGAAATCAGGTCCTATAAAACTCATTGAGGGTAAGGGGGAGCAGAACCCTGTGTGCATTTCCCAAGGAGAACAAAGCTAAGTTAGTCTTAAGAATGGATGTTTCTCTCCAAATTGCTGACCTCTGCAAAGATCAGGAAATGATGTTTTTCTAGGCTGTCTAGACAGAGAGAGAAAGGTTTTGCTAATGTACAGCTTATTTCACCAAATCTGTCTCAATGATACTCAAATGTATCATTTTCTTGGGAAACAATATCATTTATTCTTGATCTTGTTTATGTTGCTTGATAAAAGAACTGGTGTGATCTCTTTGTTTGGTGACCTCCAACATTCTTAATTAATACTGGCTCTTAAATAAGTAGTACTTTCTATTTTATTTGTAAAGTTCATGGAAATTGGATCTAATGGCAGTTTATTTATATTTAGTTTTGTATTTTAATGATTATTAATATGTTCAAACTCAGTATTTCCATGACCAATTTGATACTTGTACCTTGGTATTCCTCTTGGGACTGTCTCAGTGTTTGGGATCGTCACATTAAGCTAAATGTCAAAAATCAAAGACAATATGAAGGAAAAAAGAGGAAATAACCAGAAGATTTGAAAGTCAACTAGTGAGGAAGGTTAAGGGAATTGAGATTAAATGATTTAGAAAAGGGAAGGCTGAGAGACATCCTATCACTCTACCTCAAGTTTATGGAGAATAGTCACTGGTAGTTCATCCTTTCAATGACAAGAATAAAAAGATGAGCTTAAATTGCAGTAGATTGGATATAGATTAACTGGAATGACCTTGGAATTAGAGTTAACTGGAATGCCTCATAATCAATGAAACTGGATTTCTTCAGTAGCAAACTGAGCCATGACTTGAAGAGAAATAAGTCTAAGCATTTTCATTCCTAGTCCAAGTTTGGGAATATATTGTGGATTTCCGCTTTAAAAATTCAATAAATTGCAAGGTATTATGGGAGGTGACCAGTTCTACTTCATTAATGACTTCACTCCAGTTATTCATGGATGTTAAAAGGATATTTACAATCTGTATTTTAGGAAATCTTTGACTTAGTGACCTACCATTTAGCCGAAGTGTTATATTTTTTTCTAAATTTGACCATTATGCTTTCCATCGTTTCCAAATGTTGGCTATTCTCCTTTTGGAAAATATTCCATTATAAAACAAACTACTGAGTTTTGTAAAAAAAAATTGTTGTTAAAACTAAAAAAAAAAAAAAATACTGATGAGGTTCCAGATAGCTCCTTTATCAAAAGAAATGTTCTTTTCCTGATAGAAAGATTGGGATTCATTTCTGAGAGAAGTGACATTCAAATTCATATAACTTTTAAGCTCAATAAAAAAGTTGAAATGTTGTATTTATATTTAAATTTATTTCTCTTATAATAAAGGAGTTGAGTTTACTCACTAATGAATTTGTTTCAATAAGAGAAAATTTGGTATTGTAGTTTTAAGTGAAAAAAAATTAATGTTTGATTTTTTTTAGCAGTTTCAGGGGAATTAAAATTTTATGTGTGCTTATATAGGTGGGAGGGTAGCTAGACATATGCTTATGTATGTGTATATATAAATACACACATGCACACTCATATTTTGATTTCTAAATTATTATTACAACAGAATCCCTCAAGAAGAGTCACTCCAGAACATGATTGATACAGATGAAATCTTTAGACTTGGTAAATGATGAAACATCAAAGAAATTTTGGCTCAGTTTACGTTATTAAATCTTTGATTTTTAAATTGAGAACAGTCAGTGTTATATAACTAACCTTAAAAGTATAGACTCTAAAACTACAGTGTGCTTCATCCTTAAAAGCTATTTTATTCCTATTTCAAGCTGATAGACATATAAACATGTATTCTGTAGTTGTAAGAGTTAACATAGCAGTGTTGCATGTCAGTTTAGATAGTAATGATTTGAATATGCTTATAATTATCATTGCATTATTTTATTAATCTTTGCACATCTGTTAAATAACATTTACAACACAACTATATAAATCCATTAAATAGATAAATGTTTTGATTATCTTTTATTGTTTATTTTTCATCTTCAGGGATTCATTACATTGACTATACCTTTCAAAACATAATCTACAGCTTAATTAAGCCTTACAGTTATAAATTTTGAGCCAGCATATTAAGAGAGAAGTTATTGCTTTGGGGGTACAATATTACTAATGAATGTTTTGCTCTGAAACACCACTCCTGGTATAAAATTCTAAGTCTATCCAAAAGAAGCTGTCCTTGATTTCACTATTCACAAATTCATAAGTCAACTTTTTATGTTTTATAAGCTTCTTAGGAACAAAATCCAAACCCATTGATGGCTGAGCAAATTTCACAGCTTGTAGAAAAGACACATATCATTGTAATGTGTGAAATTTTAATCAAAAATGTTATGAAGGAGAAAGGTAAACTGACTGCTATAATTAATGTGTTCTGACACAGAGATTTAGCTGGCACATTTGTGGACTGTGCTGTGCTATGTTAACTGTTCCATTGCTTAAGGACTCTCAGTTTGAGGTGTTCCTATGCTACGGTTTTACCACTCGACACGTTTTTCTAGAGCATCAGCTTTGTCATGAATTGAAATGTTAAGTCATTTCTTCCTTGGCTTTTCTATTAATATTTAGTTAGGTGTCATGTGTGTCTGGGGATAGGGTATGTCATCTTCCTTTAAAAAGTAGCTTCATTTGAAATTAAACTATATAAGCATTGCTGTTAAAATGAATCACCTTGTGTTTTGTTTCTCTTCTATTTAAACATTATCCAATGCCTTAAAGGTGAGAGTGTTGAGTAAAACTGAGGTAATGAAGAAATTAGGAACTGTACCCACATGGAGCATATCAAAATAAAAGATTTTTATTTTATATAATGTGTTATGCAACATATATTTCATAATTAAATAATTCTTGCTTGACCTCACAAAGTAAGCAAAATATTCTCCTTATAAGAAATAAGCTCTGATTCTAAAAGGACACTTGCTATGTATTTATATTTTGGAAGTAGGATCAAATTCATGAACTATTTGTAAAATAGTGCTAAAATATTCTTGCATGCCAGACTTGGGTAAATAGTAAGTTTCATGCCAGACATTGGGTTAGATGGTGGCTCTATATTTCAGAGAGATTCTTCTGAAAATTATAGATTGGGTTCTTGGCTCTGCTGTGTCAATCTCCTTGCAGAGACCTACGGCAGGCTCTCTCAGAGCACTGCCAGTGTGGCTGTGCAGTAGACAAAAGACATTCCTGAAAGGGGAAGACAGAATGCCACTTAAATTAAATAGGAAATGAATTGGCCAGCAAGTTGGCATGTCTGCTGAGACAAATCATGGACAACATGTCTCTCAACAACAAAACTTATTTGTTTTCTCTTGCCAACAGATTCATCACTGCCCAGGCAAAACAGGCAAAATACATTAGTGTCATGGTAAACTGATAAAGAGAAGTGCCTCAATCTAGCATCCTCAATGGCGAAAGTCTTAGGGCAGTATTGATCTGTGTTATATAAATCTTGTTTTCTGTCTGCAGAAGTGAATCAGGAATGACCCGTAAGGTTAACAAACATTGTAATGTCTTTCAACCGGGCGGATGCCTGTGAGTTCCACACATTGTATTTGGTCAAGTTCCATCTTGTCATTTTTACCCCCAAGAAGCTTAACTAATTGCTGGCAATCATAAGAATGTTTGACGGAAGGAGAGAATTCCTACAATTTTTAACCCCTCTCCCATCCCCTCTTTTTTTTTTTCCTGAAGTCTTAACAAGCAGTCAAAGCCAAGTAGCGGAAAACAATCAACACTGAATTAGTCAGCAGGAGTCTTCACTTAGTTGAAAGTTTATGTAATTGGCATGTCATGTTCCTGCATTGCCAAGAACAGACCTGATTAAGCTGATGCACTTTGTTTAAGTAAAGTATGACAAAGGGAGCTTCTCATCCTTTTGAGTTACATGTCAGGGTATGTGCTTAACATGATTTTCTTCTGTTGAGAAGGGACCCAAAGCTAACTGTATACACTGTGAACTGATGAAATAAAATTTCTCACCAAACTAAGACTTAACAATGTTTTGGGGACAAAACAAGAGCAGATATCAGTAGTGAAAGATAATTGTCAAAGAAAATTTATTAGCAAAAGTTCAATTACCCATAATAACCTTGCTATTTTACAGACAGTGGACTCTTAAAAGAATGACAAATTCATTCATGTTATAGTGGGGGTTCACCTGACCACAGATGCTTTCTCCACATGAAGTGTTTTATGCTTTTACTTATGAAAAAATTGTCTCTGTAGCCTTAACAAATTTTTACCATAGAATTTCTCTTTGGAGATTAATCAGACATTTGAATTTTGTCTGCTAACTTTTTACAATGCTTTATTAGGCTGTGAATGATGGATTTTGCCCTTATTTGGAAAGTCAGCCTTTATGGTGAAAAAAACAAATGCCTCGCATTAGAAGAGACTCTATAAAGCTTATGATATTTCATTTTTATTTGCTCACACTAGTGTTCCTCTTGTCATAACCTTAAATCAAATGATAGATTTGAACTTAGCTTAGATTATTAAAGCTAAAAGAGAGCAGTTGCTGAGGGAGCAGTCCACGCATCTCTTACGTCATAGTTGACAGTATAAAGACAACATTCAGGGAACTAATGGAGCTTCTTTTTCTTCTCCCTTTTTGTCATAGAAAGGTCAAACTAGTTTTCAACATTTTTATGTATGTCATTCTCAATATAGCAACAGAATCTCTTATGGAAAACAATGTAAGTAAATGTCTCCACGATGCTACTAGTCACCTGATCAAAAGCCAATGTTGAAAAACACTTCTAATGACTGTCTCTTATGCATCAGTGCACCTACTAATGAGCTGCCAGAAAAGGCTTTGTAAAGCTTTACTAAGATAGAGCAGGAATGTGAGAAGCCTGAGATATAACTTCCCTGCTGTGATCCCTGCCTTTCTACTAACAGGGAGCCTAGACTTGGAGCTGCTAATGAGCGTGCTGGAAAGAGTGTCCAAACCAATGCAGGCTGGAGACAATTCACCTGTCTGCTTTCAGATCTGGGGTGTGATGCATGACAGTAAGACACTTGGTAGTAGCTTTTCTTTAAATAATTTAGATATTTATTGATTTTTCCCTCTCTATCCCCATATTTTTAGTGTCTGCATTTTACCTTCAGTGATTTCTAGCACCATCAGAGAAAAAGGATTATTCCTTCCATTGCCTTACTTCCCCACCCACACAGATAAGAAATTAATGTCATTTTGTCATATAATAGTAAAATGGGATACTAAATTAGTTCTTTGCAGGGAAGAGAAGTATATGCTTTTCAGACATCATATTTATAAAATGACTCAGTTGACATTAATACTTTTTAAAAGCCAAAAGATGGCTTATTTGAATTAAAGAAGTTCAAAATATATTTTGACACTTAAAACAATGCAGAGCTTAAGTTAAGACCTTTCTCCCTCTAGCAATACCTGGTTCAGCCCTTTATCCATGGGCAAATCCCAGCAAGATCTTTATAAAGAATGCTTATTTAACTTGGTTGGTAGAAATTCCTGGCCTATAAATGAAATGGTTAACTGCAGAATACCTTTCAAGTTCAATGCTAAGCTGTTCACATTACACATTTTGTTGTTATGCTTCCTTTGAATTTTCCTAGAGGCTATTTTATTAGTTAATTTTTTTAGTCAAACAAAATTACAGAATACAAACTGTGTAATTTCACCAATTTGCAATGCCACAGTTATCCCAGAAAGAGAATCAACATCCCGATCCATTAATTAAAATCCTGACTATCTTCTAGAGTCCCAGGAGGCAGCCTGTGCAGTTCACATGGGCCCTTGCTATCTGTCCCTTCCAGTTGCCAATGTTCCTATTTTCCACAGCTCACCCTTGCTTTTTCTCGGGTTGATGCAACATGCCGTGGGAAATCGCAGGCTCCGTGGCAACTGGGGAGATAAGAATGCTGTGTGCCTCGGCAGCCCCCTTTATCCAAGATCTCCAAAGAGCTTTATAAAAATCTATTTTTTAATCCTCCAGATACCCCCATGAAATAGGTATTAGCCCAAGTACACAGCTAGCAGAGTGGAAATCAGGGAGCACCTACCTGCATCTCAGCCTTGAACCCTTCTCACTATTGGATCTAGTATAAGGAGAGAGCTTGAATTCTGAACCCAATTCTGACAATGTGTGGAGAGGACTGGAATATATCTTTCCTGCTAGGAAATTTATGAGACCCCAAAGAAATTGAGCTGCACATAAGTACATTTTTAAAGTGTACTAAACTGAAATACATATTATAAATATTTGAGGTGACAACTGTATTACAGTTGGCCTGATTTGGAACTTTGTTACCAAGGAATCCTTCCTTTCTCAAACTTAGTACTCTAATGTACCCTGTTTTAATTCTTTATTTTGTAAACAACTTGCTAAAAGGGTAGGGGGAAGAGAGGTTACCCAGTAAAGATTTTGGAGCAAATTTCAATTCTGCACAGCTTATAAAAATTAGCTTCTTGCTTTCAGGAGACATAATCTAAGAGGAAAGGGAAAAAAATTGTTAAGCTTATAGACATAAATGATATGCATATCACGAATATAACCTGCTACTGTTAGAAAGTTACATTTTGAGAATTCCACTATTTGTTTTTATAAAATACTGAGAAAAATATCTCTTTTTCTGATGCTTCCTGTGGAATTCTTTCATTGCATATCCACATCTATTAGAAAAATAAATTCTTCATTAATGTAGTATTTTCTAATTAAGTGATCTTGAGATATCATGGAATGTTCTGTTAATGCCTGCCAAGCTACCCTAAGGAGCAAAGTAGATATACTATCATCATCCTTCAAAATTTTACATACACAAAATTTTATTTTAGTATAAAGTTTTATCTTTTAATCTCAGCTATCTTTCAAAATATATATAAATTTTAAATATATAATTTTCTTTGTTTTCTGATCTAAAATATTCTTTACCACTCAGTGACCAAATATTCAGAAACTAGATAAATATCTAAAAAATAAGTTATCAAACCAAAACTATAAGAAAACCTGCTTTCCTTACTCTTTATTTTCTTTAGCATCTGTGTTTGTGGAGAAATGTGTATAAAACACAATATTATCTTAGCCTATCAACAGATCAGTGATATTCTTCTCTAAGCAAGTGAGTTTACTGATAGTAAGTTAGACACCTGGAAAGAGATGTTCATGTTTTGAGCCACTGGAGTCCTGTTATAGGACTCTGAGTGGTGACGTATGCTCAGTTTCCATTTTTGTATTTCTTGATTCTATCAGTAAAATATTTGAGGAAGCATCCTTAATATATATACATTTATGTGTAAATTATATTTCTGCTACTATACTCAATATATAGACATTCTAAAATACACATAAAGAAAATGTTAAGAAGGATGAGAAAAAAATATGCATTTCATTTATTAGTTGGGTAAAATATGCTTTGTTTCTAGTAATGATATTAATTATACAATATTTTAGTAAATGATATGTAATTGGATACGATTCCTTATTTTTATTTTTGGAATTCTTAGTTAAACTCTTGGTGGCATAGCAGTTTCCAAAGACTGGCTTTAGGTTCAGTTGATTTTGATGCTCAGTTTTAGTTGTTAACAGAGCTGGAAATAATGCCTTACAGAGTTATTAGGAAGGAAATGAATTTATGAAATCATTATAGTGATTTTTAAATTCCACTCCCTCCCCAAAATAAGCAAAAACTTTCATTTGAATGTTGATAGTAAATTTCCATCTGTCTGATGACAATTACTTTTGCATTTAATTGGATTGAGTGTCATTTTAATGTTTTTAATGAATAGCTTCAACATTGCTAGAATTCGTCATTTGGGAGATTACAAAAAATGTTAGAAAATTCTTTCCAAGATTTTTTTTTCTTTTTAAGTAGACAAATCACATTGGCCAAAAAAATCCAGAATGACAAATCATTTCTAAATATCCATTTTTATAATTTTTTCATTATATTCATGTTTGTTTCAAAGTAAAGTTTTCAACCATTGATATAAAAACACTTTTATTTAAAGAAATATAATGTTTATATATTATATCTTTATTTATTATATATTTTATATATTATAAAACAATATATAATATATATATATATATTTTTTTTTTGAAAAACAAAGCAACCAGTTATCATACTGCTTGAATCATTTGTCATCATTAAAGACGTGCCTTTTTATAAAGTAAAAATACATCTATTCTAAGAACTTTTTTGTAAGATAACCAGTGAAGATTTTCATGGTGTTCTTCATTCATTCAAGATTGATTTAAAGATTCTACTTTTTAAATGAATTGCTTTTTATGAAATAAACCCTAATCTTTTTGTTTTGCTGTATAAAAACTGCAATTTGTTGCAATATGTTGAAGACAGATAACTGTGTAAGGCCATCTCTTTCAACCATATCAAAGAATCTCATTCATTCCTCAGGTTGGAATACATAGCAATGAGCCTCTTTCCTTTGGACCACTGCTGGTATCTAGCAAAGCATAAATTCCTTCTGTTTCCTAGATTATAAAACTCTGTTACAGGGGCTTGCTTCCCTGGTGGCTCAGTGGTAAAAAATCTGCCTGACAATGACAGGAGATGCAGGTTCGATCCCAGGTCTGAGAAGATCCCACTTGCGATGGAACAGCTAAACCTGTGCACCACAGCTATTGAGTCTGTGCTCTAGAGACCAGGAGCTGCAACTACTGAGCCCGCCTGCCACAGCTGCTGAAGCCCGTGCAACCTACACCCCATGCTTGGCAACAAGAAAAGCCACACAACAAGAAGCCCTTGTATGTCAGTTAGAAAATAGAAAAAATTTCTACTACAATGTCTCATTCTTTTCTTTATATCCTGATTACATGATGTGTCCACTTTGGAGACCATCATTCCAGACAGTCACAGGATGGGGTGAGGATGATTAGAAAGCCTAGGGATCCGAATCAAATTTTATTAGGGGCTAAAGCACTATCCAAAAGGTCAGTTTTCATTCCAGTCCCAAAGAAAGTCATGCCAAAGAATGTTCAAACTACTGCACAGTTGCATTCATCTCGCATGCTAGCAAAGCAATGATCAAAATTCACCAGGTGAGGCTCCAACAGTACATGAATAGAGAACTTCCAGATGTTCAAGCTGGATTTAGAAAAAGCAGAGGAACCAGAGATCAAATTGCCAACAATCGTTGGAACACTGGAAAAGCAAGAGAATTCCAGAAAAACATGTATTTCTGCTTTATTGACTACGCCAAAGCCTTTGACTGTGTGGATCACAACAACCTGTGGAAACTCTTAAAGAGGTGGGAATACCAGACTACCTTATCTGCCTCCTGAGAAATCTGTATGCAGGTCAAGAAGCAAGAGTTAAAAAGGGACATTGAACAACAGACTGGTTCCAAATTGGGAAAGGAGTATGTCAAGACTGTATATTGTCACCCTGTTTATTTAACTTACATACAGAGTACATCATACAAAATGCGGGACTGGATGAAGCACAAGCTGGAATCAAGACTGCCGGGAGAAATATCAATAACCTCAGATATGCAGATGACACCACCCTTATGGCCGAAAGTGAAGAGGAACTAGAGAGCCTCTTGATGAAAGTGAAAGAGGAGTGAAAAAAGGTGTCTTATAACTCACCATGCAAAAAATGAAGATCATGGCATCCAGTCCCATCACTTCATGGCAAATAGATGGGGAAACAATGGAAACAGTGACAGACTTTAATTTCTTGGCTTCCAAAAATCACTGCAGATGGTGATTGCAGCCAAGAAGTTAAAAGACACTTTCTTCTTAGATGAAAAGCTATGACCAACCTAGACAGCATATTAAAAAGCAGAGACATTACTTTGCCAACAAAGGTCTGTCTAGTCAAAGCTATGGTTTTTCCAGTAGTCGTGTATGATGTGAGAGTTGGACTATCAAGAAAGCCGAGCACCAAAGAATTGATGCTTTTGAACTGTGGTGTTGGAGAAGACTTTTGAGAATCTCTTGGACAGAACAGAGATCAAAGCAGTCAATCCTAAAGGAAATCAGTACTGAATATTCAATGAAGGATCTTTGCAGAAGCTGAAGCTCCAATACTTTGGCCACCTGATACAAAGAATTGACTCACTGGAAAAGACCCTGATGCTGGGAAGGATTGAAGGTGGGAGGAGAAGGGGACGACAGAGGATGAGATGGTTGGATGGCATCACCAACTCTGTGGACTTGAGTTTGAGCAAGCTCCAGGAGTTAGTCATGCATGGACAGGGAAGCCTGGTGTGCTGCAGTCGATAGGGTCACAAAGAGTCTGACATGACTGAGCAACTGAACTGAACTGAATGCACTATCCAAACATAAAAAGAATATAGGTTATTGGAACATTTTAGAAACATTAGGAGAATACAGAAGTCAATAGATTTCTCACACACTGACACTATACCAGGTTAGAAAATTGAGTGACTTAAGTTGTCATTTTTAGTATTAACTCAGAGATATAACACCAAAAAACTAAACCTAAAGAGAAACACTCAAGATCTACAGAAACAGATGTGTAGCATGTTCTGAAGGACATAGAAAAAAGACTTTAAAGTGTAAAGAGCTCTTAGTTCTTAGAACGAAATGCAGATACGTGGTAATATGGAAATAGTGGTTGTATCTGAGAGCAGGAACACAGTCACAGGTGGGACAGTTACTTTATAATATATGTCTTTTTGGTTATTTAAGCTTTTTATCCATGGGCAATTCCTATTTTAAAATAAGTATTATAATAACTTGTACTTGTGATGTGTTTATTATATATGGCAGGCAGTGTTCTGAGTACTTTACAAATGCCAATTCATTTAAACCTCACTACAACCTCTTGAGTTGAATATCATCATTCTTATTTTACAAAGATTAGAAAACTGAGGCACAAGTAGGTTTAGTCATAGGTCACACAGTGGGTGGAATATTTAATTCAAGTTTTCTGGTAAATTAAGTCCTATCATTTACCTCCTCTCCAGAATAAAAAAATTATTTGTTCCCAAATTTGAGGTGATTTTAATAATTCAAAATAATCAAAGAAATGGATACTTATGAATATACAGTTGTGCTAAATATTGAAGAAACACTATCTATACTGCAGTATATCCCATGTAATCACAAACCCTTCCACAGACCAACAAGCAAAAAACCAAAGTTCATGAGAATCCATGTAGTCTCAGTCAGCATGCAGAAGATGTTTTCTATTTAATAAGAAAAAATTAGAAAATTGTTACAAACTTTGTCTTAAAAATGGTTTATTATTTTCTAACATAGAACCCTTCAATCACATATACTTGCTCCTGCCTTGAAGGCTTTTCTCTGAGTCGAAGGCCCCCCCACCCGTCCCGCCAAGCACCCTCGTAACTAATTTGGCTCATCTTTGAAGTATCTTCCAAAAATCTTACCAGATTAACACATTTTATAGTTATTTTTCTCTAATGTAAATTTCTTATCATACTTGTGTGGCCATTCTTGCTCAGATTTTTCTCTTGGAAATATTTTCCTTTATATTATTTCTCTTTTTAAAATTTTGACCAAATTCTTGATAAATGGCTTAATTTTCTGTTATGTTTTCTGTACTGCCTTTAAGTTTGGAACTCAGTAAATAACAAATATTTTTAATTTCCGCTAGATGGTGAGGTTGTTAAGGAAATGAATAAGATACACTTGCTGTCTGAGTATTTAAAATTTTGTAGAGATGTTTGAAAGTTAAACACTATATTGCGAGTTAAACCTAAGAGTGACTGAGAAAAGACTAAATATCAGTATATGCAGTCAGTTCAAAGCCATCTTCCTTAGATTGCTTTTTGGACTCCTGACAATACAACTTACATACATATTTCTAGCATTTTTCATAAGATTTAAAAATTCCTCCAAAACAGCATGATATGTAATGTTTAAGTTTAAAAATATGTCAGTCTTATATAATGTGCATTTGTTTCACAATGTTCATTCTTAAACATTTTCTTGAGGTTAAATATTCAACTTGCATTTTTTTCAACTCCTGTTTGCCTGTTAGAATCACAAATACTTATGTTTTGTTCTTTCTTTTAAGTCATGTAGCATAAGTTCCACATGGCTAACAAAGCAGCATGTATCAAAATAAAACACGGCTCACGTAGTTTTTTTTTTCTTCTTGGGTGTAATTTCATGGTGCAATAGTTAGATAAGGTTATCATTTTAAGGAAACTCAATATATGTGTGTTAAACTTCTAAGATAACACAAAGTAGGATGCTTGTGGTTTAGAAATATTTTATGCAATGATAAGTAATGGATAAATCACATATTTAATCCATATTTACTATGTACCTTATACTGTATATGTTTCCCTAGTGGCTCAGAGGGTAAAGCGTCTGCCTGCAATGCCGGAGACTTGGGTTCAACCCCTGGGTCGGGAAGATCCCTTGGAGAATAGCAACCCATTCTAGTATTCTTGACTGGAGAATCCCATGGATGGAGGAGCCTGATAGGCTCCTCCATGGGATCGCAAAGAGTCAGACACGACTGAGAGACTTCACTTCACTTCACTTCACTTTGCTTATACTGTATACAGGGCTTCCCTTGTGGCTCAGCTGGTAAAGAATCTGCCTGCAATGCAGGAGACCTGGGTTTGATCCCTGGCTTGGGGAGATCCCCCGGAGAAGGGAAGAGCTACCCATTCCAGTATTCTGGTCTGGAGAATTCCATGGACTGTATAGTCCATGGGTCGCAAAGAGTCGGACATGACCAAGCAACTTTCACTTTATACTGTATACAAGCTATCTTTGAGGATATGGAACATTTTGGGGGGCCTTCATCAAGCTACAGTATGCAAACAACAAAATGTATATGCTGAAGTTGACAATAATTTGCAAATAAACAGTGAAGCATCAATATAGGATCCTACCGCTAAGGAGCATAGGGCTCCACAAGACTGGCTGCTGTTTTCTTCATGTAGCTTTCTTCCTTGACTTGGAAATTTGTCTCCTACATTTGTAACCATACTTTGAAAAGAAATATTAGAGTACAGAAAGACATATAATTAAAAGTGAGTTTTCCTGTCAACTCTTTTCTCTCCTTTCCTCCATAACACTAAATACTAAGCTCTCAATTCTACTAATGTCAACCATCAGTTCAGTTCAGTCACTCAGTCGTGTCCGACTCTTTGCGACCCCATGAATCGCAGCACGCCAGGCCTCCCTGTCCATCTCAAACTCCCCGAGTTTGTTCAAACTCATGCCCATCACGTCGGTGATGCCATAAATGGCTTCTATTGGTTTCTCATTGAGAAAGACAAAGAATTGGTCTCACTAATACTGTCTTCTTCTTAAACGACTTCAAATTCCTGAATTGTATTTTTACCTTTAGTTATATGGGTTGCCTCTAAAAATCTAATTACTTTTGTTTTATTTCTTGATCCTTAACTTTTCACTGTTACATGTAGCACTTCATCTATATGTGAGAAGACATTGGTACTCTTTTTCTCCATCCTGCTTTCTTGTACCGCTCCCAACTTTTATTAGCTGTGTCATTAGTTTGTATTTTTCTTTCTTTCTTTCTCTCCCTTCCTTCCTTCCTTTCTCTTTTTCTTTTTCCCTTCCTTCCCACCTTCTTTCCTTTTCTTTTTCCTCCTCTTACTCCCTCCTTTATTTCTTTTCTTTTATATAATTTTATACTATGTAATAATAGTATATATTATATAATAATAGCACAAAATAAAATCTATATATATTTATACATAATAATTTAGTTTTCTATACTTGGTACCTATATTAATTCTAAACGTTTCCATGCTTAGTATTTGCAATATTATTATTATTATAAAGTAATGAGTTCTATAGAGCATAGAATGCAGTATGTAGTCATTCAGTCACTAAGTCATGTCCAGCTTTTTTCCATCCTGTGAACTGCGGTGTGCCAGGCTTCCCTGTCCTTTACTGTCTCCCAGAGTTTGCTCAAACTCATGTTCGTTTGAGTCGGTGATGCCATCCAACCCTCTCATCCTTTGTTGCCTTGCCTCTTTCTCCTCCTGCCCTCAATCATTCCCAGCATCAGGGTCTTTTCCAGTGAGTCAGCTCTTTGCCTCAGGTGTCCACAGTATTGGAGCTTCAGCTTCTGCGTCAGTACTTCCAGTGAATATTCTGGGTTGATTTCTGTTAGTATTGACTGGTTTGGCCCCCTTGCTGTCCAAGGGATTCTTAGTCTTCTCCAGCACCACAATTTGAAAGCATCAATTCTTTGGTGCTCAGCCTTCTTTATGGTTCAACTCTCGCATCCACATTGGTTCTGTTAGAAAAGCAAAATTTTTTGAATTAAATATGTAATCTAAATATCAAGGTCAATATCTTTTATTTTCTTATAATCAATCAATACCCCCAAATTTGTAGCTATGACTTCCTTGAACAGGTAGAGTTTCTAATTGTATCGTTTTCTCATTATAAAAGATAACTATATACTCTTTTTTTTTTTTTTTAACTATATACTCTTTATGCTACTGCAAGCATCATGAAATTTGGACTGTTTATCACTTCAAGGAAATAGATATCCAATAAGATATTAAGTATTTGTGAAGAATAGAATTTGTATTATCCAATTTGCAACTAATAGTATTATATGTATATTCTGGGATACAGCTATGAGTGAAAATTTTCTAGACAGCATCTTATGATCTCAAACTTAATACCTTTTTAGAAAAATGGGGATGTAGGAGAAGAGTTTGACATGTGTGATTTTCACACTTAAAGAAAACCACCTATTTCATATCAAAGTCTTATGTAATTGGTTCATTTAGACCTATGGCATTGGTCTATCACATGGAAAAATGTGTCAGTAGTAGAAAATCAAATCTGCTTTCTTTGGAATGGATATTTAAGTGAGTTATAACAAGAGAAAACTTAACTAAAGCTTCTAAGTTATATTTGGTTGCCTGTTGTGCTTTGACACAAGTAGGGGTTATTGGCTGTTAAGATTCTTTATTGGCCCTACTTCTAGAGTTCCTGGAACTTTTTCTCTTTTAATAAATACCCTTAGCTTGAATTTAACTATGACAAATGACCATTGGTATATCTGTTCATTTCCAGTAATTGAGCAGGCAGTCTATAACGCCACATACTATAGATTTGTTGTGTTATAAAAATCTAATCATATTAATGTTATTCATTTACAATACTGTGTTCTGATGGTGATGTCTCCTTGACTTCTGGAAAAGATGTAAATCAATCACTTAATCCAACCAGCACATACACATGGTCTTCTGGATTGCTACCATAATCAACATATCCCGAAAATAAAGACTTTAAATATCTATCTCTAAAAGATCAGAATCTCTAAAGTTTTGGTTCAAGGAAAGTACTTCAAGGATTACACTACCAGATTGATCAGTCTGGGCTACTTACCATTTTCTAGGTTCACTGCTTTTTCACCTATAAAACAAGTTAATTTACTAATTATTATTTCATATATCTTCTAGATTTAAATTGTTTATGATTGTGAGATTCAAAGCTAACAACAATACAATAATAATATATATTAACATATAATGTATAAACTTAAGAAGGATATTTAAATTTAGATGTATTGCCTCTTACATGTTTAAAATTATGAGGACAACCCTGCATTAGTGCTAAAGGTTTACATTTGAAAACTCTTGAAATTATATTTTATTAATGTAAAGCTTTATTGAAACTCTTCATCAATTTTGGCAAAAAATTTCATTATTTTTCAGTATAATACTAAAGAACATATTATAGGGCTGAAAATAATTAATAAAAGTTGAAATCAGTTAGTAATTTCATTAAATAAAATGGGAAATCAGTGGCACAAAAGGTGAAAAGTAAATGCCTCTTCCATGTCCTCATTTAACTCATAAATAATGCAATTAGAATTTTGTCTTAAATGTTTGTTGAGACTATGCTCTCTTGGAGAACTTTTAGACTTTTCTCTTCTTGTGCTTAAATGTTCAATTTCATTAATATACACTTGACATGAGTAATAAAGTATAAATGTTTTATGGAATCAAAGTTCTAAGAAGGGACTATGAAACAGTTGGTATGTTTCTTAAAGAAGTTCCCTCCAAATTAATTTAAATTGGCTCTGGAATAAACACTGAAAATTTGCTTAAGGACCAGAAGATAGAGGTAATTATAAATGGCAGAGCATCTGACTTAGGGGAGCTGTCTGGTGGGGTGTTTGGTGTTCATCCAAGTTTTTGCTAACAACTTTATTAATTATCTGGAAGAGGAAATAAACAGCATGTTAATTAAATTTGCAGCTGATAATAATTGCAAAATGTTGCCAACTCCAATGTAAGAAAAGAAAAAGAAGCAAAAAGGAAAACATATTGGGTTGATACATGATCTGAACTGATATATGATAAGGAAACAAGAAATAACAAATATGATAGAGGAAAATAAAACAATATAATGATGAATATCAACCATAAATTGATTAAAAGCATACATTATTAAATACTTTTAAGGATTTGTATAGCTATAACTAATTATATTATGATATTCCTTTCTTGGGAGATATTCCTGACTCAGGGATCAAACCCAGGTCTCCTGTATTTCAGGCAAATTCTTTACCATCTGAGCTACCAGGGAAGCCCAATATAACTAATATATATTATAAACTTAAATGTGATAGAATAAGTACATGACCATCTATAATATGTTCATATCTTGAATATAGGCATCATCAATGATCAATTCAAGAGGAAGCCTTAATAGAAAGATGCATGAAATCTTGGTGGTTGACATTTGGCAAGATCAATGTGATAGCCAAGGTAAGAGTATTATTTATCAAATTGAGTCATATTTAGACTTTATTCTATCTAATCCTCATTTGAACACTTTATCCGTCAGTGTTTACACAGTATTTATTCTTGAAGGCTAGCTATCGGGATTTAAAAAAAATCCTGGATTTCTTGCTCTTTGAACGACAGCTGTATCATGTGCCATATGCCATGCGTACTGTCAGGGGTTTCGCTCACAAAGAATAGATTCTGTCAAATAGTCAAGCCTAGCTAGCCACAAAATAGAAGAGAGACAAGGGAAAATAGCAAGTAAATAAACACCTTTAAAGACAAGTTTACATAAAGATGCAGTTTTTTTATTTCCTTGCTCTCCATACTCTATTCTCCCATGATATCCATATTACAGGAAGACTTCATAGATTAAATTCTCACAGTATCTTAAAATAGATCCTTTACATTACATATCATGTTATATGTTTACCTGTCTCCCTTCATTATATGGGATGCTTGAGGACAGAAAGCTTATCTTAAACCTCTTTGTAATTTTCAGCATCTAGAGCCATATCTGGTTTCTAATAAATGCTCAGATGAAGTTTACTGATTGAATATATGCTGCATTGTATTTTAGAAACCTTCCTTGACTACACCAGCTCTGTGATATTGAGAAGATTTTTACCTCTGAGTCTCATTCTTCTTATTCCTGAAAGTGGAGAAAATATCTTATTTTACATGAATTTGGATAAATCCTATGTGTAAAATATAGTGCTAGTGCCTAGCCCATAAAACAACTTCAGCTTCCCTCCCTTTTTTCCTTTTTTAAAAATTTTCTTTCAAGGATCTTACCAAAACCAATCTGGGTAGAGATTATTCCTCTAAAATAATCTAGTTAATTAAAAAATTATTTAGAATATTTATGAATTTCAAGGGAATAGATGCTTCCAAGGGAATTAGGCTTAACTATTATTAAACGGCTGTAATTGTCATAGATGTTGAACACTTTTTTCTTGAAATCTGTAGTTTTCTTTTTAGATTTTATCTCAATTATATGTTCAACTCTATATGCTTTGTTAAGTAGGTGTTAAGTGACTTACCTTGACTTCTCATAATGATAATATGTGAAAAGATCTTATGATTTATGTATTTGGGAATTTTAAGACAATTATTAGTTAGAACACTGTATGACCACTCCATAAAAAATACACTTCACCATAAAATAACTGCATGTGGAGTATTTAATCCTGAACTTCTAAAGATGAAAAGTGAAAGTAGTTACAATAATCATTATTTTCAATTTTATGTAGTTAAGTGGTTTTACACAAGAAATTAGCCTTCCAAATGACATAGTTATAATGCGTTAATGGCAGCATAATATGTTATTACATTATGCAACATAATTTCATGGATATTATGTATGGCATTTTAGAAACTCATGTACTTATAGTTATTAGAAGATACTCAATTTTTTAGACCACTTTCTTAACCCTATTACTTAATGTAATCCTTGAGTGTTTCCTCTGCCTTTTGATGAGGCCTTTGTATGGATTGTATAACCTATTTTCTAAGTTTAACTGACTGCTCCCCAGTTGCTTCATTATCAACTTTTTGTCTTATTCTCTTTCCAATTGAATATTTAGAATATTGTCTTAAAAGGATCTCAAAGTCAAGAAGTAGTAATGATCTAATGTATACAGTTTATAAAAGTGTTTTGGTTTTGAATGTTAGCTAATTTATATAGTAAATCTTAATTTATTTAGATGGAATTTGATATTTATTTTATCCTCATTAACACCAAAATAGTGCTTTATTCCTCATAATTTATTCAATTCTTTAATAGCAAATTATCATTTATTAAAAGCTGAACATTCAGTTAAATTCACTACTTGCTGAGCATCTGCTTTTTGTGAGACCATGCACATAGTTAAAAACAGACCTTCCTTTAATACACAGTGGGATTGAAATCCTAAATTTAACACAATTCCTGTGTGAATTTAGGCAAATTGATCTCTTCCTAGACTCATTTTTTTATATGTAAAAGAAATTTAATCATCATCACTCCAAATATTTTTTAAGGACATATTGAAATAAGATAGCTAAAATGTTTAGCATGTGGTACTTGTTCACTACATGATAACAGATATTGTTATTCTAATTAATAATTAAATGTGTCAAGTGGTCATATTACAAAAGTAAATGACGAGTTCATAGTTTTATGGATTTAGAAGCTTAAAAGATTGCATAATCAAGTAAGATTAAAGTCTCTGCACCAAGAAATCCCATGTAGGTTTTGTGGAATAAAGTTAAAAACTGAGTACAAACATTTGTACAGCATTAACATCAGAGGTAGTCAGTATGTTAATTTCTATACTCAACTATAAGAAAGTACTGTGGATATTCAGGAGAAGGGAATTGAATGATTATGGCTGAGGAAGATGAGAAAAAGTTTAGAGGGTTGAGTTTGAAAGATAGGTGGAAATCAAACTTTTGAAGAAGGCTGGAAGGGTTTCTGAAGCCAAGAAAGAACTGTGGGCAAAGTCATGAAAACATTAAGTTATTGAATGTTTACGAGGTCAAGATCCCTAATATTCTATGAATGAGAGGTTTGAAGTTCAGGAAATTGAACAAACTGGTGGAGAATTATGCTGAGTGACATCAATGAATATGACAATATATATGATTTTTTTCTGCAGAAAATGAGGAAATATTCAATGTCAGAATCATCTCCCTGACTTAAAAGGTGTATTTCTGTATTTGCTTATGTATGTGGAATATTTGCCTGTGAGAATTATGGCAGTGTTTTAGGTTCTATTCACAACAGCCCAGAACCTAGCCTCTAGCTTCTTACAATTTATTCAGATGTCCATTGCAGTAGACAAATGAAGGACATACAGAAGGTGATCTGACAATGATCGACATGTTTGAGATGGTAACTTAGAAGGAAGAAGATAATTCTGATGAGTGTTTGGATGCAGTAAGGCAATATTTACAGTCTGAGAAGACCCAACAAAGAAGGGTGGGCAGGTGCTAAGCAAAGGATTTATTTCTCAAAACAGAGGTGATGACAGCACTGTTCCCAGCTTGTTTCCTCTATTAGCTAGTAGTCCTTAATACAAGCATGATGTTTTTACCCCAAGTTTGTTCTCTTCATCCTCTCCTTCAGGCCACTCTTTAAGTTTTCCTTTACTTCTTTCCTCTCCTTCTTTTCCTTGGGTATGGTCAAGAAACGTCTCTGGCAAGAAACCTGAAATGAAGGGAGTGTCAACTAATAATATAATCTATATAGGGTATTGAGTCAGTATGGTCTTTGAACCATGGTTCTCAGCTGTTCTGAGCTGCATCATCTCTACAATGGAGGTATTAATAATACCTCCTTTACAGGGTTCCTCTGAGGATTAACTTCAATAATGCATGCAAAGAACCTAGCACAGTTCCTGGCATGGCTATGTGCTCAATACAGTTTAATGTTTGTTGTTGTCTTAGTGGTGAAGGTGCTAGACTAGTGCTTTTGGTAATTCTGGTTTCTTCTGTCTTTTCTACTTAAGGGCTGACTAAATTAGAGCACATCATTTAACATTTCTGACACGGAGATCTAAGTTGGTTAACATCTCACCTGGATGTAAAGAGCAAATAGAACAATGTGTAAGATATTGCTATTTGAACCATGGAAAGTTTTGCAAAGGTAAGATGCTATCTTTATCAATGTGGTTATTAATAATAGTAAAACATGGAGGCGGTCCTAAGATGACGGAGGAATAGGATGGGGAGACAACATTCTCCCTTCCAGGTTCATCAAAAGATCATTTGAATGTTGAGCAACTTTCACAAAAGAACTTCTGAATGCTGGCAGAGAACACCAGGCACCCAGAAAGGCAGCCCATTCTCTTTGAAAGGAGGCAGGACGAAATATAAAGGACAAAAAGAGAGACAAAAGAGTTAGGGACAGAAACCTTTCCAGGGGAGGGAGTCATGAAGGAGGAAAAGTTTCCAAACACCAGGAAACCCTCTCACTGGTGGGTCTGTGGGTGGGTGGGGGGGGAGGTTGGAATCTCAGAGGGCAGCATAACCTGGGGCGGGGGGGGGGAACCCACAGAATATATTCCTAACCACAACTCCCAGCGGAGAAGTAGCCCAGATACTCATGTTCGCCACCAGCAAGTGGGGGCTGAAAGGGAGGTGTTGGTTGCCTGCTTAGGGTAAGGACTGGGCCTGAATGCCCTGACTGAAGCCAATCTGAGGGAGCTAACGTAAGGTAGCAACCCAAACTGTAGGATAGCCAGAAAGGGGAAAAAAAAATAAAATAAATAAGAGAGAGCTTTCCCGTGAAAAGCTCTAACCTAAGGCACAGCCTGGCCAGCTCACAGAACAAAGGACTGAGTGAATACCAGAGGGGAGGTAGCCAGCTGCAGACCAGCCCATTCCCCCACTGGAGGCAGAGAGGCATGTGGGTGACAGCCAGAGCTGGGAGGCAAGGGGCAATCTCAGCCCTAGAGAGCATCCTCCACCAAATTGGGAGCAGGCTCCCAATTGCTAACCAAGTCTTCCTGGGATCCTGGACGTTGACATCTGCCAGGATGATTGCAGCCTGAGATCAGCTCCCCAGAGGAGACACATGGCACACCTGAGAAAACACTCTTGCAGGGCACTCAGGAAACCAAGCGGCCAGGGCCAGGGAGGTGATTAAGATGAACAGACCACCTGGGACAGTGAGCTCACCAAGCACCTGGTTGCCTGAGATTCTCAGACCTGGGGGGAGCACAAAACACAAGCGCAAACAAGTCTGTGCCTTTGTGGAGTACCCAAGAACCTGAACCTGACCAGCTCAGACCTGGGAGGTGAGTAAAACCAAGGACCTGCTTTGGACAGTTCCCCTGCAGAGCAACATGGAGCCTGAGCAGTGTAGAACAGGAAAGCACACGCACCGTGAGCTGGGGCAAACCCAGTGTGGTCCATAAACTATGAGCGCTCCGCACACACACCAGTAATATATGTTTGCAGTTTTCCTCCCTCCCCAGAGCACAACTGAACAAGTGAGCCTAAATAAGTGACCATCTTCGCCCCCTTGTGTCAGGGCAGAAATTAGACACTGAAGAGACTTGCAAACAGAGGAAGCCAAAATAAAGAAGACAGAACCACTTTAAAAGTGACAGGTGCAACAGATTAAAACCATGTAGTTAGCATTAACTAAGCACTGGAACTCTGCATTCAAATGGGAATTCTTTCCTTTTCTCCTTTGCTTTTCAGTTCTCTTCGTTTCACAGCTATTTGTAAGGCCTCCTCAGACAACCATTTTACCTTTTTGCATTTCTTTTCCATGGGGATGGTCTTGATCCCTGTCTCCTGTACAATGTCACGAACCTCTGTCCATAGTTCATCAGGCTCTCTGTCTATCAGATCTAGTCCCTTAAATCTATTTCTCACTTCCACTGTATAGTCATAAGGGATTTGATTTAGGTCATACCTGAATGGTCTAGTGGTTTTCCCTATTTTCTTCAGTTTAAGACTGAATTTGGCAATAAGGAGTTCATGATCTGAGCCACAGTCAGCTCCCGGTCTTGTTTTTGCTGACTGTATAGTGCTTCTCCATCTTTGACTGCAAAGAATATAATCAATCTGATTTCAATGTTGACCATCTGGTGATGTCCATGTGTAGAGTCTTCTCTTGTGTTGTTGGAAGAGGGTGTTTGCTATGACCAGTGTGTTCTGTTGGCAAAACTCTGTTAGCCTTTGCCCTGCTTCATTCTGTACTCCAAGGCCAAATTTGCCTGTTACTCCAGGTGTTTCTTGACTTCCTACTTTTGCATTCCAGTCCCCTATAATGAAAAGGATATCTTTTTTGGGTGTTAGTTCTAAAAGGTCTTGTAGGTCTTCATAGAACCGTTCAACTTCAGCTTCTTCAGCATTATTGGTTGGGGCATAGGCTTGGATTACTCTGATATTGAATGGTTTGCCTTGGAAACAAACAGAGATCGTTCTATCATTTTTGAGATTGCAACCAAGTACTGCATTTCAGACTCTTTTGTTGACCATGATGGCTACTCCATTTCTTCTAAGGGATTCCTGCCCACAGTAGTAGATATAATGGTCACCTAAGTTAAATTCACCCATTCCAGTCCATTTTAGTTTGCTGATTATGTCAACATTCACTCTTGCCATCTCCTGTTTGACCACTTCCAATTTGCCTTGATTCATGGAACTAACATTCCAGGTTCCTATGCAATATTGCTCTTTACAGCATCGGACCTTGCTTCTATCACCAGTCCCATCCACAACTGGGTGTTGTTTTTGCTTTGGCTCCATCCCTTCATTCTTTCTGGAGTTATTTCTCCACTGATCTCCAGTAGCATATTGGGCACCTACCGACCTGGGGAGTTCCTCTTTTAGGATCCTATCATTTTGCCTTTCCATACTGTTCATGGAGTTCTCAAGGCAAGAATACTGAAGTGGTATGCCATTCCCTTCTCCAGTGGACCACATTCTGTCAGACCTCTCCACTGTGACCCATCTGTCTTGGGTGGCCCCACATGGCATGGCTTAGTTTCATTGAGTTAGACAAAACTGTGGTCCTGTGATCAGATTGGCTAGTTTTCTGTGATTATGGTTTTAGTGTGTCTGCCCTCTGATGCCCTCTCGCAACACCTACCATCTTACTTGGGTTTCTCTTACCTTCAACGTGGGGTATCTCTTCATTGCTGCTCCAGCAAAGCACAGCCGCTGCTCCTTACCTTAGATGAGGGATTTCTTCTCACAGCCACCCCTCCTGACCTTGAACGTGGAGTAGCTCCTCTCGGCGCTCCTGGGCCCGCACAGCTGCCACTCCTTGGAGGTGGGGTAGCTCCTCTCGGCCACCGCCTCTGACCTCAGGCATAGGGTAGCTCCTCTCAGGAGCGCCCCTGACCTGGGGCCTGTGGTAGCTCCTCTCGGCCACCGACCCTGACCTCGGACTTGGGGAAGCTCCTCTGCGCCGTTCCAGTGCTGTCGCAGCCTAGCACTCTTGGTCGCCACCCCTGACCTTGGGCGAGGGGTAGCTCTTCACGGCCACACTTCTGCACAGTCCATTGCAGCTGGCGCGCTTCTGTGATCAATACAAAGAAATAGAGGAAAACAATAGAATGGGAAAGACTAGAGATCTCTTCAAGAAAATCAGAGATACCAAAGGAACATTTCATGCAAAGATGGGATAGATAAAGGACAGAAATGGTATGGACCTAACAGAAGCAGAAGATATTAAGAAGAGGTGGCAAGAATATACAGAAGAACTATACAAAAATGATCTTCACACACACACACACACACAAATGATCTTCACGACCCAGATAATCACGATGGTGTGATCACTCACCTAGAGCCAGATATCCCAGAATGTGAAGTCAAGTAGGCCTTAGAAAGCATCACTACGAACAAAGCTAGTGGATGTGATGGAATTGTAGTAGAGTTATTTCAAATCCTGAAAGATGATGCTGTGAAAGTGCTGCACTCAATATGCCAGCTAATTGGGAAAACTCAGCAGTGGCCATAGGACTAGAAAAGGTCAGTTTTCATTCCAATTCCTAAGAAAGGCAATCCCAAAGAATGCTCAAATTACTGCACAATTGCATTCATCTCACATGCTAGTAAAGTAATGCTCAAAATTCTCCAAGCCTGGCTTCAGCAATATGTGAACCATGAACTTCCAGATGTTCAAGCTGGTTCTAGAAAAGGCAGAGGAACCAGAGATCAAATTGCCAATATCGGCTGGATCATTGAAAAAGCAAGAGAGTTCCAGAGAAACATCTATTTCTGCTTTATTGACTACACCAAAGCCTTTGACTGTGCGGATCACAATAAACTGTGGAAAATTCTGAAAGAGATGGGAATACCAGACCACCTGACCTACCTCTTGAGAAACCAGTATGCAGGTCAGGAAGCAACAGTTAGAACTGGATATGGAACAACAGACTGTTTCCCAATAGGAAAAGGAGTACGTCAAGGCTGTATATTGTCACCCTGCTTATTTAACTTACATGCACAGTACATCATGAGAAACACTGGGCTAGAAGAAGTACAAGCTGGAATCAAGATTGCCGAGAGAAATATCAATAACCTCAGACATGCAGATGACACCACCCTTATGGCAGAAAGTGAAGAGGAACTAAAAAGCCTCTCGGTGAAAGTGAAAGAGGAGATTGAAAAAGTTGGCTTAAAGCTTAACATTCAGAAAACTAAGATCATGGCATCTGGTCCCATCACTTCATGGGAAATAGATTGGGAGACAGTGGAAACAGTGTCAGAGTTTAATTTTTTGGGCTCCAAAATCACTGCAGATGGTGATTGCAGCCATGAAATTAAAAGATGCTTACTCCTTGGAAGGAAAGTTATGACCAAACTAGACAGCATATTGAAAAGCAGAGACATTACTTTGTCAACAAAGGTTCATCTAGTCAAGGCTATGGTTTTTCCAGTAGTAATGTATGGGTGTGAGAGTTGGACTATAAAGAAAGCAGAGTCCTGAAGAATTGATGCTTTTGAACTGTGGTGTTGGAAAAGAGTCTTGAGAGTCCCTTGGACTGCAAAGAGATCCAACCGGTCCATCCTAAAGGAGATCAATCCTGGGTGTTCATTGGAAGGACTGATGCTGAAGCTGAAACTCCAATACTTTGGCCACCTGATGCAAAGGGCTGACTCACTGGAAAAGACCCTGTTGCTGGGAAAGATTGAAGGCAGGAGCAGAAGGGTCCGGCAGAGGATGAGATGGTTGGATGGCATCACTGACTCAATTGACATGAGTTTGGGTAGGCTCCAGGGGTTGGTGTTGGACTGGGAGACCTGGCGTGATGCAGCTCATGGGGTCACAAAGAGTTGGACACAACTGAGCGACTGAATTGAACTGAACTGATGCACCCAACATAGGAGCACCGCAGTATGTAAGACAAATGCTAACAAGTATAAAAGGGGAAATTAGCAGTAACACAATAATAGTGGGAGACTTTAATACCCAACTCACACCTATTGATACATCAACTAAGCAGAAAATTAGCAAGGAAACACAGACTTTAAAAGATGCAATGGACCAATTAGACCTAATTGATATCTATAGGACATTTCACCCCAAAACAATGAATTTCACCTTTTTCTCAAGTGCACACGGAACATTCTCCAGGATAGATCTCATCTCAGGCCATAAATCTAGGCCGTAAATTCAAAAAAATTGAAATCATTTCAAGCATCTTTTGTGATCACAATGCAGTAATATTAGATGTCAACTACAGGGGAGGGGAAGCTATTAAAAATACAAAGATAAAACAAAGACTAAACAACCCGCTTTTGAATAACCTACAAATCAAAGAAGGAATAAAAAAAGAAATAAAAATATGCATAAAAACGAATGAACGAATGTCAATGAAAACACGACAACCCAAAACCTATGGGATTCAGTAAAAGCAGTGCTAAGGGGAAGGTTCATAACAATACAACTTACCTCAGGAAACAAGAGAAAAATCAAATAAATAACCTAATTTTACACTAAAGAAGCAAGTAGAAAAAGAAGAAATGAAGAACCAAAGGGTTAGTAGAAGGAAAGAAATCATAAAAATTAGGGCAGAAATGAATGAAAGAGAAACAAAGGAGACCAAAGCAAAAATCAACAAAACCAAAAGCTGGTTCTTTCAGAAGATAAATAAAATAGACAAACCATTAGCCAGACTCATCAAGAAAAAAAGGGAGAAGAATCAAATCAACAGAATTGGAAATGAAAATGGAGAAATCACAACAGGCAACCCAGAAATGCAAAGGATCATAAGAGACTACTATCAGCAACTATATGCCAATAAAATGGACAAATTGGAAGAAATGGACAAATTCTTAGAAAAGTATAACCTTCAAAATTGAATCAGGAAGAAATAGAAAATCTTAACAGACCCATCACAAGCATAGAAATCAAAACTGTAATCAAAAATCTTCCAACAAACAAAAGCCCAGGACCAGATGTCTTCACAGGTGAATTCTACTAGAAATTTAGAGAAGAGCTAACACCTATCCTATGCAAACTCTTCCAGAAAATTGCAGAGGAAGATAAGCTTCCAAACTCATTCTATGAGGCCACCATCACCCTAATACCAAAACCAGACAAAGATGCCACACAAAAAAAGAAAACTACAGGCCAATATCACTGATGAATACAAATGCAAAAATTCTCAGCAAAATTCTAGCAAACAGAATCCAACAACATATTAAAAAGATTATACATCATGACCAAGTGGGATTTATCCCAGGGATGCAAGGATTCTTCAATATTCGCAAATCAGTCAATGTGATACACCACATTAACAAATTGGAAAATAAAAACTATGATTATCTCAATAGATGTAGAGAAAGCCTTTGACAAAATTCAACATTCATCTATGATAAACATCCTCCAGAAAGCAGGCATAGAAGGAAAATACCTCAACATAACAAAAGCCATATATGATAAACCCACAGCAAACATTATCCTCAATGGTGAAAAACTGAAAGCATTTCCCCTAAAGTCAGGAAAAAGACAAGGGTGCCCACTGTCATCACTACTATTCAACATAGATTTGGAAGCTTTAGCCACAGCTGTCAGAGAAGAAAAAGGAATAAAAGGAATCCAGATTGGAAAAGAAGTAAAACTGTCACTGTTTGCAGATGACATGATCCTCTACATGGAAAACCCTAAAGACACCACCAGAAGATTACTAGAGCTAATCAATGAATATAGTAAAGTTGAAGGATATAAAATGAACACACAGAAATCCCTTGCATTCCTATACACTAACAATGAGAAAGAAGAAAGAGAAATTAAGAAAACAATTCCATTAACCAGAAGAGTGATTTATCCTAAAACATAAGGATACTTTATGAGGTTTTTCCATAGGCATAATACTAGCCTCCATGAAACTAAAATATCATTGCTTTTATTCTATAACCATCATATGTGCCTTATCAGTAAACCTATATTGGTGTAATAAGCATTTTAAATAGTGGAAAGTTAAAACTTTCAATCAAAATGTTCTTTTTATATCACTCTCTTAGAATCTCACTAGTTAGTAAAGAGGCTTCATTGACCTGAAAGTTTGAGAAAAGATCAGAATGTATCTCCCTTGATTCTACTACTTTGAGAGGCTCTGCTTCCATTAACAATTCCTATTTGAGTAGCTCTTTAACCATTGTTTTGTTTTTGTTTTTTTTTTTAAATTTTTTGGCTGTCTTTTTCTTAATAAATTCATTTATATATTTTTGAGTTTTCAGAGCAATGTTTTCATGTTCCCCCTTAATTCTTAAATAAAAAGGATAGGAGTACACTGACGGAATACAAGTGCTTTGTTTGGTCTGAAATCTTGAAAACATTCCTCTAACTACTTACCTGAGGTAGCTTTAGGTTGGAACTATTTCAAACGAGCCTCCATCCATCCCAGGAGTTACCTTCTAGTTTTGGTTACAGGCTCCCAATTGGTCTTTCCAACCTTGACTTATTCTATATGAATAATACCAACACCTTTTTCTCCCCGTGGTTAAAAGCCCTCAGACAAACTTACTATCTCCGAAGTTCTCTATTGGAGGGATGATTTATTTTTAATTAGAGGGTAATTGCTTTACAGTGTTATGTTGGTTTCTGCCATTTATCAACATGAATCATCCCAAAGTATACATATGTCCCTTCCCTCTTGAACCTCATTCCCACCTCCCATCCCATCCCACTCCTCTAAGTTGTCACAGAGCTCTAGGTTGAGTTCCCTGTGTCATAGAGCAAATTCCCACTGGCTGTTGGTATTACATATGGTAAAGTATATATTTGGGCTTCCCAGGTGGCTCTAGTGGTAAAGAACCTGCCTGCCAATGCAGAAGATGTGAAACTCAGGTTCAATCCCAGGTTGGGAAGATCCCCTGGAGGAGGGTATGGCAACCCATTCCAGTATACATGCCTGGAAAATCCCATGGACAGAGGAACCCAGCAGGCTACAGCCCATAGCACCACAAAGAGTCAAACACTACTGAAATGACTTAGCATGCTTGCAATGTGTATGTTCCAATGCTGCTCTCTCAATTCATCCCCCCCCCCCACTGTGTCCACAAGTCTGGTCTCTGTGTTTGCATCTCTATTGCTGCCTTACAAATTAGTTCATCAGTGCCATTTTTCAAGACTCCACATATTTGCATTAATATATACTTTTTTTCTCTCTCTCTGACTTACTTCATTCTGTATAACAGGCTCTAGGTTCATCCACTTCACTAGAACTGATACACAATTCATTCTTTTTTGTGGTTGAATAATATTTCATCATATGTATGTACCACAACTTCTTTATCCATTCATCTGCTGATGGGCATCTATGTTGCTTCCATGTCCTGGCTATTGTAAATACTGTTGCAGTGAACATTGGAGTACATGTGTCTTTTCAACTTGTGGTTTTTTTGGGGTATATTTCCAGTAGTGGGATTGCTGGGTTATATGGTTGTTTTATTCCTAATTTTTAAAATAAATCTCCATACTGTTCTCCATAGTGCCTGTATTAATTTACATTCCCACCAACGGTGCAAGAGAGTTCTTTTTTCCCCACATTCCTCTCCAGCATTTATGTATTATTTGTAGATTTTTGATGACGGTCATTCTGACCAGTGGGAGGTGATATCTCATTGTAGTTTTAATTTCCATTTCTCTAATAATAAGTGATGTTGAACAGTTTCTCATGTGTTTTTATTAGCCATCTGTATGTCAGAAAAATATCTACTTCTGCTTTATTGACTATGCCAAAGCTTTTGATTGTTGGACCACAAAAAACTCTGGAAAATTCTTAAAGAAATGGGAATACCAGATCACCTAACCTGCCTCTTGAGAATTCTGCATGCAGGTCAGTAAGCAACAGTTAGAACTGGACATGGAACAACAGACTGGTTCCAAATAGGGAAAGGAGTACATCAAGGCTGTATATTGTCACCCTGCTTGTTTAACTTATATACAGAGTACATCATGAGAAATGCTGGGCGGGATGAAGCAAAAGCTGGAATCAAGATTGCCAGGAGAAATACCAGTAACCTCAGATATACAGATGACACCACCCTTATAGCAGAAAGCGAAGAGCCTCTTGATGAAAGTGAAAGAGGAGATTGAAAAAGTTGGCTTAAAACTCAACATTCAGAAAACTAAGATAATAGTATCTGGTCCTATCACTACATGACAAATAAATGGGGGAACAGTGGAAACAGTGACAGTCTTTGTTTTTTTTTTGGGCTCCAAAGTCACTGCAGATGGTGACTGTAGCCATGAAATTAAAAGACACTTGCTCCTTGGAAGAATAGTTATGACCAACCTAGACAGCATATTAAAAAGCAGAGACATTACTTTGCCAACAAAAGTTCATCTAGTCAAAGCTATAGTCTTTTCCAATAGTCATGTGTGGATGTAAAAGTTGGACTGTAAAGAAAGCTGAGCACCATAAAATTGATGCTTTTGAACTGTGGTGTTGGAGAAGAGTCCCTTGGACTGCAAGCATATCCAGCCAGTCAATTCTAAAGGAAATCAGTCCTGAATATTCATGGGAAGGACTGGTGCTGAAGCTGAAACTCCAATACTTTGGCCACCTGATGTGAAGAACTGACTCATTTGAAAAGACCCTGGTGCTGGGAAAGATTGAAAGCAGGAGGAGAAGGGGACGACAGAGGATGAGACGGTTGGATATCATCACCAACTCAATGGACATGAGTTTGAGTAAACTCCGGGATCTGGCAATGGACAGGGAGGCCTGGCATGCTGCAGTCCATGGGGTTGCATAGAGTTGGACACAACTGAGCGACTGAACTGAGCTGAACTGATGTCTTCTTTGGAGAAATGTCTGTTTAGGTTTTCTGCCCATTTTTTATTAGGTTGTTTGTTTTTCTGATATTGAGCTGCTTGAGTTGCTTGTATATTTTAGAGATTAATCCTTTATCATTTATTTGCAATTATTTTCTCCCATTCTTAGGGTTGTCTTTTCATCTTGTTTATGGTTTCCTTTGCTATGCAAAAGCTTTTCATTAGGTCCCACTTGTTTACTTTTGTTGTTATTTCCATTACTTTAGGAGGTGGGTCATAAAGGATCTTCCTGTGATTTGTGTCAAAAATGTTTTGTTTATGTTTTCCTCTAAGAGTTTATATTTTCTGATCTTAACTTTAGATCTTTAATCCATTTTGAGTTTATCTTTTGTGTGTATGTGTATGGTGTTAGGAAGTGTTCTAATTTCATTCTTATTTATGTTGCTCTTCGGTTTTCCCAGCCCCACTTATTGAAGAGACTATCTTTTCTCTATTGTATATTCTTGCCTCCTTTGTCAAAGATAAGGTGCTCATAGGTGCATGCGTTTATCTCTGGGCTTTCTATCTTGTTCCATTGGTCTATATTTCTGGGGTTTTTTTGCATGTACCATACTGACTTGATGACTGTAGCTTTGTAGTATAGCCTGAAGTCAGGCAGATTGATCCTTCCAGCTCCATTCTTCTTTCTCAAGATTCCTGTGGCTATCTGGGGTCTTTTTTGTTGTTGTTGTTATTTCACAAATTGTGAAATTTTTCTACTAGTTCTATGAAAAATGCTATTTTTAAGTTAACAGAGATGGCATTGAATCTGTAGATTGCTTTGGGTAGTATAGTCATTTTCATAGTATTGATTCTTCCAATCCAGGAAATGATATGTGTCTCCATCTGTTTATGTTGTTTTTGATTGCTTTCATCAGTGTCTTATAGTTTTCTGTATACAGCTCTTTTGTCTCCTTAGGTAGGTTTATTCCTATGTATTTTATTCTTTTTGTTGCATTGGTGAATGGGATTGATTCCTTAACTTCTCTCTCTCTGATTCTTCATTGTTAGTGTATAAGAATGCAAAGAATTTCTGTGTATTCATTTTGTACCCTGCAACTTTATTAAACTCACTGATTACCTCTAGTAATATTCTCATAGCATCTTTCGGGTTTTCTATGTATAGTATCCTGTCATCTGCAAACACTGAGAACTGTACTTATTCTTTTCCAATCTGGATTCTTTTCATTTCTTTTTCTTCTCTGATTGCCAAGACTGGGACTTCTAAAACTATATTGAATAATAGTGGCAAGAGTGGGCATCCTTATCTTCTTCCTGATCTTAGAGGAAATGCTTTTAGTTTTTCACCATTGAGAATAGTGTTTGCTGTGACTTTATTTTAAATGGTCTTAATTATGTTGAGTCAGGTTTTTTCCATGCCCATTTTCTGCAGAATTTTTTATCATAAATGGGTACTGAATTTTGTTGAAAGCTTTTCCTGCATCTTTTTGAGATTATCATGTGATTTTTATTTTTTGTTAATTTGTTAATATGATGTATCACATTGATTGATTTGCATATACTGAAGAATTCTTGCATCCATTGGATAAACCCAACTTGGTCTTTCCTGGTGGCTCAAAACAGTAATGAATCCACCTGCAATGCAAGAGACTGGGTTTGAACCCTGAGTCGAGAAGATCCTCTGGAGGAGGGCATGGCAACCCACTCCAGTATTCTTGCCTCAAGAACCCCCAAGGACAAAGGAGCCTGCCATGCTACAGTCCATGGGCTGGAAAAAGTTGGACACAACTGAATGACTCAGCACATAGCACATGATCCTTTTAATGTGTTGTTGAATTACATTTCTTAGAATTTTGTTGAAGATTTTGCATCTATTTTTATCTGTGATATTGACCTGTAATTTTCTTTTTTTGTGACATCTTTGTCTGTTTTGCTATCAGGTGATGGTGGCCTCATAGAATGGGTTTGGAAGTGTCCTTCCTTTGCAATATTTTGGAGCAGTTAGAGATGGATAGGCATTAGCTCATCTTTAAATGTTTGATAGAACTCATCAGTGAAGCCAACTGGACCTGGACTTTTGTTTTTTAGGAGATTTGTTTATCACAGTTTTTATTTCAGGGCTTGTGACTGGCTTGTTCATAATTTCTATTTCTTCCTGGTTCAGTCTTGGAAGGTTGGACTTTTCTAAGAATATGTCCATTTCTTCCAGGTTGTCCCACTAAAATGTTTTAAAATTCTTCAAACAAAATTATTTCAGAAAATTATGTTAAATCCTTAACTATTATGTAAAACTGTTCTGTGACACTATTTACATGAACAAATGATACTTTGTTATGCTTTGAAGTTTTTACCACTTTTCTTTAGAAAACTTATATTTTTCTCTTTATACTTCTTGAAAGATATCAGTCAGGTATAAAATTATTCTCTTTACAGTTTCCCTTTTGTGATGAGAAAATTATCAACCACAGAATTAAATAAATTATTTGAAATATTTTAGGCATTGCATATTTTTGCTCAACAAATACCTAAAGAGATGAAATCAACTGAAACAGCGAGTAATTTGTTCTCACCATCTGTTCTATTTATTTCAACAACTGTGCACCATCATCATGCCTTAATTTCAACTTTTGTTATGTGTCTTGTGAATAAATAAGCTATAGAACAGCTCATACTCCCTATGTACAACTGTGTCAAATGGGTGATCTAGTAAGGTGCATTGACAGATTAAGGAGAAAGAATAAAAATCTTTAGCTAAAAGCCAGGAAAATCCAATTTATTTTAAATAAACCTCATTTAAACCTATAATTCATTAGACATTGCAACTTAAAATAGATGATTCTAAATCACCTGTCACCTTCTGCCAGAAATATGCTGCAGACAATTCTTGAAATGTGAAGAATGGCCTAATGCAAATGTATTAATAAAATCAATTAGTTGATGCTCTGCCTTTCTTTCCTCCACTCAGAGGATTAAATTGTCTACTTCTCACAAGGGGCAATCATATGAAAGCTTCTATAAATGACTTGTTTACTGTTTACCTAACTCCCTTCGCTACTCCCTTCTCCCTGTCTACGCCTCACTACAGAGACCTAAAGGTATAGCTAATTTCTTTCCCAATCTCTTGTAGACTAGAAATAGTCATATGATCAGTTCTGGCCATTGAGCTATTCAAGGACTTGTGTCTAAACCTTTTGAAATAAGTTTTCTTCCTTGATGAAAAAAGAGAGGCCCTCCTGTAAAGGTCTCGTGTATGTCACTCTGCTTCCCACCTTTGGATGTGGTTGTATGATAATATAATAATTAGAGCTGTAGTTATATATATATATATATATATATATATAAAGGAATACATAAAAAACTGAGTGTATTAAAGATGGATATAAAGTTTCTGGGTTTTTGATGATAACACTGAGCTCATTAAGTAACCCTGGTATAGCTTGACTCCAGACTGATCATCCAGTCAACAATAAACACCAAATTTCTGTATATAACAGATTTCAGAAACTCTTGCTGCTAAAGTGTAGTCATCATCAACATCATTTAGGACTATGTAAAATGTAGACTGTCCATAACCTCCCCAGACCTACTGAATCAGAAAAACAGTTTAATAAGATATCCAAGTGATTTGTATGCATTCTCAAGTTTAAGAAGCTCTGATGTAAGACCCTGAAATGTGGCCATGATAAAGAATCTGGCTGTAACATTGTAGACCTGGGTTTGATCCCTGGTTCAGGAAAATCCCCTGGAGAAGGAACTGGCAACTCACTCCAGTGTTCTTGCCTGGAAAATCCTATGGAAAGAGGAGCCTGGTGGGCTGTAGTCCATGATGTCACAAAGAGTCGGACATGACGGATTGACTAACACACACACACACACACACACACACACACACACACACGGTGTCCATGGTGTTACTTGCAGTTGCAATTTACTTTAAGTGACAGGACTGCTAATTGCCAAGGTCCCGTGGTTCTCTCTATTTAGTATATGTATGTGTGCACTTAGTTGCTCAGTTGTCTGACTCTTTGTAACCTCATGGACTTAGCCTTCCAGGGTCCCATCCATTGGAGATTCTCCAAGCAAGAATACTAAGAGTGGTCTGCCATGCTCTCTCCTCCAGAGAATCATCCCAACCCAGGGACTGAACCCAGATCTCCTGCATTGCATGCAGATTCTTTACTGTCTGAGCCATGAGCAAAGCCCATTTAGTGAAGGGTACACCACATTTTGGACATCCCTGGTGGCTCACACTAAAGAATCTGCCTGCAATACATAGAACCTGGGTTCCATACCACATTTTAACACTTCTATTTTCCCATGTTAGAATCAAAGAAATAGTATACTTTTGTGGTTCTCAGTTTTTCGCAGTAAAGGATACATATAATTTTAGCTTTTCTTTCTTCTCTATTTTCTTTTGCTTCTTCCTGCTTACTAGAAGAAAAAAGCTTTCACTCCATCTTTCTTTCAGTTCTGTTCCGTTCAGTCACTCAGTCATGTCTGATTCTTTGTGACCCAATGGACTATAAGCACTCCAGGCTTCCCTGTTTATCCTAACTCCTGAAATTTGCTCAAACTCATGTCCGTCAAGTCAGTGATGCCATCCAACCATCTCATTCTCTGTCACTCCCTTCTCTTCCCACCTTCAATCTTTCCCAGCTTCAAGGTCTTTTCAAATGAGTCAGTTTTTCACATCAGGTGACCACAGTATTGGAGTTTCAGCTTCAGCATCAGGCCTTACAATGAATATTCAGGACTGATTTCTTTTAGGATTGACTGATTGGATCTGCTTGCAGTCCAAGGGACTCTAAAGAGTCTTCTCCAACACCACAGTTCAAAAGCATCAATTCTTTGGTGCTCAGTTCTCTTTATGGTCCAACTTTCCCATCCATACATTACTACTGGAAAACCATAGCTTTGACTAGACAGATCTTTGTTGACAAAATAATGTCTCTACTTTTTAATATGCTGTCTAGGCTGGTCATAACTTTTTTTCCAATGAAAAACTGTCTTTTAATTTCATGACTGCAGTCACCATCTGCAGTGGTTTTGGAGACCAAATAAAGTCTGTTACTGTTTCCATTGTTTCCCCATCTATTTGCCATGAAGTGATGGGACCAGATGTCATGATCTTAGTTTTCTGAATGTTGAATTTTAAGCCAACTTTTTCAATCTCCTCTTTCATTTTCATCAAGAGGCTCTTTAGTTCTTTGCTTTCTGCCATACGGGTGGTATCATCTGCGTATCTGAAGTTATTGATATTTCTCCCAGCAATCTTGATTCCAGCTTGTGCTTCATCCAGCCCAGCATTTCACATGATGTACTCTGCATATAAGTTAAATAAGGAGGGTGGCAGTATACAGCCTTGATGTACTCCTTTCCCAATTTGGAACCAGTCCATTTTTCCATTTCTGGTTCTAACTGTCGCTTCTTGACCTGCATACAGATTTCTCAGGAGACAAGGAAGGTAGTCTGGTATTCGCATCTCTTGAAGAACTTTCCACAGCTTGTTGTGATCCATATAATCAAAGGCTTTGGTGTATTCAATAAAGCAGAAGTAGAAGTTTTCTGGAACTCTCTTGCTTTTTGATGATCCAACATATATTGGCAATTTGATGTCTGGTTCCTCTACTTTTTCTAAATCCCGTTTGAACATCTGGAAGTTCATAGTTCAAGTACTGTTGAAGCCTGGCTTGGAGAATTTTGAACATTACTTTGCCAGCATGTGAGATGACTACAATTGTGTGGTAGTTTGAACATTGTTTAGTGTTGCCTTTCTTTGGGATTGGAAGGAAAACTGACCTTTTCCTGTCCTGTGGCCATTGCTGAGTTTTCCAAATTTGCTGACATATTGAGTGCAGCTCTTTCACAGCCTCATCTTTCACTATGAGTTGAAATAGTTCAACTGGAATTCCATCACTCCATTAGCTTTGTTCATACTGATGCTTCCTAAGGCTCACTTGACTTTGCATTCCAGGATGTCTGGCTCTAGGTGAGTGTTCACACCATTGTGGTTATCTGGGTCATGAAGATTTTTTTTGTATTGTTCTTCTGTGTATTCTTGCTGCCTCTTCTTAATATTTTCTGCTTCTGTTAGGTCCATACCATTTCTGCCCTTTATTAGGCCCATCTTTGCATGAAATGTTCCTTTGGTATCTCTAATTTTCTTGAAGAAATCTCTAGTCTTTTCCATTCTATTGTTTTCCTCTATTTCTCTGTATTGATCACAGAGGACGGCTTTCTTATCTCTCCTTGCTAGTCTTTGGAACTCTGCATTCAAATGGGTATATCGTTTCTTTTCTCCTTTGCATTTAGCTTCTCTTCTTTTTTCAACTATTTTTCAGCTAAGCCCTCCTCAGACAGGCATTTTGCCTTTTTGCATTTCTTTTTCTTGGAGATGGTCTGGATCCCTGCCTCCTGTACAGTCTCATGAATCTCCATCCATTGTTCTTCAGGCACTCTGTCTATCAGATCTAATCCCTTGAACTTATTTGTCATTTCCACTGTATAATTGTACGGGATTTGATTTAGGTCATACATGAATGGTCCAATGGTTTTCTCTAGTTTCTTCAATTTAAGTCTGAATTTTGCCATAAGGAGTTCATGATCTGATCCACAGTTAGCTCCTAGTCTTGTTTTTGCTGACTGTATATAGCTTCTCCATCTTTGGCCGCAAAGAGTATAATCAATCTGATTTCAGTATTGACCATCTGATGATTTTTCTTTCTTTGCATCTTTCTTTGCCTTCCTCATTCTGTAAATAATTTTTATTATTTGGGGCTCATACCATATACACATGTGTTTTTTATATATATGTGTATATTTATATATATACATATAATATGAGTACATATATTATAAACTATGTTTATATAAAAATATATTAAATATGTAATGGATTATATATTTATTTGGGCTTCCCAGGTGGATCAGTGGTAAACAATCTGTCTGCAATGTAGGTTCAGTCCTACATCATTGGGTTGGAAAGATCCCCTGGAAAAGGAAATGGCAACCCACTCCAGTATTCTTGCCTGGGAAATACTATGGATAGAGGAGCCTAGTGGGCTGCAGTCCATGGGGTAGCAGAAGAGTTGGATATGACTTAGTGACTAAACAGCTATATATTCTTGTATAATATAAAATCTACAGATGTATGCTAGCACTGCCATTAAAAATTAAATAAGACGTGGATCTTGTAATCAAGATGCCAGTCTTCCTTTATGTTACTAAACAACTCATCTCTTTTTTGAGGAAACCCAAATACAAATTTTGATAAAAAGAAAAGAAATACATAAAACTAGGAAAATAATGCATCACAGTGAAATAGAAATAAAGCAGTCCACCACCAAAGCCTTAAATGTATTCCATGTAAAATTTTCACAAGAGATTTCATTTCCTGGTCAGTTATTTTTAATTAATCTTGCTGTTTTACTCAAGAATCAAAATTAAAGAGACATAGTACTAAAAGCAAAATTTTTTTTCAATGATATCTAAAAGATATGATATTTTTAAGAGGAATTTACTTTTATCCCTGAAAGATTGCACTATTTTAAATTCATAAAAGCTCATGATTTTGTGGTTGACCTGGAGCCTTCATCACTACTAATGTATCTTTGAAAGAATCCATTCCAACTGACTGACTCATAAACAAGTTTGGGGAGTTTATTTCTTTGGTAGCAAGATCGACTCTATCACCTAGAATTTTGGTATTTGCCTGTTTAGTACCATTTAAATCAAATTGATGCGAACTTATTATTTACTATTCAGAGTAAAGAAAATTACCACTTAGGGAGGGTTAATTTTGTTCGAACTCCAATTCAACACACTCTGCGTGTATTCTGTATGTTATTCTTCACAATATCACTATATTAGGAACTAGTGTCAGAGATGATGCAAACCAGGATAACAAATGATTACATAACAAAAGAGACTTGTTCATTTCCGTTATGAATATGAATTTCAAGAACCAAAGATATGTATTTTTAAAGTGGATACTTTTGTTAGGTAAGCAGTTGTATTTATTTATTTATTTATTTTTGTGTTCAAGAAAGCTTACTTTGATTGAAACTGATAATGCTATGTGACTTCTGGCAACATAATTTATTTGTGCCTTGTGGAGCTTTATGGGCTTCCTTGGCTTGTCCCTTGAGACAGAGTTGGGAGGTAGGCAGAGCTATTCCAAAAAGCCGGCAGTATCAGGCCCGCCAGGGCTAGTGCCCTTTCTACCTGCTCTTCTGGACACCAGATGCTTCCCTCTGCTGTTGTGACAGTCGGGACGGTTCTGTGTCTTGATTCTTTTCATCATCCTGCTGAGCCTGATCCTGAACTTTTGACAGTAGCTGCTGCTTAATGACAGCAAGGCTGTTGGTGAAATGGCTGTTGCTTGTGTTAAATGATCTATGAATCTATGATCAAACACTGTGGTCTGGAGAAAGTGGGTGTAGAGCGAAATGTGGCCTGACCATTTAATAAGATGAATTGGGAAAATGTTGTAAGGGAAACCAAATACAAACAAGGCTTAACAGGATGGTCATCAGAAGATAAAGACCTCCTTATTACAGCATGGGAATGACCTGGCTGATGTTTTCAAGTTCAGCAGTGAGTCACATTTTGGGCTGAGTCTCAGGAGTCAGAGGGACTTCCCAATGAGCCCACTTTTTAGTGGCCAAATGCTACTTACACACCTCTTCTCTGCATGCCACAGGTCCCTGTGATTTATATTGGGCAAAACAAAGAAAATGAAGTCTCTCAGTCATGTTTGACTCTTTGTGACCCTGTGGACGGACTGTAGCCCACCAGGCTCTTCTGTCCATGGGATTTTCCATGGCCAGAATACTGGAGTGTGTTGTTATTTCCTTCTCCAGGGGATCTTCCCAACCCAGGGATTGAACTTGGGTCTCCCACATTGCAGACAGACTCTTTACTATCTGAGCCACAGGGAACCCCAATGTTGGGCAAAGCAGAGATTATTCTCTACTTCATAAAAATTCGTTATTAAGAAGGTTTTATGTTTTACCATTTTAAAGATTTCAAAAAGGCAATTGCAAAGAGCTGTGTGAATATGGAAACTGTAAAGATTGAGGAGAAAATCTCTGTTATTATTAAGCTATAAAATCAATGATGGGATTTGTACACTGCAGAGACTTAAATGAACCTCAAAATGTTTCCCCTCTGCTTTCAATTAGAACTAGATGTTTTAAAGCCTACGATAAAGTCTAAGATAAACAGAAATAAGGGCTTCCCAGGTAGAGCTAGTGGTAAAGAACTCGCCTGCCAATGCAGGAGACATAAGAGACTCGGGTTCGACCCCTGGGTTGGGAAGATCATCTGCAGAAGGAAGTGGCAACCTACTCCAGTATTCTTGCCTGGAGAAGCCCACTGACAGAGAAACCTTGTGGGCTACAGTTCATGGTTCGCAGTTGGACACAACTGAAGTTACTTAGCACACAAATGGAAATAAATTCATGCTTTGCAAATCTTGACCAGACCTTTGATGCACAACCTGTGACTGCTGGTTAGGACCTGCAGCACCCAATAGATTGAGTTCTTAATACTGCATATGGACAGAGAATGGCAATGTGACCTTCAATGTCAAACTGCCTACAAGTTGACTTGAGTCATATTACACCAGATCCACTCTAACAGATGTCAGTTGACCTGCAAGAGAAATGTATTGGCTTGAAGAAGTTGCATTAGTCTTAAATAATTTTTGTTTTGTGTTGTTTGGTTAGAGGAGTGTTAGAGGCTAGATTTTAAACAGTGTCAGAGAGCCAGAGAAAATGAGGGGCTAGGAAATAAGTTCCTCCTAATCGATTCCATAGCCAGTTGCTGGACAGGCAAGACCATTTCCATAAAATTTAAATGAGACATTTAAATTGGCTCACTGTATAAATTACTCTACGTAGATATTCTCTTATCTGACATCCATGCTGATTTAGATCAGTCTTGCTGCTACATGGAGTGTAGTTTATGTAAAATGGGTAAGGATTTTTTTTTTAAAAAATTAGGTTGGCCCAGTGAGCAGGTTAAACTAGAATAAGAGGAGAGAATATTTCTCCCAACGCTTACATTGCTCATAAAATTAGATGCAAAGATCTTACATTAATGAAAAATTAAATTTGAGCTCTTCATTACAGAGATATAAGGAATTTACAAGTTATAGTAGGATGATTCCATAATAGGAAAACCTCTGGGTTCCAAGAGCCTATAGTGCTTCATTTGAGGGAAAAGAAAAAATATCATCAGCAACTAAGGACAAAATGGAACCCAAGTTTGGGGATTGAATTTCATGACTCTCCTGAGCCCCATAGGTTAGCTCTGCTGAGAAGTGGAACATTCTCCAAAGAGCAAGGTGTGAATAGTGAGGGGAGTTGACTCACCCAATCTGTCATATCTTTCCTTTGGCTTCCTGCCTTCCCCAAATACACTGAGGCTGACTTTAATCTTCCCTTCCTGCCTCACCTTTGTTGCAGAAGTGGTACAGTAGCTTCGCATCTGAAACTTCAACTTAATTAAAAATAAAAATGTCTGCCCTGAGGTTAGTGTTAAAAAAAAATGGCATGAGTTCTTCTAAATAAACACTTGGTCCCTACATAATTTCATCATTAACATGAGAATACTGTAAAAACAGAGGTGTTTTTAATTACTCTGTTTGTTGTTTTTTAAAATATGAGTTCTTTTCTTATTGAAATACAGAAAACAAATCTCGTAATTATGTTGATTCTTTGAAGAATTAGAGTATTCTCATATATTTGATTCTCCAAAATATTAGAATATTAGAATACACATTCCTCACAATTAACATTTTGTATTTTTAGGTACTTTAAATTTATATTTGGAAAAGTATTTAGAAATTCATGTAGTAATCTTTTTTAACTTTTTATTTTCTATTGGGGTATAATATGTAATAATATGTTAATGAGCTTTATTATATTCTCCAACTGAATGATATATATATACTGATAGAATACCAAGGAATTAGGGAATTTTGAAAGATATAAACATTACAATGATTACAAATCAGGTAGCTTAATGATATCTGAGGGAATCTGGAACTCAAGGTGCTTGAAGGTCATATAGACTCCAGGAGTTTCATCTGTCTCCTCTTAGGGACTGAACTGTGTCTTTCCTAAATCCCTATGCTGAAGTTCTACCCCCACCCCTGACTACCTCAGAATGTGACTGGATTTGGAGACAGGGTCTTAAAAAGTTAATTAGTTTAAAATGTGGTTATTAGAATGAACCTTAATCCAATCTAACTGGTGTCCTTATGAGAAGAGGAAATTTAAATACAGATACATACAGAGGGAAGACCATGTAAAAACCCAGGGAGAAGAGAGTCATCTACAAGCAAAGGATAGAAGCCTCAGAAGAAACCAACCTTGACAATACCTTGATTCCACAATTTATAGCATCTATAACTGTGAGAAAATAAATTTCTGTTTTTTAAACCACTCATTCTGTAGTTCTTTGTTATGGGAGCCTTAGCAAACTAACAAAGTACTCCAGGGATTAGAAAGAGGTAATGTCTTCCCCCAATTGCCTTGCATATTTCCCCCAAAATAATAAACTCCGAGACAATCTAGTTGATTAACTCCCCCAATAATTCACTAATTAATTCATACTTTTAACAAATAAGCACTAATTGATTATGTTCTATCCACTGGTCACTTGCTAAATTCTGGAATAAGGATAGCTTCTCAAGTAATTCAGAGCCAGCAAAAGACACAGACATGCAGAAGTAATTGCTGTCAACGTGGGAGATGTCAAAGAGAATGTATTTATCTCCTTATATATTCACTCATTTTCCAATTCCAGGGCATACTTATTGAGATTTTATCATGTGCCAAGCATTGAGCTGGAGGAAAATTGAACTCTCATTGGAAGATATTTCAATAAAGTTCTCGCTAGTAATGTGTTCATTCTCTAATGAAGAAGGAAGGTTTTAGTCAAAGTATTATAGTGGTTGTCATCTGGTTATCCCACCAGTATTGCAAGCTGGAACCTCCGTAACAGTGCTTATTATCTTCCCCCAGATGAGTCTGTTCTTGCCAATTCTCTCATCATGTTCCATGGCTCATGCATCCAGTCACTCAAGTCAAAACCTGAACTTAACCTTGAGACATGTTTTTACTTTAGCCCCATATCTATTAGATCATCAAATCGGAGGACTTTCCTCAATATCTCTAAACACTTCCTTACCATACCTCATTCTCCATTGCAAGGCATCATCTCTTGCTTCAATTAAGTTAGACTTAATTATTGTAAATCTAAAATCTATGATTTAGATTATTATCTTCTTTAGTAGGAGGACTTCTACCTCCTATTGTCTCTCATGCTAATCAACCTTTCATGTTGACTCCAGAATTATATTTCCAAAGCAAAAATATAGGTATGTAACTTCCTTTCATAATATTTTCATGAATGCTGATGAAATGCATTGAGAATTCCTTAATCCAAAATACTATATTACTATATACGATATCAGCCATACTTTCTATCACTTACCAGAACACATCTTATACTCTTGTCAAAAGAAAATTAAGATTTTGAGATTTTAAATATAGACTATAAGCCTGAATAGAAATAGGGGGGAAAGGGAGGATTTTTTTTCAGTAATAGTCACACTAAGGAAAAGATGACCATCTTGGATTGTAATATTTGTGTGCCTTTTTTAATATATATGATTCAGTGTTTATTAAACTACATGTTCTTGTTTAGGTATTACTTATAATTATTATCATCATCATTCTCCCTGCAATATGCATATAAGACTTTGATCAACAGAGTAAATCAGTTCAACATGTTTTCCTCAATTTTATCTTATTTTCTGGGAGAAATCTATGTAAAGTCATATAATGGACCCATTAAAAATGTTTAATCAAATTAAAAATCTCCATATTCTTTTCTCACATGATAAGGAGTTTTCAGTAAAGAATATTTTAAAGGAAAGTTAAATCACTCAAACTTTTAACTTGATGAAAGCTATAGCAAAAATTGTAGTAGTGTTTCATGAATTAATAATATATATATTACTTTTCATATGGGCTTCCCTGGTGGTTCAGAGGTAAAGAATCTGCCTGCCAATGCAGGAGACACAGGGTCCATCCTTGGGTCTGGAAGATCCCCTAGAGGAGGAAATGGCAACCATTCTAATATTCTTGCCTGGGAAATCCCATGGACAGAGGAACTTGATGGGCTATAGTCCATGGGGTCACAAGAGTCAGACATGACTTAGGGACTAAACAACAACAATATATGTATTATGTCTTATGATCTCCAAATTTTATGTGCTGTATATAACTCCAGAAGGAGAATCAAGGAGTTACTGAATATAGCTAATAATGTTTTCCCCTTACATTAATTAGTTTGCAGTCTGCTAAAATATAATTCAGGAGACATTTCTTCAGAATAGTAAATATTCAGAAAAAAACTGACATACTTTAAGTCGACCAAAGAATAATTCTCTCAATTATTGATAGCAAAAACTGACAATCTGAATCTTTAGACATTGCATTCTTGTTTTTTTTCCCATCAAAAATCAAATTACTGATATTTCTAGCTTCCCATTTTGGCATTGTTAGAAATATTAAGAAATTCTTTTCAAAAGAATCGGGTGGAATCGGGTGGAGAGGGAGATGGGAGGGGGGATCGGGATGGGGAATAAGTGTAAATCTATGGCTGATTCATATCAATGTATGACAAAACCCACTGAAATGTTGTGAAGTAATTAGCCTCCAACTAATAAAAAAAAAAAAAAAAAGACCAACAATTTCTGGCCATTCAGCCATGAACATTGTCTTCAGACATTCAAACCTGCAAGAGCCACCATGGAATTCATGTGTGTTCTGTGAGGGAACCATCGAAAGACTGTAAGGATGTCTGAGAATAAAGGCCCTGAATATTATGCTAAGAAGCACTGATCGTCAAAGAGAGAAAAAGAACCCAGCTTGATTTTAATGAAATCTTTTTAAAGTGTAGCAGAGGTGAGGAAATGTGGAAAACATCAGTGATTTGGGAAGAAGATTGGAGGAGACCTCTATTTTATTCAGAAGACTACTTGGTACCAGAAAATAATAGATAGTCTCTTGGAAATGACTTAATGGATGACCCTTGTTCTGGACTGATATACTCCTGTCCAAACCCGAAGTTATTACCCAAACTGGATCTGTTAAAACCCTCTTTCCTACACTAGTTGGGATCAGAGATAGAAGTCTCTCATTGCCATTCCCAGGGCTTCTTTTTAAAAAGCTTTTCCTGCTCTACAGGTTTTGAGGCTAAATGGAAGTTTCCAGCCTCCAGGGCTGCTAATTTAACAGCTTTTGTAAGTATTAGAGTTCAAGGAAAATAATCCTTTAAAAAAAAACTGTACATTAAGTGATTTCTCACTAAATTATGAGAAAGGCCTTGCCTACCAATTACTAAGTATTAAAAAGTTACCAATTATTAGGGGCTTCCCTGACAAGGTCATTTATAAAAGAATCATTCAATCTAGCTAGAGAAACCACTGCTGAGAACATAACTAAAAACAATTCTTCAGCTAAATTCTAAGGAAATTAATGTTTCTGTTATCTATATTTATATTTAGAGAAGGAATGGTGAGAATGTTTCATCCTTGAACTGAGAAACTACCTCTGAGCTCTTTGCAGAGAAAAAGAAGAAAGTTTGATTGCAACGGCAGGCTAGAACAGTTTGGATGTGCAGGGTATTGATTTCTCTCCTGTATTTATTCCATTCTTGTGTTAGGAAACGTTAAGTATCTGGAGAGAGATGGCAAAGTAGACATGTTAAAAACAGTTTGACATGATTGAGTCTTCATATTTGTCAAGGTGTTTACCAGCTCTATAAAATTGTTTTGTTTCACATTTTTGTACTCAATAGATGTCATGTCCTTGAAATGTGGCAGATTCACGTATCTGAAGTATCAGTTTTTCAGTTTAACACCAGACGCAGTCAGTTCTGTATTAGGAAGCAGTGGTATGTTGATATACCCACAAGTTTTTGCTCCCTTTTTTACTAATAAAACAGTTGGTAAGTATAAGGAATTGTCTATATTGTACTGTTAAGCACATGGATCAAACACCATTCTTAGCCCTGTATTCTACCAGCCATGGCCATCCTTTAGTCATGTCTCAAAAGGTACCACAGTTCCCAAGTTGGTTTCTCTGGGAACTGTAGAGACAGTTGAATTACAATTCATAATTGACCAGTCACTAGCCCTAGGGATTTTTTCTTCATCCGCCAAGTTTCCATGAGCCCTGTGGAGTGTGGAAAGTGGTGGCCCCTCCCAGTTTCCTGAGTCCTTTGAGGCAGAGCCAGTGAACCACAACCCTCTGTGTTCTGATCACTGGAAGGGGTTTTTTTTTTTTTTTTTTCTTTACAATTCATTCAGAACTGCTTTGATTTTCTTAAAAGACTGTTATCCCAGAGAACAATGCTGCTTATTTTGGATTGTTTTGTGTTCTTCATACCTGTTGAGCTCAAATTATGCTAAAGCTGCCAACTCACTTTATAAAGAATCAACTGGAAAACAATTTGAAAATGTTACCTTTTTGCTTCCTTTACAAACTTCACTCCAATATAACCCAATATAAAGGGAATGATAACTTGTTAGACTCCTAAAATGTCTCTTAGTTATGCCTCATGTGAAAGCTATTTCAGATACTGTTTTGAGTTCAAGAATTACCAGACCATGTCTTAAATAAATTTATGGAGAACTCCTTCACAGCTCTTGAAAGAATATTTTGTATTTTTCTTTCTAGGTTTATGTATAATAAGTGTTGGCATCTGAAAATGTGCTAGTAAATTTAGGCATTGAAAGTCTGTTAAATTTGACACTAATATAGAATAATTCCAAATAAGCCTGATAACCAGAGGCATTATGGATTTGGGGATATATCCAAGTACATTCCTTCATTAGTTGATATATAAATAAATTACCAAATTTAGATAACTTGGGTAGTTGCATTTGGAATTATAATTACTCAGAGTTGTATTAACATTTTTTTTAATTTTCCATGAATATCAATTTCATCTAATTTGATGACAGTGGTAGACTGATATGACTACTTACCATTTTAAATTCACATCAGGGTCTGTACAGTGCCTGGACTATGTTCGGGTCAGAGTGAGTGTGGAATTGCCATTCTTCAGAGAAATGGAGCCTGTAAGCACCGACATCATAGAGGCAACTCTAATGCTACTAGGAGAAAAACACTTCTTTTGCTTACCATCGTCAGTCACCTTATTGATCACTGGTACCCTGAGAGGAAATGTTACTATCAGTGGTACAAATTAAGCTAGAGAAGTAACTCAATTAACATGATTCCAATGCCACAACCACTTTTTCAAGACATGGTCTTGCTCACTCAGTGCCTTTCCTGTTTCATTGATTCTGGGCACTTGGTTTCCCTAAGAATATATATGACCAAGTGCTCTTTCTTTTGCTCTTATGGTTTACCATAGTACAAATTGCTGCAGATGTGAGTGTTCTTATTGGCATACATGGAAGAATGACCTTACGTTTTACTGCTATTATAAAAGCACAGTTTAAACCAGCCTTTCAATTTTTGTGTGACAGAAGAAGGGGCTAATCTTATGGGTCTTGACCTCTCTTGAGCATTCAAATTATTGATGACAGAGCACAAGGCTCTTTACATTCCCTGCTTGTCATTTTCTTGGCCTTAGATGTCTTCCAACCCATTTCAGTGCATATGGCTTATTGATGTCCTGCATTGGCAGGTCATGCCTCTTCTCAGCCTCAACATCTCTGGTCTACTCTTCCATAAGGACTAAGGAAAGAAACAATCTTCCTGAGCCCCAGACCCGGCTTTCTACATCTCCAATTCACAACAGTAAAAATATTACTAGTGTTGTTCTTCTTAATAAGAATACCTGATCAATGCATTATTTCAAGCAACTAGTTGGCCATCCAATTTCATCCCTCACATTTGTTCCTAAAGTGGATCTTCCTTGGAGATGGTTTTCATTTCTTTCTTTACAGATGTCTCAAATCAGTTTTACATTTATTTTTTCCTGAAGTTTCAATGAGGATTCCAGCTCCTATGCTTATTCTTTTCTTATCCATTATCAATACTCTATACAGATATAAGCAGGAACATTTTCTAATGCCTCATAAGGATGCACAAATGAAAAATATAAACTTCTTAGGGATATACTAAAAACAATAAAAAGAGGTTGTAAACAATACTCAAAGGGGGTACCCTAAGCCATCTGTCAGTTTCATGGTTTTCCTTGGAGATTCCAAGGTCTCTGCTACCGCATTCCCTCAGAGGGGTTCCTTATGCAGGTGACATCACCACTTTTACCATATACAATTAGCCCCAGAGTGTGTACTGGACACAAAGACACCCACATAGAGTCTGGTCAGCAGAGTGTACGTTGTCCTGGCGAGAGCATTTTTACCAACTGGGTTGCCTTAAAATGGATGAGACTGACAGACCCAATCAGATTTTCATCTCTTTTGTGAAGTTTGAATGGGACATTCAAAGAAAGGCTGAAGACAATAGGGGGGTAAAGTTGCTGAGAGATACACAGAAAGGAAGCAGTAAGCAGAAACTATGGGGATGTAGGACTCAGGGTTAAGAAAATGCCTCAATAGAGAAAAGAATAATGAGGGTCAGCTTGCAAGTGACAGCAGGGGCTGTAGATGCAGAGAGAGAATGAGTGAGTTGGCATCATGTGCAAAGTGAAACAGGGAGGAGAGGTGACTTGTGCTGAGACAGCTTGCTTCTCTAGAGCTATTTTTACTCTAAAGGATCGTCCAGTTTTCCATGGGACCTGGCTGTGTGGTTGTGGTATATTCTGACAGTTGTTTCTGTCAGCATGAACCAAGTTAGGGATCTATATTGCTCTTCCACATTTCCCAATTTATCTTCTCAAAAAAAAAAAAAAAATGGTCAGAGGGTATGACTATTCTTAGGAGGCAGGAAAAACTAGCACACAGTCATAGTCACTTTTGGTGAGGGGGAAGGAGTGTAGATGATCCCTAGCTTAGATTACTTACAGTCATATTATGCACAGGTTTAGAGCCTGTGTGAGAAAAGTTACAGATTTGGCCAAAAATTTGTTTACATTAAAAGTGGTAGTAAGAGAATTGTCAGGGTATGTATTTCCCAACTGTTTCCTGAAGGACATGTATTGAGGCAATGCTTAATAATGAGAGTTTAGAATGAGAGTAGTGTGTTAAGTTTGGAAAAGATTTAGCATGTATATTAGCTTATTAAAAGCTCTGTAAAGTCTTGCAATGAAAAACAAATGTCATTTCTGTTTAACCTAGGTTAAACTTCTGTTTAACCTACCTTTTCATTCCATTAGAGCAACAGATAGTATCTCACCAAATTATTTTTTCTGTGGTATGCAGTTTTTAAAACTTCATTCTATATAAATGATCTTAATATATTACATCTTATAAAAAGATAGCTGTCGAGATTGTACTTAGCTGTGAATTATTCTAAACTTTGAAATTTTTATTGCTACTGATGTCATGCAAGAGGTCTTAGAAATAATACTAAAGGTGTATTGGTTATTGAAATTTCTATAAATACCAATGTGAAAAATTTCTTTCTGTCTCTTCCAACCCACCCTCTGGTTTTATGTAGTAGAAGAAGATTTCCTCTGTGGGTTGTTAGTGCAATTTAAAGGTTTTGTAGGTAAACTTTCTAACCTGAGAAAATTGGAAGAGCAGTAAGAACAAGATGTGAATATGGTCCTCTTAAGCTCTTTGAAACAATGTGATAAAGACTGAAGGGAAAAATAGGGATTAGGTAAACACATATTTCATAGCCCTTATGTGGTTATTATTGGATTTAAATACTACTTGTCACAAGATATTAAAATACTGGGTATTCTGAGGTATGCAATTTGACACAAAAAGTAAAATATCCAAATTTTATGTTTCAGTAAAGAAGATGGTAATTAACACTATTTTAATCAGTCTAATTAAGGGGAAAAAAAGGAAGAGGAAAGAATTTTAATTATAAAAGCAATTATTGATTTAATCTAAATAAGATTTTTAGTAATGTGAAAGTAGACAATCAGTTATAAAACTTTGTGATATCTCCTTAACAACTCTAAAAGTAGAATGGTCAGTAAAATATAGTTAAAGGCAATCTTTATATAATCCAGTAGCTTTTAAATCTGATAATATTTATATGTAGAGTTGTGTGGGGGAAGGCAAGAATATTAAATTTTTCTGACTGTTGAAATTACAAACATACATTATGAAAATTTGGAGCAGCATAAAAAAGAAATTGCCACTCATAATTATAGTGTTTAGCATTATTGACTCTTTTCTATTTGGCAAGTATTTTCATCTAGTCTTTTTTTTATGAATATAACCTTTTACAAACTTGAGATGCTGACTACATAATTTTCCAGTTTTGCCTGTGCTATTATTTTATCAATATTTCCACATTTTTATACAACTTAACCAAATAAAGATTATCAAAAACTCTCCAATCCTCATCTTAAGAGTTACATAATAGTCCATTGTAATTTATTTAACATTTCTCTAGCATTGGTTAATTCAGGTTGATTTCCGTCTGAATAATTTAAAATATGTTTTACCAATAATACGGTGAGGTGTGTAAATCTTTTTTTCTTTAAAAAATCTTTACTTTGGGGTAGATTCCAAAAAGGAGATTGATGGGTCAAATGTTTCAGTGCTTCAAAAACTTCAAATATATATTTCAAATATTTTGTTATAACTCTTGTAAAAATTTACATTCTTTTCTATAACATATTAGGACCTTTACATTTATTCTTTGTGAACTTCTTATTCACATCCTTTCTCCACTCACCTATTGGCTTTGCATTTTTCTTGTTGGTTTTATATGAAGTTTTTTCATACAACTCTTATTTTGCATATTAAATAAAAGTATTGCTAAATATTTTCTTAGATTATTTACTTTTATGTTATTTTAATAAATAAAATATTGGTGATTATGTTCTAAAAGCTATTGATATTTCTGTATTTTTTTCCTTGTGAGCTTAGTATATCTGATTGTCCTAGGACTTATGCAAATTAGGGATGAGTCCTCTCTCTAGTCTCTTATACTTGCTGCAAGAGAGGATTTTCTGAATGCATACAGAAAGGCTAATAAATAGGTCTTATTGCTTATTTCTTAGAATTTTTTTTTTGGAGATGGGGAAGAGGTTTTCTGAACTTACTGCTCCATGGTAACATCTCATGAAGATTCTGAACTTTTCAGTGCAACCAAAATTTTCTCTAGCATTTCACAGAATCAAAGAGAGTAACCTGCAGTACATATAAACAAAGAAGATTTGAACATTAGATTAGATAGAGGTTGTTCTCTCTCCCATAAATGCAGTCTACTACTTAGAAAAGCAGCATCTAAATCTTGGGCAAACTTGTTTGTGAAAAGTAAATGATAGTCACAGATTGTTTATTTCATCTGATTCATAATATTATCTCTTATATTAGCTCCTTTACAGGGTCTGTTTCTAGACTATTTTATTAACCTGAGGTTTATTCTAATATTATTATCACATTTTTTATTGTGTAATTTTATAGTTATTTAAAAATCTTCTATCGTAAACTCAGTACCATTAATTTTCTTTTTACCATTTTCCTAACTATTCATGTTTATTTAATCTTTCTAATAAAGTATATCAGTCTCTAAAATCATCCCTTTGGGATTTTTGTTGGATTTTTATTAAATATATACATTGATTTTAGAAGGATATTATAATAATATCTTTTAATAGGTAACAGAATTTACAAAAGCCAGAATTTGTGATTCTGTAAAATATGATATATAGTGGATTGAAGTTTATTGTAGTTGAAAGAATTGTGGGTTAGGCATAGGAGATCTGGTTCCTGGGATTTTCTGCCTTTGTGAACCTGGGAAAATTAATTGACTGCTCTATGGCCCAGTTTCTTTATTTGAATACTGAAGAGGTTGTACAACACATGGCATTAGAATCATCAATGAGTTCCATTTCAAATTGTGAATATAATGAACATCTGATATTTTTAAAAATAGTTGTTTTCTGTCCACTAGCTTCTTTGGAATACCATCTTAGTTCAACAACCACTCCTTCTCCAATTTTAACACTCCTCTTCTAGGTAAAGATATATTCCATAGAAATGGATAGAAATTACTATGCATTAGAAAATTATGCTTGCCATAAAATAGATTACCTAATTTCAAGCGGAATGGCTATGCACATTACACATATCAAACTAGCATCCTGATTTTGACCGGCTTGGTTTATAATAACATAACCCCACGGTTCCTATGGTATCTTACACAGAATTCCAATGTACAGAAATTAATCGAGTGGAAGGAAGTCATAAGTAACCGAAAAAAAGAGTTGCAAAATAAACATAGCTAGTAAGAGGCTACAAAATGTATCTAATGTAAAACAAAACATGGTTAAAATGGTTAAACATGATTAAAATCCAATATTTAAAGCATATTTATAATTTTAAAGACATCAACCTAAGATATAAAAATAATGCTTTATAAATACTAAACCAAGGTGTTAAAGCCATTGTAACAAAAGAAACCAGATTTTCAGTGTCTTAATATAATTAAAATGTACTGCTGTCTATGTCATCATTCAATGTGGGGTTGTTCCTTGCTGTCATTGAGAGACTCAGTGTCCTTACCTCCTATATATCCAGCATCTTCTAGGCTCTCACTTTTCTCTGCATTTAATAGTATGGATGAGAAAAATATGTAGAAGAAAGCAAACCCACTCTTTTCCACCTAAACCTGGGGATGACATATCACTTCTCTTTCTTTTCTTTTCCTTTCAACTTTTCCTCTGTTGTGTGGTTCTACATAACTGCAAGGGAATCTGGAAAATAGATACCAATGGGGGGCCAAGAAGGAGTGAACAAACACATTTAATGGTAAGAACTAGCAACCTATGCAGCCATTTTGGCCCTGAAATATTATCTCTTTTTATCAACATGGTGAGCACATACATCCCCAATATTGAACACTGAATCCAGTCTTTGCCCCCAGTGCAAAGCCTAAGCCATCTATAGGAGAGACAGCACTCTGTGTCAGTCCAATTATGGCTCTAAACCTGTGCACTAAACAGATAAGTTTCCTGCTCTTTCCATACCCAATGGGCAGGCGTGCTCAATGTTACCTACCCTCGTAATCAAGATGTTAGTGCTTTAGTTAGGCTCCTGTTACTCTCTGGAAGGGACTCACTCACCCATTGTTATTGGTGTCCCTTCTCCCTTACCTCTGAAGGTTTTTTCTTCATCACTTATTCTCCATACCACATCTGAGGTGGACATTTGGGAGTGTGTCCACCTTGGAGACTGCGCAGTATTTTTCCAATTGTTTTTAGTGGAGTGAGCTTGGGTGCCCAAAATTTGTTTGACAGTTTGAACAATCCAAGGCTCTATTTAGCCTGGGCTCATGGTTTTATTGTTACTGTTTGAAAGAGTTTTGACAAAACATGGTATGACTAAGACCCATTGGCTTCTAACATGATCCATGTGCCAGTAACTATATTCCTTCCTAGGCAGTTCTTCAGCTTGATTTACTTCTTGCTTTTTACCCCTCTCCTTCTTCTGTGCTTCAACAGTGCTAACTTGAGATCATCTAGAATCAAACTCTCATCTTTGCCACATTGCTGAATGGCTGCCTTCAACTGCTAATACTTCTAAATCTTCATTATTCAGTCTTTTCCCATATTACCTCCTGTTATTGGCTGCCTAGAATCCAGTTCCAAAACTTCTGATCCTCTCAGCTCCATTTCATTTCTGTCAATTAATTATTTCTATAGCTCATCTATTTCATTTACTACATTGCCAAAGTCAACAATAGCCATCTAATAAACACTAATACAGTGCTTCTTTCCAATTTTCCCAGAGCTGTGTGTTCAATGGCACAAGACCTACCTCCCAGAGTATTATGCAGGCAGTTTCACCAAATATTTTGCCAAAGAATATCAAAGCTTTCCAGCCTATTGGTCTCCAATATTGATTGGTTCTTCATTACACATGGCACACTCACTAAGCCTATTGCTGAAAATTTTTGGATATTTTATATTAACATCCCTCTTTTAGTATTATCTTCTCTCTTGGTCAGCATATGTTAATGGCAATAACAACTCCAACTTTTTACTATCTTAAATCAATAAAACTTTATTTTTCAAATATCAAAATCCAATATGGTTGGCACTAGAGCTCTGCTTCACAAAAATAGGAGGCTTATGTGGCTCAACCATTTTCTAGGACATTGGTCTTTTCTGTTCTGAATAGATGGATGGGGAAATAGAATGAACAGAAAGTACACATATTTTTAATTGCCTTGACCCCCAAAATAATACCTATCACCTCTATTCATAGCCCATTGACTAGAACCCCACTGCACCACTGTGATAACTGCAGTGGACTCTGGGGAATGTACCCTAGATGTATTCACAGGGAGAAGAAGAACACAGAAACTCTGCCACAAGCCTACAAATTACTTAATGAAAAGGATAAAAATGTAGTGTTTGTTAAAATTGTCTGTTACTATCACTTCTTCCTTAGGTCAGCTCACTTCTAATATTAGAACAGAAAAGTGTACAGCAATAATATAGTTCCATCTCTCCACTTTCGTGTGACTTCCTTCCACATTTAATTGTTCAAGTATCACAGTCCTGAAACCTGGAACCTCTAGCTATCCTGTGTGTGCCACGACCCCCGCTCCATTCTCAAAGAGAATTGTTGGGAAAGGCAGGTGGCACTCTTGCAGATGCAAGGAAAAGAATAAATGATGGCTGTTTTAGGCCACTGAATTATAGGATGTTTTCTTAAGCAGGAAGAGTTGATTGCTACATCCCTTAACAGGTAACAAAATGGACTCTCATAAAAGTTACTTGCCAAAATCAAGAGCTGGGGTACATAATAGGATGATTTTATTTCCAGGTAGGTAAGCTTTATAACATTACCTTCAGTTCAAACTTATTTTCTATGGGAAAATACCCTATGCCATGGCTTAAGTTCCAAATGGCAAAGTTTATACACTCTCAATGCAAGTAGAATTAAAATGCTATTAGAGAATGAAGCCTTGTTTATGCTTTTTGTTACGGTTTTCTAGAGTGTAGTTTAAGCACTGGCTACAAGCCACATTGGGACATTAAGTAATCACAATACTAACACATTTCAACATTCAGCTGGCAACAAGGCCTACAATTATAGTTGAGCTTTTATTCTCTGTGTCTGCAATTACCTAACCAGTGAAAGGAGATTTTCATGATTGCCATTAAGGGTTTAATTATGATGAGTCAGATATGAGAACAGTTCTTAGCTAGACATCCAGGCATCCCTGTGGGTAGATTGGCCCATCTGAGGACACGCCTGGAAGGATAGACCAAAACAGTAAAGGCAGCCAGTCTGCACTACTGTGAACTCAGGACACGTCGCTGCTGCTCTGGTTCTCTTTCAGCAGCTTCGTAACGTACAGGCCATCAGTGGGCTCAGTGCCTGGACAGGGCCAGCTGACCTCAGGTGAAAAACACTCTTGTCTGATGCTGTTCTGTTGCTCTAGGAGTCTGGCTACTTACCCCATAACAAAGGGTGACATAAAAGAAAATTCTTAGCATCTAAGTAGTAGTAAACAAAGTAAACACTTCGAATTACTTGAAAAAGAACTGTGAGACTGGATATCGCTAACTCACTGGTTTTGTTTATCAAATGTTCCTGTCACTTTAATAGCCCATTTACAAATGTAATCCAAAATTGAATATTTAGTGGCTTTGTTATAAATCATATCAAACTATTTAAATCTAAGCATGTCAGAAAGGAATGTCATTGGTTTCCTTTAGTTGTTTGACAGTCATGTTTGTTGGCAGATAATAACCAAAAATGCCATTGTTTTTTAAAATCTGTGGAATCCAGACAACACTATGAACAAAGGAACAACTAGGAAACATCTGAGAGAGAGTTATTATGGAGTGTTTTCAGAAGCTAGTTAGAAAGTATGCTATATCATAATGAAACTAAGCAAAGGTGATCTTTTTAATCTGAGTATCTGAAGTACATATTGTTCTGATTAGATGTATGTAAACAGGACAGTAGTAATTACAATATAGACCAAAAAAATCCCTTTAAGTTTTTGTTACATCAAGAGAAGAAACATTATTCATTCTCCCTATGCTGAATTTATTTTAACAAGGACCTGTTGAACCACTTTTATAGCTCCAGGATATTTTTTTCTTCAGCTCAAACCTTTTCTACCATTTCAACTATTTCAAAAATAAGTTTGATGAGTTTTAGAATATACTAGAGCATGAAGGATTTTCAGCGGGAAGTTCATGCTAAGATATATTTTTAGAAAATGTTTAATTACTTTAAGCCTGGGAAACATTAATTTAATTATTCACATTTAAATTTTTCATTAATTAATTTTCCTTAAAATTAATTTAAAGCACAATTTTAAAATATTTTGTCAATGATCAAGTTGAATCAGAATTATGCTTTAAATCAATTTTAAAATGTTTAAATTAATATTTACCAAGTTCTTAAAAGAGTTAGAGCATGCCTCTGTGGCCAGTATTTCAAGAAAATTGCATATTAAATTTAAAGTGAAAATTTTGCAACTCTATAATTAATTGTAGAAATAGGAAAAGATAAAATGCCTCAAATAGCAAAGTCAACATAAAGTCACATTAGAAAGATGGTCACATTACTGAAAAGGGGCAAAAGTCTTAGAAATTAAAACACAAAAAGAGAGCAACATCTATATTACACAAAGTTATAAGATACAATGTATATAAGAGTAAAGAGGCCACTCTCCAGAAGGCTCCAAAAATAGACATCTTTTCTACTATACAGAATATAAAAAGAAAGCATGATTGCATTGCTCATCTAATTTTTCTTTTTTTGTTTTTGTTTAGAGCACACATTTTTGTAGCCCTCACTATAACAGGTTATAGCCACTAGCTAGGTGCTTTGTGGCATCAATTTTTGTAACCTACTAAGTAACTCGTCTTCAGCATTACTGGTCGGGGCATAGACTTGGATTACCATGATATTGAATGGTTTGCCTTGGAAACGAACAGAGATCATTCTGTCATTTTTGAGATTGCATCCAAGTACTGCATTTCGGACTCTTTTGTTGACTATGATGGCTACTCCATTTCTTCTAAGGGATTCCTGCCCACACTAGTAGATATAATGGTCATCTGAGTTAAATTCACCCATTCCATCCTATCTTAGTTCGCTGACTCCTAGCATGTCGATGTTCACTCTTGCCATCTCCTGTTTGACCACTTCCAATTTGCCTTTATTCATAGACCTAACATTCCAGGTTACTATGCAATATTCTCTTTACAGCTTCAAACCTTGCTTCCATCACCAGTCAAATCCACAACTGGGTGTTGTTTTTGCTTTGGCTCCATCCCTTCATTCTTTCTGGAGTTATTTCTCCACTGATCTCCAGTAGCATATTGGGCACCTACTGACCTGGGGAGTTCATCTTTCAGTGTCTTATCTTTCTGCATTTTCATACTGTTTATGGGGTTCTCAAGGCAAGAATACTGAAGTGGTTTGCCATTCCCTTCTCCAGTGGACCACATTCTGTCAGACCTCTCCACCATGACCCTTCCGTCTTAGGCGGTCCTACACAGCATGGGTCATAGTTTCACTGAGTTAGACAAGCTGTGGTCCATGTGATCAGATTGGCTAGTTGTCTGTGATTGTGGTTTTAGTCTGTCTGGCCTCTGATGTGCTCTCTTAGTGCCTACTGTCTTACTTGGGTTTCTCTTACCTTAGACGTGGGGTATCTCTTCATGGCTGCTCCAGCAAAGCGCAACTTGTCTAGGCCAACGACCCTGAACTTGAACGTGGGTTAGCTCCTGACCTTTTCATTATAGGTGACTGGAATGCAAAAGGAGGAAGTCAAGAAACACCTGGAGTAATGCAAATTTGGCCTTGGAGTACAGAATGAAACAGGGCAAAGGCTAATAGAGTTTTGCCAAGAGAATGCACTGGTCATAGTGAACACCCTCTTCCAACAACACAAGAGAAGACTCTACACATGGACATCACCAGATGGTCAACAGAGAAATCAGATTGATTATATTCTTTGCAGTCAAAGATGGAGAAACTCTATATAGTCAGCAAAAACAAGACTAGGAACTGACTGTGGTTTTGATCGTGATGATTGCCAAATTCAGACTTAAATTGAAGAAAGTGGGGAAAACCACTAGACCATTCAGGTATGACCTAAATCAAATCCCTTATAATTATACAGTAGAAGTAACAAATAGATTTAAGGGACTAGATCTGATAGAGTGCCTGATGAACTATGGACAGAGGTTTGTGACACTGTACAGGAGACAGGGATCAAGACCATCCCCATGGAAAAGAAATGCAAAAAAGCAAAATGGCTGTCTGAGGAGGCCTTACAAATAGCTGTGAAAAGAAGAGAAGTGAAAAGCAAAGGAGAAAAGGAAAGATATACCCATTTGAATGCAGAGTTCCAAAGAATAGAAAGGCGAGATAAGAAAGCCATCCTCTGTGATCAATACAGAGAAATAGAGGAAAACAATAGAATGGAAAAGACTAGAGATTTCTTCAAGAAAATTAGAGATATCAAGGGAACATTTCATGCAAAGATGGCCTCAATAAAGGACATAAATGGTATGGACTTAACAGAAGTAGAAGATATTAAGAAGAGGGGGCAAGAATACACAGAAGAACTATACGAAAAAGATCTTCACAACCCAGATAATCAGGATGGTGTGATCACTCACCTAGAGCCAGACATCCTGGAATGTGAAGTCAGGTGGGCCTTAGGAAGCATCACTATGAACAAAGATAGTGGAGTGATGGAATTCCAGTTAAGCTATTTCAACTCATCATGAAAGATGATGCTGTGAAAGTGCTGCACTCAATATGCCAGCAAATTTGGAAAACTCAGCAGTGGCCACAGAACTGGAAAAGGTCAGTTTTCATTCCAATCCTAAGGAAAGGCAATGCCAAAGAATGCTCAAACTACTGCACAATTGCCCTCATCTCACACGCTAGTAAAGTAATGCTCAAAATTCTCCAAGCCTGGCTTCAACAATACATGAACCGTGAACTTCCAGATGTTCAAGTTGGATTTAGAAAAGGCAGAGGAACCAGAGATCAAATTGCCAACATCCGCTGGATCATCGAAAAAACAAGAGAGTTCCAGAAAAACATCTATTTCTGCTTCATTGACTATGCCAAAGCCTTTGACTGGATGGATCACAATAAACTGTGGAAAATTCTGAAAGAGATGGGAATACCAGACCATCTGACCTGCCTGTTGAGAAACCTGTATGCAGGTCAGGAAACAACAGTTAGAACTGGACATGGAACAACAGACTGGTTCCAAATAGGAAAAGGAGTACGTCAAGGCTGTATATTGTCACCCTGCTTACTTAACTTACATGCAGAGTACATCATGAGAAACATTGGGCTGGATGAAGCACAAGCTGGAATCAAGATTGCTGGCAGAAATATCAATAACCTCAGATATGCAAATGACATCACCCTTATGGCAGAAAGTGAAGAACTAAAGAGCCTCTTGATGAAACTGAAAGAGGAGAATGGAAAAGTTGGCTTAAAGCTCAACATTCAGAAAACTAAGATCATGGCATCCGGTCCCATCACTTCATGGCAAATAGATGGGGAAAAAGTAGAAACAGTGGCTGACTTTATTTTTTTGGGCTCCCAAATCCCTGCAGATGGTGATTGCAGCCATGAAATTAAAAGATGCTTACTCCTTGGAAAGATTGTTATGACCAACCTAGACAGCATATTAAAAAGCAGAGACATTACTTTGTCAACAAAGGTCTGTCTAGTCAAGGCCATGGTTTTTCCAGTGGTCATGTATGGATGTGAGAGTTGGATTATAAAGAAAGCTGAGGGCAGAAGAATTGATGCTTTTGAACTATGGTGTTGGAGAAGACTCTTGAGAGTCCCTTGGACTGCAAGGAGATCCAACCTGTCCATCCTAAAGGAAATCAGTCCTGGGTGTTCATTGGAAGGACTGATGCTGAAGCTGAAACTCCAATACTTTGGCCACCTGATGCGAGGAGCTGACTCATTTGAAAAGACCCTGATGCTGGGGAAGACTGAGGGCTGTTGGAGAAGGGGACAACAGAGGATGAGATGGTTGGATCTGACTGACTCAGATGCCATCGCTGACTCAATGGACATGAGTTTGGGTAAACTCCAGGAGTTAGTGATGGACAGGGAGGCCTGGTGTTCTGCGGTTCATGGGGTCACAGAATCGGACACGACTGAGCAACTGAACAAAACTGAACTGAAGTAACTCTACCAGGTAGGCATTGGTATTGCTACTGATGCACAGAGCAGGTAACAGTTTCCCCAGAATCACACAGAAGTAAATGGTAGAGGTGATACCCATTTCTAGGCAGGCTGTTCCAGGGTAAAGGAACAGAATGACCACACTGCACTGACTCTGCAGTAGCTCAACAAGTAACTAGTTCTTTGTCTACATGTATTGCCCCACCTATTTCCAGATTTCCAAGGCACTGGAAATAAGTATATAATAACATATAATATACACACTAGGTATATCGCTATATATACTGCATACACACTATATTATAATAGTGTATGTATGTATAATATTAAACTGAACTTCTCAGTCAAAATAAGTTTCATGCTATTTGTTTTGGAATGTTGAAAAGTGAAAGTGAACGTCCCGTCCGACTCTTTGCGATCCCATAAACTGTACAATCCATGGAATTCTCCAGGCCAGAATACAGGAGTGGGTAGCCTTTTTCTTCTCCAGGGAATCTTCCCAACCCAGGGATCGAACCCAGGTCCCCTGCATTGCAGGTAGATTTTTTACCAGCTGAGCCACAAGGGAAGCCTAAGAATACTGGAGTGGGTAGCCTATCTGTTCTTCAGTGGATCTTCCAACCCAGGAATCGAACCAGGGTTACCTGAAATACATTTGAGAAATTGTGATTCCACTGGTTGAATAAGATCGTGTGTGTCCCAAAGCAAAAATATTTTCCCCCAATTTTTTTCCTTTAGAAGAGAGAACATAACTTATAATTGAGTTCTTTCATTATCAGTGTTAGTTTTAGATAATGACAGAGCTAACCTATAATCTCTAGACTTTTTCAAGGGGTTAAGTACAAGTTTACTTATTATCCTTGGCATTAAAATCTCCTAATTTTTTTAGATTCCATTTTATATAAATCTTTTGCAGCTCACTTTCAAAATCAAGATAGTGCCTGACTGTGTTACAGAGATCAAGTACTATAAAAACCCATTACTGAAAAAAAATGTAAAATAATGACAGCAACACAGAAATCAGAAACTTTCCAAATGATATACAAATAGGAAGTTATAACTCTGAAAGCTCCAGAGACAGCATCACACATTGATTCAAAAACTCTCTATATCATATAAACTACCTGAAAAAAAAGATAGAACTTTCTAGGACATATTTACAGATGACAAAGATCCAACTCAACTGGCAACAAAGTAATCGATCTTGAAGAGGCACAAGATGCATAAGAAAATCGTTTTTGTGGAATGTAAGAGTGGAAGATGTTTCTAAGTTAAAATATTCTTTTCAGCATGTGGAATTAACTCATATCCATAATTAAATATTTAAAAGACTGCAAATAGACATCTGACTTTATATTCACAATCTTGAAAGCTTCTATCCAAAATTTTTTCTTCTTATATGTGCTAATTATATAGTTTATGATATATAGAATTTGTGTGTATGATCTTAAATATTTAACACTTAGAAGTTATTATCTTTAGCTGCTGTTCTCATTGTTCAAACAGTAGAAATTAAATTAGGAAATTTGCTCCACTATATTTTTATCTCACTCTCTGTTCCATTGAGTACTGCTCATGATTAAGAACCTTAATAAATATTAAGTGATGATATTGACTCTTGTACTCTACCTTTAAATATACTTTTGAAACTTGCATTAAATGAGTATACATTTGTTTATATTAATGTATACTTATTTCACAATTAAGATTTTTCATATGTGTGTATATATATATATATACACACACATATATATATGTTTGTACATGTGTGTGTGTATTCTTCAGTATTCCCAGTCTTAAGCTATTGGAAGAATTGGGCTCACACATTTGTTCTCTGAACTTGTGTCAAATACTAAACGTGTTACACCACAGGCTTGAAATGTTTGGAAAGCACAAAATAATAAAGTTCTAATATTCTTATAAAAAGAAAAACAGGCCCCTCAGCAACTGTAGACCATGCTTTGTAAATAACAATCTTATCATTAGACATTTTACAAATATTTCATGTAAGAATAGTGTTTATGAATGTGCCACAAAATACAGACTTATGTGCTGGAGGAACATAGATTTAGGCTCATTCAATAGGATAATCCCTGGGAAGGAATTTAAAGAAATTGATTAACACCAATGAACAATTGTTCTTGGGGGGCAGATATTACAAGCATTAGGAAAAGGGCCTTACAAGTAATAGGAATTCCTGTAATGTCGTTAAATGATAAATAATGGGACTTGTTTGGCTGGAGAGGAAAGAAGTCACTGTGTGTGTGTGTGTGTGTGTGTGTGTGTGTGTGTGTATACATACGCCAGTGTCTTGGAATTAAGATGGGGATGGAATTGAATATCAAATTAAGATTTATATTTAAACTAATACATAATGGGATGTATATAACATGGAAGATGTTGATTGATAGAAAATACTTTACAGAAATGGTGATGACATGAAAATGGCCTTAAGTAAAATGATTCCTTTGACTGCATGTATGGTGAACTAAAATAGGAGGAAATCAGATCCTTGGTGAAACAGAATAGGGAGATGGTCATGTCAGTATAATGCAGTCCGTCTACAAGATGATAAGAGGAATAGGTGAATGGTGTCCATCTTGGACAAAAGTGTATATGTTTTCAGGACACTAGGGATACCTTAGAGGTTTAATTTGTAATAGCTAATTATATATAAATATCCATTGGAGAGAGGAGCTTGGCAGCCTACAGTCCATGGGGTCGCAAAAGAGTGTTACACGACTTAACAACTAAACAACAGCCATCAGTCAGTAGGCTTCAAATTTGCATTTTCTTCAAATTAAGGAAGCACTATTCCATACTTAATTACCAGATTGTAAGAAAAAAATTAGATACAATATTTTTATAAGAAGGCAAATTATATAAATCAATCTTGAAGAGGTAAGAGAGAAAAATACTTAAACACAAACACTCCTAAGAGACTGGTCCATAGTGCCACCTTGTGTTGATAATGTTTGTTTTTTTTGTATTTGTTTTCAAAGACTTCTTGGTGCTAAACCACATACAGAAGTTAATATGGGTGATTTTGCCCTAATTTCAGATTACCTAAGTACTGAAATATGTAGCAAATACATACTTAAAAATAATTCTTGTCCACTAGTCAACTTCTCTGCCCACACTGTCACAAATTATTGTTTTTTGTTTTATTTTAACTAAAATGTGGTCAATCGACTGGGGTCTTAGAAGGGAGTACTGGGAACAGATGGATTCTGTACAGAGTCTAAGGGTAGAACTAATCAAAGTGTGTTGTTTTAAAGAATTTGCAATCAAAGAAGGTGCATGATGAGGGTATGCACATTCTAACAAAACACTGCAATTAATTTTCACTGGGTAGTTTCTTTTTTTAACATTTATTTTTTAAATGGTTACAAGTTACTGATAACTGTAATTAAAAAAACTTTGAATTCACTGTTTTGGAAATAATTGAAATAGCGACTGATCAAATCTGTCTTTAGCAAGTCTTTCATTTTATCTCAGCCTTCATTATTTGGACCAACAGTTGAGTACTATTTTTAATCACTGTCCAAATGAGAGATCTTCTTCCATGAATCTCTGGGGACCTAGTATATAAAACACTTGAGGAAGATTATGAAGACAATAAACTGCAAGCCCTATTTCTAAAGCTACTCTCCAGAATTGTCTCACGGCCTACAAGTCTGTAGGTGCCTTCCACTGAACACTTTTTCTTCCTAGAATATCATAGCAATTGTTTCTTTCCTATCTTCCCTGTCACAATGACTGATTCATTTAAGGGAAAATAAGCTTGAATTGGCTTTTTGTACTTTCTTTTTCCTTTTGTGGGGTGACCTTTATGTCCTTAAACAAAGCCTGTTATTAAATTAGAAAATAAAGATAACATACATAATTTATTTAGATTGTAATCTACCAAAATACAAGACCTGTCCCTGAAAAAAAAAGTAGACTCCTCAGATTCTAACTTAATTCACTTAAACCACTTATTTACAAACTTAGATATACCAACATGACTCTGGAGTCTTTATTTTTTATAGAGAAACAAAAGTGTTAATGTCATGTATACATTATTGTGTATGTGTGTATACCTAGTCGTTCAGTCTTGTCCAACTCTCTGTGACCCTATGGACTGTGCCCCAGGCTCCTTCCTTCATGGGATTCTCCAGGTAAGAATACTGGAGTGGGTAGCCATTACCTTCTCCAGGGGATCTTCTCAACCCAGGGATCGAACCCTGGTCTCCTGCATTGCAAGTAGATTCTTTACTGTCAGAGCCACCAGAGAAGCCAATGATACACACAAAGGTGGCTCAGTGATTAAAAAAAAAATCTGCCTGACAATGCAGGAGACGTGGGTTCAATCCCTGGGTCGGGAAAATCCCCTGGAGGAGGAAATGGCAACCCACTCCAATATTCTTGCTGGGAAATCCCACGGACAGAAGAGCCTGGCAGGCTACAGTCCATGCGGTCACAAAGAGTTGGACACGACTGAGCACAGAGACATATACACGATATATATTACAATGTTTAATTATATGTAAACTTAAAATGTTAGGTTTTACTGTATGTATAAAGTATCTCTACACATGTATATAATATATGTATATAATTCTACTGGAAATTTTGTATTTCTGTGGTTTTGGGATGTATAGATAATAGTATTATACATTCTATATCTTCAGCAGTATGGATAATGACATTTTTATAGTGTCCACTAGGAAATGACTAAAGCATATTATCTGTCTAATAAGGATAATTTTTGATTCTATGTAAGTTTTACTATAGGCAACATTCTTCCCTCTAGCACTCAAGTCAAAAATGTTTTATTTTAGCGAGTTGGAGTATATTAATTAAAAAATCATTATTCTTATGACCACTTCAACAATACACTTAATTATTGTCAAAGAGTCTTAGCTCTTTATAAAAGTACATTTCTTAATTGACAAACAAGGCATTTGTCACTAACAATTACTCAGGTTGTTATGTCTTTCCTTTTCATCATAAACATTTCTGTCATTCCTTTGCAGAATACATATTTTTGTCTGTTAGAAATACATTATTTTTAGGAGGAAAGCTGATCAACAGATTAGGGAATTTGAACTAGCCAGTGGAAAACTTAACTACATAAGCCCACTACACCTAATTATAAAAGATGAAGGTTTTAAAATTTGCATAATTGCAACTATTGGTAGGGGTCGGTAACATATTTGCATTATCTACTTATGTTCCACACCAACACTTTTAAGCACCACTTTAAAAAGTCTGCTAAGTCAGATGCTTGTAGATGTCAGAACATTGTAACCTAAAATGCAGGCTATGCCTTTTTCTACCTGCACCCCTGGGTTCTAAAAGCTTTCTAAAATCAACTTCTAGTTTTTGGTACTATTTCATCTTCCAAATATTGAAACATTTCTTTCTCTCTATTGAGGCACAAGGCAAGAGAAATGCCTGTACCTCTAAACCACGTCCTAAGTACCCATTTATTCCTTTTGAAAATAATCATTTTGTTTGCTATAATTCATAATAACTAATACTTATAGAAATGGCATTCACACAATAAAAGTGCAGAGATAGTCAAGAGAAGTGGTTGTTTATAGAAATTCCCCTCGTCTATCCAGTAACATGAGAACATTTAGCTCTTAGGAAGTTTGTTTTATACCTCCTGAATGTAATATTTAGATTTGATATTTGTGTTTATGCATAGAAAATAAAAAATTTCTACATACCATTAGAATACTCCAAAGAAGGAAAAGTGATGGCATCTCAGTCTACAAAAATAGAAAAAGCTACAAAAAATATGATTTTTCGTTTTCATATTTCCCCATCAGTTTTTATGGAAAGCAATTAGCAATAACTATAAAAATATTTTTTATGAAAGAGGATAGTTAACATTGCAGCTAGGTATATGCTAGCCATCTAATTATTGCTCCAATTGTGGTTTTAGTTTGCCTGTTGTGTTTTTGGTAGTCTCTTCTTAACATTTTCTTCTCAAAGTACTGTATCTCAGAGCATAGTTTGTACTATTTAATTGAAAGTGAGTAATTTGGTTTATTTTAGTCAATCCATGTTAGTAATTTACCCATCGTCAGAACCCTCCTGTTTACCTTTTGTATTGAGGCATTTTCCCCTAAATTCCTACTCTGATTTTTTGTTTGCTGATTTTTATGAAATTCCATATAACCTCCTACCTATTATTTATAACTGCTGTAATAATGTTTAGTTCTTATTGCAATACTCCAGGCCCTGCTCACTTCCTATTTGATATTCCCACTATGGCTATAGTAGCGCATTGCACAGAGCAGGCAGTCACTATTAGTTGAATAAGTGAAGAAATAAATGAAATGCACTTGCTATTATTTTGAAGGCAGCTACTCTGTACTAGTAAAAAAAAAAAAATTGAAGTGATGATCTATCATATTAACATTAGATTATTAAGGTTCTGCCACAAAGGTATTATTCAGAAAATATAGTTGTAATTTTGTGTGAAAAAGGAAATGTGGAATAATAGAAAAACCATGGATGGACTCCAGAATCAGAAAAAAGCAGATTTAAATCCAGGTTTAATTTCTATTAACTCTGTAAACTTGGGCAAGTTATTGCATTTCTCTGAGCTTCAGGTTTGCCTTTTATAAAACAGGGGCAAAATTTATATCTTATTGGGTTTCAATGAGGATTAGAAATAATATTGCTAAATATTATTAAATATATCTAAAATAATATTTCTAAAGAGTCTAGATCCTACATATGCTAATGCTTAGTCACTGCAGTAATGTCTGACTTTCTGTGACCCCATGGGCCGTGGCCTGCCAGGTTCCTCTGTCCATGGGATTCTCCAGGCAAGAATATTGGAATGGGTTGCCATTTCCTTCTCCAGTGATAAAGTATGAAGTGAATGAAAGTGAGTGAAGTGAAGTCGCTCAGTCGTGTCCGACTCTCTGTGACCCCATGGACTGTAGCCTACCAGGCTCCTCCGTCCATGGGATTTTTCCAAGCAAGAGTACTGGAGTGGGTTGCCATTTCCTTCTCCAAAGATCCTGCATATAGAAGCTATTAAATTAATGGCAGCTATGATCATCATAATTTTTACTATCATCATAGCAAATACTCAAAGCCAATTTATCATCCCCCATTTCAATTTTCTTTTTTTTTTTTAATGTTCTTTTTTTTTCCATTTATTTTTATTAGTTGGAGGCTAATTACTTTACAATATTGTAGTGGGTTTTGCCATACATTGGTATGAATCAGCCATGGATTTACATGTGTTTCCCATCCCGATCCCCCGTCCCACCTCCCTCTCCATCCCATCCCTCTGGGTCATCCCAGTGCACCAGCCCTGAGCACTTGTCTCATGCATCCAACCTGGGCTGGTGATCTGTTTCACCCTTGATAGTATACTTGTTTCAGTGCTGTTCTCTCTGAACATCCCACCCTCGCCTTCTCCCACAGAGTCTAAAAGTCTGTTCTGTACATCTGAGTCTCTTTTTCTGTTTTGCATATAGGGTTATCATTACCATCTTTTTAAATTCCATATATATGCGTTAGTATACTGTATTGGTCTTTATCTTTCTGGCTTACTTCACTCTGTATAATGGGCTCCAGTTTCATCCATCTCATTAGAACTGATTCAAATGAATTCTTTTTAATGGCTGAGTAATATTCCATGGTGTATATGTACCACAGCTTCCTTATCCATTTGTCTGCTGATGGGCATCTGGGTTGCTTCCATGTCCTGGCTATTATAAACAGTGCTGTGATGAACATTGGGGTACATGTGTCTCTTTCAGATCTGGTTTCCTTGGTGTGTATGCCCAGAAGTGGGATTGCTGGGTCATATGGCAGTTCTATTTCCAGTTTTTTAAGGAATCTCCACACTGTTTTCCATAGTGGCTGTACTAGTTTGCATTCCCACCGCATTTCCATTTTCTAATTCAGTTATTTCAAATATTATTTAGCTGTTTAAACAATAGCAGCTACAAAAAGATGTTTACTTTCCTAAGGTACAGGAATTCTTTTGGCCTCTAAATATAAAGGCTCTTATGATGAATGCACAGACTTCCTGGGATACCATTAGCATTTCTGGTCTCCATACACTTAAGGATTTTCATGCGGATGGAAGAGAACTGGCTGAAGACTGCACCAGGCATTTTTCTGAATGTCTCTGCCTGTGATGGGAAATTTCCCCTCTCTTCTATTCTCTTTCCCTTTGAACTTTATGACAGGCTTCTCTTATATTAGGAAAATGTTATGATGGGATGGGAAAGAATGGTATACAACATAAAGGTGATTTCTACCAAATATAAAAGTCCAAGTATTTAATTCAAAGTATGTGATGTCCATGGCACTAATGCAATCACAAACTTCCATTCTCTAACACATGGAGTCACAGGAGACATATTACTTTGGTGTGATTTTTGAAAATTTTCTTAATATAAATTTAAACTTTCAAAATTATCATGGACATGCAAAGAAATAGAAGAGAGCACTAAAACCATTGACTATTAAATCTAAAAATGACCATTATTAGAAATCATTTTATAGTTGGATAACAATTTTCAAGGGATTGGGTGATTTCCTTCAGCTGATTCGTGAAATGAAAATGGTGAGGACTGGAATACAGGTCTTTTTTAATACTGCACTTAGGTGTCTTCAGCTGAGCTATATTTAAGCACATAACTGTGAAGCAAATAAAACTCATTATCCTCCAGGATTAGTGTGACTTGAGACAGCAAGTACTCAGGGAAAGTTCAACTCAGATATGGGCATCTCCAAAATCTCTCTTGGTGTCTGCATGACCGGGCTTGCTACTTCTGTTTTGTCTCCCAACAGATTCACATAAGCCACTATTGATGCAACACTGTGTGTGTTTTAAAGTTGTGTGCCTCTTTGATATTAGAATATTTCTAAGAGGAAACATTTTAATTCTAGGTTATATTTTTAAAAAATGTGTCATTCTTGGCCAGCACAACATTTAATCAGATGTAAAGACTTAGAGAAACAATTTAGGAAAAGGAGACTGTAGGAAAAAAAAAAAAAGGCATTTTATTTCCACAGTGTGTCATGCTTTGTAGAGTAAGAGTGTGGAGAGTCAAACTGTCATTTTTTTTTTTAAACAGTACAAATGTAGCTGGAAGATAAGCTATTCAGTCATAATACTATATTCGAAAAAAAGCCAAACAATGTTTGCTTACAAATAAAATATGACAAGAAGATACATTTCCCCAAATTAAAATTGCTTGTGGTATGCTGGCAATTCCCAATAATCAAAATTGCACAGAAAGTAAGGTTGTTTGAGCTAGCTTTTGGTGAATGCATACATTTACTTCACATTTACAGTAAATATTGAGATTTTTTTACTTGCACTAACCCAGGTTCCCTTCAGTTTCTGTTCTCCTGAGGTAACTCCCAAGCCTGACAGTTTCTGTAACTTGACTCCTCAACACTTTCCAGGAAAGAAGGCTATCAGTGGGCCTCTGGTTTCATTGTTAACTCCTTCATAATAGGATAAAGTCTTTTCATCATTTTCAGCTTTTTTAGTCATAGAAATAAAAAGAAAATATCTGGCCACATTTTCTTTTTTACATAAGGTTAGACTGTCACCCCTCAGTAAAATAAAATCTGTACTCAGATTTCTCAGAGTGAGCATCAGATATAAGTGTATGTGTGTGCACGTGCCATGTATTTCCTGTCATATCCTCACCTTGATGATAACGATTGTGTATGGCTCCACATGAGTGTTTTTCTCACTGCAGATCTTTATTTTCTGGTTTTTGAACTCTTGACAAATTTGGTGACACTGTGGCTGATCCACTTTATCCCTGCTTTGTTTGGGGATGGTCTTGCTCTCTGAGGCTTCACTTCCCCCATTTTCATTGACTTCAGGAAAAGGTTCATTAAGCCTGATCTCTCTCAGTCTTTTTTCTTCCTCCCCTTTCTTCTCTCTTCTCCACACTGGACTCTGGGGCTCTTTATTCCTCAGGTCCCCTATAGGTTAAGCCTAAGCTCTTATCCTCTCTTCTCTTTAACTCACAGTCAGCACTGGCATCTGTATTCCATAACCCTCCATATGAATAAATAAAAGCAGGTACCAGCCTCCCAAATCTCCAGGTCTGGCCAGACAGACAGCCTGAGTCACAGCTCCTGTCAAAGTTTTGTATCACCTTGAAGCAAAAACTCCCCAAATGCCACTGAGATTCTTCACTTCAACTACCTGATGTTTAAATTTGCCAGACTCCTGAAGTAAAGTGAAGCCGCTCAGTCGTGTCTGACTCTTTGCGACCCCATGGACTGTAGCCTACCAGGCTCCTCAGTACATGGAATTTTCCAGGCAAGAGTACTGGAGTGTGTTGCCATTTCCTTCTCCAGGGGACCTTCCCAACCCAAGGATCGAACCTGGGTCTCCCGCATTGCTGACAGACACTTTACCGTCTGAGTCATCAGGGAAGCCCACAGAACCTCAAATAATTAACATCAAAAGAAAGACAAATTATGGACATAAATGAAGCACAGTAAGGTAGAAGGAATGGATGTATTAGTTTCTGGGATTAAATAATGATTTCTTTGGAGATTCTTATGCTCTTCAGAGGGTCTGATCTGTAAGAAGGCAACTAGGGTCCCAGCCAGTTTGAAAAGTTAGAGAGGTAGTTTGAACTTGCCAAGATTTTCCACTCTTCGTTCTGTGTATCTGTATCTGTGCTTCTTGGTCTCATGGAAATGTTGCATTTTTAAAATCGTATGCTACTGTTAGGTAGTTGGAACAGGAAAAGGGAGTCCAGAATGGCGGTGGCTAAAACAGAAGGAAGGGAAAGGCCCACAAAAAGAGGACAAAGGAAGGTTCCAGGACTGGAGTGACAACCTCAGGTAGAACGAACAGCACTCCTGGCTAGCCCAGTTTACATAGGGCAGGCCCAGGAGGGGAGGAGAAAAAAGAGGAGCCAAAGGGCCGGGTATCTCTCTGTCTTCTCTTCATCAGCATGCCCGCAAGCCTCAAGGATGTATTTTCCTTTATTTTCTAAATATAACTGAGCTGTAACACGGAGCTATAACGCTGATCTGTCCGAGAGCTGTGACACGGTCTGTCCGAGAGCTGAGATACAATTTGTCTGAGAGCCGTGACACGCTGAGGGCTTTAACATCAGTCGTTTCAAATTTTTGTTATGACAAGACAGAATTGAGGAAATTACACACTCCCCTGACACTACTTTGAAATTATTCCAAAATAATTATTGTCTGAAGAAGAAACTGGTGGGTGTGGGGAGGGTAAGTATTCCAGATCTTAGAAAGTTTTCCTTTTGTTTCTGTTCTTAAACTTGAGATTTAAACAAAGCTGAGCCATTCATATTACCAGTTCACAAAACATTATCATCCTGGGTGTATACAAATCCCCTATCTTGGTAAGTTGGTTGATTGTTGATTTGTTGATTTAAAAACAAATTTTTTTTTTCATCCCTTAACCACACCCATCACTCCCTGAATGGGCAACCATATGGATGTGTAACTTTTTATTATATTATGTTCTTGCAAACTGTGTATTTGGTTATGTGTATGTATTTTAATATAACTGATACTGCTACATAACTCTTTTCTGCTTGAATCTTTTGTGTTTCTAGCATCCTTCCTTTTTTTTTAGGTATAGCACCTGCTCATTGTTTTTAACTGTTCCAAAATGCTCTTGATGTGTACCTACCACATTTGCCTATTTATTAGGGGTCTGAGTTTCACTTCTGAGTAAAGAAAAATAAATACCCTAAAGTTTGTTTCTTCTTTTTCTGTTTGCTCTTGGAGATATGTTTCTGTGTCTGTGCTGGATAAAGGGGATATAATGACCTAATTTAAGGATAAAAACAAAAGGAGAAAGGGTCTGATCAGAATTATGAGTCATTTGCAATAAACAAGATTAAAACTAAAGTCTTTTAGATGCAATACTGTATAGTAATATGGTTCACAGGCTTTCATCTCTCTGGACTTGCTGAGTGCTATTTGTGTGTTTTCTCAGATGCTCAGTCACGTCTGACTCTTTGTGACCCCATGGTCTGTAGTCTGCCAGGCTTCTCTGCCTATGGGATTCTCCAGGCAAGAATACTGGAGTGGGGTGCCATTTCCTCCTCCAAGCAATCTTCGTGACTCAGAGACCGAATCCATGTCTCTTGTGACTTCTGCTTTGGCAGTCTGCTTTTTTACCTGGGAAGCTCCCTGCTGAGTGCTAATCTTGGCTAATCTACTCACTATCTCTAAATTTAGGAAAGTTGCTTCACCCTATGAACATTGGTTACTTCATCTGTAATATGGATACACACAAAATACCTTTGTTTTACCAATCCACAGAGGTTATAAGGAGCTGCTATAACAAATCAACCTGAAATCTTGAGAGATCAAAACTACTGAAGAGATCTTTTGCTCATGTTAATGTCTCTCAGGTTCAGTTGGGAGCTCTGCTGAACTCCCTAGGCCACTGCATGGCCTAGGTTGATAAACTGACCACTGACCACCAGATAGATTTCTGACTGCTGAGATGGAGGGAAAAGACAGCTCTGGAGTCTTTCTTACACATGGGATTTAACACTAAGCCCGCAAGTAACAACTATAATTCTGCATAAAGGTTCTTGGCCATAACTGGTCTTATGACCCTACCCGACTCCAGGAGATCATAAAAGAAAATCGTACTCTGTGCCCAGAAGCTGGAGAATCTGAAATATGCAGTGAAGCATCCTGATGATTACCATATGCCTCATGTGATTGTTGTAAGTATTAATGAAGTTACTTCTTTTCAAGTGGTTTACAATACCTCGGGCACAGCAGACACTGAGTGAATATTAGCTATTATTTTATAATCCTAGGAAGGTATCTGAGGGCCTCTCCAAACTTAAACACTGCATTTTATTACTTACAAATGTTTCTTTTTTCTCTGTATATCATTTAGAAAAATATGCCAACACTTCCTTCAGGTTTCAGGTGAGTGGTTATTTTCAGTACCTTGATCCTTATTCCATTTCTTTTGGCTTTCTTAGCCACTGGTTCTTTGCCAATTCTGTCATTATAACTGCATCATACCTCTTGGATCTACCTGCCCTACTGGCCTTGATGACAATTGGTGACAATCGCAGCTGTCTTTGCTATGGCTTTATTTGTATATTTTGTCATACAAGTAAAGATATTATAAAAACCGAGCACTTTTTTAAAAGTGAAAGGGGGGGCATGAAGTCAAAACTAGGATTGTCTCAGGAAAACTAATGGATAGTCAGTCTATTTACTCAGCAATAAACTAGTGAGCTGCTTTCATAGCTTCTTATGGTCCTCTTACTTCATATGGGTGCCAGCTCACTAGGCTTATCCTAATTTTGAGGATTTCCTTCATTTTTCAAGATATCTCAAACATCACTTTTCCTGGGCATCTTTTCCTAGTTGCCTCATTCCTCCAAAGTTAGTGCATTCTTCCTTTGTGTTCCCAAAGAAACAGGAGTCTACTTCATGTGGTATAAAAATCATATATTTACGTCTGTCTCGTAAAGCTGTGGGGTCCTTGAATACAGGGATCTCATTTCATTTGTCTTTGTATTCCCAGGAACCTGAAGAGTCCTGACACACAGTCAACAATCAATGTTTGTTGCACGGATGAATGCAGTCCTAGAAATGTAATACCTTAATTAAGAAACCAAATCTTTAATGGGGTGGGAAGTGGGTATTTCAGGCATTGTGGAAGGACAGCTGGATAGGTTTTGAGGAAGAAAGGTATTTCTTTTTTTCCCTAAGAATTTGCATCAATCAACTTTGTTGTTTACATTTGAATGCTGGCTCTAATTGATTTGTAGGATTTGGTGTCACTTTATTAGAATCACAGTGCTCTAATACTATCTCTATAGGATAGTTTTAGATGTTCCAAAACTGCAGATATTTCATTAATAAAACAGTAGCAATAATAATCCCATATGTCTTTGGAGGATTTAAGCCCTTTAAATACCTAGACTTTTTTAATTAAAAAAAGTCCCCAGTCCCATCTCTCTCTTTAGCAATCTTACTAAAACTCCCTCCCAAAATGACTGGTGACAAAAGTTTTAAAAATTTGGACAATGGTTCCATAGCCTCTATAACTCTTATTGGGATACACTTTCTCTATCTTCCCTTTTTTCCCACCCAGGACATTCATTATTGTAATAATGACTTCCCTAACTCTGATCTCTCATGCCTCCAAATATTTGCATGTACAGTCATATGGCCAGAGACTGCAAAATATTAATTAGATCCTATGATTCCCTCTCTCAAAAATTGTTAATAAGGTAGATCCCTGTGATTTGAAAATTAAAGACCAGTATGCCCTTTTAAAATCCTTTCAAAGTCTCTCATCAATGAGACCTAGGTTACCTTCCCAGACTTAGGACCTACTATTGCGCAGCACACTTCGTACTCTTCAGTCATACAGTTGCTTCTTGAATGTAATGTGAACTTGCACAATAGTATCTTTTTTAATGTTCTTTTTTCCTTACCTTGTTTTTCTTAAAAAAAAAAAACAACTCTAATTTTTCATTATCTAACTTATAAAGGCTCTTAAATACAAACTTAAATGATGCACCTTCCTTCCATTTCCATATATTTAAAATTTTACCTTAGTTTAGCTTTTGTGTCTCCAGTAGATTTTCAGCTCAATAGAGTCTTTCATGTCCTGTTCATATTTATTCATTTTAGCAATTACTTACACTCCTGCAAATCATGACCAATTTTAAAATTTTAATTGAATTAATCATTGTAAAATAGCTTACTGCATTAGAGCTGTAGTTCTGAAATAAGACATAATTTTTTAAGCTATCGGTTTTGGGGGATGGACTGGACTTTCACAGGAGTTTTATCTTTCTCAAATGATTTTACACAAGTTCATATGTATACAGACTGAGGACAACCTTTTTTATTTTGTGATTTCAGTTTCTTTCTATATATCAAGAGTTATAAAGCAATAATGGAATGTACTTTATAAAAATATGAAAATATTTTCAAAATATACTCAATGATCATGAACACAAAATTTTTAGTATTATTTGAAGCTAAAATCTCTAATAATCTTACTATAAACTGATGCATAATGCCTGTAAGAGTGACATCTGGTGGTTCATAGGGAATGTTACGATTCAGTTCAGTTCAGTCACTCCTGTCCAACTCTTTGCGACCGCATGGACTACAGCACACCAGGCTTCCTTGTCCATCACCAACTCCCAGAGCTTGCTCAAACTCATGTCCATCGAGTCGGTGGTGCCATCCAACCATCTCGTCCTCTGTCATCCCCTTCTCCTCCTGCCTTCAGTTTTCCCCAACATCAGGGCCTTTTCCAACAAGGCAGTTCTTTGCATCAGGTGGCCCAAGTATGTTACAGTAATCTACCAGTTTTAACCTCTAAATATATTTGTATTTTAGTAACACAACTGCCTCTGAACTGGTAAATTAGTCCTAATTATTTTCAATATTTGCTCATGCCTTTCGGGGAAAACTAATATGTTATATGTTTTAGTGTCTAACATATACAAGTTTTAAGTTCATATTTTCAGTTAGTAAAAGTTGGCTAAGTTGCAAATCTGGGTTCTTCTCATGCCTGAAAGGGGTGGAGGGTAGAAGAAGGCATTGAAGTACCTGTAATGCACACCACTGTAACTGAACTCAACCCTCCCTAAACAACCCTGGTCCTCCCTAGAACATACATGCCATCATTTATCCTATGTACCCAGTGTATACTGTGGTGTAACAGATAACAAGACTGGAAGCTTGGAGTTCCAAACCAACCTTACCACTATGAAACTGTGTGACCCTGAGTCAGTTCTTTAATTCCTTGGGCCTCAATTTCCTCACTTGAAAAACTGAGACTAGATCTCCTCCATCTTGAAAATTCTTAATGACAGGGACTTAATAGACAGTGGTGGTTAATTACAATGATATGCCTCTCCTCTGATATTTGTCTGTAAGTGCATGGAGGATAGGTATTTTAAAAAATGATAATAAAGGTTTTTTAAATTTATATTTAGTATTCATATAACATCCATTATCAGAGTACCCAATGGGATAACTCAAGATTCCCAGGACCACTGGCAAGGAGCCAAAGCTATTACAGTCATTGTGAATAAATTATAAATAGCTTAGGCTCAGTTTCTCACACTCAGGAACTGACTAAATGTACCTGCTGTTCTATCCCTATTCAGTAATTTCCAAAGTGTCAGGGAATAGACTCATTAGAATCATCTGGACACTTGTTAACGTTATGTCTTTCTCATACTCCCCACTAAATCTACTGACGGGAGATGACTGGAATCCACATTTCTAACAAGCTCTCCTGGTGATAATGGTATTTATCTTGGTTTAGAAACTGCTTACTGTCATGACTCAGAAATCACATAGATTCACACAGAAAGGGATATTGGTACAATCTAGTTGATGAAAAATAAAGTCTTTCACATCAGGACTTGTAAACTCAAGTGTCTATAGGGCACACACAAGTAACATAAATTTTAAAAGCTGGCCAAATAGGAATTAAGAGGAACTGTAGCAAACACACCCCATTGTAAAATGTGTTTATTTTTGTTTTAGTTGCTAAGTCATGTCCAACTCTTTTGCGACCCCATGGACTATAGCCCCCTAGACTTCTCTGTCCATGGGATTTTCCAGCAAGAAAACTGGAGTGGGTTGCCACTTCCTTCTCCAGAGGATCTTTGAGACCCAAGATCAAACCCGTGTCTCCTGCATTGGCAGGTAGATTCTTTACCACTGAGTCACCAGGGAAGCCCCCCTCCGCCCATGTAGAATAGATAGCCTTTAATTAGCCGTAGTTGTTGTCAGGAGGGAAGCTTCACGGGCTGCCCAGTGCTTTGTAAAAAGAAGATGAAAATAGGGTTCGTATGTGAAATCTCCAATTTGTAGGGCTTGGAGCTAATTCACTGTGAGCTTAATGAAACACCTGTGGCTTCAGGTTTATATTTTCTCTTTTATATATGGTTCTCATGTGTGCCCTCTGTATCACACTTCTGTTTGTCAGCTCCAGTGCAGCTTTCCATCTGATTCATTTAAAAGGCCAGATGATCCTACAGAAAACCCTATATAATGGTCACTTTATATTTTCTGTTGTCATGTCCTTATAAAATTTGTGAAAATCTTGTCTCTCTCATAAAGCTTTTGAGAATTTTATTCTCCAAATGTCTGCAAATATACTCTTTCCAGGTACTTCTCCCAAACAGCTTTCCCATCTCTGTATATTTAACACATTAATGAAGACATTATTCATTTTCTTAACAGATATTTTTATTAAGGCTTTAGCTTAAGTGAAGATAACACTTTCAATAATGATTTTGTTAATCACTAAGTGTATTATATACAATTAGCCTTCATATATAAATTGAAATATTTAAACCTTATTATTTATTCATTATTGAGTGCCTATTACTTGCTTAACATTACTGTTATTAAAAGCAAGTACGGTGTGCATCTCTATTAATTCTAAAGCAGTAGTCAGAATGTTTAAAGTAAGTGAATAAAAAAAGGAACTTTCCCAATGATAAAATTTAAAAAAACCTTATGATGAGGTGTTCTCATGAATCTGGATCCTAAGACAGCTTGAGAGAAAGCCCCTGGGACAAGTGGCAGAGCAAAGAACTTAAAGAGAAACCCAGCAGAAACTTTTCATAAAATAAGTACTACATTTTATATGAATAAGGAATTTCAGTAATTGGTGAAATGTAGTCAAGGTTTTTTGTTTTTTGCTTAGGGGTTTGTGGTCATGGTGAGTGGTGAAGTGATGCTTCCAGGTGACAGGGAAACCCTTGAAGTCTCATGAAGAGAAAGGAAGGAAAATTAAAGCATATAACTCTTAAAGAAAATCCATAACAGATGTATGAGGACTCTAAGACACACCAAAGTACTATTAATTATCTCCACATATTTGAATTGGTCATCTAAAGGAACTTAGGGATTTATTGTAACCTGGAACACATCCAAAAGCCACTATTTCTGAATATATGACATATCACCAAGACTCATATCATTGTAAAATGATATGACTAAATTAATTTGAATGAAGATAAAAGAGATCTAAATTTTATGCCCTATAATAAGCATCACTTATATGACACATTAGTGGAATTTATAGAGGGTGATGATTTATTGAATGTTAGTTATCATCATGGCCTCAGATGAGATGATGGAGAAAGAATAAAAATAAACACAAGTGATTATCTCCACTCTGCAGTAGCTTCAGTTCTATTTAAAGAATACAAATAAAGTACAGGCATTAAAGATGCTTCAGAACAAGGTAAAACTCTGAATGCATAGTGCATTTTAATGTGAACTTGGTCCAATGAGTTTTAAGGAAGTAATGATTCAGAGCACAGTGGTGATAGCTAGGGAAATTAAATAAGATATTTTTAATTTGTCAGCATAGTTAACTCACTTTGAATTTTTTAATTTAATTCATTCAACCATTTATTCATTCAACAAGCATTTAAGTTTTTCTCTGTATTTTTATTAAAAGGTAATATATTCACATGGCTCAAAAATAAGTCATTCTCACTACTGTCCCATCCCTTTCTATTCCCTTAAATGATTGATTTTATTAGTTTGTTTCTTATCCTTCTCATTTATGCAAATACAAGAAAATATTAATGTGATTTAAGAGATTAACCCTTTTAGTATATAAAAAGTCACATATATATACCAGTCTTTACCTTACTTCCATATTATGAGAATTCCCTTTAAAATTGAATAATATTCCAGTCTATGCCATTGTTTAACCCATCTCATATAGATGGATACAGGTTATATCCAATGTATCACTTATATGAACAGCACTCGCATTGCTGCCATAACAATTTTGTAGATGATATTGTGTTCATATTGCTTGTCTTTTCTCACCAAACTTTCTTGATAGACTCCAAACCTAATAATATGTAAATCATTTCTGGTTCAAGAGAAAAGATAATTGTGATCTGTTTATTCACCTATAATTTTATATATGATTATATAAAACCTTATATATAGTTATGAATTATGATTATATAAAACATCTATATATAGTTATATAGATGTAACTATATGTGTACCTGTTATATGTTACATAATATATAATTTTAATTTTATGTACACTATTAGTGTTGGTAACACTCCCTAATATGAGTCACAGAATAGATTATTGTCCATTTCCTCTGAAGCAATTTTAAGATACCCTAAGGCAAATAAAGAGAGATGCCATTCTTTGGTATCCATACCTCACACTGTAATATTTTTCCTAGTAATAATCATTTTTTCAATTTTAATTTATTAGTATTAAGTTATAGATTATTACCCAGTCAAAATATTAACTGAATTATGTCATGCCCCATGGAGTTTTATCATGTTTAAATTTTCAAAACTTGACTACATATAGGAAAATGAAAGGTGTTTAAAAAAACTAGAGCTCAGGTTCTTTTCCCAAGCTCCGACAGCTTGAAAGGAACTCCAACAGAGAAACAGAAGTAAAACGAAACTCCTGGAGCCTTGGCCCACTCGTACAAGACTCTAATTGGCAGCCTTCATAGGGAATTTGTCAGTCATTCAAGTTCTACATACTGCATTTCTGATTAAATTTGAAAATAGGGACACCAGTCTAATACTGTAAGTTGTCTCAAAATTAACAAGTTTCATATTTTACAAAAGTTTGAATCTAATATGCACATTTCTTTTAAAACATATTCATATTTATTGCCTTTTAATATAACTGTTGCTTAACTATCTTCAAACCCTAGCCCTTGTACAAATTAGATCATGTTCATGATATTTTAATTCATGGCTCATTTAGTAAATTTATGTTTTAAAAATTCCTCTGTCTAAAATATTTCAAAGCCTTTCTCTGCAATGTGGGTACATAATAGAACACACTTGACATATACTTTTGAAAATTTTTATTATCCTTTGCTAATTGAAAAAAAAATAATGCTCCTGCTTCAGAAGCTCTCAAAGAATGTTAAAATTATCTGGTTTTAAAATCCTGTACGCTGGTGTGGGATCAATATTATTTTGAAGAATATGTGACTTATGAAAGCTCAGAGTTAGTGGTGGAGCTCAAAATAGAACCAATGAATCTTGGCTCTCAATTTGTGTCTCTAGCTAACCGCATTAACTGGACAATTTTCTTTCATCTGTGTATTATTAATAACATAATATCCTGTGACACAACAGAATAATAGCCTCTTTGTAGAATTACCTTAGAGTTATGTGGCACATGTTTCTAAAGAACATGTTATGTGCAGATATATATAACTTATGGACTGTCACATAATTAAATAATTGCTGGCTATTTAGATCAGGGTTTTAGCTTCCAATAGTCTTAGTCTTATAGATATGGGCCATTTAGAAAAATGACACATCCTAAATTTACCAAGAGGCTTTTTTAAGGAGACTTCAGTTTTCTCTTACCCAGAAACCTCATGAAAAGGGAGGTAGCTATAACTTTTACATCCCATCTTAATTTTAGATCTGGGGTTAGGTCTGAACTGAATTAACTATTGCTCTGGACCCAAAGGAAGTTCATACTGGATGGTACTTTGTATCCCAGCTACTCAGCTTCAAATCAAAGCCAATGGATTTTCCAACTCACATGGTTTTTGGTTAATGTTATTACTATTAACCATTCAAATATCACAGTAACTTTGCTATATTTCCCTACATTTTAAGCTCTTCCCTCCCTTACTGGCAGTGACAGTGTGCTGTCAGGGTTTGCATTTTATTACTCTATTTCTAACTTCTTACATACCTTAAGTGAAGGTTTTCCTCAATGGTCTCCTCTTGAACTTCTTCCTTTCTTTCTGTCATAAACGTCCATAGCTTCAGTTATTGATTATATGAAGTTCATTCCTATATATATAACAATAGCTTAACCTTACTCCTGAGGTTTACCTTCTCGTAATTTCTTCCTGGATTTTCATTAGCAGCTCAAATTCAACTATTTTAAGCTTTCCTTAATTTCTTTACTATTGAAGCTATCAACCTCATACACCATATTATCCTAAATACCCCAAAGTCTGTTTCTTTCTCATTGTCTTATCAGTTCAGTTCATTCAGTCATGTCTGATTCTTTCCGACCCCATGGACTGCAGCACACCAGGCTTCCCTGTCCATCACCAACTCCCGAAGCTTGCTCAAACTCATATCCGTTGAGTTGGTGATGCCATCCAGCTGTCTCATCCTCTCTTGTCCCCTTCTCCTCCTGCATTCAATCTTTCACAGCATCAGGGTCTTTTCCAATGAGTCAGTTCTTTGCATCAGGTGGCCAAAGGATTGGAGTTTCAACTTCAGCATCAGTCCTTCTAATGAATATTCAGGGCTGATTTCCTTTAGGATGGACTAGTTGGATCTCCTTGCAGTCCAAAAGACTCTCAAGATTCTTTTCCAACACCATAGTTCAAAAGCATCAATTCTTTGGTGCTCAGCTTTCTTTACGGTCCAACTCTCACATCCACACAAGACTACTGGAAAAACCATGACTTTGACTAGATGGAGCTTCGTTGGCAAAGTGTCTTATAATTATACATTTATAGGTCTTTTATCCCAACTAAACTGCAAGCTTCTCGTGAACAGAGCCTTATTCATCTTTGTGGTCCTGGTACTTAACACTATACAGCACCTGGCAAGAATGCATGAATACATTATCATTGAGTAAAGGTCTGGAAAACTTTCAAAATATTTGAGATGAAAAGAGATTTGTTTCATGCAGGAAAAGCAATATACACTTTGTTTCATAAAATATTTCCAGAGAATAAATTATTAAAATCTTCTGTATTAATATATTGCAATACCATTGCAATATGTATCATTATTATTTGGTTTTGGGATATAAATAATAAAATTACATTTTTGGATGGAGCAACTTCAAAAATAGTCTTATAACCTTTATGTTCTGGTAATGTTTATGTTACTAAAGTGTTAGGTATTTATAATTATGAAGGAAATACAGTTAAGACCAAAGTATTTACAATCGAATTGGATTTGATTATCCATTAATACTAAATGGGAGGTTCATGACCTGAGCCTAATGGGCCCTCTACAAGTTGTAGTGGACAATTAAACGACTCAGCAGTGAAACTGACATTGAAGAGCAGATTTTGCCTGCCAGCCACTCTCAGGGTTTGAATTTCACTGGATCGTGTTCCAAAAGGTCAGCTCTGGCCAGATGACCAGTCCAGAACTGCAGATGGTAATGTGGTCACCTGACCACTCTGGGGCTCCCCAACCTGCTGCACAGGCTCAAGTTCACTGAAAGGTCATGGCAAGCTCTGTGCCACTAATCTGGAATACCATAATTCCCAGGTACTCTCTCTTCTACATTATGTAGAATAAAATACTCTTGGTCTTCCAGCCAGAGGATAAAATCATGACACTGTTGTCACATTTGAAAGTTAGCAACTTAGCTATAGAAAGCGAGACAGCTTTTTCAGAAGAATGTTTATATTCTTTAAATGAAACAGCATTTACATACTCACCAGATCTTGGGAGACATTCAAGACACCAGCGTTCAAGTCTGACCATGCCAATTACTAGCTACATGTCCTTGTGCCTGTCATGTCATCTCCTTGAACCTCTGTTTTATTTCCTGCTATAAGCTGGAGAAAACGGTGCTATACCTATCCTACCCTGCCAACTTCAGAGAGTTGAGAAACACAGCATGTAAGTCATTGGCAAACTCTCTGGTGATACACAAACATACTATCCATTTTGTTTCTGCTTGAATGAGTCTTTTTGTGAATCTCCAAAGAAAAATGTGGAAAAATTTTTTATTCTTATTTTTGAACCACATGAGTTAGACTTAGTGATTAGATTTTTTAAAAAGCATTTATTGCCCCTAAACTTTTTTTTTAAGAGGCCCCAAAGCAGGAGACGATCTGAAAACATCTCTTGCCAATAATTCTCTTGCTCAAATTTTGCCCAATCTAGCAGGAAAATGAGACTAGCTTTAATTTGAAATATATTTTTATACTCTTGCTAGGGCCTCCCAGGTGGCGCTACTGGTAAAGAACCTGCCTGCCAATGCAGGAGACACAAGAGACATGGGTTCAGTTCCTGGGTCAGGAAGATCCCCTGGAGGAGGGCATGGCAACCCACTCCAGTATCCATCCCTGGAGAATCCCATGAACAGAGGAGCCTGGTGGTCCATGGTTCATAGGGTCACAAAGAGTCAGACATGACTAAAGTGACTTAGCACACACGCACACATAATTTTTCAGAGTCAGAATTAAGGAATGTATGTTTGAACATGACTTGAAGCTATTGTATTACTTATGCTCAAGTAGCATTTCAAAAAATCTTACAGGATACAATCACTTAGTCTTTCTCCAGTGTTTTTATTCTTTGACAGCACAGGTTGATTGGACTTTAACTCTCACTGTTTCAATGGGGTATTTCATTTGCCCAGAGATCCAACCTCTTGGACATCACACGCTCAAGGTAAATGGGGCATAATATAAAGTACTCATCTACACACAATAGAAAAAAAAAAAAAAAAAAACTGGTGATGCTGAAATCGCAAATGATGAGCTTTTTCTTTTTTCTGAAAATCCTCCTAAGAATAATCAGAAATGGATAGTATATATGAAAAGAACTCCTACAATACTTGCATAAGCCCTTAGCATGGATTCTACAGAGTTTGTGCACAAATGTCACTAGGAGACAAGTGGCGACTCTTGGAGGTAAGATTTTAACCTTGCTTTAAAGTGTAACATCCTAAAGAAGGGCTTGGACTTCCCTGGTGGCTCAGTGGGAAAGAACCTGCCTGCCAATGCAGGAGACCTGGGTTCAATCCCTGGGTCAGAAAGATCCTGAGGAGTAGGAAATGGCAACCCACTCCAGTATTCTTGCCTGGGAAATCCTGTGGACCAAGCAGTCTGGTGGGCTACAGTCTGTACATGTGTGTTCAGTCACTAAGTCACGTCTGACTCCTTGCGACTGCATGGACTATAGCCTACCAGGCTCGTCTGTCCATGGGATTTTCCAGACAAGAATACTGGAGTGGGTCACCATTTCCTTCTCTAGGGGATCTTCCCACATAGAGATCGAGCTTACGTCTCCTGAATCTCCTGCATTGGCAGTCATATTCTTTACCACTGAGCCACTTGGGAAGCCTGGGCTACAGTCCACGGGGGTCACAGAAGATTTGGACATGACTTAGTGACTAAGGCTTCCCTGTTGGCTAATATGGTAAAGAATCTGCCTGTAATGTGGGAGACCCGGGTTCAATCCCTTGGGTCAGGAGGATACACTGGAGATGGGGATAACCACCCACTCCAGTATTCTTACCTGAAGAATCCCATGGAAAGAGGAGCCTGGTGGGCTACAGTTCATGGGGTCACAAAAGAGTTGGACATGACTGAGTGACTAACACTTTCACTTAGTGACTAAACAACAACAACAAGGAAGGGATTAAAATGTTTGAATTTAGAACAAATGTGAAAAACAAAATTTTTGTTTTGTTGGTTTGAGAATATTTTCACCAGATGAAAATCAAATTTGCCTTGTGTTTCCTTATTTTGCCCAATTTTATTTCTCTGCATGCAACAGCTAAGAGAACAGAGGCACGTGTCTGCATCTAACAGCCTTCTCTGAAAGTTCTCAGGAGAAACAACCAAGAGCACAATGGAAAAGAGGGCAGATGTGCAGTCCTCCAGCCTCCCGTTGGCTTGGCTTGGTTTCAGGTCCTGAGAAATTGAGAGAATGCTGATTTGCATGGTTGATGCAGATCAAAGGGAAAGCAGAATCCCCTGTTGTCTGTGCACTTTGGATTCCTTGGAGCGAAAGCAAGGAGACAATAGATAGATAAGTTGTTTCCTAGGAACTAGAACGCCAGTATCCCTACCTTGTTTTGGTGAAAATCTGAAAACAGGGTGAGTTTTGTAGCATTCAGGAAAGGAATACAGTCATGTTAGAATACAGTAGAGATAGAAACAGACAGTTGTTGCTATTTCTTTAAGTGTTCCCTTGCAGCGTGGGCACTCAGCCTTCAGAGTAGCTTATGTTTGTGTTGCACCTGCTCTGCTGTTAGTTGCTAAAAACTGTCTACACATCTGTGGCTAAAACTTTCCTCTCCTGAGTATCTCCTGAAGATTTAGCCCAGGAAGCTGGATTCCTGTTTGTTCACCCAGTCACCATCCCCATATGGTACCCACAACTGGGACTCGCCACTTACCTACTGTCTTTATACCTGGCCCCAATACATCAGGCACCACCAGTTTTTGCCACTCTGATTAATTTGCCCTGAGGGGACTATTGGAGCAGCTGGTGGGGACAAGCTATACTCTCTAACTTTTTCTTTAGTTTGCACCTTAGGATGCTTTGGCCTTCCCTGGCGGCTCAGATGGTAAACAATCTGCCTGCAATGAGGGAGATGCGGGTTCATTCCCTGGGTTGGGAAGATTCCCTGGAGAAGGGAATGGCAACCCACTCCAGTATTCTTGCCTGGAGAATCCCATGGAGAGAGGAGCCTGGCCGTCTACAGTCCATGAGATCTCAAAGAGTGGGACACAACTGAGTGAATAACACTGTGACTTTCACTTAGCACACTTTGGTTAGAAAAGGTATGCTCCGTACGCCTAAAAGTGCTTCTCTGGAGGCTGCTCTAGAAGCCTTTGAACTATATGCAAATCTGTCAGCCATCTCCATTTCTAAAGCTCCCCGCCCACCCCCCACCACCCTTTCTTTTCAGCGTAGCTGCCTGTATGGCCCCACACAACCCAAGTCTGGCTTGCAGGGTCAAGCTGTCCTTTCACAGTGGGAAAAAGCTGATGAAAATCCTTCACACAGAGGTGTTAAAAGCTTAATGATGAACACTCCCTTGAGTATCTTCATTTTGAAAGAGATTGCCTGGAGAGGTTATTGATTTACACAGAGAAATGGATTTCTAATCCTGGAATTTCTTTAGGAGGAGGAAAAGAGATTTACTTGGGTGGGGATAGAGATCATTTTTTGGGGGGGGGGGGAGGGGTAACTCCAGAAATTAAATAGAAACAGCCACCTGATTTGTCCTCTGATGAGATGGCCCAGATTATACCAGTGCCTTTGACCCAAATATAGTGATAACCTTTGATAGGAAAAAAAAAAAAAAAACCAGAGAAGAGAAGCAGGAGAGGAAGAAAGATAGGAGAGAGGGGAGAAGAAAAACTGGAGATGCACAATCACTTTACAATAATAGAAAGAGGACAGAGATTTCCATAACACCCACTTCTGTGAGGAAATGTGTTTCTAGAAAAATATTGAAATATTTAGATTAATTTGACATAGTACAGGAATAATGGGCTTTAGCAAATGAACTATATTAAAATGAATATGTATTAGTAGCATAAAGTACAAATAAAGTACTATCTAAAAATACAGAATAAATCTAATCAAGCGTAGCATCCTTCTCTTGCATGTGCTTCCATAAGATTTTTAAAAGTTTCAATTGCTAGAGATTGTGACTCCAAAGAAAAACAAAGAAAAAAAGAAAAAGCAAACATACTAGGACAAAATGAGATCATTGTTATTGGATATCAAAGATGAGGTTTAAAAATAGCCACCTCGTATCCAGATAAAAACAGTATGAGTAAGCCAGCAGTAATATTGATAAAAATATTTAAAATAATGGTAATGTTAAGGATGATCACATGGCATAGTTCTAAATCCTTACAAAACGAGATTGTCACAACAATTCTATGAAATAGATGCTATCAATATTAACATTTTAATCAGGAGGAAAGGGAAGCACAAAATGTTGAAGTGGTTAAAATGAACAAGTAGCAGAACTCAGAAGTAAGCCAAGTACAGAGTTCTAAGGTTTTTCTTTAGTGTATTCTGAGGCTACATATTAGCATTTCAATGCAAGTTTGTCAAAACCTTTTGCTGTGCTTTTGAATTGTCCTAATCCGCCCCTCTGTTTCAGTGCTGTGGTAGTTCCTGATGACCGAGTCCAAACAATGACACATCTTCACAACATTTACAAATCCTGCAAATCAATACTTCAAAGGGAGAAGGAGCCAGTTGCTTTGGGATTTAAACAAATGGAGGACAGTGGCTTAAATCAATCTCTCAATTGCCATAATTTCATTACATTAAATAACAGCTGTAACAATACCATTGAAAATTCTAGGTTTGGAAGAGACACTAGAGAAAATTTTATCCGTCACCCTCACTTTATGGTTGAGGAAATGGAGTCCTAAAAAGGGCATTAACTAAATTGCTCAAGGAACATAATACAGAAAAGGACTGATTTTCCAAAACTTTAAGTGACATTAACCATTTGTGCTGTGGGGTGATTTGTGATATAGTTGACTTAATCTAGGATACTGAGGTGGCTGACATAAAATAAGCATTTTGTCACTTTCTGTTAACCTTTATACTTTTAATCAACTTTGACTTTTGCCCGGAGGCTCTAGAATCCCCACTTGTTACAGCAGAGTAAATGATAGGCTTTGAGATGGCTCTTCCTCCTTTCCTGTTTCCCCTCCCACGTTCATTGTTATCCTCCACTGAGGGATGAAAGCCTTTTACAAGTTTATTTCTCAGGGAGGAATCATTCTCTTCTTTACTTCCTTTACTTTGTTTTTTAAAAGTGTTTCCTGTCTAAAACCAAGACAGAAATTCTGGGTTAACATGCTTAGTTGATAATTTGTACTTCTTTTCCTACAATCCACTCCCTGGTTCTAGAATTACTAACTTACATATTAAATTTTGTTTTCTAGTATGTGTGAGTGTGTGTTTATACATGTAAGTATATGTATATGCATGTATTTTCTCTGTGTGTATATGTGTATATGTAGTAGTGCTGGTAATGAAAGCTGCTCAGTCGTATCTGACTGTTTACAACCCCATGAACTCTACAGTCAATGGGATTCTCCAGGCCAGAATACTGGAGTGGGTAGCCTTTCGCTTCTCCAGGGGATCTTCCCAACCCAGGGATCGAACCCAGGTCTCCCACATTGCAGGCAGAGCCACAAGGGAGGCATGTGTATGTGTATATATGTATAAATATATACCTACCACCCCACATTTCTTGAAAACCTAGTGCCATCCTAGATCTTGGATTAAAATATTAGCTCCAGCTCTTAGTGGCTACCTAACGTTACACAATTTACTTACTTAACTCTCTTTTTTCTCCCGGTTTAATACTCTCTATATAATAATACAAGTAGTACTGTTTTTCAGAGCAGCTTTAAGGATAACAGAAATATGTGACTGTATAAAGATATAGCACAACATCTGGCACATAGTATGTGCTCAATAAAAGTTACTCATTATTATTTTTGCCTGGCCTATAGTAGGTATTCAATAAATACTGCATGCATACTCAGTTGTGTCCAACTCTTTGCAACCCCACTGGGCTGTAGCCCGCCAGGCTCCTCTGTCCATGAGATTATCTCTGCAAGAATACTGGAGTGGGTTGCTATTTCCTCCTCCAGGTGATCTTCCCAGCTCAGGGTTTGAATCCATGTCTCCTGGGCCTCTTCCATTGCAGGTAGACTCTTTATTGTTAAGCCACGGCCTGTTCAATAAATATTACTAGTGCTTCTATTGGGGCTTTCTGGGTGGTGCTAGTGATAAAGAACCTGGCTGCTAATGCAGGAGACACAGGAGACATGGGTCCAATCCCTGGGTTGGGAAGATCCCCAGGAGGAGAGCATGGCAACCCACTCCAGTATTCTCGCCTGGAGAATCCCATGGACAAAGGAGTCTGGTGGGCTACAGTCCATGGGGTCACAAAGAGTTGGACACGACTGAAGTGACTTAGCATGCACACACAATGCCATTATCATTATTATTATTCTGTTTCTCTGAATGTTTATCATTTCTCTCACTACCATAGCAACAATGCTTTGTAACTACCACCACATAACTTCATTCTTAAAGTAGAAAAATAGGAGTACGTAATATACTTATAAAGATTATCCATATACAGCTATCATATGAAGTGCTCCATAAACGGTAGATATTTTTATGGTTTTGTTTGCCAACATCATTGTTGTACAAGGCTTGCTATGCACATCTTCCTTCCTATCTGCTCTAGCTTCTTAATAAAGCTAGTCAGCTTAGCTCTTTGATTGTAAGAAAAATAGAGAAGCACTAATAAGACAGAAATCTTAGTTCTGGCAATTCTCTCCACTGTGGCTTTGGCCAGGCCGTTTGTCATCTTTAACATTGGTTTCTCAATCCTAGAATGAAGTATATAAATGAGATCTTCAACATATCTTCCAGAATTTCATGTAGAAATCATTCTCTTAAATCTATAACATGAGTGAAAGCTATAGGACACTCACCAGTCACCACAAAAGGATGTGACCAGCACTTTGCTTTCAGAATCTCATTTTCAAATAATCCAGTGAGATTTCTTATAAAAGAGGCACATGCCCATTGGAAGTCAAATACTGAGCATCCCTGTTTTAAATAGTTTTTAACTTCCTTTATTTCTTTACTCTAATTTGGCTGCCTTGTACAGTATCAGGATAAAAGGCAGTGTATGTATGTTACTTAGACAGCTAGGATCACAACGTTAGTCATTTGTTTTGTTAATGTCGTTGCAAATTTTCTACATCAGCTTAGACCTTATTATTTGTGGAACCACAGAGTGTCATATCTGACGAGCCATAATGCAACATACTTTAGTCAAAAAACTATTTGTTGAGTAAAAGGCATTTAAGGGTTCTCGTTTAAAATATATGGTGTATGGTGACATCTATCGGAGATTGTGTGTAATGAACGACATACGGCTAAAATCAAGAATCTCTGGGTGTGGTAAGCTTTTAGTTTGAGGAAAATGTATTAAATATCACAGGAAACAGGAAAATATAAACTCACTGTTAACAAATAAGGTGGGCTTTTCCCTGAAGTATTGAAGATGCTCAGTATCTATCCCATAAAATAAATTGCTTCAAATGACTGGAAAAATTGAAGGGGAAGAGAGCAATTTCCATGGTAACCATATAAAGGGGAATTTCTCAAAGGAAGAGTAAGGTGAAGAACAGAAATATTTTTAAAAGGTTGGACAAAAAAGGGGAATATACTTGCCAATCAAAGAAGTAAGTTTAGAAGTGGTTCTTTAGTTAAAATATCTTTATAAAATACTGTTTACTATTTAATTCTCTAAAACAATAGTACTAATAAAACAACTGTGGATATACAGTTATGTCATGTACTGCTGCTGCTTCTGCTGCTAAGTCACTTCAGTCGTGTCCGACTCTGTGTAATCCCATAGACGGCAGCCCACCAGGCTCCGCCGTCCCTGGGATTCTCCAGGCAAAAACACTGGAGTGGGTTGCCATTTCCTTCTCCAAAGCATGAAAGTAAAAAGTGACAGTGAAGTCGCTCAGTCGTGTCCGACTCTTTGCGACCCCATGGACTGCAGCCTACCAGGCTCCTCCGTCCATGGGATTTTCCAGGCAAGAGTACTGGAGTGGGGTGCCATTGCCTTCTCCGGTGTCATGTACTACACCATATAAATTATATTCCCCCCTAAGAAATTATATTTCCCAGCTAAAACTGATGTGTCACAGATACATCTGGGGAAGTCAGGGCAACATGGCTTGGATGGAAGAGGGACCTGGTGGTCACAGGTGTGGTTTCAGATTCCAGGTCGGCTGAAAAGTGAAAGTGAAAGTCGCTTCAGTCCTGTCCAGCTCTTTGCAACACTATGGACTGTACCCACCAGGCTCCTCTGTCCATGGGGATTCTCCAGGCAAGAATACTGGAGCGGATAGCCATGCCCTCCTCCAGGGAATCTTCCCAACCCAGGGATCACACCCAGGTCTCCTGCACTGCAGGTGGATTCTTCACCCTCTGAGCCACCTCCCTGGAATCCCTGGACCTTAGTTATTTTACCTATAAAATGAGAAGAGATGATAAGACAATTTCCAAGACTAAATCCAGCTTTCAGTTTTCTAAGTATGATTTTTAAAATGGTGGTGACTTTTCTAATGATTCTATTAGTGGTTAATGATATGCAACCTTGCAAGAAGCTCTAACCTCTCTACCACCTTTTCCTCACTTACCATCACAGGTGTTGGGACTAGGTGATGTTTAAATTGAAATCTCTGAAGTTATTATCCTCAAACACCTTACCATATTCCCAAACCCATTTTGGGCTGAATGAATTCAAATTCTACCTTAAGGTAGAGTTAAGAGAATCACTGAAACCTGATGCATACAGAAAAAAATGATTATTTATACTGAACATGTACTGCTGCCTCTAAAATGGCAGAGTAGAAGGATGTGCAACAGAGGGTGAGATGGTTGGATGGCATCACCGACTCAGTGGACATGAGTTTGAACAAGCTCCAGGAGATGGTGAAGGACGGAAACCTGGTGTGCTGCAGTCCATGGGGTCGCAAAGAGTCAGACACAACTGACTTAGTGATTTATCAATATTGAACATGAATATATATCCAAATATATTTAAATAAACTTGAAGAGAATATTTTGATTTTTAAATGTCTGTACACCCACACCACTTCTGCTTTTTGTCCACACTGTGGACAGTAACAGAAAAGTTAATGTGTCTCTGCTGGTTTTGTCTCCTCTTCAGCTCTACTCCTAACCAGGCTTCACATTTGGACCAGTGGCACGAAAGAGAAAAACGAGGCTAAATTTCTGAGTTCAATTCCCCAGATCCTCCCAAAGCCTTTACAGCTTAAGCTGAGATTCATTGAGGGACTGTCAGAGTTTGAAACACAACTAAATATGCATTTCCTATACCTGAAAAGAGACACTTTACCATGACTAATTATACTGTCTATATTCAAACATTACTCATTCTGGAGAAAGCTACATGTTATTAGAATTCTTTGTATTCAACAAAAGAAAAACCTTTTTCTGATGTTTGGATTTAAAGACATGCTTGGAATACACTCAATAGTAAATTAAAGATCAATTTTAATGGGCACATATCATGTGCCAAAACTGATGTTAAAACATCAGGCACAGTGTCTCATTCAATCTTTATAATTAATTGAAGTTTTTATAACATTTTAATAAATGAAGACAATAAAACTTTAAAAGTTTTGACATGTTAAACTTAACATATTATAAATTCACAATCATTATGCTTCAATCTTACACATATGTATTTTGTGTCACACAGATTCACTTTAATGGGTTCCTACCATCATTATAACAGGTTTAGTATTTTAAAATTTATATTATGAGATAGTAGTCAGTGTTCAGTTTCTATAAGAGAAGGGTTAAATTGAATTTAGGGCTAACAAATAGTTGTATTTTCTATTTCTGGTGGTGTTGGTTTGCCATGGGAAATAAAACTGTTTCTAGAGTTCCTTAGATAAGGTAAAGAAATACCAGCTACCAGTGATAGAAGTGAATGGAGAAATTCAGGCACATTGAATTAAACTTAAAATATTTCTCTTGAGTAATGTGTGTTAAAATTTAATTTAAAAAAATATATTCATTTTGGCCTTTTTTATTATAGAAGATTTTCAACATATTGAAGTAGAACAGTGAAATGAACCCCGACTAACATGAACCTGTGGGCAATCCTGCCTCAACCACAATCCAGCCGCTTCCCTCACCCATATTATTTCAGTGCAAATCCTTAGCATCACATCATTTCATCTGTATATGTTCCAGAATGTCACTAAAATACAAAGAATTTTGTAAAATCTAAATATACATTTATCATACACATCCCATAACAATAATTCCTTGTTAGTAGATATTCAGTCATTATTTGAAATTCAGTTGAATGTGGGATATATTTGAGATATAGAAAGAAACTTTCTTAATCTAATAAGGGTGTATTTTAAAAAAGACACAGCATATATCATAATTACTGTTGAATTATTGAAAGGTTTTATTTCCTGGAAATCAAGAACAGGATGCATGTTATCACTGCTTGTAGAAAACATAATATCAGAATCCTAGTAATGTAAAATATCAAGGACAAAAAAACATTAGTTTCCAAAGCCAGAAATTAAGCTATCAGTGGCATGATTGTGTATGCTGAAAATAACGATTCTTAGTAAGGTAGCTAGATGTAGCACAGTTGTTGTTTGTTCTTTCATCACTAAGTTGTGTCCACCTCTTGTGACCCCATGAACTATAGCCCGCCAGTCTCCATTATCCATGGGATTTCTCAGCAAGAATACTGGAGTGGGTGGCCATTTCCTTCTCCAGGCGATCTTTCCCGGCCCAGGGATGGAATCCACATCTCCTGCATTAGAATGTAGATTCTTTACCACTGAGTCACCAGGGAAGCCATGATGCAGCAGAGTAGCTGAATACAAAGCAAATATACAACAGTCAATTATGTTTCTAAATAACAGAAATAAGCAGATGGAAACTGAAAAAAAAAATTAAATAACATCAAAAACACAAAGTACTGTGGGAAAATTTGATTAAATAATGCAAGACCTCTACATTCAAAGCGACAATTACAATTAAAAGAAATTAAAGGAGGCCTATACAAATGGAGAAAGGAACAATGTCCATGGATTGAAACTCTCTACATTACAAGGATATTAATTCTGGATGATAGGCATTTCTAATCAAAAACACAAGCTAATGTCATAGAATTTATATTTGGTTGTATATTCATTTGGAATAATACCAATTTTGAAAAAAAATAGATTTACACAAAATATTACATTTGAGAGAACATCATAAAGGTTCACAAATACAAAACAAGGGAAAGTCTGACAATTTCAGCTAGTACAGATACAATGAGTCACTTTTAGATGTAGGGGGTTTATTAATTACATGGACAGAAAGAAAAAAGATTAAGCCAAAGGTGCCAGCTCCCTGACTTCCTGAGCAACACATTGAAAAGAACAACACTGAAACAAAAAGAGGTGAATGACTATAATACAAGTTGTAGAATAATATGTTGCCACAGAACACAATCTAGACTGCAGCTATGAGATTTTCTATTCTGTAGCTATGTACCTAGGGATGGGGCAGAAAGCCCCATAATTCATCTGACACAGGAGGGGATGAACAAACAGATTCATAACAACCTTCCTTTCATTAAAAACTACTATACCTTAATGATGGAGATGATGTTCCATAAAATAAGGGAAAACATCAATTAAAATTTTGGCAAAAGGATGGTTTGATCATAGGCCTCTGATTTCCATACACTTCTAGGTTTTTCTAGGATAATTATATTCTAGAAAAGACAAAATGTTGGGGATGAAAAATGATTCAGTGATTTTACCCTAGCTTGTCTACTGTATCTAAAAAACATACTCAGGAGATTATAATAATAAAATGACAATTAAAACAGAGATTTTACAGTAAGTGGTGACCAATAGGATAGCACAATTTTGTTGACATTGAATCTCTCTATCTATCTACTTATCTATCTAAAATTACTATGCTTTTGAAATAAGAGCTTAAAGGACTCTTTAAATATTTAAGAAACACAATGAGGAAAAATATTAAGAAGCCTGGAATTGAATATGAAATTTCTTAAGAAATCATAGCAGAAAATAAAGAGATGAATGGGGCAGTGACCTTGTAGGAGCTCCTGAAAGTCCTCTCATACTTTCTTGTCCACATGTGATCATGAGGTATACTCCCCAAACTTAAATAAGCTGCAACTCAAGGCTTTGCATATATCAATATATGCAAGGCCACCAAGGTGACATGGAGAGTCATTCTCCTTTGTTAAAAAATATAGTAAGCAAAAAAGATAAATGGACAACAAATAACCATATGAAAAGATGCCTTACATCATATGTCATCAGGGAAAAGCAAATTAAAACACAATGTGATACCACTACGTATCTATTAAATTGTGAAAATTCAGAACACTGTTAAAACATTAAATGCTAGCAAGGATGTGAAGCAACAGGAGCTCTCATTTGTTGCAACTAGGAACAAAAAGTGCTACAGTAACTTTAGAAGAAAATTTGGAGGGTTTTTTTCTGTTTGTTTTAAACAAAAATAATCATACTTTTATTTAACAATCTTATTTCTTGGTATTTATCCAAAGGAATTGCAAACATATCCACACAAAAACCTGCACATAGATGTTTGGAGCAGCTTTATTCATAATTGCTAAATTCTAAAGGCAACCTTTGAGCTTTGTGGAAAATTCTTAAAGAGATGGAATACCAGACCACCTTACCTGCTTCCTGAGAAATCTGTATGCAGGTCAAGAAGCAACAGTCAGAACTGGACATGGAACAATGGACTGGTTCTAAGTTGGGAAGGGAGTATTTCAGTTTGTATACTGTCACCCTGCTTATTTAACTTATATGCAGAGTACATCATGTGAAATGCTGGACAGGATGAAGCACAAGCTGGAATCAAGACTGCAGGAGGAAATATCAATAACCTCAGATATGCAGATGACACCACCCTAATGGCAGAAATTGAAGAGGAACTAAAGAGTCTCTTGATGAAAGTTAAAGAGTAGAGTGAAAACACTGGCTTAAAACTCAACATTCAGAAAACTGAGATCATGGCATCCAGTCCCATCACTTCATAGCAAGTAGATGGCGAAACAATGAAAACAGTGAGAGACTTTATTTTCTTGGGCTCCAAAATCACTGCAGATGGTGACTGCAGCCCTGAAATTAGAAAAAACTTGCTCCTTGGAAGAATAGTTATGACCAACCTAGATGACATATTAAAAATCAGAGACATTATTTATTCAACAAAGGTCCATCTAGTCAAAGCTATGGTTTTTCCAGTAGTCATGTACGGATGTGAGTTGGACTATAAAGAAAGCTGAGCACTGAAGAATTGATGCTTTTGAACTGTGGTGTTGGAGAAGATTCTTGAGAGTCCCTTATCTGCAAGGAGATCAAACCAGTCAATCCTAAAGGAAATCAGTCCTGAATATTCATTGGAAGGACTGATGCTGAAGCTGAAACTCCAATACTTCAGCCACCTGATGCGAACTGACTCTTTGGAAAAGACCCTGATGCTGTGAAAGATTGAAGGAAGGAGGAGAAGGGGACAACAGAAGATGAGATGGTTGAGTGGCATCACCAACTTGAGGGATATGACTTTGAGCAAGATCTGGGAGCTGGTGATACACAGGGAAGCCTGGCATGCTGCCGTCCATGGGGTAGCAAAGAGTCAGACATGACTAAGGGACTGAACTCAACTAAAAAGCAGCCTAGATAATGTTTGGTGGGTGAATGGATTAACACGGATTAATGTAAGTTTTGGTACATTCAGACAATGGAATGTTACTAGGTGCTAAAAAAACATGAGCTACCAAGCCATGAAAAGACATGTAGGAATGCTAACCGTGTATTACTGGATGAAATAAGCCAATCTGAAAAGGCAATGTACTATATAATTCCAATGATAAGAAAAAGCAAAAATTCTAAAGATACTAAAAAGGCCAGTCTTGCCAGGGAGAGGGGAGAATAGTCAGAGCACTGAGGATATTTATGGCAGTGAAAATACTCTGTGTAGCATTATAATGATGAATATATGTCAGCATACATTTTTCCAAAATCGTAGACTGTACAATACTGAGTGTGAACCTGAAAGCAGACTATGAACTTTGTATGATTATGATGTGTCAGTGTAGGTTCGTCCAGAATGCACTCTTCTGGTGAGTGATGCTGCTAATGGAGAACACTGTGCATATGCAGGGGTGAATGGAAAATCTTTGAACCATCCTTTCAATTTTGTTGTAACTCTAAAACTGCCCTAAAATAAAGTACAAATAATAAGAGTTAAATAGTAAAAAATCAAAAGCAATACAAAATATGAATTTAGTAATTAAAAAAAAATTAAGTCTATTCTTGGGATAGGAAAGAATTCATAAAGGAAATAATTACTTACATTTCAATGCAGGATTCCTATGACATAGGAAGTAATATATTTAAAAATTGAAGTTTTAGTTCTAAATATATACCCACACATATTATATATATATCTGAAAACAAGAAAAAATAGACATGAGCTTAGCATTTAAACCAGAAAAATTGAGAAGGAGGAAGAAAACAAATTCAAAGTAGTGAAAAAAGAAGAAATTTTAGGTCTAAACATCAGTATCAACATTAAGTTAAATGTTAATTCTTCCTGATATATCCAACATGATTTTATTACCTCATGGCTAGTCCCCTTGCTTATCTTTAAGAAACCTGATTCCTGCATTCATAACCTAGTTACTGAATAGTTCAATCTTATTATCTTTGTATACCAGTAGAATTATAAACCTGCACCACTGTGAGAAACCATGTTATCAGCTAGGTACAATACTGGTGTGCAGTTCATTGTGCCTTTGGTCTTACAGGCTCCATTCCCATCTATGATGGAACTTCCCTGTGGCCCAGGGGTAAGGAATCCACTTGCAATGCAGGAGCTGCAGGAGATGTAGGTTCGATCCCTGGGTCGGGAAGATCCCCTGGAGGAGGAAGTGGCAACCCACTTACTTCAGTGCTCTTGCCTGAAATCCCATGGACAGATGAGCCTGGAAGGCTACAACCAATGGGGTTGCAAAGAGTTGGAGAGGACTGAAGCAATTTAACATATATTTATATAATGTATACGTGCATGCTAAGTCGTTTGAGTCACATCTTAAAACCATAACCCGAACACTGTAATCTCAAGCTAACCGTGAGAAAAACATCAGACAAATTCCAACACTGAGCAGCCTACAGTGTACCTGACCAATACTCCTCAAAACTTTCGGGTCATAAAAACAAGGAAATTCAGAGAAACTGTCAGTCAAGAGGAACCTAAGAAGACAGGGCAAATAAATATAATGTGGCAAAAAATAAGATATTAGATAAAAAGATAAACTGTGAACTTTAGTTAATAATTTTTAAAAGGAACCACATGACAAGAAAAGAACAAAATGTGAGAAAGAAAACTGATGTGATTAGTTCATGTCCACCTGGTGGCTCAGCAGCAGATTCTGCCTGCCAATGCAGGAGATGCAGATTCAGTCCCTGGGTCAGGAAGATCCCCTGGAGAGGGAAATGGCAACCCACTCCAGTATTCTTGCCTGGAAAATCCTATGGACAGGGGAGCCTGGCATGCTATAGTCTATGGGGCTGAAAAGAGTCGAACGTGACTGAAGCAACAATACCACCCAGATAATTCAGGACAATCTCTCCATCCCAAGTCTGTAGCTTCAGTCTCATTCAAATTCCCTTCGCCATATAATGCAACAAATGTACATGTCCCAGAGATTAGGATATGGATATGGTTGAGGGGGCAACATTTTTCTGACTACCAAAGGAATATAAAAGTAACCTTGAATAAAAAGAGAAATATACTATATTTTTTAACAGAATTAATACTTTTAGTCAATTAATCTGTGTAAATACAAGGCAATTTCAACAAAACTTTTGGTGGATATTGAAACTCCATAAACTTATTCTAAAGTATATGCTTATATAGAAATGTAAATGACCAAGAATAGCTGAAAAACACTTTTGAAAAGCAAAAGCAAATTGAAAGGAATTGTACTTCATACTGAATGAATCTAAAGGTTACATAAGCATAAGCAATGATGTACTTGGGAAAGATCTGGTAAACAGACCAGTGGAAAGATATTCCATGAGTAGACCTTTACAGATATTGAAAATTGGCATATGAGAGATATGCCATAACTAATTAGTGAAGAGAGGCTTTATTTTCTTATCAGTGATGATGGAAAACTTTCTTACTACATGAAGAAAATTAGTTTGGGATGTCTAATTTACATTATTTAAAATTTCCGAATGGATTAAAGACCTAAATTTAAAAGTAAACTTTAAAGCTGTTAAAATCATATTTGGAACAGCTTTCTAATGCTATGTGAATTAAGATGTCTTATACAGTACCTGAAAACAAAAAAGATAATGGGGAAATTTGTGGATTTGATGACATTAAAAACAATGATTTCTTTTCACTATAAACACACATAGATTGAGAGAAGATATTTGCAATGATTCAAATCAGAGGAGTATTAATAGTTGGCATAAACATATTCTCAAGTCAACTAGAAAATTATAGGAAACTCATTAGAAAAAAATGGATGAGAAATAAAAACTGCAGAAATTATGCCTGGGTAGTTAGCAGGTGTTTGAAGTGATCACTGGCTCATTAGCAATCAGAGAAAAAGAGAATATTGCTTTCATACCATCAAAAGAATTAGAATTTATTTTCCAAGTGTTGAGAAGCGCAATGCTGATGGGTATGTAAACTGATGTGGCCATTATACATAACATTTTGACAGTTTCCCTCTTTCTCTCTCTCTCTCTCTCTTCAACAAGCAAACAAATGATCATATATTAGATATATACTATGTATCAGGATACAATTGCAGTCCTCATGGTACCTATATTCTGGTGGTGGTGGTGGTTTAGTCGGTAAGTTGTGTCCAGTTCTGCTGACCCCATGGACTGTAGCCTGCCAGTCTCCTATGTCCATGGGAATTCCCAAGCAGGAATACTTGAGTGGGTTGACATTTTCTTCTCCAGGGTATCTTCCCGACCCACAGATTGAACATGGGTTTCCTGCTTTGCAAGCAGTCTCATGCCTTGCAGGCAGATTCTTTACCAACTGAGTCACCAGGTACAGATACACAGATCTATAGGCTCATATACTAAACATGTTGGAGTTTGGGCTTGGATAGGGATAAAGAGAACAATTAGTCAAATTAGATAAAATATGACAAGGGCCTTGCACAGACTCAAATGATAATGTTCCATGAATTACCCCTTACAAACATAATGCATTTACCATTGTGAGTCTGAGTTTGGAATTCATAATGCATCATTAGATAAATAAAATTTTAAGACATATTCAGAAATAACACCCTAGAAACATTTTTTTAGTCAGTACACTGAGGCAAAATGTATTAACAGAGAAAAACCAAGTCTGGTTGTAGCGAAGCAACAGAAATTTGGAAGAGGTGGTCATGGATAGATAATTCTATATGCCAGGCAAAGAAACATGGATAAAATATACTAGAATTTCCAAATATACCCTTAACCCATCAGATATGATGTGGGGATTGGGTGTTGATGGAGTGACTTCTGCAAGACTGGCTGTGAGGGAGGATCTTTGCAAAGGTGATATGGTTATCAGTTCAGTTCAGTCACTCAGTCGGGTCTGACTCTTGGCGACCCCATGGACTGCAGCACACCAGGTTTCTCTGTCCATCACCAGCTCCCGGAGCTTGCTCAAACTCATGTCCATTGAGTCGGTGATACCATCCAACCATCTCATACTCTGTCATCCGCTTTTCCTCCTGCCTTCAATCTTTCCAAGCATCGAGGTCTTTTCTAATGAGTCAGTTCTTCACATCAGGTGGCCGAAGTATTGTAGTTTCAGCTTGAACATCAGTCCTTTCAGTGAATATTCAGGACTGATCTGCGACTTGTTTGATAACCTTGAAGTCCAAGGGACTCTCAAGAGTCTTCTCTAACACCACAGTTGAAAAACATCAATTCTTTGGTGCTCAGGTTTCTTCACAGTCCAACTCTCACATCCATACATGAATGACTATTGGGAAAACCATAGCTTTGACTAGATGGACCTTTGTTGACAAAGTAATGTCTCTGCTTTTTAATATGCTATTGGTTGGTCATAGCTTTTCTTCCAAGGAGCAAGCATCTTTTAATTTCATGGCTGCAATCACCATCTGCAGTGATTTTGGAGCCCCCCAAAAAATCTGTCACTGTTTTCATTGTTTCCCCGTCTATTTGCCATGAAGTGATGGGATCGGATGCCATGATCTTAGTTTTCTGAATGTTGAGTTTTAAGCCAACTTTTTCACTCTCCTCTTTCACTTTCATCAAGAGGCTCTTTAGTTCTTCTTTGCTTTCTGCCATAAGCGTAGTATCATCTGTGTATCTGAGGTTATTGATATTTCTCCTGGCAATCTTGATGCCAGCTTGTACTTCATCTAGCCTGGCATTTCATATGATATACTCTGCATATAAGTTAAACAAGCAGGGTGATAATATACAGTCTTGATGTACTCCTTTTCCAATTTAGAACCAGTCTGTTGTTCCATGTCCAGTTCTAACTGTTGCTTCTTGACCTGCATACAGATTTCTCAGGAGACAGGTAAGGTGGACTGATATTCCCATCTCTTGAAGTTTTTTTCACAGTTTGTTGTGAGCCACAGAGTCAAAACTTTTGGCATAGTCAATAAAGCAGAAGTAGATGTTTTTTCTGAAACTCTTTTGCTTTGTTGATGATCCAATGGATGTTGACAATTTGATCTCTGGTTCCTCTGCATTTTTAAAGTCCAGCTTGAACATCTGAAAGTTCACGGTTCACATACTGTTGAAGCCTGGCTTGGAGAATTTTGAGCATTACTTTGCTAGTGTGTAAGAAGCTGAAACTCCAATACTTTGGCCACTTCATGTGAAGAGTTGACTGATTGGAAAAGACCCTGATACTGGGAGGGATTGGGGGCAGGAGGAGAAGGGGACGACAGAGGATGAGATGGCTGGATGGCATCACCGACTCGATGGACATGAGTTTGGGTGAGCTCCAGGAGTTGGTGATGGACAGGGAGGCCTGGCGTGCTGCGATTCACGGGGTCCGGGAGAGTCGGACACGACTGAGCGTCTGGACTGAACTGAACTGAAGACAAGTGAAATTGTGCGGTAGTTTGAACATTCTTTGGCATCGCCTTTCTTTGGGATTGGAATGAAAACTGACCTTTTCCAGTCCTGTGGCCACTACTGAGTTTTCCAAATTTGGTGGCATATTGAGTACAGCACTTTTACAGCATCATCCTTTAAAATTTAAAATAACTCAACTGGAATTCTATCCCCTCCACTAGCTTTGTTCATAGTGATGCTTCTTAAGGCCGACTTGACTTTTCATTCCAGGATGCCTGGCTCTAGGAAGAAGGTGTAGGAAGAATGTGTTCCTGAATACTATGGTCAGAATCTCCTTATCTGCTTTCTGTCAAATTTATACTGCTCTGAAAAACTTTTTTCTCTGTTCAAATTAATTAACTTTCTTTTCCTTCCCTGACTCCTTCTCAATTCTATTTGTTATGCTGTGTTAACTAACATTTTTACAAATACAGAAAGTATAAAAATCATACATTCTGGCAAATGTGTAAGAGAAGCCCAAGTTAAATAATTTTATTCTTTTCATAAAGACAACTAATGAAATGAATAATCAATAGTCACTTAATATTTATTCCCTGCATAAAATGGCCACAAACTTCAATTTGCACTTTATAAAGGGTTTTTTTTCCACACCACATGAGATATTTTTGAATAAATGTAACATGAAGGTGACTCTGCCTTTGAAATACTTTGGGGAACACATTTAAAATAGTTGCAAGATTTATCAATTAAAGATATGCTGTTGATTGGAACAGTAGAGAATAAAGACTAGGATTTGAGTCCCAGAGTGAGGAGTTGGGAGAGAAACATATTTGTCTCAAATATTTTTTCTCTTCCTTGATCTTTCTTCTCCTTCTGGTATTCCCATTTCATGTATGTTATATCTTTTGTAGTTGTCCCACATTTTTTGGATATTCTGTTCCAACTTTTTCTTTTGTTCTCTTTGCTTTTCAGTTTGGGGATTCTCTGACATACTCTCAAACTCAGAGATTCTTTCCTCAGCCGTGTCCAGTCTACTAATGAGTCCATCAAAGGCCTTCTTCATTTCTTTCTGTTACAGTGCTTTTGATCTCTAACCTTTCTTTCCCTTTCTAAAAATTTCCATCTCTCTGCTCCTATTACTCATCTGTTTTTGCCTGTTGACTGCTTATTCCATTAGAGATCTTAGCACATTAATCATACTTGTTTTAAATTCTGGTAATTCCAACATCCCTGCCATGTCTGGTTCTGACGCTTGTTCCTCTTTGAACTGTGTTTTGCCTTTTGGTATGCCTTTCTACATTTTTGTTGAAAGTCAGACATACTGAATCAGGTAAGTAGGACCATGGCAAATAGGCTTTTAGTGGTGTAAGCTGTAGGAGGAGGGGAGGCATTCTCTGGTCCTGTGATTAGATCTCAGTCTTTTAGAAAGCCTGTGCTCCTGGGCTGTGAACATCACGAGTGCTTCTCAGTTTATTTGCTTCATCTTATTACAGAATGACCAGAGGGTGCTGGAGTTCTATTTTCTTTTCATCAGGTGGTTTAGTCTCTGGTAAAACCTAAATAGGTAAAGGATTCTCCTGAGGGTAAGCCTGGTGAAGGATAGGTCCCTCTCCTATAGTTCCCAACTGGTTATTTCTCCCCTCCTCTTGCTGGAAACCCCAAAAGATTTTTCTCTGATCTCACAGGTTCTCACAGTGAACCAGTTACAGCTTCAGGAGTTAAAACTCATAAAAATGTGGCTGAGTCCCTCTGCCTGGGTCTCCTGGAGTTTTTGTCCCTTAGACTTGTTTACACTGAAATTTTAGCAACTTGTTCAGGCTTCCCAGGGAAGTTTCTGATGGTGGATTTCTACCCCCAGGAAATTGTGATTCTCTGTCTCTCTAATTTGTGGGGTAGTGGTTTGTCCTGTGGCCTCACTTCTCGGATGAGTCTAACAGGTGTTGATGTTTTTACTAGTTCAGTTTTTTACTTGTTAGGATGAAGTGGTGACTTATAAACTCTTTACATGCCTGACTGGAAATCAGGAGTCCTAAATCTATAAACTCTTTTCTTTTCTTATATTTAATTATGTAATAGAATTTTTCTAGTCTCATAAAATGTATTCAGTTCAGTCACTCAGTCGTGTCCAACTCTTTGAGACCCCACGGACTGCAGCATACCAGGCTTCCCTGTCCATCACCAACTCCTGGAGCTTACTCAAACTCATGTCCATCAAGTAGGTGATGCCATCCAACCATTTCACACTCTGTTGTCCCCTTCTCCTCCTGCCTTCAATCTTTCCTAACATCAGGGTCTTTTCCAAGAGTCAGCTCTTCACATCAGGTGTCCAAAGCATTGGAGTATCAGCTTCAGCATCAGTCCTTCCAATGAATATGCAGGACTGATTTCCTTCAGCATTGACTGGTTGGATCTCCTTGCAGTCCAAGGGACTCTCAAGAGTCTTCTTCAACACCACAGTTCAAAAGCATCAATTCTTCAGCACTCAGCTTTCTTTATAGTCCAACTCTCACATCCGTACATGACTACTGGAAAAACCATAACTTTGACTAGATGGACCTTTGTTGACAAAGTAATGTCTCTGCTTTTTAATATGCTGTCTAGGTTGGTCATAGCTTTCCTTCCAAGGAGTAAGCGTCTTTTGTTTTCATGGCTGCAGTCACCATCTGCAGTGATTTTGGAGCCCCCCCAAATTAAGTTAACTAAAATGACTTAACTATTCTACCATCTTTCCTCCCCCACCCCTCTTCCGTTTGAAGAAAGAATTATTTACTCCTTAAATGTTTGGTAAAAGTCACCTGCAAAACAATATGGGCCAGGGAGGTGTGTGTATTATGATTCCTTAAAATATTTCTTCAGGTTATATTTCTATATAACTCAAATTATTTGGTTTCTTAGGTCTCTGAATTCAACCAAAGTAAAAAAAAAAAAAAAAAAAAGTATCTCAGAAACATTGAGTTTTGCATATGCTATTTATTTTTTGGGGGGAATACTTTTATTTTCACTTATTTTGCCAGCTAACTTTGATCATCCTTTAGTTTTCTTCCAACTTATCAGATGGTGGTAATTTTATGTTATGTAGAACCATGTCTTCAGGAAAGCCTTCCTTCATCTTGGTCAGGTTACATGTCCATGTTATGTGAGCACATGAAATCCAGTGCCTCTGTTTTATATTCCTGAATAGATAGTATTGTCAGCCCCTTGTGAATAGATCACTATGTGCCACAAGTTCATAATCTCCTTGAAGGCAAGAATTGCATTACTTCTTGATTCCTCAAAATCAACATTTGTTGCCTTAAAATATTTCTTAGATAAAATAATTATTTTATAACACTGTAACTAGGTTATGGTTTTAAAGAGGAAGCAAATAACTTTCTCCATACCTTTATTTTGATATTGCCATTTCTGGAAAGAATTTAATTGGTCAATGTGCACTTTAAAACAGATAACCACTACCATCTGGTGGCAGTTACATGAATTACAGCCCACAGCCTCAAAGTGACTGAAAGTGGATGTATTCTTTTACGCCAGAAGTTCTCACTTAAGGGGTTGGAAAATCAGATTGGGAAGAAGGTGAGTAGCAAACACTGATTCTCAAAATACTTAAAATTTCAAGTTAACACATTATTTTAAAAACATAATGGATATATTCAGTGGTAAATCTATATCTGCACATTTTGCTCATATTCCCAAAGCTCAAATATTCTTTGAAGATATTTTGTTAGGTGAATACACGTGTATTATTGTTACATTTCCTCACTGAGTTAACCTTTTCATCATTATGAAATGTTCTTTGTTTCTGGCAACTCTCCTTGCCTTATGTTCTTCATTGATATTAAATATAGCTATACCACTTCCTTTTATTATTTCCCGGCTAGTCTTTTTCTATCCTTTCACTCTCAGCTGGTCTATATCCTTATATTTAAAGTTTGTGACAGTCTCTCCATCTGTTAGAATAGCTGTGGCTTACATGTTGGGTAACCCCCTGGAGGGCACCACACCTATCTTTTCTAAGGGCTTTCAAAGCAATTACTTCATGTCTTGCCTTCAACAGTCGGTGACATTGTGCAATCCTGGTTTGGCCATAAGCTGTACCAGAAAAGGATGGCTATTCCTTGCACAAATAGAATGCTCTCTTTGTTCTGCCTATAGGCCTTTGCCTGTCATCTGCTTATGGCCATATGGGGAAAGCACTGAACAAAATCACATTTTAGGAATGCAGTGATTATAACCTATACAGAGAGAACATAGGTGGAAGATGTGTAATTTATGTTATGAAATCCCAAATGTGAAATTTAACATGAACAAAAATTACTTTTAACATTTTCCTGCATACCCTGGAAAAGTATCAAAGATGCTCAGTTAACAACTAAATACTAAAAGCTAGTATACAAGGTCAACAAGCTTCCCTGGTAGCTCAGATTATAAAGAATCTGCCTGCAATGTGGGAGACCTGGATTTGATCCCTGTGTTCAGAAGATCCTCTGGAGGAGGGCATGGCAACCCACTCCAGTATTTTTGCCTGGAGAATCCCCACGGACAGAGGAGCTAGGTGGGCTATAGTCCATGGGGTTGCAAAGAGTCAGACAGGACTGTGCACCTAAGCACAGCATTCAAGGTCGACATAATGGATGATGCAGCATCATTAGTGACAATGTAAGCAATATTAAATCAATGGTATTAAGTATTCAGTACATTAATGGTACCAAGTATTGAAGCTCCAATATTTTGGCCACCTGATATGAAGAACTGACTCATTGGCAAAGACTCTGATGCTGGGAAAGATTGAAGGCAGAAGGAGAAGAGGATGACAGAGGATGAGATGGTTGGATGGCATCACCGACTCTATGGACATGTTTGAGCAAGCTCTGGGAACTGGTGATGGACAGGGAAGTCTGGCCTGCTGCAGTTCATGGGGTTGCAGAGAGTTGGACACAACTGAGTGAATGAACTGAACTGAACTGAAGACACCGAAGAGGCAAGATCTATACTGTTTCCATATAAACAAGTTGCAAAGAGCCACAGCATTGTAATTAATAACAATAGAAAATAGCAATGGTGCTTCCTTTTTCTTAACATTGGAAAAATGAAGCTAGCCAGGAACATCCATTTGACAATACAGAAAACCAAAAAAAAAAAAAAAAAACAAACAATCATGAACCTAAACAGAAAGAGATTGTGCTGGTATACTGTAAAAGATATGTACAATATATAAATATATAAATGCATTGTCTCCATACACTGTTAAAAAAAGTTTCATTAAGAACAACTGTACTTTAATGATGGAAATGATGTTTCATATATTAAGGGAAAGTACCAATTTGAGTTTTGGCAAAAGGATGGCTTGATCACAGGCCTCTGATTTCCATACCCTTCTGAGAGTATTCTCAGGATAATGATATTCTAGAAAAGGTAAAATGATGGGGATGGAAACTGATTCAGTGATTTTACACTATCTGATCTACCTTATCTGAAAAAGTGCTCAGGAGATTATCATAATTAAATGACAGTTAAAACAGATTTCAAAGTAAGTGGTGACCAATAGGAGAGGACAATTTTGTTGACATTAAATCTCTCTCTTTATCTACCTACTTGCCTTTCTAAAAGGACTGTGCTTTTGAAATAAGAACTTAAAGGACTTATTAAATATTTGAGAAACATTCCAAGAAAAAATATCAATAGAAGCCTGGATTTGAAATACGAGATTGTCTTAAGAATGCATAACAGGATTGATATGTGTGTATTGAAATTTATATGTATATCATTTATATTATATAATGTTAGGGATGACTTTTTTTAAAAAAAGGGATCAAATCTCTTTTTTGTTACTGTGAAGGGAAGATAGAATATTTTTTAAGTATGAAAGAAAGTGAAGATAAAATGATCCATTTTTGCAAAACCAAGCAAACCAAAACTCTGTACATGTGTGTGTCATTTCAGTTCAGTCACTCAGTTGTGTCCAACTCTTTGTGACCCCATGGACTGAAGCACACCAATGTTCTTTGTCCATCACCAACTCCCAGAGCTTGTTAGAACTCATATCCATCAAGTCGGTGATGCCATCCAACCATCTCATCCTCTGTTGTCCCCTTCTCCTCCTACCTTCAGTCTTTCCCAGCATCAGGGTCTTTTCCAACCTATTGGTTCTTCGCATCAGGTGGCCAAAGTATTGAAGCTTCAGCTTCAGCATCAGTCCTTCCAGTGAATGTTCCTTTAGGATGGACTGGTTGGATCTGCTTGCAGTCCAGGGGGCTCTCAAGAGTCTTCTCCAACACCACAGTTTCAAAAGTATCAATTCTTTGGCACTCAGCCTTCTTTCTCACATCCATACATGACTACTGGAAAAACCATAGCTTTGACTAGATGAGCCTTTGTTAGCAAAGTAATGTCTCTGCTTTTTAATATGCTGTCTAGGTTGGTCATGGCTTTTCTTCCAAGAACAAGCATCTTTTAATTTCATGCCTTCAGTCACCATCTGCAGTGATTTTGGAACCCAAGAAAATAAAGTCTGTCACTGTTTCCATTGTTTCCAACTCATAGCAAACTAGGGCCAGAAAGTTATTTCTTTAACAAAGAATACCTATGAAAACCTATGGCAATATTGTTTAATAAAAAAATATTTATTAGTGAAAAAGTAATTCATCCTTGGGGTAAAGATAAGGCATATGTAGATGATGGCAGAAGGAATTATAGCTGGGAACATCAGAAAAGGCTGAAATTAGAAAAAATGAATTTGATGAATTATAGATTGATCAAGTATGAATTTTAGATAAGAGAACAGCATGAGCAAAACCATGGAGGTAAGAAAGGACAGGGAATGTTGACTAGCAACTGTTTAGTTCTAGGTGGTTGCGTAGAGGTTCCAAGAAAGGTGAAAATCAATAAACAGGTGGAGGCTAGCTTGAGGAAAGTACACTATTGTATGAATATCAGTCTTTCTTTTTTCAGTTCAGGACACAAATCTCAGGGAAGAATTTAAAACGGAAATACATTTTACCTGCATTAGTATCTATTTTTGCTAACCGAAACAAACCTGAAAAGGATTTTCATTTTTACAAAAAAGCCAAAAAGTGGAAATAGCATTCGGCCTGTGTTTTGCAGCAAGCCATTATAGAGGCAGCACGGAGTCAAGCCGCAAAAGTTATACCACCAAGCTCCTTCCTCTGAAATGACATTTAACATCTCAGCATCAAACTTCATAGATTTGAACTCTTGATATCAGCATCTGTGCTTTATCTCCATTTATTTTGTGCATCTCATCAAGATGTGTCGTAAGTCGAAAACTTCTTTGCTTTATATCATTAAGAATGCTGTACTCTTGGATAGTAGGAGAAGCCTGCATAGACAACTCACGCATGCATGCATACAAAGTTGCTTCAGTCATGTCCGACTCTATGTGACCCTGTGGCCTGTGTGGCCCACCAGCCTCTTCTGACCATGGGATTCTCCAGGCAAGAATACTGGAGGAGGTTGCTGTGCCCTCCTCCAGGGGATCTTCCTAACAAAGGTATCAATCCTGTGTCTGTTACCTGCATTGGCAGGCAGGTTCTTTACCATTAATGCCACTTGGGAAGCCTGCATAGACAACTCACTTCTCACTAGTTCTGTGCAATATATCCTTAATTGGCCCATTAATTTATATAACACCTGTAAATTTATATATGTATATATATATATGTGTGTGTGTGTGTGTGTGTGTGTATAATTGGTGAGCCCCAGTTTTCTTACAAAACTCTAATAATGAGCTTATCCTGGGTTCACAATATGACAGAGTCCTGCTTTCTGGAAAATAGCTGTGAACAAAGAAAAATGAAAAGGAGCTCTGAGGTGCTTGAATTTTTTCAAAGTGAGGCTGTGTGGACCAATGGCTGGAGCTTTGAACCCCATCAGCCTTGTCCAGTCTCATCATCTCTATCTGTTCCCCAATTGGAAATAAAAATAAAGGAATATATGTGATATACAGGTATAAAAGACATTAGAAATGTGATTCCACAAGATTTGATTAGATTTGAAAGTTGAGTTAGAAAAAGGGTGTCAAAATTATTCTGAGATTTTTCACCCCATTGGTTAATAACTAACAAAATTGGTGTTTATGAAAAAGACAATATCCTGGGAAGCCCTTAAGTTAGCATCCTCTGGATGGCTGAAAAATTTATATTTTGGAGTTTGTTACAAGTACTCAAAATTTTTTGTTCTTACATATAGAAAAGATAATTGAAACAATGGAGTTATTCCATTGTCTGGATGCACCATAGTTTATTTATCCATTTACCTACAGAAAGATTATCATGATTGCTCCTGGAATTTGGCAATTATGAATAAAGCTGCTATAAACATTGGTGTGTAGGCTTTTGTATGGACAGACATCTTCAACTCTGATTCTGAGGAAGGAAATGCAGTGATACAGAGAGAGATGAGAGAACAAGAGAGAGGGGAATACTGAATTCAATATATTGAGAAATATAGACAGTAAAAATCTAAACATCACATCATATGGCATCAGTAAAGTGCAAATTAAAACATGATACCACTGTGGCCAAAATCCAGTACACTCACACACCAAATGCTGTGAAGACATGAGATAAAAGGAACTTTCTGGGTCGGAAGATTCCCCTGGAGAAGGAAATGGCAACCCACTCCAGTATTCTTGGCTGGAGAATCCCATGGACCGAGGAACCTGGCAGGCTACAGTTAATTCATGGAATCACAACAGTCAGACATGACAGTATGATCTGCCTTTCTCATTCATTGCAGCTGGGAGTCAGGAGAGTACAACAACTATGGAAGACAGTTTGGTGGTTTTTTACGAAACTAAACGTACTTTTATACATGATCCAGCAATCACCTTCTTTGGTATTTATCCAAAGGAGTTGAAGACGTCTGTCCATACAAAAGCCTACACACCAATGTTTATAGCAGCTTTATTCATAATTGCCAAGTTCCAGAAGCAATCATGATATCTTTCTGTGTGGTACATACAGACGATGGAATTATTATTCAGTGCTAAAAAGAATTGAGCTATCAAGTTATAATATGGAGGGATATGGAGGGAACATGGAGGGACTTCACATGCATATCACTGAGTGAAAGAGACCAATCTGAAGAGGTTTTAATAGATTTAATTTCAAGTATATGACATTCTGGAAAAAGCTAAAACTGTGGAGACAGTAAAGAAAAGAAAAAAACCAGTCATTGACAAGTGTTGGACGAGTGGAGGAAGAATGAACAAGTGCAGCATAGAGGCTTCTATGGCGATGAAAATACACTGTGTGATGCAGTAATGATGGAGACATGTCATTATACATAGATACATGTCTAAACCCATAGAGGTACAATACCAAGAGTGAATAGTAATGCCAGCTGTGGGTTTTTAATGACTATGGTGTTTCAATACAGGTTTATCAGTTGTAACACATGTAACTCTCTAGTGAGGAATATTGATAATGGGGGGGGGGGGCTATGCATCTGTGGATAGCATTAAAATATATAAATATAGACTTAAATATAATCTTAAGATATCTAAAGAAAGAAGATATATATCAGACATCTATATCTTAGACATCTTGGTATTCTGTTAATGCATTAGTACCCTGCACTACAAAAAAATTCTGCTTGACAAGTATTTATTAAATTTATGTAAAATCTAAGTAGATTTATCCTAAGTTCTCAGTCTATTGCAGGATAATATAATTCATTAGAGAACAAAGGTGAGAGCCTGAGAAGAGTCATAATCAATAACAAAAGTAACAAGAAATAGAATGATTATGAAAAACAGTAATAAATATTTTTAAAATCAAGTTCTTATATATTCTTTAGTATAGAGAGCAAATAGTCATCCCAACAACCTAACAGCTCATCAGGGGTTTATTGGATTCCAATTCGGAACATTGTTGATGGTGAAAGTTGTGTCCAGGAGTCATTAAGAAATTAACTTAAAGTTCTTGCCTTTGATTTGTATTTTTGTAAAATCACTTCATAAGAGAATACATTACAAATATGTCCAATAAAATCATCAGTATTTATTCAGATGGAGGTGGAACTACAATGGGATAAGGGATGAAAAATATGATTGATTAGAATTTATATATACATTTATAATACATTAATATATGTGTATAATAAATATATGCTCATTAGTTATCATGCCTATTTCTAAAAACTTCCTTTATGAGAACTTTTATCATTCTTACAAAAAGAGTCAGCTGAAAGTTAATTGTACTTTAAAAAAATAAATAAATCAGCTAACAACCAGGGACAGGCTTTGGGAATAATTTTTCCTCATGAGCATATTTTTATTGACTCTCTAAGGTCTAGCAGGGGCAGCAAACACTAACAGCTTTAGACCAAAGTAAGAATATGTGTAACATATTTGTAATGTCCCCACTAGGTACACATAAACATGCACATTATTCTGGCAGAAAGCAAACCGAATTTTAACTATTAAATTTATTTATGGAGAATACAATATTTTCCAACAATAGTAAAAAAGTAAGTTCTTACTGTATATATCATCAGCTATTCAAGTAACAAACTATTGAAATGCATTCATCAAATTTGTACTTTAAAATTGCATGATTTTTTCTTAAAACTTGGAGAATATTTATTTATTTAAACATTATTTTTCTACTCCCAAAGAGTCACATAATAATAAGCTTGAATCTTATCCATCATTTTAGAAATTTTTCCCTAATTTATTATTCTATACTTTACATTTTAACAAAAGCTCAATTTATCCCTTCCATCATCTCATTCTCTTCCTGCACCACAACTTCTTTATTTTAAAAAGAAGTAAGATTTAAGTGGAATTATTTTGAAGTGATTCATGATTATTAAAAGACTGTGAAGTCATACTTTCAGTTATATGAAGTTCTCAGATTTCTCTGAGAACCAAATCTGTGACCTAGATTGAAAGTTTGCTTTATAAAGAATTGTGCCCACATTCTTGTGCACTGTTAATATTACATTGCTATAAAAAGTCAGACTAACAAAATCCCAGTGGAATATGTACATTGCAGCAGTTGCTAAGGTAACCCCTTTAGTCTCTAAATAGAAAAAATTTAAAAATACGTTCTTTGAGGGCAGATAAGTAAAGGCTGTCCCAAGGCTTCCTAAGCCTATTTTTGTGGCAGCAGTATGTGACTAAGGAAAATAAGCAGGACTTAAACTGAGACCTAGTCACAAGTAAATAATAAATTAGCCAGTATAAATGAAATTAAAACAGCATAGGATAAAATCCTTCTGAAATTCCCTTTAGGTCCCCACAGGGAAGAGTAGCCTGAAGCCTTTAGGTCTCAAGGAGACCTAAAAATGAGGAAATTAAACTGCATTGTCATATTCATCCCTTAGAGTGCATTCACTATTAAGACAGAAAGAATCTGAGAATATGAATAATTTGCTCACTATGCAGTATTCCTATTGAAACTTCATCTTTCCTCTGGGGTGAATGTTGAAAGTATAGATTTATTATATAAGAGCCTAGAAATACCCAGAGAACAAGTTTCAGAGTAAGATTAAACTACCCTCTCTCAAAAAAGTATAAAATATCTAAATACATATTAGTTAAAGAGACAGCCACTGGATGTCATTGTAATGCTATGAAAATAAAAGTTTCATAAATTTTTGCTGCAGAAATGCTATCAAATGCTACAGAAATTTAATAGCATTAAGCACAGTTCCGTCTACGTCACCTAAAACATCATCAAAGAGGCTTTCCAGATTTGTTTTATGTGGTGGTGACAGTGATTTTTATTAAAGGATTTAAATGCATTATTTATTTTTCATTTTTCTTTTCTATTTGTCAACTGATAAGGAGACTGAAAATATGGTATGAGTTTCCTGTTATCATCCTTTGGATATTTAAGTCAAATTGGTTTATATTGTTAACTAATGAATAAATGTTTTATTAACTAAGACATTATTATGGTTCAGTAGAACCAGAAAGTGAAAGAAAGTATTCGTGGCTCAGTTGTGGCCGACTCTTTGCAACCCCGTGGACTGTACCCTGCCAGGCTCAGAGGTCCAGGGAATTCTCCAGGCAAGATTACTGGAGTGGGTTGCCATTTCCTTCTCCAAGGGATGTTCCTGACCCAGGGATCAAACCCGGGTCTGCTGCATTGCAGGTTGATTTTTTTTTTACCATCTGAGCCACCAGAGAAATGATAAAGATGTGAGGCCCAACCCCCGTGGCAAGCTTTATGTTGTCTTGAGGCTACTGAAAATAAATGATTCCTAAGGGTTTCTCAGGTGGCGCTAGTAGTAAAGAACTCCCCTGCCAATGCAGAAGACATAAGAGATGCGGGTTCGATCCCTTGATCAGGAAGATCCCCCAGAGAAGAAAATGGCAAACCAGTCCAGTATTCTTGCCTGAAGAATCCCATGGACAGAGGAGCCTAGCAGGCTATAGTTCCCGGGGGTTGCAAAGAGTCAAACAGGACTGAAGCGATTTAGCATGAAAGGACTCCAGGCTTGCTGTACACTTATGGAGATTAGGCAGTGAAATATTTCGTCTGCCAGTGAAGTCAGTTGCCTGGACTACTTGGAACCCCCTAAACTGCTTAGGACATCCTGTTCAGAATACCAGTTGAACAGAGACGCTCCTGATAGGTTTCCACAGTGTAAGTACATGTGTAACAAGTCAAATTGAATCAGTTTCTTTTCCACCCAGATCAAAATGCTATCCCTTACAAAAATACCATTGGAAAAGGAAAAAAAGTTTGGATGAGGTTATCCTTGTTCTATTTGAAATCAGACTAAAAAGCTGAGATAATGAAGAAGGTGCTTTACCCCTGTCTCTGATCTCCCTAGTTCCCTTAATAATAACTCACAATAAATCTTACTTATTCATCAAAACAAGTTTACCAAATAAATTCACTGAAACTAGGGTTCTACCAAATTTTAGGTTCTACCAAATAATTCTCAGGGGTCAAGAGTTAAAAATCAAATGATTCTATAAAGCTCTTGGAACTTTACAAAAAGTTTATAGTATCAAAGACTCTGAGAATTCTTACAGTAAAGGACTTATCTACATATGGTTAATATATACTTAATGCCTTTTAATTCCTATCATAATCAGTTCTAATATTATGTCTATTATGTCATATGTATAATTTATTAATATATTTCCTAGAGAAAATACTATATTAAATGTACATGCAATTATTAACCAATTATAATGTTTAATTATTCCTAGACTTCCCCGGAGTAGGAAATGGCAACCCACTCCAGTATTTTTGCCTGTAAAATTTCATGGAAAGAGGAGCCTGGAGTGCTACAGTCTATGGAGTTGCAAAGCATTGCAAAGCATCTGACATGACTGAGCACACAGCATACAGACTTAAATGATATTCTCTTTTTCAATAGAAATATTTAAGTTTTAGTCTAGAGCTTGCTTCTTCACATTCGGAAGTAAAGTTTTTCTGAATTACTTGGGGATCAGAGTTAAAAAGTTTTTCCTGCAAAGTAATATCCTTTTATCATTTTCTGTGCTGATACACCATTTCAATGACTAATGTTTTTCAGTTGTTCAGGGTATTTTATTTCTACCACGCTCTCATTCTGCAAGCTTTGGAGCAGATATCCTTTTAATCTTATCCTAAGACAGCAAAAGAAAAAACCTAGTATAGGTTTCATACTCTTTCCTTAGAACACTGGTTGTAAATTTTAGTATGCATTAGATACACTTGGAGGGCTGTTAAAACAGAGATTACTAGTGTACACTCCCAGAGTTTCTGGTTCAGAATGTCTGGGCTGGACCACAAGAATTTATTATATCTCACAAGTCCTCAGGTGCTACTGATGCTGTGGTCCAGGAACCACACTTGGAGAATCACTGTCTTAGGTCGTCTCTAAATGGTTAACAACAAAGACTTGAAGGTGGCTAGCTGAACTATCAGGAAAAAAAACTATGTTATAGCACAATCTGCTAAACATATTTTTAATTGACGGAATGAATTCATTGTTCATGGAACTCATTAAAAATCTATGGACTGGTTAACTAAACATCTCTGGTATGAATAGTCAAGTAAAATTTATCGGTTTTGTATCAGCACAAAAATCTTATATTCACTGTTCTTGAAAGTGTTATCATATATTTGAAAAATAGATGCATGCTTGTGTAACTTGTCTTTGACAATTATACAAGATGGTAAGAGCAGTGTAAATAGCATCAGAATAAAGCACTTCATTTCCATCCTGGTGTGTTTTGAAATTAGTATCTTTAACAGCTGTAAGATTGGCACTAAGATCCTGAGGTTTGTTTGACACAATATCCATCTGTTTCTTTTTTGGTTAAATTTGAGGTTATTTTTCTTCATCAAATTTCTTTATTGAATCACTGAAAGTCATGTAGCATCTTCTGAAAGTCAAAAGTTAAAGGAATGAAAATATGTCACTTGATTGATATTTCATGGTGTAAAATGCACCATAAGTTATTTTGGTTTTGAGAAGTCTGTGGTCTTGTTATAGAGATCTGGCAATGTGTATGGTCTTTAATTGCACTGCTTAGAATGTGGCAAACAATGATTTTGATAATAGGTACCAATGACAAAACAGTGAGTTTTGACCTAAACAATAGGGCTCAGTGACAGAATAAAACACATCTTTATTTATTTGTGAGTATCTTGTGTCTTGAAATTCTGAAAGCTTCTTGGTTGTTTCTTCATAAGAAAATAGAAATGTAGCTTTTCTCTAGTAATAGGTGTTTATATTACATAAGAATATTCTTTTGTTCTTTCTGTTTCAAAACTTCATATAGTGAAAACTTTTAAAGAACATTTTAAATGGCTTTAAATGTATAAGTATAAACATAAGCTGTATGTGATTTTACCAGTGCTGATAACCTAGATGACGGTGTGTTCAGATTCCCTTTATGCACAGTTGACCTATGTGTGGATGTGTGCTCAGTTGCTTGGTTGTGTTTCTTTGTGACCCCACAGACTATAACCCATCAGGCTCCTCTGTCCATGGAATTCTCCAAGTAAGAATATTGGAGTGGGTTGCCGTTTCCTTTCCCAAGGGATCTTGACATAGATGTATCAAAGTTAGCAGTGTATCTTTCTCTTCTAAAGATTGGTATAAAGATACTAGGAAATATATATTCATATATATGGAATCAAGGAATTATGGTATTAAAAAGTAGGAAAATAGTGATATAAACTACTATAATCCATTCTTAAAATGTCACAAATTGGTAAATTTTTATACTTTATCTATATATTTTCTCTTTATGTCTTTATAGAACAGAGATAGTGGTGTGCGTTCTACTTTGCCAGGACTGTTCAGCAGAGTTTCTTTCTGAATATTAACTGTCATCTCTTTACCTTAGTTTGAAATTACTCAAATGAATTTGTTTTAGAAAATAAAAAATGATATCAAAAAAATTCACAGTCTAAGTAACATATAATATTGCATATATGTGTTAGTCACTCAGTCATGTCCAACTCTTTGTGACTCCATAGGCTGTAACTCACCAGGTTCCTCTGTCCATAGAATTCTCTAGGCAAGAATACTGGAGTGGGTTTCCATTACCTTCTCCAGGGGATTTCCCCCACCAAGGGATCAAGCCTAGGTCTCCTACATGACAGGCAGATTCTTTACAATCTGATCAACCAGGGAAGCCCCAAATATTCTATGTACATGTAATGTAATTTTTAAATTCTCATTTATTTACATTTATATGAAAATATTATGTTTGTCTCTATATTGAACAAAAGAAAACTGAAGAATCATTGCATAGACTATACAATAAAATGAAAAGAGACATAAACTTGGGGTTTAGTTACAGAAAGAATTGTAGAGATAATCTGGAACTCTCTTGTACAGCAGAGAAATTTTGAATCCCAGGAGAGCAAGTGAATTTTCCTAAAGCCAGTGATCATGGATTATAAAATCATAAAGATAGTTAGTGACAAAGTCAGGACTAGAACTTTTCTACCAAAGGACTTTTCTAGTAAATATTCCAAAGGAATGTTCAGTTAAGATGATAGAGTAGGTATCAGTAGGATTTGCTTCTCAGGTGACTACCGACTAACTATTAATATATTCTTCCCCCTGAGCATTTCCTCTATAGCTCCCTTTCCTTCTTTTTCCTTCTATATAACACCCTCTCTATGAATTACCTCCTTTTTCCTCTTCACAGTCTGCATCCCTCATGGTAGAAGAGATCATTTCCCGAGCAAGGAATGGTCAGATGGGAAGTAGTAATGCTTGTGGAATGCGTGATGTAGGAGACAGTGCATTTGGGGAGTTGGGGTAGGAGCATAGTCAAAAGAATGGAATTTGATACTGCTGAATTCAAACTTTCAAGCTTATTCATAAAAGTCAGCAAATCATTTCCTCCCCTCAAAGAGGCATCTCCAAACACTTTGTATTTTAGCGTCTTATCCATCATGTCATTGTGTGTGTGTGTGTGTGTGTGTGTGACAGAAACAGATAATGAGAGAATGGGACAGAGAGAGAACCTTGTCTTTCTTCAACTTGTAAAATCATGAACTCCCTAGCATGTAAAAGGACTTGGGATCACATAGCACAGTACTGAACACATAGTAGAGATGTTATCAATTACCTGTTGATTAATAATTTTATGTATATATTTTATGTTCTCAGATTTGGAATTATAAGTTTATCCAGTTATTTATTGTTTGAAGGGGAAACAATTCACTCATTATTTCATTTGTTCAAAAAACATTAATTGAATGCTTATTATTGGGTTGGCCAAAAAGCTCATTCATTTTTTCCATAACATCTTACAAGAATACCCAACTACGCTTTTTGGCCAATTCATTCGCTATGTGCCAGGCAGACATTATGCTGTTACTTCCACTTTCACATCCTCCATCACCACCACTAATGAAGATGACACAGTAGTTGGTGATGCTGCTGATAATAAAGATAAAGATAATGATTTGCTAACATGTGTTGAGTGCTTACTGTTTTCCAGACACTGCTCTATATGTTTTACTCATTTACCCTTTAGAACAAATGCAGGAAGTATCTACCATTATCTTCATTTTATAGTTAAGAAAACCAGAGCAACTGGTTCAGTGACACAGCACAAATAGTTGATGCATCTGGGGTTCGGTGACACATCTGAGGATGTGGGCCCCAAGTGGAGTCACTCCACAGACATTATGCTAGAAAGAGGGGCTCTGCCTTCATGAGTTAGCAGTCTGAGGGAGGGGCAGGATATATGTGTGGGCATGCGAAGTGCCAATTATGATTTGCAAATTAAGTGCAAGTCAGTAATGCATACACAGGCATGCTGAACCTTCCCTGGAGAGTTGTGGAGGCTTCACAGAGCAGAAAGTTGTAGGTAGGTCTAACAGGAGTTAGCATATTTTTCATTCAGACCACCTTGGCAGTTCGGTGAATTTTTCACAGATTAATATTTTTAAATGTAAAAAGAGAAAAAAAAAACATAGAAAGGCAATGGAAACTAACTGTATGGGAATAAAGATTTCTAAAATACATTTGCATAAAATAACAGTATATATTGCTGGTCCTAATATTATAGTTACCCTAATTTAAATAGTTGAAAAACTAAATGTTATTTGAGACACCTGCAAAAACTGTAATCTACTATGAAAATATCTGTGGTTTCTGTTGATGATAAAGTCACAGGTTCTGCATATAATACTAAAGTTGTAGACTACACTTACTTTTGAAAGATATGCGAAATTTCAGTTAGAAGTTAGCAAAAGTAAAGGTATAATTTTTATCCATCCACATTCATACATACATTGAATTCTATCCATGGTCTATCTGGGGTCCATAGACCCCAACTTAAGAAGACCTGAAAGAATAAAGAAGCTTTTTTTTTTTTTTTTTTAATGTGGACAAGGTGGCATAACCTACTATGCTGTGACTTGGGGAATGTCCTGTTGAGGGCTATCTTGAGTTTATAGTCATAATCAAAAGTCCTTCCCCAAAGTATAAGCAGCAGATTATTACTTTAACACCATGGACTGCAAGATGCCTGCTGAGAAGCACCATTAATTAAGATTGAACAGTAAGCAGTTTACTCCCTACAAACTTAGTTCCTCTTTCACTACAACCAACTTAGAATTTACAGGCTCTTGCCAGCCCTATCTTGTGGATTTCAGTGTCTTAGTAGCTTGATTAAAAAGTGAACATTTGATTCCAATGAATGTGTAGTATCTACCTGAGCAGTCTGCTGCTGCTGCTGCTGCTAAGTCACTTCAGTCGTGTCTGACTCTGTGTGACCCCATAGACGGCAGCCCACCAGGCTCCCCCATCCCTGGGATTCTCCAGGCAAGAACATTGGAGTGGGTTGCCATTTCCTTCTCCAATGCATGAAGATGAAAAGTGAAAGTGAAGTCGCTCAGTTGTGTCCGACTCTTAGCGACCGTATGGACTGCAGCCTACCAGGCTCCTCCGTCCATGGGATTTTCCAGGCAAGAGTACTGGAGTTGGGTGCTATTGCCTTCTCCCCCTGAGCAGTCTAGGGGGAAAAAAAAGATCCAGAATCTAAGAATAGAATCCCCAGTCATTCTGGGATCAGTGTTTTGGCAACCAACTTAATGACAGAATTTAGTGAATGTCTAATTTGAGACCCAGGTTGCATCTTGGAAGGATGGAGGGAAGATAAGAAAAAAGAGGGAAAGGGAATCTTGCTTACTCTTTGAAAGCGAGGTCACCATTAAAATGTTACGGACATGACTGAACCTCGGTGCTCAAATGTTTACCACCTAGCCCTTGCCGCCAGGTTTGGTGTGTGCGGAGAAGTTTCCCACAGCACATGCAAAGGCTTCACGTAGTTCATTAAGGCTTCTCACCTCTTTCTTGCTCACCCTCATCTTTGGAGGTGTAAATTAGAGAGGCAGATGTACAATCTGGGAAGTTTTCCAGCTATATATTTAGAACTTGGAGTGTTCAGCACTGTGGGCGTTGAGCAGCTTTTTCAGTCCGTCACACATCCAGCCTGGGAGCCAAGAAAACCCCTCAAATGGTCCCTGAAAGCTTTGTTCTAGAAGAAAATAGCAACCTTTACCAGGACAAGCCACAGTTTGCTTTTTAATTTTTATTGTATAATGAATTGCTATTGAACACAGTGGAAGAAAAAGAGGACTGTGATGAAGTCCTGGAAGCCCTGAGTTTTCTGGATAAATGATATTTGTTAGGAGAGAGCCTTAATGGGTCCCTTTCTTGAAATTTGCAGAAAATAACTGTACATCAAGGAGGATATTAGATACTAAAAGCCTGAAATGGTATGAGAGCATACTTATATTTGAAAAGTACTTTTCAATTGAAGCGTACTTTTGTAAATTTTTATCTGATTTTATCCTGACTAAAACCTCATATCTACAGGACAGATGTTATTTTTTCATAATTTGATAGGGAACCAGACTCAGGTTAAGTCTCCCATTAAGTAACCAATGTTGTGAATGTAAGTTATGGTGGAATTAGGTGTTACTCTCTTCATTCATGAAACTATTCAGTAGCTACCATTTGTCAGGAGATCATGGAGGGAAACAAAATAAAACAGAACCCTATTGTCATCTAATTCCTCCACCATCTTCTAAATAACCTAATATGGAGAAGAGTTACCTAAGAAATAGAAATGGGTAAGAATGAATGAAAATTAAGGGCAGTCTCTGAAAAAAACATGGGAAGTTGGGAAAATTGTTGTAGTGTGTGCTTTTTGTGCATAGGGATGTATCCATCTCACACTCACTTCCCAGCACAGTTGATTCCTCTGGTCTTCTCCGTTCTAAATTTCTCTTCTATTCTTCTAAGCTGTGAAGAGTCAGAGTCCACTAATGGTAAAAATGCTCTCTTCTTTTGTCTCTTAGGTGGACAATTCTGAAACAGATTCCGTAAAGATCTTCAGAGGCTCCCAGTAGGATTGAGGGCCAGTTGCTTACAGTGGTGACATTTCAAGCTCACACGCTGGTAGTGACTTTGTTGTTGTTGTTAAGTCGCTCAGCCATGTCTGACTCTTTGCGGCCCCACGGATGACAATATGCCAGGCTTCCCTGTCCTTCACTATCTCCCAGTGTTTGCTCAAACTCGTGTCCATTGAGTTGGAGATGCCATCCATCTCATCCTCTCTCGCTTCCTTCTCCTTCTACCTTTAATCTTTCCCAGCATCATGGTCTTTTCCAATGAGTTGGCTCTTCCCATCAGGTGGACAAAGTATTGGGGCCTCAGCTTCAGCATCATACCTTCCAATGACTAGTCAGGGTTGATTTCCTTGGTCATGACTGTCCCTTCTTTTTTTTCTCTCTTTCTCTCGATGTTCTCCATTTTTGTTTCTTTTTATTTTTTTTAATCAGAGGATAATTGTTTTACTGAATTTTGTTGTTTTCTGTCAAACCCCAACATGAATCACCATAGGTATACATATATCTCCTCCCTTTTGAACCTCCCTCCCATCTCACTCCCCATCCCACCCCTCTAAGATGATACAGAGCCCCTGTTTGAGTTTCCTGAGCCATACAGCAAATTCCGGTTGGCTGTCTATTTTACATATGGTAATGTAAGTTTCCATATGGTAATATAATGTTACTCTTTCCATACATCTCACCCTCTCCTCCCCTCTCCCCATCTTCATAAGTCTCTTCCTTATGTCTGTTTCTCCATTACTGCCCTGAAACTAAATTCTTCAGTACCGTTTTTCTAGATTCCATATGTGTGTGTTAGAATACAATATTTATCTTTCTCTTTCTGACTCACTTCACTCTATAATAAATTCCAAGTTCATCCACCTCATCAGAACTGACTCAAATGCATTTCATTTTGTGGCTGAATTATGTTCCATTGTGTATTTGTACCACAACTTCTTCATTCATTCATCTGTTGGTGGACATCTAGGTTACTTCCATGCTCTAGATATTGTAAATAGTGCTGCAATGAACAATGGGATACATGTGTCTTTTTCAATTTTGATTTCCTCATGGCATATGCCTAGGAGTGGGATTGCTGGGTCATATGGTGGTTTTATTCCTAGTTCTTTAAGAAATCTCCATACCACCTTCCATAGGGGCTGTGTCAATTTACATTCCCACCAATAGTACAAGAGTGTTCCCTTTTCTCCACACCATTTCCAGCATTTATTGTTTGTAGACTTTTTGATGAGGGCCATTCTGACCAGTGTGAGGTGATATCTCATTGTGGTTTTGATTTTCATTTCTCTAATAATGAGTGATGTTGAGCATCTTTTCATGTGTTTGTTAGCCATCTGTATGTCTTCTTTGGAGAAATGTCTGTTTAGGTCTTTTTTCCCACTTTTTGATTGGGTTGTTTGTTTTTCTGGCATTGAGTTGTATGAGCTGCTTGTATATTTTAGAAATTAATCCTTTGTCAGTTGTTTCACTTGCTATTATTTTCTCCCATTCTGAGGGTTGTCTTTTCACCTTGCTTATAGTTTCCTTTGCTGTGCAAAAACTTTTAAGTTTAATCAGGTCCCACTTGTTTAGTTTTGTTTTCATTTCCATTGCTCTAGGATGTGGGTCATAGGGGATCTTGCTTTGATTTATATCATTGAGTGTTCTGGTATGTTTTCCTCTAAGAGCTTTATAGTTTCTGGTCTTACATTTAGATCTTTAATCATTTTGAGTTTATCTTTGTGCATGGTAGTAGGAAGTGTTCTAATTTCATTCTTTTACATGTAGCTGTCCTGTTTTCCCAGTAACATTTATTGAAGAGGCTGTCTTTGCCCTCATTGTATATTCTTGCCTCCTTCATCAAAAATAAGGTACCTATAGGTGCATGGGTTTATTTCTGGGCTTTCTATCTTGTTTCATTGTTCTATATTTCTGTCTTTGAGCCAGTACCATACTGTCTTGATGACTGTAGCTTTGTAGTATAATCTGAAGTCAGGAAGGTTGATTCCTCCAACTCCATTCTTCTTTCTCAATACTGCTTTGGCTATTTGGGGTCTTTTGTGTTTCCATATGAATTGTGAAATTTTTTGTTCTAGTTTTGTGAAAAATGCCATTGGTAATTTGATAGGGATTGCACTGAATCTGTAGATGCATTTGGTATTATAGTCATTTTCATAATATTGATTCTTCCTACCCAGAAACATGGAATATCTCTCCATCTGTTTATGTCATCTTTGATTTCTTTCATCAATGTCTTATACTTTTCTGTGTACAGTTGTTTTGACTCCTTAGGTAAGTTTATTCCTAGATATTTAATCCTTTTTGTTGCAGTGGTGAATGGGGTTGGTTCCTTTATTTCTCTTTCTGATTTTTCATTATTAGCATATATAAATGCAAGTGATTTCTGTGTATTGATTTCATATCTTGCAGCTTTGCTAAATTCACTGATTAGCCCTAGTAATTTTCTGATACTATCTTTAGGATTTTCTATGTACAGTATCATGTCATCTGCAAAGAATGAGAGCTTTATGTCTTTTCTGATCTGGTTTTCTTTTATTTCTTTTTCTTCTCTGATTGCTATACTAGGACTTCCAGAACTGTGTTGAATAATAGCGGGGAAAGTGGACACTCTTCTCTTGCTCCTGATCTTTGGGGGGATGCTTTCAGTTTTTCACCGTTAAGAATGTTTGCTGTAGGCTTATCATATATGGCCTTTGCTATGTTGAGGTAGGTTTCTTCTATGCCCATTTTTTGAAGAGTTTTAAACATAAATGGGTGCTGAATTTTGTCAAAGACTTTTTCTGCATCTATTGAGATTATCATATGGTTTTTGTCTTTTAATTTGTTAATATGGTGTATCACATTGATTGATTTGTGTATATTGAAGAATCTTTGCATTCCTGGAATAAACCCAACTTGACCGTCGTGTATGAGCTTTTTGATGTGTTGCTGAGTTCTGTTTGCTAAAATTTTTTTGAGGATTTTTGCATCTATGTTCACCAGTCATATTGGCCTGTATCATTCTTTTTCTATGTCATCTTTGTCTGGATTTGGTGTCAGGGTGATGGTGGCCTCATAGAATGAGTTTGGAAGTGTTCCTTCCTCTGCAATTTTTTGGAAAGAGTTTTAGAAGGATAGGCATTAGCTCTTTTCTAAATATTTGATAGAATTCTTCTGTGAAGCCATCTGGTCCTGGGCTTTTGTTTTTGGGGAGAGTTTTGATCACAGCTTCAATTTCAGTTCTTGTAATTGGGTTACTTATAATTTACGTTTCTTCCTGGCTCCGTCTTGGAAGATTGAACTTTTCTAAGAATCTGTCCATTTCTTCCAGGTTATCCATTTTATTGCAAAATAGCTGTTCATAATATTCTCATAATCCTTTGTATTTCTGCATTGTCTGTTGTAACCTCTCCTTTTTCATTTCTAATATTGTTGATTTGATTCTTCTCTCTTTTTTCTTGATGAGTCTGGTTAAAGGTTTGTCGATTTTGTTTATCTTCTCAAAGAACCAGCTTTTAGTTTTATTAATCTTTACTATTGTTTCTTTCATTCTTTTTCATCTATTTCTGCTTGGCTCTTTATGATTTCTATCCTTCTACTAATTTTTTTTTTTTTTTTTTGTTCTTTTTCCAGTTGTTTTAGGTGTAAAGTTAGGTTGTCTATTTGATGTTTTTCTTGTTTCTTGAGGTAGGATTGTATTGCTATAAACTTCCCTCTTAGAACTGCTTTTGCTGCAACCCATAGGTTTTGCATTGTTGTGTTTTCATTGTCATTTGTTTCTAGAAATTTTTGGATTTCCCTTTTGATTTCTTCAGTAACCTGTTGGTTATTTAGAAACATGTTGTTTAATCTCTACGTGTTTGTGTTTCTTACAGTTTTTTTTTTTTCTTGTAATTGATATCTAGTCTCATAGCATTGTGGTCAGAGAAGATGCTTGATACAATTTCAGTTTTCTTAAATTTATTGAGGTTTGATTTGTGACACAAGATGTGGTCTGTCCTGGAGAATGTTCCATGTGCACTGGAAAAGAATATGTATTCTTATGCATTTGGATGGAATGTCCTGAAGATATCAATGAGGTCCATCTCACCTAATGTATCATTTAAGACTTGTGTTTCCTTATTAAATTTTTGTTTTGATGATCTGTCCATTGGTGTGAGTGGGGTGTTAAAGTCTCCTACTATTATTGTATTACTGTCAATTTCTCCTTTTATGTCTGTTAGTGTTTGTCTTATGCATTGAGGTGCTCCTATGTGGAGTGCATAGGTATTTACAATTGTTATGTCTTCCTCTTGGATTGATCCCTGGTCATTATGTAGTGTCCTTCCTTATCTCTTGTAATCTTCTTTATTTCAATGTCTAATTTGTCTGATATGAGGATTGCTACTCCAGCTTTCTTTTGCTTCCCCTTTGCATAGAATATATTTTCCCATCCTCTCACTCTTCAGTCTGTATATGTCTTTAGGTCTGAAGTGGATATTTTTGTAGACAGCAAATATATGGGTCTTGTTTTTGTATCCATCAGGCAATCTGTGTCTTTTGGTTGGAACACTTAATCCACTTACATTTAAAGTAATTACTGATATATATGTTCCTATCACCATTTGTTTGGGGTTGTTTTTGTAGATCTGTTTTCTTCTCTTGTATTTCTTGACTATATAAGTTCCTTTAACTTTTGTTTTAAAGCTGGTATGGTGGTACTGAATTCTCTTAACTTTTGTTTGTCTGAAAATCTTTTTATTTCTCCATTGATTTTGAATGAGATCCTTTCTGGGTATAGTGTTCTTGGTTGTTGATTTTTTCCCTTTAAGTACTTTAAATATATCTTGCTATTCCCTTCTGGCCTGCAGAGTTTCTGCTGAAAGATCAGCTGTTAAGTGTATGGTGTTTCCCTTTTATGTTACTTGTTACTTCTCCCTTGCTGCTTTTAATATTCTTTCTTTGTATTTAGCTTTGTTAGTTTGGTTAGTATGTGTCTTGCCATATTTATTTAAAACCCGATTATTAAAACCCAAATTTATTTAAAACCCAAGTTTACACTCCTTGGGTTTATCCTGTATGAGACTCTTTGTGCTTCTTGGACTTGATTGACTATTTCCTTTTCCATGTTGGGGACATTTTTGACTTTAACCTCTTCAAAAATTTTCTCATACCCTTTCTTTTTCTCTTCTTCTTCTGGGATCCCTATAATTAAAGTGTTGGTGCATTTGATATAGTCCCAGAGGTCTCAGAGACTATCCTCAGTTCTTTTCACTCTTTTTACTTTATTCTGCTCTTCAGAAGCTATTTTCACCATTTTATCATCCAGCTCACTGATTCATTCTTCTGCTTTATTCTGCTATTGGTTCCTTCTAAAGTATTTTTAATTTCAGGAATTGTGTTGTTTGTCTCTGTATGTTTATTCTTTAATTCTTTTAGGTCTTTGTTAATTGATTCTTGCATTTTCTCCACTTTTTTTTCAGGGTTTTTGATCATCTTTACTGAATTATTTTTCAGATAGTGCCCATTTCCTCTTCATTTATTTGAACTACTGTGTTTCTAGTTTGTTTCTTCATTTGTGCAGTATTTCTCTGCCTTTTCATTATTTTTTTAACTTATTGTGTTTGAGGTCTCCTTTTCCCAAGCTTCAAATTTGAATTCTTTCTTTCTTTTGGTTTCTGCCATCTTAAGTTTGGTCCAGTGGTTTGTGTGAGCTTCAAATAGGGTGAGATTTGTGCTGAGTTTTTATTTGTTTGTTTGTTTGTGTTTCCTCTGATGTGCAAGGCTGAGGGAGGTGGTAATCCTGTCTGCTGATGATTGGGTCTGTATTTTTGTTTTGCTTGTTATTTAGATGAGGTATCGTGCACAGGGTGCTACTGGTGGTTGGGTGATGCTGGGTCTTGAATTCAGGTGGTTTCCTTTCTATGATTTCTCACTATTTGATGCTCCCTAGGGTTAGTTCTCTGGTGATCTAGGGTCTTCGAGTCAGTGCTCCCACTCCAAAGGCTCAGGGCTTGATCTCTGGTCAGGAACAAAGATTCCATAAGTGGTTTATTATGACATTAAGTGAGATTTAAAGCAAATATCCAAAAATGAGAAACCAAAGATGAACCCCAGACCAATGCAGTTGCAAAATCAGGCAAATAATAATTGAAATAATGGAGTATACACATATACATGTACACCCATGAGCAAAGTCAAAACAGTCCAACAAAAATAAAGTACAGTAGGTTGACCCAGGGAACAAAGGAAATCAAAAATTATATTTACCAGTTAAGAACAAAACTAACTAAAGCACAAAATGGAAAACAAAACTAAACCAAGGTGCCAAGTGGGGAATAAAGCAATGAAAACAAAACTAACAAATATGTTGAGAGGAAAAGAAGGAAAGAATAGATATGGAAAGTTAAATAGAGGTAGATGAAGAAGATTTATATACGAGATTAACTGCAAGGGGAAAAGAACAGTAGGAAAGGCAAACAAAGGAATAAATGTAGAAAAATATAATAGGTTTTAAAAAATTAAACTTTAAAATTATTTTTAAAAAAGGCGGGGAAGGGGGAAGGAAGAAAGAAAAAAAGAAAAAAAAAAAGAAGGAAAACTCCCTATAACTGCAAAAACCCAATGTAGAGGCAGGAGTTTATAACAACAATAAAAAATGTGACTGAGGGGGGAAAAAAAGAAAAAAAAATTGCTCAAAAGCTTAATTAGATTTCATAGTGCCAATAAAACTGACAACTACAATGGGGCGGGGAGAAAAAAGAAGTCCAAAAGAATTTACAGAACAAGTCAAAACATAACAATAATAAATGTTTTCCTTGAGTCATTGCTGTCAGAGTCCTCTCCCTCACTGGGAGTCAGAGTCCACCTCACCTCCCTAGGATGCCCTCAAACACTGTGCTGGTCTCTGAACCTGCTGTGGGGGCAGCTCGGATTCTAATCTGGTCCTACTCCTATGTGTTCTTGCCTCCAATGTCCACAGCTATCAGAACTAGTGCGTTTTCTTTCGTGGGAGCTCTCAATGTCCTTTTACATATTTCATAGACACGGAGTCTGCTCAGTTGATCGTGTGGATTTAGTCTGCAGCTTGTGCAGCTGGTGGGAAGGTTTTGGGTCTTCTTCCTTAGCCACACTGCCCCTGGGTTTCAATTGTGGTTTTATTTCGACCTCTGCATGTGGGTCACCCACTGGGGTTTGCTCCTGAGGCTGCCCTGGAGGACTTGGGTTTGCCCCCGTGAGGGCCAGGTGTAGAGGTGGTGCAGCTGCTTGGGTTGTAGGGTTTCTGGCAGCACCAGGTACTCAGCGGAGTTGGCAGCAAGGGCAGCAGGAAATACAGTGCTCTAGAAGGATATGGCAACCAGTATTGGCCAATACGCTCCAGTGTTCTTGCCTGGAGAACCCCCACCCCCCACCCCAGACAGAGAAGCCTGGCAGGCCACAGTCTACAGGATTGCAAAGAGTCAGACACTACCGAAGTGACCCTGCACGCATAGACACAAGACTTTTTTTGCCTGTGGCAGCTCTGCCCCAGTTATAGTTGAGCTTGAAGGTGGCACAGCTGCTTGGCTTGCAGGGACTTATACTGCCTCCACCGCAGGAATTATGGCTCTATCATGGTCTTATTTTCCAGCCTCTTGTAGCTGGCAATCAGAAGGCCTCTTTGGCCAGTCTTTCTCCATAGCTCCACCTGTTCAGGCACTTAGAGGGCTCTCTTGCCTGGGATCCTTCTCTGTTGTTCAGCCTGTCAGGCACATAGAGGGGCCCCCTGGCTAGAGTCCTACTCTGTAGATCAGCATGTCAGGCACTTAAAGGGGCACCCTGGGCGGGGTCCTACTCTGTAGTTCATTGCATCAGGCGTTTGATTGGCCAGCCTCTCTATTGTTCAGCTGTGTAGGTGGAGAGAGGCTATGGCGATGGCTCCACCCCCTACACATGACTTAGCAGTATCACCTTGCTTCCATGGCTTCCTGGCTTTTCTCCACAGGCATTTCCCACCAAAATCTCCTCCCTCGCATCCCCTGGATCTGCCTCTTCACAGTCAACAACAGCCCTCACCCTGGGATTGCTCCACAATCTCTAAACGCCAGTTCCCAGCTGCTGCATCTTCCAAGGGATCTAAGTCCCTGTCTGGGGTATGTATGAATGCGGCAAGGACTGTCTGATTCTCATTCCATTTAGGCTGCCACAGGTCAGCTGTTTCACTCTCAGCCTTAAATGTTTCTCTTCTGATTCAGACAATTGCCCTGATGTGGGGATCAGATCCCTGCTTCAGTTCCCCCACTCGCTGAGGGCAGGTCTAGTCCTACTAACACTAATGTTTTTCCCCCTAGTTCCTTCAACCTACCAAGTTTTGCGTGGTTCTATATATTATTTTCTGCTGGTCAGTTACTCCTGTCCACTCTCAGCTGGTATTCTGCATGCACTTCTGTGACTGAAGGTGTATTCCTGATGTATCCATGGAGAGAGGTGTACTCCATGTCCACCTACTCCTCCGCCATTGTGTTCTCCCCCTTTTTGTTTTTCGTTCTTTCCAACCTCTTGCTCTTTTTCTGTGGGATCACTTTGAAAATAAGTCACTCATATAGATGCTCTCATTAAAGCTCTGCCTTCTGGGAAAAGCCTAGGTGAACGCAGGATAACTATAGGCCTTTGATTTTGTGTAACCTAAATTCCTTGATTGACCCTATGTTAAAAAAAGAATTCTAGGCACTACCAACTCCAAAAATTAATAGTTGAACCAAAACACTTTAGGGAAGGAAATGAATATCATGTGTTCCAATTTTGAAGGAAACTAGAATGAGTGGAGCCCGTTTCAACTACTCACAACCCACACCCCAGAGTTGTAAGAACATCTTAGGATTATGTTCTTTCCATCTCTCCTAATTAGAGCTCTGTGCAGAAACAAAAGCGGGGGAGGGGTAGAGAAAACACCTCTGCCCACATGTTTTACCAGCACAGACTCAGCCTTAAGGCAGATTCACCTTTCAGTTATGTAGGCCCCCAACTGAGGCTTCCATTCATGTGCTCTGTTCTAGTTACATCATGAAGTTCAGCCACCCTTTCTTAGTGTGATCCATTCCACGAGAACATGCTAGGAATTTCCCATCCCTTTGACTTTTCTGTGGCATCAGGACACACATGGCCCAGTCGCTGACAGCCGCACTGCCACTGGCATCTTTCTCTTACTGCACGCTCTGCATGTGTCAAGAAGCAATGCCTCCGTCGTCTTTGCCAGGATATTTTGTTTTGGCCTGCCCTGGTGGTTCAGTTGGTACAGAATCCTCCTGTAATGCAGGAGACTTGGTTTGATCCTTAGGTCAAGAAGATCCCCTGGAGAAGGGGATGGCAACCCACTCCAGTATTCTTGTCTGGACAATCCCATGGACAGAGGAGGCTGGCAAGCTACAGTCCATGGGGTCACAGAGAGTCAAACACAACTGAGAGACTAAGCATATCACAGCAAGCACTGGCTTTGGGAACGAGCCACAGTCTAACATCTGGACACTTCTGATTTACATTACCCTTAGGGGAAAAATGGAGAAGGCAATGGCACCCCACTCCAGTACTCTTGCCTGGAAAATCCCATAGACAGAGGAGCCTGGTAGGCTGCAGTCCATGGGGTCACCAAGAGTCACACCCGACTGAGCGTCTTCACTTTCACTTTTCACTTTCATGCATTGGAGAAGGAAATGGCAGCCCACTCCAGTGTTCTTGCCTGGAGAATCCCAGGAACGGGGGAGCCTGGTGGGCTGCCATCTCTGGGGTCGCACAGGGTCGGACACGACTGAGGTGACTTAGCAGCAGCAGCAGCAGCAAGGGGAAAAATATTCCCCAAAACCCTCATTCTTTACTTAAGTGATTAGCAGTTAGCTTATTTTTTAAACAATATAAGGATCAGCCACATGACTGGACTGCACTTCGAAATTACTCACAAGAAGTTGGAGAGCTGGTCATTCAGTCTCTGTCTCCAATTATGTGCTTCAGAGGAAGTCTTCATGTGAAGGCTTTTGCTTTCAATATGATCCCAATTTTCAGAAAGAACTTCAAAGTTTTGGCTATTGTATCCTGTTGTCTGATGTTATTTAAAAAATGGAGCTTCATTTAAACTTAATTCAGTGTAACATCATTCCCTCTTCAAGGTATGGTGGTGCTTAAGGACAAAAATAAGTGTCAGACAAAAATGGGTGCAGCAACTGCAAAGTCGCTGTATTTGATACCTTTTAAAATATTAGACAATAAATAAATAAGTAAATAAAATATTAGACAAGTGCTGTGCCAGCTAAGTTACTTCAGTCGTGTCCAACTCTGTGTGATCATTTGGACTGTAGTCCGCCAGGCTCATCTGTCCATGAGATTCTTCAGGCAAGAATAATGGAGTGGGTTGCCATGACCTCCTCCAGGGGATCTTCCCGACCCAGAGACTGAACCCACATCTCCTGTGGCTCCCACATTTTATGTGGATTCTTTACCCCTGAGACACTGAGGAAGCCCGTTAGACAAGTAGGAAATCATAACTTTTAGGTGATGGCAGTTTATTTGTGGGTGTGTCAGGAGTGAACAAAAGCACTCTTCACTTGATTTTTGAACAAGTGAAATGACAGGTTTTGTGATTTATATTCAAGACAAGTATAATTATATGCACTATTCCTATGTAAATAAAAAATCGAGGGGAAAACTTTTGCTTTTTTTGAAGCTACCACTAGATGGTATGCAAATACTCTTTCTTCAAAGCAGGTTCTACTATTTTTCAGATTGTTAGAATATGGGAGGGACTTGTTTATGTGATGTTCCAATTTAATTTTATTCTTATCTTTGAGACTGAGCGTAGGCAGAGGGATGCTGCTGAAATCAGGAATTTTTCATTAACTATTGTCAGCTCTATAGGACCAGTTTTATTCCCCTAAATGTTAATCGTGATACTTTGACTTTCTTAAGCTTTACATTTTCTCATACCATTTCTCCAGTATACCTAAGAAGCAACTATTAAATAATAGAACTTAGGGATTTTCTGCAAGTAAACTTTATATCTAGAACTTTTATGGACTTGAAGAATTAAAGATATTTTACATTGGTGATTTTAAAAAGTTACTTAGAGGTTTAAAAAAAAAAAAACTACATAGTTACCAAATACAAATTTCACCTTATGCTAGGGAAAAAGAAAGAATGTGCTTTTCATTCAAATTATATAATACTTTTAATAGCTAAAATTAATTTCTAATTTGGCCTATCTACATCTTTCAGTATATGTGAGAATACTAAATGTCCCTCTATCCAATTGAGATTCTGATTTGTTTTTTTGTAACTTATAAACAACATTAGGCTGCAATTCCCAATGAGGTGATGACATTCATCATCATATAACAATTCTATGATGAGTCCAGGTCTTTCCAAAACAATTATTATTTGAAGCTCCAATCAACTCTAGCTTATAATATTATATAACATGTTCACAATTCCAACTTCATTATTCCTGCTGTAACTCAAAAGAACTTCTGAATAAAAGCCACCTACAAGATTTCCCAATCAATGGCTTCCAGTTTGGCAGTCATGGCCTTCCTGCCATTCTTCTGGATGGGCAATTAACGAAAGACCAGTAAAGTGTAGGGAGGAAAATGAAGGTGAGGTGAGGTGGCCATAAGAATCACTGACTCAGCTGTCAAAGTTTAAAATGAATCTTTTCTCAGAATATGTAGCACAGTCCTTTGCATTAGTTCCAGAGACTTCAGAGATAAAGTGCATTTGATCTCAGTATATTATTTAGTTTATATAACTACATATACCTACACAACTATACATATCATAAATGTAAAAAGTCATCCACACACATAACCGTGTAAATAGTAAAGAATTGCCTTATATTTCAAATTATCCAAATTTTGCTGATTGTTCATTTTCAGATAATTGAGATGTCATCATGTCAGATGTCAACATATCTTCATGTTCATCAATTTTATTCCTCTTATTGCTCCATTTTTTTCTAAACCTTTGTCCTTTGAATCTCATACTTGCTTTCTCTGTTTTTGTTCTGAATCACAAAGTGATCCCAGAGGAAAATAGATAGCCATGCAGATTTCATGCGGTACGGAGACCAGATCGGTAGGAGTCCTCCTGCTTGCTGGTTTACCACAGAAGACCCACAAGTAATTACACCCTTTCTCTAAGTTCTGAACTCACTGATTTCACACATGCGCTATTTGTGGATGAACTAACCTCTAGCTTCATTGAAATAGAAACTTATGGATCTCTTCTCCTTGACCTGTTTTCATATTTTCTGAAAGATAATTGCAGGAGAAGTTGTAGAAATCTTTGTAATCATTTGCTCTTGATCTCATCATTTCCTGACATCAGAAAGCTGTGCTCCTTTATCTGCTTCTGAACTGTTATTTCTCTTGAGCAACTCCTTCTCCTTCTTTAATACATAATATTTCTTCTCTTAAGACAATAAAGAAACAAAAACTAGTGAATCCTTCCTTTGCCCCTCCACACCTATATCTAGTTACCAATTTTTATCTTTTATTTCACTGAAAATGTGTTAATATTCCAACATTTTAATTCTTATGTTATCAGCTGTAACCTCTGCAATTTTACATCTGACCTTATTCTTCTGAAAAATGCTCACTTTCCAATATTCTATTTATTGCTACTCTAATGATATTTCTTATCTGCCTAGACCTGGGGACTATGTTTATTTTTTTGACCAAACTTTCCTTTGTGAAACTCCCGTGTGCTCTGAACTTTGTGATCACTACCTTGATGTGGCTTCCAGCATTCTGATAGCATATCCATTTGTTCTAGGTCTTCAGCATTTCTTTTTTCTTCTTAATTATAAACATTTCAGGGCTCACTGCATCCTAATCCTTTACTTTTCTATTTATTTTCCACTTATTTACTTTTTTATTCACCCTTTCCTTTTTTACAGCTATCATACCAGTCTACTCATATACCATTACTAAATCTGTTACAGTTTCTTGAGGTATCATTACACAAGAGCTAATTGGCAAACATAAAAAGAATGCTGGGGTTAGAAAATCATTTTGTAACCACATAAAGTTAAGTATATAAACCATTTAATCTTAGCAAAGATTTGTTCAGGCAAGAATCACCAATGGATGCTAAATCTAGAAGAAAATTTTGAGGAAGTGTAAGATATTTACCTTATCTTTCCAAATATTAATTGTTATTGACTATTTTAAGCTGTCTTTCCAAATTCTGATTAATAGCAGGAGCAAGTAAGCATCATATTAGATGAGTGATAACATTAACATCACAAAAGGTTAGGATTAGGGTTACCAGATGTTATGCCCAGGTACATCACTTAAGCCATCACTTCAGATTCCTTAGCAATGAACTGAAGACATGCCTTCTGAATTCAAGGACTCAGCACTGTGCCTGAATCCTAGTAAGCATTCAGTAAATGTTAATTTCTTCTTTCAAATTCTTACTATGTCTTCATACAACATTGCTCTTTATCTTATTGCTTTTCATTATGTCCTAGTCACTCCTGTCATACTTGTATCTTCTTTCTCCAGCTAGATTGTCAGGTAGCATTTAGTATTGTGTCTCACATACAGTAGATACTAATATATGTTTGCTTTTGCCATTGGAGTTTGGTTACTGTATGCACTATTTTATTTGATAAATTGGACAAGAAAGGACTCTTCTAAGTTATACACAGTCTGTTACTATAGATACCACATTTTCCTCTAGACTTTCGTTTTCTTACTACTTCTTCTTCTACTTCTCTCTGTGGTACCAGCAAATTATTTTCATCACATCTCTTTTTAACTTGATTTAGCTACACAAATAACAAACAAGAAATGCAATGATTTAATTTAAAAGACAATCTAAATTCAATACTTATAAACAATTGCTTTCAAAATAAAGTTTATTTGTGAATAACCAAATATGTCAGAAGACATATTTATTGATTATGCTGTGGTGCTTTAGCATAAGGCTACACTAAATTTTAAAGAAGTTCTTATCTAATAGTGGCTAAAGAAGAAAGTTAAGACTGCATACATGATACAGTCTAATTAAATATTTTAATATCACATCAATTACATTAAAACTGTATTGAAAAACCATGTTTATTGATTATACAGAGAAATTCAAGGTAATTATAGATTTTAAACTAAAGTTATTTTCCAATTGGGTCTAAGAAATAATTAAGGAGTTAAGGTTTAATGCATGCTTTATTTTCATTAAATTGCATTAGAAGTTCATCCTTTACATTAAAATGTGTTTGTCAAATAAGGATCTTTGATTTAGAGACCAATAAGAAATATTGTTTTAGTTTTTATTATCTATTATAGTCAGCATAGAGCTTGTGCCCTTTAAAGCATATTATGATTTGTCTATATTATATCATGAAATAAGGAAAAGGAAAATTCATTCAATACAAATAAAATGGAATTAGATTCATTTAATATTTTGTGTAAATTTTCTCATTTGATTGCTTAGTAATTTTGTGATCTTTGTATAGTGATTTAAATTTTTAGCTGAGACAAAGATTTTTTTTCCCCAATATTTTTATTAGTTGGAGGCTAATTACTTTACAATATTGTAGTGGTTTTTGCCATACATTGACATGAATCAGCCATGGATTTACATGTGTTCCCCATCCTGAACCCCCCTCCCGCCTCCCTCCCCATCCCATCCCTCTGGGTCTTCCCAGTGCACCAGCCCTGAGCACTTGTCTCATGCATCCAACCTGGACTGGCGATCTGTTTCACACTTGATAATACACATGTTTCGATGCTGTTCTCTCAGATCATCCCATCCTTGCCTTCTCCCTTAGAGACCAAAAGTCTGTTCTATACATCTGTGAGACAAAGATTTTTTAAGCTTTTTCTTAGACAACCTTAGTGAACATGTTAAGATAATAAATCTTTCAGAGATTAAATACATATTCTTCAATTAGAAAATATTGCAGTAAAACTTGAATTCTCTGCATATACAGGTAAAAGCAACCACTTCATTTGGTTAAAAAATTAGAAAAAGAAATTAGCTTCATGACATCCCAATCCATAAGATTTTATAGCTTGTTTTTAAATTCAGAGTAGTATTGAATTCTTGCAATAAAAAGCATTGACTAGCAAATAGAACAATTTTATTTTCTTTCTTTCATAGTATTTAAAGACACAAGGGTATACAGAATAACTAGGGAAACAACATAACACTATTCTTTGTTAAACTTACCTGTAGATTTCATAGCTATCAATAACCAATAATAATTTAAAATGTATATAAATAATATATTCACCAAGTCTGGAGGGTAAAAGAAGTACTATTTATCATATTCTACATCAATATATTAATAACATGTAAATAGCACCTTACATACATCAATTTTTACTATTAACTATCTTTGACAAGTAAGAAAATATACTTGTAGTATCTTTATTTGGCAAATGAGAAAGTAGAGACTTCTATAGGTTAAGTAATTTGGCCAAGGTCATGGAGCAAGTATAAGCAGAAGCAAAATTCAAAAATAGATCTGTCTGGGTTTAAAGTCTGTAGTTTTATCTGGTATGCATATTGCCTTCATGGATGTGTTTTTATTTCAAGTGTGAAGGTCAAGCAAGTTTTTAGTTCCTGTTGTTCTCCTTTGCTGTTTATTTGCTAAGTTGTGTCCAACTCTTTGCGACCCCAAGGACTGTAGCCCACCAGGCTCCTCTGTCCATGGAATTTCTCAGGCAAGAATACTGGGTGAGTTGCTGTTTCCTTCTCCAGGGGATCTTTCCAACCCCAGGATAAAACCCAGGTCTCTTGCATTGGCAGGCAGGTTCTTTACAACTGGTGCCACCTGGGAAGCCCTGTTTTCCTTTGAACATGGATATATTTTACTTTCTTCTCACCAGAAAATTGGTCAAGAAAAATATGGGAAGTTTCACATATCATCTTTTAACGCTATATTTCATAGAAAGAAATGATGGATGTATGTTAGTTGGGCTTCCCTGATGGCTCAGGCATTAAAGAATCTGCCTGCAATGCAAGAGACTTGGGTTCGATCACTGGGTTGGGAAGATCCCCTGGAGAAAGGAATGGCTACATCTTGATACTAATTTCAAATGATACTTTAAATGATACTTGATACTCCATTTTAAAGTGAGGAAAATGATTGTTGTTGATGTTCAGTCTCTCAGTCATGTCCAACTTGTCCGACTCTTTGTGACCCCATGGGCTGCAGCACGCCAGGCTTCCCTGTCCTTCACCATCCCCTGGAGTTTGCTCAAACTCATGTCCACTGAGTCAGTGATATCATCCAACCATCCCATCCCCTGTTGTCCCCTTCTTCTGCCTTCAATCTTTCCCAGCATTAGGGTCTTTTCCAGGGAATCAGCTCTTTGCATCATGTGGCCAAAGTATCAGTCTTTCCAATGAATATTCAGGGTTGATTTCCTTTAAGATTATTGGTTTGATCTCCTTCCTGTCCAAAGGACTTTCAACACCACACTTCAAAGGCCCTCAAAACTTGTTGTAAGTATTAAATGAGATAAGGCATCAATGAAGTTATATATAAGAAGTAACTTATATTCTACAAATATGAACATCACTTTTACATTTCTCTATGCTTTTTATGAGTGTTCAGTTATGACCTGAAAAAGGAGCTTCAACCTTTGGATAAATGGTGCCACAAATTAATTCTTAAGTGTGGTACACTAAAAAGTTCTGCATTTTCCTTGCACTATAAGGCAGATATGAGTAATTTTAAGGAATTCTAATTGGTATTCTGATATTCTGATACACTGACTGGTTTAGATCCTCTGAGAAAGTAAACATTTAATGTAATAATTGATTAGAATTTAAGTTTGTGTGTGTGTGTGTGTGTGTGCCCTTGATTTGAAAGTAGGTATATCTATATCTATCTATCTATCCCTATATATGTTTTTTAATGGATATTATATGAGTCAGCTGCATGCTCACCTACCATAATAAATACCTTGCAAGGTGACTGGTTCATACATCCTTTTTCTGATACTGTAGACTGCCATGTATCCCTATGGAAGGGCCCTTTTGGGCAAGAATACAAGTAATACTTAAAAATTTTTTCAACAGGATGCCAATTCTACCACCTGCACATCTGGTATCTAAAGCATAGATCTCTCTAATGAATTACATGAATATTATCACTTTAGGCTGTTGTCACAGAATTCAATCATGAATTGATTGTGATTTAATACTTGCCAAATGTTCACTTGAGCTAGAATATTTTACATGAGGTACAGGTATTCATTAAGTATTCATTCCTCTGAACTCTCTAGCTTCTTCACTTTTGCTTGTATTATATGAAGCCATCACAAAGTAATATTGGGTCTGTTTAAACATTTAAGCTTTTAATAAAAGACTTGAAATTGGGAATAGAGGCCCTACCCCTATGGTTATAGACTGCCACATACAGATTATTTTTCTTCCTTCATGAAAAATAACAGTTTTATACCCTGACATGGTAAGAACTTGGAATCCTTACTCCTATCCTCACAAGAAAAAAAAAAAAAACAGAAATATTAAAAATCAACACTTAGAGGCCTAGTTATAGGCCCTCCCACTTTCATTACGACAAGAAGGTAACTCCAGCCCCCTCAAGCCTTTCTGTCTCATACAAGTCAAGAAATAAAAAGGCAAAGAAACTACTCTGAAGGTCATAATCCAGGGATTCTGCCCACCCCTTTCTTCCAGATGAAGACTTTAGTTTAGGATTATAGAATGCTTCCCCTTCCCAATACTTCACATCGTGTCATCAGGGTGCTTCTATCATTGTAGAAGACTATAACTTAAGAGAGTTGTAAGACATAGACTTCCTTTAAGCAGTTACTAGGGAAATCCAAACACAACAGAGTAAACAAATATGAGGAACCTAGAGGAACTCAAAGTGCTGACACCTATGGCAAACATGAAACACAGCCTAACTCCTATATAGATAAACATGAAACCATTAACTAAAGGCCTGCTTTACCTCAGTTCCTATTAAACAATTTGTTCTGTCCAATAGTCAACAGAAAATTACAAGTCATGCTAACAGGCAAGGAAATAGTCAGTCTGAAGAAACAAAGCAAACATCAGATCAGACTCAGATACAGCAGATATTTGGGAATTATCAGGACAGGAATTTAAAGCAATTAATGTGCTAAGGGATCTAATGGAAAAAATGGACAACATGTAAGAACAGATGGGTAATCTAAGCAGAGAGGTGGAAACTCCAGTAATCAAAAGGAAATGCTAGAAATAAAACACACTGTAACAGAGATGAAGAATGCCTTTGATGAACTAATCAATACAGTAGACTGGAAATTGACAAGTGAAAAATTAGTAAAGTTGGAAATAATGTCAATAAAAATGTCTAAAATGCATCTGAAAGTTCAAACAGAAAAAATAAATTAAAATAAAAAGAATAAAATATTCAAGAAAACTGGGGCAATTACAAATGAGAATGGGAATGGGAGTGCCAGTAGGAAAAGAAAGAGAGAAAGGAGCAAGAGAAATATCTGAAGGCATACTGGCTGAGAATTTTCCAAAATTAACGACATACATTAAAACACAGATCCAGGTACACAAAGAACCCCAGCAGGATAAATACAAAAAATGTACACCTAGGTATATAATACTCAAGCATCAGAAAGTCAACTGCAAAGAGAAAATCTTGAAAGAAGACGGGGTGGGGGGAAACATACCTATAGAGGAACAAGGGTAAGAATTACATTGAACTTTAATTCAGAAACCATGCAAGTAAGAAGAGAGTGGAGTGAAATATTTAAACACTGGAAAGAAAACAAATAGCTCACCTATCTTGAATGTAGTATCCAGTGAAATTGTCCTTCAAAAGTGAAGGAGAAATAAAGACTTCCTCAGACAAACAAAAACTAGAATTTGTTGTCAGTAGACTTGCCCTACAAGGAATGTTAAGAGAAATTCTTTTGGTAGTATAGACAGAGACTCAGATGTGCATAAAGGAAAGAAAAGCATTAGAGAAGGAATAAATGACAGTTTAAAAAAAACTTTTAAAAATTCTTAACTAACTTAAAAGATAACTTCAAAAAATATAGCAACAATGTATGGGATGATTATATCTTATGAATAAGCAAGATGAATAACAGCAATGTTGTAAAAGATGGGAGAGAGAAATTGAGAATACTTTGTTATACTCTGCTACCCATGAAGTTGTACAGAGTTATTTGAAAGTGGACTTAGATAGTTGCAGAAGTATACTACAAACCTTAAGGCAGTCATACACAATACATAAAAAAATGAACATGAAAGGATAACATCAAAGTTTGTGAGATGCAGCAAAAGCAGTGCTTAGAGGAAATTTGAAAGCATTGAGTTCATATACTAGAATTGAAATAAGATATAAAATCAATCATCTAAATTACTGCCTTAAGAAACAAGAGAACGAAGACCAATGTAAACCTAAAACATGAAAAAAAAATTAGAGCACAAACTAATGGAATTGAAACATGAATAAAACCAAAAGCTAGTTCTTTAGAGGTAACAGTAGAATCGATAAACCTCTACCCAGGCTAATTAAGAAAAATAGAAGACTAACTGCTGATATCAGAAATGTAGGAAGGCCCTTTGCTACTGATTCTGTGATATTAAAGTATAATAGAAATATAATGAACAACTCTGTGCCCACAAATGTGATAACTCAGATGAACCAATTCTTTGAAAGACATCTACCAAAATGACACAGATAGATAGACCATCTGAACAGGCCCATGCCTATGAAAGGAAGTGAATCAACAGCCAACAATCTTACAAAAAAGAAAGTATAAGGCCTAGTTGGTGTCACTGATGAATTCTACCAAAGATTTTTTTCCTAAGAAAGGCAGACTGCAATACACAACACCTCATTTGAGTGTGTCTGAAGTCTTCTAAGCTTGATTTTCCTGTGTTCTCCTACAAATATATGTTGAGAGCTTATTTGGTCTACCAAACATTTGAGAAAGAAATGATACCTATTATCTACAACATTATCCAGAGAACTGAAGCAGAGTGTACACTACATAACTCATTATATGAGGTTAGCATTAGCATCCTAATGTCAAAGCTAAAAAAAGACATTACAAGAAACTACAAATCAACATCTTACATGAACACAGATGCAAAGATCCTCAACAAATTATTAGTAAATATAATCCAACAATGCAAAAAATATTATTCAGGAGCACTAGGTTGGGATGAGATGGATGACAGAGGATGAGATGGTTGGATGGCATCACCGACTTGATGGACATAAATTTGAACAAGCTCTGGGAGTTGGTGATGGACAGGGAAGCCTGGTGTGTTGCAGGCCATGGGGTTGCAAAGAGTTGAAAATGAGTTTCTATTTTCCCCCTTTTTGCTCCACATGTTCCTTTCAGAGAAGTTAGAAAATATAAATAAAAATATTTTAATTACCCATATCACCATTTAAAAATAAGCACTGTTAATATTTTTATGGCTGTACTTCCTGACTTTTTCCTATGTTCAAATCTTAGCTTCATCTTTAGTATGTGATCTTGGACAGGTAACTCAACCTTTCTGAATAAGCTTTATCTTCAAAATGATGATAATGATAATAATTTTCTTCACTGAACTGCTATGAAGTTTAAATGAAATAGTGCATTTTAAGTATTTAGAATAGTGCCTGGTACTAGCTTATAAACTTAAATGTGTTCATAGCCTTTGATATGCTAATTATCCTTCTAGATATTTACTTATATCAGTTCCACCCCCCTCCCCATAACGCACAAATATTGAAAACAATCTGGATATCCAGTAACAACAGAGTAAAAAAAAAAATGTGATGAAGACCACCCAGCATGAAAAAGGACAAACTGGTGATAAACTCAACAATATGGCTAATCTCTAAAGCATTTTTGCAAAGTGAAAGGAGTCAGAGGCAAAGGACTCCATAATATGTAACCCCATTTCTGTGAAGTTTAAGAAGGAGCAAAACTAAAATGGTGAAGAGCAGTTACATTTGGGCATGGGGTTAGACTAGAAATGGCATGACAAGAATTACTGGGCTGTATCTCAGTTGGAATGACAGTTACATGGATGTGTACATTTGACATAATTCCTCTAATTCCACTCCTAAAATTGGCTCTTCAGTTTTGTGTGAGAATTGTCCCTCAATTTTTTAAAAAAGTCTTCATCCTCACATAATACTTGACTGTCATGCTATCTCCAGCCCTATGTCTGTCATTGCCATATCCAATTAACAGTTTGTGGAAATCACCCTGTTCTCTTCATCTGCACTGCCACCTCATATGTTCAGACTACTATTTTCTCTCATAAGCTTTATCCAACTATCTCTTAATTAAGATCATTGTCCTCAACTTAGCTGAATGGGTTTTTTTAAATGCAAAACAGATCACATCACGTTATTACTTAAAAATCCTCCAAGGACTGTCAAATCTTGAGAAAGTTTCAACCTCTTACTGTGTCTTTCTGGGGACCATTTGACCTGGGCCCCCACATCTCACTTCACTCTCATCTAGTATTTATCCACTAGAATGTTCAGTCCCAGATATTAGAAATGTTTTAGTTTAATTTCAAACTCCTTGTCCCCTCTTTCTTTTAAATGAGGAGCTTCTGTAGGATAGGAAGCAGTGTATACCTGGCTCTAAGGCAGAATGTGAAAAGAAATAATCAGGGTCAGCTGGAGTCAATCCCATTTCTTGATTCCAGTTCTTCCCCCATGCTTTTTCTTTGACATGGAACAATTCTATTTTCCTCTTACTTGGCTAGTCCTACTAGATCATCTGGTTTAAACTCAATTCACTTTTTGTTCTAGGAAGCTGTCGCCAACCACATATTCTGTTCAGGACATAAATGCTTCCATATTATCCTGTTCTTATTCTGTACTTAATTACTTATTTGTCCATACATATTTCTAGACTCTATAAATATATGATTTGAAGGATCATATCTGTCTTGTTTACGCTAGCATCCACAACATTTGCAACAATCCCTGGTCCATAGTTGGGTCTCAGTAACTATATAATTATTACTGTCATTAAATAATTGAATGAATAGATGAATGATGAGTAAAATAAAGAATGAGTGAATGTTATATTCTTGCCCTTTTTTAAAACAGAAACTCTATAAAATAGCTACTTAAAGATTAGTTGGATAACATTTGTAAAACTGTAGTAAAAAGTAGTAAAAATTTCACACACGGAAGTTTCATGGATGCTTAAGTTTGCCAACACTTATGTCAGTTGTTAACCAAAACCTCTGCCCAGTATAGGGCAAAATGAGTGAGTGACTGAAACTCAGTTGTGTCCAGCTCTTTGTGACTCCTTGGACTTTAGCCCACCAGACTCCTCTGTCCATGGAATTCTCCAGGCAAGAATATTGGAGTGGCTTTCCAAGCTCTCCTCCAGGGAATCTTCCCAACCCAAGGATTAAACCTGGATCTCCTGCTTTGCAAGCAGATTCTTTACTGTCAGAGCCACCAGGGAAACCCATAGGACAAAATAGTCATGACAATTTCTACTAATAATTTCTGATATTTAAATATATTTTGAGAAGGTTAAAACTGGCCTGTTCCTATGTAAATAAGACATAGGTTATCCTATTACAATAGGTGTTAAATAGTTTAAAAGGAAAATATAACAGTTTATAAGTCAGTCTCCCAAAGGAAACTCAAAGGAAGCAACATAGTTAATATTCTCTTATAAACCATGTCAGTTTTTAATTAAAATAAAATTCTCAGTAGGTAATTTGGGATATAATTCATGGCACTTGTCAGGTAACACAAGGAATCACAAATATCTGATAATAACTGTCTAAATTATTTCCTGTAAATTTATAGTCATATTATGATTTCTCATTACTTGTTAAACCCTCACTATTGCCCTGGTTGAAGCCTGGAAAAACCATCAGGCATAAAAACATTTGATAGATAAAGTTTTAAAACAGTTAATATTTTTTTTTGCTATCTAAATGTTTTCAAACCATTTTTATAGCAATAAGTTATAATGCTATTAGCCACCATTTACCACATGATTATTTATATATCAGCTAATGTTCAGTTTCTGAGCACTGAGAGGTCTTGTTCATCTTCTCAAAAACTCAGTTATGAAAATGAATGCTAGAAATATGTCTGTAATTTATTATTGAAAAATGAACATATTATTCAAAAGCATACTGACTACATTTCTGATCATTTAAAATTATAGATATGCTGTGTAAAAAAAAAAAAACAATGATATGCTGTGTACATGTAGGAAACCCTAGACAGATCCCTCACCAAAATGTTGACAATGACTATGTATTACTTTAAAAACAATATTTGCAGTGTTACAAAAGGCATTTAATGATATCACACATTACTTTATTCATCAGTAAAACCTCTTTTCTCTACACATATCTTCACTTTGAAGAGATATACTAGACTTTTATCATATTCATAATTTTTCCTCTATTTCCAGGTCCATAAACAGAAGCCTCCTATTTTTCAAGCTTTATGGATTCAGAGGGTTTTTTTCCTGTAGTTTTTATGTCTCAATCATGATATTTTACCAGAATTAGAGGGAGTGGGAATGGCTCAATGAAAGATAAATGAATCATTTTAAACGGCATAAATTGTAATTCTGTTTTGACTCTAGTCTCTTCTTCTCATAAAAACAAATTAGCTTAGTTTTAAAATATATTGAATCAAGATGTCCCAACATAGCCTAAGAATGTAATCATTAATCATATTTCTTTACTCTTAAAAGTTGGAATATACTTAAGAAATTGTTTAAAAACAGTATTTTCACAGCAACTACACCAAAAACGGTGTTTTCAACATGAGAATTTCCCAGTTTTGAGACAGACAATACAAAATCACTCCATCCAAAGTCTACTCAACAATTTATGAAGCTGAAACTTGAGAGTACAGCTTGCTGATAACATATTCTGGTATGCTCAACAAAATCTATGAACTTCAAGTTCAGATATTCTACTACAGCCATCTAGAGATTTTCTTATTGCTTATACTTATGTTTAAAATTTTATAGCTTTCATGTTCATGCTTCTCCAGGTTTTAGGGCAAATTTGGAGATCATTTTGAGAAACTATTTGGAACTTATTCCTACAATCTGTCTTCTCACAAGAGTACAATGGCACCATATGTTCAATGATGTATGTTGACACAATTACTTAATGAAGTATTATCTAAAGCAAGCGAAGTCTCTGTTCAACCATTTAAATAATTTCCGCCCTTTAGATATTGACAAGAGAGCTTCATTCTTCTTTACTGACTCTTCCAATTCGTGTCAAACAAATATTTGAAACAAGTGTTCCTTGAGAAAGAACAACCAGAAAACATGCTATTTCTACTATCAGTGACTAACTGCTCACTTTCTTGTGAAAAGGCCACTTGTACAAATAAATTTCTTGAAGGTAATTTCCTACTTCAGATGGGGAACCTTAGGGAACATGATCCAGTGAAAGACATGTCCCAGGTTCAGATGACAAGAGCAAGTGAAAACTTTTAAATCCACCATTATGGTTATTTTCTTGATTCCTTAGACCTATTATGCACTTTGATCCTGTGTTTTACATTAGCAACAATGCTGAGAACCATGAGGTGTGGTGTCTCATCTTCTATCCACTCAGTACACTTTGTCTTAGAACTAAAGATGGTGTAAGAGAATATCTTGTCTTACAACTAAGGGTTATAAATGAAAGGAGGTGATGGGGTGACACTATATTTGTATTTTTTATTGATAGTATTCCAACAAATAGGTTTCATTCTTTTTGAAAATTTGGAATTTACTTTTAATATTGGAAATTGATTATTCTTCAAATTTGTACAAAATACTGTGCTCTAAAAGACAGTGATATTTTTTGATTCACTTTTTATTCTTTGGACCAGCAGAGAGGGCATTCTTCAGAAATGTCTATTGACAGGAAGGAAAGTTTGTTTGACTTCTATCAAGGATCAACTGAGTAAAAAAACCTTTTCCATTATATATAAATATTTATTTCTCCTTAAGTAAATTGTTCTTCCTAAAAGGAATAAGATAGAGAGGAATGATAAATTACTCCAGCAATTTGGACAAGAAAATGTCTCTCTTTGACAATCTTTCTCCAAGTTGGTTTAAGGATACAATGAACATTCTTTGATAATCATAGTATACCACAATTAATATTATATCATTGTATATATAATTTAAAAGCCTTATTATAGGATAATTCCATTTATGTCTCTCCTATTTTTTGAGCTATATTGTCATTAGTTTTACTTCTATATATGTTCCAAACACCACATACATTATTATTACTTGTGAAAATAATCAATTTACTTTTAAAAAATTTTAAGAAAAGAAATAATATTCATCATTCCTTCCTATATATAAGGATTTCCATTCTGAAGTCATTTACCTTTAGCCAGAGAACTTTATTTAGCCATATTTTAGTGTATATCTACTGTAGTGCTATTAACTTTTCTTTACCTGAGAATGTCTCTTCTTTTACCTTGAAATTTTAAATATTTTTCCTGGATATAGAATTTTTTCTTTCAGAATTACTGTTATTTCATTATCTTTTGATTTACACTATTTCTAAAAAAGATGAAGGCAATATTTTAATATTCTTGTTCCACTGTATATAATTTTCTCTCATTATCGATAGTTTGACTATGATGTACCTAGATGCACTTTTTTTATGCTGTTTTGGGTTCACTGAGTGTCTTGTATTATAGTTGATCTTTTTGATCAAATTTGGAAAAAGTACAGTCAGTATTTCTTTAAATATTCTTTTCTATAACCTTTATTCTTCTCGTGAGACTTTGATTACATGTATGCTATACCATTGGATGCTGTCATATTAGCCACTGAGGCTCTATTATATTTTTCAGTCAGCCTGCTCAATGTATTTTGGTTTGGATAATTTCTGTTGACTTATTTTTATGTTTACTGACCATTTCTTTTCTTTTATGCAACCTGTTGTTAGTTGAATGCAATGAATTTTTGATTTCAGATATTGTTTTATTTTCAGTTTTATATTTTTTATTTGTTCTTTACAGTTCTGTATCTTTTCTGAAATTTTCTATTGCCTCACCAATTTTATCCACATTTTCCTCTAATTCCTTTAACATGTTTATCATAATTATATTAAAGTCCTGACTGCTAATCCCAAATCTGGGTCACATGCAGTTTTATTTTAGTGAATTATATTTCCTCTTTCTTCACATATCTGTTTTTTTTTTTTTTCCCCAATAGTTGACATTATGCACGATAGAGAATCTGGAATCTGTTATTGTCTTCTGAAAAGTGCTATATTTTGTAAAAGCATGCAGTTAAACTACATGCCATTTACTTTATCTTTGAAAGAATTATTTGTAGGCTTTCTTAGAGTGGTCAATTTTTTTTTTTTTTGAGTCTTCTAGTAAATTCCTTAGTCTTTGGATGCAGTCTTTTTTTAAAATTAGTTAATTTTTTATTGTGCTATGACATATCTAATATAAAATTTACCATCTTAGCCACTTTTTTTCTCATTAGCTTTCCATTTTATACATAGCAGTGTATATATGTCAACCCTAATCTCCCAATTCATGGATACAGTTTTTATTCAGAAGGTGTAACCCTTAGGCTGTTTCACTGGAGACCCTGAGATATTTACCAATCCCTTCAAAGTGTTGAGATTCACATGGCAAGACTACCTCTCCAGCAGAGGCAGCTACTGATATCTAACACAAGTCTTTCAGCCTTCCAGATGTTCTTTTCACTAAATGGGCCTATTGATATCTTATTGTGGACTTCCCTCATAGCTCAGTTGGAAAAGAATCTACCTGCAATGCAGGAGACCTGGGTTTGATTCCTGGGTTGGAAAGATCCCCTGGAGAAGGAAATGGCAACCCACTCCAGTGGTCTTGCCTGGAGAATCCCATGGGCAGAGAAGCCTGGTGGGCTGCAGTCCATGGGGTCACAAGAGTCGGACACAACTTAGCGACCAAGCCACCACTGCCATAGTTTAGGGTTCAGTGACTTGAGAGAGGTTTATAAGCACAGTTTCTGTGGTTCTTTCCTTCTTGGGATTCTTCCCTGAAATTCTGTTCACTCTTAGGTCATGAATCCTATTGTCTGACTCCTTAAACCAATAATACAGTAGGTTGTTTTTTTTTTTCTCTCTCTCTTGAGTTCTGTCAAAGGCATGCCATGTAGACTTAAGAGTTCCATTGGGGGGAAAATCATATAAATGGGGTTCTTACCCAGAATTTTTATACTCTTCTGGGGTTAAACCTCCTCCAGTTTGTACTTGCTTCTGTTACTCTCTAGTTACTTTAAGTATATACATATTATAGTTTGCTCATAGTTTATAATCATTAGCAGCAGATGAGTTTGTCCATTATACGTTTTTCTATCATTACTAGAAGCCAGAAGCTTTCAATCATTTTTATTTTCTTAATTTTCAAATTATTAATGAACTAAGATATTTAAAATATTTTACTAAAATTTAATTCACTTGCATGCAAATTACCTCTTAATTATGTGACTGTTGGTACAACAAATGAATAAGAGCTTCAAAAGTTAGATATGCCATTATTTTAAAAAACATTAGTCATTATGCAGTGAGCATACTAAAATTTACACAAACATATACTTGAAAGATGGCAATCAAGAATCTCAAGTCATACTTATCCAAGTATTTAATGAAGTTGCTAACATTTTTCTGATGTCTCTTGGCACCACTCTTGAATTTTAACTCTATAATTGTTCAGGTTAATTTGACTATTTAAGGCAGCACTAAATGTCTTGGAAAAGGATCTATATACTTATTCAACATAAATGATTATCCCTAAGGATATCTTACATTCATAAAATATAGTTTGGAAACAAACTTCACATATGTTTACATGGTCTAATTCTCTTAACTACCCTCTGAGGTAGCATGCCAGTATCTCCATTTTATAGATTATAAAATTAGAATATTAAAGGAATTATGGTGACTTTCCAAAAAAGAAAAACCAAACCCACAGATACCAGGTGATGGAGCCAAGTCTTGCACTCGATATTCTGCCTTCCAATTAAACTTTGTTTCCACTAATCCATCACAGTCTCCTTAATTTGATCCCCTCTAATTCTACTTTGGATCTCAATGCCATTCTTTGTAGAAATCACATATAATACTTTGTGTAATCCTTTTATAATACAGAGTGATACAGGATATTTGATGCTAACTTTTAGTTTGAAACTAGTTACCTTGATGAGAAAATAAAATTCAGAAAAGATATGGAGAATGTAAAGATTGACACAGCTCAGATTAGAATTTGGGAATCCTAATTACTAAATGTTCCATAGGTTCATGCTTGGCACAGTTAAAGAGATGCATTCTAGCTCATTGTTTTCTATTACCCATGTTTATATTTTAAAATCTTGATCAACTTTATATTTAAAATCTTAATACAAACAATTCATTTGCAATTGAGCAGGACGTTTTTTGTAGAAAAGAAGTCAATAACTGCAAATTTGGAAGTGAGAATGTTAGACAAAAATCTGTCTCTTTTAGCATCCAGTGTCTTTTATCAGGCCTGAAACTGAGTTTAAAAATTACTTGCTAATAGCCTCTTATCTCTGAAATCTGGAACTAGTCTCATTTGTCCTGTGGGGAAAAAAAGAAGATGAACATCATTCAGTTTTTTATTTACAAGTCTCATTAATTTAACCACACATGAAAATTAAACTATTTTTTAATTTCTAGCTCTGAAAATAAAACTTCAACCTCTCAAGCCCTATACAATGTGCAGCATTTGGTGATATTATTGATTATTATAAGCATCTCCTTCTAGGTGACTTTTTTGAATTTTGCCACCTGAGAATCTATTTGGCTTAAGAAATTTGCTTCCTGAAGATCTATTTAGCTTTTCCCTTCTTTATGCTATAATCCCGCCCTTACTTTGATTATTAGATACCCTGTGAAGAGAATGGAGTTGATTCTGAAAAGCTCTTACCTTGCTAATACACTGAAAGCTTGTGATTGTAGAGAGGGAGCTCTTTGAAAAACTATCATGTGACTCTTGTTACCAGGAAACGATATTCCTACATTAAATCTCTCATACAGCCATTGCTCAATATAGACACATATAAATATGCTATACATACATATGCATATGCATATCTCAAACTTTGGACATATATAAAAAACAAGTTAAAATAAGGTCTATCCTTACAGAGATATGGTTCTACAAATCTAGTTGGACTGAAAAGCAAGTCACTTTGAGATTTAAAACAGATGATTCATCTTACATCTTAGATTCTTGATCTTAGAAATATACAGAATGGAAATTAGGGGCTTCCTTTGTGGCTCAGCTGGTAAAGAAATATCCAGAATGGAAATTAAAAGAATAAAACAACCTAAATTTGAAACCTTCCACTTTCTGTTTCTTCTGTATTGAAAATGTGTGTGGAGGGTAGTGAAGAGAGACCTTTTGGTTCAATTGTCAAGCTGACTTTAGATATATTACAGGATTTACAAATTTATTTTCTTTTAAGAGAGTAAGAAAGACATATATATATATGTCTCAATATATATATATATTTCAATGTAGTCAGCTTCCTGAAACTTAAAAAGTATTATAGGCCATTCAGACAAAATTTCCTTCTATTACTACCCTTTTTATAAAATTATAGAAAGATGCCTTTTGCAAATTGATATAATGGTTAGGTGCATCAACCCAAGTACTGTTGTTCAGAAAACTTCCTTTTGTTGAGGACTTTTCCTAAAATTAAACCTGACATAGAGTAATATTAAAACAGAGAATCATTCTGACCCAGTGGCCAAAAGGACCATTGAATTTCTTGGGACCAGAAGGAAAGCTCCGCTAATAGGAGCTATCTCAAAGAGCAAAATGGTTACTAGTTCAAATATACTTGAAAAAAGTGTGTTAGACTGGTGTAAATGTTGTTGTTCAGTCACTCAGTTGTGTCTGACTCTTTGCGACCCCATGGACTGCAATACACCAGGCTTTTTTTTCCTTCACTATCTCCCAGAGTTTGTTCAACTTCATGTCCATTGAGTCGGTGATGCCATCCAACCATCTCGTCCTCTGTTGCCACCTTCTCCTCCTGCTCTCAGTCTTTCCCAGAATCAGGGTCTTTTCCAATGAGTCAGTTCTTCACATCATGTGGCCAAAATACTGGAGCTTTAACTTCAGCATCAGTCCTTCTAATGAATATTTAGGGTTGATTTCCTTCAGGATTGACTGGTTTGATCTCCATGTTTTCCAAGGGACTTGCAAGAGTCTTCTCCAGCACCGCAATTCAAAAGCATCAATTCTTTGTCACTCAACCTTCTTTATGGTCCAACTCTCATATTTGTACATGACTACTGGAAAAACCATAGCTTTGACTATATGGTCCTTTGTAGGCAAAGTGATACCTATGCTTTTTAACACGCTGGCATTTAATATACTGGCAGAATATAAAAACCTAAAACCATTGTGAAGAATTCATCAAAAGCGAAGAACTGACTGACTCATTTGAAAAGACCCCGATGCTGGGAAAGCTTGAAGGTGGGAGGAGAAGAGGATGACAGAGGATGAGATGGTTGGATGGCATCACCGACTCAATGGACATAAGCTCTGGGAGTTGGTGATGGACAGGGAAGCCTGGCATGCTGCAGTCCATGGGGTTGCAAAGAGTCAGACACATCTGAGCAACTGAACTGAACTGAACTGATCAATAGCTGAAAAGTAATCAGCAATGAAATTGCTCTTTTACTTCATAATCTTATGTCTAGAGATTTACCTTTAAAATGCATTCAGGAAAACAAAACTAAGCAAATATTCACAGATATTAATTGCAGCAATATTTCTAATAATGAAATGTTTATTTCTCATTTATAAAACCTGGTTGAATAAAATATGTTAATGCTGCACAAATGAACAGCTTAGCAGATGTAGTAAAAAAGAAAATGATCTCTATGAATCAATCATGTGTTATTTTCAGGGTATATCATGAAGTGGGAACAACAGATTTGGAAAATATATTAGTTGTAAGACTTTTTTTTTAATGAAGATTATAAAATATTTATACATATTAAAAAATGCAGAAAGGAACAACCAGACAGTAAAAGAAATGGTTATACAGAAAGAGTAGCAATAATTAGGTGAAAACAAGTGGGTTGGGAATGAAATTCTTCTAATCATATATATTTTCCCATTGAATTGAAAGTATTAGTCACTCAGTCATGTTTGACTCTGCAAATCCATGGACTATAACCCACGATTCTCCTCTGTCCTGGAATTCTCTAGGCAAGAATACTGGAATGGGTTGCTATTCCCTTCCCAGGGGATCTTCCTGATCCAAGGATCGAACCTGGGTCTCCTGCAGTGCAGGTGGATTCTTTACCACTGAGCCACCATGGAAGCCCCATGTTTTCACATTGGAACTATATAAATAACTTACTGTAAACTGTGTAAATAATTTAAATATTTAAAAATAAATTGTCAAAAGGAACAAAAGAGGCAAATACCTACATGAAAAACAAATAGAAACAAAAGAATGAAACATAGTAATATTGGTAATTAAATGAAATATTTGATTCTTGATTGGATCATGATTGAAAAGAAACAGAAAATAGGCATTATTGGAACGATAGGAAAAATTTGGATATGGGCTTGTTTTCAATTTCGGGAGAATGAGGCTTGCATAAATTAAAATTAATTTAAATGAGTTATCTAAGAATTAAAATTACTAAGGAAAGGTGGCCTGATTTGGCATTATTTACAACAGAACACATTTTTTTTTTTTACTTTTTATTTTATATAGGAGTATAGGTGATTATGGGCTTCCCTGGTGGCTCAGATGGTAAAGAATATGGCAGCAATGAAGGAAACCCAGGTTTGATCCCTGGATTGGGAAGATCTCCTGGCGAAAGGAAAGTCAACCCTCTCCAGTATTCTTGCCTAAAGAATTCCAAGGACAGAGGAGTCTGGCAGACTATAGTCCATGGAGTAGCAAAGAGTTGGACGTGACTGAACAACTAACACACACACACACACACACACACACGCAAACTTATGGGCTTCCCAGCTGGCTCAGTTGTAAAGGATCCACCTGCCAATGCAGGAGACTTGGTTTGATCCCTGAGTTGGGAAGATCCCCTGGAGAAGGGAATGGCAACCCGCTCCAGTATTCTTGCCTGGGAAATCCCCAGAGGAAACTGGTGGGCTGTAGTCCATGGGGTTGCAAGGAGTCAAACACAACTTAGGGACTAAAACAATAACAACATGCAAATTTATACACTAATCAATCCAACCCCAGATCTGTAATTCACAAAAAATTCTTAATTCTCTTTAAAATATTTCATAGAAATATTAAAGTAAGAACTTACCTTTACTTAACATATTTACTTGGAAAATATTTGGACATTAAAACCCGTTTCTTTCTGTATGTGTGTGAAAACAATATGCTCTCTGCATATTATAGGAAAAACAGAGCAGGCCTCTCTGTTTAGGCAGCCAGTAAGACAGAATTCAGGCCTTAATTTTTTTCATTTTAATTTAACTGTGAGAGGAAAAAAAAGGTAATTATTTTCCTGTATTGTCCCCATGTGTTCCCCACACCCCTCCAGTGTAAGGAAAACCAGTTCTGCCCAGTAAAGTTGGTGGCATTAATTATTGCTGCATCACTTGCAGCTGCTATAAGAAGCGCTCTGCAGTGATGGCTGGCTGCGGGCCAAAGGGCAAACTTCCCTCTCCTTGGCCTTTCTCATCCTTCTCTCATTAGCTGCGAATGAAATTGCCACATGTATTTTTATAAGGAGACTTTTTCATGAGAACCTAACTCGTTCAATATTATATCTGGCCTGAAATTCTAGCGTCACATGCTCCTGTGTCTTTCAAGAAACTTTATTTTTAGCTTGTCTCTTTTTCTGCCCTGTCAGCACTTACGGCTTTCCTCCCTCTGTAGCTGGGTGGTTAGGATAAGGCTAAAAAGACAGATCTATTCAGAAAGCAGAGTGTCATGAAACGAGATAACTATTTCTCTTGCTCTGCCAAATATTTATGTAACAGCCTATAAATGAGCATTGTTCAATTGGGGTTCTTTCTCTTTCCATTAGCACCAAAGGTCAACACTTCCTTTTATGGATTTTGTTTACACTCATGAAATCCGGATTTTTGTTTCTGTCCCTTCATCTTCCAAAATGCTCCAGCAACAGTGTAGTTCTGATATTCTGAATAAAAGTTCTGCTAGACTTGTGAGAATGCTATCCATGAAATTGGCAGGTTTTCTTGAGTAACACTGTGTTACTTTTTGAAAATATTTTGTCAAACTGATTGACATACCCTGGAAATATAACTTACTTGTAGGCTTGTTCTGGGGGGAGGGCACGGTAAGGAAAATAATTTACCAAGGTCAGTGTAAAAAATCATTTTGTTACTACTTTTGGACATTGATTTGATTTGAGCCTGGTTTTTTAGTTTAAGGAAGAAGCTAGTTTCTCACACTCCTCTTTCTCTGTGCCTTCCTTGGTCTGAAGGACAAACCCCAGAGTCTCTGATTAGCAACTTTGAAGTGAGAAGATTTGAGATATTCACTGGCAGTGCTCCTTGGTGAAACTAATTACAAGGAATTGAAAGAATATTGAGGATCACATTGCTTATTTTTCAATGTGATCCAAAGAATTAATGGAAGTAAACATTAGAAATATGGATTACCATCCTAAATCCATCATAGATACATGAATGTTCATGTTTATGTTCACGCTTATGAACAATGAGCAATATGTCTCTTTCCCTGAGAATATTTTTTCTGTAGTGAAAATTATTTTACTGGCTTCTCAGATCTAAATTCTGAGGCACTTTAATATGCTTCAAAAATTCAAGTTTGACCACCACTATGAATTATGTGAGGGACACTTTAGATAGCTCATTTTATATTAGTTAGTTTATTTTGTATTGGTGTACATTTAACACTTTTCATTACTTTCAATTATTTGCTTTTAATAGAGAAAGTGAGTGCCAAGCTTAAAGCCTAACTAGGTAGTGACCAGTAGTACAGTACCTAGTTAGGTTTTGAAAACATTATTTTTGTGTTATTGCATTTATTTTAAAATTATTTTTCATTTATGGAAATGTTACTATCCTCTTTTTACAGTAGTGATATACATTTCCCTTATGTATTTAAGTTTGGAAAGTGAGTCATTTTAAAGAAAATAGTGAGTGGATAATAATGTATATGAGGTGTGAACATCGTGAGACTTTAAAGGTAATATTTGGGAAACAGGGATGATAAACCTAGATTAAACATGTGGTCTGAGCTACTAGTCCATCAGTAACCATAAATTTGCCTCAATCTTAACCAGACTTTTTAGTTTATTTTCTCTGGTTATACACAGTTTCTTGCCTTGGTGAGAAAATTGGTGGACAGAATATGATTATAGAATAAGGTTCCAAATGTAACCTATTCCTTAGTAGTGTGATGATCTAGCTGGGCAAGGTAAATAATCTGATTATGATTAGTTGGTAACCCACATGGTTTAAAGAAACTAAACCACCCCCAAACTTGTAAAAATCAAATGAAAAGTTGGCCAAGGAACAGATTAGAAAAAAATTACATAATCTAGAGAAGCGATTGTGATTAAATCTAAAGAATCACCCGGAAAACTTGTTTGAAATTTCATGCCTATGGATGGCCTACTCTGAATAATGAGTTAGAATTGGTAGTGGTGGATCCGCTAAAAAATGAGTTGGAAGCAAATTATTACAGACATATGATCTTGACAATATGTTCCTGAAATATATTGGGATTAATGCAATCTATAATTTATTCCAGAGAAAAAAGGCTTGTTTTAGATCAAAAGAAAGAAAAAGAACACAGGAATTAGATGACCAAGAAATGAATCTTGGATAAAACATATATAAATATCTAAGTTATAAGATATTTATATTTCTTTTATTGATTAGTATTGTTAAAACAGTCTATTGATAAGAAGTAGAACTATTTGGTTTTGCCTTTTTTGTTGTGTTACTCTATATATTGATGAAAGAACAACATTTATAAATTCTGAACAAGATAGTAATTTCTACTATTTCCTTTGCAAAAGTTCAGCCATATGGAATATTTCTAGTCATCATAACTATTTAAATGAAATATTTACTGAAAATACTTTCCTGAATGATTGGAAGAGTGGAATGAAAACAGGTTACCATTTGTAAGAGTAGACCATCTCCATGCTAATGATTTGGATAAAAAGTTTAATTCATTGTCAAATATAAATGAATATAAGACATGGGATCCCCATCCACTTAGCCAAAATGCCATGCAAAACTCTTGTTTTCTAATCATGAAATACATGCATGTCTGTGCTGTGCTTAGTCACTCAATCATGTCTGACTCTTTGTGTCCCCATGGACTGTAAACCGCCAGGCTCCTCTGTTCACGAGATTTGCCAGGCAAGAATCCTGGAGTGGGTAGCCATTCCCTTCTCCAGGGAATTTTTCCAACCCAGGGATTGAACCTGTGTCTCCTACATTGCAGGCAGATTCTTTACCACCTGAGCTACCAGGAAAGCCCCACATAAATTTACACATACATATTAAAATATTTTAAAATACAGCTTTGTTGTTGTTTAGTCAGTAAGTCGTGTCTGACTCTTTGCGACCATATGGACGGGAGCCCATCAAACTCCTCTATCAATGGGACTTTCTAAGCAAGAATACTGGAATGAATTGCCATTTCCTTCTCGAGTCTCTGGTGTTTCCTGCATTGGCAGGTGGATTCTTTACCACTGAGCCAACAGGGAAGCCCAAAAGACAGCTTATACACTCACATAAAAGAGAAGGTTGTTTAGAATCAAAATAATTTTAAGAGAAAAATAGAATAGAGGATTTGCTCAGAAATTAGGTTGGTTGAGTATAGAAGGGAAATTATGACTATGTTACTAGTGCTGTCCACGTCTACTAAAGAAAGAGAAAACTTGGCATTATATAACACTTAATCTCATTAAGAGACTCCTTGAACTTGATTTAATGACTTCCTCCATCTCATTTCTCGTAAGAGAAAAAAACAGAAAGGAGAAATTAGCCTTTTACACAGTTAGGCCTCATGATGTCATGACTGTGCATATATTACAGATATGCATATGGAATAAGATCTTCGGGAATCTTATGATTATAAAATAGAGTATAATACAATCATTCCACCATAAGTCAGCCATATAACATATCTAGATTTTTTTGACTTCCTCCTTTTTAAGAAGAAGCAATGGAGAAATAGATCTTAGACAAATAACATGAAAGCAAGCTTTACTACTATAGATTTTTTGTTTATTGTTTATTCATTTATTTTTGCTCTTGGATGCTGGAAAGCACATCTGAAAAGGCAGTGGTTACTTGTTCTGCCATGAAATTACGGAAGTGGTAGAAACTATAAATTCTCTAATATTGTTTGAGTGCTGTAATAACTGTACCTTTAAAACCCTATGTGCAGACACACACTCTGAAAATAGATATTTTAGTAGTGTTTTCAGAAAATATCTTTATTTCTTTCGATTAGTTGCAGGAGGGGCCAAGCTCTTATGTTCATATTATATATTTGTAGTAAAGAAATAAATTCAGACAGTGGCTTTTAGTTCAGTTCTACCAAATTCAAGTGTTTTTTTTTCACCTTTAACACTTTTTGAAGTTAATTGAGTACCAATGAATAAAATGAAGCAGAAAGTCCTTGTATTCTACCTTAAATCACCCTTGATATTAAACTAGGGTTTAAGAACCCTCACCAGTTATTTTCACTCTTTACTGTACTGACTGTGCTTTTTAAGGAACAGACAGTACTCAACAAACTTTAAGGCATTACAGACTAATTAAAGGGAGATTTACAACAGTGAACTAAGTCAAGAACTTTAAAAGATATATGCATCAGTGGTAGCTCATGCAGTGTATGCACAGGAGGTGTAAGAAAAGGAAAATGATTTTTGTGAATTAGAAAAGGTAAAATGTGAGCTCTGTTGTGATGGAGTAGATACAATGTTAATTCAAGGGCAGGTGGGAAAACTGTATAGTCGGGGGCATGTAAAGTCAAACTTTACAAACGAAAAGGAGGTCAGCTTTATTGGTAACTACTGCTGTTCCTCTTTAAAAGTTGAGAAAATTGAAGCATCAAAATTTAGTAAATTTGTCAAGATCACACATCTTGACACAATAAGTGGCACTGCATGAATTTCAAACTGCCAACAGGACTTTGCCAATAAGGAGCCCAAGGTGTGCCCAGAGGAGCAGCGAGAGACAGTAATATGAATAGAAAGGGTTAGGTCTCTTCTAAAACTCTATTCCTCCTACTCACTTCTACTTCTCAATTCTGGTTTCCTTTATTTCCACTTGAATATTCTCTTTGAAATTTATTTTTCATTCTAGAATTTTCTCAAAATAGAATTCTTTTTTTTTTTTTTTTTTTTTAGAATTCTTATCTTTAACTAGATTTCAGAATTCTCCAGCCACTGCCTCAGAAACATCAAAAATACTTTTTCTCCTACTGAAGTTTTTTGTTTCTGCCTCATTCAGAGAGTTTCTCTGAGAATTAAGGACAAAGAGCAAGTGAAGAGCTGCAGACACAGCTGGACTGGCTAATTATCATTTCAAAGGAATTCAGTGGGAGGATTTTTGTCCCTGAAGTTCAGAGCTCAACTGTTTCACAGTTGTAATCATAGTTTACACACGGAACCACAGAAATTGCTCACTATAGATATCTACCTTTCTGTCACATTCTGTTCTGTCTTCCTTCTCAGCACCTCTCCCTTGAGTTTTCATTGTAGTCTTTAAATGTTCTTTCTCTCAATCTCTCATCTTGTTATATTTGTTTTTCCTCCTTACATTTTATCATTTCCTTTCTTTCTCCCTCAAAAATGTCTAATGTAACTATAGTTGAAAAATACTTCTTATATTTATTAAAATGCAAATTATTTTAATTATTAATCAAAAAGTGATCTCTAAAAATTTTAAACATGGTTTAAAATTTTATGTCTCAGAAAAAACTTATCTACAAGGATTTATCTTGGAACTCCATCCTGTTAAAAGATAAACTGAACTATATTAAAATTTTTGAGTTTATTTGAACAAAAATCAATTTGAATCAAGCAGCATCCAATATAGTAGACAGAAAGGAGCTCCTTAGAGCTATACCAAACGAAGGAAGGACTTTTATAGGCAGAAGGGAGCAGGAACAAGAAATTTACAGGAGACAAAAAAGCAGATTGGTTGTTGAAGGTTACTTTCCTTTAGGGGACGGCAGAGATCTGTAGGCAGATTGCCTAACCAGTGCTGCCAGGCCATTCCTGATTGACTGATTTAAGATGTCATTTTTGGGAGAGCCAAAACTGTGATTAAGTCTCAGGTTGGTGACATGGCACTTAGCAGAAATGACTACATTTGGGGCTTATTGTCTTTTTTTTCTTTTCTTCTTCTTCTTTTTTTTTTTTTTTAACATTCTCCAACACCCATTTTTTCAGCATTTCAATCCCCTACCAAAGGGAAAAAAAAAATTCTTACTTTTCCTTCTTTATGAGTAATATTTGGAAGTTTTCTTTTTAATTCATTTATTTTTTTAGTTGAAGGATAAATGCTTTACAGAATTTTGTTGGTTTCTGCCAAACTTCAATATGAATCAGCCTGCCTGGGTGCAAAAGCCCTCTTTCCCCTGTAAAATCTCTCTGTGCTGTGCTTAGTCACTCTACGACGTTTTGCAATCCCAAGGACATAGCCCACCAGGCTCCTCTGTCCATGGGATTCTCCAGGCAAGAATACTGGAGTGGGTTGCCATGCCCTCCTCCAGGGGATCTTCACAACCCAGGGATCAAACCCAGGTCCCCCGCATTGCAGGAGGATTCTTTACTGTCTGAGACACCAGGGAAGCCCTCTACTCCTGTTTAAAAGTTTCGGAAACACTAATATACCTATATTCATTCTATCATTTAAATAACTATTTGGCCTTCAGTGTTTTTCCCTAGCATGAGACTTTCATTTCATGTTACACTATATTTGCATACTCACAAAGCAATCCTACCATTGTGAAATAATCAGTGATGAATGCAACAGATAATCTGCTGCAAGATTTCTCAAAGTCTTTAATGTAGTAAGGTGCATTGTGAATTCTCTTTATTTTTTAAAAATTAAATTTAAAAACTTTTCTTCCAATTTTATTGAGATATAATTGATATACAGGGCTTTCTACTGTGGTGCAGTGGTAAAGGATCTGCCTCCCAATACAAAAGAGTAATGACGGTTCAATTACTGGGTCAGGAGGATCCCCTGGAGGAGGAAGTGGCAACTCACTTCAGTATTCTTGCCTGGAAAAATTCCCAGGACTGAGAAGACTGGAAGGCTACAGTCCACAAGGTCCCAAAGAGTAAGATAGAACTGAGTGACAGAGCACACATGGGTACAAAATCGACATACAGCTCTGTATCCGTATAAATTTAAGGTGTACAGATTAATGAATTGACTGACATACAACATGAAATGATTATCATAGAATGTTTAGATAACATTCATCATCTCATGTAGGGTATATATAATGTTGTACATTACATCTCTAGTCCTTATTTATCTTACAACTGGGAAGCTTGTACTTTTTAACTTGTACTTTTAATTCAGGACTGATTTCCTTTAGGATGGACTGGTTGGATCTCCTTGCAGTCCAAGGGACTCTCAACAGTCTTCTCCAACACCACAGTTCAAAAGCATCAATTCTTGGGTGCTCAGCTTTCTTTATAGACCAATTCTCACATCCATACATGACTACTGGAAAAACCAAAGCTTTGACTCTGTTGGCAAAGTAAAGTATCTGCTTTTTAATAAGCTGTCTAGGTTGGTCATAACTTTCCTTCCAAGGAGTAAGAATCTTTTACTTTTGTAGCTGCAGTCACCATCTGCAGTGATTTTGGAGCCCCCAAACTAAAGTCTCTCACTGTTTCCACTGCTTCCCTATCTATTTGCTGTGAAGTGATGGGACCAGATGCCATGATCTTAGCTTTCTAAATGTTGAGTTTTATTTTTTATTTATTTATTTTTTTTAATTGATGAAAAATATGTTTTATTGGATGCTGGCCAAGGAAATCCTCTTTTATTTTTTTTTTTTATTTTTTTTATTTTATTTTATTTTATTTTATTTTTTTTCCAGTGGGTTTTTAAATGTTGAGTTTTAAACCAACTTTTTCACTCTGCTCTTTCATTTTCATCAAGAGGCTCTTTAGTTCTTCTTTGCTTTCTACCATTAGGGTGGTATCATCTGCATATCTGAGGTTATTGATATTTCTCCCAGCAATCTTGATTCCAGCTTGTGCTTCATCCAGCCCAGCATTTCACAAGATGTACTCTGCATATAAATTAAATAAGCAGGGTGACAATATACAGCCTTGACCTACTCCTTTCCCATTTAGGCTCATCCATACTGATGAAAATGACAAATTTTCATTTTCTTTATAGCTGAGTAATATTCCATTGCATACATATATGCCACATTTTCTTTTACACTTATCTATTAATGGTTACTTAGGTTGATTCCATATCTTGGCTATTGTAAATAATGATGCAATAAACATGGGGGTTTGACTACCGATTTTCTGATTAGCATTTTTGTTTCCTTTGGATAAGTACCTAGGTGTGGAATATCTGGATTGTATGGTAGTTCTACTTTTAATTATTTGAAGACTCTCCATACTTTTTTCCATGCACCAATTTATATTCCTACCAATAATTGAGAGGATTCCCTTTTCTCCATATTCTGCTAACACTTGCTATTTTTTGTCTTTTTGATAATAGCCATTCTGACAGGTGGGAGGTGATATCTTACTGTGGTTTTGATTTATGTTTGATGATTAGTGATGTTGAGCATCTTTTCATGTGCCTGTCAACCATCTGTATGTCTTCTTTAGAAAAATATCAACTCAAATAGTTTAAAAATCAGGTGGTTTTTTGATGTTGATTTGTGTTAGTTATTTGTGTATTTTGAATGTTAATTCCTTATCAGGTATACCATTTACAAATATTTTCTCCCATTCAGTAGGGCTTTTCATTTTGTTGATAGTTTCCATCATTGTACAAAACTCTTTAATTCTTTATTTTCCTTTTCATGACAGAACTGATATTCCGCACACATACTGTGGCAAATACCATTGCATTTCCATACATGTGTGTATTTATGTAGTCAAAACAAATATCCCTATAAGCAGTATTTGCTTTCTTTGCATAATAAAGCAAAAAAGTGTGAGTGCGTGATAGTTGCTCAGTCATGCCTAACTCTTTGCAACCCCTGAACTATAGCCTGACTGACTCCTCTGTTCATGGAAATCTCCAGGCAAGATTACTGGAATGGGTTGCCATTTCCATTAATTCTCTATCAGAAAAAATATTGAATCTAAAATAAGAAGAGTATATTGATATTCTTGTGTGGCCTAGAGGTACCTTAGAGAATCTATTTTAGGTTTCATGCTCATTGGTTTTTACATTAAGAGTTAAAATATAGATTTGGGTTATAAACAGAGCTGACTCACTAATAAAAATAGAATGGTCCATGTCTATTTTTCCAAGATACCTTGAAAGGAAATTTCACATGGTAAAGATTTTGAGATATAGAGAGTAAAAAGAGTAACATTGATCTATTAATAATTGGTACATCTGACTCTTAAAGTTTGGCAGTTATCTTTATGCCACCTGATGTCTTTTTTCCAAAATGGAATTAAAATCTGACAACCATGTGTTCTCAGTATAAACACAGATATATACAGGAATACACAAGGCTTATAACAAGATTGCTTTATTGCCTTCTGCTAGGTCTGCATCAACTGAAAATTAAATTTTTTGAAGTTGGCAGTTTAAATGGAAAAACCATAAAAATTGTGTTGAAAATAATATTTCTCTAATCTATGAGTCACTGATGATATTATTTCTTTTAGGCACTCTGCTAGTGGTTATTTAGATTTTCTCATTCTTGAAATTATGTTTCTCTAATTATATACTTGGGTTGTGTGTTTGCTGAGGTTGTTAATAAATGTGCCGTATTCAAAATTTGTCATCTTTCAAATCAATTTAAGCTTCCCCTTGAAAGTGGGGGTCTGCTCATACCTTTCCACTTTGGATTGTCAATCTACATTTAAACTGACCTTTGCCAAAACTAATTAAGGTATTTTAACCTTCAGAAATAAACATTCAGCATAATATACGCTGGGATGCTGACCTAATTTTTGAAACTTCAACAACACCAGTGACATCTTTGCAATTAATACAGCATCAAGCTTCCTTCAAAGGGCTTCAAATGGGGAGGATGGGAAAGTCTGCAAAGACCTTCCAAGGTGGAAATTAGAAAATTAATAGAGGTGACCATGGGTTCAAGAGACTATATTTCTGTTTTCTTTATTTGTTCCTCTCCTAGCTCCTACTGGGAAATCCCACACAGAGATGATAATCAAAATTCCACCAGAAATTGCCTCAATCTTTTCATGACGACTCATCAATGAAAAGTCAAATGTGTGGAATGGAGTTTGAAAACTTGAGTTAAATTCAGAAAGTCCATCTCAGAGCTGAGAAAGGGGGTAGAAATTTTCCTTAACATTAGTCTGCCATTTGATACTAGCACTCTGGATTCACATCAGAGATTTATATCTTATGGAACCCAATATATTTCGAAAGCTTTAACTCCCTTTCCCCCTCCTTCACAGAATCATTTCAACAGGGGCATGAAGTATCATTTCTATTGTAAGAGAGGTCACATTGCACCAGGGAGTTTTTAGAGAAGCTGGCCTGTGTCATTCTAAACTTAGTAAGAAAATCCCACTCTGCACAGACATTTGGTCTACATAATTGCCGAGGCTCAGGCTTTGTTACAGAAGCTTATGAAAACAAATGTTAACTCTCTACCACAGCAATGGCCAAGTACCCTTGAGCATCTCTAGACCTTGTTTAATTGATGCTTTTCCCAGCAAAGCACCTGCTCCTTAAACATGCAAAATCCCAGCCATATCCACACATAATAATCAGGCTGCAAAAGAGGGAAAGAGTAGAGAGAGACCCCAAGGCAGCGTGAGTTCTGAACAGAACTTAAAATCTGGCACTTCTGCCAGAACCAGAAATAAAGGATTCCTTTGACAATAATAATTGGGACTAGCTGCTGAACTGTGTTCTCTTGAAAATGTTTCAAAGTTGTCTTCAATGGGAAGAAATACATGATGTTAATAAGCTTCAAATGATAATGAGACAGTACTTTGTAGAGAATAATGTAAGAACTGTACCATAAAAAACAGATAGCGATTATGAATCAGGAGACCGCAAAATGAATCACACGAAAAACATTGTTTTGTCCTTCCTGCTTGCTTGTTTTTATTTGAGTTTGTCTCTGCCATGTAAGAATTGGGAGGGTTTCACTCAATTTCTGCCATCTCCTAAAAGTTGGAAGATCTGAACAACCTAAGTGTTCATCAGTGGCTAAATGGATAAATAATTTATGATAACCACATATAAGAATGTTATTCATTCATCAGAAAGATGGAAATCTTGTCATCTGTGACAAAATGGATGGATCTTAAGGACACTATTCTAAGTGAAATAAGCCAAACAGAGAAAGACAAATACTGTGTGATCTCGTATGTGAAATCTAAAAACAATGAACTTATAGAAACAGAGTGGAATGGTGGTTGCCAGTGATTGAGGGGTGGAGAAAAATGGGAAAATGTTGGTTGTCTTCTAGTTACGAGATGAATAATTATAGCATTGTTAGTATAGTTAACAATATTGTATACTTTAATAGAGTACTTATAATACAAGAAGAACTGTAATGTTCTCACCATAACAATAACAATAAAATGGTAAATGAGGGGAAGATTGTGTTAACTAACCTTGTTGTGGTAAACATTTTGCAATATATATATATGTATGTGTGTGTGTGTGTGTATCAAATCATCACATTGTACACCTTAAACTTATACAAAGCTGTCAATTACATCTCAATAAAGCTGAAAAACACATGTATTTTTTTTAATTGGAGGACCTGATGATAGTGAGCAAAACATTTCTTAGTGTCAACAATGAACTGAAGCTTACTTACATCACCCAACTCCTGTACTTGGTTTGTTTTGCATGTCACTTGGCATCAGAGTTTACAAATCCCACTCTAAAGGAAGTTTGAGATATAAAAACTGCCATTGGTTTTCAGGCATCAAAGGGTATATGAAGAGACCTCTAGGAGAGGAATCAAGAAACATCAGTTTTGGGGTCATTGTAATTTATCACTGCTTCTGCATATAATGAGCTCAGAAATACGTGCAGTACAACTAATGTGAGTATATAAGCATTCAGTCAGTCAGTCAGTTCAGTCGCTCAGTCATGTCTGACTCTTTGCGACCCCATGCGCAGCACACCAGGCCTCCCTGTCCATCACAAGGCTCATATTTAGGAATGACGCAGGCACTGTGAACCCATGAATTGCATCCTCACTGTGAATTTCCACCTACATTCATCTACTCTAACTTAAAGAAAAGCCTTGGGACTTTGGGAAGGCTTCTGGGTTTGGCATACAGTATAATAATCTGTCTGTGTTAAATTTGTCTCGTGAAACAAGCAGGCATTTCTCTTCACTGAGATCTTAAGTCAAAAGATTTTAAGCCATAAAAATCTAAGCCAGTGACACAGAAGCACTTAATATGTGAAAATTATATACAATAAGCTTTCATAATATTTTACAACCTGGTAGCTCAGACGGTAAAAGATCCACCTGCAATGGAGGAGACCTGACTAGGTTCAATCCCTGGGTTGGGCGGATCCCCTGGAGGAGGGCATGGCAATCCACTCCTGTATTCTTGCCTGGAGAATCCCCATGAATAGAGGAGCCTGGCAGGCAACACTGCATGGAGGTCACAAACAGTCATATATTACTGAACGACTGAGCACATATGTGCATTAACTCCTTCTTTTTTTTGAAAACAACTCTAAAAATGAGCCAATTCTTCTAGGTCTTTGTTAATAGATTCTTGCATTTTCTCCATTTTGTTTTCAAGGTTTTTGATCATCTTTACTATCATTATTCTGAATTCTTTTTCAGGTAATTGTCCTCTTTCCTCTTCATTTATTTGGACTTCTGTGTTTCTAGTTTGTTGCCTCATTTGTGCAGTATTTTTCTGCCTTTTCTTTTTCTTTTTCTTTTTTTTTTAAGTTATTGTGTTTTAGGTCTCCTTTTCCCAGGCTTAAGGAAAGTTGAATTCTTTCCTTGAAGAAGGTTGAAGTCTTTCATTCTTTTGGTTTCTGCCCTCCTAAGGTTCGTCCAGTGGTTTGTGTGAGCTTCGAATAGGGTGAGATTTGTACTGAGTTTTTATTTGTTTGTTTGTTTTTCCTCTGATGGGCAAGGCTGAGTGAGGTGGTACTCTTGTCTGCTGATGATTGGGTTTGTATTTTTGTTTTGTCTGTTGTTTAGATGAGGCGTCCTGCACAGGGTGCTACTGGTGGTTGGATGATGCTGGGCCTTGTATTCAAGTGGTTTCCTTTGTGTGAGTTCTCACTATTTGATACTCCTTAGGGTTAGTTCTCTGGTAGTTTAAGATCTTGGAGTCAGTGCTCCCACTCCAAAGGCTCAGGGTTTGATCTCTCGTCAGGGATGAATATGTCACAAGTGGTTTGTTACGGCATTAAGAGAGAGTAAAACAAATATCCAAAAACAAGAAAACAAAGTTGAACACCAGACCAATGGCAGTTACAAAATCAGGCAAATAATAATTGAAATAATGGAATATACACACATACATATACACCCATGAGCAAAGTGAAAAAAGTCCAACAAAAATAAAGTACAGTAGACTGACCCAGTGAACAAAGGAAATAAAAAATTATATTTACCAGTTCAGGACAAAATTAACTTAAGCACAAACTGGAAAACAAAACTAAAGCAAGGTGACAAGTGGGGAAAAAAGCAATGAAACAAAACTAACAAATATGTTGATAGGAAAGAGAAGAAAGAAAGAATAATACTCAAAGTTAAATAGAGGTAGATGAAGAAGATTTATATACCGTAAAGATTAACTGCAAGGAGAAAAGAACAGTAGGAAAGGCAAACAAAAGAATAAAGGTAGAAAAAATGTAATAGGCTTAAAAAATAAAAATTAAAATTATAAAAAAGAGAAAAGGGAAAAAATGGAAGAAGAATGAAAAATGGGGGAAAAAAAGGAAAACTTCCATGTTCTTGGATAGGAAGAATCAAAATTGTGAAAATGTCTTTAGTACCAAATGAAATCTACAAGTTCAATTTCATTCATATCAAATTACCAATGGCATTTTTCACAGAACTGGAACAAAAAATTTCACAGTTCATGTGGAAACACAAAGGATCCCCCAAATAGCCAAAACAGTTTTGAGAAAGAATGGAGCTGGAGGACTCAAACTTCCTGACTTCAGGTTATCCTACAAAGCTACAGTCATCAAGATGGTATGGTCTGACACAAACGTAGACCAATGGAACAAGATACAAAGCCCAGAGATAAACCCATGCACCTATGGGTACCTTATCTTTGACAAAGGAGGCAAAAATATACAATGGGGCAAAGACAGCCTCTTCAATAAATGGTGCTGGGAAAACTGGACAGCTACATGTAAAAGAATGAAATTAGAATAGTTCCTAACACCATACACAAAGATAAACTCAAAATGGATAAAAGACCTAAATGTAAGACCAGAAACTATAAAACTCTTAGAGGAAAACATAGGCAGAACACTCAATGACTTAAATCAAAGCAAGATCCTCTATGATCCACCTCCTAGAGCAATGGAAATAAAAACAAAAGTAAACAAGTGGGACCTGATTAAGCTTAAAATAAACTATAAGCAAGGTGAAAAGACAACCCTCAGAATGGGAGAAAATAATAGCAAATGAAACAACTGACAAAGGATTAGTTTCCAAAATATACAGGCAGCTCATACAACTCAATGCCAGAAAAGCAAACAACCCAATCAAAAAGTGGGGGGAAAAAGACCTAAACAGACATTTCTCCAAAGAAGACATACAGATGGCTAACAAACACATGAAAAGATGCTCAACATCACTCATTATTAGAGAAATGAAAATCAAAACCACAATGAGATATCACCTCACACCAGTCAGAATGGCCCTCATCAAAAAGTCTACAAACAATAAATGTTGGAAAGGGTGTGGAGAAAAGGGAACACTCTTGTACTGTTGGTGGGAATGTAAGTTGACACAGCCCCTATGGAAGGCGGTATGGAGATTGCTTAAAGAACTAGGAATAAAACCACCATATGACCCAGCAATCCCACTCCTAGGCACATGCCATGAGGAAACCAAAACTGAAAGAGACACATGTATCCCATTGTTCATTGCAGCACTATTTTCAATAGCTAGAACATGGAAGCAACCTAGATATCCATCGACAGATGAATGGATAAAGAAGTTGTGGTATATACACACAGTGGAACATTACTCAGCCATAAAAAGGGAACACACTTGAGTCAGTTCTGATGAGGTGGATGAACTTAGAACCTATTATACAGAGTGAAGTGAGTCAGAGAGACAAAGATAAATACTGTGTTCTAGCACATACATATGGAATCCAGAAAAATGGTACTGAAGAATTTATTTACAGGGCAACAGTGGAGAAACAGACAGAGTAAACAGACTTATGGTCATGGGGAGAGGGGAGGAGAGGGTGAGGGTGAGATGTATGGAGAGAATAACATGGAAACTTACATTGTTGCTGCTGCTGCTGCTAAGTCGCTTCAGTCATGTCCGACTCTGTGCGACCCCATAGATGGCAGCCCACCAGGCTCCCCCGTCCCTGGGATTCTCCAGGCAAGAACACTGGAGTGGGTTGCCATTTCCTTCTCCAATGCATGAAAGTGAAAAGTGAAAGTGAAGTCGCTCAGTCATGCCCGACTGTTAGTGACCCCATGGACTGAAGCCTACCAGGCTCCTCTGTCCATGGGAGTTTCCAGGCAAGAGTACTGGAGTGGGGTGCCATTTCCTTCTCCGGAAACTTACATTACCATATGTAAAATAGAAAGCCAACGGGAATTTGCTGTATGGCTCAGGAAACTCAAACAGGGGCAATGTGTCAACCTAGAGGGGTGGGATGGGGAGGGAGATGGGAGGGAGTTTCAAAAGGGAGGGGATGTATGTATACCTATGGCTGATTCATGTTGAGGTTTGACAGAAAACAGCGAAATTCTGTAAAGCAATTATCCTTCAATAAAAAATAAATTAATTTTTAAAAAAGTAGGCAAAGCAGATATTTGCTGCTTTTAATATTTTCTGACAGTAAAAATGACTTTTATCCAAGAATAAAAAAATAATTTGAAAAACCATGAACAGAGGTCTGATCTGTTTTCTACCAATAATAAAATTTTGAAGTGTGTTCTTTAAATACCTAAATTATCAGCAATTGAGTAAATATTATACAAAAGTGCAGTTGTTAAGAAGGAAAGTTCTGGAATTAATAGAGCTGGGTTACTACTCTGGGTGTGATGCTTAATACTTCTGAGACCTTGGTCAATTTAATATAATGTTTTATTTTTTCTCATCTGTGAAATATACATGATTGCAGTTACCTTACAGAATTATTGTAAAAATAAATGAGACAATGCCTATTAAGTACTTGTAACAGTGGCTAGTACATAATAGAAATTCAATGCTTAATACTTAAAAGAATTATATTAAGATTTATAACAAAATAGAGAATTTAAATATACCTGACTGCAAAAGTGATTTAGGTTATACTAATATAACTTTCTCTTTATGAATTCATTGCATGTATGGAAAAAAAAAGTCAATATGGAATTTAACTTAGGTAACTGAATATATGTGTACAAAAACTCCTATAAAGATGTCAGAATGGTATTTGGGAAAAAATTGCCATTGGAGGCTATTGATATTATTCATTTTTTGTGCTACAAATTTTTTTGAAAATAATTTTGTTTATTTATTGTCAGGATATTTTTAGTGGAATATAATTGCTTTACAATGTTGCATTTCTACTGCTGATTGACTTCTTTGACAGAATATTTTTAATACTTGAAACATTCTCAAGCATAATGCTTTTAAAAGTTCATTTCACATTTGCATTGGCAAATGGAAACATTCTAAACTGATGCTTTCTCCATTACAAATGTAAAATTTTTGTAAAGCTCTCGGAGAGTTGCAATCTGCTTTTTGGTTTACAGGAAACTTGACTTTTGTTTTTGTTTCTGTCTTTCAGAGTTGCTATAATTCTTACTGGGTAATGAGAAACAGGTGCACAAGAGTCAAAGCTCATTAAGATGAAAACCAACTGAGGCTCATATTTCTCTGTAACAGATACAGGGCTCTCACGTTTAAATGAGTATCACTTAATTTGTTGCATGATTGTTGTTAATTAGAAATGAATCCTGATAACAAAATTGCAATACTATTGACTTTTAGCCTATGAACTGTATCCTTACCGAACACAACTAAACTGCATTTCTTTATACTGCTTTGCTCACATACTTCCCAAGTTCCAGTGGCAAAAATACAGGCCCCTCTAAATTGCTTTCATAGTATTCATCGAATATCATGTCTATTTAAATACCTTTAATGTTGTAGGATTTCATGCAAAATTCCACTGTTCTATATTCAATTATTTGAAACATCTAAATCAAATTGATAATTATTTGGGGTCTCAGCTTAACTAAGGCACTGAAAGTTTAGGTAAACTCATTGGTTTTTGAGGTTTCTATTTCTTAGTTTGCTTATAGTTTATTTGTGTACATTTTTCCAAAGACAAAATTTAATACCTCTCAAAACTTGGTAGTGTGTAATGGGGAGCCTGGGAGGGAATATATGTATACATATTGCAGATTTGCTTTGTTGCCAAGCAGAAACTAATACAACATTGTTAAGCAATTACACTCCAATAATAAACAACAACATCAAAAAACCCAAATCATCATGCTGTATTTAAACTTATATAGTGCTGCAAGTCAATATATCTCAGTAAAACTGGAAGAAAATCTTTTTAAAAACTTGGTAGTTTTAAGAATTATTTATAAGGTCAATGTGTTCTTTCCCTTTAAAAACAGTCTTAAAATATTTAAGGATGAAATAATTTTTTATTTCATCCTGCAGCTCTCTCAGATTCAGAAACTTTTGTAATCACACAGCAAAAAGGAAAGGATAAAATCTTCTGTCAGAAAGACACGTGCACCACAATGTTCATCGCAGCACTGTTTACAACAGCCAGGACATGGAAGTGACCTAAATGTCCATCAGCAGACGAATGGATAAGAAAATTGTGGTACGTATACACAATGGAATATTACTCAGCTATTAAAAAGAACACATTTGAATCAGTTTTAATAAGGTGGATGAAACTGGGGCCTATTATATGGAGTGAAGTAAGTCAGAAAGAAAAACACCAATACAGTATATTAATGCATATATATGGAATTTAGAAAGATGGTAATGATGACCCTATATGCGAGACAGCAAAAGAGACACAGACATAAAGAACAGACTTTTGGACTCTGTGGGAGAAGGCGAGGGTGGGATGATTTGAGAGAGTAGCATTGAAATATGTATATTACCATATATGAAATAGATCGCCAGTCCAGGATCGATGCCTGAAAGAAGGAACTCAAAGCCGGTACACTGGGACAACCCAGAGGGATGGGATGGGGAGGGAGGTGGAAGGGGATTTTGGGATGGGGGACACATGTACACCCATGGATGATTCATGCCAATGTATGGCAAAAACCACCACAAGATTGTAAAGTAATTAGCCTCCAATTAAATAAATTAACTTAAAAAATCCTTTTTCAGTGGTAGTGCTAGCAATTTTTAATTGCCCTTTAATTAGCTTAATAGCTTACACTTCATTGCATGCTCCTGCTCAATCACTCAGGCGTGCCCAACTTTTCACGACCTTTTGGACTGTAGCCCACCAGGCTCCTCTGTCCATGGAATTTCCCAGGTAAGAATACTAGAATGGGTTGCCATTTCCTCCTTCAGGGGATCTTCCCAACCCGAGGATCAAACTCACGTCTCCTTGTGTTCTGCATTGCAAGTGGATTCTTTACCACTGAGCCATCAGGGAAGCCATACTTCATTGTATATATTTTTTCATCTGGCAAATTTTATATAAAATCCCAGTATTATTTTTTACAGATTTTATTGACTATCAAATTGTTCTTCAGATAGTAACATATGCAAATTATTTTAATATATACATGTTCATATCTTGGTCTTCACATATGTTTGTATGTGCTGTGATCTTTCCAATAGATTTTATTAAATCTGTGCCCATAATTAACATATTTTCCATATAAAGAATAGCAAATAAGCAAATTCTTAAAATAGCTAGTATTGCCCAAGCAGTTTTTTTATAAGCTACAGGGCTTTTATGCATTTACAAAAGAAGAAATTGTATTGTATAAAGGATCTACCCAATGAAGCAGCATTAAATTATTACTTATTCTGATTCATTGCAGTGTTTGTTTATAAATTTTCTCACTGCACAGCTAAACGTAATGTGAGGAGAACTAGTAGGCAAATATGAAAATTAGCCAGGTTTGAAAGAAATAAGCAACAGATCCTTTTATTAATTGACTTCTTGTATAATGCAACTTGTTGGAGGAAAACAGACTCTTTACATTGTTTGCACATGTTCTCTAAGAAATATGTTTAATGAACTACATTACAGTTAGTAATACCTCACTATCTGTGATAGAAAGTACCAGTAAAAAGCAACCAAAATGCAAGTAACAAATATTATAAATTGGCATTATTGATTATTCTTACATGGTGATTTGTTTTTCTAGAAGCTGCTCGATACAACTACGTTTCTAATCTTCATTTAAAAGCTATTTAGAAATGAAAGAGTGCCCAGTTCTTTGCTCAAATGTTAAAAAAGTCACCTACACCCACTGCTGACAAGGACCCATGCGTGCCTGAATGCTTAGTTGCTCAGTTGTGTCCCGCCAGGCTCCTCTGTTTCTGGGATTCTCCAGACAAGAATACTGGAGTGGATAGCCATTCCCTTCTTCGGGAGAATCTTCCTAACCCAGGGATCAAACCTGGGTCCTTCATTGCAGGCAGTTTCTTTACTGGCTGAGCCACCAGGGAAGCCCCAAACTACCCATGAAGAGTAAGCATCTCCTCTTCAAAGGGTCTTCAGAACAGTATAAATATTTTTTAAATACTCCTCTTAAATATATATTTTCCTAGTCCTAAATTTTAATTATAGGAAATTTTGTACATATACTCTAAAAAGAAAGTTGTAATATACTTTCTAACTTATCACAGAAACAAACTGTAAATGAATTTATTTTCTAATTATTCATTGCCTAGTCCCTTTTAAAATTTTTATTCAAAAAGAGAAAATGCAATTTATTGAATAAATCAGGTAGCCTTATATTTTCCTTGAATTTCATAAAATAATTTGGATCACAGAATTTCACCACTGTAATGTTTTAAACTATCCTGGTAAGATTAACTTAATTCTTGGCATTTGTGCACTGGAACAAGATAGCTATTTCAGATAAATCTATAATCATTACTAACACTATAATTATGGCAGCTAATATTTATAAAGCATTTTCTCTATGTCAACCTTGTACTTTAATACATGATTTTATTCTTCCCTTTCAATATTACCACTATATGTCTTCAGATACAAGATGCTATCAATTATATGAAACATCATCACATGATGCTTCCAATCAAACTATGTTTCAATGCTAAAAAATTCACAGGCTGTAAGATACATCTTGATTGGAAATGTAGAAAAATGTGCATTTAAAATATATCCAATACAAATACTCTAAAGAAACAAGGATGCTTTCATAATTAGTATTTTATAAAACACATACACATATGAACACATCTTAGCATTTATAAAATGAATTGCAGCACTTTGGTCTAGTTACCTTTCCAGTTACCTGGCAATTGATGACTGTACATAATTACACCATAGGCATCTGTTGTTTTGCCGCCCATTTTCTTGGTCATTTGTTAATGGCATGTTCAGGAAGATCTCCTGGAGAAGGAAATGGCAACCCACTCCAGTATTCTTACCTGGAAAATCCCATGGACAGAGGAGCCTGGTGGTCTACAATCCATAGAGTCGAAAAAGAAGATCAGGTATGACTTAGCGACTAAATAACAACAAATTTTCTTTGGGAGATCTAAGAGTGGTGATTACAGGCACTCTGTTTGGATTTGGAAGCATATGTGTGCTAGATCACTTCAGTTATGTCCAACTGTTTGTGACCCTATGGGCTGTAGCCTGCCAGGCTCCTCTGTCCATTGGATTCTCCAGGCAAGAATACTAGAGTAGGTTGCTATGTATCCAGGGGATCTTCCCTACCCAGGGATCGAACCTGCTTTCTTACATTTCCTACATTGTCACGCGAGTTCTTTACCACTAGCATGACCTAGGAAGTATGAACAACATCAAAAGCACCAACCATGATAGATAGCATCCTGAAAAAACTGTCAGTTTCTTTCAGATTTTGACAGCTGCCTTGGACATGGCACTTCTAAGCCCAGTGATTTTGTGATTTTTTTTTTTCTTTCTTAATATCTGTGAGCTGCCTTACTTCTTTCCAACCTATTTTGCTTGTTTCACTTACTTGCAGCTAATGGACCCTGAGTTAAAAAACCTATCAAGACAGTCAAATGATCTTCAATACATGAGTCCATGGTCATTTAGATATTACAAACAATCCAGTGGAAGGAGAAGATTTAATTTATATGCATACCTATACATATATATCTTTCAGTTTGTTTTCCTTTTAATGAATCCATTTATTAATTGATTAATTGATGTTTTAATTTTATTTAGAGTAGTTTGTTGCTTTTAGGAGTTCTTAGCAAAGACATCATCTTAGAATTTACCAGAAATGCAGATTCTCAGGCTTCACCCCAGATGTATTGAATTAGAATCTACATTCTTATAAGGGCGCCATTCTCAAATGTTAAAGTTTTAGAAAAGCACTGTTTTAAGTTATTCTGAGTCAAATGCATGAAACAGAACTCTGTCTGCTAAAACAAATAGAGGTCACTTTCAAAACTATTAAATCCATTATACTGAGAGGCATCCATGATTATTGCTAAGTGCTCTTGGAAATACTACAACATTTGCAAATGACTAATAGAGGAGGGCATGACAACCCGCTCCAGTATTCTTGCCTGAAGAATCCCCATGGACAGAGGAGCCTGGCAAGCTGCAGTCCATTGGGTCACAAAGAGTCAGACATGACTGAGCTTGCACAGCATAAGATTCAGTTAAAACAGTCTTGTCTGTTTACTATTTTTTAATCACAAAATGTACCGATTCTTAAACTCAGAGAGCAGCACATTGTTGTTCAGTTGCTAAGTTGTGTCCCACTCTTTGCAACCCCGTGGACTGCAGCACACCAGGCTTCCCTGTCCTTCACTATCACCCGGAGTTTGCTCAAACTCATATCCATTGAGCAGTGATGCCATCCACCTGTCGTCCCCTTCTCCTCCTGCCCTTAATCTTTCCCAGCATTAGGGTCTTTTCTAATGAGTTAGCTCTTCACACCAGGTGGCCAAAATATTGGAGCTTCAGCTTCAGCATCAGTCCTTCCAATGAATACTCATGGTTGATTTTCTTCAGGATTGACTAGTTTGATCTTCTTGCTGTCCAAGGGATTCTCAATAGTCTTCTCAAGCACCACAGTTTGAAAGCATCAATTCTTCTGCATTGAGCCTACCTTATGATCCAAATCTCACATCCGTACATGACTACTGGAAAAACCATAGCTTTGACTATACTGGCCTTTGTTGGCAAAGTGATGTCTCTGCTTTTTAATACACTATCTAGGTTTGTCATAGCTTTCCTCCAAAGGAGAAAGCATCTTTTAATTTTGTGGCTGCAGTCACTGTCTGCAGTGATTTTGGAGCCTAAGAAAATAAAATCTGCTGCTGTTTACATTTCCCCCCATCTCTTTGCAATGAAGTGATGAGCCCAGATGCCATGATCTTAGTTTTCTGAATGTTGTTTTAAGCCAGCTTTTTCACTTTCCTCTTTCACTTTCATCAAGAGGCTCTTTAGTTCCACTTTGTGCCATTATATTACATTGCATTCTTCCATTACAACACATTATGCAACTATAAGTTTGAGATATTAACTACTTCTAATTTTTTTTAAAACAAATCAAGCATAAATATTCTATCATAAAATATCACAATGAAAAAAACAAATATAGCAAAATGCTGGAGATTCTTTGCACATTCCCTACCTCAACAATTCCTTATCTCCCCTTATAGTTAGTAATTATTTACATGCCCTTTCAGATATTTTTCTATTCCTATGTGTGTAGCTTTTAAATAGTTATATATGTAGGTCCTGGAGGAGAAATGGCAACCCATTCCAACATTCTTGCCTGGGAAATCCCATGGACTAAGGTGCCTGGCAGGCTACAGTCCATGGAGTCACAAGAGTGTCAGATATGAATTAGTAACTGAACAACAACAGTGAGATATAAGGTAGGTGAATGTTCTATATGCAAATTTAGAAATACAGATAGAAACTAAAATATGAATTTTCAAAATGTCTCCAAAACCTTGTTGTGGAGAAAAAAATGCTTTCTTTACTTTTTTATACCTGAACTTTATATGTATCCCCATTTTTCCCCAGTAAAGGAAAATTTGTTTTTTAAGTTCATGGTAAACTTAGTCAATTCAGACATTTCTCAGTTGATTCAGAGATAACCGACATAAAATCATGATATCAGTAGAAGACTAGTGCTTGATCATCACTTCTCCATCTGCTTGGATATTAGGTCATATTCAGAACTGCTGACTTCTTTGCTGTTTGCAGCCATGTGGGAACAGGTTTGTTTTCATCTATTTCTCCCACAGAGGTCTATGGGGACTCTGAGATTGGAATAGGTCCATTTGCCTAGGCACCCCCAGTTAGGCATTTCTACTCTATTCTCCTGTGACGTGGTAGCATGGAGAACTTCAAGAACATTTACCTAGAGTTTAGGTCCCTAGGCAGGAGATAGAATAAAGGTCTTTCCACTATCTGGTCTCTGAACTTACCTAGCAGTTCTGGTGTTCACCTCTGATCAACATAAGGGTAGGTATAGAGTCCTTTCTCAGCACATCTTGCCAGTGTCAACATTCTTACTACTTTCTCTATTGAAGTAAATTTTATCATTTGGAGAGTGGGAAAATCTATCTATCACTGTCTCTTCTCAGTTCTAACAATTATCTCTTTTTTAAAAATGGAATTAGCTAGAACCTCTCATATCTGTTGAATACAGTGGTGATAGTGTGCAACTTTGCTTTTACTATTTAGTATTTGGGCTCCTCTGTCTTTCGAGAAAATGTCACTTTATCAATTTAAGAAAGTTTCCTTCTGTTTCTGATTTACCGTTAAAAAAATCTGTCAGATTCCTCATGCTGGTTTTCCTCCTTGTAACGATTAATTTCCCTATAGATTCACTAGTTTTGAGTTATTCTTACATTCTTAGGACAGATGCTACTTGGTTACAATACCAAATCTGTTAGTACACTGTTCAACTCAATAATATTTATCTAGAATCTTACATCTGTGCTCATAAATAAGATTGTTCTACTTTTCTCTTTTATTAATTTTATATTTTATTTTAATGTTGCCCAGCACTGTTATCAATATACTTTGTATAAGAATATTGTATGTGTCTCTGCTGAAGGAATGATGAACAGTGCCTAATAGGGTTCTTTGAGTAACCAAATTTTATAATATATATTTATAAAATATATAGGTTATATATATTATGTTATATATATTCACATATATTTATATGTAGAAATATAAACCATATGAACCACATATGAGCCACATATATGTGTATAATATGTTCACTAAGTAGTGTCCAGCTCTTTTTGCGACCCCATGGTCTGTATCCTGCCGGTCTCTTCTGTCCATTGGATTTCTCAGGCAAGAGTACTGGAATGGGTTGCCATTTCCTTCTCAAGGGGAACTTCCCAACCCAGGGATCAAACCCAGGTCTCCTGAATCACAGGCTGATTCTTTATCCCTGAGCCATTGGGAAAACCACATATATATATATTTAAAAGTATTAATCTTTCTTTGTGGGGAGGAGAGAGTGTCCAGCCACCAAATCCCCATGGTTCTCCTTTGTTTTGCTATTAAAATTAACTGGGTCTGGTACATTGTCACCTTGCACTTGAACTTTATTATTTATTGTACTAATTTTATTCTATATAGTTTTACTAATAGGTGTGTCACCAGTATCACTGCTTTCTAAAATATTTTTCATATACCAACATTAAAGTAATCTTCCCAATGGAATAAATATTATTTTTGTAAACTACAAATTCGTTGTTTTATGTATTAAGGAATTATCTTTTTAACTCTTGAAGTTTACTTAGGGATCTATCTTAAATCAAAGAATTTGACATCAGTTGCTACATTTATTTAGGTGAGGAGCTGAAGGTCGAACTAACCCAAGCTTGAGGGCTTTGGTATCTGAAAGACCTATACAATTTTGAAACAATCATTCAAATTCTTATGGCCTTTAAGAAAGCTTCTAACATCAGCATGTGTCAGCTTCAGCTAATTTGACTACAGTTGATCCTTAGACAACAGGGGGTTTGGACTGTGTGTGTCCACTTCTATGCAGATATTGTTTCCAATACATACACTGTACACTATGACTAACACACACACACACACATACACACACACACACAGAGTCCATGATTGGTTGAATCCACATATGCAGAGCTGCAGATTTTAAGGTCCAACTATAAAGTTTTACTTGGATTTAGGACAGGGTAGAGAGGTCAACATCTATAATCCCCAAGTTATTCAAGGGTCAACTAACTGTATATCATTTGATCATCACAAAATAAATTTGAGGTATACAGGAAAAAAAGTAATCTTCCCAATCTTTGCATTGCCATATTTTCTTCCCTTTTCAGAACGTCTCTCCAATACTCATTCACTTGTGAATATATTTATTCAGGGTAGAGACTGGATAAACTTATTTCCTTCTATTGATCACTACAACAAAAAAAGCAAATATTAAATAAATAATATAAATTATTAATATTTAATTCTGAATGTATTTATGTATTAGAACTGCATTGAGAAACTTCATCAAATAGTTTATCTTTGTATGGTGCTATAAAATGGGGGTGAGGTATCTTAAGTTTTGGGATCCTAGATAAACTAGTTTTTTCTCTCAAAGTTCAAGGGAAAAATTTGACAAATATGTATAAAGCAACAATAATATATTTTTCACTCTATATGAACATATGTGGTATTTGCATTTAAGAGTTTAAAAAAGCAAATATTGTTAGTTGTAATGTATAAAGAAAATGTGTATATTTGTCATTCATCAAAAATTTGGAGTGTTTTAGTGTGTGTCATCTTGAGAGAATTGAATCTTAGCTAAATATAGAGTTCAAGTTTTTTTGAGTTTACTGAGTCTCATCTGTCTTTTCAGAATGTACAGCTTTCATTCATCTTGGGAAAATATGTATGCCTGTATATGTGTATATGTATATTTGTATGTGTATATATACACACACATACATACATTGGCTTCCTTGGTGGCTCAGAAGAGAAAGTATCTGCCCGCAATGTGAGAGACCTGGATTTGATCCCTGAGTTGGGAAGATCCCCTGGAGAAGGGAACAGCTACCTACTCCAGTATTCTTGCCTGGAGAATCCCCATGGACAGAGGAGCCTGGCAGGCTACACTCTACTCTATGGGGTCACAAGAGTTGGACATGACTGAGTGCCTTTCCCTTTCACATACACATACACACTGTGTATAGACATATACACCAACTAACTTGACAAATAATTAAATGCATTTAGCTAAAGTGAGGAAACAGAACGCATGAAAATGCAAGGAGTAGTGGAAACACAGAGGCGACTGGAATTTCTGAAATATATACTGGAAAATGTAACTTGATATAAAGGAGCTCTTAATTCCAGCATCAGAAATATATACACAAGCCTCCCTGGTTGGATCTATTTTAGTCTATAGCCTGCATTTTTATTTATATACCAATGTATCTAAGTTTAGTAATTCTCTCTTCTCTGTTACTGGTTGTAAAACAATACTCCAGGAATAAAAATATGCTTTTCACTGTGACTTGTTTAATATTCATGTTTAAAGTTTAGCTTTATCATATGATTCAAATATAAATTGATACAAATTGATTTCTTTTATGCAATAACTGGATACCCAACCTCACCCCCTTTCTTACACATTTGCACTGTATGTTAACTCTACACACTGATATAGAACCCCATGTTATGGACACAGGGCATGAAAGAACTACTGAAATTAAATTTCCATACAATTTGTTAGAACACCAGCAGAAATAAGAATTAAGTACAATTATAGAAACAAAATGTAGTTCTTACAGGTCTGAAATTCATACCCCATGGAACCATACAGTTTGCTGTTGTTTTGAGAAGGGAAATGTAAAAGAAAAGACGTAACAGGCAAGAATAACACCTATGGAAAGGCAAAACTATAAAATTGAATATTTCATATCGTGCCCAGACACTGCATGGCCCCAATACAAAGTAGCTGCAAAGTAAATATTTACTGAATGTGCCAAACTTAGCACTGACACAAATAGCTTATAAAACATTTTGCTTTTCTCTATGAAAACCCTATATCACTAAGTCTAGTTTATATTTAAGAGAACTACCTGTTGACTTTTCAAATGATTTTAATACATTCTCACTTTTATTTCCTACCCTGGGCTTAAAACCAAAAGTCCCAAATGAAATGGTTTACTCTTACATCACCTAATCCAATTTGATTTTAATTTCCTGCTCCTCCTGTCTGCATCTCTTCAACTATAGGACACCATACCTCCAATACCCAGGTTGACATATATCTGCAACCTCTTGGGCCTCTTAATCCAAGTGTGTCTCTATTTCCACAGCCACCTACCAAGGAAAAACCCTTTATTAGCTCATAGTCAGATATGTATGATTCCACTCAGTAATCAGTATATTTTTAGGCTCTCTTCTATCTGGTGTATCTACGGTATTTCTGCTGTGAAAGCATCGCTCAGTTGGTCTGACTTTGCAGCCCTTATGGACTGTAGACTGCTACACTCCTCTGTCCGTGGAATTCTCCAGGCAAAAATACTGAAGTGGGTAGCCATTTCCTTCTCCAGGGGATTTTCTCAACCCAGAGATCAAACGCGGTTCTCCTGCTTTGCAGGAAGATTCTTTACCATCTGAGCCACCAAGGAAGCCCAGTGTTTGTATTTCTCAAGAATCTTGTCAGTAATTTAAGTCTTTTCAAGATTTAATAAATGTAATATCATATAGTCTTCAATATCTTGTATTCTATACTGTATAATTTTAGTTTTACAAAGTTTTCTATCATGTCGCCTTTAAATTGGTCCTCTCCCATATTTTCTACATATAGAACTAAACACTACTTCTTTGCCTTTTTGAAAACAGTTGAGATTTCTACATCTATATTTGAATTTTACTGACCTCTCTGTAAATTATTATTTTTTGTATTTGTTTCTCAAATCTAGTTAGTTCTATGACCTCATAACACTCCTTATAAAAGCAAATAACTTTTCTCAACACATGATTGTGTGTCCTAATTAATTAACTCAGTAATTATTTTTATGGTAGTTGGGATAACTTTGACCTTTACACTTCAGTTTTTATTACTAGAACTTTTTTATATTCTCTATCTTGAGATTTTTATTTAAAATAAAAATAAAATAAATTTGCTATTAAAAGTGATCACATTCTGTCACTATAGTTTGGAAGGCTGGGTTCAAAAGATATTGTTATTCCAGTGTAATAGCCAGCAGGAAAGATGTGTGCAGGGAAATCCACAAACTCAAGGATGAATGCATGAAAGAGAACTTTAAAAAAAAATTTTGGAGTATAATTGGTTTACAATGCTGTGTTAGTTACAGGTATACAACAAAGTGCATGTACATATATTCATTCTTTTCCAGATTCTTTTCCTATATAGATTTTAGAGAATATTGAGTAGAGTTCCCTGTGCTAAATAGTAGATCCTTTTTGGCTATCTATATGCTATATGTATAGTAGTGTGTATACGTTAATCAAAAACTCCTAATTTATCTCCCCCCAATCATATTTCCTCTTGATAACCATATGTTTGTTTCTAAAATCTGTGAATCTGTTTCTGTTTTGTAAATAAGTTCATTTAGATCATTTTAAAAAAATTAGATTCCACACATGAGTGATATCATGTGATATTACTAGGACGTTAAACAAAATATTTCAATGAGAGTTCAAATGTATAGTAGATACATTTTGAATTCTTATGACAATATGTTAAGGAAATAAAGTGAGAACTATCTCTATCTCAAATGAAAGAAAATGAAGCTTAGCAAAGTTGGGCAATTTATCAAAAGCTATTTAGCTGACGGCATATTCAAAAAGAATATACAGTTTGTGCTGAACATTTGTTGTACAAACTTCCGTTTCTCAACTACAGCAATATCACACCACATAATAGAACATTAATCAAAAATTCAGATTGAAGGGGATTTACATCTTAAAAATAGCTCATGTGAAATTCTACTTAAGTAGCATCTGTTCCCACCCACTATCTCTTCTGATTCTCTTTCCCCAAAGTGCAAGGAAGTAATGACTGAGGACATTCAGCAGTGTTTTCATGTGCTTTACCGCCAAATTCAAGGTTTAAATTGAACTTGTGATGTGAGCTACATTGTCTGATAAGGAATCAACTATATAGCAAAAATTCCTTAAAGCAAAATAGATTTCATTCTAAGTTTTTAAAATTAGAATTTGTTATTCAGCTAATAATTTTTTATGGCAACATTATAATGAGATTTTACTGAACATGCAATTATATATATATATATATTTTATTTTTGTCACAAATATAGTTTGTTTGCCAAATATATGATCTGCTTATTTTTGTTTTCCATTGCAAGATTTTCTTTTATTTGCATTTTGCACAAGATGATGATCTAAAGACAATGATGTTTAGCACTCTATCACCTAAAAAGCCTTTAGCTTATAATATCACACATGATTCCCAACTTCTTTTTAATATGTATTACCATTTATCACTAAGTCATTAAGATCTACAGAACTTAGATGTCATAGATGTTAGGAAGCACCTAGAAATGTGGGTACCACTGGCAGGGCCATGACTAATAAAAATGGGCCTCTATGTATAATTTCCTATCCTTCTCTCTCTCTAGTTCAGCTCCCTACTCTCTCCTGCAAGCAGGGAAAGCAGGTTTGGATATTTATGGATAAGTTTCTCATGACTCTCTGGAGGTAGAAGGTGATATCCTTCTTATTTCTCCATTAGTAAGCACAAACTTACCAAGAAAACAAGGTCTAGAATTGAGTGCCAAAAATAACATTCCTAGTCCTTGGTGCCCCTTTCAGGATTTACTTCTGTAAACCAAAGAATAGGGTATTTCTCCTCAGTAGTCAGCATCCTTTTTATCCTCCAAAGAAATATAGACAGGTCCGAATCAAGATTATGGCCCATAGATTCATTTTCCTCATAGAATATTTCTCTTACTTATTCCTTGCATCTACCTTTATTTAAATCATCTTCTCTCAAAATTTTTAAAAGGTAAAAGGGCTTTTCAAGTAGGAGCTAATATGATAGGTATTTCTCTAATTGGAACATATTGAAGTTAAACTTGGACCAACAGGCTTTCATGTTGGACAAAGTTTTTGAAGTCTCTCAGAACTCAAGAGTTTCTAAATTTGTCCATGGATTTTATTTTCTTTGGTTGTATCAGTTTCTATTCTACTCAATAACTGTTAATAGGCATTTAACTGTTAACAGACACTTCCAAGCATTTTATACTTATCAATTTTTTAATCTTCACAGTGACTCAAGGAGGTTATTTTAATTCTCCACATAGTCATATTGGTGGCAGTTCTTATTAATTACAGTTTAATCCAAATCACCTTACTTTTTCAGTAGAAAAACTCCATCATGCCTTGTCTTTAAGTGTTATAATAATTAAATTATAAACAAACAATAAAATAATTCAACTAAATTAGACCAAATTAATTAACTCAAAACCAAAAATAATCTGTTAAAAATGAAAATATCAAGTGAAAATTGGGCATGATGAATCAAGAGATGATGATGTTATTATATTATTATAACCATTTTTTTTTTTTATGTCATACATTGATGTGAATCAGCCATGGATTTACATGTATTCCCAATCCCGATCCCCCCTCCCACCTCCCTCTCCACCCGATTCCTCTGGGTCTTCCCAGTGCACCAGGCCGGAGCACTTGTCTCATGCATCCCACCTGGGCTGGTGATCTGTTTCACCATAGATAGTATACATGCTGTTCTTTTGAAATATCCCACCCTCACATTCTCCCACAAAGTTCAAAAGTCTGTTCTGTATTTCTGTGTCTCTTTTTCTGTTTTGCATATAGGGTTATCGTTATCACCTTTCTAAATTCCATATATATGTGTTAGTATGCTGTAATGTTCTTTATCTTTCTGGCTTACTTCACTCTGTATAATGGGCTCCAGCTTCATCCATCTCATTAGGACTGGTTCAAATGAATTCTTTTTAATGGCTGAGTAATATTCCATGGTGTATATGTACCACAGCTTCCTTATCCATTCATCTGCTGATGGGCATCTAGGTTGCTTCCATGTCCTGGCTATTATAAACAGTGCTGCTATGAACATTGGGGTGCATGTGTCTCTTTCAGATCTGGTTTCCTCAGTGTGTATGCCCAGAAGTGGGATTGCTGGGTCATATGGCAGTTCTATTTCCAGTTTTTTAAGAAATCTCCACACTGTTTTCCATAGCGGCTGTACTAGTTTGCATTCCCACCAACAGTGTAAGAGGGTTCCCTTTTCTCCACACCCTCTCCAGCATTTATTGCTTGTAGACTTTTGGATAGCAGCCATCCTGACTGGCGTGTAATGGTACCTCATTGTGGTTTTGATTTGCATTTCTCTAATAATGAGTGATGTTGAGCATCTTTTCATGTGTTTGTTAGCCATCTGTATGTCTTCTTTGGAGAAATGTCTGTTTAGTTCTTTGGCCCATTTTTTGATTGGGTCATTTATTTTTCTGGAATTGAGCTGCAGGAGTTGCTTGTATATTTTTGAGATTAATCCTTTGTCTGTTGCTTCATTTGCTATTATTTTCTCCCAATCTGAGGGCTGTCTTTTCACCTTGCTTATAGTTTCCTTTGTAGTGCAAAAGCTTTTAAGTTTCATTAGGTCCCATTTGTTTAGTTTTGCTTTTATTTCCAATATTCTTGGAGGTGGGTCATAGAGGATCTTGCTGTGATTTATGTCGGAGAGTGTTTTTTAATAGCTCTTCCTTTGGAGTTTTCCTGAAGGTCAGTAACCAGTGGATTGCATTGGTAGAAAGTGATCTTAACCCATGAATTGATTATTTTGATACTGATAAAGAGAAAATTTAGTACACATAAATATATTTTAAAAAGAGAAAATTTATTTAAGAAATTGAGCATTAGTCCTTATTGTTTTGATTGCAGTTTGAATCCATCCTCACTTCTAAACTTAACTGCCACTTTCTTACTGAGTCAATTCACTGAACAGAACAATTATTTCTGATCCCAGTTCCATTTTTTCAATTCTACAATAGTGCCTCCACTCAGCTTCTAAAACTGCCATTTTCTTGCTTAAGTCCATGCCTAGGTAAGTTTCCAGCTAGAATGTAATGGTAACCACATAAATCTGAATCTCTTCATACACCTTCCAAAAACCACAAGAACAAAAATGACAAGTTAAACAACACAAACAAAGAAAATTCAGTTCAGTTCAGTTCATTTCAGTTGCTCAGTCATGTCTGACTCTTTGTGACCCCATGGACTGCAGCATGCCAGGTTTCCCTGTCCATCACCAACTCCAGGAGCTTATTCAAACTCATGTCCATCATGTCGGTAATGCCATCCAACCATCTCATCCTCTATTGTCCCCTTCTTCAGTCTTCAATCTTTCCCAGCATCAGGGTCTTTTCCAATGAGTTGGTTTTTCACATTTGGTGGCCAAAGCATTGGAGTTTCAGCTTCAACATCAGTCCTTCCAAAGAACACCCAGGACTGATTTCCTTTAGGATGGACTGGTTGGATCTCTTTGCAGTCCAAGGGACTCTCAAGAGTCTTCTCCAACACCAGAGTTCAAAAGCATCAATTCTTCAGCGCTCAGCTTTCTTTATAGTCGAACTCTCACATCCATACATGACTACTAGAAAAACCATTGCTTTGACTAGATGGACCTCTGTTGGCATAGTAATGTCTCTGCTTTTTAATGTGCTGTCTAGGTTGGTCATAACTTTTCATCCAAGAAGAAAGTATCTTTTAATTTCTTGGCTGCAGTTACCATCTGCAGTGATTTGGAGCCCAAGAAAATAAAGTCTCTCACTGTTTCCATTGTTTCCCTCTCTGTTTGCCATGAAGTGATGGGACTGGATGCCATGATCTTAGCTTTCTGAATGTTGAGTTTTAAGCCAACTTTTTCACTTTCCTCTTTCGCTTTCACCAAGAGGTTCTTTAGTTCTTCTTTGCTTTCTGCCATTAGAGTGGTATATCATCTGCATGTCTGAGGTTATTGATATTTCTCCCAGCAATCTTGATTCCAGCTTGTGCTTCATCCAGCCCAGCATTTTGCATGATGTACCCTGCATATAAGTTAAATAAGCAGGGTTACAATATACAGACTTGATGTATTCCTTTTTCAATTTGGAACCAGTCTTTTGTTCCTTGTCCAGTTCTAACTGTCGCTTCTTGACCAGCATAAGGCAACAGGAGAAGCTAAAGGCAAAGGAGAAAAGGAAAGATGTACCCATTTGAATGCAGAGTTCCAAAGAATAGCAAGGAGAGATAAGAAAGCCTTCCTGAATGATCAATGCAAAGAAACAGAGAATGGCAAAGACTAGAGATCTCTTCAAGAAAATTAGAGATAACAAGGGAACATTTCATGCTGAGGTGGGCACAATAAAAGATAGAAATGGTATGGATCTAACAAGCAGAGGATATTAAGAAGTGGTGGCAAGAATACACAGAAGAACCATACCAAAAAGATCTTCATGAGCCAGATAGCCACGATGGTGAGATCACTCACCTAGAGCCAGACATCCTGGAATGGGAAGTCAAGTGGGCCTTAGGAAGCATCACTAGGAACAAAGCTAGTGGAGGTGATGGAATTCCAGTTGAGCTATTTCAAATCCTAAAAGATGATGCTGTGAAAGTGCTGTAGTCAATATGCCAGCAAATTTGGAAAACAGCAGTAGCCACAGGACTAGAAAAGTACTGTTTTCATTCCAATCCCAAAGAAAGGGAATTCCAAAGAATGTTCAAGCTACCACACAATTGCACTCATCTCACACACTAGTAAAGTAAGGCTCAAAACTCTCCAAGCCAGGCTTCAACAGTACTTGAACCATAAACTTCTAGATATTCAAGCTGGATTTAGAAAAGGCAGAGGTACCAGAGATCAAATTGCCAACATCCATTGGATCACTGAAAAAAGCAAGGGAGTTCCAGAAAATCATCTACTTCTGCTTTATTGATTATGCCAAAGCCTTTGACTGTGTGGATCACAACAAATTGTGGAACATTCTTAAAGAAATGGGTATACCAGACCACCTGACCTGCCTCCTAAGAACAGAAAATTACTACTGGCCATTATTTAGATATGCTAGGGAACAGTGAATACCACAAACTTTTAATTACTTATAAGTAGACAAATGTAAAACTAATTCCAACAAGATTTCATGGCTGGTGAAAGTCTATAAGTATGAAGAGTGAGGGAAGGCAATCCTAAGTGATTCTGTGGAAGAGTAGAAGAGGAGATGCAGACAAATAACATCACTTCCAGGAAGTGAAATTCCAACAGTAAATATTAAAATGCTAAACAAAACTTGAAGAATGGCAGTTCCCAGCATCAGTTACAAGAATTGGACTTGCAAGTAAGAGGAATTAGGTACTAGACCTTGGGAAACATTACCTTTGGGGGAAGAATCTGCCAGATAGAGAAGGGGTATCAATGAAAAGAAAAAAAGGATTTACATGTGTTCCCCATCCTGTCCATGACTGATTCATGTCAATGTATTGCAAAAACCACTACAATATTGTAAAGTAATTAGCCTCCAACTAATAAAAATAAATGAAAAAAAAGAAAGAAAAGAAAAGAAAAAAGGGACAAAGAAAAAAAAGGAAGAAGAGAATGTTAAGGATCCCACAGAAACCAAAGACAAATATGACAAAGCATTTCTCTGCTTTTCCTGTCACCATTCGTATCATCACCAACATAATCACATTTTAAAAATGCATTTAAAAATACTGGTATTAATAGAAGAGGACACTCTTGAGCCAGGAAAGTTATTAACGAAAAGCCTAGAATTTAAAAAAAAAAAAAAAAGTTAATGCAGTATAAAGTACAAAAAAAGTAAATAGAAAACTCCAATTAAAATATTTCCTATGATAGATATTCTTTCCAAAAATCAATAAGGGAGCAGAAGAACATGGTATCAAACTTCTAAATTGAATTAAATATTCTTAAACAAGCCATTAGTTTTAAAACAACAATTTAAAAAATGCACTGAAACAAATTTTGAAAACTAATGACCAAAAAAAGAGAAAACACAAAGAAAAATGCAATGAAAGTCAATCAGGCTCAGAGAAGGAATTGAAGAAAAGTTAACCAGAAAATGAAAAACAAATTAGAGCGTGCCCAAGGGAGTACAGATTGGAATAAAATTTTAATAAGGAACTTTGAGGAAAGGCAGGAAAGCAAGCAACAGAGTACATTTGCAATTTTAAAAGCTGAATGAAAAAGTTTAAGGGGAAAATGGATGAAATGCCAGGCAGGCAAGAAAAAAATTTTGCTCCTTTTATAATTAGAATTACTGGAGAAGAAAAAAGAAACACAACAGAAATAAATATTTAAATCTATAAGACAATAAAACTATTTGGTAATAAAAACTAGCTTAAATTTACATGTGGAGATGGCCTACCTTGTACCTGGGAACATTATTCAAAACAAATGACTTTGAGAAATGTGCTAGTAAAATGACTTGATTTTAAGGGAAAAAAAGCATCAGGTCCTCCAAACAAACAATAAAATTATAATGAGAAGAATATTAGTCTAGCACTAGCCTCTCAAGAGTACAATATAATGCAAAGTAACAGTGGAGCAACATTTTCAAAATATCGGAAGAAAAGTTAACCAGGTTATATTCAGCCAATCTGTCTTTAATGTTTCAAGTCTATAGGTGAACAGTTTTGCCTGGCAATAACCCAGAGACTATTTTACAGGTGAGCCATTCATGAGGAATGTACTATAGAATGAGTTCATGTAAACATCCCATACTGAGGAAACCTTGGTAATTAGATTGCTGGTGGTTATTCCATTAAAACTGGGAGGAGAGGGAAAGGGATGAAATTTGACAAAGGTAACTACTGTATATATGAGTGTCAATGAGTTCCATTTAAAACTGACAGACTAGATAGTTTAAAAAAATTTTTTTAAGAAAAAATTAAGGACTCTAACTAGTACACATATAAAGATTACTAGAACAAAACAGAATCTTTCTGAAAAACCAAATTAAATAAAAGAATTTTTTTAATATTTATTGTAAATAAAACATGTCAGTTATAGCATAAAATAATGTTAGATTGAAGTAAAATGTACTTATAACATTAAAAGTACCTGGGCAAGAACATCTTCATTCAATACTTTTTTTGACATTAAATTGGAAGTCCCAACTAATGCAACAAGACAAGAAAAAGAGACAAAAGATTTATAAAATGGATAGGAAGAAATAAAATTGCTTATTAGTTGCTGATTTTTGTTGCTCTGGGATTCCATTTTAAACTTTCCACCACTGTATACTCTAAAGCATTACACATGCCTGATGGTAAGTGTACTGAGTGTGTACAATTTGCTTTACTTAATTACTCAAATGTTCAGTACACATCTTGGGAATATATAAACTGAAATTCACAATTTTTTCTTTATTGAACATTAGGGACTTATCAATACTGATGATTCTTTTCATTCAGGCTTCTGGTCCTGGTGCAATTCTTGAGACAGATGACCAATGAGTGGGTGTCATTTGAAAACCTATTTTGATCCCCAAGGAAGGCATAGTGTTGTGTTCTTTTTAAAACACAGGAAACTTCTGAAAAGCCTGCAACTACTCCCTTTGATTTCTTGACTAAGGATGGTCTATTTAGAAAATGTGAATTACAAACCTAGAGAGATAGAAAGAAAAGAAAGAAATAGGTTCCTTCTATTATAAAAATTTCCAGTCATCATAGATCTATTTAATAAATTTAGAAAGTTAAATATTATGATAGAACTAAACAATCTGATGAAAATTTATTAAATAAAAATAAAACTCAAAACAGCTCAGTAGTTCAGTCTGGTAATAAAGTCAGTAAAATCAGATTGAAATTCTACCTTTACCTAATCCTGCACATGAGTTGATAAGCTAAAATTTATGAAATTTGCTATTACTAATCATTATAATTACCCAACAAAGCAGCTAAGTTTTGATTTGTATCATAGCCACCTGGAGAACATAAACTAATAAATGCCCCCCCCCATTACCATATGAAATCTCCTGGGCATTGGTCTTTTCTCTTCTTAACTAGCTCCCCAGGTAATTGTGATGCACATCAATATCATGAATCACTGTCTGAACACACAGAAGGCCCTCTAATATGGTGCGTGAAGGGAATTTACTATGATTGCTCATTATCTGTATCCAGCATATAGAGGACCTATTTCTTTTGGTGTAGCGACACTTCTTGGTCATTTTCTTGGGATTTCACTTCACATTAATATGTCTATCCTGTAGGGGTAAGAGAAGAGAAAGAAAGGTAAAACAAAAATTTTCCAATTCTTCTTTTCAAGGATTTTGGGTTAAGATTGAGAAATAGATTAAAGTCAATATTAAGAATTGCCTCAGGATGTTGTTGTCTATACTTTCCTTGTTTTTGGTTATCATAGATTAATAGAGGTGATTATATTGCCTTCCGGCTTCCCTAATGACTCAGTTGGTAAAGAATCTGCCTGCAATGAAGGAGACGCGGGTTCGGTCCCTGGGTTGAGAAGATCCCCTGAAGAAGGAAATAGCAACCCACTCCAGTATTTTTGCCTGGAGAAATCCATGAACAGAGGAACTGGGCCAGCTATAGTCCATGCGATCACAAAGAGTTGGACATGACTGTGCAACTAACTGGAGAACAGAAGTGAAGAATGCGTTTTAAATTGCTTCAGAAAGAGTTGGCCCTAAGCTCTACCTGCAGGTTCACTGATCTAAGCACACTGTCATGCCCCGATCTCTTTGCACATTCTATTTCTTTTACTTGGAATTCTCTTCTCTTGCTCTTGACTTTCTTGACTTCACCTACCATACAGTTTTCCTTCTTTTGATTTCTGAAAGTGAAAAGTGAAAGTGAAGTCCCTCAGTCATGTCCGACTCTTTGCGACCCCATGGACTGTAGCCTATCAGGCTCCTCTGTCCGTGGGATTTTCCAGGCAAGACTACTGGAGTGGGGTGCCATTTCCCTCACCAGGGGATCTTACTGACCCAGGGATCAAACCCGGGTCTCCCACATTGTGGGCAGACACTTACCGTCTGAGCCACCAGGGAAGTCTCTTGACTTCTAATGGGGTGTAACTTAATTGTTCCTGTGCTTGACTGCTACATTTCCTCCCAGGCAGAGATCATATTTGACCCATCTTTAACTCACCATTTCTTATTACCATGCCTTGCACTTGATGTTTGCTGAAAGAATGAAAAGTTAAATGGAAAAAAAAAACCTCAAAAACCCCTTGACTAGAGTTGTAGGTTACAAAAGCAAGGGGTTGGTGAAAAAATAAAACTGTATTCTTTCACCAGAATTGTCTAGAAGGTAAATATGTAAAGCCTCTGTTGCTTTCTTCTTACCTATTGTCACTTCCAAGGATTAAAGAGAGGCAAGGAGCATAGCTGTGGTGGCCTCTGAGAAGCTGCTGCTTTGGTTGGATCTATCACATTCTGAGTCTGAGCCCAGAATCTGGAGGCAGACTGTTTGGAGTGATACTTACATTGCAGTCCCTGCATAACAGAACGGCATGGGCTGTAAGTTGCAGCCTCTTGTATCAGAGTAGCACCTTCATGGCCTGGAACCGGACAGCCTGAAAGCATAAAAGCTGGCCTCTAAGCAGGAAGAGATCAACTCCCGTCACAATAGACAAAACACACTGCACTTTGTTTTAACCAGAGCATCCTCAAGTTTAAAGTGTGGAGGGAGCTTGTAAACCCACATTCCTATAAGTAATTGATTCTGGAGGTGTAGGAAACTGCCCCAGAATCTGCTAGTGCCTGGTAATTCTAATGCAGTTAGCCTTTTGAAAATTAATGTTATAAAGCATTATTGTTTAGTCGCTAAGTCATGTCCGACTCTTTGCAATCCCATGTACTATAGACCGTCAGGCTCCTCTGTCCATGGGATTTCCAAGACAAGAATACTGGAGTGGGGTGCTATTTCCTTCTCCATGTGATCTTCCTGACCCAGGGATCGAACTTGTGTCTCCTGCATTGCAGGCAGATTCTTTACCACTGAGCCACCAGGGAAGCCCATAGAGTATTGACTACAAGGGAAAATTTTTTGCTAATTACATGGCAAAATTCTAAAAATTTGCCCAAATAAAAATGATTAAAAACTTCAGCTTCTATGGAATTCATCAAATAATGGAGGAACTTTATTTAATTCTCATTCTTTTCCAGATAGAGGCACATGGTCTTAGTAGTTCAGAGACTTTGCTCTGGCTTCTTCCCGTGCCTTGAATTACAGGGAATTTTGCAGAAAGGTGCTTAAATATTTTGCATCTTTATTTCCTCCTTTTTAAAGAATGGGAATAATAAAAACACTTTCAGAGCTGCTGTAAGGATAAAATCAGTTCATATGAAGTGCTTAGTACTTGGGCTTCCCAGATGGCTCAGATGGTAAAGAACCTGCCTGAAATGTAGGAGACCTAGGTTTGATCCCTTGGTCAGGTAGATCCTTTGGAGAAAGAAACGGCAACCCACTCCAGTATTCTAGCCTGGAGAATCCCACGGATAGAGGAGCATGGTGGTCTATAATTCATGGGGTTGCAAAGAGGTGGACTCGACTGAGTGACTGACACTTTCACTTTCTTTAGTACTAAGTACTGCTTCTACGAAGAGTTAAATAAAGGTTATCAGTTCTGATGCTATTACAATGTACAGTTTCAAAGAGTAGATAATATTTGCACAATAATGACTATAATACAAATAGGATTGGGAGAAGGTAAAATAATTCTAAATATCTCTATTAGACAAGAGCAATGTGTTGCACAAGGTATAAAACAGTCAATTCCATGACACAAGTAAAGATGCAGTTTTGTGGAGGTCTAGAAGAGAAATAATGTATTCTTGTCTATCTAATGTTAGTTGTTCAGTTGTGTCCAACTCTTTGTTACCCCCTGGACTATAGCCCACCAGACTCCTCTGTCCATGGGATTCTCCAGGCAAGAATACTGGAGTGGGCTGCCATGCCCTTCTTCAGGGGATCTTCCCGACCCAGGGACTGAACCTAAGTCTTCTGTATTGCAGGCAGATTCTTTACTATCTGAGCCACCAGGGAAGTCCAGTGTTTTCTGCTATGGAACAAAAAACAGAGAAGGCATTGCAGATGGAACAGCATTTGATTTGGATCTTAGGTACTTGAAGGATCAGTAACCTATGAACATATGGACAAAAACATCTCTGCCAGAGGAAATCTTGAGCAAGTTTTAGAAGCGTTGAAACACACAGAGTGTGTATGAGTGAGAGAGTGCCTGTTTTGATTTATCAGTGTGGTAGTGAGAAATATGATAGAAATGTTTCATGAGTCTGAAAAATATAGAAATGAAAGTCTTGGCTTATTTGATGTTTTTTTTCCACACAGGTGCATCTAACATGAACAGAGCAACAGACACTTTTATTTTCAGCTTGAGAAGCAGTTCCAGAGGTGGTAACTGGAATGTCAATATCATGGCCTTTTCAAAATGCAGTGAGTCAATTGGAGTCTAGAGAAGAGGTCTTTATTAGTCATGGATAAATATTCAACTGAGCCTGTCACATGAACCTGACAAGAGGGGAGGTGCCGAGAGTATTGAACAGATGCAGCCTTTTCACACTACGGTCTCCAGCTTTTTTCTAAAGGGAATATTAAGACAGTGACAGCATTTATAACCAGAGAAGACTAACGCCACAGCCTTTGGTAATGAGCGCCATAACATAAGGCCAGTAGGATCTAATCCCGGCTCTAGCATTGACCCCTCCTATGCTCTGGGGGAGATTTTAAAGTATTAAGGCCACACTTCTTCCAGGGCTTTGACTCCAAACTGAGTTGAAACAAAAATCATTATAGTAAACATTTCAAGACCTTGCTTTAGGCAGCAAAGTTGATGCTATTAACAAAGAAATATTAAATGAATGCTATGTTTTTGGACTTAAGGTAAAAATATGTATATGTTAGCCATGCAAACATCTTACGAATATCAAGTTACTAGAAGGTAGTTATACCCACAATAGAGATTTGCTGATAATACGATGTGTTTATTCTTTTCCTTCAGGAAAATTACATAACAGAAAAAAGTATGGAGCCAAGTTCAGATGTTCTAAATTTATCACAGAGACTCTTGTTTATGTTTCTCTATATATTAAAAACTCATGTGCTTGAAATTTATGTATGCATATGTTTAAAATATATATATGCTCAAAACATATATACACATGTTTGCACATGTGTTTAAAACGATAATACAAATGTTTGTAGGATTCCCCGAGAGGATTTTCATTTGAATATGTTACTGACCCCATTAAGAATCCAGAATTGTGCATGGTGTTTACATTCTGGAAAGGAAGTTACCGAGGATGCCTCACTGAATAGACAGCCCTAGGTGATTTCTACCTTATGAAAGTAGTGAGCCAGCCTCACATAAAGTGTAGACCAAGTTGTTGATCCTAAAAATAATATTAACATGTCAGATGTAAGGGCATGGTTTGTTGAATGACCTCTGGAATTCAACATGGCCACCTTTAGCTCTGACACTTTTGCTGACTAATATATATTATTGACTTTTCGAATGGCACATCTTTTAAACTTCCAAAATAAACACACACATTGGGCCCACATCAGTTATTGACATCATCAGAATGACAATACACCAATACAGTATCACCATAGAGGTGCCACATAAAAAAGGTACCTAACCTACTTATTCAAAAATTATCACTAGAATAAACATGCCTTCATTCAAGTATGAAGCATAATAGTAAGGTGAACCTAGGGTCAAGTGGAGGAGTCATTTCTGTAAACATCTGACTTAATCTTTAGTATAAAAGAATGAAGGGAACAGTTGAGTAGGTCAGAAAGGGAAAACACCAAACAAGCTTTGATTTAAATTATCTAATGAATTCTATGATTTCATTATTGCTAATGTTTTTATAGAGAGATCAGGCCTTCTGGTATTAAGTAGTTGGGCAGCCCACATCCTAGTAATATTTTTAAATTGCTGTTTATATTATGGAATATTAATGAGTGAATATTTTATTTGAGAACATTTTATGTGAAGAAGTAATTCCAAATTTTCTTAATTGATAAAATATACTGCCTATAGAAACAAGTATCCTTTAAAATAAGCTTAGGAAAAGCCCAACTTTACTTTTTTTAAGTAATGTTTACTTCTGGTCTGATAGCAGGGCATCATGAATTTGGCTAGTTTTTCCAATAAATAAATTATGTCCTGAGGCAAATTTGCATGCTTTGGGACTTTGACTCAATAAAATTGTGTTATGTGTCTCTTTATTCCTCCTAAAACTCAATCCTCAGAGCTTGTAAGCAGAACTAAAATGGCTATTTAGTAATCATGTACCACCTTTTGGCTTTTTATTGTTTTATTCTGTATGACTATGTGCTCTATTTATCAAAAATATATAGGATACTGGGGGGAATAATTTACCATGACCTAAAGAAATCTAGTTTGACAAAGATTTGTTGTATACCTACTATGAATCAAGAAATGTTTACTTGAATTTTTGTTGATATATAGTATTCAAGAGTCTCAGGCAGAGAAATTAGTGGATGCTGTGTGATTTGTGGATTTGAAGCAATCACCTCATCAGGAAGATGTTGTTATGGTCCATGTTAGAAACGTCCAAACTTTACTCGGCCTGTGAGAAAGATGATGGAGAAAGAATCAGAGAAAAATTCAAGGAATACTAAAAATGTAAATTGGCTCCTTCTGATGATTAATTGTATACAGAGACAATTGAGGGAATGAAGAGTTGAGGATGTTTCTAAGATTTTTTGCATAGGTTGCGATTGTTAATGATATCGCTAGACACAATACAGAAGGTGTTGTTTGGAGGCAGAGGAACATAATGAGTTAATCTTTGGGGTATTTTAATTTGAAGGTTCTTCAAGACATGCAGGTAGGGCTTTCCACCTGAGATGTGAAATTCCAGAGCTCAAAGAAATCTCAGGGATAGATACAGACATTTAGTCAGGATCAGTAAATGGTAGTAGAGCAGATGAAATCACTTCTGGAGGGAATGGAGAGGAAGAATAAAAACGGTTTGATGGCAAAACCTTGTAAAGAGTATTGATGTTCAAGACATGGATAGAATAAATGGTACTATAAAGGAAAAGAAAAGAAAGATTGGAAAGGTAGAATAAGAACCAACAATATGAATTCAATGAAGCAAAGTGGTTTCGTGAATAAACCAAATTGAGTGTTCACTTAAAATATCAGCTGGTTTGTAGCAAGATACTTGCAAGATACTTGCTCTCTGCTGCATCCTGGCACCAGGAGCAGTGTCTGAACCTAAATGGACACTCAAGAAATGGTAAAGCAGTGAATCAACCAGCACTAAATGTGCACTATAGAGGTTTATTCAAATAACTACTAAAGAGCCCCCATCGATGAGGTGATTGAGGACACTGGCAAAAGTGATTTCAGTGAAATGGTGGGAGCAGAGGTCAAACTCTCAGGCAAGGTAAGTAATACAAACACCGAGGGATAACTTCTTTTTCAAAATGGTTGTATACAAAGGAAAAGTAAGAGGAAGACATTTCTTAAGATAACAAAAATAAAGCTTGGGAGACAGAAGATTATCAAAAGAAGAAAGTTCTCAAATGTCAGCACAAAAAGAATTGGGGTCATCCTAAATGGAGTATAGAAAGGACAATTCCACCACCATATTGTAATTTCTTGATAACATGGACAGAATCTCACTGAAATACATGTGGGTTCTGACATAAAGCAGGTGCTCATATTGGGTGCTCTTGCTGAATCAACTCCACCTAAACTATTTAACTGTATGCCAAGATGAAAACGTATATTAATCTGTATTTATCAGTCTAGTCCTTTCTCTTTCTCCCCTCTGCCAGCTTGGCAACATAGAGATCTCAGGAGCTGGGACCACGCTTAAAGGAAAAATGATTGAAATGGGCAGAGAGGATGTTAGCACAATCCACAGAAGGGGCTTAATTATACTCCGTTCCTGGGAGCTCTGAGGAAATCAGATGAAACCACTACTCTTCATTATGAAAATAATTCTCACTCATCTAGGAACCAGATGTGTTATGTGGCACTTGAAATTTTTTATATGATTCAAGGGTTTGAGTCAGATGCTAAAACTATTTGATATTGACAAAATACATATTTTAGAGCTGTTTGTTGGCTCAAAAGTTTGTTCCTGTGGATATAATTAAATTACTTTCACATGTTTGCCTGTATATTGAAAAATAGTATTATTTTAAAACCATAATTTATCTTTATTTCCTTTCCTCCCTGCCTCCCATCCATTCATCCATTCACCCATCCATTCATCGTGGTTTTAAAATAATACTATTTTTCAATATACAGGCAAATATGTGAAAGTAATTTAGTTGTATCCACAGGAACAAGCATCTTTATCATAGGATAGATACACATATGAGGAGGGTATGGCAACCTGCTTCACTATTCTTGCTTGGAGAATCCCCATGGACATAGTAGCCTGGCAGGCTACAGTCCATAGAGTCGCAAAGGGTCGGACACCACTGAGCGACTAAGCACAGCACAGCACAGATATACATATAAGCTGGATGCTTTCATTTGGGTGATTTTATTCCTATTTGGTTTCATGTGTCTCTCTTGCCTTTACACAGCTAGTTTACAGTGTTTGGGTACATTCTTTGGTATCTGTATTTTGTTATATAAGTTACTGTTGCTCTGAAGACCGTGAGCATTTGGAGCTTTGTCATTGACAGTTGCAGATATTGGGAGCTGTTTGATCTAGGTTTGCAGGATGTCTCAGCAGATCTTTAATCCGATGTGATTGTGCCAAAATAACCTGGCACCATGCATGTACAATATGTCTGTGCTAAAAATTTCCACAAAAATTTTGGATAAGTAACCTAACAAAGTAACTGGGATCTGCTATTTTAAAAACAGAACTAATGCAATAGTGTTTATTGATTTCAAATCACACAAGGTATGTTATCACCAAATTTGCTCCTTTGCTTAATATACTCTCCATAAATATATGTTATGTGTGGTCTGCCTTAAAAATGTCAATTTAACATATAGGTGCTTATTTATTTTTTCTCTGTAGTCATGACAATAAAGCCCCCATTGCCTATTTAAGTGTTCATTTGTGGTGGGAAACTACTTACACTATCTCCTAAGACTCTTTTTGATCACCTCAGAAAAGTCTGTGATATAATCAGCTTTAGAATTAGCTATAAAGATCACTAGGCTTTCCTAGTAACTCAGCTGGTAAAGAATCTGCCTGCAGTGCAGGAGATCTGGCTTCGATCCCTGGATTGGGAAGATCCACTGGAGAATGGAAAGGCTACCCACTCCAGTATTCTTGCCTGGAAAATTCCACAGACAGAGGAGCCTGGCAGGCTACAGTCAATGGGGTCGCAAAAGAGTTGGACACAACTGAATGACTTTCACTTTCAAAAAGATCAAAGGGCTTCCCAAATGGTGCTAGTGGCAAAGAACCCACCTGCCAATGCAGGAGATGTAAGAAACATGGGTTCTATACCTGGGTCAGGAAAATAACCTGGAGAAGGAAATCGCAACCCACTCCAGCATTCTTGCCTGGAGAATCCTAAAGACAGAGGAGCCTGGTAGGGTACATACAGTCCATGGGGTCACAAAGAGTCAGACACAACTGAAGTGACTTAACATGCACTCACATAAAGATCAAAAAAATAGCTAGAAACGGGGAGGAAAAGCATTGACTTGATTTGTGTTAAAGTTTCTCAAACTTTCATGGGCCTAAAAGTCACTTTGGAGGCTGAGTAAAATTGTAGCTTCATTAGCTGTATCTCATGCCTACTGGATAGGAATCTATGGGTATGGAGGCTGGACCAGGAAATCTAATAACTGCCATTGGTGAATTTTATGTCAGTAGTTCTGGACACAAACTATGTCCAGGCAAAGTTTTAAAACTTTCTGGGATTCAATGCCAGGTTGTTGTTGTTTGTTTTTTTTTTTTTTAATCTTAGTTTCTTTTACTTTCTATTCACATAAGAAGGTATTGTGGTATTATCAGTAGACCATCACAAGTCTGGCAGCTGAGAGTGAGTGAAGTTCAAGAGAAGAGAAAGAGGTTCCTCCCTTTTCTCTTTAGACAGGCCATGGTGATAAGCTATCCATACTTAAGCAAACTGACCAGGGAAGTGAAAGGAATTAGATCATTCCCTGAGCCGGTAAATTTACTATTTGAATTATCTAGGGAACTGACCTGATTTTTTTTTCTTGATAGTGGAGTCTTGGTCTAAATTTGTCCTCATTGCTCATGCACACCAAGTATAGTAAGTAGTCAGATAAATCCATTGGTCCAGAGAGCTCTTAAAACATTTGCGTTAGTCTTTCATTAGCAAAGTTGAATTTTATTATTAAGTTGAATTTTAGATATTATGAAGACTTTCCATGGAAGTTGCATCATTTAAGCCTTAATATTAAGTTCAATACAAGATTTTTGTTACATGTTCATGCTTAAAAGATTGAAAGTCCAAAAAAAAAAAAAGCTAACAGCTTAGCTACCTGGAAATCAGGGACTAAAACCCAGGTTCCCTGACATATTGTTTAGTGTTATATCTTTGTGCTTGATTTATTTTTTCTTTAAAAATAATTTTAAAATGTTGATATGTATTAATATGAGTCTATTAGAATATTTTAAGTTGCAAGGTACAGAAAGCCTCAATCTGGCCTAAACAATAAAGGCAATTTATTGAGTCTTCAAAGCAAATGATAGTATAACTACTATTGCTTCAAAGAAGCTTGATCCTGTAACTCAAATAAGAACTTAGTATTAATATTATCCTCTATTTTCTCACCCAGCTTACCACTGTCAACTCAATGTTGATGTCTTACAGCACCATCTTTCCTTGTGGCCATAAAACAATGGCCAGGAACACCCAAATCAAAACTTTTCTTATCCAGCAGGAGAGAAAAAGCATTTTGTTCTTTTTCGGGCCCATGGCAGGATTAAAATTTCATTGGCCTGATTTGGGTCATCTATCCAGTTCTAAGGGCAGAATAGATGGTATGATGGTTTGAGTCAAGCAGAGTTCACACTGGAAGTTAATTCTCATAAGCCCATTGTTAACGGAAAAGGATATTGTGGCTATCAAAAGAATTCTGCTTATCAGTATTCTGTTTTCAAAGTCCCAATATATTTTACTGTTGATTTTTAAAATATTTGCCTGGTCAGCTGGAGGCTTGTGATAATGAAGTCAAGAGACTGAGTAACAAACTGATTAGACTAGTTTTATTGAGGAAAAATTTCCATGATTCTCATAATTTTGGCCAGCATTCTGACAAAGCTTTACTTTTGATAATGAAATGAACCAGGATGAAGACTATGCATGATGCATAATAATCTTTCTTTTCTATTAACATGTAAGATGATATGGATATATAAAATATATAATAATAAAATATATAGGGTTTATTCTGTACCACTGATCTCTTAAGGACTTGGTGGGCCATTTCTTTGGATTTATTCCGGACCTGCTCTCCAGAGACTTACTAGGATGAGGAAAGTTAGCTTCTTTGAAACAACATTGGCACTAATTACTAGATACACAAAAAGAATGTATCAGTGGAATAAAAATATGGAATCAAAAGACAAATGAGGAGAATAATTTTCATGGATCTCCTTTAGAATTCTCCTACGGCAAAAGAAAAGCTCTGAAGTTAGAAAGATTTGGTTGTCTTGAGAGAAATCATTCCAATTTTAAGAGCAACAGGAGTTTACACAGAAAAAGTAAGCATTAAAGTATTCATTCAATGAACAAATATTTCTTAAGCAACGACTCTGTGCAAAGGATTTATTTAAGCATCCTGTTAAATTACTGCAGAGGATAGATTGAGTCTGTTGCTTTTCTTTTATGTTTGATATATTTATGGATTGGGTAGCCTCTAATCCCAAACTTGCTTTAGGAGGATATTGATTTGCTTTTTGAAAATCATGACTTCTTAACTCTCAGTTCAAGTGGTTGCAATGTATTAACTATACCTCAGTACTAGCAATGAGCCATGACCAACTCACCTGGCCAAGAGCAGAATTTCTGTTTCCCTGTGCATACTAACTGGTTCAGAGATTTACCCACCCCAGATCAAAACAATTATTTCAGGACATTTTGCTGAAGCTATTAAGAAAGCGAAACTGGTATTACTTTTACATGAACTACTAAGATACAGGGGCTTCTCTGATGGCTCAGTGGTAAAGAATCTGCCTGCAATGCAGGAGACACATTTTTTCCTGGGTGAAGAAGATCCCCTGGAGAAGGAAATGGCAACCCACTCCAATATTCTTGCCTGGAAAATCCCATGGACAGAGGAGCCTGGTGGGTTACAGTCCATGGGGTTGCAGAAGAGTCAGACATGACAGTGACAAATCACACACACATACACACTGAGATACAGGCATCAAGCTTCCAGGGGCCACCAGTTCTGGGGGAACTGGCTGAGAAGTAAGCAACATGGAAAAGAGAAGGCCTGAGAGATGCAAATGAAGATCTAGTCCTGATGATACCATTTGAGTGGCTGTTACCCGTGTCTGAAATCTTACTATATACTTTTCAGTTGGGCAAGCCTGTACATTCTCTTTTCTGTTTAAACTAGATTGATTATGTTTCTTACACAATTAAATAGTAGATTAGCATAGTTTCCAGGTTTCTGAATATAAACTCTTGTTTTTTAAACAAAGCATTCAAAGAAACTACATATAATATAAAGAGAAGGCAGCAAATTATAGTGGACATCGTGTTAAACTAAATAAAAACAGTTTCTATAAGTGACTGAAATTTTCTAAGGGGTAAGCTCAGTTTAACTGCAGAATTTCCTAGTTGAAAACATACACTCCTGCTATATCAAAAGGAGTCTGAGATTTCATCCCCTTCATGGAAAGACTAATGCAGAAACAACACCTCTGTATACTTCTGTTGTCTTTCAATACAATGTGTCTATTTCACATAGGATGCTACTCCAGGGTCAGGAAATTTTATAGAGATGACCTCAGGCATTTGCTCTTACCTTAGCGCTTCCCTGCTGGCTCAGTAGTGAAGAATCTGTCTGCCAATGCAGGAGACACAAGTTTGATCCCTGATCCTGGATGATCCCACATGCTTTGGAGTGACTGAGGCCAGGAGCCACAACCACTGAGCCCATGCGCCCAGAGCCTGCGCTCAGCAACCAGAAACCACTGCAATGAGAACACGTGCACTGTGGCCAGAAAGTAGCCTCCGCTTACCACAACCAGAGAAAAGCTGGTGTAGCAAGGAAGACCTAGCACAGCCCAAATTAAATACATAAATAAATTCTCGTGATTTTACCTGAAAGAGGTTAAACAGGGAATTTGAAAGTCTTAGATTTTTGGTCTAGCATGTTCATCTAAGTGACTTTCTGTTTGTGATGTTTGGAAAGTGCAAACCATGAAACAACTGTTTTGATAATTCCTACAATAAATGGTCAGAAACCATAAGAGGGTGCCAAACTGTGCACTTTTAGTTTAGGTTCTAGTAGGGAAAATCATTCTTTCTTATTGAGGTAAAATTTGCATACAACAACAACAACAAAAAACCCTCCATAGTGTATAGGTTGAGAGTTGTGATAAATGTATGTACTAAATATATCATAATAACCACCACACCAGTATAGATACAAAAAATTTTCAGTCACACCAGAACAAACTCTGATAAAGGGTTCCAGTCAAACAACATCCCTTTAAACAGCCACTGTCTGATTTTTCATTTTTTCTTTATTCAGTTTTTATCTTTATTTTTTAAATCTCTGTAGAATATTTGCCTTCTCTTGAACACCATATACATGGAATAATACAAGTATTTACTCTTTTGTGTCTTATTTTATTGCTTAACATAATGTGTTAGAAATTTACCAGTATTGTTGAGTGTATTAGTAGTTCATTTTAAAATCAAGTTTATTGGGTTATGATTTACATAAAATAACATTTAAGATTTTAATATATAATTCAGTGAGTTTGAACAAACTTACATGGTCGTGTAACCATCACCCAAAGAGTGATATAGACTATGTCCATCACCACAAACATTTCCCAGATAGATTTTTATGGTCAACACCCTTCCCTAACCTGAATTCCTGCCAAACACCGATCTCTTTCTGTCACTATAGCTTTGCCTTTTTTAGAATTTTATAAAAATAGAGCGACAGATTGTGTAATGTTTTGTGTCTGACTTCTTTAGCTTAAAATAATGCTTTTAAAATTCACTCCTTTTGAAATGTAGTAATTTGCTCTTTTCCGCTGCTGGATGTTATATCATTGTATCTTATTATATGACTATACCATGATTTGTTTGACTGTGGGCCAGTTGACAGATAGTTTAGGCTTCTTCCAGTTTGAAACTATTAAGAATAAAGCTTCTATGAACATTAAAGTGCAAATATTTTACAGATAATTAGTTTCATTTTTTTTTCTATTGACACAACTGGCTAGTTGTATAATGTATGGTAAATTTACATTTAAATTTATAAGAAATAAACAAGCCATTTTCCAATTTAGCTGGACCACTTTGTATTCCTGTTGGAGGAGGTCACGGAGAGGACACGGCAACTGATTGACCTGAAAGCTGGACTCCAGCAATTTGAGGCTCCTCACTCCCTCCCCTGTCCTTGGAATGTATCAATACATTCCACCCACCATTTCCCACACTAGACACTGTCCCAAGAGTGCAGCCTTGAGAAAGCAAGGTGTTGTTGAGACCATCTGGACTGAATCTGCTGACTGAACCCCAGTAAAGCCTCTGTATGAACTTTTAAGGTTGGTGGTCTGGTGCGGAGATCTCGGCTTTGGGTTGCTAAAGGCAAGCCTCCTATGTAAATTCCCTTGCTTATTAAACGTACCACCTAATGATCTGGAGTGGCCTGGCTTTCTTTGGCCTCAGATCCCTGCCCTCTGTGTACTATGGGGCCGAGTTTGCAGGCCAACAATTCTCACTAGCCACATGTAAGAATTCCAGTTTCTCTACCTGGTCACTAATAATACTTGGTACTGTCAGTTTGAGGTGTGCCTGTGTGTGAATGTTTGGTTCATTTTAGCCATTATAAGAGCTGTGGCATAGCTATCTAGTGTTTTTAATTTGTATTTCTTCAATAACATGATGTTGAACATTTTTCCATGTGATTATTTGCTATGTATACTACTTTGATAAAGTATCTGATAAGAGATTTTGTCTATTTATATATTTTTAAGTTGTTTGTGTTTTTAAAATGCTTATGTGTGTTAAACGCTCAGTCCTGTCTGACTCTCTGTGACCCTATGGACTGTAGCCCACCAGGCTCCTCTGTCCATGGGATTTTCCAGGCAAGAATACTGCAGTGGGTTGCCATTCCTTTCTCCCGGGGATCTTCCTGACCCAGGGATTGAACCTGGCTCTGCTGTATTGTAGGCAGATTCTTCACTGTCTGAGCTACCAGGGAAACCCCAGGGGAAGTGTTTATGTAAATCCAAGTTATTTATGATTTGTTTTGCAAATATCATGCCGTTTCTTTTTTTAAATAGTATATTTTAATGAGCAAAACAGTTTAATTTTGATGAAGTTCAATTTACTTAGTTCATGATTTGTATCCTAAGAAATATTTGCCTAATCCAGTTTTCTCCTATGGCATTTTTTTCCAGAGTATATCTTTAGCTGTAACATTTAGGTTTAAGATTTTTCATTCTTATTCTAAATTCATAGTGGTGTAGGTAAGGCATGAGGTTCATTTTTTCATATGGTTATCCAATTTTGTTTCAGCACCATTTGTTCAAAATGCTATTGCATTTGTTTTCTATTAGTGCTATAACAAATTATAAGAATTTTACTAGCTTATAATAGCACAAAATTATTATCTTGTAGTTTTGGAGGTCAGAAGTCCAAATCAGTGTTACTGAGCTAAAGGTTTTGGCAGTGTTGGTTTCTTCTGGAACTTCTACTAGAGGAGAATCCTTTCCTTATCTTTGTCAGATCCTAGAGGTTGCCAAGGCTCCTCTGACTACTTCCTGCATCTTCAGAGCCAGCAGTGTTGCACTGTCAAATCTACTTTACTAGTCAGCTTCTGACATCATGTTGCCTTCTTTCACTCTGAATCTTCTGTCTCCCTCTTATAAGGACCCTTGTAATTACTTTATACCCACCAGAATAAAATCATTGTGCATGTTCAGTTGCTCAGTCGTATCTTGACTCTTTGCAATCCCGTGGACTATAGCCTGCCAGACTTCTCTTGTCCATGGAATTTTCCAATCAAGGATATGGGAGTGGGTTGCCATTTCCTACTGCCGGGGATCTTCCTGACCCAGGAATTGAAACTTTGCCTCCTGCATCTTCTGCATTGGCAGGCAAATTCTTTACCATTGCATCACCTGGGAAGCAAAAAAAAAAGAAAAACTGCACCCACCCAAAACAACCCAGAAAATAAAGATCTTTTTTAATAAGTAAGTTTTATTTATTTTTAAATTTTTGGCTGAGTTGGGTCTTTGTTGTTTTGCATAGGCTTTCTCTAGACATGGCAAATGGGGACTACTCTTTGTTGAAGTATGCAGGCTTCTCACTGTGGTGGCATCTTCTTGTGGAGCAGACAGGCCCTAGGCACACAGGCTTCAGTAGTTTTGGTGCATGGGCTAGTTGTTTCTTGGCATGTGAAATCCTCCTGGACCAGGGATCAAACTGGTGTCCCCTGCAATGGCAGGCAGATTCTTATCCACCAACAGGGAAGTCCAAAGATCTTTAACAACATTAGCAAAGTCCTTTTTACCATATAAGATAATATTTCATAGGTTTAGAGGATTAAGACATGTTCATCTTTGAGAGGAGACATTATTCGGTCTACCATACCTATCATTTCATTCATTGAGTTACTTTTGTTGTAAATCAATTAACCATATTTGTATGAGTCTGTATCTGGACTCTGTTCTCATCCAATGATCTGTATGTCTACCCTAATACCAGTGCCACACAGTCTTAATTACTGTAGCCTGAGAATGATTAATGAATTCATGTACTGTGACCCCTCCAACTGTATTCTACTTTGTTGCATGTTTGGCTATTCTAGATCTCCTATGTTTATAAATGAATTTTTGAAGTGGCTTTTTAATGTCTACATCAAAGCCTATATATCATTTTGAGGAGCATTAACAGCTTAGTAATATTAGATTTTCTGATCAGTGAACATATTATTTAAGTCTTCTATAATTCCCTGATCAGGTTTTTTATAGACTTCAGACTATAGACTTCGGTATTAGATGTAGGGGCTTTCCCAGTGGTTCAGTGGTAAAGAATCTGCCTGCAATGTACGAGACGTGGGTTCAATCCCTGGGGCAGGAAAATACCCTGGAGGAGGAAATGGCACCCCACTCCAGTATTCTTCCCTGGGAAATTCCAAAGCCTGCTGGGACACAGTCCAATGGTGTTGAAAAGAGTCAGACACAACTGAGCGACTGAGCATACACAAACAGATCTAACCATATTTTGTTAAGTTTATTTCTATGTATTTCATGTGTTTATGATGTTAAAACGGTATTTGTTTTTACATTTTAATTTCAAATTGTTTGTGGCAAGCATATGGAAATACAGTTGAATTTTATACCTTTATTTTATATCTTATAATTTTGATATAAATTCACTTATTAAGTTTAGTAGGTTTTGTATATTCTTTAGAATTTTCTATATTGATAATCAAATTATCTTGAATGATGACAATATAATTCATTTTTTTCAATCTGAATGCTTTTTACTTTTTCCTTTGATTTATCACTTCTTTTAGAAGTTCCAGCATTATGCCAAATCAAAATTGTGAGAGCTGGACATCCTTGCTTTGTTCTCAATCTTAGGGGATTTCATTATAAAGTATGATGCAAATGAAGTCATGCAGGTTACTCTCTTGATTCAAGGTGTTCCTTTGTATTTTTTATTTACTGAGAGTTTTTAATTATGAATTCATGTTGAATTTTTTTATATACCTTTTTTTTGCATCTACTAATATGATATTGCTTTTTTGTCTCTTGAGGTGAAATACACTGTCTGGTTTTCATCTTTAAACCCCTAAATTTTGAAATTCATCTTACATTCCTAGGATAAACTCACTAAGTCATGATGTATTATTGTCTCTTTTATATTGACTTTTTTTTTTTTTTTTTTACTGTATGTTCTTTCTTATATATAAAATCTAAAAAACAAAATCTCACAGATACAGAGAACAGATTGGTGGTTGCCAGAGGTAGGGCTGGAGAGAGGGGAGCAAAATGAGTGAAAGGGGTTAAAAATGACAGATGTACAGCTACAAAATAAGCCCTGGGGATGTAATATTTAGCATGGTGACAGTAATTAATAATGTATTATATACTTAAAAGTTGCTAAGAGTAAATCTTAAAAGTTCTCATCATAAGAAAAAAAATTGCAACTATGTATGGTAATGTTAACTAGACTTGTATGTTGAGAAATGATCACAGTATCAAATTGTGATGTACCCCGAAATTGTTATATCTGTTACATGTCAATTATATCTCAATTTTAAAAAACTACTTTGAGTTATGATTGGCACAGAAAGCTTGCACATATTTAGTATAAACTATGTGATGAGTTTGCCTGATTTTAAATTTTTGTACTTACTAAATTTATAAAGCTGTGTCTTGGAAGAGATCTGATATTTTCCTACTTGTCCTGTGTTTCACTGGCAGTTTCCCACAGTCTTGTGTTATCCTAAGTCTGTGGTTTTCCTCCCTCCACTGAAGGTATAAGTAACACACTGGGAGGAAAAGAGGAGTTGGCAAGTGTGTAACCATCATAGTATGGATGGGCTTGAGCAAAAGCCCCAATAAATGTTAAAACTAAAGAGGCATTACTTTGTCAACAAAGGTCCGTCTAGTCAAAGCTATGATTTTTCCAGTGGTCGTGTATGGATGTGAGAGTTGGACTATAAAGAAAGCTGAGAACAGAAGAATTGATGCTTTTGAACTGTGGTGTTGGAGAAGACTCTTGAGAGTCCCTTGGACTGCAAGGAGATCCAACCAGTCCACCCTAAAGGAGATCAGTCATGGGTGTTCATGGGAAGGACTGATGTTGAAGCTGAAACTCCAATACTTTGGCCACCTGATGTGAAGAGCTGACTCATTCGTAAAGACCCTGATGCTGGGAGGGGTTGGGGGCAGGAGGAGAAGGGGACGACAGAGGATGAGATGGTTGAATGGCATCACCGACTCAATGGACATGGGTTTGGGTGGACTACGGCAGTTGGTGATGGACAGGGAGGCCTGGTGTGCTGCTGTTCATGAGGTCACAAAGAGTTGGACATGACTGAGCAACTGAACTGAACTGAAGAGAGGAAGTGGGTTGGGAGCAAGGTGTTTCCCTGGTCTCTATTTCTCCCCACTGATTGCTCACTAGTCATCAGAATTTCAGTTAAATAAATACATTCCTAGTATTCAGAAGGCAGAGAGGAGAGACAGAGACCTACCCTGTACCTACTCAAGACTTTGCACCATGATGGCCTAAATATGCAGCATCCAGACATGGCCCCCTGCATGATAAGCCCCACCTGTAGGCTCTAAGGGTCTGAAGCTCTGCAGTGGGACTTGTGTTCTGCTGTCACACTGCATATAGGGGTGACCAGAGTATGGGTTGCACCTTCTGGGTCTTAAAGTTTCCCCAGCTGAGAAGTGTGAGTTTTGAATGAGATGATTCACATCTGACACAAGCCAACACCTTTCTTTTCTACATGCAGGGGAGCCCAGCAGACACATAGTTGATCAAGGAGCTTTGTAAACAGCTGAAAGGTTTTGAAAATCTCAGAACACTGATTTTCTGCAAGGCAGAGTTATTGTCCTGGGGTGGAATCAATTAGCTGATGGTGAGTGGTTAAACCTGGTCAGGGAGCTGCCTGAACTAACCAGTTATAGTCAGTGAGGTGGTGTGTGATGCACCAGGAACACACTTCAAGTCAGGAGGGCCTTGGTGGCCCATGGTCCATCTTCATGTATCTGGACCATATTTTCAGGTACCTACCTAAGAAGGGGTCAGATAGAGCCTTAAATGTAGTTGTCATGGGTGGTGAGGGGCTGCCAAGCTCAGCATGAGCAGCAGGTTCAGAGATGTTGGAATTTACTTGGTTGTGTCACACAAAGGTCCGTCTAGAGAGCTTTCCCTTCCCAGAGGCTCTTTGACTGTAAAATGCACTAACAGATGTGAGGGCTGGGCATCTGGTGACAGACTGACCTCCGAGAGGTTCTTAAGGCCGTGTGCAGGACTCACTCCTCAGGCGCCTGAAACAGGGCTTGGCAAGCTAAGTCTTCCTCAGCCTCTTCTCTATCTTCCTCTGCTGCCTCTCCCTCATGCAATCTTCTGAAATCTGTAGAGTGGTGTGTGTGTGTGTGTAAGACGTTGAATTACATTTTCTCATAATATTTCTGTCTAATTTTGAAATCGGTATAATGATGGCCTTATAAAATGAATTGAAAAACTGGAAAACTGGTGTTGTTTGTACCTTATATGATTGGGCAAATTCACCAGTGAATCCACTGGGCCTGGAGTTTTGTTTCTTAGTAAGTTTGTAATTAGGAATTCAGTGTCTTTCAGGGCTAACAGGCTATTCAGGTTTTCTGTTCTTGATCTAGTTCTGGTAATTTGTATCTTTCAAAGGATTTGTTCATTCCTTGCAAGTAGTCAAATTTATTGGCATGAGTTTTTTTCATAAGATTCCCAATTATCAATTGTCTGTGGTAATGCCCCTAATTTATTTTCTGATATTGGTAATATGCACTTTCTTCTTTTTAACAATTTATTTTATCCACTTATTGTGCTTTTTAAAGACATGGCTTTTGAATTCATTTTCTCTACTTTTTTGATTTTCTATTTCACTAATTTCTCTTATTATTTTTATTTCCTTATTTCTCCTTACTATAGATTTAGCTTGATTTCCCCCCTTAGTATCTTAAGTTGAAACTTATATCACTGTTTTGAAACTTTTCTTCTTTCCTAAAATGATCACTTAATTTAATGCTATAAAATTCCCTGAAAGTAACGCTTTAACTCTGTGTCTCGTATTTTTATATGTGATATTTTTCTTTTCATTCAGTGCCAGTTATTTTGTGTCTTGCCTTGTGATATCTCGACTATGAGTTTTTTCAAAGTGTGTTGTTTAGTTTTCAAATATTTGAAAAGTATCCAGATATCTTTTTAATTTTGTTTTGTTTAGAGAACACACTTTGTAAGCATTCAGTCCTCTTAAATTTCTTTTGAACTTTTATGGGCCAGAATATGAATTGATTTGATGAATGTTCTGTATACACTTTAAAAGAATGCTTATTCACCTAACATGGAACAGAATGTTCTATAAATGCCAGTTCTATAAATGCCACAAAGTTGAGGATGATATTCAATTCATATGTATGTTTATACTTGTCCTATCAATTTTTGAGATATTAACATTGGAATATACAATTGAGTTGATTTCACATTGATCAACTTAACAGTTCAGTTGCCAGCAGGACTCACAGGTCTCAAACCATTTTTACTCACAAAACAACTTTTTATTGAAGACCTCAAGCCATCGTAAGCTTGCCTGTAAGCAAAGCACCTTTGTACCAGGAAGCCCAAGGTCTATCAAGGTGAAGGTTTTTTGAAGTAGGCTGATTTTGTAGGCATATTCTAGTTATGTGACCAGCCCTACTGGAGCCCCTATTACCACCATTTCTTGAAACCAGGTACAAATTATAAATCCAATTAGTATTTCTAAACAACATTGTCAAGCTGTTAAATCCTGTCCCGAAACAATTCACAGACCCATGGTTGCAGAATATTATCTTTACAGTAGATTCCATAACGTGGCCCAAGGGTCAGTAACTCTGGAGATAGGCATGGTATCAACTCAGCCCAGCTGAAATAAATTCACACAGTCCTGGTTAAGTGTGCTGCAGCTGCTGCTAAGTTGCTTCAGTCGTGCTTGTTAAGTGTAGGTATCAATTTAAGAAGACAAACTAATACAATTTCTGTGAAAAGTTTTACCATATTTTTGCACCAACTTAACTATTCTTACAGTCTTTGCCTACTGTAATTTGAACTTTGTTATAAGCTTATGCTTATAGATTATAATGAATAACTCTATGAGTAAGATAGAAGTCCGCTTCAGGTCCACATCGTCCATTGAGACTGCATCCTAAGCAGATTTTAACTCAGTTTCCTTGTGCATTTGATCAACTATGTCTGTATTACCATGTCTTATTTTCACCTATCAAATTGATAGGTAGTAGTTGATTAACCAGTCGACCAATGATCTCAGTATTGTACTAAATTGCAGTATCACTATAAGTATTAAAAATATAGTTAAAAAATCAGAAATTATGACTGTAGTATTTGTTACTTCCCAATTGAAATAACTATTTCCTGTGTGCCAAATATTATTACCTACACACGTATCATCAAAGACGATGTTTTTGTAAAATGTGGAGTTCTTAAGTGTTCTGAATGAAGATACATTCCTTCCATCAAAAAGCATCAGATCAAAATGGGTTTCAGATGAAAGGAATCTTTTAAGAAAGCCCCTTAACTGTCTCTGTAGTATTCATGTAAGTTGAAATTTTTTCTATGCTCACAAGTTGTATAATTGGAGTATCTTATTCCAGTCTATTGATGTTGCTGGAGCTGTTAAAAAGACTGATGTAAAATATATTCCCCTTTTGGAAACTGTGTTAATGAGGGGATCCATATAGTTCCATGAATGAACTACCTGTATTTTGTCAGTTGTATGCCAGGCCAATGGGATTGCCTCTATTTGACATAATATATCTAAAACTCTTGTTTGTGTCATAGTGCAAAGCTTTTTTCACTGTTGGTTAAGCCTGTTGTCTTAACCTTGTTCCATTTGTAAAAACTGTTTATTTGAAACTGCATAATTAAACTAAACAGCTCGATGTCTACTTCATAAAATTTGAAAACTCCCCAAGCCACCCTTTTTTTTTTTTTCAAGATTTCTTTTTTCTTCTTTGAAAACTCTTCATTAAAGCAACTTTTGTTCATCTGAACATTCCTAGGCTTAGGCTTTCTCTTATTCCCCCTAAAGTACTCTCTGGTCTGGTAGTAAATGTTTTATGCATCACGTTTATTGTTCCTACTGGGTGCTAACTGTCCATGTGTAATTGGGAAGTGTATCTTGCAACCAAATATGCCCTATTTCCCAGGATAAAGTCATATGGAAAGTGAGTACTCCTATATATACCTTGTGGATACCAGAATGTCTGCCATAAGTAGTCTGTCTAAACTGCAGATACTGTATCCCTGGTATACAAAACCACTAAGTTAGCAGTATGGATTGGTCAACCTCAAAAACACCAATGTTCTTTGTTCTTTTAGTTTTTCCTTAAAAGTATTGGTGTATAACACTATGACATACTAGGCAAATAATGCCTTTCATTATAATCTTAACATTTCATAGTATGATATAATCTTAACATTTCATTAAAATTTATAGGTACACATGATCTTCTGTTCTAACATAAAACAGAGCGAATGATGTTTGACCAAGGGAAAGAAATTCCCATAGACATTATCTCATTTGGGGTCCTAATGGTAAATATCTATAAAATGATAGCCAAAGACATACAATGTTAGGGTTTTTCTGTTTAGACATCAGGAGAATTTCTGTTATTTTATTGAAGCATATGATGTTGTCATTTTAATAACGATGTTGTTTAATGCTATCTCCGAGGTCAAGGCATTTTGTTCTAGTAAGGATGGAACATCTGAAATATCCTTACAAACATCTGAGTCAAAGCCAAGAAAGAAAATAATTTTTTGGCTTTGTCTTTCTCAAGATAACAAAATAATGTTTATTCATTTATGAATAATTCCTTTGTTAATTCTTTTACCCTCAGTGATTATTTTAGTACTTTCTATTTACTATAATCCAAACTTTTTCTCCCCAAGTATGCACTTAGTTTTGGCCCCTGAGTGCATGTTACTGGAAGAAATATATGCCTCTCTTCATTTATTGTCATTCGTATGAGCAAGGAAAAGAAAAATGTAGGCTTATAGACTATCCACCAGGTAATAAGGCACTTGATCTTACTGAAGCCAGTTTGGCTTTATATATTTTGAAGATTAAAGCACATATATATTCAGGATTTTTTGTCTTTTGATGAATTGTGCCATTTTTCCAGTTTTATTGAGACAATTGATATACAGCACTAAATAAGTTTAAGATCAGCGAGGTGAGTTGACTTGTGAAATGATTACCACAATACATTTAGCTAACACCTATTATTTCATATAGATACAAAAGAAGTTTTATTTTTCTTGTGATAGGAACTTTTAGGATCTGTTCTCTTAGCAACTTGCAAATATACCATAAGCAGTCTTAACTCTATTGATCGTGTTGTACATCACATTCCCAGTATATTTACTTATTATCTTTTAACTAGAAGTTTGTGTCTTTTGACCATCTTAACTCAATTATGAATTGACCATATAACATTATGAAACATACGATTTATCTTTCATAATATTCCTTGGTCTAAAACTTTATCTAATTATTTTTATAGCCATTCCAGCTTTGTTTTAACTTGTGCTTACATGGTGTATCACTTTTTGTCCTTTTACTTTTAACATATCTTTGTCTTTAAAGTAGATTTCTTGTAGACTACATGTAGTTGAGTCTTATTCTTCTGTTTTACAGTTGGAACACTTGGATCATACACATTTGATGTAATTATCAATATACTTGATTTACATCTACAATCTTCCTCCCTGTTTTCTGGTTTTTTGTCATGAGTTTTTTTTCCCTATAGTTGGCAAAACATTTGGTCATTTAAATTTTCCTAAAATATAAAAAACAGAATGGTTTCCTGAAATACTGTTTTTGGCAGTGAGTAAAGGTTACAATAAAAAACATTAAACCCCAAGTTTCCATAGCAGCTTTTATTTTTCTTTAAAAAGAAAGTTCATTTTCCTACAGAGATATTCATTTAGAAGTATATTCTAATACACATAAGATTTTTTCCTAAAGTGCCAAAACTCAATTTCCATTATTTCAGAGGAGAATCATAAGTCAAAGAATGCATCGGCTTAAATACTCGAGGTCATCTTAAATCCTTAGGAGTCCCTGGATGCTGTGATAGGAAATTATTTTGATAGAAAATAGTTGGACTAAAATTCAAGCAATATGTACTAAATCTACATCTCCTGATTCTTAATATTTTTAAAAATATGGTAACAGATTGCTTTCATATCTAATTATGTGGTAAAAAGACTCGAGAGTGTTTTGTAAAGATTTGTTTTAAAAATTCCTACATAAACTTTGCCAAAATTTTATTCTACTATCTATATTTTTCTTTGTTTTGCATGTCTTTTTTCCTTTCCACCAATTCCCAAGGATAATCCTTAAAAAAAAAAAAATGCCTATTTGTCCTATTGTTTAGGGGGAGGTAAGCTTACTCCCATAATCATAAGGTCTGTGGCTGTGTAGAGTGTAAATCTGATCAGCCAAATGGCCTCCAGTGGTCAGAGCAGTGCCCTGTGGAGTGGTCTGGTCACTGCTCACTCCCACCAGGCTCAGCATCTCCAGCATCATGACGCTGAAGCCCCTGAACCACTGCTTGGTATGTTTACTGAGCCACAATGCAGGGAATCTAAGACAACCAGAGCCACATCCTTCTTTCACATGAACATTGTTGTTCAATCACTAAGTCATGTCTGACTCTTTGCGACCCCATGGACTACAGCACACCAGGCTTCCCTGTCCTTCACCATCTTCCAGAGTTTGCTCAAACTCATGTCCATCGAGTCAGTGATGCCATCCCCACCATCTCATTCTCGGTTGTCTCCTGCCTTCAGTCTTTCCCAGCACCAGGGTTTTGTTTTGTTTTGTTTTCCAGTAAGTCGGCTCCTCACATCAGGTGGCCAAAGTATTGAACATGGGCATGGATTGTATCAAATATGTGTCCAGGTAATTCTAGAAGAATAAAGATGCAGATAAACAGATGGATTACAGGAGCCCTTGAAAGCCCACCATCCAAGTAATGTTCCTCAATTAAATGTCAACCCTGAGCTAATTCAGGCCAGTATGTAATTCTTTATAAGCAGGTGGATAATGACAAGAAGTGAGACAGCTTCTCCCAGAGCTATGCATTTTACTGCAGTCCTGGTCCCATATGTCATTAGCAGTCCGACCTGCTCCATGTATCAGAATAGCTCCAGTCTCACAGAGTTATAATGTGTATGAATCTGGAAAGCAACCTGGTTCAAAGGCCAAATCAATGCTCCAGGTACACTGCGGACACATCTGTCAGGTTCCGATGGACTTGTGCAACCGCACAAAGAGCATGTAGGGCTTTAGAGTGTGGGACACCAAATCCAGGATCTCCAGTGCTGCAGGCTAGTGGCTCCTGAGCCTGATGCCACCAGTTCCTGGGCACCAAGATCCTGGAGCAGCCCTAGGAGTCGGGCAGCTATGCCTGCCTCACACCCCAAAGTCCCAAATGAGCCTCGGAGGCATGGTCCCCTTGTCATGGGTTCTTTGTTCTTTTTTTTTCCTCATGTCCTGACTTGTTTTGGTTAGTTAATACTTCTTTTGATTCTATAATGTCATCATCATTTATCTTATTAGATCCGTCTCTGTATCTGTGAGAATTCTCTGGGAAAGCAAAACCAATAGGCTATATTCAGAGACTGATTTTGAGAAATTCGCCTATGTGATTATGAGGGTTGACTAGTGGTTAATCTGGATGCTCCCACAGGAATTGATGTCTTGAATCTGAAATCTGTAGAATAGGCCAAGAAGTCAGAAATTCAGGTTGGATTTTTATGTTACAGTCTTGAGGCAGGATTCCGTCTTCTCCAGGAAACCTCAATTTTTGTCTGAAGACCATCAACTGATATAGATCGTGCTTATCATCACAAGAATTCCTCATGTTGCCACTATAGCCATACCTACTTCTCTCCTGTCCCTGGTCTCTGCTTAACCAGTGTCAACCACAAACATGTTCTCTATTTCTATATCTTTTCAAGAATGTTATATGAATGAGATGGTACATTATGTACTTTTAGAAGTGTTTTTTTTTTTTCCCCACTCGCATAATCTCTGGGGTTTTATTCAGGTTTCCTATGTCAGATAATTCTAACATTTCTATCATTTTGGTCTTGACAAAACATTTGTATTTTTGAGAATTTCAATCTAGAATCTTCCTTGTTCTTGGTATGAGGCATGATTGTGTTCAGTTGAAATCTGGATATTTTTTTGTTATGGTCTCAGACTTTGGATCTTATTTAAAGTTTGTGTTTTCTGTTTCATCAGAGAAAGAAGGGGAATGTTGCCTCATTACTTCCAGATGGAGATAGAAGTGCAGGTTCGGCACTTGGCCTTTATTGACAACCAAAGAGCAAAGTTCCTTGTTACAATTTGGACATGCAAGTTTGGGCTCACCATGTGGAGTTCACTGGTCTTGTGGTGGGATGGCCTCATTACTGCTGTGGGAGAGTCCAGGGTCTGCTATGACACCTGTGGGGAGGGGTGCCTCATTACTGCTGGGTGGGTGTGTAAGTCCAAGCTGTGGTCTCCATTAACTCTGGCGGGCTCACTACCAGATAATGGAGATGAAGATCCTACCTCCTTATTTGATCATCTCTGACACCATCTCAGATGAGTTGGTAGAGCATTTCATTGCAGCCTCACAAGAATGCAAGCCTCGTTTTCCCACTCAGCCTTTGCTGGTGTGGATGGGGTATGGCCATAGTTTTTTTTTTTTCCCCTCCTTCATTTTTCATTGGAGTAGATTACTTATTATCTAAGAATTTTCTTCTTCTAGATGGCCCTGTCCTGGCACCTTGGCTAGAGAGAACAGGCTCTTAGGGCACTTTTTTTTTTTTTTGTCTGCACTGTTTCATTTTTTAGGCTACCAGCTCCTTCAATTCCAAGTCTAAGATATAAGCAAAAAGAAACCCTGGAGGACTTACCATCCTGTTATCCCTCTGGCCCTAAAGTCCTGGCTGCTCTCCCATCTTTTTGCTACCTTTCCGAGTTTCTTCAGTCAGTTTAGTTCAGTTTAGTCGCTCAGTCATGTCCGACTCTTTGCGACCCCATGAATCGCAGCACGCCAGGCCTCCCTGTCCATCACCAACTCCCGGAGTTTATTCAAACTCATGTCCATCGAGTTGGTGATGCCATCCAGCCATCTCATCCTCTGTTGTCCCCTTCTCCTCCTGCCCCCAATCCCTCCCAGCATCAGGGTCTTTTCCAGTGAGTCACCTCTGCATGAGGTGGCCAAAGTATTGGAGTTTCGGCTTCAGCATCAGTCCTTCCAATGAACACCCAGGACTGATCTCCTTTAGGATGGACTGGTTGGATCTCCTTGAAGTCCAAGGGACTCTCAAGAGTCTTCTCCAACACTACAGTTCAAAAGCATGAATACTTCAGTGCTCAGCTTTCTTCACAGTTCAACTCACAGTCCAACATATCCATGCATGACCACTGGAAAAACCATAGCCTTGACCAGATGGAACTTTGTTGGCAAAGTAATGTTTCTGCTTTTTAATATGCTATTTTTTTTTTTTTTGGTTGGTCACAACTTTCCTTCCAAGGAGTAAGCATCTTTTAATTTCATGGCTGCAATCACCATCTGCAGTGATTTTGGAGCCCCAAAAAATAAAGTCTGACACTGTTTCCACTGTTTCCCCATCTATTTCCCATGAAGTGATGGGACCAGATGCCATGATCTTAGTTTTCTGAATGTTGAGCTTTAAGCCAACTTTTTCACTCTCCTCTTTCACTTTCATCAAGAGGCTTTTTAGTTCTTTGTCATTTTCTGCCTTAAGGGTGGTGTCATCTGCATATCTGAGGTTATTGATCTTTTCTCCCGGCAATCTTGATTTCCAGCTTGTGCTTCTTCCAGCCCACCATTTCTCATGATGTACTCTGCATGTAAGTTAAGTAAGCAGGGTGACAATATAAAGCCTTGACGTACTTCTTTTCCTACTTGGAACCAGTCTGTTGGTCCATGTCCAGTTCTAATTGTTGCTTCCTGACCTGCATGTAGGTTTCTCAAGAGGCAGGTTAGGTGGTCTGGTATACCCATCTCTTTCAGAATTTTCCACAGTTTATTAGAGTTTTTCAATTTCTCTCTCACATACACACAATCTATCTGATATACCTATCTTACCTATCTTAGTTTTCTAGAACTGTCTTGCTGCTACTGCTACTACTAAGTCGCTTCAGTCATGTCTGACTCTGCGCGACCCACAGATGGCAGCCCACCAGGCTCCCCCATCCCTGGGATTCTCCAGGCAAGAACACTGGAGTGGGTTGCCATTTCCTTCTCCAATGCATGAAAGTGAAAAGTGAAAGTGAAGTTGCTCAGTCATGTCTGACTGTTGGCGACCCCATGGACTGCAGCCTACCAGGCTCCTCCGTCCACGGAATTTTCCAGGCAAGAATACTGGAGTGGGGTGCCATTGCCTTCTCTTAACCAGTACCATATACTGGCTGGCTTAAGCAACAAATATATTCTGTCACAGTTCTACAATGTAGAAGTCCATGATCAGGGTGTCAGCAGATTTGGCTTCTCAGGCTTCTCTCCTTGGCTAATAGGTGGCTCTGTGTGTGTGTGTGTATGTAGACACACACGTTTATCCAGGAATTTAGTTGTAGTTAGAGGAGGAAATAAGGAAAATATATATATACTCTATCTTCCCAGAAATGGAAGTCTTTATTGTTATTTGTCTTAAAGTCATTACATTAAAGATGTCATTAAATTCTGGTCTCTATTGTATTTAGTGAAATGTCATCCAACGTTTGTAAAGTTGTATCTCTCTTTGTATTATAATATAATATATATATATTTTTTTCTTCTGGTTTTAAGCAGTTTGACTATATGTCTAGATACAGTCCACTTTGTGTCATACTATTTTGTATTTGCTAAGCTCTTTGTAGTTTATGTTCTTCACCAAATTTTGAAAAAAAAATTAGTTCTTAAATCTTCATGCACTTTTTCTGCCCCATTTTCTCTCTCCAGTGCTTTTGAAACTCCAATTACACATAACAGATTACTTGATTTTGTGTCACAGATCACTGAGGCACTTCTGTTTGTTTGTAATTTTCCTGTCTGAATTGTCAGATAATTTCTGTTGAACATTTTTTACATATATTGATCCCTTTCTTTGGCCATCTCCAACCATCTGTGGATCAGTTTCAGTGAACTTTATATTTTCAGAATATGTGCTTCTAAATTATAAAATTTCTATTTTTAAAAATATTTTCCCATTTCTCTACTGAGCTTGAGGCAGGAGTTAGATGAACCCTTCCCCCAGGGTAAAGTGATTGGAGATTCATTCCCTGTGGATTGAAACTCTTAAGATATGCTGCTGCTGCTGCTGCTAAGTCACTTCAGTCGTGTTCCGACTCTGTGTGACCCCATAGATGGCAGCCCACCAGGCTCCCCCGTCCCTGGGAGTCTCCAGGCAAGAACCCTGGAGTGTGTTGACATTTCCTTCTCCAGCCCTTAAGATATGAGTGCGTGCTAACTTGCTTCATTCTTGTCTGACTCTGACTCTTTGCAACCCTATGGACTGTATCCCACCAGGCTCCTCTGTCCCTGGGATTCTCCAGGTAAGAATACTATAATGGGTGGCTATGCCTTCCCCCAGGGGATCTTTCCAACCCAGGAATCAAACCTGTGTGTCTTACGTCTTCTGCACTGGCAGGCAGGTTCTTTACCACTATCACTACCTGGGAAGCCCAAGACAAGAATAGCAGGACAATTAAGGGAGGGGGCTTGTCCCACCCCAGACCACATATTTCTTGTTCTCAAAGTCATACCTCCTAAGCTAGACTTGCGCAGAAAAGCTTCTTGGAGTTCAAAAGGGAGTGATGCTAACTAATATCAGGCTAGCCACAGGCCTTTTTGGCAGAATCCAATTTGACTAAGAGATTTGTACACACACATTGGAGGACTGGAGGATCCTAAGATATAGCAAGTATGGACTGTGATCCAGGAAAATCAAAATGATTGGCCAAAGGAAACCCAGAAGAAATACCCCATAAAAGTAATTCAAACTGCCACAAGTGTGGAACTCAGGGACTCTCCCTCTGAGTCTGCCCATGTGTCTTTCCACAATACTGTGCTTTTTCTCCTCTTACTAAATACTTGTTTTACTACTTCCCATCTTTGTGGGAGTTCTTTTCTGCATAGTTGAAGGGCCAGGGCCCTTGTCACTGACCACTGGTCTAGTGGCTAGGATCTGGTGCTTTCACCACTGCGACCCAGCCCAGTCACTGGCTGGGAACTGAAGCCCTGCTTCAAGCCATTGCAGGCCAAGCCCACCGGAGACCAAGATCTTCCTTATATTCACTCATTTTGATAATAGTTCCCATTTGATTTTTGAATAGGTTTTACATAACGGCTATAGCAGTTCTAGAAATTCCAACTTCTGGGTTATCTTGAAATCTGTTTTTATTGACTTAAAAATATATATGGGCCATCTGTCCCTGCTTTTTAAAATACATCTCAATATTGTAGATAATACTTGATAAAATTTTGGATTCCATTAACTTCCTCCAAAGAATGTTGATTTTTATTTTTCAGATGGTAAATTATTGGCTGTTAATCTTGAATTATGGAGGCTTGGTTTTATGCTTTATTAGAAGAGATCGGTTTTTATTTTATCTTTGTTCAAGATAGATATTTTAGTCCACTACATCATCTATAGCCTTAAGGCATGATCTTATTGTATTTTGCTGAAAAGAATCCAAATTCAAAATTTTATTTTTCTTCTGTGGGAAGAAACTGAGATATGTGTTCAGTTATTTCAGCCTTATACTTGATGACTTCCACTGTTATCGTTGAAGCATTCTTCATATGTGCACAGTTTAGGGAACAGTCAATGATATGCTGCTGCTGCTGCTAAGTCGCTTCAGTCGTGTCCGACTCTGTTGACCCCATAGACGGCAGCCCACTGGGCTCCCCCATCCCTGGGATTCTCCAGACAAGAATGCTGGAGTGGGTTGCCATTTCCTTCTCCAATGCATGAAAGTGAAAAGTGAAAGTGAAGTCGTTCAGTCATGTCCGACACTTAGCGACCCCATGGACTGCAGCCTACCAGGCTCCTCCATCCATGGGATTTTCCAGGCAAGAGTACTGGAGTGGGGTGCCATTGCCTTCTCCGGTCAGTGATATGAGGATGGTTATATGCAGATCTGGGACCTATTCTCTCAATGCCCTCTTTTTATCCAGGATTTTTATGCTCAATTTCCAGTAACTCTGGCTTCTATGACCTTAAACCACTGAGACAGCAGTTTTCTGCTTGAGTTCTAGTCACTTCATGCTGTATGGACTAAATCATGTTATAGTTAAAGGTAGAATTCACTGTTAAAATATAACCCCTCATAAATTTCAATTCTTCATTTGATTGCCCATTCCTTCAATTAGTTATTTAAAAGGTATTTTGGTAGAGTTTATAATTGTTATCTGGGAGATCATGAAGTTATGTCAATAAAAGCAATTCCTACACACCAAAACCAAAACTTGTCTTAGTTTATATTTGTAATTAAAAGAAAATAACCAATTAAAAAAATGAAAAGAAGATAGAAGGAAGCATAAATTATAACAATTTACTGATTATTAGAATGGTATATTTAAAGTTGGAGAAGGGAATGGCAACCCACTCCAGTATTCTTGCCTGGAAAATCCCAGGGACAGGGGATCCTGACAGGCTGCAGTCACAGCAGCAGGCGCACATGGGGTCACAAAGAGTAAGACATGACTGAGCTACTAACACAACACAGTATTTTAAGTGCCTCCCTAGTGGATTTTTTAGTTTTAGCCATTTGGTTTTGGTTTTATTTGAATAAATGTGAAGAATTTCAACTAGTTCAATCAGACTGTGAAAAAAGTCAACAAAAACAGAAAAAAGTCAGAGAAATATGGAATTTTACTTTAATGCTGTATGCTGAAATTGGATATTTAGATTGAGCCTCACACCAACTTTGCTACTTCTAAGGCTACATGGAACAATTTCAGTTACTATATCTGAAACTTCAAAGGAAAAATAAAGATGGACTTTAAACATTTGTTATCAGATTCTATGAAAATTAAGATTTCTCTTATGACTACAGAATTATACTGTCAACAATAAAAGGTCAGGCAGCGATCACTGTGTGCAACTGCATTTGCCAAACATAAAAACTACATGTTTAGGGGATATTCATGAGGAACAATTGGTGTCTACAAATGAAATTTTACGTTATTTTTCAAAATCCTTATATTCTTCAAATTACTTGCAAACAGCTTTCGCTGCCAGAGAGTAGAGTAATCAGCTAGTTCACCTTGACTGGGAAAGGAGGCTCAGTTCCATAACGCCAAATTTCTACTCATGATTTCAGGGCAATTTTCTTTTGCTTCCATACAGAATTATAGGAATCAAAACTAATTCCTCCTTATAGCTATTCCTATAAAACTCATTTTAGTAAATAGAATTACATAAAAAAACAATTATGTTCAAAGAATAAAATAATTGTCTCAGCCTAAACTAAATTTCCTAACTGTGCCAATGTTGTGGCCTATCTTTTCTGTTATTTAAGCTTGATCCTTTTTTCTTAAGCTCTCTTCTTCTTCGGCTTGCAAATGTACAGAAAGGCTGCCTCTAGGAGGAGTAAAAAGTAATTTTCTGGGAAAATACTTTTACACAATTAAGTGCTTCTTTTAAAGATAAATATTAAGAATTATGTGCATAATTATAGTCCTTTAAGCTAAGCTACTATACCCTATTGGATAAATCTGTTTTCATATTTTATTTTTTCAATGCATTATTTTTTATAAAATAGACCAGAAATATTATGCAATTTAAGTTTCAAATATATGTTATCTATAAGAAAAAAGTCAATATTATTAAGTTGGTTCTTCATAAAATAGTGTTTTGTTTTTTTTTTAATTTGTATACATATTTTATTCCTAACAGTTTCATTTTGGGAGGATTTCTATGCAAAATAGAGTTCGAATAGCAACTCTGATTCAACATGGTGCTGGCTAAGAACTTTTCAGTATTGGTCAAATAGATCAGATATTTGGACACTGTCTCTCTGTGGCTCTATTATAGCATTTCTCTTCATGAAGATGGGAATGAGCATTTTGATATTTATCTTACACATAGTATATATACATGTGTGGGTCTCTTTCTCTTATCATATGTCTCTTGCTCTCCTTCTCTTTCCAATTCCCCCTTCTACCTCAGTCTATCATTTCAATTTCATAAGTGTTGATTTTGCTAGTGACCTTCTTTCCGATTCATCACACTCTCTGGGTAGACATTCATCCCTTCACTAAATGCAGTCTTCTTTTAAATCCTATTTACTGTCAAACATTTCCACACACAGACACCCCTACACCCCCTCTCTAGCCCCCAGTTATCAATCAAGTAGAGCAATACTGGACTTCATGGTATTTCTTTTACATCTACTGGTTCAACAAAGAAAGAAAGAAAGAAAGTATGCACTGGGTGAAGAAAAAATGAACAACTGGGCTCTTTTGCAAAAATTGTTTTGTCAGGTTCTCATCTTTCTTAATATTTATTGTGCTTGTCACTGTTTCTGCTGAGGTATATCTACAGTTTTCAGGAATTTGTACCTTGTTGAACCTTTATTGCAGTGTATATGACACAAAGAACTGTAGTTGTATTTTGAGTCTTAAATCCTAATATCTGCTCCTACACATATTAGTGACTGTTATGTTTTATATTTCAAAATATTTTAACACCTATTTTATCTAAGATACCTAAAGTAATTGTGGTATTTATATAATAACAATTGCACTAATAAGCAACAGCGGACTTTGATTGAATATATCTTGTCACCTGTCCATCCCATAATATTTGCCCAGCTTTGCATTGCATTTATATAATGTGACTGAATAGTTTTCATTCAAATGCCACATGGAATATGGCATTTTGTTACTTGTAGCCTCCTCAGATTTAAGAGGGTCAAATTTATTTAATTCATAATTATCAGACATCCAAAGGGACTTGCCATTTATTGTAATTTATTTACCACTGTGCTTGCCTGCCAGAACTAGAGTCACATTCATCTTGTTTAAATCCTCTACATTTGTTGAAATATTTAAGAGACAATGTCAACAGTGATTTAATTTAAAAATTACACTGAGAGATGTTTGGCATGGTGTACAATCTAGGTTATGATTAGGTTTTGTCTCTTGTTTATGGGATAAATTTATTCCATCAGCATTGCTTCTGTACTGTTCCGTGTTGAGTAGGATGTCAAGGGCCTGCTCTTTCTTGAAAAGAAATAGTAATAGATTAAAATTCAAGGGCAGCCCTTGAAGAAGGCAGCCCTTTTGCTGTTCACTTTCAAACATTAGCGTGTACCAAAGCTCTAATTATTTATACAATTTGTTCACTTTCCTAACAGTATGAGACTATGAGCTCATGACTGCAGTTACACCTTAAATTATTCACAGATATTATAAACAGCTTACTAAGGAGAGTTTAAAATAGGTAGAAAAATTAAATAGTGTTAAAGTTTTTAGTGTATACATTAAGATAGTGTATATATATGCTAGTGAGGCTAACATATATAATAAAAAAGGGTTTTCCATAGTTCAAGTTATCAAAAGAAAAAAGTTCTAAAAAATTCACTTGACAGATGTGAAATATTATTTAGTATTCCTAAACAAAGAGAAATGAAGAAATGATGAAATATCTATAAATTCCAATTTTAAAAATAAGAAAGATACAAAGAGGTTAGTATTGAACATTGAGTTGTATATTATCATTGTATGTGTATTAGTTGCTCAGTCATGTCCGACTCTGCAGTCCCAAGAACTATAGCCCTACTGGCTCCTCTGTCCATGGAATTCTCCAGGCCAGAATACTGGAGTGGGTTGCCATTCCCTTCTCCAGGGGATCTTCCTGACCCAGGAATCAAACCCAGGTCTCCTGGATTGCAGGCAGATTCTTTACTGCCTGAGCCACCAGGGAAGCCCGCATATCATCAGCATGCCTACCAAATCACTCAGCTCCTTTTGGCTTCCCTCATAATTCAGTTGGTAAAGAATCCACCTGCAATGCAGGAGACCCTAGTTCGATCCCTGGGTTGGGAAGATCCGCTGGAGAAGGGATAGGCTACCCACCCCAGTATTCTTGGGCTTCCCTTGTGGCTCAGCTGGTAAAGAATCTGCCTGCAGTGTGGGAGACCTGGATTCAATCCCTGGGTTGGGAAGATCCCCTGGAGAAGGGAAAGCTACCCACTCCAGTATTCTGACCTGGAGAATTCTGTGGACTGTATAATCCATGGGGTCGCAAAGAGTCAGACACGACCAAGCAATTTTCACTTTCAGCCTCTGTCTGGACTCTGGGAATGATGAGAAACTCATTACATCATGAGCAAGCATACACCCTCATTAGACAAATTTAACTGTCATTTAAAAAATAGTCGACATTTATTTTTCTAGAATTTCTGCATGCTGCTAGACATATGAGAATTAAAAGCAAATGACAAGCTATAACTATCATTCTTTACCATAATATATATTTTATTGTCTGATTTTTTTAAGAGTAAAATTCTGCTTTATTTCTAACTACATGAGGATACTGACATTGTTGCAGTGAAAAGGAAAAAGAGGAACGAGTTATTTTTTCTTTCCCTTTCCTGAGAACAAAGAAGATAAAGAGAACAGTGAGCAGGCCTGAACATTTCTAGTTTTTTTACTTTTAACTGCTTGCAACTCTGCATGTCTGTAACTAAGTTTGCTTTTCTGTCCCCTAACTCAGCAGGAGCTATACTTTGCACCTATTTTACTTTGACTCTATGCTAAATACATCCTATATCTGGTGTTTACCCTTTTAGCACCCTTCCCCTTGAAGTTACACGTCAGAAAGAAGGCCACAGTCATCAAACTGCCAGACTCAATTACTGGGTTACTGACTGTCTTTGAAACAATGCAAGAGGAAGACATCACGATCCTAACACCTTAGTTCCTCTTCACGACTCCTGACTGAGGGCCCTTAGCATATATTAAACCCCTAGACTCCTCATTGGGGTGGGTGGCAGTTCTTGAGGCATGAGCCAACTGTGTTCCCCTCTCTGCCAGCTGAGAATTAAAGCCACATATCTATTGCTTCCAAACTCTGGCTCCATATTTTTTATTCAGCTTCAGTGGGCAGAGAAAGCCAAGATTTTGGCCAGCAACAACATGAAAATAAACAGGAAAGGGAATGAGTGATCTAAGACTATGACTTTTTAGATTCATACAGGTTGGGCTTGGTTTAAGTTTGAGATGAAGTTATGTATAGTCCTTTTATTGTAACCCATCTTCAGTTCAGTCCCTCAGTCATGTCTGACTCTTTGTGACCCCATGGACTGCAGAACACCAGGCCTCCCTGACCATCACCAACTCCCAGAGCTTGCTCAAACTCATGTCCACTGAGTCAGTGATGCCATCCAACCATGTTATCCTCCGCCGTCCCCTTCTCCTCCTGCCTTCTTATTTAAGTGACCCATCTTACTGATCAAGAATTTCATCATTTTTCATCCCTTTACTAAATAAGTATAGGGATTGTGGTTTAGTAGCTCAGTTGTGTCCGATTCTTTGCAACCCTATGGACTGTTGCCTGACAGGCTCCTCTGTCCATGGAATTCTCTAGGCAAGAATACTAGAGTGGGTTGCCATTTCCTTCTCCAGAGGAACTTCCTAACCCAGGGATGCAACTCCAGACTCCTGCATTGCAGGCAGATTCTTTACTGACTGAGCCACCAGGGAAGCCCCAATCTTCTTGCTACATGAGTTGTAAGATATAATCATAGGTCTGTTGCAGGAAGGGGGACACATTCCAGGGCCCAAGAGTGGACTCTTATCCAATACTTGGGAATGAATTGTCCATGGAGATGCACATATTGATAAAGAAAAAGACTTTATTGAGAAGGGACGTCCAAGCCAAGAGCAGCAGGGTAAGGGAACTACCCTGCCACATGGCTTGCCTTCTCAGGTTTAAAATGGTAATAGTGTTAGTTTTCAGGTTGTCTCTGACCAATTGTCTTGCCTGTTCCATATCTGGTCTGATGCAGGGTCCTTCCTGGTGGCACACACATCTCCAAGCCAAGTTGAATTCCAGCGTGAGGGTTTCTAGGAGGTTGGCAGGACATACCTTCTCCGCCCTCCTGCTTTTGTCCCCTCTCAAGTTCTCCCCTTTGGAGCCCACTCAGGCAAATGATTATTATGCTTGGCTGAGGCAAGTGGTTTTAGTCAACAATTCCCTAAAAAGTCTATTATCAATCTTGAAATGTACCTTGAGGTCTTATTTGTTGGGATGTGTATAGCCACTTTAACTTAGCTCAGTAAACACTCTTTCCTTGCTATTCTAAGCCTTTACCTTTTTTAACTGATAATAAAGTGGCCTCCTATGTGGCACTAGTGGTAAAAATCTGTCTACCAATGCAAGAGACTTGAGAGACTTGGGTTCAGTCCCGGAGTCAGGAAGATCTCCTGGAGGAGGGCATGGCAACCCACTCCAGTATTCTTGCCTGGACAACCCCATGGACAGAGGAGCCTGGCGGGCTACAGCCCATAGCGTCACAAAGAGTCTGACATGACTGAAGTGACTTAGCACACACTCAATAAAGCGACTTTGTGATGGTGGCTCAAGTAGTGTGCAGGGGTGGATTATATTGTCCTTCCCCTCTTTCCTCATCACCTGCTTCCATCCATTAGTCTCTAAATATCTGGAATTTCTTAGAACGTCACAGAGACATTCTTGTTGCGATTTCCGAAAGGTCCTTTTATATAGCATCATTATTTCCTATCGAGTTCTGAATAATTTGAGAAATAAAAAAAGAATGATAACATGAGAGCCAAAATATCACCTTTGTTACTGATAATGAACAGATTATGGTAGTAGATTCTGTTCAATTCAAAAATAAATGTTCCCATCACCCTGCAGGTACTGGCAACACTGGATAATTGGAAGAGGCCACCATCCCAAAGAGACAACAGCCCTGGGGCAGCAGTGGAAGGATGTTTCTGCAGCAGACAGCTTCCACCTGAGAGGAAGGGAGGAGAGGTGACTTAAGTACCTGGTGAATTGGCTCAGATTTACACATCAAATAGATCATTTCATGAGTCTACTGACAAAATAGGTGAACAGTTCTCCTCACATCAGATAACAATAGTGGTGAGGGAAGTGTTCTTAACACACTCAATGGAGAAGAAATAGTGATGGGTGAATCTTTCTATGTTAGTCACAGAAGCTTCAGAAAACAAATTTCCTTCAAAATGCTTCTCTTCCAAAAGAATATCAGGTGAGGTTAAAAAACACTAGTTGGCACTATTTCTTTACACTATTTTGACTAGTTTTTCTTCTAGCTTAAACATTTTATTCTTCTAATACATCATGCAAAATGTCGGGCTGGATGATGCACAAGCTGGAATCAAGATTGCTGGGAGAAATATCAAAAACCTCAGATATGCAGATGACACCACCCTTATGGCAAAAAGTGAAGAAGACCTAAAGGGCCTCTTGATGAAAGTGAAAGAGGAGAGTGAAAAAGTTTGCTTAAAACTCAACATTCAGAAAACTAAGATCATGGCATCTGGTCCCATCACTTCATGGCAAATAGTTGGATAAACAATAGAAACAGTGACAGACTTCATTTTCTTGGGCTCTGAAATCACTGCAGATGGTGACTGCAGCCATGAAATTAAAAGATGCTTACTCCTTGGAAGGAAAGCTATGACAAACCTAGACAGCATATTAAAAAGCAGAGACATTACTTTGCTGACAAAGCTCCATCTAGTCAAAGCTATGGTTTTTCCAGTAGTCATGTATGAATGTGAGAGTTGGACAATAAAGAAAGCCGAGCACCAAAGAATTGATGCTTTTGAACTGTGGTGTTGGAGAAAACTCTTGAGAGTCCCTTGGACTGCAAGGAGATCCAACCAATCAGTCCTAAAGGAAATTCGATCCTGAATATTCATTGAAAGGACTGATGGTGAAGCTGAAACTCCAATACTTTGGCCACCTGATGCGAGGAACTGACACCTTGAAAAGACCCTAATGCTGGGAAAGATTGAAGGTGGGAGGAGAAGGGGATGACAGAGGATGAGAAGGTTGGATGGCATCACCGATGCGACGGACATGAATTTGAGTAGGCTCTGGGAGTTGGTGATGGACAGGGAAGCCTGGCGTGCTGCAGTCCATGGGGTCGCAGAGAGTCAGACACGACAGCAGCCGAACTGAACTGAACTGAGTGGCCGTCACAGGCACCCAGACTCCTGCACAAGCGCCAGGCACTGACACTGTATCCCAACACTTATGCTTTTGTAGCCGTTTATTAATGGTTACTTTCTTCCTTTATTGTTTTTCATTCAGATCACATTTAAAAAATTTTAGCTATTTATAATGAAGTTTTTAAATATGACTTCTTTGGAGCAAGAGAGATTCTTAATAAACATCACTATATACTCACATTTTCTTTGTTTTGCTTTGTTTCTAAGTTTATAACATTTCTATATACAGTATAAAAACATATCACAATGACATACTTTAAAAATTCAAAGCTATATTTTAAATTGGAAAGTGAAGTCAAGAGACACTCAGACTTATATGAGGTCTCAAAATTAAGGTAAGTGGATTTTTGAAGGAAAACAACCACTTCCTGATTATAAAATGTGTTAAGTAACTGGCATACAAACTTATATATATATTTTAGAATATATAGAATGCATTTATTTTCCAACTGTATATCTCAATTGATACAACTCTTTAAGTGTGCCGTATTATTGTCCCAACTTTCTGGGATTTATGCTGGTGTTAGAATAGTTGTTTGGATTTGTAATATAAGAAAGGAGAGGTGGAATATATAACTTTTCTCAAACTAGTGTTCAACTAATTTTTCATTTTGCCAATTTATTTGGAGACTTTCTAGGATTGGTTAGCACAAATTCATTGCTCTCAATTTTCTATACATTAGGTTTTGAGACTTGAGCTTACTTGGGGTAGCCAATTAATTACACCTGTTTCAACTGCTTTCCAGCATGCAAAATTTGGTTACTGTTTTCTATTCTACTGTTCTTTGACTTTTTAATTTAACTTTGTTTACTTGTAATTTAGTGAGATTTTAGTAGGGAGCAGAAGGAAGGAGGTGGGTTCAATCTGTCATCTTTAACCAGAAACTATATTTGGTGAAGATTTTGGTTTTGAATAAATTAAGCCAATAAACTAAACTCAAGAATTCTTCAACCTAAGTTATTTTTCACATGTTCCTTGTATTTTATCTCTAGGTATTTAAAGACTTTCATTTTATACCTGCTGTATATTCTAAGAAGGCATTGTTAGAATAACAAAAGTTAATAATTTTCTGATATTTTTGTGCCCAGACAATTAGAGAATTCTTTTACTAACTTTAAACTGCTTAGTTTTCTTGGATAGGTAATAAACCCTTTGTTAAGATGCTTTACTTTTGAAATGTACTTTTATCTGATATTAAATTAGATATAAACATTTGAGTTATGAGATAAACACCTTCCACATTTTTATTTTACTTAAATTACACAACTTGGCATTAGTTGAGCCTTTAAAGTTTGAATATATTATTTATAAAATTGTCAAACTCTGGAGAGCATTCTTGAATTGATAATCTGATGTTAAAAAATTCTGCTGTTTTATTATTATTTCTTTTTCTCACTCTCTCTGTATAAATAATACAAACATATTTATATTATATATAATGTATTTGATATATTTCACATATAATATAGAAGTTTTAAAAATTTTACTCAACTTTAAAAATATTCCATGTATAATTATATATAATATAAACTATACTTTTATGATATCTGGCCTACACTACTTGTTACATCACCTGTTGACTGTGTTATCTGTTTCTCTCCTTAATTAGATTTTCCAGATGACTGTATTTTTAGGGGGTGTAGAAACTCTTACTTATCTATCCATTTACTGTTTTACAGTGCATTTCTTCACATTTTGTCTTTACTATGTTCCCTTGTCATTTTCTTCACCGTTTGTTATTTTAAGGAGTTGAATATTTATCTCATTTATTTTAATTATTCATTTTCACAATAATAAAATTAAAAGTTAAGAATTGATAGGTACAGTTTGGGGTACCATTCACATTTTTGTCAGAAAATATGGTTTTCTTCTAAATTATCTGAAATTGTATTGATGGTTTTGTTTTGGGTTGAATTGTGTTCTCACATTTTTATGTTGAAATCCTAATCCTCAGTACTGTGGATTGTAATGTTATTTGGAAATAGGAGTATTGTGGATATAGTTAAGATGAGGCCATGCTGGAGTGAGGTAAGCTCCTAATCCAATATGACTGGTATCCTTCATAAAAGAAACCTCATATGGATGGGTAGACATGTAGACAGGGGCCACACCACAGGAACATGATGACAGAGATCAGGGCAATGCATGTCTAATCAGGAAACAACAAAGATTGCAAGCAAATCACCAGAAACTATGAGGGAGGCATGGAATAGATTCTCCCTTAAAACCCCCAATGGGAACCAATCCTGCTGATACCTTGTCTTAGATTTCTAGTCTTTAGGACTATGGAACAATGAAAGTAAAAGTGTTAGTCACTCAATTATGTCCAGTTCTGTGACCCCGTGGACTGTAGCATGCCAGGCTCCTCTGTTCATTGGAATCTCCAGGCAAGAATACTAGAGTGTCCTGCCATGCCCTTCTGCAGGGTATCTTCCCAACCCAGGGATCAAACCCAGGTCTCCCATGCTGCAGGCAGATTTTCTTACACTCTGAGCCACCAAGGAAGCCCCGTGTATTGTATGAGATAATACATTTCTATTATTTAAGCCACTCAGTTTGTAGTACTTTGTTAGAGCAGCCTGGAAATCTAATACAATTACAATTTTCCATATATTGTTTAAGATCTCATACTGTAAATTTTTTTTTTCATTGCAAAAAGCAATTGCAGAATATTTTGAAGTTTCCTGTTTAGATTAGCACTAAGTTCCCCTGGAGAAGAAAATGGAAACTCACTCCAGTATTCTCATCTAGAAAATTCCATGGACAGTGGAGCCTGGTGGGCTACGTTCCAAGGGGTCACAAAAGAGTTGGACATGATTAAAACAACAACAAAATATCATTATAGTCGGAAATATCCCGAAGTCACTTGAAATTTTATTCTTTCAAAATATAAAGGGTAATATCAAATTCTTTCTTCAATACATATTTATCTAGCTTATAATGTACCAAACACTACTATGAGTGCTGAGAAAACGGTAGTGAACAAGTCATATAAGGCCTGTATTTATGTATGTAAGTAACAGAGGAAAACAGATAATAAACACATAAATAGTTTTTCAGTTTGTGTTGCATCCTATAGAGGAAATATACAGAGTTGTATATTGTACAGCAAGAAGGGTAAGGCATGGAGGTCTGTCTGAGAGATGACATTCAAACCAAGAATCAAAGATTGAGAGGGAACCAACTAACTGGAATAGTGAGTGTACATTCTGATCAGAAGCATCAGAAGTGTGGTCCATAAGACCAGAATAAATATGACCTATTCAGAAATGGAAAGGAGACTAGGTTGGCTGGAGCAATGCAGACAGTAGTTAGAGAGGTAGACCAGAAACAAGTCATATAAATCCAGGGAGTGGACCCTGCTGTGGTCTGGCATCTAGTGTACCATTTCTACTTTTCCTGGTAAGGAAACCCATTTTTGTTCTAGGGGAATACTTTCTGCCCCCGATCTCAGTCCTGAGCAGAATCTCAGCTTGGGTCTCTTCACCCAGCTTTCCCAGAGGTGGATACTTGACATGGGTCTGGCCAAGAAGTTTTCATATTACTTTGTCATGTTCAGTTAAGTTTAGTCATTCAGTCGTGTCCGACTCTGTGACCCCATGGACTGCAGCATGCCAAGCTTCCCTGTCCAACACCAACTCCCGAAGCTTACTCAAACTCATGTGCATCAAGTCGGTGATGCCATCCAACCATCTCATCCTCTGTAGTTCCCTTCTCCTGCCTTCAATGTTTCCCAGCATCAGGGTCTTTGCCTATGAGTCAGTTCTTCACATCAGGTGGCCAAAGTATTGGAGTTTCAGCTTCAACATCAGTCCTTCCCATGAACACACATGACTGATCTCCTTTAGGATGGACTGGTCGGATCTCCTTGCAGTCCAAGGCCTCTCAAGAGTCTTTTCCAACTCTGTCATGTACTTGTGATTAAATCAGAGGAGAGACTCATGATGGTGAGACATGCTCTCTTCTGCAGTGTGAGAACCAGGCATTTCATCATCATGTATATACCAGTTATGATGCAGAGAATCAACCAAGAATCAGAATAGATTCTGGCATCACCTAAGTCCTTCATTCAGGGAACTCTGAAGCCAGATCTGTCCTAATGCAACACCTATTTTTGGGTTGGGCTTTCTTTACAGTCATAATAGAAAAAAAGATTATATATACTGATTCTTAATTGTATTGTTTAAATCATTTTTTTTTTTACTTATTTAGCTCTTGAATATCAGTATTTTGAAATCTCTCACTGCAATTGCATTTGTCAGTGTCACATTGCATTTCAACAATTCAATATATATCTCTTCATTACAACTTACACCATTCTTTATATAAAATGACCTGCTTTGACTGGTTTGATTAATTTGTTCTGAGTTCTCTTTGCTAGTAGTAGAGGCCCAGCTTTGCTTTTTTTTTTTTTTTTAAATTAGACCCTTACATGTTCTTTTGTTTTTGTGATTTCTTTCTTTCATTCATTTTGAAGTAATTCTTGTGAATTGATCATTTTTTTTAAAGCAATCTGAATTCCAACCCTGATGTGCCAGGCCTTACATAACCTGGTTCTTCAGTAACTTCTGACTTCATGGCAGATATCCTCAAGCTCACTGCTATAGCTATAGTTGCCTATTTGCCAGTCTTCAAATACCCCTGACACATTTTCTCTTTAATATGTGCCATATTCCAGGATACTTTAGCAAAATGAACATGCTTTGAGGGAAGAGATTTCTACTAATCACTTTATGGGCTCTCCTGGTGACTCAGTGGTAAAGAATCTGCCTGCTAAGGCAAGAAGTACAGATTTGATCCCTGGGTTGGGAAGAAGATCCCCTGGAGAAAGAAATGGCAACCCACTCCAGTATTCTTGGCTGGAGAATCCCATGGACAGAGAAGCCTTGTGGACTACAGTCCATGGGACAGCAAGAGTCAGACACAACTTAGCAACTAAACAACAACAATAATGATCACTCTATACATAAAATATTCCCTAGTGTATCATACATACTTGTTGACTGAAGGAATTGGAGAAACTATTTGATATTTGAAGCTATAACATTTAAATTTGGCATGTATTTATTTTATTTTGTGCTTCTTACCTGTTTCAACCCCACCCTCCCCCTCACCCCCCCACCCCCCCTCCCCCGTATAAGTAGTCTTAATCCTATTTCCTTATTAACTTCTGGAATTGTTTCAAAGTTAGTCTCATGAATTTCATTTCATTTCATTAAATGAACAAATTTCCTTAAAACTTTTCTGTGAAATGTATAGGTCAACATTATACTGTGGAATGTGGAGATTAAAGTTAAATCTTTGCTTCAGTACCTCTCAAATCTCGGACTTAGGCAAGTTCTTTAACCTGTCTGTGACAGCTCAGTTCCACAAGACAGGATAAAAAATGGTGGAAGAAAAACACAATACCTATAAGAATGGCACCTCCTTGAAAAAGAGCAGAATAGGAAATACAGCAGTCTCTTCTCCATAGCATGTATTTCCTGCTAAATAGAAAGAGTTAAGAGTCACTGCCTGCCAGGGGAATAGGATTCTGCACTGGTTCTGCTCCCAAGGAAGACACTCCTTTTCCATTGCCCTCTGTGACCACAACAGAGAGGTTCTTTCTCTGTCTATGTTGCATTAGGAGCCCCCTTCCTGTTGTGGGGAGTCAGGGGCCCTAGGATTGAACATTTATACACTGTCAGGTCTTTAAATGTCTTTCATCAATAGAATTCCCTCAAAAACTTAACAGTACTCTGTAACACTGATTTGTTGAGCTAGTAACTGCAGCCAAGATCTTGACTATAATCCGTGTTATCCCCACAGCTAACGTTTAGTTTAATGGCCTCTGCCTTGAGTCCAGGAACGAATAAGCAGAAATTGGATTTTTTCTTAATCAAGTTTGTTTGTTCTGCCTGGTAAAGAATGCCCAATGAAGGAACCTGGATTAGGCTTGGGTCTCACTCTCAACGACCATATTTGCTGCAGAATTGCTTACTTCCTGATGCTTGGAAGGTATGAGCTTCAGCTCAAGATAGAGAAATTAGTTTTAGAAGCCTGGAAAAGCACCAGATGAAGGCATTGAGTCTACTTAGAAAGCCTGTAACAGACAGCAAGCATGTTCTTTCTCAAGGTTGTGTTTTCTTTCATTTGTAGTTTAAGTTCAATCTTTCTTTTGGCTAAATTTCTCTCTGTTGTATTGTCCTTGCTGAAAGCCATAGTATGAACCCCTCACCAAGCATTTTGAATTTTCATTTTATTTTTTTTTTTAACTTGTATATCACTCTAGTAGGAAACCTGTTATGCTAGAAATAAAGCAGAAGTGGTGGTGGGGAGTTTGTGAGATTAGACAATGATTATTGATTACAATGGTCAGCAACGTCTGCTAGGCTCAGGGCTTAGTAAATGTTTATTGAATCATTTTGCTTGTGTTCATAGTTGCTTCTGACAGCTCTTAATATTAAGATTGTTTTGTTTCTTTAGAAATTTTTTTTAACTCATTTTCCCCCGATGTTAATATGCCTGCGTTAATTAGCATATCAGGGTGCTATATAAAATATCACAGGTTGAGCAGCTTAAAAAGGAGAAATTTATGTTCTCACACCTCTGGAGGATAGAAATCCAAGATCAAGGTGCCAACAGGGTTGGTTTCTGATAAGACTTTGTCTGTCTGACTTACAGATGGTGGCCCTCTTCCTGTGTTTTCATGTGACCTTTTCTATACGCATGGGTGGGGAGAGAACTCACTGGTGTCTTGTCCTTGCTCTTCTAGGGACACTAGTCACTGGATGAGGGCCTGCCCTTTTAACTTCATTTAATTTTAATTACCTCCTTAAGGGGCCTATCACCAAATATGGTCACATTGAGGACTGAGGCTTCAACATGAATTTTGGAGAGAGATAGTTCTATCCATAACAATCTCATTTTAAAGGAAAATTTTAGTAATAAGTGAATTTCTCTTGGGATATCTATTGTGCTCACTGTGAATGACACTTCACCACCTTTAGGTCAGAGGAATTGCTGAGGAATTGCTTTAGGTCAGAGGAATTTAATTTAAACTTTAAAATAGGGATTGGCAAAATCCAGCCCATTGCTTATTTTTGTAAATAAGATTTCACTGGAGCAGCAGAAACATGTTTGTTCCTTTGAAACCCTTTTTGTGACTATGGCAGGGTCTATATGACCCTCAATACTGAAAGTATTTATTCTCTTGATCCTTTAAGAAAACAGATGATGATCTCTTATTAGGTGAATGCAGGAAACAACATGCAGCTGACCAAAGCAGAAAAAGAAAAAGAAAAAGCACACATGCACACACCTGGAACTTCTACCAGTACTACTGATGAGATGGGAAATCTTTCACACTGATGCAGATTAAGAAAAATGAATATAGAATGTATTTAGTGAGAGGGTTAGAAAGGTATAACCGTGTGATTACTGTGCTTGAAAACGTGAGTTGAGTTGCTAGAAGTACAATTTACCAAATTAGTAGAGGTAAAAGAGGTCTTAGTAAGATACAGGAAGATGCAGGAGAGAGGGAGAAGAAATGGTGAGGATTTCTACATTCTTGTAACTGTGAAAATGAAGCATTCTGGGACATATTGTCTGACTAAGCAGGGTAAAGGTTTCAATTAAGACAGGACCATGATGATTTCATTCCTGGTTTCCTTGGTTATCAGACCCCTTTGCCAAGGTAAGCCATTTGTTTTGAGTGCCTAGTGCATTCTAGGCACTGAGGATTGTTCAGTGAATTAGATGCAGGTAATACCATGACCCGTATCTCCTCAACCTCTGGCTACAGAGCACAGTTCTTAGGCAGGCTGACAGCTTTTCCACTCCAATAACTTTGCTTCTCAGTCTAAACGTTCGGCTCTCTCCAGTACTCAGGAAATTATTCACCCCACACAACTGACAGCCCAGGAGAAGTGGGAATGGAACATTATCAGGAGAAATCTCCTCAATGAGAAAATTCTGAGGTACCATCAGTACTGCTATAATGCTTGTTTTGAAAATGTGGATTTATTCCAACACAAACAGCATGTTAAGGAAAGATTTGAGCAGATCTCAATCTTTTGTTTTGTTTATGCATGATTTCTTCCATGAGAAACATTATATTAGGGATTGGCAAAATCTAGCCCATTGCTTATTTTTGTAAATAAGATTTCACTGGAGCAGCAGAAATATGTTTGTTTCTTTGAAACCCTTTTTGTGACTATGGCAGGATCTATATAACCCTCAATACTGAAAATATTTATTCTATTGATCCTTTAAGAAAAAAAGATGATAATCTCTGATTAGGTGAGGGCAGGAAGCAACATGCAGCTGACCAAAGCAAAAGAAAAGCACACATGCACACATCTGGAACATCCACCAGTGACCTAGTGCACTGGATAAATTATACATCACACTCAGTCACTCCAATGCCTTCCTCTTTTTATCAGATTTCACACAGTTGTTGTTCTACCACTTTGTAGTAACTCACAAACTGCAACCCTTCCAGCATGTGCTACCACAAGCAAACATCATGCTTTCGAAGTCAAATGCTGTATTTATTGTAGATTTTACTTATTTCTTAACTATTAAACATGTGTGACACTGTGTTACCACTTTTAAGGATTCTATCCTTCTTATGTGTGACTGTAGCTTTTGAGAATTATGCTTCTAACTTCACTTTTCTCCATAAGCCCTGTGATTTTTATTGCATGATTTTGTATAGCAGAGCGATTTAGGAACACATATGCCACATTCCATCAGAGCTGACTGTAGTTTCTACACTCTAAGTTTCCCAGAAGAGTGAATCCCAACTGGCCGATCAGTGACTTACTTGCTAACAGACAGGTTAAATGGCTTTTCTTTCTTCCCTGCCCCACTTCTCTCACTCTTCTGTTTGTGCTTCCTTGGATCACTTTTCACATCAGCAACTTGCTCCCAAGTGCTTATCTCAGGCTCTATTTCTGGGAAACAAGTTTAGACAAACAGATTCCTGCCGGCAGGGAGCATATGTCCAAATTTGGTAGAGAAACTATGATCAAGCAAATAAATGAACAAACAATAAGCAAACAAGATAAAGACAGATTGTGGTGTTTTATGTAGGAAGAAGCCAGGGTGACAAGAGAAATTTTAAAAAAAGGGGGGTTACTTTAGGGAGGATTCAGGGCAGGTCTCTGAGAAGGAGACATCTGACTTGATGCATGAAGGATGAAAATGAGCCAACCTGGCTAAAATAATAATCATGTTACAATGGGAAACAGTAGCATTTTCAAAGAAAGAATCAACAAGTAGGAGAAGAGATCAACAAGCATGATATAAAAATGCAACAGGTGGTAGAGATAAAGCATCTAAAATGACCCTGGGAATCCTTAAGTCCCCAGTAGAGGCTCTCAGGGAATAATGATGGCTTTAACATTGCATTGACAGTTTTGATGGAGGGTGGTCACAATCATGATGTTGATTGATTAACAACTCTTAGTGCAGAAAAAGTGAAATATATTCTCAGCCTTAGGTTTCTTGCCAATTTGGAAGAGACACAAATTCAAACATTCATTAGAGACTGGCTCCTAAAAATTAAGGTATCTTTCACAAGAAAGAAACAGAGGGAAGAAAGGATGGATCAGGAGAAATGACATCCTGAGTGTCCACGTGTCATCACTCTTTGGCACATTTTACATGTTATCCTACTCATATCACAATAATCATATGTGATAGTCTATCCAATATTTATATACAAGGAAACTGAATCTATAATTTGCCCAAGTTCACAGAGCTCATTTAAACCAAATTGTATCTGACTCCATGCTAACAGAGAAAAAAAATCAGTCAACTAATATAGACTGAGTGGATGTGAGTAGTTTTTAAAGAAAAGAACAAACATGGAAAAACTGAGTGCCATCTTTAGGACTTCGTTTAGAAAATGTTGGAAAGCAGAGAAAACAAGAAAGGCTACAGTGGGACATGAGGTGGTCTCACATGGATCCTATGGTCTTTAGCAGTGAATTCAATCTTGTGGATCATCACCTCTACTAATATACAGTGTCGAGCTTATTGTCAGTAATTAAACATTTGTGCTGATTTTGAAGAATTTTATGGACACAGTAGGGAAGCCAAACTGACTTAAGTGTTTTGCTAATTTGCTAATTAGCTTCAGTACAATGGCAGGTGTTTGCATTTGTGTAGTTAGGAAGAGAGCCAGAATATCATTTATAAGAAATCCTATACTCAAATTTGAAAAGTGAGAACTGTTATCAGTTGAGCAGGTTCTGGACAATAAAGCAGGTGCTTTGAATTTTTTTTGTTGTAAAATTACGTTAAGATACAGTTTCTCTAGCTCTTCTTCTACCCTTTTTCTGAGGGTGAACTGATATATATCTAGGTCTTTGTCTTTCTATTTTTTTGCACATTTAGGAATGAGGCTGTTAGTAGGCTAAAGGGATTAGTTCATATGGAACAGTAAGGAACTAAAGTAAAACCCATCAGTAGCCGCAGCTCCTCCCCTGTTCTTCATCTCTTTTTCTCACTTTAAACTCTTCTTATATTTATCTCCATAATTTTCAAATCTACCTTCATTAGTTTATCTTCATAAATTTAAATTTTTAAAATAATTTATCTTTATTTTTAAAAATACCATTCTCATTTACATTATACTAACTTCATTACTGTAATGTATGTTTAGTCTTCAAGTTAAATTTTCTGAGACAATAGGTATTCTCTGTACATAAATGCTGTTTGAAATTCTTTATTTTCTACTTGAAAAACAAAGCCCCTATTACTGATACAATGTGCTTTGGTTGAATAGGTTAATCAAGATATCAAGAAACTGGGGAAATTGCTTCAGACTTACACTACACTGTATTTTTTTTTTCATAGCTTTATTTTACCAATATGAAAAAGATGAAGAAACTAACTGTGTTGATCTTTATCTGAGTCATGTACTTCCAGGAAACATCAGAGAGTTAAGATTTCCTCTCACTGTTTTGTATCTCCTCATCATTTTATGTTTCAACAAATGGCTAACCTAACAACAAAAGACCTGCCCTCTCTCTTCAAAAAATGACTCACCTCCATCTCTACCTCTCCTCAGTGATTCAGATTAGACCAACCGCTGACCTTCTTCACAATTCACATAAGACTCACTGGTAATTTACTTGTTTACCTGCCTCTGAAAAACTGTCTTTTTTTTATTAATGGACATTCTCACTATTGTAAAAGCCTTACTGGAATCATATCCTTAATTGTCCAATGCCTTTTATCTGCCAAAGAAGGTTGAATGATGTGGAGGAGATACTTGAATTTACACCTGGCAAAGGCTTTCAGCCCATCCATTCTTCTTTGATCTTTAGGTACCCAGATGACTGAAGAACATAACACATAGCAACTATCTGGTTTGATTCACAGACTCTTGGCACAAGTATGGCTCCTAAAGCAGATGAGATGGTATTGAAGCTCATCACCATCAAGTGATATGAGTTGAGTATCCTAGGATGACCTTCTACTCCAAAATGTCTTATCCCTACCTTACTGGTACACCCTCACAGACCTAGCAAAGAAAACATGCAAAGGTTTTAGTTCAGTGACTAACACATAGTGAATGCTCTATTAATTGTTGTGTGTGTTAGTCACTCAGTCACATCCAACTCTTTGTAACCCCATGGACTGTGTAGCCTGCTAGGTTCCTCTGTCCATGGAATTCTCCAGCAGGAATACTGGAGTGGGTTGCCATTTACTTCTCCAGGGGATCTTCCCAACACAGAGATCGAACCCAGGGCTCCTGCATTGCAGGCAGATTCTCCACTGTCTGAGCCACCGGGGAAGCCCCTATTATTAGTATATTTTGCTATTATTGTTAACCAAGTACTCATGATTCTTCTGGTAAATTACACTTTCATTTCTTTGTTTGGAAGGCCTTCTACATCTGAGATGCTCATAGTAAATGCAGATCCTCTTCAGAAAATATACTTTGCTTACTTTCTATAGTATATCTAACTTGCCTTAAAAACATCCCACCACCACATTACATATATATCTATTCTACTGGTATAAATAAATAAATAATATATATATATACATATACATATATATATACAATTAACATATATATATTTAATATATAAAGATGTATCTTTTCCATATGTATCTATTATGGGGGCAAGGGAGGGAAACTAACTAGAGGTAATTCAGTCTGGCAAACTCAATCCAGTCTTATAATTTAGTCTCTATCTCTTTCAGGTCAAAACAAATTTTGAAGATACCTTCCTCCTCCTCCCTGCTCCTTTCCTAGACAGATTTCCTCAGAAGGCAAAATTGGCCCTGGTTGAGAGTAACTGGTCTACCATTAATCTACTTATATTTGAGAATTGTCAGTTTAGTCCTTTGCAAACTTGGTTCTGGAGAAGGCAATGGCAACCCACTCCAGTATTCTGGCTTGGAAAATACGTGGACAGAGAAGCCTGGTGGGCTCTTGTCCATGGGGCCACAAAGAGTCGGATTCAACTGAGCAACTGAACACAACCTTGCTACTACTCCAACTCTTAGATATTTCATCTATAAAATGTATATAACAATAACTGTAGCAGAGGAGTGTTACAAAAACTAAGTGACAAAGAAGGTTTGTGTGACATTGTATCTGAGGGGAGTGGGGAATGATGACTGGATGTTTGATTCACATGGTACCCTATATGCTTCTGGGCAGATGCTGTGGGGAGGCCTATCTAGACTACCCTCTGAATCAGTAATTGCTGGTCCTGTCCAGCCATTAAAGCCATCTTGTCTCAGCCCCTTATCCTTAGTCAGAGGGTCCTCACACCTCACACGGGGTGGCTGCTTTGTCTGGATTCTAGGCCTTTGCAGATTTACCAAACTTGGCAGTTTCTCTGGGCTCTTCAACCAGAGCATACAGGACACCTGAACTCACTATGCTTCACACAGGGCTTGGAAACCCAAGCATTTCAAAGACTTTTCTAGATAGTTCCTTTTGTTCATGCTATGCAACATTCCCACATCTTGATAGGTGTGACTGCGTTGTTACACATAGAGGTCTGTGTCCTTCCTTGAAAGATATGCCACTGGCCATTGCCAATGCTCTCCAGTCCCCCTTCCATGTCAGCATGTTTTTCCCATTCTATTCTCACATCCTTCATTTCCCACCTTGAAAGACAGAAAGCAAGGACATACATGTCTGATTTTTCTACACTCTCCACATGTATGTCTACTCTTAGTTACCATAAACTGGGGTAGTAATGGCTGAAATGTTTTTATTTTTACCATCCCCTTCAAGGCAGAAACCACCAAACATGCCATTTTCAACTGGGACAGTGGATTCTAAAGACTCAAGAAACCCTTCTGGCTAGGACAAATGGGCGTCTCCATGATAAGCAGCAGGAAAGAAAACCAGATGGAATACTTTCAAATGCACTGTATGAGACTCTTGGTATTTAACAGGATTCTCTGGAGTAAAGGAAACACTAGAAGTAATTGAGCTCTAATTTCCCAGCAGGCCAACCAGACAAGGGCTCTTTTTTGATCTCCATTCAATTTAATTAAATTAAAAGAAAATAGAGAATGAAGACATCTCTTGCAAAGCTTAATCTGTGGACAACTCACTTCTGCCAAATATTGTCGTTCCTCTCCACTATAAGTTCAAATTTTCTAATGCTCTTCCTAATGTTCATAAAGACTAATGATATAAATTTAGATGTTTATACTTTGAATTTAAAATAGATTGCTTCTTCCTCAAAGTGCAATTTTAATTGAGGTACACCTTGCATGCTTTGCATAAACTGTTATTAGTTATTTATTCCTCTGAAGGAAATTGAACTTTTACAATTTATTATACAAGAATATCCTTGAGTTTCCCCATCATGATCAGTATATCATAGTTGCTATATCTATATTTTTAACAGTTGTGGCTTTTAAGAATTTTTCAGAGACAAGATGTACTCAGCTCACATATTAATTCTTTATGCTGTGCAAAATATCTAAATCAATAGACATTTCAGAAGAAAAAAAATCAATACTTCCCAAACTCCAGGGAGTAGACTATGTTCTTGTGCTTTAGGTAAGTATTGATGATTTGTGGGGAGACCCATAATTGTGTTGATTTTGGTTTTGGCTTTGTGGTACATCTTGATTATGATACATGTTATATTACCAGTGTCACTCTTTGCCATAAACCTGTGCTTTCAGGATCAGAGTCCCATTTTCATTGTGTGTGTTTGGTGTGTAAGGGATATCTGGGGTCATCAGCTTAAAAATACAAGGAAGTGACTGTAAGAACAAATGTTAAAGGTGTTTGTAAACTGCTTTATTTATATATTTTTATTTACTATATCATGGCAATAGAAAAGTATAGCATTTTATCCAATCCTGGAAAAAAGAAGGAACATCAGAAGTAACTGACTTCTAATTCCTTCACAACAGACCAGATGAGGGCCCTCCATTGACTGCTACTGAATTCAGTTTAATTAAAAGAAAATAAATAAATGATACATTTCCTGAAATCCTAAACTCAAAATGCTAAATGTGTTATAACTGGATGGATAAAAGAGTACAGCTGTAATTCATTAGGCATTATTGTTGTTCAGTTGCTCAGTCATGTCAGACTCTTTACAACCTCATGGACTGCAGAATGCCAGGCTTCCCTGTCCTTCGCCATCTCCCAGAGCTTGCTCAAACTCATGTCCATTGAGTCAGTGATGCCATCCAACCCTTACATCCTCTGTCATCCCCTTCTCTTCGTGTCTTCTATCTTTCCCAGCATCAGGGTATTTTCTAATGAGTCCATTCTTTGCATTAGGTGGCTAAAGTATTGGAGCTTCAGTTTTAGCCTCAGTCCTTCCAGTGAATATTCAGGATTGATTTCCTTTAAGATTGACTAGTTTGATCTCCTTGCAGTCCAAGGGACTCTCAACAGTCTTCTCCAATGCCACAGTTCAAAAACATCGATTCTTTGACATTCAGCCTTCTTTACAGTCCAACTCTCACATCCATACACGACTACTGGAAAAACCATAGCATTGAATATAGGGACTTTTGTTGGTAAAGTAATGTCTCAATAGGCATTACCATCCTCCCCCCAAATTTTCCTTCAAGTGTCAATATATATATTTTCTATAGTTTTTAGTCAATTGTTTGCTTGAAACAATAAATGCTGGAGAGGGTGGGGAGAAAAGGGAACCCTCCTGCATTGATTGTGGGAGTGTAAATTGATATAGCCACTGTGGAAGATGTTATGGAAATTCCTTAAAAAGCTAGGAATAAAACCACCATATGACCCAGCAATACCACTAGTAGATATATATACCCTGAGGAAACCAAAACTGAAAAAGACACATGCACCCCAATGCTCTTCGCAGCACTATTTACAATAGGTAGAACATGGAAGCAACCTAGGTGTCCACTGACAATGAATGGATATAGAAGCTGTGGTACATATTTAAAATGGAATACTACTCAGCCATTAAAAGGAACACATTTGAGTCAGTTCTAATGAGGTAGATGAACCTAGAGCCTATTATATAGAGTGAAGTAAGTCAGAAAGAGAAATATATACTGACACATAAATATAGAATCTAGAAAGATGGCACTGGTGAATTTATTTTCAGGGCAGAAATGGAGAAACAGACATAGAGAACAGACCTATGGGCACGGGGGATGGGAGGAGGGACAGGGTGAGATGTATGGAGAGAGTAACATGTAAATTTACATTACCATGTGTAAAACAGAGCCAAATGGGAATTTGCTGTGTGGCTCAGGGGACTCAAGCAGGGGCTCTGTGACAATCTAGAAGTATGCAATAGGGAGGGGGATGTAAGAGAGGTTTGGGGGGGAGGGGACATGGGTGTACCTATGGCTGATTCTTGTTGATGTATGACAGAAAACCACAAAATTCTATAAAGCAAATATCCTTCAATTAAAAAAAATAAAGTAGCAAAAAAAAAAATTTTAGAGTCAATTGTTTGCTTGAAATGTTAGACATCCCTAACTTCTCTAGCCAGGGTTGCTGAATGTATTCTTTTTCCGTTATAATTAGGCACAAAGGTGCACCTAGGTGGATCAGTTGGGCTTCATTGCCTGCTGTAGACTTAATCGCATCTCCTCAAAAATTCATTTTTGAAACCCTAACCCCCAATGTCCCTATGTTTGGAGATGGGACTTTTAGGAGACAATTAAGCTTAAATGAGATTGGAGGCAGGAGGAGAAGGGGACAACAGAGGATGAGATGGCTGGATGGCATCACCGACTCGATGGACATGAGTTTGAGTAAACTCCGGGAGTTGGTGATGGACAGGGAGGCCTGGCATGTTGCGATTCATGGGGTCACAAAGAGTCAGACACGACTGAGCGACTGAACTGAACTGATGCTTAAATGAGGTCATAAGGATTGAGTCTCAATCTGGTAGGGTTAGTGGCCTTAACAGTAAGAGGAAGAGAGAAAGAGATCTCTGTCCATGTGCAAGCATCAGGGAAGAGCCATGTGAACACACTGAGATGGCAGCCATCTGCAAGCCAGGAAATTATCCCTCACAAAAGTTCAACCATGCAGGCACTCTGCCAGCCTCTAGAAGTGTGAGAAATGAATTGCTCTTGTTTAGCCCTCCCAATCTACAGTATCTTGTTATGGTAGCCTGAGCTAAGACACCACCATTTTGTAAAAGCACCATTATGCATGCATATGTACTCAGTTGCGTCCAACTCTCTGGGAGCCCATGGACTGTAGCCCAGCAGGCTCCTCTGTCCGTGGGATTTTCCAGGCAAGAATACTGAATCAGGTTGCCATTTTCTACTCCAGGGGATCTTTCTGACCCAAGGATTGAATGTGAATCTTTTGTGTATCCTTAATTGGTAGGCGAATTCTTTACCACTCAACCACCTGTGAACCTCTCTTTCTAATAAGCATCTATTGCCTCTGCTGACATGATGATGACTCTTTGCCTGCTGGCCCTTGGTCACAAGGAATCCAACAGCCATGGTCGCAGCTGTACTTCAGAGAGCCCCTTGCAGTGTTCCAAAACTGCACCCTTTTTAAGAGGCTATATCCTCTAATCCTATAGCAACCAATGTTGCCAGGATCGAGAGCATGATTTTTAAGCAGGTATTTGGGAGTGACAGTAAGAGGGGCCAATCCTCATAGCACCCCTCAGTTCTCAGATCTATGCATTCTTATTGGGATCACAGTTCCATGTACGACTCTAATGTAGTACATATTTATGAGTCCTGGATGATGACACCAAATTCTTGCAGAGTATTCCTTCCCATCTAGCACTTTTAACAGTAAGCCTTCCCTATGTGAGATGAGACTAGATGCTTCGTATGTTGCAGTATGTGATGTAACTAGTGGGTCACAACCTTATAGGCCCATTCTTGTAAAATGGGTCCTTTGGTTGAATACTGTATTATGTACAAGTTAATGACTAAAGATCAGGCCTTCCATAAACCAGTGGATAGTGGTTTTGGCTAAAGATTTGTAGGCAGGAAGGGAAAAATCCATTTCTCAGAGAGGTATCCATCTCTATAAGTATAAACAACTGGCACATCCAGGACAGAAGGTCCAAAGCAGTTAACTTTGTAAGAAGTGACCCCTTCACCACCTGGAGGAACTGTACCATCTTATTGGGTCAGTGTTGGTCTTTGTTGCTAACATGTTAGACATTCAGGGGCAGCAGTAGCTAGACTGGCCTTGGCAAATACACCATTAGAGTTAGTGATATTTTAGGTACCTGCATGCCGGAATTTTATCAGTTTCTTTTTTTCAATTATTAGAATATCTTTCAACCTTCATGTATTATATTTCCAATTTTTTTAAAAATCTACCCTTTTAGCATGTAGGCTGACAAAATAATTATCAAACTGGAGAGGTGTCATGCTAAAAAGATTCATAGGTTTGGCAATAATATAAAGGTTTTGTGCTTCAAAGCAAGAAATGTCACAAACTGGGTGTGCTTTGGCACCTTAATGTCTATGTTTTCCCACATCAAAAATATGTGTTCAGTTCAGTCGCTCAGTCATGTCTGACTCTCTGTGACCCCATGAACCACAGCACGCCAGGCCTCCCTGTTCATCACCAACTCCCAGAGTCTACCCATACTCATGTCCACTGAGTTGGTGATGCCATCCAGCCATTTCATCCTCTGTCGTCCCCTTCTCCTCCTGCCCTCAATCTTCCCCAGCAACGGGGTCTTTTCAAATGAGTCAGCTCTTCACATCAGGTGGCCAAAGTATTGGAGTTTTAGCTTCAACAGCAGGCCTTCCAATGAACACCCAGGACTGATTTCCTTTAGGATGGACTGATTGGATCTCCTTGCAGTCCAAGGGACTCTCAAGAGTCTTCTCCAGCACCACAGTTCAAAAGCATCACTTCTTTGGGGCTCAGCTTTCTTTATAGTCCAACTCTCAAATCCATACGTGACTACTGGAAAAACAATAGCCTTGACTAGATGTACTTTTGTTGACAAAGTAATGTCTCTGCTTTTTAATATGCTATCTAGGTTGGTCACAACTTTCCTTCCAAGGAGTAAGCGTCTTTTAATTTCATGGCTGTAATCATCATCTGCAGTGATTTTGGAGCCCCCCAAAATAAAGTCTGCCACTGTTTCCCCATCTATTTCCCATGATGTGACAGGACCGGATGCCATGATCTTAGTTTTCTGAATGTTGAAGCATACCCAATCTTATTCTTGGAAGTTTTTATAAGAAGTCTTACCTAATAGAAAATAAGACATATTTTTTCCTGTTAGTTTTTCAATGTGAATACACTTTACTCTATGGCTTAATAGATACAGAAAGGAAGTAGTTTTTAAATTTGCCATTGTTTGCTTTGATGAAGCAGTCTGTATAGTTATTTTTTTGATTAAGGATTCTTTACCACTCTATATTCAAACTTACTCCTTGGAAGAAAAGTTATGAGCAAACTAGACAGTGTATTAAAAAGCAGAGACATTACTTTGCCAACAAAGGTCTGTCTAGTCAAAGTTATGGTTTCTTCAGTAGTCATGTATGGATTTGGGAGTTGGACTATAAAGAAAGCTGAGTGCCGAAGAGTTGATGCTTTTGAACTGTGGTGTTGGAGAAGACCCTTGAGAGTCCCTTGGACTGCAAGCAGATCCAACCAATCCATCCTAAAGGAAATCAGTTCTTCAATATTCATTGGAAGGGCTGATGCTCAAGCTGAAACTCCAATACTTTGGCTACCTGATGCAAAGAACTGACTCATTAGAAAAGACCCTGATGCTGGGAAAGATCAAAGGCAGGAGAAGGGGATGACAGACGATGACATGGTTGGATGGCATCACTGACTCAATGAACATGGGTTTGGGTAGGCTCCAGGAGTTGGTGATGGACAGGAAGGCTGGCATCCTGCAGACCATGGGGTGACAGAGTCAGACACGACTTGAGTGACTGAACTGAACTGATATTCATACTACCTCTGATATCTATTGGCTTTAAACTAATCTCAGCATCTGTCTACAGGGTTCTTCACTGTTTACTGTTTCCTCCATATATAGTTTCATCCATCTGTGAAAATCCCATTTTTTTTTTACTGCTTTATCTCCCCAACATAAATTTTCTCCTTCTATTGGAGTAAAATTCATAAAAATACATATTTCATTTAAAATATATGAGTCGTAATACTTTTCCAGCTTTCTTGTTTATTACACAAATTGACTTAGAAATACTAACATATCTATTTTATTTATTATTTACAAAAATATGTTTAACATATTTCTACTATGACTTGCTCTGAAAATCTGTTTAAAAGTTAAAAATTTTTTGGTGGTCAATGCAAGATATACTCTCTTAAGAGAGTACTTTGACTTCTTAGGAAATCTAGAAGTACTATGGAATTTAAATTTAAGTAACATGGCTATAAGCTAATTACTATATGTGTTAAAAGGAAATATTTTTCTTATTTAAAACTGAGAAAAAATATATCTCTTAAGGAAAGAGTTGTTTATAAGTAAAACCTCTACTTCATCCCCCATTTATTCTCTATCTCAGTCCATTCTGAATTTTCCTCTACCATTCAATTTAATTACCGTTGTCAAGGCCACAAACGTTTCCCAAATCCAGTGAATATTTATTAATTTTATGTCACTCAGTGGACTTAGGTTTTCACAGCTGAACTATTCTTTGTGAATCACATTTCTGTCTTGGCTCTCATGATGCCATATTCCAATGTTTGCTTTGTTTTTCTCCTTTCTAACCTCCCCCGCCGCTATAATTTGATCTCCATTTCTGACTTATCAAAGCGTGTTGTGATATTCTATGAAGTCTAATTTGGTCTCATGATACCTTGCAATTATGTTGGCCAGCTATGGCTGTATCACAGACAAGTACCAAATTCCATTGCCATGCAATATTAAAATTTGTTTCATGTGTGTCTGTGGATTGGCTGGAGTGGCTCTGCTGATCTTGGCTGGGCTTTTTCAGGCATCCATGGACTGGGGCTTGGATGAAGTAAGTAGATAGAATTAGCTTGCCAGCATTGATTCAAACTTAAGGTCTGCCAATAAGGCAGGTGGCCTTGTTTTCTGCATCTCCCATCCTTCTAGCCTAGTGGACTGGACAGAGCATTAAGACTGCAGGAGTATAAGGGGAAAACTAGAGCATTCAGTGTTTGTAAGGATTAGATTCAGAACTGGCACACTACCAATTCCATTCATATTCCACTGACCAAAAAAAGTCACATAATTGAATGCACAGTCAAAAAACATGAAGATATACTCAGCCTTTAGTACAAGGAAATCATTATTATGTGACAGCAGATGTGGCTATAAGGATAAAGTATTGGAGCCAATAGCTCAGTTTATTTAATACCACACTTTAACTTAGGTTTTGGTAATCAATTCTATAAATAGATTACATTTTCCCCATATCAGTATCTTTGCACATAATATTCCCACTCTCTGGGATGTTGTTCCATCTGGTATTTGGGTGACTGTATTTTGTGCAAGATTCATCTCTTCAGAAGTATCTTTTCTGACCCTTATGGGATGGATAATCAGCAAGTTCCTCTTACTTTTTCACAGTACCCTCTTGTTTCCATACTGTAATTTTGTAGTATGCTGTGTATTATATTATTTGTGTTTTTGGATGTTTCTTTCTCCAGAATTCAAGCTTCATCAATGCAAAGAGTAGGTTTGTGATTTTCTCACTGTTTTTCAGCACCTAATGCAAGTTCTTGTGTATGGTATTTAATCAATAAATATTTGTTAATAAAATAAAAAATATGATTGAGCTTTCTTTTAAATTTAAAATTACAGAAAAGAGGTAGAATCAAAACATTATACCTAGATTTTTATGCCCCAGATATTTCTTTGCTGTGGTTGAAAGGGGAGGCTGATCAGGTGGTTATTAAGCATAATGAAAAATTTTTTTTCTTTCCTTTTAGTGTCAGACAGCCCATTACTGTTAGAAAAATTTCATTATTTACCCTATGGTATAATAACATCACAAAAACAAAAGGCCAGTTAGAACATTATTGGAATGGTAGAGATGAGATAATGACTTAGAGTAGATTGGCAAATCAAGAGATTTGGGAGGAAGACGGGAAATTCTACCTTGAACATGTAGACTTTAAGGGGATTATAAAATATCTAGTAGATCACTGGAAATGTAAGCTACAGAAATAAATTTGTTAGAAGCTAAATAGATAGTAATTCTAGCCATGGCAATAAATAATATTACCTCTAGGGAATAGAGAGAGAATGAAAGGTGTTTTAGAATTTGGCCCTAAAATGCTCCAACATTTAAAGTTTAGTTAATGAAGATGAAAGAAGAAAAGAAAATGAGAATACACAGTTAGAAAGTTAGGAGGAACACTATGCTATCACAAATCACAATTTGAAGACATGTTTTCTGAAACAGAAAACAGTAAACTAGGATGACTGCTATTGAAAGGTTAAATACAATGTGAGAAAGAGTATACATTGGATATGGACATACTCTATGCTAACAGGAGCATATGAGGAGTCCTGTGGGTGGAAGCTAGAATGGAGTGGTCGCATGCATTGTCGTTTCAGTTGTGTCTGTTTGACTCTTTGCAACCCTGTGGGCTATAGCCCACCAGGCTCTTCTGTTCATGAGGTTCTGCAGGCAAGGATACTAGAGTGGGTTGCCATGTCCTCCTCCGGGGATCTTCCAGACCCAGGGATCAAACCTGCATCTCTTACGTCTCCTGCATTGGCAGGTCCTTATGACTAGTGCCACCTGGGAAGCCCCAGAATGGAGTAGACTGCACATTAAATAAGGGCCAGAAATAAAGTCAGCAGGTGTAGATTTCTCTCTGAAAAGTTTTCCCAGGAAGGGGAAGAAGGACACATATAAAATTATCATTTCTCCATATGTCTTGTATCACTCCTGGACTATCTTTGTTTTTTTTTTCTTCTTTGTCACATGAAGTAGTCAAATATCTAGATGCAGACTAGTTAACCCATGGGCTTGAATCTTAGCCTGACCAATTAACCAGTTATTTTATTAACCTCTAAGCCTCATTTCTCCATATGTAAAAATGGGGATAATAATACCAAATTTACTGAGGTCCACAAGTGTCAAAGACATAATTAATGAGAAAATGACTGTAATAGAGAACATGGTTTGTAAAATTTTGATTTTAAAGTGATAAATTTCAAATACAAAAAAACAGAGTACATGTTGTCGAGGGCTTCCCAGGTGGTGATAGTGGTATAGAAACTGCCTCCTAGTGTAGGAGATATAAGAGATGCAGGTTTAGTCCCTGGGTTGGGAAGATCTGGAGAAGGGTATGGCAACTTATTCCAGTATTCTTGCCTCTCCAGGACTGAGGACCCTGGTGGTCTACAGTCCATGGGGTCACAAAGAGTCGGACATGGCCAGAGTAACTTAGCATGAAGGCATACTTTGTCAAACAGAGGGCCTTTTAAGATATTGTTAAAATTAATATATTTTCTTGTCTTTAACTTTGGTACTTTGATTCTGTACTTTGTTTTACTTTTCTGTGACAGTATTTTCATTTCTTTTCACTTTCACTCTCTTCATTAGTATTTATTCCATCAAAATTTGGAAACACTTTATGCTCCTTGTTCTCCCTTTGACTTTCTGATTAGCTAAAGTTTTCTCCCTGGTACCCTCCCATATCCTTACATAATAGTTGCAGTTATACAGTGATGTGGATGATTCTCCAAACTACATTTCCTTTCCTTAATCCCAGTCTCTCTGGGTAGGTGTTTATGTCATTTGGTACTTATCTCTTGGGGGGCCTATTAATATTAAACACTAAACAAAATGGTTCACTAGCTTACTCTACAAGCATATATTTTATGCTGGACACTTATTCTTTGTCAAGCACTGTCATGTATAACACCCTTTTTTCCTTATAATAACCCTATGAAGTATGTAATTAGTATTATAGTCATTTTGTTGATAAAGAAACTAAGGCATAGAGAGGTTGAGAAACTTGTCCAATTTACACAGTTACTAAGTATTAAAATTATACTCTTTAGGTTCATAGACTCTTGTCGCAACTCCAAAATTCAAAAGTTCTAACAACTATACATTTTATGAATCACTTCCGGCAAAAAACCCCCCTGACTTTAACATGACAGTCCAGGTGCTTAAGATGGCAGTACTATCAGGAAAACCTTGTCTGGATAAGGAGATCCAAACTTGTTTGCAGGTGGCAGAGAAGGTCCTCATGGAAGAAAAGGAAAATACATTATTTTGACACTTTTGACACATATATTCTTTTAAATCGGAGACGGCAATGGCACCCCACTCCAGTACTCTTGCCTGGAAAATCCCATGGACGGAGGAGCCTGGTGGGCTGCTAAGAGTCGGACACGACTGAGCGACTTCACTTTCACTTTTCACTGTCATGCATTGGAGAAGGAAATGGCAGCCCACTCCAGTGTTCTTGCCTGGAGAATCCCAGGGATGGGGGAGCCTGGTGGGCTGCCGTCTATGGGGTCGCACAGAGTCAGACACGACTGAAGCGACTTAGCAGCAGCAGCAGCATTCTTTTAAATTTATTTTTAATTGGAGGATAATGCTTTATAATATTTTATGTTGGTTTCTGCCGACATCACTGTGAATCAGCCACAGGTATACATACGTCCCCTTTCTCTTGAACCTCTCTCTCACCTCACACCCCTCTAGGTCATCACAGAGCATGGGGTTCGAGCTCCCTGTGTCACACAGTGAATTCCCAGGGGCCATCTATTTTACATATGGTAATGGATATGTTTCAGTGCTATTATCTCAATTCATCCCACCCTCTACTTCCCTAACTGTGACACATATATTTTTCACTGTATTTTTCCTACCTGAAACTGTGCCAGCTTCTGAGTATTCAGTGATGAACTCAATATAATCTCTGGCCTCATGGAGTCCGTATTCTGTAGAGGATAGAACGAGATTTCAAGGGAAGCAGGAGAAAATGGGATTTAAGCAGCGTGATGCGAGGTATGGTCCACTGATGGCAGTATCAGCATCACCTGGGAGCCTGGCAGAAATATAAATTCTCAGGCCCACTGCGTCAACATCTCTGCCAATGAGACCATGGAATCTGTGTATTAACATACTTTTTACCTGATTCCTATGAACGTTGAAGTGTGAGAATCACTGGTCTTGAGCACACATAGATGGATCGGCCTTATTAGGGAAAAAGAGACAAATGGGAAGAGACAGTGAGGTTCTGAGGTGTGCTGAAATGAGACAAGGTATATTACATCAGAAGATGTTCATTTTACATCAGAGAAGGAGTGAGGTCACCTGCTGAGCATATTCTGCCTACTTTTCATCTCCCTGAGGGTCTGTCTCCCACATCGTCCCTACATAATTTGCACTCTAGCCAGCGTTTCCTAAGCACAACAGCACCTTTCTGTCTTGTAGTCTTTCCCTTTTATCTTAAGTGCCTTCTTTTGCCTCTAAATTTATTAAGGTGTTCCCTTCCCTCTTGAGCCAGTGTGGCCTCCTCCTAGAAATGCCTTTCCTGTAACTTCCTGCTGTAGCCTGTAGAATATAGGTTTCCTACAGCATAGACTCTGGAGCCAGGTGAGTGGGCTTATATCAGTGCTACAATTTAACATGTGATTTGGGAGAAGGTTAGCTAAGTTTTCTGAGCTTCAGTTTCTTCATTGTAAATTGGAGATCATAATAGTATCCACCTCACAGGTATACTTGGCACATGATAAGCAACCTTTAAATATTAGCATTTATTTTTTATTACCTATTTTATACTTGCCCTCAGCATATGCTACCTGTATGGTTATTTTCTATATACCTATATGCAAATATGTGTGTATCATGTGTGTTTATATATATATATATATGTGATATATATATGTGTGTGTGTATATATATATATGTCACATACATACATGTGCACACATATTTTCTTCCCACTGGAAAGCAAAGGCTGAATTTTCATTGCACAACTCCATTGATTTCTAGATAGCCATCTGGGGACTTCACAAATGGGTTGAATAAATGATGATGTACTTGTTTTCCATTTGCTGTTTTCTATTTTGAGTTCTGGGCCAGACCATCCCTGTTAATGTATCTAACACAACATCTCAAAATTGTGTTCATGTTGTTGCTTTGATGGTTTCATTATTAGCTTCAGAGGAGAAAACAGTGATATGATAACACTGAGCCTTGAATTTGAACACATCTATTTCAGGGTTTTTTAAGCTCAGCACTATTGGCACTTTAAGGTGCCAATTGTATTGCCACTCTTTAATTATACAGAAGACAATCATTTGTCCTCTATCACAGGATGTTTGGCAGTATCCACAGCCTCTATATCCTGTATGCTACTAGTTCCTCTGTTTCAGTTGTGAAAACAATAAATGTGTCTAGACATTACCAAAGTCCCCCCCCAAATTGCCTCTAGTTGAGAACAACTGGTCTACCATTGATCTATTTCTATCTGAGCTTTGTCATTTTTTAGTTCTTCAAAATCTTAGTTAAGTCACTCCACTACTCTCAGCCTCAGATCCCTCATCTATAATATATGCAACATAACATGTATACCATCTTTTTCCCTTATAACCCTATGAGGACTTATTGTTGTATATTTTATTGTTGTATATTGCACAGGAGTTTTGTGAGGACTAAATGAGATGCTGTATTACAGTGTCTCATACAGAAATTTATCAAGAATATAATTTGTTAATCTCGATTTTAGACGCCTCTATTGTTTATTCAGGCAGAACAAGAGAAAATGCCAAAGACACCTGAAGGGTGGGAAAAAATCATGCCCATTTCTAACAGTCCTACTCCTCTCCCACCTTGGTATCACTTTCCACTCGATTTTACCCGCCTTTCCTGTGGGAGCTAAAACTGGCACGGTGTTAAGTAAACTTCATGCACCACCTGTCTCTTCTGGCAACCTAAACTTAAAGAGAGACAGGTCAGAAATGGAAAGAGAAAAACAAAATACAACCAAAACACAGCAGCAGCCAGGAGTGGTGGAATTTTAAAGTTAGAGTGAATTCTTTGTCTTTAGGGAAAACATCTCTCTAGTGGCTTCAAAAGTTTCAAGTATCTAGCAAATTTGAGGGATACTAGTTTTGATACTTGAAGAAAATAATATTCCTTAAATGGAGATCTTAATCATTATAGAAAGTAGAATATTAAATATTCCCTTTATAGTTAGTAAATTAATGTAACTGCTAACCATGTAGAGTGAAATTATTCTTAAGAAATTTCTTGATTCAGCAAACCAATTCTATCTTCTTATGGTAGTGAAACTATAAATAAAATATTACAATTATTGAAATAATCATGAATGCCTTAGAAATATAGACTGAAATTAAATATGTCAAAGGATGTAGATATGGGGTCCTTTCCCAAAGAATGTGGTAGTTCTTAGATGTAATGGAAAACTTGATAGACCAAGTTGCTGAAAAATTGAGCTATACTTTTCAACTTGAATAAGTTTAAACAATTTCCAAGCTGTGAGTATATCTGTACGTTTTTCTGACGTAAGAAAGAAAACAACCTGAGACTTTCCTTGCCAACACATGTTCTTGAAATACTTCAGGGATCTGCAGTCTCATGAAGACTGAGTAATGAAGAGGTAGAAAATATTCCATCAAAAGAGCCAGAAAACTGTGTTTAAGGTTAAGTTCCGGGGACCCACTAATTTTCTTATATTTATTTCTGTTTGATAGAAGCCAACCACAAAATTATCTAGATAATTTAGAGTTTATTAAAGTAAGGTTGATTTTTTTAAAATCAGAAAATATAATTTAAGATCATTAGAGTTCTTTCTGCAATAATAAGTTGCTGAGCTGGTATTAAAATATTTGTCTACTTAATACAGTTATCCTAAATTCCTAACAGAGCCTTGTAAAAATGTACATGAATATAGTGTTCTATAACTTCTCCTTTCCTTTCTCCCTCCATCCCTCCCTCTCTCCCTTTCTTCTTTCCTTTCTTCCATTCTTCAAGCATATATAGATTTCACAAATATTTATTGACTATGTCAACCTGTTTCAGATAGTTTGATCACTGTTGATAAAAAGTGAGTTATTTCAACACTAAAATATAGTGTCTTTGATACTAAATGTGCTATAGACACATTAAAAAGTGAGTTATTTCAACACTAAAATATAGTGTCTTTGATACTAAATGTGCTATAGACACATTGCTGAGATACAAAATATGAATTTTATAGTTACTTGATGTCTAGCTGTTTTCATTAATTTTAGAATAGAACTCAAACATAAACTGCCACCAAAATAATTTGAAACTATTTTAGTTTGTTTCAAAATAATAATTTGAAAGGCATCATCTGTCTTTCCTGATTTCAAAAGGATTATAAGCAGAGAAAGGAAATATTAATAATCTCATGACTGTTCATAAATGACAGGTAAAAGAGACTTCCCTGGAGGTCCAATGGTTAAGACTCTATTTCTTGGCAGGGACATGGATTCAATCCCTGGTTGGGGAACTGGGATCCTGTTGCAGAGTGGCCAAAAAAAGGTAGGTAAATTGACACTGTCACCCTGCCGTTACACATACACACATACATACACTGAAACATACCAACAAATACATATAATCCTCTACTTCACCTCTATTCTATTATATAGTGATTTTTAAGACTAGCTTATTGCTACAGTGGAAAACTTTCCTTAATAGAGAAAGCACAGGTTTGTCTGTGATGCTAAAAGAATTTTCATTCTGTGGTTTAATTACTGATTTGCAGTTAATGTTCTCTCTGATTCCAACTACTCATTTTTATAATTACTTCTCTATATTGCTCTGGGACTAGTATTTCTTGACCTTTCATATGAGAAACAAAAGTGAAGTATTTTGCACTTGACTTTCCTATTTTAGCTGTATTTTTCTGAAATTACTAAGAAAACTTGCTCAGATTGTATATCATAGACTTTATAGGAAAATAAATAGGAATGACCTTGGCCTTTACCATGATTGCTGTATATTAAAAATATATTTAGTTCATTGTCATTTAATTAGAATGTTGTAAATATTTCCTACTTCAAATATCTCTCAGGCACGCACACACACACACACACACACACACACACACACACACACACACAAAGGCATGATAAAAGTTCTGAGTTAAGAATTTATACTTGAATATATTCTGACTATATGTAGTCATTCTGTATATATCTAAACATTTATAAACAAAAATATTTAAGCATTAAACAAAAACATATAAACATTTTGTATATATGCATATAATTATATATTTGCCATTATCTATCATATATTTACAATTTTATACATGTAATTATATATATTTGTGATTATGATTATGCATAAATACATAATTATATATTTGCAATTATATACATTTGCACATATATTTTCAAATTATACTTGTTGCTATATTTTATACATTTGAAAGTATTTTTCATATAATTCAAATCTCAAAATTTTTTCCCCTTGCTTGATAAAGAAGGAAACAAGATATAATTTGGTTAAATAGTTTATTTAGGGTCACATAAGCAGACATGCTTAACCTGAGACTAGGATTTGAAGTTTCTGCTTCCTAGCCTGATGACATTTCTGCTACAAGTTTTTTTTGCTGGTTGAGGATGTTATAATGCTTGTAAGGGCAGAACTCAGGAAACTGACTTGCATCCAATTAGGTATGCTGGATATAATCAATGTATAATGTATAACCTTGATATAGAACACTATTAACTTAAATCACATTTTGTGTATATCCTTCCAATCAACACAGGCAGGCAAATTTCCTTTAATTCTCTGAATGCCCTTTGTTGGATTTTAAATGTTTTGCCTCCTCTATTCTCTTAGTCTCCCCATACTGCATGCCTCTCTTCCTGCTATACTTTGCCTTTTTCTGGGCAGTGTTCCCAGTTTAGTGTGGGGGTGTGTGTGTATCTGCACGTGTGTGCACTCAGGACTGTGTGTGTGCATGTGTTTCTTCTTGTTTATTGTGATGTACTGCATCCCAGATTCTATTTTTGATTGGAGTGCTTTATAAATTGTTATTAACATTCTCATTAAAGCTCTTTACAAATAGAATGCAAAATTCAAGCTTCCTACCTGCCATGAAACAGGTAGACAGAGAGGCTAATTATTCATCTTTGCATTTCTAATCTTTCTCAAGGAAAAATAAGAGGTGTGAGTTTAGAAAACATAGACAAGGTGAATACAAAATGCTCGCTATTCTGAGACAGATGTCAGCGAATCAAGTCAATTGAAGAATAACTATGAAACAGTAAAAAAAAATCTATTGTGCTGGGAAAACAGAACCAACATGATCCTGCACAACAACTTTAAAAAAGCTGTTTCCTGTACTATTCTGCTATTGTTCCTTTATATGAGATGTAAGCTTGGGTAATTTGAAATGAGAGCCAGAAGCCTTCACTTGATCTTAAAAAAAAGGGAAAAAAGAAAAAGCTAAAATAATTTTTTTTTACTTGGCAAGAACAAATTATGCAATTTTTATCACTTACTGAACAACTCTAAACTCAGTGGAAAATATCACTTAACCTCTCTAACTTGTTGAGTAACATTTGAAACCAGAGCTGCACCATCTTTGTGACTGGGCCGCCATAGGTGCCACAGATGTGGCTGAGCCATCTATGCGTTGAACTTTGGTCATAGACGCCATGCATTCAGTCAGTTCAGTTCAGTCGCTCAGTCGTGTCTGACTCTGCGACCCCATGAATCACAGCACGCCAGGCCTCCCTGTCCATCACCAACTCCCCAAGTTTACTCAGGCTCCTGTCCATCAAATCGGTGATGCCATCCAGCCATCTCATCCTCTGTTGTCCCCTTCTCCTCCTGCCCCCAATCCCTCCCAGCATCAGGGTCTTTTCCAATGAGTCAACTCTTCGCATAAGGTGGTCAAAGTACTGGAGTTTCAGCTTCAGCATCAGTCCTTCCAATGAACACCCAGGACTAATCTCCTTTAGGATGGACTGGCTGGATCTCCTTGCAGTCCAAGGGACTCTCAAGAGTCTTCTCCAACACCACAGTTCAAAAGCATCAATTCTTTGGTGCTCAGCTTTCATCACAGCCCAACTCTCACATCCATACATGACCACTGGAGAAACCATAGCCTTGACTAGACAGACCTGTGTTGGCAAAGTAATGTCTCTGCTTTTCAATATGCTATCTAGGTTGGTCACAACTTTCCTTCCAAGGAGTAAGCGTCTTTTAATTTCATGGCTGTAATCACCATCTGCAGTGATTTTGGAGCCCCCCAAAACAAAGTCTGACACTGTTTCCCCATCTATTTCCCATGAATTGGGTTCAGAGAATTGTGGCTGTCATATAGATTCCTCTGAGTCATATTATTTCATAGAACTGTGTGTTCACTGTGATATTAATATGACAGGGGTTTTAGTTTAAATCAGTAATCATAAGTAGATTTAGCTTTAGTGATACAGCTGATATTTTAATAAAAAATAAGGTCCTATAAAATATCTGGGGAACATTTGGCTATATAAAAGAAAGTATAGTCAAATTTTTGTTATTAATATCATTAATAGGATAGATTTACACTGGTGATCTGATAAATCTTGCCTGATCTCTCAGTAAAACACATATAAACACCCTGTGAAAAATGCTATTTGACACTCCCACCTGGGAATACTTGGTACTAATGAAAGCTTTCCAAGATAGGTTTCTAACATTTTTTTTCCCTTTGTTCTTATCTGATTCACATTTTAATAACTTGAATCAAGGAGGATAATGAAAAACTGGCCACCAGAGGTATCACAACTTACTCTCTGGAAATAAAACCAATATATCATCTAAATTCAAAGAATATTTTTAAAAAATTCTATTTCTGAACCTGAGTACTTTTAAGCCTGACAAGTATGAACAAGGTAATGATCTTTTAGTGACAGTCATGAGATAGACTGCGTGAAGCAAAGAGAAGTAAGGAAATTCGACTGTAGTGCAATAAAGCAGCTCATTTGTTATTTTCAAGTTTCTTCCTATCTCAGTAGTCATAGCATCAAGGATTGGTCTAACCATGGGAGTGTAGTAGATTAGCATGATCTCACAGAGGTACTCCTTGTGAATGGCCTAAACTCTGATGAGTCAATTCAACAAAAATTAAGAGGACATCTCATTTATGTCAGGCCTTGTATGGGAGCTCACAGTCAGAGCTGCTATTGTCCTGATGACAGTAGGAGGAGTAAAAGAGCATAGGAATTCCTTTATATGTAGTAGTGAGGCTTTTGAGTATTGACATGGCCTTCACCCAACCTAATACTGCAAACAGCAGTGAGCTAACAGCAATTGTAATCTCCCAGGAGCCTCATTCTGCATCAGCTATGCTAACCACAAAATTTGGGAGAACTAGGAAACTCTAGTTCCTATGGGTGGTGGGTGGGGGCGGGCGCTACATCTACTTGCACATTTGTATCTTTATCTCATATATTGTTTTTACTGTTCATAATCTGCTAGTAAACTGAGGCAAAATCAAAGTGCAGCAGGTGAAAATCATTTTAACCATGTTCTGATTGAAATAGATCTTCATGGTTCACTTTGGCTCACATTTTTCTGGGTGCTCCTGAACATGCAAGAACATGGGTTTTAAATGGCAAATACTTAAGCTTTGACATTTGCTGTTCAATTTACACCCAAAGATTTTATTTTGGTCAACATAATGAAAGAAATCTGTCAAATAGATTTTTTTTTAATTGAAACTGACCCCAATTCATCATGTGATTAATTACATGTGAACACAATATAGGAGTTATGTACAGGGCTTCCCTGGCGACTCAGGCAATAAAGAATCTGCCTGCAGTGTGGAAGACCTAGTTTCAATCTTTGTGTTGGGAAGATCCCCTGGAGAAGGGGATCTAGAATTCTACCCTGGAAAATTCTATGGACAGAGGAGCCTGGTGGGCTACATACAGCCCATGGGGTCACAAGTAGTTGGACATGACTGAGCGACTAACACTATAGATTTATAGACTCCTCAGCTTTCTCTTTGATTCTGTATGACTCTTTTTTTAAGACCACAGTATAATCAATTGCAATATAAATATAAGCTTTTCTGGCTCACATTTTTGATATTTTAGATGGTATATTGGGTTCAACAAGTAAAAATCTTTTTATCTGGAGATAATTTTTTAATCTAATTATAGTATATTTGATCTTTACATACAGACACACTATTTAAAGAAAAAAAATAGAGTAAGTGTACTATATGCTTAGCTGGTGAGTACACTCTAGCCTCTGAAGAAAATGTCCCAGGGCCTTTTTCATCTGCTGTTCCTAATCTGGAACAGAAGAGTCAAATTATTTGCCCAAGATAGTAAAGAGGCCATCAATCTAGTCTAGATTATAACTGAAAATTCTCACAAAGTACTCTTTTCTATTTATACTATGTGCTAAGTAGTACGAATATATTCACCATATTTGAAAAACTAGTTTATTGAAATGCTAAAAGCCAAACTTGACAAAGGCAGGGAATGCCAAACCTGAAACATAATCATTATCAAAGCTAATCATATCACTTTTATATAAAGATAAATTGTAGTTTACTAGATAGGTTTATTCATTAGAATAAATATTTTTATCTACTTATATGGTTACTTCCCATTATTCAAAGGAGTGGAATACCAAAAAGGATCAAACCTAGTCTTGGACACTATATAAATTTACCAAGAAAACTTAAAATTCTCAAACTAAACCAGAAAACTTTGCAACCCCATGGACTGTAGTCCACCAGTATCCTCTGTCCAGGGAATTCTCCAAGAAAGAATACTGGAGTGGATTGCCATTTCCTTCTCCTGGGCATCTTTCTGACCCAGGGATCCAACTTGGGTCTCCTGCACTGCAGGCAGATTCTTTACCATCTGAGCTACAGGGAAGTCCAAAGTCTCATTATATTATTTAAATGCTTAGAGCAATATTTACAGTTAACTTTCAGTCAAATTCTGGAGACTCTCCTCCAAAGTCCTAGAGTCCTTTAGTGTAATTCTTTATTTAAGCAGATGTTTTATTTGTTAAACATCTGTCTTAAATTTATCCAAGGCCACTGCTAGCTGGCTTCCCAGGTGGCTTGGCGGTAAAGAATCCACCTGCCAATCAGGAGACATAAGTTTGATCACTGGGCTTGGGAGATCCCCTGGAGAAGGAAATGGCAACCCAATCTAGTATTTTTGCCTGGGAAGTCCCATGGACATAGAAGCCTGACGGGCTACCATCCATGGGGTCACCGAAGAGTCAGTCACAACTTAATGACTAAACAGCAACTACTTGACTTATCCATTGCTAGCCTATCTGGTATCTGTGCAGATAGAAAAAGTACCCATTCTGGGTAATTAATTAGGAAAAGGCCTTCGTTTTAGTAGAAGCACTCCCATGGACACGGTGCTTGGTGAGCTGAGCCCTGGCTGGATTTGAGTCCCCACTTATAGCCCCAACTGGTGCCTTTCTACTGTATTTAGTTTTCATAAGGGTCCTGAGTTCACCCTCTGCTATATGATCATTATTTGCATTCTCAGTTTTTAAAAAATTCTTGTCCTTTCGTAAGAAACACCGGATAACCAGTGGATTCCTTACCCTTATTTTAAATATCTGCAGCCAGGATTCTAGCTTTATACATGCTTTTATTTATCAAGAAAAGGACAGCAGCAAAAAGACAAAGCTAAACTCTTTAAGGGATAACTTTGCAAAATCTGGAAATTTAAAGAGAATAAAAAAGCAGAAATCACCACTGGGACCAAACAACGAAAACTTTTAAATATTTTAGCTTAAATTCAATCCCATGAAGGTACACATGAAATATTTATACTTTAATGTCCCCAAAGTAGTTTAATCTCCTCTGCCAAGCCACAACCACAGCAGAGTACTATGCCCCAGGGTTGGGCAACGTGCTGAACTCAGCAGGTTGGGCCCAGTTTCCACAGACAAGAGCCTGTGTCCTACAGGCTTAGAGGAAAAGTCTATAAATGAGCACCTCCCTCAGCCCTCACCTGCAGAGTTCTCTTAGAAATGTTAAAGAATTTTCTGTTTAGATCTCTGGATTTATTATTCCTTCATTGATACTAGTGGGAGAGTCAGTATTTGCAGAATTACTACACAATTGCTATACACATACACGCACAAACTAATAACCAATTGTCACCAATTTTGAAGTACCCTCTATAATTAAAGTTATAAAGTTGCTTCAAAATTTAACTGTTACTAATAGCTAGCAATGAGAAGAGTTTTTATAATGGAAGGCTAGCAGAGTAAATCAATCTTAATTCATTTATCAGTTACTCAGAATAACACCATGATAAATAATTATCACCTAAAGGTGACTGGTTGTACCATTTCCTTTCAAGTGATATTTGTGACATATTATCAGCATACACAACTTAAAAGCTTACACATGTTTTTCTCATTTGTGTAATCTAATCAAAGGTGCAAACCCTGGATCTATGCCAATGCAAACCCTCCCTTGTTACCGAGTTGCAGCCTGCACGGTCCATCTGGAGTTGCTGGTCTGCTTGATGTCAAACGACAAGTCCTACCAGCTCAGAAGATGAAAGGATGTTCAGGCCACGTGTCTGGGGATGACAGTTCTCTTTGTGATGAACCGCAGAGTCACAGCTTGTTAAATAAGCCTGTGACAGTGATAAAAGACAAAGCCATCAGTTCATAGCAGAATATGGGCTATCTGCCCACGACAAACCATGATATCTCTACTCACACAGGCTGACATTTCATAAAGCATTCCCACAAGTGGTGGCTAGAAATAGTCTCTGAAGACAGCCCTAAAAGAGAGTAATAGCTTGACGCTTATCTTCGAGCAAATGAATGGAAAAAACCTGGAGTGCACAATGTAGTTCTCTTAGCCTCAAAGATAAAGGTGACTTCCTACTTAGAACATTTTTTATGGTAGGCCTATGTCACATAGGCTTAAATGTCACATAATATTAAGAATTTGAGCAGTGTCATAAAGATGGCTATGAGATCTTTGCTTTTAAAGACATGTTGATTTTAACCCCCACTTCTATTCTCATAAGTCCATAGGCCCACTTTTCATGACTGCTTCTGTTTATTCAGAAACAATGTATCTATTAACCAAATAATATTAAAAGAACAATAATAAGACCTGTTAACTAGTCAGTGCTTACAATGTGCTAGACAGAGTGCTAGTCACACAATAAACAGCTCAATGAATCCTATACTCCATCTATCATCTACAAAAAACTGGATGTACCATTTCCTTTCAAGTTAGAGCAGTATTGTAACTGTTTTGCAAAATAGGAAACTGAGACCCAGAGAAATAATTTACCCAGGTTAGTCCATGGATGATTCAAAGATTGGAATGTGAGGCTCATAATTTACAATTTCTATCCCACCAAAATAGTAGCAAATACAGTGGACCACATTATAAATATATGGATAAAAAAATGTGAGGTCTAAAGCCTTGTACCTCATTTTTGATGAACTGAGAGTTGAAATTGTTAGGTCCAGTTATCTTAGGTAAGTTCAGATATATCAAATATAACTGACATATCTAATTATGCCAGAGAAATATCTTCCAGATGTTTTGCAGATGGTTATTCAGAATAAGAAAACATTTAAATAATATTCAGGGACTTCCCTGGCGGTCCCATGGTTAAGACTTTGCCTTCCAGTGTAGGGTGTCTGGGTTCAATACCTAGTCAGTCCCTAAGATCCCACATGCCTCTTGGCCAAAACCCAAAATGTAAGACAGAAGCAATGCTGTAACAAGTTCAATAAAGACTTTATAAATGGTCCACATCAGAAAAGTAAATAAAGTAACGTTCAACCATCCCTTTTCCTTGACTTCTTTTCCCCTTCCTCCTGTTTCCCTAGTTTCTTTCTAGCCATCTTACTTTCCATGACCCCATTGTTTTTCACCTGATTCCCTCACACCTTAGGCTGTCCAGGATGCCTTTGAACTTTGGTCCCTTGTCTTCCCGATCAGCCATTTTACACACACACACACACCCACACACACCCATACACACCCACACACCCCTTAAAAGCAGGGTGTTAAGTTCTATTTAATCACAGAACGGTTTCACATAGTTCAATAATTATTTTATATATGTAAATTTTACCTCTCTTCCTTATACATTTCTTGAGAATGTAAATGGGTCAGACGCTTCCTTTGTCCATGTATCAAACTTTGCAGAGCCTTGGACAACTGGAAGACACTCAGTGAAAGGTTACCCAAGTGAAGTGCTTTTTTAGTAAATGGATTCAAAGACCAAAGAGGAGACTGTACCCCTGATGTTAGGAAACAATAATACCTGACAAATATAAATTCTGAATAAGCTCTCAGTAGCAATAGAAGTTTGCTTTGGAAAAAAAAAATGACTTTATGGTACACTAAAATTGAAAAAAAAAAAAATCACTTCAAACCAGTGGTTCCTACTGTTCTAAAGGGATTGCTGCTATTTTGGTTTTGATAGCCACCTTAATTCAACATGCTAATGATAGGCTTGTAATAGAATTTACAGACATATTAGGATGCAAAGATTAGGACCTAAGAATACTGTTTTAATTATAAAATGACAAAATAAGAAATTTTCAGGCTGGAATTGAACTTTTAGGTTTAAGTATCTAATCTTAACTGATTCCCATCTTCATATTTCAATCAATTCAATGAAATCATACATACACACACGTGCACACACACACACACACACACACACACATACATGAGAGAACGGCTTCTCTGGTGGCTCAGTGGTAAAAAAAAGTCTGCCTGCCAATGCAGGAGATGTGCGTTTGATCCTTGGGTTGGGAAGATCCCCTGGAGAAAGGAATGGTTACCCACTCCAGTATTCTTGCTTGAAGAATCCCAGGGACAGAAGAGCCTGGTGGGCTGCAGTCCATGGGATTGCAAAATGAGCTGGACATGACTTAGTGACTAAACAACAAGAATATTTACGAGAGAGAGCGAGAGAAGGAGGGGGAGTGAGGTGGAACTTGAAATGCCAAGGCATTTCAAAAATATTTTCAGGTGATTTTGATGTGTATTCAGAGTCAGCAGCGATGCAGTTTAATCACAGATTAGTTCTAGAGTTTCTTGTATAACATGCCTTCCCAAGATCAAGCAACCTATTTTTTTTAACACCTTCAAGCAACAGAACAGTCAGTATACATCGTTACGCTCATGAACTAAAAAACTTGGTCACTTGTAATATGTAGTAATTACAACCAGAAATTAACCTCTGATTAAAACATACAAGGCTTTATATCTCAAAATTAGTGTACTTTAAACATTTACTTCATAATTTTAAAAAATATACTAGATAATATGACTTTAAATCCAATTTCTTACTCTCAGTGAGAGAACTGGAGAAATCAAGTGGAAAATGACTAAGAAAATATTCTCAAAAAGAAAACAACAGGAAAAGGAGAACAAGAGATTAAGTTGGAAAAATAATCACTACCTAGCACATTATTCTTCATGTTTGATCATATCCTTTGCTTAATTTTCAACAGCCAGCTTCAAGTCACAAAAAAAGAACACTAGAAATCTGAGTTGTTTAAGAATGCTGGCCTGCTTGATAAACTTATTTGCAAGTGAAATGAACTAATACTTCTCGAATATCTGCTATGTGAAAGACACTGTTAGAAAAATGACTTCCTGAAAGGCCACAGGACTAGTCAGTACATGGAGGCCCTGACAAAACTAAAAAGGCTTGTTGAGGAGGACTAATCAGGTTTGAAAGAGACCAGAGACAACTTATAGCTGGAGACAGAGACAGAAAAACCTATCAATGAGTGGAATGGTGAAAGCTATGAACAATGATTCTAAGTGGGATGGGAGCTTGGCCTCCTGTCATAGAAGAAGAATAAAGATCATTAGAAAATATTAATAATTACCCACTTAGGAAGACAACCTTCTGAATGATTTGATAATATTGAACTAATGATTTCTATCTTTTCTTTGACCAAGAATCATATTATTATCCCCAAATGGAGTTTACAGAAAGGATGGGAAGGATGATATTGCAAGTGGAAGATAATGTGAATTTCAGTTGTAGTTATTTTTAAAGTTCTCCTGGATAGGGCCCAAGAAGATCATCAGACACTGTGCTATATATAATCAAAGATATCAAAGGGATTAAGGTATTCTTTTCCAACAGACACATTCATAAGGAGATAATAAGGAACAATAAAGTTCAACTCTCAGAAAAGTTGTCATGAGATTACAGAATATTAAATGCATAAGAATTTGAGTTGTTCAGATAATACTGTCTCTGAGTCTCAAAGAGGTACAGATCCCTTCAATTGAAAAGAACAGAAATCTGAAGGCAAAGAATCTCATATAACTCAAAGGCAACACTCCAAGGGAGAAGCATTTTGTCATTAAATGCTTAGAGGCAGGGTCCTAAAACAGTCATATTAAATGATTTATTTGTTAGGAATGGGATATTTGGAAAGGATAGCTAGGTTTAGGTACTTGAACATATGCTGAATAGTTTGGGCTTTATTTTAGAAAAAACGGGGACCCATGAATATAAAAGTGTTAGTCACTCAGTTGTGTCCGACTCTTCGTGACTCCATGGGCTGCAGCCCACCAGGCTCCTCTGTCCATGGAATTCTCCAGGCAAGAATATAGACCCTCCTTTTAGAGGGAAGGTACTTATGATCCAAATAGTATTAGAGAAAATTGACTTAATAGTTTATATAGGATTAATGGGAGGGGAGAGAAATTGGAGCACTGAAAATCAGTTGGGAAATTGTCACAAGAGACTAAACCTAAGGGTCTGAATTTGGATCATGACAGTGAAATAGAAAGAAAAGGTCCCATGCAGGAGGTATTCAATGAGTGAACTGAGATGTTGCAAATGCTTCTTATTAACTTCAGTACTTCTATCATTGAACTGTGATCAGAAGTCTCAAATAAGTTGATTTGGTGAAATATTAGCTCAGTTGAAATGTATGACAATTTATCACTTAAAAGGTCATACAAGTCAAACCTGAAAAGCTTTCTTATCTGGATATAATTATTCAAACACAATTTGGAAGCAGCATTTTCACTTAGATGCTGCCTAGCAAAATATAGCCAGCCCTCTTAATTAGGCCTTTTCACCCGTGGATCTCATCCAAGTCAATAATGTTCCTTGGCCTCTGATGTCCTTTCCAAATACTAGCTGACAAGGAGAGAACCCTCTGTCTGTACTGAAGAGAGAAAATAGCATTAAATTCTAAGTCAACACAGATTCATTACCATTTAAAAGGATTTTGAAAACACAAAGGTTATGAATTTAAAAGCTCTACTTAGCTGGTCCCGTGCTTTAGGTGGAGGTGTCCAGAGAGGTCAGCTTTGTAGGCGGCAAGAGCAATGACAGTAATGAGAAAAAGAAACAAACAAAAACTGTAAAAGTCCTTAAAACAAGACAAAAACTATTTAACTTCTGGATTTTTCCAATAACTCAATATTTTCCAGGTAAATTCTGTTTATAGGGAATAGTTGAAATTTTTATTACCTAAAATACCTGAATTTTAGAAGAGTATATCCCCTAATTATTTTCCAAAGATAACTATTGTTAGATGGTGTAGGTAGAATCTTCATTTTGGTTCTATTTGCCTTACCTTCCCTGAAAGGCCCAGGTTCATAAGGTGTAACTTTCTCATTCATCAGTCATCTACTCTGTAATTTGTTCTATGTAGAACATTCTGGGATTATACAGGCATCTTCAGAACATCCTCAGAGATAATAATCCTTCATGGAAACGTGACATCTTAAATTTGGAAAATCCTTTTGAAATTATGTAGCCACCTCCCACTCAAAGTGCAAATACCTTCTCTGACAAAGATATCCCTGACAGAAATTATCACCCAGACTGAATGCTTGCAATTATTCCATTCTATAGCAATCTACTCAAAAAAAGTCTTTCTTCTATATTCCTATCTAAGGCATTTGTAAAGTTGTTGAAAAAGAGCCAAATGCTAACTCCACAGTACTGGAGACCTATTAGAAACATCACAATTCCATTATTTATTTATTTTTTCTTTTGTATTTGATTGTATCTCATCACCTTGCCCACAATGACATAAGAGATTTTAAGACCTAAGTTATTAGCTACTTTTAAACTAAAAGCATTTCTAAACAGAAAAATCCAGGTGCTCCATCTAAGGAATTCTCATCTGCTGGAAGGCATTCTCATCTCATTTTCTATAGAAAACCATGAGATTTTCCAGTCATACCATTTTATTTTCAAAGTGCAAACAACTGATCTATTTAATAATTTATTCTAGAATTTTTGCAAGGCTTCATATTAAATTCTGCAGATACATATTTATGTTATAATTTATTGATTCATTCAGTTAGATAAATATCATTAAGCATCTACTTTATACCAGCTACTGATATAGGTTCTAGTAATGTGATAGTACGTATATTCTCTACGTTCTATGAGCTTACAGGCTTATAAGCAAAATCAAAATTTAAATAGACAATTTAAACACATTGGTAGAAGAAATAAGAAAGGATCATTTATTGAGGCTAATAAAGGTGTTCTAGAGGATTTTAGATCTCAACTGAGATACAATCAATAGGTGGTAGTTAAGTAAAGACAAGGATAATCAATGTGGAGGAATCAGCATGTTTGGAAGTCCTAATGATAGATTTTCAGTTCAGTGAAGAAGGTCAGAGTATGTAGAGAGAGGGTGTTGGACTAGATTGTAGGGAAGGTGGTAGGGAGGCTGTCAGAAGAAATGAGACAAAAGAGAAGGGTACACAGAGGAGCCATAACAGCCAAGGAAAATACTGTGAGTATTTAAAAGATGCTGAGATAGTAGAAATGAGAAAGGTTGAAGGAAAGCCAGGGCAATGTGGTGGCATGAATGTCAAAGGAAGACCATTTGCAAGCAGAAGTCAATTATGCCTCAGATGTATTTTAAGAAATTAAGTAAGGGTTTGGGAAGGGTTTATTGGATCTAGCTACACACAGGCTCTTGGTAACTGGTGTGAACAATATCAGTGGAGGCAGATTTGCGAAATCCTAATTGTTATGGGCTGAGGAGAGACTGCAAGAGGAAATGTGAATATAAGTATAGAAAACCCTATGGATAACTTTACTGTGAACAGAGGATTAGGATAATACAGTAGCTAGGAAGAAATTTCAGGGGAGCATTTTTTTAAGCATAGAAATATTAAAGTTAGAAAATGTTTAAATCTGGGTATAGAATTATACCAAGGAATAGAATTAGGTATAGAAAAAGGAACAAAATAACTTATATAACAAAGATTTAAGAAAGAATAAGATCAAGATCAAGTAAAATCATGATAGATAAGAAAAGATACATTTCATTTTAAAAGGAAGAAAGGAAAAAAAGATGAATGTACATGCATGGAAGTTTATAAGTTTGCTCATAGCTATAGGAAATCAGGAAATACTAATCTGATGCTTTCTACTTTCTCAACTGCTTAAATGGAGATATATGTTTAAATTCAATGTTTACAAGAGTGGAGAAGGCCTTGGAGGTTGAAGGCCTGGAGGTTGGAATGGCTTGTTTTCCAATTCACTGGAAATCTTGAGAATATGAAAGCATTGACACACCATAAAAGTATTATCTAGTAGCACTGAAGTCTCATCTGGGGATGATAACCATAAAGCAATGACTTGTGCAGTTTTGTGAAACTTATCCATCAGGGTCATTGGAGAGATTGTGGACTGTTAGAATAAAGCAAACATTTAGATTAAAAATGTCTAAGAAACATTGGCTAAAGTAGAATAATGGTGAGGGTTATTGGAGTTAAGATCAAAATACTAAGAGACTGAGGTAGCTGAATGATTTGTTATTGTGGAGGCAGATGTCCCTCAGCATGATGGAAGAACTGGAGTGGAAAAGAAGCCAGACACTAAAATCTCCAGTGAATGAGGAATACACACACACACACACACACACACACACACACACACACACACACAGAGGTATGTATGTATATATGCAAATATAGTAGGGTTGTGTATGGCAGCAGTGAGGACTGAGGAAGAATGGCTTGTATTATTCAACGCCAAAGATGGGCTGTTACAAGGAAATAGAGAAACAATGTCTTGGACTCAGTAATTGAAATCCTGACAGGAGCAGACCTTGAGATGTGGGTGAAATAGTCTCCTTTTGAGGAGTCTGCAGAAGAGCGGATGTGGGTGATAACATTTTACTTTATTTTAAAAAGTAGAAATTGGAGTTGCAGATCCAATCTCTGATTCCTCTGGGTTTGATCAAAATGGATGATAAGGCATTTGAAAGGTGACTGAGGTGTCCAGGATCCTCAGTTGTGAGTGCTAAATCATTATAAGTGGTTGCTTAGCGGCCACTAGCAGGTGTGGCCCTATCCCATATTAAAGACATCCCATGTCTACACATGGACATCACCAGATGGCCAACACCAAAATCAGATTGATTATATTCTTTGCAGCAAAATATGGAGAAGCTGTATACAGTCAGCAAAAACAAGACCGGGAGCTGACTGTGGCTCAGATCATGAACTCCTTATTGCCAAATTCAGACTTAAACTGAAGAAAGTAGGGAAAACCACTGGACCATTCAGGTATGACCTAAATGAAATCTCTTATGATTATACAGTGGAAGTGAGAAATAAATTTAAGGGACCAGATCTGATAGACAGAGTGCCTGATGAACTATGGACGGAGGTTCATGACACTGTACAGGAGACAGGGATCAAGACCATCCCCATGAAATGAGAAAAAGCAAAATGGCTGTCTGAGGAGGCCTTACAAATAGCTGTGAAAAGAAGAGAAGCGAAAAGCAAAGGAGAAAAGGAAAGATATACCCATTTGAATGCAGAGTTCCAAAGAATAGCCAGGAGAGATAAGAAAGCCTTCCTCAGCGATCAATGCAAAGAAATAGAGGGAAAAAACAGAATGGGAAAGACTAAAGATCTCTTTGAGAAAATTAGAGATACCAAGGGAACATTTCATACAAAGATGGGTTCAATAAAGGTCAGAAATGGTATGGACCTAACAGAAGCAGAAGATATTAAGAAGAGGTGGCAAGAATACACAGAAGAACTATACAAAAAAGATCTTCATGATCCAGATAATCACAATGGTGTAAGCATTCATCTAGAGCCAGACATCCTGGAATGTGAAGTCAAGTGGGCCTTAGGAAGGATCACTATGAACAAAGCTAGCAGAAGTGATGGAATTCCAGTTGAGCTATTTCAAATCCTGAAAGATGATGCTGTGAAAGTGCTGCACTCAATATGTCAGCAAATTTGGAAACTCAGCAGTGGCCACAGGACCAGAAGACGTCAGTTTTCATTCCAATCCCAAAGAAAGGCAATGCCAAAGAATGCTCAAACTACCGCACAGTTGCACTCATCTCACACACTAGTAAAGTAATGCTCAAAATTCTCCAAGCCAGGCTTCAGCAATATGTGAACCGTGAACTTCCAGATGTTCAAGCTGGTTTTAGAAAAGGCAGAGGAACCAGAGATCATATTGCCAACATCCGCTGGATCATTGAAAAAGCAAGAGAGTTCCAGAAAAACATCTATTTCTGCTTTATCGACTATGCCAAAGCCGTTGACTGTGTGGCTCACAATAAACTGTGGGAAATTCTGAAAGAGATGGGCATACCAGACCACCCGACCTGCCTCTTGAGAAACCTTTATGCAGGTCAGGAAGCAACAGTTAGAACTGGACATGGAACAACAGACTGGTTCCAAATAGGAAAAGGACTATGTCAAGGCTATATATTGTCACCCTGCTTATTTAACTTATATGCAGAGTACATCGTGAGAAAGGCTGAGCTAGAAGAAGCACAAGCTGGAATCAAGATTGCTGGGAGAAATATCAATAACCTCAGATATGCAGATGACACCACCCTTATGGCAGAAAGTGAAGAGAAACTAAAAAGCCTCTTGGTGAAAGTGAAAGAGGAGGGTGAAAAAGTTGGCTTAAAGTTCAGCATTCAGAAAACTAAGATCATGGCATCTTGTCCCATCACTTCATGGGAAATAGACGGTGGGGGAGACAGTGGAAACAGTGTCAGACTTTATTTTTGGGGGCTCCAAAATCACTGCAGATGGTGATTGCAGCCATGAAATTAAAAGACGCTTACTCCTTGGAAGGAAAGTTATGACCAACCTAGATGGCATATTAAAAAGCAGAGACATTACTTTGCCAACACAGGTCTGTCTAGTCAAGGCTATGGTTTTTCCAGTGGTCATGTGTGGATGTTAGAGTTGGACTGTAAAGAAAGCTGAGTGCTGGAGAATTGATGCTTTTGAACTGTGGTGTTGGAGAAGACTCTTGCGAGTCCCTTGGACTGCAAGGAGATCCAACTAGTCCATCCTAAGGGAGATCGGTCCTGGGTGTTCATTGGAAGGACTGACGCTGAAGCTGAAACTCCAATACTTTGGCCACCTCATGCGAAGAGTTGACTCATTTGAAAAGACCCTGATGCTGGGAGGGATTGGGGGCAGGAGGAGAAGGGGATAACAGAGGATGAGATGGCTGGATGCCATCACTGACTCGATGGACATGAGTTTGAGTAAACTCCGGGAGTTGGTGATGAACAGGGAGGCCTGGCGTGCTGCGATTCATGGGGTCACAAAGAGTCGGACACAACTGAGCAACTGAACTGACTGATATTAAAGAATGTTCTTACTGATATAAAGGACAAACCAGACTAGAAAAGTGTCATTCTGACTGAGAAATAATTCTTTCTCACTACTGGTTTTAATATAACACCATGTTCCCTGCTGACTCACCAAGACTCTGTCATGCACCCTCACCAACACATGTGTCTTTACGTGTGGCTTCTGGCTTGCATCATTTCCTTTTGTTGGTCTAGTTTAAACATCTGTGGAGTTCTCTGTTCTCAGCCACTGCACCAGTATTAAGTGCCGTACTAAGAAACAGAAATGTAAGATAACTTCACTTCCTTCCAAGGAAATTAGAAACCTAACAGATGACCAAGTAGATCTTCTCAAGGCTCTCTGATCTGAAATCTTATAAGCAAACAACTGAATTTAAAAAATAGATGGTAATTGCAATTTGTCTGGGTGTGCTCAGTTGTGTCTGACTCTTTGTGACTCCAGGTACTGTAGTTCTCCAGGCTCCTCTGTTCATGGGATTCTCCAGGCAATGATACTTGAGTGGGTTGTCCATTTTCTTCTCCAGGGGATCTTCCTAACACAGGCATTGAACCCATAGTCTCTAGCATCTCCTGCACTGGCAAACAGATTCTTTACCACTGTTCCATCTGGGATTTTTCTTTAAAACCCTGAATTTCCATGATTCTGTGATCCAGACTTAGAGTAACACTATCTTGCTCTCCAACATGCTCCAGACTATTGTGATTTTTTTTTTTTTAATTCTAATCCCTAGTATAGAAGTGGGAATTAGGCCTCTTGAGATTATGGGTCAGAATACCTATAACTCTTTGAAGCTGATTGTATTTTGCAAGCCTGCAGAGCTTGATAAGCAAGTAAGCATGGATGAAATATATTAATACAACAAATTTTCTCTGGACATGAAGTAAACATTTATATGCTCACAGAAAAAGAAATATTTCTACACTCTAAAATGACAACTTACTTAAACATTTTACTTCTTTCATTCATTCATCTTATAAGTATTTTTAAATGATTACTATTGGCAAGGAAGTTGGAAGGGTACAAAAAAGAAATCACAAAAATGCAATTATAAAGATGATTTTCCCCCATAGTGAGGAACAGATGTGAATGTGAATAATTATCATTTGTGAAAAATATTTTAAAGGCCTTAGGAATCTCGGCGTAAATTTAGCTACAATATTTAATGCTGACTGTGGGGATTATAATTACTGTTCTCAATTTTTTACATACTGATAGATACAAGAAACTGGCAGCAATTTTTCTCAGTGATAGGCTGGTAGGGAAGAGTTGGAAGGAGAATAGAATATTTACCAAGATCTCTGTAGGTGGGAGGCATGCATGATTTTTAAAAATTTCCAAGGGATTAGTACACAGTACCGCCCTCCCCCTGCCCGGAAAACCCCATGGATGAGCCTGACAGGCTACTGTGCTAGAGTCTCAAAGAGTCAGACACGACTAAATGACTGAACTACCACACCACCACCACAACCACCACACACATGAACAGGCACAAGTGTGCATCTTTTGAGGACTTCTGGGCAAAACAAATAAAAACTATACTGAGATATTTCCTTATTCATAATTTGGGAAGACTGTCTGGTGGCTAAGAGATTATTGTTGGGTTTAGATTATTATCTAGATTATTATTAATCTAATTAATATTTAGATAATTATTGTTGGGTTTTAATTAAACTTAAGATTTAGAGTTCACTGCTTCTTATTAGAGAGTTTCCAAACTAGAAAATATATTTAGTTAAAATTTTTAATGATTAATGACAAAATACATATCTAATTTTCTAATTATTATAAATATTTTTAAAATACAGATTAGATCCTGTGTAGAAGAGGGAAAGTAATGTGAATTTCAGGTTGAAACTGTATAATGAGTTTATGAAATATAAACTGAAGAAAAAGTTGTAACAGAAAACTAGACCTAATTGGGTGAATATCTTGAATGTTATTGATCAAGAAAAAAATTCTTAAATATTTCAAGGTGCTCATTGCTATGGATTTAATGAGAGGAAAGGCTTATCTACCACATATAAGACAGCAGTCAGTCATTTCAGTCAGTTCAGTTGGTCATTTGTGTCCAACTCTTTGCGACCCCATGGACTGCAGCATGCCAGTTTTCCCTGTCCATCGCTAACTCCCTGAGCTTACTCAAACTCATGTTCATTGAGTTGTGATGCCATCCAATCATCTCGTCCCCTGTCCTCCTTGTGTAGAGTCTTCTGTTGTGTTGTTGGAAGAGGGTGTTTGCTATGACCAGTGCTTTCTCTTGGCAAAACTCTGTTCGCCTTTAACCTGCTTTATTTTTGTACTCCAAGGCCAAATTGCCTGTTACTCCAGGTATCTCTTGACTTCCTACTTTGGCGTTCCAGTCCCCTATAATGAAAAGGACATCTTTTTCAGGTGTTAGTTCTAGAAGGTCTTGTAGGTCTTCATAGAATCATTTAACTTCAGCTTCTTCAGCATTACTGGTAGGGGCATCAGTCAGTCAGTTCAGTCGCTCAGTTGTGTCTGACTCTTTGTGATCCCATGAATCGCAGCACTCCAGGCCTCCCTGTCCATCACCAGCTCCCAGAGTCCACCCAAACCCATTTCCATCGAGTCAGTGATGCCATCCAACCATCTCAACCTCTAGCGTCCCAGAGTTTACCCAAATTCATGTCTACTGAGTCGGTGATAGCATCTAACCATCTCATCTTCTGTCATCCCCTTCTGTCATCCCAACATCAGGGTCTTTTCAAATAAGTCAGTTCTTCACATCAGGTGGACAAAATATTGGAGTTTCAGCTTCAACATGAGTCCTTCCAATGAACACCCAGGAATGATTTCCTTTAGGATAGACTGTTTGTATCTTCTTGCAGTCCAAGGGACTCTCAAGAGTCTTCTCCAACACCACCATTCAAAAGCATCAATTCTTCAGCACTCAGCTTTCTTTCTAAGTCCAACTCTCACGTCCATACATGACTACTGGAAAAACCATAGCCTTGACTAGATGGACTTTTGTTGACAAAGTAATGTCTCTGCTTTTTAATTTGCTTTCTAGGTTGATCATAACTTTCCTTCCAAGGAGTAAGTGTCTTTTAATTTCATGGCTGCAATCATCATCTGCAGTGATTTTGGAGCCCCCAAAAATAAAGTCAGCCCTATATAGACTTGGATTACTGTGATATTGAATGGTTTGCCTTGGAAATAAACAGAGATCATTCTGTCATTTTTGAGAATGCATCCAAGTACTGCATTTTGGACTCTCTTGTTGACTATGATGGCTACTTCATTTCTTCTAATGGCTTCTTGCCCACAGTAATAGACATAATGGTCATCTGAGTTAAATTTGCCCATTCCAGTTCACTGATTCCTAAAATGTTGATGTTCATTCTTGCCATCTCCTGTTTGACCACTTCCAATTTGCCCTGATTCATAGACCTAACATTCCAGGTTCCTATGCAGTATTGCTCTTTACAGCATTGGACTTTACTTCCATCACCAGTCACATCCACAACTGGGTGTTGTTTTTGCTTTGGCTACATCTCTTCATTCTTTCTGAAATTATTTCTCCACTGATCTCCAGTAGCATATTGGGCACTTACCAACCCAGGAAATTCAACTTTTTGTGTCATCTTTTTGCCTTTTCATACTGTTCATAGGGTTCTTGAGGCAAGAATACTGAAGTGGTTTGCCACTCCCTTCTCCAGTGGTTTGCCATTCCCTTTTCCATTGGACTGCATAGAAGATAGTAGTAGAATCAGCTTTATTAGTCCACTTTTCCCAAGTGCAGAATAGGATGTTGATGAAATGCTTTATGAGAGTGAAGGGAGAGCTGTTTAATGAGAAGTCTCATGCTGCAGGCACTGGAGGAGGGTGAGATAGGCAGGAGGTTTAGACTTGGAGCTCCAATGGTCAAGTGTTTAACAGAAGAGTCCTGTGTTCTTTTTTTTTTTTTTTTAAATTTTTTTTTTTTTATTAGTTGGAGGCTAATTACTTCACATTTCAGTGGGTTTTGTCATACATTGATATGAATCAGCCATAGAGTTACACGTATTCCCCATCCTGATCCCCCCGCCCACCTCCCTCTCCACCCGATTCCTCTGGGTCTTCCCAGTGCACCAGGCCTGAGCACTTGTCTCAAGCATCCCACCTGGGCTGGTGATCTGTTACACCATAGATAATATACATGCTGTTCTTTCGAAACATCCCACCCTGTGTTCTATAAGCATGCTTATCTGCCCTTGTTAGTCATATTGCAAAAGCAGGCATGTAGGGTCAAATGGAAAGGATTTCTATACTTGCTGTGATTGCATGTAAGAGTTAAGAAAATATCCAAAATATTCTCCATGTCCATTCACCTCTGTGTGACAAGGCAAAGCAAATCCACAATTTCCAATACAGTTAACAAAAATGGCCTTGCCTGCTTATGGACTTTTCTATCCTCTCTTTTTCTTCCCACCACTCTCTTTTGCTTTCTTTATTCTTTCCTTAGTCCAATATGCATGTCTACCAGATCTACAGAGTTCATTTAGTTTATGCCATATAGTTTATGACAAAAAGCAAGAAAAAAGGAAAACTGGGTCCATGAAAATACACATATGTATATGTAAAACAAAGTAATAATGACAGAAATAGGATTCAAATGATGACTTATAAAGTTAAAAATATCAGTACTTAGGAAATATAGTAAAATATATTTCATTTACAACAGTAACAAAAATATAATTTAAGAATAAACATATGAATATTGTGGATTTATAGTAAAATAAAACTAATAAAAGAAAATAAATTTTATTATGGCATATAAAATAAAATTTGAAAACATGGAGGCTATTGAATTATAAATTTCAAAGTTGTAAATATGTTAATACATGATATATTGATCTATAAACCTAATAAGTTGTTAAATCCCAAAGTATTAATTGTGATATTTTATTAATACCTAAAAGGAATAATCTCCCATTCTAATTTTTCCCATGTTTTCATGGATATTCTTATTTGTGCATTATATTAACTTATTTTTAGGATTATTACATCAAATCACTAAGCAAATAACCAATTTTTTTGATAAAAGATTATGCAAAAGTTTAAATGTAGAATGCAAAGAAAAAGACATAAATAAAAATGGCCAAGGAATATTTGTAAGGTACATTTGTAACTTCTGTCATATGAAATGCAAATAAGAACATATGTGACTTGCTTCTCCATCCCAGAATGACATTTTAAACCATCATAATACTCTGTTAGTAAGGGTATGAGGTCATGGTGTCCTATGCTGCTGGTTTGAAAGGTTATAAAGAGCAAAATCCTTAATCTTTAATATAGTGACTTCCTGCCCCTTCCCCTGTGCCCCAGCAATTCAACTTTCAGGAAATTATCTGAAAGAAATAATTGAATGAAAAAAAACAGAAGATATTTATGAACCTATTTAGAATACAACACTTCACAGAGAATAGGTCATCAATCAGCATTTTAATGGATTAGGGACAGTTATTTTACTCCCCAAGTCTCTATTTTTCCACCTTTGAGATGGGATCAAAATCACTATCATTCAGGATTGCGGTGAGGACAACTATGATGATGATTACACAGAGCTTATTCTGCACAAGGAAAGTAGTGTTTGATAAGAGCATTTAAAGAAAAAGATACATAAATACATTGTTGTTATTGTTTAGTCACTAAGTTGTGTCCAATTCTATCGGGACCCCATGGACTGTACCTTACCAGGCTTCTCTTGTCCATGGGATTTCCCAGGCAAGAATACTTGAGTGGATTCCCATTTCCCCCAGGGGATCTTCCCAATCCAGGGATCAAACCTGGGTCTCCTGCATTGCAGGCAGATTCTTTACAATCTGAGTGTTAATACTTGATATATGTTGATCTAGAAATTGAATAAATTATTAAATCCTTCCTGCATTGGCAGGAGGATTCTTTACCATTGAGCTACCTGGGAAGTCCATATAAATATATTATTTATGCATATATAAGATTAAACATTTTTGTATGTGCTTATAGACTGTTTCAACAGAATATTGTTTTATTTTCTATTCAAATATAGCTTTAAAATGTTTTTAACTAAGCTGTTTTAAGTCATTTATTTTTTCCCTACATAAATAGAACTGCTGGAAATGTAGCTGTGTCCCAGGACATTTATCTTTTGCTATGTAGGTGAACACATCTTAGTAAATTATAATCTGGGGAAAAATGAAATTGTTAAATATTTAATTTCCCTACAGCCTCCCCAGCCACTTGTTCTCAGAACACACACACACACACTCACTCACTCACACACATTGTACTGAGGTATACAGTAGTATTTAGTCTCATGCTCTACAACCTACTGTTTTTTATTTCATAAGCTTCTCTGAAATCATCTAATGTATCCTCATGATTGCATTTATGCCTAAAATTGATATCTTTAGTGCATACATTGTCACTGCTTTAGAGCAAAAGAAAAGTATAGACTATGACTCGAGACTGACTGCTTCAAGGAAGGACAGGTGTATTGTTGGCTCTTCTGTTCCATTTCTTTGTGTTCTTGGCAGAGCTGCTTGCCCAATATAGCAGCCTGGGACTGTTTGATTGTTTACACACAAACCTCATTTTAGTGTCTTACAAACTACACTGAAACCAAAGTCACACACAGCAGTGACACAAGTTAATTACCCCATTCTCAACAGTGTCAGAACACAGGGTAATGTGGGAGGAAGGCTACTTGAAGGAGAACTCTATTTAAACTTCTAAAGACAGCCAAAAGTAGGTTGTTTACTCCTGTTATCACTAACCAAAGAAGGACTCAACCTCTCTATAAACTCCACTATTTAAAAGTCTTTCTGCAGCTTGGTGTATTTTAACCTAGAAACAATGCAATCCAGGTGCAAGCATTGTGTCTCCATTACATTCTTCAACAAATACAGAATTTATGGATCATCTCTTAAAACATAAATTGAAAAAAGTAAGTGATTTTGAGTTGACATAAAATGTTCCCAAATTTCCTACTGACTAACCAAGACTATTTCTTAACAAATTTTTTAGATTTAAAATTTCTAAAGCTGAACTTTCAGGTCACATTTTCTTGGATGAATAAATCCTCCTAATTATTCCAGTCTCCTCCAGAGTGAAATATAAGCAATGTGCTGCTCTATTTCCAATGTGGAGGTAGAATTCCTTTGGGTTTTGGTTCTGTTAGCTAGAAAGTAAGCCACAGTAACCATAAGTTCTTGCCCTGGCTCTTTTTGCCCGACTACCTTGAAAACCCTCTAGACTATTGGAAGTTCAGAATATAAGGTTAATAATAATCTGAGGAACTGAATAGAATTGGTAAGAAAAATCACAATAAGATGTGCCAGAATGGGTTGTGCATTTTGGTAACCCTTGTGTTATGTGGAATGCTGAGCAAAAAGTCATTTTTCATTTTAATAGTTAGCTTCTGAAAAGAGTACATCATATACCAGCATTAAGATGAGAATCAGAAGTCTCCAATGATCTCTGGGAGATCAGATGTCTCACTTAGATAAAATGAGACATTAAGATGAAATTACTTTAGCATATCAGGTTTGGAAAATGACTTTTCTGTTTCTTACTGTAATTCTGGAGTCCATTCACTTGGAATAAACTGGGGCACTGACAAATAAAATGGCACTGTGAAAAGGGCTATAGCAAACCTAGAACCCTCTGGGGTCTAAACTGAAGATGTATGACAACTGAAGCATAAGAAGAAGCAAATTGTGTATATAGGAACATTTACATTTAAGAAATGCTGTAGACTGTCCCTGAATTGCAGTAGATGTGGATCCATCTTGAAGATATTCATGACCTGGAATGATCACTCCAGCTCCCAAAATCATCCATATTGGAGCTGAAATATCTTGCACATATTTTGGACAACATAAGTATCTTTGGAATTGTTACAGTGAATTGTCATGTCTTGGTTGAGAGACAGAGAACAGGAAACACGATAGGTAGCAGAGAATGACTGGATAGGACAAAAAATATTTGTTTAGTTTGTTCCCACAGGGAATAATTCATGGATAACTAAAAATGTTGAATTTTTAAATTATTCAGATGAAAGAGAGCATCTAATTCTTTTATATTGCTATCACTAATATGATTATATCAGTTCTAGATATGGGTAGTTAATTTGGAGCTCAAATAGTCTAGCTTCCTATATGATATTTGAGGAAGTCAAGTGAAATAATTTGCACAACAATTTGCACAATCACATGCCCAGAATCAAAAATGGAATCCATATATATTCTTCCACTATAAAAGGTAGTCAAGAGGCTTGATCAGGACTTAAGAGCCCTAAGTGAAATTTTACTAAAAATATAGATACATGCACAAACTGCTAGGCAGAATAATAGTCCCCTAAAGATATCCACATTCTAATCTCTAGAAGTTGGAACCTGTGAATATATTACCTTACTTGGCAAATGGGATTTGCAGCTGTGATTAAGGATATAGACCTTGAGATGGGGAGATATCATGGATTATTCAGGCAGATGCAGTCTAATCATATGAATCCTTAAAAGTGGAGAATAGTCAGTGGCTATAGTCTGTCAGAGTGAAAAAAGATCGGAGAGTTGCTGGCTTTGAAAATGAAGGGAGAGAGCCATCAGTTCAGTTAAGTCGATCAGTTCTGTCCAACTCTTTGGGACCCCAAGGACTGCAGCACGCCAAGCTTCCCTGTCCATCACCAACTCCTGGAGTTTACTCAAACTCATGTTCATCAAGTTGGTGATGCCATCCCACCTTGGTCCCCTTCTCCCACCTTCAATCTTCCCCAGCATCAGGGTCTTTTCCAATGAGTCGGTTCTTCGCATCAGGTGGTCAAAGTATTGGTGTTTCAGCTTCAGCATCAGGCCTTCCAATGAATATTCAGGGCTGATTTCCTTTAGGGTTGACTGGTTAGATCTCCTTGCAGTCCAAGGGACTCTCAAGAGTCTTCTCCAACACCACAGTTTAAAAGTATCAATTCTTTGGTGCTCAGGTTTCTTTATAGTCCAACTCTCACAGTCATACATGAATACTGTATATAACTTTGACTCGATGGACCTTTGTTGGCAAAGTAGTGTCTCTGCTTTTTAATATGCTGTATAGGTTTGTCATAGCTTTTCTTACAAGGAGCAAGTGCCTTTTAATTTCATGGCTGCAGTCAGCATCCACAGTGATTTTGGAGGCCAAGAAAATAAAGTCTGTCCCTGTTTCCATATTTTCCCTTCTATTTGCCATGAAGTGATGGGACCAGATGCCATGATGTTAGTTTTTTGAATGTTGAGTTTTAAGCCAAATTTTCACTCTCCTCTTTCACCTTAATCAAGAGACTCTGTAGGTCCTCTTCTGTTTCTGCCATAAGTGTGGTGTTATCTGCATATCTGAGGTTATTGATATTTCTCCCAGCAATCTTGATTCCAGCTTGTGCTTCATCCAGCCTGGCATTTTCATGATGTACTCTGCATATCTGGTATTTCCATCTCTTGAAGCATTTTCCATGGTTTGTTGTGATCCACACAGTCAAAGGCTTTGGTGTAGTCAATGAAGCAGAAAAAGATGTTTTTTTTCTGGAATCCCCTTGCTTTTTCTATGTTTGCAATTTGATGTCTGGTTCCTCTGCCTTTTCTAAATCCAGCTTGTACATCAGAAGTTCTTGGTTTATATACTGTTGAAGTCTAGCTTGAAGGATTTTGACCATGACCTTGCTAGCATGTGAAATGAGTGCAATTGTATGGTAGTTTGAACATTCTTTGGCATCATCCTTCCTTGGGATTGGAATGAAAATGACCTTTTCCTATCCTGTGGTCACTGCTGAATTTTCAAGTTTGCTGGCAAGTTGAGTGAAGCACTTTAACTGTTTAAGATTGTATTTTTATGATTCATCAATTCCTATTTTTTAATTTTTACCATGTCTATGTAGTTATATTAAAAACATTTTTCTTTTTAGCAGAATATTCTTTATTTCAATCTAACAAGCATAATACTTTAATTAAAATACCAATTCCATTTTCCTTTAATGTAATTATTGATAAATTTGTTGTTGTTGTTTGCTCACTAAGTCACATCCTACTGTTTTGCAACCCCAAGTGTGTAACCTGCCAGGATGATCTGTCCATGGGATTTGCTTTCCCTGGCAAGAATCCTGAAGTGGTTGCCATATTCTTCTCCAGGGGATCTTCCTGACCCAGGGATTGAACCTGTGTCTCCTGCATTTATAGGTGGATTCTTTACCACCGAACCACCAGGGAAGCCAATTACTGACATTTGTTGTTGTTGTTTAGTTGCTAAATTATTTCCGACTCTTTTTGACTCCATGACTCTAGCCCACCAGGCTCCTCTGTCCATGGGATTTCCCAGACAGGAATACTGGAGTTGGGATTTTCCCAACTGAGGGATTGAACCCATATCTCTTACATCTCCTGTATTCCATATCTCTTACATCTCCCTTATGTTCTTTACCACTAGTACCACATAGCTTTAAATCTGCGATTTTACTATTTTCTCTCCATTTTGTCTCATTCATTCTTTTGTTTCTCCTTTTAAGTTTTTTTTTTTTTTTTGCAGGATGTTTTTATTATTTTCCCTTTCTATTACCTTGGAATTATACATTTTAAAAATTACTCTTTTAGTGCTTACTGATTAATGATTCAGCCTTATTACCAATAAATACAGATTTTTAATAGTTTCACTTCCCTGTAATGCTAGCATCTTAGGACACTTTTAAGAATTCACCTTCCATGTTTGGATCATTGTTGTAACGCATTCTAAGTTTGTATTTATGCTACAAACTTTATGACATTAAATTATTCTTTTATACAACCAGTATATATTTATACAAATATTTACCATTCGTAATGCTCTTAATTCCTTTATGTGTTCCATTTATTTGCCTGGAATTATTTAACTTCTGTTTAAGAACTCCTTTTATATGTTTCCTAATGCCTTTTAATGATGTTCTGTTAGTTTTTCCTTGCTGAAAACAGTTTAATTTCATGTTTGCCTTTGAAGAATATTTTTCTAAGCATATGTTTCTAAACTAATAATTATTTCAACACTTTAAAAATATCAACTACTTACTTTCCAACTTCCATTATTTTTGATGAGAAGTCATCTGTCAGTCTTATTTCTGTTCTTTAGGGAGTAATATCTTTTTTATTAATTGCCACTTGTCAGACTTTCTCGGTGGTCTTTAGTAATCTGCAACTTGATTATAAAATTCATAGTAATATATTTTTAAATCTTGTTTGTGGTTTGCTAAGTTTTTATCTGTGTCGATGATGTTGAGCTGCTTTATGAAATTCTCAGCTAACATTTCTTTGAAAGTGTCTGTTCTCCCCCATTTACATGTATATTGGACTTTTATAGAGTCCCTTATGTCTACTATGCTCTTTTTTTGTTATTCTGTACTTCAGACTTGTTATTTCCTATTGACCTGTCTTCTACTGTCTAAACTTAGGTCAAAACTGTTCATTATTTTATTAATTTTCAAATGTGTTTTTCTTCACAATATTCATTTTATTCTTTTTTTTTTTTTTTTGGTCAGGCCTAGAATGTTTTTTTTTTTTAATTAATTTATTTGTTCATTTTACTTTACAATATTGTATTGGTTTTGCCATACATTGACTTGAATCCATGGGTGTACATGTGTTCCCCATCCTGAACCCCCCTCCCACCTCCCTCCCCATCCCATCCCTCTGGGTCATCCCAGTGCACCAACCCTGATCACCCTGCCTCATGCATCGAACCTGGACTGGCGATTCATTTCACATATGATAATTTACATGTTTCAATGCTATTTATAGTATATTGAACGTCTCCATGTTACCAATTTTCCATATTGCCCATAACTTCTTGATTAGTCACATCATTGACTTCTGATTTCAATATTAGGATCACCTGAAAGTCTGATTCTGTTGTCTGTTTTTCTTCTTGATTACTGACCATATGGTCTTATCTTTTTCATTATTACATTAAAAATGTAAATGTTCATATTATATATGCCATTTTTTTTCACCAGCAGTGTTCTAAGAAATGAAATAATCACTTTAATCCAATCAGAAATGGGGCAAGGTCAAAAGTGCACTTGATTATCAAGATTCACTCTTTTTCTACTTTGTCTTTATTCTTAGAGTACACCCACCAAGACCTTTTAATTGAGAGTCTGGAAAGGATTTTTCTTCTCTCCTCTGAGAGACTGTTGGAATTTTTGCTCTGTCTTTCAAAGTTTTTCTTGCAATTAGTCTTGTCCTGTGCAGCTTTTGAAAAGCAGTTATGAGAAATTTTGGCTATATGTTTGATTGACAAAATGCTTGTAAGGTTTTTATTGTGTTTGTTTTGTTTTGTTTTGTTTTAAGGCCACCCCACATGGCTTAAGGGATCTTAGTTCCCTAACCTGTGCCCCTGCAATGGAAGTTTGGAGTCTAAACAGCTGGACTGTCAAGAAAGTCCTCTCCAGCTGTATTCAGAATAAGCAAACATTCCCAGAGAGAAAAGCTAATAGAATATCAGCGTCAGTTCACTGCTTTCTCCAGTACCTTTAAAAATTAATTTATGGCCCTTTCCTCTAGCAGAGAGACTTCAGTAAATTTCATTAGTCGTTAAAAAATTAAATACAGTTTCTAACTTAGTTCTTTAAATACTCACCCTGCCCATCTATAAATTATGTTCTTGTGAGAGAAACTGGCCATGTGTTTGAGACAGTTTAAGTCTCCAGCCCTGGATGACTACTAAAAGCCCTGTTGGTTTACGAATCACTTCTCATTGGTTTTCTCTCTGAAGGAAGCCCAGATTCTCAAACTCTAGATGACACTCAAAATTATCACATGCTCCCATGAAAAGACACCTGAAAATTCTGAGCTCATCTCTGAATATTTTCCAAATTTTTTCTCCAAATATTTGGTTCCTCTAATCTTCCTTACATTCTCAGCTCTCTGATGTCTTTAAAATATGATTTGTATAATTTATCTGATTTTCTTGGGTTCTCACATTAAGAATGTTAGCCTTCTGAAAATTATTTCATCTTACCTGGAAATGACAGACTCCATAGATCTTCATTTTAATTTTAATACTAAAAAGAAGAGCAACTGTTCTCTAGTTTTCCATAGATTTGATGAGCTTCTGTTGTTTAAAATTCACAGCCTGATACATTGAAGAGGAAGTTTGTGACCACAATACTAAAAGACAGTATATATATATTTTGTCTCCTTTGCTGCAGTTTGTATTTTTTTTTTTTTTTTTTAGGTTCACCTCAAGCCAAACTCCTCTGGGATACGTTGTCTTACTGACAAGAGATATCTAACTTTCAGTAAATTCCTTGACATTACTCTTCTCTGCCATACTACTCAAAAATAAATATTTTCAAAGAGCTCATGTGTTCCAAAATATAAAAACATACCTATTGCCTGAAGTAGTTCAGATATGAACACGGGACCAGGGAAGAAAGGAGTTTGTCTCTTGCCAATTTCATCTCACCCTTATAATTTTGTTTCATAAGTCTCTACTAGCTATAAATTTCATGGAAGATAAGGAAATAGGTTTTTGAAAGAAGCAGTTCTTGGAATACTTTGGAAAATGTATAATATAGATCTCCTCAGTGCTATCCTGTTTCTGCAAACTGAAGACAATAAATAAAGGGGAAAAAAGTGCACCCAGAAATTAGTTTTCCCTAATAGCAATAACAAATTTATCCCACTGGATCTGTTAAGTTGTTCACTTGACTATTCTGGTTCTCGCTATACTTAAAATCCCTCAAGAACCAGAGTTGGGTGACAGACCCACGATCCTATTAATAAATTTTGTCTTCCCAGTTTAGGTAATGGTATACCTCTCAGCCTACAGGCAATCAGCCAGTGCCCCAAAGCACACAACTGAAGTATACAATTACTAATGTTAATAAAATGATGGCTCTTATTTTGAAAAATAGCTTATAGCAGTATTGATAATATTCCAGCAGCAGAATTTGGAAATCCAGCCACAATACCTTAATATAACATTCTGCATATTCAGGAGTATACATTTATCAATACATCACCACATGATTTATTCATAGCACTCACCCACTGTCCTCTAGCATTGATCTCAAGGCTGTTTTTTTTTTTTTTTTAGCTTTGTAGTGAAAACTCTAGAGCTCAAAATCCTGATCAAATGTCATCACTACACCAAATCAGAAATATGGCCCAGAGGGGTTAGGGTAAGATAAATTATTTGGGGCTTTAATTATAAAATCTTACCCAGAGCTAATATTGAAAAAAGGGGAAAAAACAACTCAGTGAGTCAGAAGATTTCCTGTAATTCTCCCCTCATCAGGGTAGATTGGTTTTATCCTTCTGAACCACTGATCCAAACATATGTTTTTTTTTAAGTGCTGCTGAGAGGGTGCTTAACCAGGGTGTGAGTTTAGAAATGAGGCTAATTTAAAAATAGAAACAACCTTGGAATGATAGTAGTGAGACCCTTACTAAATTGCTCCATTTTGTGTTAAGTTGCTTCAGTTAAGTGTGTGTTAAGTTGCTTCAGTCATATCCGACTGTATGAACTGTAACCCTCCAGGCTCCCCTGTCCATGAAATTCTCTAGGCAAGGACACTAGAGTGGGTTGCCATGCCCTCCTGCAGAAGTTTTTCCTGACCCAGGAACTGAACTTGTGTCTCAGTCTCCTGCATTGGCAGGCAGGATATTTACCACTAGTGCCACCTGGGAAGGCCATATCACTCCATTATCATTGTTAAATACTTAGAAAAGAACTCTGGTTTGGATGAGTAGTGGTCATCCAAATGTTACCATTTCTAACACCATAGGCTCTGAGGCATGAAAATGACTGTTTCATAAGCAAAAATGAAAAAAAAAATTCCAAGGAGACCACTGAAGTATTTTTGGTCAAATTATTCTTGGAGGGCATCTAATAAACAAAAGACCTCTGTCTATGTGGTGGAGTTGGAGATGGTGGTCAGTTCAGTTCAGTCACTCAGTCATGTCTGACTCTTTGTGACCTGGTGAACCGCAGCACCTCAGGCCTCCCTGTCCATTACCAACTTCCGGAGTTTACTCAAACACATGTCCATTGAGTTGGTGATACCATCCAACCATCTCATCCTCTGTGGTCCCCTTCTCCTCTTGCCTTCAATCTTCCCCAGCATCAGGGTCTTTTCCAATGAGTCAGTTCTTCACATCAGGTGGCCAAAGTATTGGAGTTTCAGCTTCAACATCAGTCCTTTCAATGAATATTCAGGAGTTATTTCCTTTAGGATGGACTGGTTGGATCTCTTTGCAGTCTAAAGGACTCTCAAGAGTCTTCTCCAACACCACAGTTCAAAAGCATCAGTTCTTTGGTGCTCAGCTTTCTTTATAGTCCAACTCTCACATTCATACATGACCACTGGAAAAACCATAGCCTTGACTAGATGGACCTTTGTTGGCAAAGTAATATCTCTGCTTTTTAATATCTATGTCTAGGTTAGTCATAACTTTTCTTCCAAGGAGTAAGCGTCTTTTAATTTCATGGCTGTATTCACCATCTGAAGTGATTTTGGAGCCCCAAAAAATAAAGTCTGCCACTGTTTCCAGAGATTGTGGTGGGGTGTGACAATTTGCTTTTAAAAGATACCAGAATATCTAGTTTCTATATTGCTTTATTCAAACAAAAATTTCCATCATATATATTTAAGAACTTGGACTGCTGATAAATTCAATCCTCATTTATATTTTTACACTTCTGTATTAACAGTATACACACATCTATATAAGAATCAAAAGTAATATATAAGAAAACAAGATCCCATATGCTTATAAACTGTTATTGAAGTTGACCCAGGAAATATCAGACTGTAGCTACAATCAGTTCAGTCTCTCAGTCGTGTCTGACTCTTTGCGACCCCATGAATTGCAGCATGCCAGGCCTCCCTGTCCATCCCCAACTCCTGGAGTTTACTCAAACTCATGTCCATCGAGTTGGTGATGCCATCCAGCCATCTCATCCTCTACAATAAATGTTCACAAAACTGACAGGATACCTTCTAGCAATGAAACATAATCTCTGAGTTTAATTAATTTTTAAGATATAACAATATTTTCATGAAGGTTAGGAAACACAATTTGGTAATCTTTCACGTAATTCATTGGTTAATGTTTGGAATTATAATCCAGGTAACCGTATAAATCATGATTAAACAAGAGGAGCAGAATGCTTTCCTTTTATAAAGGAAAAGTAAATTAAGTGATTTATTGTAGGGAACTGACTGACACTGTTTGGGAGACTGGCTATGCATGTCTGAAACTTGTAAGGCAGGCTGTCAGGAAGGTCAGACTGGAACACTCAGGCACAGGATAAAGGCCTTGTCAACATAGTTTCTTTTTATGAAAGCCTCAGCTCTGCTTTAAACCTCTTTCAGCTGATTGAATCAGGCCCTCCCATACTATCTAAAATAAATTCTATTTTTAAAGTCAGCTGATTATAGATTTTAATCCCATCTACAAAAATCTTCACAGCAACCCCTAAAATAGTGTTTGAAAAAATAACTGGAGATTAGCGAAATTGACACATCAAAAAGACTACTACAGTACTACATGTAAGTTTAAGTATTGGTTGATTTACTCAAATCTCTAAAAGCCTTGAAGATTTCTTATTTGATATTCAAACTCTGCTCCCTTTAAGAAACCACCAAATGTGGTATGTATTATATTCTCTGATCTTTCCTTCTTATCTGGCTTTCTTGAAAAGCAAGTTAAGTTAAAGAAAGCTCAGATCTTTCTTACTATGAATTTTTGTCTCAGGTTTAATAAATATAATGTGCAGAGGAGGTATTCCTGGATAAAGAATTTCCTATAACATGAAGCCATATGAAGGAAAGAATATGACTTTTCACTATTTCTCTTTTTAAAAATAAAAGTAGAAGGGATAATTCTGTTCACAAACTAAGTGCAATTGTCAATAACGGATAGCATTAACTCATATTTTGATATATTAAGAGAGAATTAGAGAACCTGTTTTTGTAATCCTTAATTAGTATTATAGGAATCTTAATGTATAGGAAGATAGGGGAGATTTAAGTTATTGAAGAAGGTACACTGTGGTCTGTCTCCAGCATTTTAGAATGAGTGACACAAGTTTCATTGTTTGCTTTTGGCTTTGTGATTTTCACTGTTTAAAATTGTGTGGTGCTCACTTTGACAGTATGTTTACTAAAATTGTATCAGCAATACAAACAAAATCAGAAAACCTCCCTATAAACAAACGTCCAAGACCAGATAGCTTGCCATATAAATTCTACAATACATTTAAAGAAGAGTTAACACTATCCTCTTAAAGTATTCCCAAAAATTGCAGAGGAAGGAATACTTCCAAACTCATTCTAAGAGACCAACATCACCCTGATGCTAAAACCAGACAAAGGAATCCCCCCAAAAAAGAAAAGTACAGGCCAATGTCACTGGTGACCATAGATACAAAAATCCTCAACAAAATACTGGCAAACTGAATTCAATAATATATTAAAATAATCATTCACCATGACCAAGTAAGTATTGGGATTTATTTCGTGTATGCAAGAATGGCTCAATATCTGAAAACCAGTCAAGGTGATACATCACATTAACAAATTGAAGAATAAAAATTATATCAACATCTCAATAGATTCAGATAACATTTTAGACAAAATTCAACATCCATTTATGATTTTAAATAAACTCCCAACAAAGTGGCTATAGAAGGCACATACTGCAATATAATTAAAGCCAGCTATGATAAACCTACAGGCAACATCATACTCAATGAAGAAAAAATGGAAGGTTTCTTTTTTACACCTGCTTTTTAATCTCTAATCCTTAATTAATGTCTGAACATTACATTCCTAGGAAACCTCCACTTGATGTGGGTATTAGTCTTCTTCTCTATGACTTCACTGAGTTTTCACTTCACAGGATCCCCACTTTCCTGGCCTCTGGCTAGAAAGCCAGGTTTTATTTCCCCCAGCCTGTGGCATACTGTTAATAATTGTGACTGCCTTTGAGAATGAGTGATGAGAGAATGGAAGGAGAGAATAAAAAGTGATAGACATCCTCTCCACACATTGGGGAACACAGTTCCTCTAGACAGAGAGAAGGGTTCACATCTTTATAATTGTAGAGTTTCTGGAGTCTGATCAAATATTGATTCCATTGCTGCTCCTACTGCCATAGGAATGCCTGGAGCTACAAAAGAGGAGAATGGATGGAACAAAAATATAGGCATTTTCCTTCACTCTCTCTGACTCATTAGAGGTTTCTCACTCCTCAGATCAGAGACTGAGGCCTTCCCTTGCCCATTTTCTGTCTACATGTAGGGCACTTCATCTAAAAGCAGCAAAATACATTGTTCTCAGGAAACATTATTTTAAAGTGAGCATGGGACATTCTCCAGTATGGTTCATGTACTAGGCCAATCTCAATAAATCTAAGAAGATTGAAACACTGTCAAGCATCTTCTTCAACATAGTGAGTAGTCACAGGGCTCAGATTTCCTTTGAGTCTTGCCTGGGGATCACTGGAAGAAAAACGAAATGGGAAACTCCCCTCCAGTTCAATAGTATTTCAAATTATGGTTTCTTTTTCCAATACACTCACTAATTATTTTTCAGAGCTCTGAGAGGGCTTCTGCCTGAATTGTATTCAAAGATTTTAGTTTCATTTAGTATGAGAGATAGAGTAAAAATTTCTTACTACATCTTACCTGGAACCAGCATTTACACAGGTTTTTTGTTGTTGTTGTTGTTTACTTAGTAAATGAAGTACCTTTCATACCTCTGAGTAGAATTTGTTGTTGTTGTTGTTGAGTCACTAAGTTGTGTCTGACTTTTGTGATCCCAGGGACTGTAGCAAGCCAGGCTCCTGTGTCCTCCACTGTCTCCCACAGTTTCTCAGATTTACGTCCATGGAGTCGGTGATGCTCATCTGCTGCCACTCCCTTCTCCTTCAATCTTTCCCAGCATCAGTATTTTTCCAATGAGCTGGCTTTAAGCATCAGGTGGCCAAACTATTGGAGCTTAAGCTTCAGCATCAGTCCTTCCAATGAATATTCAAGGCTGATATCCTTTAGAATTGACTGGTTTGATCCCCCTGAAATACAAGGAACTCTCAAGAATTTTCTCCTGTACCACAATTTGAAAGTATCAATTCTTTGGTGCTCAGCCTTCTTTATGATCCAGCTCTCACATCTGTCCATGGCTGCTGGAAAAACCATCACTTTGACTATATAGACCTTTGTCAGCAAAGAGATATCTATACTTTTTAATACAGTGTCTAGATTTGTCATAGCTGTTCTTCCAAGGTGCAAGATCTTTTAATTTCATGGCTGCAGTCACCATCCACAGTGATTTTGGAGTCCAAGAAAATAAAGTCTGTCACCGCTTGTACTTTTTCATCTTCTATTTGCCATGAAGTGATGTGACCAGATGACATGATCTTAGTTTTTTTTTAATGTTGGGTTTCATGCCAGCTTTTTCACTCTCTTCTTTCACCCTCATCAAGAGGCTGTTTATATTTTATTTTAAAGTGCATTTTGATCTTCAAAAGAGGGTCATTCCTCTGTATAGTTGAACTGTACAGATTTTTAATTTACAAACTTCAGTCTTTAGAAATTACAGCAGAAAAAGATGCATATCATAGATTTAAAATAATGAATCAGAGTCACAGATCAGACTACATATATAACAAAAATCTGATTTCTTTTTAGTTTAAGAGTTTGAAAATAATTGTCTTTCCCTGAATTCTCATTAATAAAAACCACTTATTATTGGGAACAGCTTGTGAGGCTATCATCAGATGCAGCTCATTATCTGGCCTTGCATTGCTATTATCCACTTTGGCTTAGCATGACTTATTCTTAGCAGGATGGCCGCTTCTGCACTGTCATCATCTAAGAGCTTTATGTGAGGTAGCAGGGTGACGGTGGAAAGAAACAATAGGTTTAGAGTGTGAGCGAACATTCAGACTTGAATTTTCCCCTTGAAAGGAGTTATTTCCCATCTGGCACCTTTTAGCTAAAAATATTAGATACTTGATTTCACTATTATCTCTGTTGCTGAGCCCCGAGGAAAGAAAAAAGAAAAGTTAGGTATCTATAAACTGGAAGACTTCTAGGTTCATGGGAACTGCAGGCTACCTGAAGAAGTATTTGGCATGCCTGGGTCCAAGTTGTCCAGGATCTCAGTTCAGTTCAGTAGTTGCTCAATGATGTCCAACTCTTTGCAACCCTTAGGACTGCAGCACATCAGGCTTCCCTGTCCATCATCATCTCCTGGAGCTCGCTCAAACTCATGTCCATCAAGTTGGTGATACCATCCAACCATGTCATCGTCTGTTGTCCCCATGTCCTCCTGCTTTCAATCTTTCCCAGCATCAGGGTCTTTTCCAAGGAGTCAGTTCTGTGCCTCAGGTGGCCAAAGTATTGGAGTTTCAGCCTCAGCATCAGTCCTTCTAATGAATATTCAGGACTGATTTCCTTTAGGATGGACTGGCTGGATCTCCTTGCTGTCCAAGGAACTTTCAAGAGTCTTCTCCAATACCACGGTTCAAAAGCATCAATTCTTCAGTGCTCAGTTTTCTTTATGGTCCAACTCTCACATCCATACATGACTATTGGAAAAACCATAGATTTGACTAGATAGACCTTTGTCGGCAAAGTAATGTGTCTACTTTTTAACATGCTATCCAGGTTGGTCATAGCTTTTCTTCCACAGAGCAAGTGTCTTTTAATTTCATGGCTGCAGTTGCCATCTGAAGTGATTTTGGAGCCCAGGAAAATAAAGTCTATCACTGTTTCTATTGCTTCCCTTTCTATTTGCCATGAAGTGATGGGACCAGATGCCACAATGTTAGTTTTTTGAATGTTGAGTTTTGAGCCAACTTTTTCACTCTCCTCTTTCACTTTCAAGAGGCTCTTTAGTTCTTCTTTGCTTTCTACCATAAGGGTGGTGTCATCTGCATATCTGAGATTATTGATATTTCTTCTGGCAATCTTGATTCCAGCTTGTGCTTCATCCAACCCAGCATTTCACATTATGTACTCTTGCATATAAGTTAAATAAGCAGGGTGACCATATACAGCCTTGACGTCCTCCTTACCCAGGATCTATAAAATGACTATGAACAGAACTCCCTGAATCAGGCAGCACAGTGCTGGACAAAGAGAATCAACTAGAACAACTGGGTTCTAGACCTGATTTTACCATAGAGCAATCAATGCCTTACCTTTCTATTGTGGGTTAGAATTTTCAAACACTCAAACTCCCATGGTCTCATTTGATCTTCCCAACCTTGTTTTCAGCCAAGAAGAACTCATTGTTTTCTCAGTTCTCAGGATGAGAAGCAAAGGCTTGATGCTGTTAACATCTACTCGCTGTTAATCTAAGATTCTTTCCACTTGAATGTCATTATTCATTTGTGTTTCTAGAAGACTCCGTTTTGTGATCTGTAAATGTAAAGATTTTCACTGAATTTTTTTCCAGGTCTTTTCAAGTTTTATCTAGTCACATTCTCACATTTTAGACACCTGTCACTTCATAAATAATTTATTAGGAAATTTTTCACAGCTGCTCAACCTATAAGACGTCCCACATTCTGTCACTAAGATATAAAGCATTTCTTCTGATCATAGTCCAGTGCATAATTACCAGCTGTGTATAAGGAGAGCATATTTCTTAGTACAGCATCTGATTTCTCACTGCCTGTGTGCTAAGTCATGTCCAACATTTTGTGACACTACGGACGGTAGCCTGCCAGGCTCCTCTGTCCATGGGATTCTCCAGGCAAGAATACTGGAGTTGGTGGCCAGGCCTTTCTTCAGGAGATCATCCTGACCAGGGATGGAACCTGCATCTCCTGTGGCTCTTGTTGTGCCACCAGGGAAGAGTCCAGCTTCTCATGTGTTTATAGAATTATGTAACTTGAGAACTGCAATCTATTTTACAGTCTATTAAATTTTGTTGATTTCAACTACTCACCCAAATTCTCTTGATTTAATTTGTCTCATTAATATAAACATCCAGTAGAAAGGCAAAAGATATAAATGGTCAATTCATTAAAGAAGAAAATAATTAGACCACATATAGATAGATAGGTACTCAGCCTCATTAATAGCCAAGTCAGTGCAAATTTAACAGTAAGACACCATTGTGCACACATTAGACTGGAAAAATTGTAAAAGATTAACAACATACCATGATGGTATGCATATACAGAAATGAGAACGCTCATACACTGTGTTACTTGAGTAACAGCTCATACACTGTTAAGCCTGATGGCTCAGATGGTAAAGAATCTGCCTGCAAAGTGGGAGACCTGGGTTTGATCCCTGGGTTGGAAGATCCCCTGGAGAAGAGAAAGGCTATGCAATACAGTATTCCTGGAGAATTCCTGGACTATGTAGTCCATGGGATTGCAAAGAGTCAGACACAACCGAGCGACTTTCACAACTTTCAAGCCCTTCATACTGTCTGGCTTATAGCAAGCATTTAAAATGCTTGTTAAACATCAATCAATAAAATAAACTGCTACTGCAAGTGTGAATTGTTTCAAATCTTTTGGAAAATTATCTGGAAATATCTAGAATCATTAAAAATTCACTTCAACTTTGAGTGTTGCTGCTTTTGGCAAATACCTCACAGAAATAAGAGCACCATTATTTAATAAAATATATGTAGAAGGCTGTTTATTTCAGGAAAAATGCTGAAAATAAAGTAATTTTTCATCAGCAAGGGAATGATTAAATAATTTTATCAGAGTCCCAAGAAAACAAGTCATGGAAATTTGAGGGAAGTTTATTCACAAAAGTGGTATTTTAAAAGTATAATCAGTATGAAAGCAGTCATAGATTTTATTTTCTTGGGCTCCAAAATCACTGCAGACCATGATTGCAGCTATGAAATTAAAAGACACTTGCTACTTGGCAGGAAAGCTATGACAAACCTAGACAGTGTATTAAAAAGGAGAGACATCACTTTGCCTGAATATTCATTGGAAGGACTTTTGCTGAAGCTGAAGTTACAATACTTTGGCCACCTGATGCAAAGTGCCGACTTATTGGAAAAGACCCTGATGCTGTGAAAGACTGAAGGAAAAAGGAGAAGGGGGCAGCAGAAGATGACATGGTTAGATAGCATCACCAACTCAATGGATGTGAATTTGAGTGAACTCTTGGAGATAGTGGAAGAGAGAGGAACTGGCATGTTACAATCCATGAAGTTGCAATGAGTCAGACACAACTTACCTACTGAAAAATGACAGCAAGGGAAAAGCTATTTCAATAACGTAGTTTAAATAGGAATAGATCTATTACCTTCCTGGGCTCCAAGTGAGGAATCTGACCAGAGCTCAGAAGGAAAGTGCAGTAGAGGAAGCCTCCTTGGGAGAAGTGGCCTTCAGCTGAGGGACACAGCCAGGCAGAGGCAACCTTGGATGGAGGGATCCAGGAAATAAATACCCTGCCCTCAGCCTTTTTCTTTCATCTCTTGCCAAGGCTGCCTATTTGTTACCTCAATCAGAACCATCCAAGAGCAAGGGAAGCCATAGTCTGCCTCCCAAAGTGCAGAGTAGACACAGGGGGAGAGGGAATCTAGGTCATCAAGCAAAAGGCATCTAACTCAATACTCATGTCAGATAATGACTGTGGAATAATACACAACAATGGAAATATTATGAACTTATTTCCTGGATCCATGTATGCTACATATTTGGGGAAAATGGAGTATGAAGTTTTGAATATGATTTAATTTTAAAAGCAATAATGATATGTATGTAAATGTATATGTGTGTATATATGTACATGCTAAGTCACTTCAGTCATCTCTGACTCTTTGCAGCCCCATGGACTGTGGCCCACCAGACCCTCTCTGTCCATAGAATTTTCCAAGCAAGAATATAGGAGAGGGCTGCCACTCCCTCCTCCAGGGGATCTTCCTGACCCAGGGAGTGAACTCTCATCTCCTGCATTGGCAGGCAGATCCTTTACCACTAGCACCACCTGGGAAGGAGTATGTATGTATACACGTATAAAAGTGTGTATATATACAAACATGCATGTGAATATATTAACTTTTTATATTAGTGTTTCTACAAAGTGCTTTGAAATCCATTAGAATGATAGGATGTCAGAAAGATTGTGATGGTGCTAAATGCACTTTGCATGTTCATGGCAGGTGATTAGTAATATAGATTGGTTGATGGAGATGGCTGAAATATTATTTGTAATTTGCATAAACTAAATTTTGCCTTGTAATAATGACTAAACAGTGTACAGGTAAATGAACCTTCACAAAAAGAAGATGCCAATTCTGTGTTTTTCTCATATCCACATGGCTGGAGTTGAAATGGAGCAAAGCATAATGGGATCTGACCTGCTTTTGAGTCAGGGAAATTTGACAATCATTTGTGTATGTGTGCTAAGTTGCTTCAGTCATGTCTGACTTTTTGCGAACCCATTGACTGTAGCCCACCAGGCTCCTCTATTCATGGGATTTCCCATGTGAGGATTCCTTTCTCCACGGGATCTTCCCAACCCATGGATCAAACTTGGGTCTCCTAAATTGCAGACAGATTCTTTACCATCTGATCCACCAGAAAAGCCCAACAATCACTTGTAGTCAACTCCAAAGTCAGGAATTCAATGAGGCCCTCAGCTCTGTGGCAACTTATCTCAAAGTCAAATTTTTACCCTCAAATCTGGGACACTTTTTAGATGTTATCAGGTAACAAATCTGATTTCTACTGTTCAGCTGAGACTCTCTAAATATTCAGGAACTTTTTGTTTACAGAAAGATTTTTCTATAACTATCCCCTCCCCCGTTTTTAATGGTGCGAATGTTTACAACACATTTCTCATTTTTTTAAGTATTTTCAAATGTCACTGACTTTCAAATATTACCTTTTTACAAAGCTACTTGTAGACCTTGCTGTTTTTAAAACACATGCCAGACTTGGACTTGCTAAAGATAACACACCAGGCTTGCGCAGCTGTTTCATCAGCCTTACCTGGGATCCTTTTCAAAATTCCAGGGCAGGACAGGAGTCCCACAAGCCTAGTGCCTGGAACATAGCCAGTCTCACAGCACTGAGTCAATACGACACACAGTCAGTCAAAAGTACACTTGATTCTTGAGTCTAAAAGACGCAAAACATCTGGTGTTCTGTCTTCTTTCTTTTTCTCTGTCTCTCTCTCTGTGTCTCTCAATCTCTCTCTGTCTCTTTGAGAGAAATATGGATGCTCTGGCATTATGGGCACAGAGTCTATTGGGAATAGTCCTAAGAGAGCCAAGGTTTATATGTAAGTGCCTGGGAAGGAACATGAGTCACACTTGGATCTTTTCAAGCCTGGCTGCACACGTGCTGAGCGTTAGCCATTATCAGTGCTGGTTTCTTTTTTTTTTTTTTTTTTTTTTATTTTTTTTAATTTTTTTATTAGTTGGAGGCTAATTACTTCACAACATTTCAGTGGGTTTTGTCATACATTGATATGAATCAGCCATAGATTTACACTTATTCCCCATCCCGATCCCCCCTCCCACCTCCCTCTTCACCCGACTCCTCTGGGTCTTCCCAGTGCACCAGGCCCGAGCACTTGTCTCATGCATCCCACCTGGGCTGGTGATCTGTTTCACCATAGATAGTATACATGCTGTTCTTTTGAAACATCCCACCCTCACATTCTCCCACAGAGTTCAAAAGTCTGTTCTGTATTTCTGTGTCTCTTTTTCTGTTTTGCATATAGGGTTATCATTACCATCTTTCTAAATTCCATATATATGTGTTAGTATGCTGTAATGTTCTTTATCTTTCTGGCTTACTTCACTCTGTATAATGGGCTCCAGTTTCATCCATCTCATTAGGACTGGTTCAAATGAATTCTTTTTGACAGCTGAGTAATATTCCATGGTGTATATGTACCACAGCTTCCTTATCCATTCATCTGCTGATGGGCATCTAGGTTGCTTCCATGTCCTGGCTATTATAAACAGTGCTGCAATGAACATTGGGGTGCACGTGTCTCTTTCAGATCTGGTTTCCTCAGTGTGTATGCCCAAAAGTGGGATTGCTGGGTCATATGGCAGTTCTATTTCCAGTTTTTTAAGGAATCTCCACACTGTTTTCCATAGTGGCTGTACTAGTTTGCATTCCCACCAACAGTGTAAGAGGGTTCCCTTTTCTCCACACCCTCTCCAGCATTTATTGCTTGTAGTCTTTTGGATAGCAGCCATCCTGACTGGCGTGTAATGGTACCTCATTGTGGTTTTGATTTGCATTTCTCTAATAATGAGTGATGTTGAGCACCTTTTCATGTGTTTGTTAGCCATAGGCAAAACACTCTCTGACATAAATCACAGCAAGATCCTCTATGACCCACCTCCCAGAATATTGGAAATAAAAGCAAAACTAAACAAATGGGATCTAATGAAACTTAAAAGCTTTTGCACTACAAAGGAAACTATAAGTAAGGTGAAAAGACAGCCGTCAGATTGGGAGAAAATAATAGCAAATGAAGAAACAGACAAAGGATTAATCTCAAAAATATACAAGCAACTCCTGAAGCTCAATTCCAGAAAAATAAATGACCCAATCAAAAAATGGGCCAAAGAACTAAACAGACATTTCTCCAAAGAAGACATACAGTGCTGGTTTCTGATGTGAGAAGCAGGAACTCCATAGCTGCTTTTTAAAAAGAAAAACTCATGTTTGACAAAGAATTTGCTAAAAGGATATTAAAATAGAACTCTTACTTTTTAACCTGTGGGAGTAGAGCCTTACATCGAGGATATTTGTTGGTACTTAGTGATGGATTTGTATCCATTTGCCTGAGGAACAATTCCTTCGGTTCTAAATTCTGATTACTTTACCTGAATGATCTACCAGATGCAAATTATACCCTTGACACTGTAAAATTATAACTTGAACTAAGTGTCTTATCTTATAATTAGTAAATTATGAATGTTGTGTTAATAAAAAAAATCTATGTAGCAAGTTAGACAATAATAGTGAATGAGATTGTCTAATAATTGCTTACTCTATTTTCATGATTCATCTTTGTAACTCTGGATGCCTGAAGGTAGTGGTATAGCTAGAATTTCATAAGGTGTCTGTAAGCTTTCATCACAAATAACAAGCTGATAATTATTACTGAAAAACTTGCACAAATCAGGTCAAAGTCTGAGAATATTAGCATCTTTCCATGTCTCCACCACCCACTACTTTAGAACATGGGAGGTTTCTATGCTGGTAGGAAATGGAGCAGAAAGCAAAACAGTAGCAAAATAGAGCAATAAAAAGTTAAGTAAATAGGTTAACTGTGGGGTAAATCAGAGACTGTGACTGTTTTGTAATGTTGGGGAAGTTAGAACAAATGGCCACCATATGATATGACAAACTTCCTGTGAATTACAGCCCAAAAGCAGAATGACAGATGGATACTAAAGGTAGGATGCTGCAAACGGGGGGAGGGGGAGGGGGTCTTTATCTGAATAAGAATCTTTCAACTGTTTTCTAAGTGCAGCATTGCACTCAATCCATTTTCTTCTTTACTCCTACAATATTACTAGTAAAGGGAATCTAGCGGCAGCAATTTTGACAGTGTCCTGTAACAGTAGGTTTGCAGATTGGAACCTACTGATAATCCTTATGGAGCTAATACTAAGTATTTGCTGGCAGCCCATGACTTAATACTGACCCATAGATAAAAATGCCTGTAATTTTCCCTGCTGCCTCTCAACACCACTGGTTTTCTCTCAGTGTCATCTGCCCTTTCACTAGTCCTCCCATACTGTGTTAGCTCTTAAGGAAAAGCAAAGAATTTGCTACCCAATTAGGAAGCCTGTGGATTCAGAGGTTTTCCTGGTGGCTCAGATGGTTAAGAATCTGCCTGCAGTGTGGGAGACCTGGGTTTGATCCCTGGGTCAGGAATCATTCCGTTCTCCCTCCCCCGGAGAAGGGAGTGACAACCTACTCCAGTATTCTTGCCTGGAGAATTCCATGGACAGAAGAACATGGTGGGCCACAATCCATGGGGTCACAAAGAGTCAATCCTGAGCAACATGAATTCAGAAGCAGAGGGATATATGAAAAGGTGCAAAAGCAAAAAATAAATAAATAAAAGTTATCTTAGGGGAAGTAGTATTTCACACTCCTAGATTGGGCTGATATGTCTACTTGGTGATCCACTGCCAAAAATTCCTCCTGAGCTAGTTGAAATTTCCACTTAGCATAATATTGGATCAAAAGCCAAAACCCTCTTGTTGGGTTTCAAAAATTACCATAAGTGTCCAGTCACTCTTGAGAAACTGCTAAGTAACAAGCATTTTGATAGATATTTTATTCTTACAATCAGCCTTTGAGTTATGATACTATTAATCAAATTTAAGATGCAGGCAAGCAAAAGCTCAGAAAAAGGTTAAGTGAATTACCAAAGCCAGGGTAATGGAGTCAAAATTCAAAGACAGATGTCAAGCCCTAGAGAGTATCTCTGCTGCTGCTTCTGCATTCTACATTGTCTTCTGCATTGTTAGCAGTGTTTCATATTTTAATTTGATTTAACTCAACCTTGATCCATTCATTTATCCAGCATTCAACAGGCATTTGTAGAGTGCTGTGTGGGATACTCTGTTACTTTCTGAAGCTTCCTGAGATTAGGTGCACTGGGGAATTGTTTGATGTGGGGGTGGGTCAGGTGATTGCAAACTGATTATTTAGCTCAGTGATTTGATAGGCACTTCCTGGTTTGGACCCCCAGGGACTCAGTGGGCTGAGAATTGGAAAGAACTAGGTAACGGAAAGTGAGAAGGTACTAGTGACTAGTTTTACCTCTAGTCACAGGACCATAGTCCTGTCTAACTCAATGAAACTAAGCCATGCAGTGTGGGGCCACCCAAGACAGTCGGGTCATGGTGGAGAGGTCTGACAGAATGTGGTCCACTGGAGAAGGGAATGGCAAACCACTTCAGTAGTCTTGCCTTGAGAACCCCATGAACAGCATAAGAAGGCAAAATGATAGGATACTGAAAGAGGAACTCTCCAGGTCAGTAGGTGCCCAATATGCTACTGGAGATCAGTGGAGAAATAACTCCAGAAAGAATGAAGGGATGGAGCCAAAGCAAAAACAATACCCAGTTATGGATGTGACTGGTGACAGAAGCAAGGTCCAATGCTGTAAGAGCAATATTGCTTAGAAACCTGGAATGTTAGTACCATGAATCAAGGCAAATTGGAAGTGGTCAAACAGGAGATGGCAAGAGTGAATGTCAACATTCTAGGAATCAGCGAACTAAAATGGACTGGAATGGGTGCATTTAACTCAGATGACCATTATATCTACTACTGTGGGCAGGAATCCCTTAGAAGAAATGGAGTAGCCATCATGGTCAACAAGAGAGTCCAAAATGCAGTACTTGGATGCAGTCTCAAAAATGACAGAATGATCTCTGTTCATTTCCAAGGCAAACCATTCAATATCACAGTAATCCAACGTTATGCCCCAACCAGTAACGCTGAAGAAGCTGAAGTTGAATGGTTCTATGAAGACCTACAAGACCTTTTAGAACTAACACCCAAAAAAGATGTCCTTTTCTTTATAGGGAACTGGAATGCAAAAGTAGGAAGTCAAGAAACACCTGGAGTAACAGGCAAATTTGGCCTTGGAGTACAGAATGAAGCAGGGCAAAGGCCAATAGAGTTTTGCCAAGAGAACGCACTGGTCATAGCAAACACCCTCTTCCAACAACACAAGAGAAGACCCTACACATGGACATCACCAGATGGTCAACACCAAAATCAGATTAATTATATTCTTTGCAGCCAAAGATAGAGAAGCACTATACAGTCAGCAAAAACAAGACCGGGAGCTGACTGTGGCTCAGATCATGAACTCCTTATTGCCAAATTCAGACTTAAATTGAAGAAAGTAGGGAAAACCACTAGACCATTCAGGTATGACCTAAATCAAATCCCTTATGACTATACAGTGGAAGTGAGAAATAGATTTAAGGGACTAGATCTGATAGAGAGAGTGCCTGATGAACTATGGATGGAGGTTCGTGACATTGTACAGGAGACAGGGATCAAGACCATAACCAAGAAAGAGAAATGCAAAAAGGCAAAGTGGTTGTCTGAGGAGGCCTTACAAATAGCTGTGAAAAGAAGAGAAGCGAAAAACAAAGGAGAAAAGGAAAGATATTCCCATTTGAAGGCGGAGTTCCAAAGAATAGCCAGGAGAGATAAGAAAGCCTTCCTCAGCGATCAATGCAAAGAAATAGAGGAAAACAATAGAATGGGAAAGACTAGAGATCTCTTCAAGAAAATTAGAGATATCAAGGGAAGATTTCAGGCGAAGATGGGTTCAATAATGGACAGAAATGGTATGGACCTAACAGAAGCAGAAGATATTAAGAAGAGGTGGCAAGAATACACAGAAGAACTGTACAAAAAGATCTTCATGATCCAGATAATCACGATGGTGTGATCACTCACCTAGAGCCAAACATCCTGGAGTGTGAAGTCAAGTGGGCCTTAGGAAGCATCACTATGAACAAAGCTAGTGGAGGTGATGGAATTCCAGTTGAGCTATTTCAAATCCTGAAAGATGATGCTGTGAAAGTGCTGCACTCAATATGCCAGCAAATTTGGAAAACTCAGCAGTGGCCACAGGGCTGGAAAAGGTCAGTTTTCATTCCAATCCCTAAGAAAGGCAATCCCAAAGAATGCTCAAACTATTGCACAATTGCACTCATCTCACACGCTAGAAAGGTAAATTCTCAAAATTCTCCAAGCCAGGCTTCAGCAATACGTGAACTGAGAACTTCCAAATGTTCAAGCTGGTTTTAGAAAAGGCAGAGGAACCAGACATCAAATTGCCAATATCCACTGGATCATCAAAAAAGCAAGAGAGTTCAGAAAAACATCTATTTCTGCTTTATTGACTATGCCAAAGCCTTTGACTGTGTGGATCACAATAAACTGTGGAAAATTCTGAAAGAGATGGAAATACCAGACAACCTGACCTGCCTCTCGAGAAAGCTCTGTGCAGGTCAGGAAGCAACATTTTGAACTGGACAGAAACAACAGACTGGTTCCAAATAGGAAAAGGAGTATGTCAAGGCTGTATATTGTCACCCTGCTTATTTAACCTATGTGCAGTGTACATTGTGAGAAACGCTGAGCTAGAAGAAGCACAAGCTGGAATCAAGATTGCCAGGAGAAATATCAATAACCTCAGATATGCAGATGACACCACCATTATGGCAGAGAGTGAAGAGGAACTAAAAAACCTCTTGATGAAAGTGAAAGAGGAGAGTGAAAAAGTTGGCTTAAAGCTCAACATTCTGAAAACTAAGATCATGGCATCTTGTCCCATCACCTCATGGGAAATAGATGGGGAGACAGTGGAAACAGTGTCAGACTTTATTTTTTTGGGCTCCAAAATCACTGCGGATGGTGACTCCAGCCATGAAATTAAAAGACACTTACTCCTTGAAAGGAAAGTTATGACCAACCTAGACAGCATATTAAAAAGCAGAGACATTACTTTGCCAACAAAGGTCCATCTGGTCAAGGTTATGGTTTTTCCAGTGGTCATGTATGGATGTGAGAGTTGGACTGTGAAGAAAGCTGAGCACCGAAAAATTGATGCTTTTGAACTGTGGTGTTGGAGAAGACTCTTGAGAGTCCCTTGGACTGCAAGGAGATCCAACTAGTCCATCTTAAAGGAGATCAGTCCCGGGTGTTCATTGGAAGGACTGACGCTGAAGCTGAAACTCCAATACTTTGGCCACCTCATGCGAAGAGTTGACTCATTGGAAAAGACTCTGATGCTCGGAGGGATTGAGGGCAGGAGGAGAAGGGGATGGCAGAGGATGAGATGGCTGGATGGCATCACTGACTTGATGGACATGAGTTTGAGTAAACTCTGGGAGTTGGTGATGGACTGGGAGGCCTGGCGTGCTGAGATACATGTGGTCGCAAAGAGTCGGACAGGACTGAATGACTGAACTGAACTGAACTGTGTGGGACACTCTGTTACTTCCTGAAGCATCCTGAGATTAGGTGCACTGGGGAATTGTTTGATGTTGGGGTGGGCCAGGTGTTTGCAAACTGATTATTTAGCTCAGTCATTTGATAGGCACTTCCTGGTTTGGACCCCCAGGGACTCTGTGGGCTGAGAATTGGAAAGAACTGGGTAACAGAAAGTGAGAAGATACTAGTGACTAGTTTTACATCTTTAATATAATCCCTAGATTACATAACCTTTAAATGTGTCAATTGAACTACATTTCCCATAATTCTCTACGTGTTTCTGCTTAGGGTGGGAAAAAAATCTTTTCACGGGAGATTTGGAAGGCAAGAGTGAAGCAGCAGCCATTTTTGTCTTCATGCTCAGGTCAGGGCATGTGGTTTTGTAATTCATGCATATTATTGCTTAGTTGATGGCTCACCTTGGGAGGAGTGAGTAGCCAGGCCCACAACTGCCTCACCTTCCCCTGATTCTCCTTCCGTGTTTCTGACTCCTGGGACAGAACTGTGCCTCCTTCCATGATAATTGGGCCTCAGCTTCTGTCCTCATAGAGTTATAATTGGCGGGTGCTGATAGATGCCAGCTGGTTCTTATACTTCTCACTTAGAGTCATCTTCTCTTCCAGACCATCTGCAACCTGTGCATTTCAATCTCCAGGATCCCAAAACAAAGGAAGTAGTCTTACTGAGACTGCTTTCACATTGTGTGAGATCAAATTTCTATATAAAAATCTGCTTCTCTTGTTCACCTCTCACCGATATACTAGGAAAGGAGGGATCGAAATATTTTCCCCCCTCACTTCTAGATTACATAACCTGACTGCATCTAATACTCTTGGAAACTCAACTGTTTAGCTGCCTCAGGGATTACGTGTCTGTGAGCCAGGAAGCCGGTTCTCACCAGACACCACATCTCCCAAATCCTGATCTTAAACTTTGCAGCCTTGGGAACCGTGAGAAGTAAATTTCTGGTGTTTATTAGTCACACTGTGATTTCAAGGGCCTATCCTAAGGCCCTATGAGCTAAAAAGTATCCCTCTGTATTGGGAGTCCAAATTTCTCTTCTGCACTTCAAACTTGTATATTGGGTTGTCTACTGAGAAAACCCAATTAGATGTACTATATACAAAATGAAGTGAAAGTTGCTCAGTCCTGCCTAACTCTTTGCGACCTCATGGACTACACAGTCCATGGAATTCTCCAGGCTAGAATACTGGAGTGGATAGCCTTTCCCTTATCGAGAGGATCTTCCCAACCCAGGGACTGAACCCAGGTCTCCCGGTTGCAGGTGGATTCTTTACCAGTTGAGCCACAAGGGAGCCCAAGAACACTGGAGTGGGTAGCCTATTCCTTCTCCAGTGGATATCCCCAAGCCAGGAATCAATTCAGGGTCTCCAGCCAGCATTGCAGGCAGATTCTTTGTACGACATACAAACTAGGATTTAGTTTCTTAAATATCAAACTGATTATTGCTCATCCCATACTTGAAAATACAAACTAATAGACAAATACCCCAAATATTCTCTCAATGTTTTTTTTTTTCTTTAACTGTTGGAACAACTGTCAATCCAGTGGTCAAGTCAGAATGCTAGCAGTTCTCTTTTATTCCTGGTATTCTTGTATTCTTTATATTCATTCACTCAGCCATAAAATTTCAAAACATTTATCAAATCCATTCATTTCTCTCCATAGCCACTATTTCAGCTCAAGCCACCCGTTCTCCAAGAATTATTAAGTGTGTGTATCATAAGATATAATGCAATATATGCTTTTGCTACATGTACATTATATATTAATTGGCAATAGATACTTTATATATATTTGCATGTATGATATCATGTTATACATACTTTTCTGGAACTTAATTTTTCCTTAATATCTCATAAACCACTCTTTATTTAGTGCAAATATGTGTTATGGGTGTACCATTAGTTGTTTAAATTATACATGTGATAGATGCACATAGTCAAGAAAACTATGAAAACTATGAAATATAGTTGCCTGCAGAAAACTATGAAATATAGAATAAAATGTTCCTTTTCCTATGGCCCCATTTCCATTCTGCTACTGCAATCACTGCTAATAAGTTTATTGCATTAGTCACAAAAAGTTTAATATTGTAACTTTAAATCCTGTGCTATACCTCTGTTTTTTCATCTGTCAACATTAAATATTATCTTATTTACTCCCATAAATAAAAGATGAGAATTCACTGCACTTATATCATCTTCCATTCCTCTACCACAAACTAGGCAACATTTTCTGATTTAGTTTTAGTTTTTCATGTATTAATTTTAACTTTAAACTATATTCTTAAGCTTTTATTTCTTCTTTTATCAACTTTTGACAATATCTACTGATCCCACTTTATGAAAAGTGAGAAAATTAATTAACCTGCTGATCTTTTCCTAGAACTTATTTTTCTCCATATCATATCACAATTTCCGTTGATTAAATCATTTTTCCAACACTGAGATTAATAATATTGCCTAGTATATTGAGTTACATCATTATAGTTAAATATGCTCTTTTTATTTCTAGGTTTCTTCTCAAAGGTAAAAACCAATAAATAATGTGTGTTTTACCCACATCTAAATATACCTATTTACTATATAACAAAATAAAATATTTGGACCATAAAAGGGGCAATAAAATGGTGTGTAGCTGAAGATTCCAAAAGACAAGCCTCATGGCTTCTCTTTTATTTTCATTTTGAGTATCCATTTCTTCTGGATATTTTTCAAATGCCCCTGTTTTTTATATCCTGTTAATACTTCCTTAGATCACCAGGAATACATCCAACTGCTGAACATGTTGGGTTTATTACTTGTTGCAGTAGGGAAGACACAGACCAATGGGAATTGCTGGATATCTCAGTGATAGAGCATTAAAATGAACTGTCAGATATTTTCTCAGTTCCTTAATATATCATAAGTTTTATTTTCTTCTCACACTTGATTAATGATTTGACTAGGTATAGACCTGTAGGCTTAGAGTTTAAAGTACTCAATTATCTTCTAAAATTCAATTTCACATAGCTGATGAAAAGTCTGAGGTAAATGTGGCTTTTATTTCTTGATATATGTTTGATATTTCTTGATATATGTATCTCTCCCTCTTTCTCTTAAATCTTTTAGGATTTATCTAGGTGTGGGTTTCTTTGTATTTTTTCCATTAATTCCATGGTTCCTTTCAATGTAAATATTCAGCTATCCTTCAGTTTAGAAACTTTCCTGTTAGTTTTAAATGTTTTCTCTCCACATTAACCCTGTTTTCTATGTGCTATGCCTTTGGAATCTATCCTCTATATATTATTAACTTTTCTTGGATACTTTCTTACACTTTATCTTTTATTGTGTATTCTAGGACACTTCTTTAATTTGGATCACATAGTTCATCTTCAGCTATTTTATTAACCAGAAAATTCACTATTTTTGTTTTTGAAAATAAGAACTTCCAAGAATTTTATATTTTCCTTTTATTTTCTTTTCTTTTTCATGTCATCCTGATTTATTTAAAAAGTGCAGTACCATTTGAAAAGCTATGAAATTATTCATCGTATATTTTAATTACCTTTTTTTCTGTCAACAATTTGTTTCCTAGGCAGTTTTATTATTATTGTCACTCAGGATGTTGATTTGCCTCTGCTGTCTGCTCAATCTTGATTGCTCACTTATAATTAATTGAATGACTAAATTGATTAACATAGTCAGGGAGCCTGGAGACTTAACCACTTGCCAAAAGGAGGGCTTGACTCTGGAGATGGAGCAAGATCAGTTATTTCCCTCAACAACCGATTGGATTTTTCAGTTCCTATTATCTGGGCTTCCCTGGTGGCTCGGACGGTAAAGAATCTGCCCATAATGTGGGAGACCCTGTTCAGTCCCTGGGTCAGGAAGATCATCTGAAGAAGGGAATGGCTACCTACTTGCCAGGAGAATTCCATGGACAGAGGAGCCTTGATGGCCACAGTCCATGGGATTGCAAAGAGCTGGGCACAACTGAGTGACTAACACTTTCAAACTCCCATACCTTATCTGACACGGCAGTCAGGACTTGCTCAAACCTCCAGTGTGCCTCTCTCCTAGGACCTTAAATCCTCCACAGGCAGATTACAAACTTTCTTTAGTTTGTGTCAGGATTTTATCCAGAGGGCAAAATACTTTGTGTCAAGTCACTCCTCTTTTTTTTTTCTCTTCAGTACAAGAGAAGGAGTTACTCAGCTTTTTTGTTATCAATTATGTAATGACTTTTTCTGATGGCCCCAAGGCCCACTTCTGTTCTTAGGATTTGTTGGCTTTAGTTAAGCACTCCTTTAGGAATCACCTGGGGAAACTAGTACTCAAGTATCCTGGGCTTCTCTCTCTAGGGCCTCTCTGGATGTTTGTGTAGGATTAACTGGGCACATATCTGTGTGAATGGAGACCCCCAGAATTGCACAATGCACAGCTTGAAAACTGAGCTTTGCTATCTCATCTGCACTGAGTCTCTACCTAGCTCCTGAAATGTCTCCAAATTCTTATCTTCATGGATTCCCAGTGATATTCTTTTCTGTCTTAAAAAATATTTTAAATACTTTAACATGACTTTGGAAGTACAGGAAAAAACAAATATTCTTAGATGAATGACTTGAATGAGAAAACATGTATTAGTTTTATTATTTCTTCTAGATATTATCTGTACTTAGATTTAATACCCTAAATATCACTCTAAAACTGATGGAATGGGGAAAATAATCATGTTTCTCACAACATTTATATATAAAAATTTCAACTCTTTTTGAAAAACTATGATTGCCTCAGGTTAACTCAGGGTGTGAAATTTGGGGGGAACTATCTTTATCAGATTCTGATCCTTTAAACATAGAAATACATTAAATAAAGGTTTATGTATATAAGTGAGAGAGAGTCATGAGGATGAAAATTATTTTTAAAAATAAATGATAATATTTATGCTTGAGAAATTCCTCTGCTTACAAATTTCAGGTAAGATAACTAAATTTGATTTAAAGGCAAAAAGATTAAAAACTTTTAGTTAAGAAAGAAGGAATAAAGAGATAAAAAGGAATAAAAACCTGATTATTGACTGTCTCTTTCTCGTCTATTGCAGCCAATGTGAAACAGTCAATTGTGTCCTTGGCTTAATATTTGTCTTAATATTATAAAATATAATATGTATTATAAGGTATGTGTCTCACCGGTTGGGTTACCTGAGAAGTAGACTCTGCAATGATCGGCAGGATATTTATCAGCGAGTGCTCTTAGGATCAATACATATGGAAAGGAAACAGGGGGACATAGTTGAACTTGTTTATAAGCCCCAGACCTCAGCCCACCCCAGATATAGCTTTGGAACTCATCTGCTCTTTCAGAGATGTCTTGAATTTGGATGAAGGAGCTGAGGCTGTATATCCTGGGAATGATCATCCACCGGATATGGGCATGCCTGAAAAGAGATGTGACTTGACAAGTAGCTTTCTTCTCCTGTGAAAAGCCCCCCAAACACCAATAGTTGACTACTATCCTCTAACATCACACCCAGCAGCCAGGGAAGTATTTAATATTGTAATAAGTCCTTTATTTCTGAGAGGAGCTCAAGGCATCTTACATCAACCATAATCTACCCTTTCTACCACTTGGAATCACTTCTTACAGGTTCTGGGAGCATCTTCCTTCTCTTGGTGAAAGGGAAAATAAAGCAGAAAGATTACTGGGATAAACTAGCCCTAGCTAGTAGCCTCAGGTCCCAACAGCACACCAGGAAATATTTCTCAAAAGTCATAAATCTCAACTGTAAATGCAATGGCCTTGCTCCAAAACCCTAGAAGTCTGCATGATATTCTCCTGCTAGGGCTTATCATAAAATCAGTATGGGTATCCATTTCCACCACTAATATCTCTAACACCACAGGGTCTACTGAGTCATATGTCCACCACCCAAGCAGCCGAGTCACTTGTACTGAAGCCTGGAATTGCCGCAGAGCCCTTCCGTGCTCTGGGATCCACTCATAGCTGCCAGCCTTTCAGACACTAGCTATATCCCCCGGTGGAAAATATGCTACCACTGGGTCTATCGGTCACTGTGTTTCATTCTTCATGGTGGGAGGCACAAGATGCGATAGTTTGTCCTTTACTTCGGAGAGAACTTCCTCACACACAGAGACCACAAACATTTTTGTTAACTTGGTGGGCCTTGGAATCTTCCTACGATTTGTTTTGTGCTTTCTGGAGGACATATGGCTTACAAGACTTTAATCATGCTGGCTACTTCTTGCTCATGCAGTCCAATTAGAATAATGTCATTTATATGATAGTGAAACAAAATGATATTCAGACATCCTGGAAACTCTGTTATGACAAAGGACAGACTAGCTACCAGAGCCCTAGCACAAAACTGTAAATATATTCTGTTATTTGGTTCTTTCTTCTGACAAAGATACAGAAGAAAACATTCACCAGATCAAATTAATGACCACTTACCAAGTTCCTGAGGTCATGCTAATTCATTCTAACAGATATTTCACATCTGGCTCCACAGCAATATTTGGAGCTACTATTTTCTTGAGTTTACAGTAATTCACTTTATTCTTCAATATTTGTTGTCTTTGGTTTTGCTTTTTGTTATAGGAACATGATGGGTATGAAACAGAGATAGGAGAATAGCTATTACTTCTGAACCCTTTAGGTATTTAAGGGTGATGCTAATTTCTGTTCTTCCCCTGCCATGGGAGATGTGATTTATTTGCTCTTCTAGCAAGGTGTGTAGGTGGTACAGTTTCAGAGACATCCTCTTGGCCTTCATAGCTCTTACACTGCAGGCCAAGAACCCATTATATGGGTTGGTGAAAGTGAAAGTGTTAGTCACAGCAAATATAACCATTATACATTTGGGGACTCTAGAAACTACCATTGGGTGAGTCTGCAAAATCCAGTCAGCCCACTGTGAACTATGACTGGGCTAGAACCCTGTTTATTATCTATTCTCATATGATCCCACTATAACAGAGTATGTGATATGTCACTTCAGTCATGTCTGACTCTTTGCAACCCTATGGACTATAGCCTGCCAAGCTCCTATGTCCATGGAGATTCTCCAGGCATGAATACTGGAGTGGGTTGTCATGCCCTCCACGGGCTCTTCCCAACCCAGGGATCATACACATGTTTCTTATGTCTCCTGCGCTGGCAGGTAGGTTATTTACCACTAGTGCCACTTGGAACCATAATAGAGTTCAGATTAGTTCAGTTCAGTCGCTCAGTAGTGTCCGACTCTTTGCGACCCTATGGACCACAGCATGCCAGGCCTCCCTGTCCATCACCAATTCCTGGAGTTTACTCAAACCCATGTCTATTGAGTTGGTGATGCCATCCAACCATCTCATCCTCTATTGTTCCTATCTCCTCCTGCCTTCAATCTTTCCCAGCCTCAGGGTCTTTTCTAATGAGTCAGTTCTTTGCATAAGGTGGCCAAAATATTGGAGTTTCAGCTTCAGCATCAGTCCTTCCAATGAATATTCAGGACTGATTTCCTTTAGGAGGAACTGGTTGTATCTCCTTGCAGTCCAGGGGACTCTCAAGAGTCTTCTCCAATACCACAGTTCAAAAGCATCACTTCTTCAGCACTCAGCTTTCTTTATAATCCAATTCTCACATTTGTACATGACTACTGGAAAAACCATAGCCTTGAATAGATGGACCTTTGTTGGCAAAGTAAGGTCTCTACTTTTTAATATGCTGTCTAGGTTGGTCATAACTGTTCTTCCAAGGAGTAAGCGTCTTTTAATTTCATGTCTGCAGCCACCATCTGCAGTGATTTTGAAGCCCCCCAATAATAAATTCTCTCACTGTTTCCCCATCTATTTTCCATGAAATGATGGGACCAGATGCCACGATCTTTGTTTTCTGAATATTGAGCTTTGAGCCAACTTTTTCACTCTCCTCTTTCACTTTCATCAAGAGGTTCTTTAGTTCTTCTTCGCTTTCTGCCATAAGGGTGGTGTCATCTGCATATCTGAGGTTATTAGTATTTCTCCTGGAAATCTTGATTCCAGCTTGTGCTTCATCCAGCCCAGAGTTTCTCATGATGTACTCTGCATATAAGTTAAATAAGCAGGGTGACTATATACAGCCTTGACATACTCCTTTCCCTATTTGGAACCAGTCTGTTGTTCCATATCCAGTTCTAACTGTTTCTTTCTGACCTGCATACAGATTTCTCAAGAGGCAGATCAGGTGGTCTGGTATTCCCATGTCTTGAAGAATTTTCCACAGTTTGTGATGATCCACCCAGTCAAGGCTTTGGCATAGTCAGAGAGACCATGATATACTTCAGGTCTCAGGATATCATATCATCTTAGAGCTGTGTCCAACAGTTCTTGAAATGTCATGTATTCCTCTTTGTTTGGTGTACAGTTACCTTGAAAGTGAAAGTCGCTCAGTTGTGTCCAACTCAGCGACCCCATGGACCGTTCATGGATTTCTCCAGGCCAGAATACTGGAGTGGGTAGCCTTTCCCTTCTCCAGGGGATCTTCCCAATCTAGAGATCAAACCCAGGTCTCCTGCATTGCAGGTGGATTCTTTACCAGCTGAGGCACAAGGGAAGCCCAAGAATACTGGAGAGGGTAGCCTATCACTTCTCCAGGGTATCTTCCTGACCCACGAATCCAACCGGGGTGTCTTGCATTGCAGGCGGATTCCTTACCAACTGAGCTATGAGGGAAGCCCTTAGTAAGTACTTATGGGTCCCTTTGAGACAAAACTTGGGGATTACAGTAATGTACAGTTACTGGGGCTTGGCAGGGCTCTTTCTCCTGGTGACCTAGTCTCTTTTTCAGTCATTAGGTTTTAGTTTCCAAAACTGGCTCGGGGTGAAAACTAGCTAAGACATTCTGAATTTTATCAGTATTTTTACCCTTACTCTCAGTTTCCTGATTTTTTTTTTATTATTGAATTTATAGATTGAGTAATATAGTACGTTACTTTTTGGTTACCTATTATTCCCCTTGAGATGCTATATTCTATTAACCATCACCGTAATTCTCTGTGACTTGATTTTCTTGGCCCTTTGACTTGACTCCAATCTTTATTTTAATCAAAGTGGAATTGATTTATGATGTTGTGTTAGTTTCTGGTATATAGCAAAATGAGTCAGTTATACATATTTTTAAAATGTTCTGTTACTTTCTGATGTACAGTAAAGTGATTCAGATATATATATATATATACACACATATATATGAGATTATATATATGCATAATATTTTATATTATTTTCCATTATGGTTTATTACAGGATATTGAATGTAATGTCCTGTTCATTAATATATAGTAGTAGGACCTTGTTCATTTATTTTATATATAGTAGTATGTATCTGCTAATCCCAAACTCCTAATCTATCCTCCCCTTTCCCCTTGGTAACCATGTTTGTTTTCTATTTCTTTGAGAACTTTACTCCAATCTTAATGCTCTTTACAGCAAACGCACTCATCTGCCTACTGATGCTTATGTGCTGCACCCTGGACTCTACTGTGCTGGGTCTTATGATGCCCCTTCAGTTCTATGATGGTATTTTCCACTCACCTGGCCTAGAGAAGAAAGCAATAGATGAACGTCTCAGTGAGGCTAGGACCAGTCTCACCAGAGTATTCATTAAATGTTTCAAAAACTGGCCCTCCCATGGAACAGAGGAGTCTAATGGGATTTCTCACCTTCTATAATATGTCCCCTCTAACATACCCATATCTCTAAACTTTTACCTCTTAGTCCATCCCCTGCCATGACAGTGCTGACAGTGCCACCTCACCTAGATTAGCCATCGAACTGGCATGTAGGTAATGTCATCTTCGCTGTGTGTTCACATCACCTCCCAGGGACCTTACCATGGTGATAAATTCTATACTGTTTTCCTGACCCAGGGATCAAACCCGTGTCTCTTCCATCTCTTGCATTGCAGACAGATTCTTTTCTACTGAGCCATCTGGGAAGCCCAAAGAGTACTAACCAAATTTATTTTCTACCCTCCCCTTGGTTCAGCACACTCAGAATCCAGTCTCAAGCATGTCCTTCCACGTCATCTTGGTACATGTTATTTAGATCCAAGTGTTCCTTTGAGGCTTAATCTCTTTTTTCTCCTTAGCAAGGTTAGCACTTCCCTGCCTGGATTGTTGTAAATTTTGCCTAAATTATTTTCCTGGTGGCCAAAAGGTGGAAAGAATGTAGGTCTGGAAGACATGTTGCTTTTTAGGAAAGATGCCTCTGCACTGTGTTTAGACAAAAGGGAATTTCTAATTTTAATAAAGTTAGCTGGGCCATTTCTGTGAGTTTGGAAGGTTCAGGGGGATCTGGAAATTAAAGATCTATCACCACAGGTATCTCCATTCCATGTCAGTGCCTTGTTCTTTCCCAACAAAGACTCTGATCTTGGCATGGCACATCTCCTTTGACTGGGAATTTAGCCTTATTTTGGAGCTTGGTATGCTAACCAGTTCAGTGCTGGGCCTGGCCCTCAGCTTTCTCTGCCCTTTTGCTCTAGGATATGAGATCCTCTATATACCAAGCAGACTTTCTGGCTTTGATATTTAGCTTTTAATTGCATATTAATCACTCTTAATTTGTTATATTTTTTTCCAGAAGATTGACAGAGTTTAGCAAGAATGACCCAATTCCAATATCCTGAGGTTGCCATTTCCTGCATATTCCCAAGCATTTAATGCATCATCCAAGCTAATGCAGTCTCTTCACAGTATGACATCCTAGTTTGCTGCTGATGAAAATTTTGATAATTGCATTGCTAACTTGTGCTCAAGGGCTGTCCATGCTCACCTACTACCGAAGATGGACTCCTCATTCTCTACACCAGGCAGGGACAGGGGATTCAGTTTCAAAATGCCTGTCAGTATCTGGGTCTCTGACCAGAACCGGTGTAGCAAAGTTGGTTGACCTGGGAAGCCGGCTCTGAGATTGAGATTAATGTGCAGGAGCAGCTTTATAAGGAGTACATTTGGGATCAACATCTGTGGAGGGAAATTCAGGAAATAAAGTGTAATTAGGCAGTGGGCAGGCTTCCCTGGTTGCTCAGATGGAAAAGAATCTGCCTGCAATTCAGGAGACCTGGGTTTGATCCCTGGGTTGGGAAGATCCCCTGGAGGAGGGCATGTTAACACACCCCAGTATTCTTGCCTGAAGAATCCCCATGGACAGAGGAGCCTGGCAGGCAACAGTCTGTGGGGTGGCGAAGAGTCAGACACGACTAGCGACTAAGCACAGCACAGGCAGAGGCAGAAGAGAGAGACTGGGATGAGGTTCCAACAGAAGCCTAAGCTGACAAAATGGGGAATTCTGGACATGTAATGGTCCATCAGAGTTGTACCAACTTGGGACAAGGGGGCTTTTGGCTCCTTATTTATAAGTCTTTGAGTATAAGCTTTTCCTGGAAGAAACTATGAAGTTAAATGAAGCAATTTTCTTTAACTAAAGGTAATTCTAAAGAGAACTGAATTTGAAGACACATTCCAACAGCTAGGGAAAAAACCCTTCACTCAAAAATGTGATCTAGATGATGCACCATAGCATCTATTCCATGATGTGATCCATTATAGCTGAAAGAACATTTTTCAAACTGAGGATGGAAAAAAAAATTGTGGCAAAATAATGTTAATAGTTCCTATTCTAGTTGTTTTCAAAATGTGACTAGAATAAAATTATTTAAATAAGAAAGTCACTCATCTGTTATTTACTGACAAGCTTAAAAACATCACTTATTGAGTAAAAATGTCTCATTTTAGGCTCTGCTTGGAATTCAAATGTAAATAAAAGTCCTACTTTCAAGATTATATTTTATGGGAGGGTACAAATAGTAAATACATATGTAAATATATGGGATAATTTAGTAATTTAGAAATTTAGTAATGAGGATATGTTATCTGGATAATTTAGTATATTTTATCAGGCAACAGTTCTATGCATATGTTAAGTATTGAGTGGAATACATAAAAAAAATACATTCTATCTGTATCCTCTGCTAAATTAACTAAACATAGAGATTATTAGACTGATGTGATTCTGAGGTCCTGATCGTAAACAAACTGAAATCTAAGCCTGTAAATGCCTCAAAATGTGAGGGATGCATAGAAAAGAATAACATAATGTCATTTGCAGCAATAAGGATGGACCTAGAGATTATCCTTCTAAGTGAAGTAAGTCAAATGCAAATATCATATGATATCACTTATATGTGGAATACAAAAAATGATACAAATGAATCTGTTTATAATACAGAAATAGACCTTCAGACATAAAAAACAAACCTACGGCTGTGTGCTTAGTCACTCAGTCGTGTCTGACTCTTTGTGACCCCATGGACTGTAGCCCACCGGGCTCCTCTGTCCATGAGGACTCTCCAGGCAAGAATGCTGGAGTGGTTCCCATACCCTTCTCCGGGGGATTTTCCTGATCCAGGGATCAAACCCAGGTCTCCCACATTGCAGGTGGATTCTTTATCACCTGAAGAGAAGGATAAATTAGGATTTGAGGATTAATGGATGCCCTGTACTATATATAAAATAGATAAACAAAAAGGACCTACTGTATAGCACAGGAAACTATATTCATTATCTTGTAATAACCTATAATGAAAAAGAATCTGAAAAAGAATGTATGTGTATGTATCTGTGTGAAACTGAATCACTTTGCTGTATATCTGAAATATTGTAAATCAACTATGCTTCAATGTTTATTTTAAAATACATAGGATAAATAAAACATGGCTTCTTTTTTTAAAAAAAACAAGGACAATCAGTCACAACCAACCAACCAGACTTTAAGCTATAACAAATCAGGTGATTTCCTCTCTTTACTTCCACAATTTCCTGTCTGTCTCCTGTCCCTGGAGGCTCCTAACCACATCCTGTTTGGTTCTATCCCATTTGAATAGACTTGTGCTCAAATAAATAGGTAAAAATTTTAATATGCTTCGGTTTATCCTGAATGCTTCAATGAATTTACAATCTTACTGGAGAAATCAGAGACAAAAACAAACATATCTCAGAGATACTGGGGGTTCAGTTCCAGACCGCCACAATAAAGTGAATACTGCAATAAAGAAAGGAACATTAATATTTTGGTTTGCTAGTGTTTATAATGGATACGGCAATGGCACCCCACTCCAGTACTCTTGCCTGGAAAATCCCACAGACGGAGGAGCCTGGTGGGCTGCCGTCCATGGGGTCGCTGAGGCGGACACGACTGAGCGACTTCACTTTCACTTTTCACTTTCATGCATTGGAGAAGGAAATGGCAACCCACTCCAGGGTTCTCGCCTGGAGAATCCCAGGGACGGGGGAGCCTGGTGGGCTGCCGTCTATGGGGTCGCACAGAGTCGGACACGACTGAAGTGACTTAGCAGCAGCAGCAGTGTTTGTAAATGTTATGTTTACACATAGTATTCTATTAATATTAAGTGTGTAATATCAGTAGATCTAAAAAATGTACATACCTAATTTTAAAATGCTTTATTTCTTCAATTAAATAAAAAAGACAGTTGCATCTAAGGGCCTGTGAACTTAAACATAAAATGTGCTGTAGTGGGATTAATCTTTTAGGGAAAACTGAGGGGTGACTGTAAAAATGATTTTTGAACATACCCCCACACAAATACTTTATTACTAAAGCATGCTAACCATTATCTGAGACCTCAGCAAATTGAACTCGTTTTGTTAATGGAGGGTCTTGCCTCAATGCTGATGGCTGCTGGCTGATCAGGGTGTGGTTGCTGAAGTTGAGGGAGCCTATGGCAATTTCTTAAAATAAGACAACAGTGAAGTTTGCTCTTGCTTTAATTTGAATGCTTGAAAGCCATTGTAGGATTATTATTAATTTTTTGTTGTATAGTTGACTTATTACATTAGTTTCAGGTGTATAGAGTGGTAATCTGATATTTATATAGGTTATACTCCATATAAAGTTATTATAAAATATTGACTATATTCCACATGCTATACATTATATCCTTGTAACTTATGATTTTACGTCTAGTATTTTGTACCTCTTAATCCCCTTCATCTCTTTTATACCTCCCCTCACCTGTCCCTTTTAGTAAGTACTGGTTTGTTTTCTGCATCTGTGAGTCTGTTTCTAGTTTGCTATAATATGTCTGCTTTATTTTTAGATTCCCCATATAAATGAAAATATACATTATTTGTCTTTCCCTGACTTATTTCACTAACCATAATGCCCTCTCGATCTATCCATGTTGTTGCAAACATTAGCTGGCTTAATCTCAATATTGTGTCTTAGGGAACATGGAGCCCCAAGGAGAGGGAGAGAGATGGAGTAGCGGTCAAAACATACGCAATATTTGTCTATTAAGTTTGCTGCTATATGGGCCAGATTCCTGGTGCCTCAAAATAATTACAATAGTAGCATCAAAGATCACTGATCACAGATAACTATACAAATAAAATAATAACGGAAAAAGTTTAAAATTTGAAAGAATCATCAATGTGGCACACAGATAGGAAGTGAGCAAATGTTGCTAGAAAAATGGAACTGATAGATTTGCTTAATGCAGGGTTGCCACAGACCTTCAGTTTATAAAATATGCAGTTTATATGCAAAGCTCAGTAAAGAGCATACAGTAAAATGAAGTGTGCCTAGAGAAAATGTGCAAACTGCAAATGACAGTGATTAAGACTCAAATAAATGAACTAGACAATAACGGCTACGCCATGCTTCTAGAAGTGTACTCCCAGATTCACCAGAGTGGATCAGCTGCGTTTGTTGTTAAAAATGTAGATTCTGGGGAGCTACCTCAGATTCAAAACTTCTAGACTGGATCCTGCATTCTACTAGCATTGCAAGTCATACTGATGTACAGTTATGTGTGAGAGGAACTTGTGAAAATAGCAGCTTATAAGAGGATGAAATAATTGTCAGAATGCAATAAATAATCTAGGAGCTATGAGTCTTGAGGCAAACCATGAAATGGATGGAATGTAGATCAAGAAAGAGGAGAGAATATTTTAGACAAGGGGAACTGAATCCTAGAGATAAATAAATGAGCAAGAGATATTTAAGATGGATTGAATAGAATAGACAATTATGATGTACAAATTGGAGAACAGTAGGAAATGAAGTTGGGCAGAGAGTTTGCACCAGGTGGTAGAGAACTCTGAATGCCAGACTTAAAGAATTTTTAACTTTATTCTGGAACTCAAAAGGAATATTTGATTTATACACAAAGAGAGTATTGGCACAAGTAAAGTTTTGAGAATATCAACCTTGTGTGGTACATAGGATAGCTTGAATTAAAAGAGATACTCTAAACAGGATCTCAGTTAAGAGATCATTGAGATAAACAAGGTATGATGTCAATGGCCTAGATTAGCAAGTGAAAATACAAGAGGTAGATGGATATGAGAGATTATAGAAATGCTTCATATGTTTTCATTCATTCTTATTTTTATGAAAGCTGAGAGTTATTTATTATCCTGAAGGATTCAGATAAACTTAAATAAGATAAATATTTGATATCACTTATCAAATGAGTGATATTTGATACATGATAATGTGGGCCTTGTCTGATCACTAACATCACTAACTGAGTGCCGGCTCTAACACTGACTATTATTTATATGTGGCACAGATTTGTGCTGTCAGAAAAGGACCATAATTGACTAGAATCAGAAGTGTGCTGGGCTCAAATGCTGGCAAGCTCTAGCCTTCTGCTGACCCATCTAGGGTGTGCAGAGAATTAGTTACACAAGAGAGCTTTAAGGTCCTCTAAAGTTCTGAAAGTCTATGATTTTAAGAAATGATAACATAATAGATCTTGTAATAGATATCCTATAAAAGAATATGTATCATACATTATGAAAATAGTAGTAATTTCTTGAGTCTCTTCTAGACAGTGATAATCTCCTTCTCAAATCAAGGTTTTCTTTTTTTTAATTCCTTTATTTGTGCTATTTTCAGGATACAATATAACATTTCAGTTTGAAGGAAAGAATTTTATTTAAAAATTACATAAGAACCAAGTTTTAGTGTTCCATGAAGGAAAATAAACAGTTGGTAGATCAAAGATTAGAACTAGGCATTTTTCATTTACTTACACTTGTAGAAATCATTTTACAAATCTTGTGTCTAAGAAAAAAAACACAGAAGCATAAAGGAATTTACAGATGAACTTGCAAGGCTGAGAAATTGTTGGACACTCAGCTTTGCATGTTGAGTTTAAGAACCAAAAAATATGATTGTGAACTGTCTTTTACATTACCCATGAAGAAAATGATAAACATATCATTTGAAGAAAATGATAAAATGATAGACTCACCCTATTGAAAACTGTATACTGCAAAGACAAATACCAGTATTTTTAAGTTTGGAAAACAAATTACTTTCTTCAGTTTAAAATCATTGGTTTAAAATAAAAACAACTTGCTTTCCACAATATAATCTCTCTAGGGAAAAAAAAAAAGAATGGAGGGGGGGAATATGTGCCCTGAAATTTAGCATTTAGGTAAGCATTTCTAGGGAAGTCCTTTTTTTATTAATATTAGTAGGCAATATGTAAATAAAAAGCAGCTTTAAAATAAATTAAGTTTATTTAATGGGACTCAATAACTATGAAAAGCTTTTGTGTCAACAAGGACTTATTTTAAAATAGATTTGTTTTTGAATAAAAAATATTCTTCCTGATGCATAATTAATAGATTGAAATTGTGGTTTAGATTTTCTGTTAATTATTTTTATGGAAATATTCACCCTAGGAATAATTTGAATAGCAAATTTCTCAAGTATATTAAAAAGAGATTCAATTACCCAAAATGTATTTATATTTGTTTTTAAGGTTTACATTTAGTGAGTTTATATATACCTATATAGTGAGTCCTATGTGTTGAATATTGAATATTTGAATTAGCTACCTGGAATTTAACAAAGAAATTGATTAGCCCTGATATTATGCACCAGGCAAATGATATAAGCCCAACCAGAGTAAAACATGTGCATAAAGCTTTTTAAATGTGTATTATTTTCATAATATAATGACATTTATCTTGTTTTCAAATCAGTTTTAAGAGTTTTAGAATAAATGTTCTTTTTATGTTTTATTCTCAATAATATAATGTTTAGATATAATCAGTATAAATATGGAAAAGCATGTGAGATATGTAATTTCATCACCAGCTTTGTCTTTGGAATCACACTAACAGAACTATTTGGCAGAAAAGGAGCTGAGGGAGGTAGGTGTGAGGTCTGTTACGTAGTCACAGCTGGGCCATGACTGGGAGGCAGCATTAGTGTTGAGAAGTACAAACAGATCACAAAGCCACTGCAAGGGGACTCAGAAGAAGCATCCAGAAATAGGGAGGCTTAAATAGATCTAGACAAGAAGTCCTTCAGTTGTCCTTGGGGTTTCTTAAAGGTATCATAAGGGCCCTGTGGCTGGGAGACTTAGATTTTTCAGACCTTGAAAAACACTTGAAGATTCTTTTCCCTCCAGACCCACTTAAGAAGAAATCAGTGCCCCAAAACAATTTTTGGGAAAAAAAGAGAGGAAAAAAATGCCCCAAGAGGGATTTTAATAACTTGTTGAGCAGGTTTTGAATTTGGAAGACACATGTCAGAACTAAATATCCCCATTAACCCCATAACTAGTAAAAACAGTTCCTAAAAGAATACTGCAAGATGTCAGAGGATTTGTAGACTGATTTCACATTTTCAGACCCTGCTTATGTTTTCCGCAATGTTTATTCCCAAATGAATATTTGACAAGGTAGGAAGCTGAAAGCTGTCTTCATTCTGTATTTTTCTTTTTCAATCCAAGCCAAGAAACTCTGGAAGACTGGAAAAGTGACAGTAAACAAAGCCGGAAATCTGGGTCAGACATAAATGCATAATGATAAATACTGGAGCATGTTTGCATTATAGCATTCTGAGCAGGTGATAAAGATTGCTGCATTATCAACCTGCTTTTTCTGAAGCCTTAATTTGTTTCACCTTGAGGGCCTCATTTTATACTGCACTATGAATTGAGTTTTATTTCATTAATATTGACTTAATTAGAGAAATAAGCCCATTGACAGGTGAGATGACTAGAAAAATTAACAGCCACTAATTAATAACAAAATTTTGGTTACTTCTTTCTTTCCTTACTTTTCAGGATATTCACTGTACACTGAATTGCACAATTCTTGAATGTATTTTTTTGAATTTTATGCACATTTAATTCAAAAGTTCTCCCAGTTTAGGGAACAGATACTGTATAAATATGCACAGCCTATAGACCCTTGAGGCATGACCAGCAGATTGTTTTCAAATCTAGGGAGTTGGAACTAGAATCTATGTTCTAATGGCTGAGGAATGCATGACATATGTTATGTGTAGATACAAAATCCATTTGTTTCAGCTCCTTTTACTGATGAAGAAGAAAAAAAAAAAAAACAGATTATATTGCATGTAAGACCCATAGTCAAAAATTGCCGCTATTAATGAAGCTGAGGATTAACTAAATTGGCTGCTTCCTGGCTAGCCCCTAACTCCTCTGACACCAACCAACCTCCAAAAATCTATAAGGCAGGGAAAGGGTGCATCTGTGTAACACAGATGGGAAAATAAGTTGAAATACACTCCCAGCCGATGGTAGTCTGGCAGGGATGTCTTTTCATAGGCAGTGTCTCATGCTTATCTATTTCTTGGTCTTTTTGAATTCTATGTTCAAATATTAAACTCTTTTGAATGAATCTTAGGAGACAACAAAAAAGGGACAGGAAGTCAACTCTTCAAATTGTAGAACTCTCCAAATTTAACGTTTAAGAAAAATTTGCATTATCAATGTTGAGGGTTTTATTTTGTTTTTGGTAAAACTGTTTTGATTAGGGATCATGTCTTATTCTTAATTCATTGCTCACATTAGTCTCATAAGTATCCTACTAAAAGAAAGAAGGTATAAAGCAGACCTTGGGCAGAATTTGGAAGGAATCAAGTTTACATGCAGGACTTTTCTTCCTTATCAGCATCTTTCCTAGATCATTTGAAACATACTCCCCACATTCTATCTGCTGAATCTCTGAAGATCCACATGAGCCAACAGTCTAAGTTTAGCCTTTCATAATATCCTCTTTTCTTTCTTCCACCCAACCTCTTTCTAATGGATCAATGCCTTTTAACTTAGATCCCCATCAGAATATAGTTTCCAGGAAAGCAAGAAATTTATTTGTCTTGCTTACAATTTTATCTTCAGTCTTGGTATCTATAAGTAGATCAATACATTTTATGTCAATGATGATTTATTCATTGCAACTGGTTTGAGCTAGTCATTAGAATAAACACTCCTGATTTAGCAACATCTCGAATTTGATCATAAAGGCAACTTCATTTCTTTAAGGTGTTAAAGAAACTGTTACATGACACATATTAGAGTAAGGAAGACTTTATTGAAGATGGCATTATGACAGTAAGTATAAAGACCACTACAAGAGGGTTTTGCCCTTGGGGAGAGAGATTGGGCTCAACTCTAAATGCAACAAGAAAAGTGGGAATTTATAGCCAAAGAGCAGGGTAGGGGTCAGTGGATGAAAAATTGCTAAGATGAATCATAAAAGATAAGGAGAGATTCTAGCTAAACTGACCTAACAGGATTCTTGCTGGAGGTAGAAAAATAACAATGAAATGCCATTTCATATAACTATATTCAGCATTGTACTGAGTAAATTTCTAATCTTACCATCAACATGCTTATTCACTTAATTGTCCAATGAACGGTAATCAGAATGCACATAATGAGGCCAGCTGCATTTGTGTGTATTTGTGAACATGTGGGCTGCTGTATGATATCGCAACAACAACTTGGCCAAGCCTGGACACGGAGAAACTGGCTTCCTCTGTTTTGTCATCTCACCTGTAGCAAAGAAGGTTTGCAAAATCATGTCAGAATAACAGAGCCCAGAGTGATGAACGCATGAAATGAATTGGTCCTGCAACTAAAATTGAAACTGCTAACTAGTCTTAGGATTGCAATTACAAGCTAGAAACTTCTGGTCTCTCTCTCTTTTTTTAACTGAATGGCATTTAGAAAGCCAACATTAATACACATTAAGAACAAAAGCCATTTAGTAACCCTCTCACCACCTTGCCACTTTACAAATTAAATCCGGACTCTTTTTTTTTTTTTTGCTTTTCATCTTAAGGTATTTACAAACAGGTCTTTGCAATTCGGGATTCCCTGGTGGCTCAGAGAGTAAAGAATCTGCCTGCAATGAAGGAGACCTGGGTTCCATCCGTGGGTCGGGAAGATCCCCTGGAGAAAGGAATGGCTACCCACTTCAGTATTCTTGCCTGGAGAATCCCATCAACAGAGAAGCCTGATGGGTTACAGGTCATGCGGTCACAGAGAGTCAGATGTGACTGAGTGGCTAACACTTTCACTACTTTATAATTCATTATGTGGTTCCCCATTTTCATTGAGGCAGTGGAGTGCAGTGGGATGAACACTGGACTGCAATCTAGCATTGCTGGATTATGGTGTTGACTCTGCCAGTGACTTGGTATGTAAATACAAGCTGGTCACTTACCTCCATGATCACTTACCTCCAGGGTCACTTACCTCATTTGTAAAAATACATGCTTTCCAAAAAAAAAAAAGACACAGACTTATTCTTATGCTGAGACGGAAGAGATATTCAAGGTATTAAGGGAAATAATGTCAACTCTTATTATAAACATGAACTGATTATTCCCAGAGAGGTTTGATATACCTTTACATTTACATGAGCTGTTATAGCAGTTTTGGGGTTACTTCTAAGAAAATAAAAGTTAAAAATAATCTTTTTGCATTGACCAATGACTTTTATATCCATGAATGCGAAATCATTTTAGAAACTTAATGGGAAGTTATGACCAGGAAAGCAAGTTTTAAATGGTTTTTAAGAAAGGCATTATATCTTACTGTCTCAGTAAGCAAATTGAAAGCATAAATTTTTTTCAGTTCTGTTTTGGGGAGTAGGAGTCAAAAAGAAAAAATGCAGAAATTCTGTCAATTAATACAGGACTCAGTTGTAACAGTCAGAAGGAATTAAAAAGGAAGGAAATCACTGGTATTGAACTTAATAGTATCAGTTCAGTTCAGTCGCTCAGTCATGTCCGACACTTTGTGACCCCATGAACTGCAGCACGCCAAGCCTCTCTGTCCATCACCAACTCCTGGAGTCCACCCAAACGCATGTCCATCGAGTCAATGATGCCATACAACCATCTCATCCTCTGTTGTCACCTTCTTATCCTGCCCTCAATCTTTCCCAGCATCACGGTCTTTTCCAGTGAGTCAGCTGTTCACATCAGGTGGCCAAAGTATTGGAGTTTCAGCTTCAACATCCTTCCAATGAACACCCAGCACTGATCTCCTTTAGAATGGAGTGGTAGTCCCAGGGACTCTCAAGAGTCTTCTCCAACACCACGGTTCAAAAGCATCAATTCTTTGGCACTCAGCTTTCTTCACAGTCCAACTCTCACATCCATACATGACCACTGGAAAAACTATAGACTTGACTAGACGGGCATTTGTTGGCAAAGTAATGTCTCTGTTTTTTAATATGCTGTCTAGGTTGGTCATAACTTTCCTTCCAAGGAGTAAGCGTCTTTTAATTTCATGGCTGCAATCACCATCTGCAGTGATTTTGGAGTCCAGAAAAATAAAGTCCAATACTGTTTCCACTATTTCCCCATCTATCTGCCATGAAGTGATGGGATGGGATGCCATGATCTTAGTTTTCTGCATGTTGAGCTTTAAGCCAACTTTTTCACTGTTCTCTTTTACTTTCGTCAAGAGGATCTTTAGTTCTTCACTTTCTGCCATAAGGGTGGTGTCACCTGCATATCTGAGATTATTGATATTTCTCCCGGCAATCTTGATTCCAGCTTGTGCTTCATCCAGCCCAGCATTTCTCATGATGTACTCTGCATATAAGTTAAATAAGCAGGGTGACAATATACAGCCTTGACATACTCCTTTTCCTATTTGGAACCAGTCTGTTGTTCCATGTCCAGTTCTAACTGTTGCTTCCTGACCTGCATAAAGGTTTCTCAAGAGGCAGGTCAGGTGGTCTGGTATGCCCATCTCTTTCAGAATTTTCCACAGTTTATTGTGATCCACACAGTCAAAGACTTTGGCATAGTCAATAAAGCAGAAATAGATGTTTTTCTGGAACTCTCTTGCTTTTTCGATAATCCAGCGGATGTTGGCAATTTGATCTCTGGTTCCTCTGCCTTTTCTAAAACCAGCTTGAACATCTGGAAGTTCTCGGTTCACGTATTGCTGAAGCCTGGCTTGTAGAATTTTGAGCATTACTTTACTAGCGTGTGAGATGATTGCAATTGTGTGGTAGTTTGAGCATTCTTTGTCATTGCTTTTCTTAGGGATTGGAATGAAAACTGACCTTTTCCAGTCCTGTGGCCACTGCTGAACTTTCCATATTTGCTGGCATATTGAGTGCAGCACCTTCACAGCATCATCTTTTAGGATTTGAAATAGCTCACCTGGAATTCCATCACTTCCACTAGCTTTATTTGTAGTGATTCTTCCTAAGGCCCACGTGACCTCACATTCCAGGATGTCTGATTCTAGGTGAGTGATCACCCCATCGTGATTATCTGGGTTGTGAAGATCTTTTTTGTACAGTTCTTCTGTGTGTTCTTGCCACCTCTTCTTAATATCTTCTGCTTCTGTTAGGTCCCTAGCATTTCTGTCCTTTATTGAGCCCATCTTTGCATGAAATGTTACCTTGATATCTCTAATTTTCTTGAAGAGATCTCTAGTCTTTCCCATTCTATTGTTTTCCTCTATTTCTTTGCATTGATCGCTGAGGAATGCTTTCTTATCTCTCCTTGCTATTCTTGGAACTCTGCATTCACATGGGTATATCTTTCCTTTTCTCCTTTGATTTTTGCTTCCCTTCTATTCACAGCTATTTGTAAGGCCTCCTCAGATAGCCATTTTGCTTTTTTGCATTTCTTTTTCTTGGGGATGGTCTTGATTCCTGTCTCCTGTACAATGTCCTGAACCTCCGTCCATAGTTCATCAGGTACTCTGTCTATCAGATCTAGTCCCTTAAATCTATTTCTCACTTCCACTGTATAGTCATAAGGGATTTGATTTAGGTCATACGTGAGTGGTCTAGTGGTCTTCTCCACTTTCTTCAATTTCAGTCTGAACTTGGCAATAAGGTGTTCATGATCTGAGCCATAGTCAGGTCCCAGTGTTGTTTTTACTGACTATATAGAGCTTTGCTGTCTTTGGCTGCAAAGAGTATAATCAACCTGATTTCGGTGTTGACCATCTGGTGATGTCCATGTGTAGAGTCTTCTTTTGTGTTGTTGGAAGCGGGTGTTTGCTATGACCAATGCATTCCCTTGGCAGAACTCTATTATCCTTTGCTCTGCCTCATTCCGTACTCCAAGGCCAAATTTTCCTGTTACTCCAGGTGTTTCTTGACTTCCTACTTTTGCATTCCAGTCCCCTATAATGAAAAGGACATCTTTTTTGGGTGTTAGCTCTAGAAGGTCCTGTAGGTCTTCATAGAACCGTTCAAATAGTATACTCCACGAGAAATTAACAGACTTGTTTTCACCAAAGGAATCATGGAGTTTTGGACAATTAAAACCATTCATTCATTCAACTCAAAATGACTTATTGGAATCTTCTAAATGCCTAGTCCTCTTTTGGGTACTAGTGATAGGAAAGTGAACAGATAAAAAACATCTACCCTCATAAAAATTACATCCTGGTGGGGTGAGAGAACAATAAATGAGCAAATAAATGATACAAGATCTTTCAAAGAAAGACATGATTTGAAAGAAAGATACTACAGGGATGTAGTGGAGGATGACTGTGATGTTGGTGAGATGGTTTTATTATGGAGGTAATATTTTCTGAGAGCCAACTAATGGGAATAAATCAGTATGTAAGGAAATTAATGGTCCTGAAAGATGCTCATGGCCCAGTCCTCAAAATCTGTGACTATGTTACCGTACATAGTAAAAGAGACTTTGCAGATGTGATTAAACTGAAGAACTCTGAAATGGGGAGATTATCCTGGATGGGGCCAGTCTAATCAATGAGTCCTAAAAACAGAGGATGAAGGCAGAATAGTGGGTCAGAGAGATGAGACAATGAGTCAACTTGCTATTGCTGATGATGCAGATGAAGGAAGGGGCTCAGGAACAAGCAATGCAGCAGCCCCTAGAAGTTGAGAGTAGCCCTCAGCTCACAGACAGCAAGAAAATGGGAAATTTGGTTATAGAACTGTAAGGAACTAAATTTTGTCAACAACCCAGAGGACTAGGAAACAGATTCCCCACTGGAGCCTCCAGAAAGAAATGCAGAAATAAAACTCAAGGGCTTTATTTGCTCTAGCAGAGAGCTTAGGTATGTTCTAAATGAAGTTCAAACACATCATGGTCTGTGGTCTGTAGCCCGCCAGGCTCCTCCATGGAACAATACATGGCAAGAATACTGGAGTGGGTACCCATTCCTTTCTTCAGGGTATCTTCCCAACCCAGGGATCAAACCCAGATCTCTTTCACTGCAGGCAGATTCTTTACCATCTGAGCCACCAGGGAAGTCCTCAAAGACACCAGAAGTCTTTAGATCAGAGTATGGCATAATTTATTTTTTTAAAAAAGCATTAGTCTAACTGCCAGGTGGTAAGTAGGTTGTAGGAAGCAAGAGTGGAAATGCCAAGGGCTACTAGGAAATATCAGAGTCATCTATGTAAGATGATTGTGTATGGGGAATAGCAATAAATAAAGCATAGATGGATCTAAGATCTAATTGAAGGTGGAGTCAGCAGCAGGAATTGGTGGTTTGGTACAGGAAGTCAGTGAAGGAAAAGCAATCAAGAATGACTCATGGTTTTGCTTTAAGCAATTGGCTGGATGGCAGAGGTTTTGTTTTGTTTTGTTTTTAACATGGGGGAAACTGGAGAAGAAAACATAGTCCCTTTTGACTAGTGATGATAGTCAATCAGGAAAATGGACTCTCATAGATTGACCAAAACTAGTCTGGAGATGTTTGGATTTCATATTTATTACTCAGGGAATGTGGGAGTCTCACTTATCACTTTCTTCAGCATCTTGGTGAAACTTTAGAACATTTATTCAAGTGTGGGCTTCACAAAACTCAACTCAATCCCTTTAGGCATCACTGACAATATGGCAACCTGAGCCCATATGCTGTGGGTTTATCTTACTTTACCTCCAGCAGCTGTGGCATTTATCTTACTGAGGGATATGATATACTAGCAGATTTCCTTTGTGAACTGGCAAGACAAATTTTAAAAGTACTTGTCAACTATGCTCTCAAAAGGGAACTCGAAAGGGTAATTAGAATAATAGTTATAATTTATTAAGATCCTACTCTGTGCCAAGCACTGAACTTAGTGGTTTACACCTGTTTTGTTTTGTTTTGAGATATATCCTACCTATTCATTTACTATGTGCAACACCAATGTTCAGGGGAGTTAAATAACTTGAGGTCACAGAATGAGCAAGAGTGGAGTTGTGAGCAAACGCAAGCTTGCAATTCTTCATAAAATTCTACTATTTTGTGTAATATATATTTATATATTTACACACTCTCTCTCTCTCTCACACACACACACAACCTCAATTAAGAATCATATCAACCCATTAAGGAAAGCATTATAATTCTCTTCTTTTTTTCTGATGGAGAACTTGAAGCTTAGAAGGCCTAATACATTTTTTCTAAGCTCACAGAGCTCCCATTTGGAGCTTTTGGGATTTGTTATAATTCTAAATCTCAATCCCACTTTGTTTCTTAGGCTTATTTCTCCAATAGAAAAAGCAGAAAATATAGGACATTTATTAAAAATGATTCAGTACTAACTATATGCAGGTACTCTTCTAAGAATTTAAACAGTCTTTTAAAAATATCTAATTGCTGAGACTTCTGCTGCTTATCACGAGAGAGGAATAGGTACCTGACTTACCTTCCTGCCATCATCAGTACAAAACTGGACAAAATGTGAGAACCTTGCATGTAAGAACCTACAATGCCTGTTTGAGGCATTGAATATCAAGCAGTGCAGTTCTGTGATCCTTCAGAGAGGAGAAATCCACAAAGCAAGAACCAAGTTCTTTCAGATTTCTGCCTGGGAGAATTTTCGAGACACAGATGAGTCCAGGGAGAGAATAGAAATATTGGTAAGTTGAGAAGTCAGAGATCTGAGTTTGGACTCACCAGAGTGTCTAGAATTTGTGCAACAGGTCACTTGAGAGAAGGAAGCAATGCAGGGAGGAGTATACAAACATGCTTGCAATTTTCCTCTGGTACCAGGTGTGTACCGGGTTGTGCATGAGCAGGACAAAATTCACTGAGGCTTAACAGAGAACAGATGTAGTACAACTGAAACTTGAATGTGACTCTCAGAGATAACACGTAGCCAAAGTGGCTGAAATACTGGCTCATCCAAAGTGGAGAAATGCCGCAAAGTACATTGGGCATTCAAATAAGACCCTAGAAAGAATAGATTTTAGGATTAAGGATCCTACTCTAGAGTTAAATAATAAAATACCTTACAACTGAGGACAAAACTGAAATAGCCCCTTCCCCCCAAAAAAGGGGACAGTCTCAAGAGCATCTCCAATAATTTATCTATGTGTTAGAACAAAAAAAAAAAATGCTTTTTCTAGGAAGAATACAGTATTGAATGCCTATTATCATCCATCATCTCCAGTAATAAATTTAAAAAAATAACTAGACTTATGAAAAAGCAAAATAATGTAATAAGTAATTTTTAAAAGGTTATAGACATATATCCTGGGCACATATCCATAAAAGATGAAACCTCCAATTCAAAAGTGCACCCTCTGTTCATAGCAGCACTATTTACAATAGCCAAGACAGGTTAACAAACTAAATGTCCATTGAAAGATGAATGAATAAAGTAGATGTGGTATATGTATACAACAAACTGTCACTCAGCCATAAAAAGAATAAAATAATGCCATTGGCAGCAACATGGATGGACTTAGAGATTATCATACTAAGTGAAATAAGTCAGACAAAAAAATACAAATATCATATCATGTCACTTCTGTGTGACCTCTAAAAGGTTGATACAAAGGAACTTATTTACAAAATAGAAATAGACTCACAGACATAGAAAATAAACTTATGTTATCAAAGGGGAAGGGAGGGTAATTAGATTTGGGGGATTAGAAGATACACACTACTATATTATCTTTTTAAAGAAAATGTTATAGTTAAAAACTACAATATTGGAAAAGAAGAATTTAGTGGATATACTAATGAAAAAATCAGGTACTGCAAACAAAAAACTATGATCAGTGAACCTGAAGACAAATCATGGGAACTGTTTAAAATGAAAACACAGAGAAAGATAATTTCAACCTCTGGAACGACTTCTGTGGAACTTCGTGGACTCACGCTCTATCTAAACGATAGGTGAAAAATATATTTTAAAAATGTTTAAAGTCTCTGGACATTATCCTAAGGGTACACAGAAAATGAAGCTACATTTTTTAAAGGAAATCTACTAAATTTTGCGAATAATTGTCAGAGTCCTTGGAACTTGGACTTCAACCTGCTCCCTGTCTGTGTCAGTGTGACAGAAGCTCTGCTATGTGTGAATGTGGCCAAGAAGATGGGAACAAGTGATTCCTGTCTTCTCCCAGCTCCTAGTCAAGGGATAGTGTATCTTTCCAGGAAGAGAAGCATGTCTCCAGCACTTCTTACACCCTACTGCACCTTGAGTTGCAAAGGCTAACTTCCTGGTATATGTAAGCAAAAGATTGGTGATTATTTTTACCACCTATCTCCACTCAGAGGATGGACGCCAGGTGGGAAATACTGGTGCCCTAACTACCCTTACCTTACTTTCTCCATAACTCAGTTTTTAAAGAATCAGCCTGCAATGCAGGAGACCCCAGTTCGATTCCTGGGTCAGGAAGATCTGCTGAAGAATGGATAGGCTACCCACTCCAGTATTCTTAGGCTTCCCTTGTGGCCCAGCTGGTAAAGAATCCACCTACAGTGCTGGAGACTTGGGTTCGATCCCTGGGTTGGGAAGATCCCCTGGAGAAGGGAAAGCTACCCACTCCAGTATTCTGGCCTGGAGAATTCCATGGACTATATAGTCCATGGGGTTGCAAAGAGTCAGACATGGACAGAGCAACTTTCACTTTCACTTTCTCATAGGTGGCTCACTGGTAAAGAATCTGCCTGCTGATGCAGGAGACACGGGAGAAACGGGTTCGATCCCGGGGTCAGCAAGATTCCCTGGAGAAGGAAATGGCAACCCACCCCAAGATTCTTGCCTGGGAAATCCCATGGACAGAGGAGGGCTACAGTCCATGGGGTGGCAAAGTGTCAGACACGACTTTGCGACTAGCACTGTCCCTTGTTTGCTTTCTCATAGGTTGGAGGTTTCCTGTTGAAAAGACAAGCCAAGAAAACTAGATACTATTACTCTAACCCAGTATAGTGCTTATAAACTAAGAGAAGCAGATCACTGTACCCACAGCCACTGCAGAGATTTTGCCTTAGGCGAGAGGCAGGCCATAAGAACAGAGTGATCCAAAGTTCTCCCCAAAGAAATCTACTTTATTTGAAACAGAGTGTGGAAAAGTTCAAGCCTAAGGGCACGCTTAAAAATAATGAAGATTGTTGGTAAGCAATTAAGAAGAGGCTAGTAACTCCATAAGAGCTAAACTGTCGCCTGGCTAGTTTACCAGAGAGAATCTGGGAAAAAGACAGTTAAGAAGAACCCTACTAGAGTGAGGGGAAATAAAGCCTTATGACTGGCCTTAAAAACTACCGTTGCAAAGGGACCTGGGGTTTAATTTGACCAGACTGGAGCAGTTTGTGTTCCAGGGCATTATTGAAAACAATAGGACAATCAACTGGAAATTAGTGGAGCCTAATGACTGGTTTGATGTCAACAGAAACATCAGAGATAGACAACTATCATCCTGGTAGACAGGACTGCAAAATAAAAATGTATATTTCTTCTTCTGTATTCTCTTAACTAATTTTAAAAGCAATTGTGTAAAATTGTGTATATAGCAATTAAATTGTTTGACCCATAAAATATAGAAATGAAATACTTTTGATAATACATGAGTGAAACAGGAAATGGGTGCAAAGCTATTTGCCTAATATGAAAACACATTCTCGGTGGGACAGCATTACCATTCTGAGGCCAGTATTATTCTGACTTCAAAACTAGATGAAGATATTATAAGAAAAAAAAACCCCATAGGCCAATATCTTTTATGAATAGAAATGTAAAAATCTTCAAAAAAAGAAAAATACTAGCAATTTGAAACTAGCAATATACAAAAGGAAAGAATCTTACACCGTGGCTAAGTCACTTCCCAGTGCTGCAAAATTGGTTGAATATGTGTGAAAGCCAATTAATGCAATACACTATATTAATAGAACAAAGAACAAAAAACATGATTACATCAATAGGGGCAGAAAAACATTTTGACAAAATTCAAAAGCTCTTCATGATATAAGGAAAAAACCCTGCAGTTAAGTAGGAAAAGAAGAGGAATTTTTAACCCGAGCAATATGGTGGAAAACATAATCTCAATAATTATATTAAATGTAAATGAACCAGGCCCTCTAAATAAAAGGTAGAGATTATCAGACTAGGGAGAAAGGAAGGATAAAACTATTTATAATCTTTAAGAGATATGTTTGAAATATAAAACCATAGATAAATTGAAATAAATTATGAAAGAGCTACATTTGGATAAAAGTTCACTGAATATCATCTGAGTCATTTAAAAATTATCAGAGTAATCAAATTTTCTATAAATGTGTTTTTGAATTTGTTTCTAAAACTAAGGTAAATTTTCTTCCTTTCATAGATGAACTTTGCCAGAGTATAAGAGCATTATGATGGTCATACCATAAAATATTTCAAATTACCTTAATATTTGAAACATGTATTACTTTTCCTGTGTTATCACCCATCTTTCACCAGATAGAGGCCATTTGCAATAGAATGAACTGTACAGTCATATACTGCCCACAAAAATGTCAGTTTTACTTTAGGGTGGTTGAATTAAACATGGACATATGGTAACATTTTCTCCTTTAATTATGATTGTAATGTATGCTTCTATAGCCACGTTATTGAATAATTAGTGAAAGTTATACACTTTCTAGTAAAAATAATACATACTTAAACATGTACACATAAACATACATGGGACTCTCTTGTAATTTCAGATTGAGGAGCAAAACACTGAAATCGATTCTTGAACTCTGGCTTAAGAATCTACCTGGAAGTTAACATCACATAGAAATGACACTGCTGTTGTGCAGGGACTGAATTTCTCTTCATGCAAGTTCATAACTGAAGACAAATGCTTTCCTCTAGAAATTATACAGAATTGTCTACTCTTAAAGACAGATTTGGTTTTCTGTTAAAATGGAATTATCTTTACAGAGAAAGATTTTGAGGGATTACAGAGAAATTTTGTAAAATTCTATCCAATAGAAACGAAAAGGGAATTGTGGTTTTTCACTGCAGTCCACACGTGTGTATGTGTCTGTGTGTATACATGCCAATGCCGATGCCACACTGCATGTGCTGGGGGTAAATGCTGAACAAAACTAGAAACATTTTCTGTCACATGGAGTTTGACATATAATGAGAGATAGATATGAATACAAACTCATTAAAATAATAACTGGATTGAAGGAATACTCGGTGGTGCTTTGAGGAGAGCTTAAACAAGATTTGACCTAATTTAAGAAGGTAGGGAAGTCTTTCTTTTAAAAAGAAATGTACATTGAGCTGAGATATGGCAACCCACTCCAGTATTCTTGCCTGGGAAATCCCATGGACAGAGGAACCTGGTGGGCTACAGTCTGTGGGGTCTCAAAAGAGTCAGACATGACTGAGCAACTAATCAATAAATGGAATAAAGAGAGGGAGGGAGAAGGGGAGTTACACAGGTAAAGAAGAGAGGGGACATTTTTGTAGAAGCAAATTTTTGTATGAATACTCCATGGCTTGAAGGATTGTGAAATCGAAATCTTTTACACAATATGCTTATTCCTTTCTATATATACAGACAGTAGAATCTGCTTGTGATGCAGGAGACCAGGGTTTGATCCCTGGGTCAGGAAGATCTTCTGGAAAAGGGAATGGCAATCCACTCCAGTATTCTTGCCTGGATTATTCCATGGACAGAGAAGCCTGGTGGGCCCCAGTCCGTGGGGTTGTAAAGTGTCGAACATGATTGGTTACAGTTGTGATATGTTGCTAATAGTGTCCCTTTCGTTCTCAGAAGGGTCCATCTTTAGATAATGAATGGAATAGGCATTTACATCTCTTCTGAGTATCTGAGGACCTCTATAAGTCTATTTTTGATCTTTGATCTTGAATATTTGATCTTTAAGCCTCTTTTTAGCTATGAGTACTGTTGCAATGGACTTCCCCTGTAACTCAAACAGGAAAGAATCTGCCTGCGAACCAGGCTTTGATCCTTGGGTTGGGAAGATCCTCTGGAGAAGGGAATGGCAATTCGCTTCAGTATTCTTGCCTAGAGAATTCCATGGACAGAGAATCCTGGCTGGCCACAGTCCTTGGGGTTGTAAAGTGTCGAGCATGACTGAGTGACTAACACACACACTGCTGTAATAGCTTAGGTAGCCATGAATTTCTGGCTATTTCTGTTTCCTTATAATTTCAAAATTAGTTTTTTCTTTGGTACACTGTATCTATAATCATTGCAATAATATTCATTGGCAATGATGCTACTGTTTAACTAGAAGTAAAATTATTCTGTATGCTTCTGTATGTGTTCATAGGTGCATTTCTGCATGTGTCATTGTATGTATAACCTATTAATTGGCAGTGCCTATATCTTCTGAATATCCCTATATGCACAACCTGGCCTTTGATGACTGATTAATTTGTACTATCCTCAATCTTTTTTTTTTTCACCTATTCGTACTAAAATGTGGAAAACTACATGGTAACCTTATGTGTTTTCTCACTGCCACCTGGTGGCAAGAGTATAGAAAAGACAGCAAATCAAAGATGGATGACCCACCAGATGGAAAGTCATTTCCCATAGTATAAAAATCACAGTTCATGTTCTCAAACATTTTTTTCTGACTCCTAGTAGAAGCATTTTCTGTATCTGAGGTTTGATTCTTTCAATGAAATACACACATAATCCTAAGTAACAATAAGGAATGAAATCATATATAATTATTGAAAAAAAATGAAAATACTAACATATTAAAAGATCTACTTTAATTATTAACATTTAAGTTCAGAGTGCTTTCTTTGAGTAACTTTTTAATTTCAAGGATAAGCTTTGTTGACAATTCTCCATTTTGTGTGACTTCACTCTCTGTAAATAAAGGAAATCAAGTATCCTGATATTTTAAAATATACAATAATAAATAAATTTTTGAAATTAAGTAAATGTAGCTCCTATCTTCTCTTTGTGGCCTAAGTCTTTTCTAAACTAAAACCTTCATAACTTAAATCACTATTTTTAGCTTTGGTGTCTAGTCTTCATTACTAGCTATTCTAATTTTATTCTTTAATGTCTAGAAATTTCAATATATCCTTTCAAAGAATATGTATTTAAAAAAATGATAATATTGAATATCACTTTGACTCTTATTGCTCAAAGTTTTCTAATAGGTTTTGCTTTTAATGAATGAATTTCATAGATTATCAGGGTTGACTTCTATGGTCTACTCTTTCTATCTGAGGAGCTATTCAGCTCAGGACTCAGCATTTGTCTTAATTATTTTGTATGTGCCTACTGTAGCCAACTAGGCTCCTCTGTCCATGGGGATTCTCCAGGCAAGAATACTGGAGTCGGTTGCCATGTCCTCCTCCAGATGAACTTCCCAATCCAGGGATTGAACCCAGGTGGATTCTTTACCATCTGAGCCACCAAGGAAGCCCCATATAGCATAGATATTCTACTTAAGTTATTCATATGTACTATGATGTATTTCTGTATTGGAGTTATTGCATCCACATACGGTATACATTTATTATCAAATTAGTGCATCATTTTTATAGACATCAAAATATAATTGACATATAACATTGTGTAAGTTTAAGGTATATAAAGTAATGATTTGCTGTAAACCATTGCAAAATGTTTACCACAATAAGGTTCAGTTTAGTTCAGTTCAGTCACTCAGTCATGTCCGACTCTTTGCAACCCCATGGACTGCAGCATGTCAGGCTGCCTTGTCCATCACCAACTCCCAGAGCGTGCTCAAACTCGCATCCATTGAGTCAGTGATGATATCCAAGCATCTCATCCTCTGTCGTCCCCGTCTCCTCTCACCTTCACTCTTTCCCAGCATCGGGGTCTTTTACAATGAGTCAGTTCTTCACATCAGGTGGCCAAATCTTGGAGTTTCAACTTCAGCATCAGTCCTTCCAATGAATATTCAGAGCTGACTTCCTTTAGGATGGACTGGTTGGATCTCCTTGTAGACCAAGGGACTCTCAAGAGTCTTCTCCAACACCACAATTCAAATGCAACACCATCATCATCATCATCAATGCTTTGGCACGCAGCTTTCTTTATAGTCCAACTCTCACATCCATATATGACCACTGGAAAAACCATAGCTTTGACTGGATGGACCTTTGTTGGCAAAGTAATGTCTCTGCTTTTTAATATGCTGTCTCTGTTGGTGATAGCTTTTCTTACAAGAAGCAAGAGTCTTTAATTTCATGGCTTCAATCACCATCTGCAGTGATTTTGGAGCCCAAGAAAATAAAGTCTGTCGCTGTTTCAGTTGTTCCAACAATAAAGTTAGTTAGCACATTCTTCACCTCACATAATTACCATTTTATTATTGTCATTATAGTAAGAACTTTAAGACTCTACCCTTATGGTAACTCTCCTGCTTTTACCAGTTTTCTTTACATATTTTATTGTATCTGGTTCTCAAATCACTCATGGGAGAGAAAGATGGGGGAAATAGAACTAATTAACCTTATCTCATAAATAAGAAAATAGAAACATAAACTGGACAGTTGGGGAATTATTGAAACTAAGAATTCTAGTTCCAACACCAGACTTTGTTTCAATACAACACAACAGATGATAGGAGCAATTCTTCCCTGCTTTGTAAATGTCCACTGAAACCTAACTTGGCTAAGGAAATTTAGCAAGCTCCTGAAGACACCCAGAGGAGGTATGAAAGAGGGAGAGAACAGTGTATTGGATTTTGCTAGGTGTATGGCATGGCCTCTGCTGAAAAATTAGAATTATAACACATTCCTCTGTTTCATAAGAGGATTAGTGTTAATTTATGCAAAGCTCCTAGCACCATGCTGGTCAGATAGTAGTTATTACAAACAACTATTATTAAGAAGAAAACATGAAGCTCACAAGATTCTTGCGGATCATCAGAACTGTGCAGCAGGCACAGTTAAATGGAGTTGACCATGGATTACCCAGCCTTATACTACCAGGTATTACTCCTGAATTTCAAAGCTACCCTATCTTCTATTTGGTGCCTAGCAATGGCTTTATTGCAGTGATATTAACACTAATTGGGAACAATATGTGTTACTAATGTTTGCAAATTGAATTCCCTTATCTAAAGTTACATATAGTTGCAATTACTTTTCATTCAACCAGTACACGAGGACCTGTCTTATTCCTAGCACTGTGCAAGAGAGTTTTAATAAAATAAACAAGCAAACAAATAAAACTCAGAGCAATACCAAACTGAATTATAGGAGAGAAGCAATGGAAGAAAACAACAAATTAAAAACGCAGCCTTAAAAAAATAATAAAAAAATAAAAACTCAGCCTTATAAACAGATAATCATTCCTGGATGTTGTGTGTATGTGTGTTTGTGTGTGCATGCATGCATGCATGTGTATGTGTTTTAATGAAATAGTATTCATGTCTGAGCACATAAGCAAAATCAAGCTATGTAACTCTATTGCTTGTGGGTAAGAGAAGTGAGTGGGTTTTGGCCAGGACTCAGAACTGAGAAGACACTGCCGGGTGCCAAGAGATTCTAACCAACTCAGTATCTAAGAAAATAGAGAGGGCAATAAATGGCCCGGGGAGAAAAACAGAGAGTATCACCTAGTAACCACTTAACAGCAGCTTGCAGAGGCTAAAATATTCTCAGGAGAGCAGCTGCTGCTCCTGCTAAGTCACTTCACTCGTGTCCAACTCTGTGCAAACCCCATAGATAGCAGCCCACCAGGCTCCCCTGTCCCTGGGATTCTCCAGGCAAGAACACTGGAGTGGATTGCCATTTCCTTCTCCAATGCATGAAAGTGAAAAGTGAAAGTGAAGTCGTTCAGTCGTGTCCGACTCATAGAGACCCCATGGACTGCTCCCAGGGGTCCAGGCTCCTCCGTCCATGGGATTTTCCAGGCAAGAGTACTGGAGTGGGGTGCCATTGCCTTCTCCGTCAGGAGAGCAAAGACTTATGCAAAAAGTATAGAAAAGGGGCCTGTGTGGGGGTGGGGAAACGTATGCTAAAAGCTACTGTTATAGAAGAAGGTATTCAAAATAAAATGGGAACGTTTATGTAAAAGATGCAAGAGAATCTGATAAACTGAGTAAAATCAATTTTGAAAGTCCAGGAAATATGAATAGTTAATGTAATGAAAAACTTCATATTTCTATGCAGTACTGAAATGGTGCATATTTTATGCAATACATTTATTTGTAACTCTGCTCATAAGCAGATGAAACTGCCTTTAAGTGAATATACTATATAATATAGAAACTATAAAAATATATTTGAAGATAATTGAGTTTTTAATTAAACAAACACTGAGCATTTTCTTTACAAAGTAAGTTCTATTTGTGTGTTTAAGTTTAATTTTCAAGATAGTGTTTTATAAACAACTGTGGTTGAAAAGTCTACCATAGTTTCAAGCATGAGAAGCATAATAAAGAAAACCACACACTCAGATCATGATTTAAAGTATTGCAGAAATTCAAGCATTATAATAAATGGTCTACAAGTTAGACAAGGAAATTGCCTTACTAAAAAGAGAATATCATATATCTCCAGGCTGATAGAAAAATGAAAAAAAAAAAAAAAGATTTAGTCTTTAGGAACCTGAGTCATCAAATGTTGAATTGTAAAACTATGATTCTTCTCTGATTCCATAATACAGAGACAGGAGCACTCAGTTCTTACTCAGAATTTATCTTTAACAAATAAACCACCAGAAGATTGAATGGAGATTTGTATGGTCTAGTTATAGTGAACAGAAAACTTGAACAAGAAGTAAACAAATCTGGAAGAGAAAAGGGCATCTAATTATAACTCCACCCAGAAATGTATAGAGAATGCTGGATGTACAAAGGAAACTTAACTCATAAAATAGATGTCTGACTTTATTGAATGGTTTATTTTTTAAGAAGAAAAAATGAATATGTGTTGACGGATTGTGGGTGTAGGTGTGTATTTCTCATACAACTATGATTTTCTACTCTGGCTTCACATGTCACCTGGATCACTTGGAAAGCTTTTTAAAAAGAGGCATGCTTGTGTCTCACTTTAAAATAATTAAAATAAAATCTCTGGAGGCAGAACCTGGGCATTTTAAGACAGTTCTTCAGCTGAAAGTGTGGTGCAGCCCTGGCTAACAAACACTGAGTAATATCAACAGTAATAGTAATTCACTCTGTATGTATCAGGCCCTGTTATATAATTGATTAATATTCTGTTAATAATCCTCACAACAATGCTGGTGGGTTGGTGTGGTTTTTATTCCATTTACATGAGCAAGCTGATGCTTTGGAGAGGTTAAGTAACTTGTTCAATTATAGGGACTGGAAAGGAGAAAAAAATGATTAACTGAACTTGGAAATATGGATAAATAAGACATGACCCATATCCTTGGGACATTCATTCCCAGAATCTTCCTAGCTTTTCTGCCTAGAAGGTAACTGTGACTACTGTTGTCCCTATGCTACTCGTGTGTCTTTTTCCTATCTGTCCATAGTAGCTCTTCAAATAGGAATTCCACAGCAGCTGTAGAAAGGCATTTTAAGTTGCTACATGTGTAGCATTCTCTACTTGGACTTTTTATCTATAATTTTGGTAGTTGTTGGCTCATAAGTAGTACAAAGGTGGGTTTTAATGAATTAAACTACCCCCTCCCCAGAGAGGTGTATTTGGCACCTGTCTTAGTTGGATATACTTGCTGACATTTAGACCTACAGCACTGTAGCACAGTTCCTACCTAGTATGTAATAGATATTGAATAACTTTCTTAGTAATCTAAGTAATGTTCGTCTAGTCAAAGCTATGATTTTTCTAGTAGTCATGTATGGATGTGAGAGTTGGATTATAAAGAAAGCTGAACACTGAAGAACTGATGCTTTTGAACTGTGGTGGTGGAGAAGACTCTTGAGAGTCCCTTGGGCTGCAAGGAGATACAACCAGTCAATCCCAAAGGAAATAAGTCCTGAATATTCATTGGAAGGACTGATGCTGAAGCTGAAACTCCAATACTTTGGCCACCTGATGCGAAGAGCTGACTCATTGGAAAAGACTCTGATGCTGGGAAAGATTGAAGGCAGGAGGAGAAGGGGAGGAAAGAGGATGTGATGGTTGGATGGCATCACCAACTTGATGGACATGACTTTGAGTAAGCTCCAGGAGTTGGTGATGGACAGGGAGGCCTGGTGTGCTGCAGTCCATGAGATTGCAAAGAGTCAGACATGAGTGAGAGACTGAACTGAACTGAACTGACTGAATCTAAGTAAACCACATTAAATTGGAGTAACACCTCAAGATGCCTGAGTTATTGAAGATTTCATAGCTTTGGATTTCTTTCTCTTTTCATAGAATGCAAACTTTCCACTCCAAACTTTCTACTAATGGTGCTATGAAGACATGATGTTGGTTCAGTTGTTCAGTCATGTCTGACTGTCACCTTATGAACTGCAGCCTGCCAGGAAGCATCTCTTTCCATGGGATTTCCCAGGCAAAATACTGGAGTAGGTTGCCATTTCCTCCTCTAGAGGAATTTCTCGACCCAGGGATCAAACCCCGCTCTCTTGTATTGCAGACAGTCTCCTGCATTGCAGGCAGATCCTTTCCTGACTGAGCCACCAGGTTGGGAGAGGTCTTATTAAAATAAATAATGAGTCTGTTTTGTGTCTTCTGTAAGGATCTATTTATTCTCATGATTTGATCCATATTTGTGTATTCACAGGGGTAAGAGGTTTATAAAAGTGCCATGTACTCTACCATGTCCCTCATTAAATATTAAGCAGATATTAATGGAATTAAACATTACACTGATTCCAGAAAATTAAAATTAGCAGTCATCATTTGATCGCTGAGCTTTTATACTCTAAAACTTATACGTACAATTACAGGAAAGATTTTGGGCAATTAAAGCTCTTAACTTTGGGAGAGAAAAAAGTTGTAGCGAATTCTCTGATTGAAGAACACAGATATTTCCCCACAGAAATGTGCACTAACTCTTGGGATTTCACTGCTGAATTTTGAGTTCTGTCAAGAACTATCAGTGAGGGATTCTCTCCCACCAGACAAAAATCTGAAAAAGAAACATATCTCCTTCATAAAACCATAGTTTTCATGTTTTCTTCCCTAGAATCCAGGTAGAAGGAGGAACCTGAAAGTGAAACTTAATCTTTTATATTTGCATAGAAATGACTGTTACAGGGTTTTATTGAGGAACGTGTGAGTGAAGGGAAAAAAATTCATCTGAGACATTCTTACTCGTGCAGATCTTATTTGAGCCGCTAGCCTCATCAGTGAAAAGCTGTCAGAAAAAACTCCCAGATCCGATAGCAAGGACTGGCCACAAGCCTCAACAGGCAATGAACCAGCCGGTACATTCATTTTAATTAAGTCCCCATGCCAGGAAAGAAGGCTTTGGGGGCAAGCTGGCTTTGGGGGTGCTGTGTGTTCATGGAGTTACTCTCTATTCATGGAATCATTTGAAATCATGGCAGCTGGTGTGAATATTTAACTGACCGATTAAAAGAATTTTATCATTTGACTCCTGCCAAATGTTTGACATAACTACAAAATGATCTCTGAATTATACACACCTTTATGGTTGTTTCTTCTCCTGGGAGGTGAAGCTTTCATCCAGAATTACTGTCTCTCCTGAATTCTGGCCAACTCTTTCTCTTTTTGTTTCCTGTCATAAGTAGTAAATGAAAAATAAACCATTCCATTCTTTTTTTGCAAAAACACTAAAGACTCAGAGGTAATGTTTTTACCCTAACTCCAAAGAAGCAGAGGAGGCCAATTACAGCTGTCGAAGGCAAGCTGGACTCTGTCCTTGCAGGTAATACGATCTGCCTGACACTCACCATCTGCACCTTCATAGCACCAGTTGCTATCAAATTACATTTCCCATAAAGAAATTAAAGAAAAATCAAATCACACACAGTATGTACATCCATCTCCCTAGTGTTACTCACATTTGCCTTTGTCATTATGACTATTAGGAGGAAGGATATTTGTGACCGGCTCTACAACTAAACTATATCTGGATGACCACTACCAAAATACGACCTCACGTCTGTAATGCTGCCTTTGCATATCCTTAGGAAAACAGGGGGCCATAGGTTCAGTGAGCCACTTATCCACATTCTAGAGTGTAGAAGAGTTTTTTCTTTTTCTTTTTTTTTTTAAGAAAAGAAAGAAAAGAAAATACATCCAAGTTGAGAGTCCTGTGACAAGCATTTCCCTTCTGAGGCAAAAAGTTCGTGCAATTAATAAAGAATAGAACAGGGAAGTAATTTGCTTTTGTTAATAGCACGTGCCTGAAAATATCCAGAGACTTTTTTTTTTTCAGCTATAAGGCTGCAGCTTGCAGTACAATAAGGAGAGGAGGGGGAGGAAGTAGGTGAATTGGGAAAGCTTAAAATCAAGTTTCATCTCTTCCTTGTTCCTATTCATAGGGCTTATTGATCTTAACCTCTCAGTACATTGCTTCTTTTCCCTAGGTATATTTACATGCTATAATTCCTTTTCTCACTCTTTTTTTTTTATTTAAAGGTCCTTAGGTCACCTCGGGTCCCTGTTCTACTAATGAGTTATGTCTCCTTTTACAACTTCATCACTGTGGCTTTGAGAATCCCCATTTGCTCAGTTTCCCGCCATGCCTCTCAGTTTACTGCAACTTTTCCCATTTATCCCTAGCATTCCATTAAATGGAAACATCACTCATTTAATGTACACAGTTTAGTCACCATGCTCTAACTCTGCCCCACTAACATTTTATTTTCCTTTCTTATTTAAATTCTAGCCATATTCACTGCTTCATTAATATTCTTTCTTGGTTTTCCTTCAACCTCTGTGATCCCCTCTTCTCACTGCATCAAGTCCTTTTTTTCATTCCTATTGTTGTGACCTTAGAGTAGGACCTTATCATTTTTTATCTATATGACTTCAAAACTCTTTCAATTAGTATCCTTCCACTGTTGGCTGAACTTCCAATCCTTCTTTCTGCTTGCTGCCTCTCCTACTGGCATGTAACAATACTCATTTCATCTCCCTTGACTTATTAAAATCCTTTACTGATTATTAGGATAAAACCCAAACTTCTTATCATATCCTGCATTAGTTTCCAGCTTGACTAGACACTCATCTATAAACAGGAAACCATATCAAATTGTTTGCAAGTGACCTGACTGCTTCATTTTCCTCATCATAGTTTAAACATTCTATTCATTCTTTTAGTAAACTCCACATTCCTCTTTTTCACCTGGTTATGTCCAACCTATATTTTGTGACATATTTCAAATCATATCTCCCTAGGAAATCAACACAGATACCATATGCAAACAGCCCAATGTTCTTCTTCCTTGTTTCCTTTGCAACTCATACATGCCTGTGTAGTTACTTATTATCCTGCTTTGCAGTGGACGGAATCCTGTTGGTCGACTCATCTCCTTCTAGCAATGGGCTGTTTTTTCCTACTGTTTTATTATTTTTTAATTGATGTATTCTTAGTTTTAGAATAGAATCAGATGCTTGTCACTCGATAGTTATAAGAATGCAAGGACATAAGAGAAGAGGAAAGAAAGGAAGAAAAAGAAGGGAAGGCAGAAAAGGCAGTCAGTAAGAGAATAAGGGAGGGAGGAATGGAGAGAGATAGATGCATTATTATGCCAGCCCAGCATTCATTCACCCATTCAGCCATCCTTCTGGTAGTAGTTTCCATAGAAATCACCCTCTCCTATTCCTAGTCCATGTGATTCAGGTGGAGTTAATTCCACACTTGGCTTCAAGGATGGACATATGGATTTTGAAAATATAAGAATTAACTTTGTCTGCCAATTCTGAATGTGGAAGCTTTGAAATATAAAATGCTTCAGATTTGGTGTATGTTTTCCAAAAATATGTCAGATTGGAAGTGAAATTATATACTACTTTAGCATATATATCAACAAAGCTAAAATGTCTATTAAATATCCAGCAGTTGTTATAGCCCAAAAGTCTAATTTATGAATGAGCTCATTACTTTCAGTGATATATAAAGTCATTTATCCATGCAAATAAGCCCCCTTGAATGCAAGTTTATATACTGTTTGTAAAATTTACTTGAACTTTTGCCCGGAACACCTTTATGCTTACCTTATATGTTGATATTATTTTGTTCAAGACACAACAGCTATTTTTGATCCTTTTTTTTTCTTTTAATCAGTCATAAAATTCTCTCTCTGAGATTTCCCAGGAATTCCATATTTCCTCTCCATCTCCACAGTTCTCATTTCTATCATCACCTTTCTTAGTTCTCTAGTGGTACTAGCTCCTGGAGAAAAGCAAGTTATACTCCACACTTTCTTTACCCAGCAGTACAGAGGTGGCAAGTTGACAAAGTCAAAAACTGTATCCAGCCCACAGATGTATTTTTCAGAAGCCAAATTGTAACAATTTAAGAATTTAACATAAAAGCTAAATTTTGAGCTTCTCATGAAAAATAATTTCCAACAAACCTAGAGCCCAAGTTCTTTCCCGGTAACTGTTGCAGTTTAAATTGCATCTATCCCAAAGATAGATTAAAGTCCTAATTCCTGGTACTTATGAATGTATCTTACTTAGAAACAGACTTTGCAGATATATTCAAGGTAAGATGAGGTGATACTGGATCAAGATGGGCCCATGACTGGTGTCCTATTTTAAAGGCAAATTTAGACCCAGACACAGAAACATAAAAAGGAGAATGCCATATGAACACACACAGATACAGGGAGAGCATCATTGTGCCAGAGATAGGACTGATACATCTACAACCAAGGACCACTGAAGAGTGCTAGCTAGGAAGCGGCAGGAAATGATCTTCTTCCCCTGAAGCCTTCAGAGAAAGCATGGCCTTTTGTTTTTTTTTTTTTAAGGGCTTTTTTATTTTTATTTTTTTAGTTCTACCAGTTTACTGCTACCAACCCATCTCCCTCCACCCTTGTGCCCACGTGCTCAGTCATGTGACCCCATGGACTGCAGCCCACCAGGCTCCTCTGTCCATGGACTTTTCCAGGCAAGAACACTGGAGTGGGTTGCCATTTCCTTCTCCAGCATGGCCTTTCTAATACCTTTATTTAGGCTTCTAACCTCCAGTGATCAGTAGCTCAGTCGCGTCTGACTCTTTGAAGCTGCATGGACTATGGCCCACCAGGCTTCTCTGTCCATGTGATTCTTGAGGCAAGAACACTGGAGTGGTTGCTGCTTCCTACTGCAGGGGATCTTCACAACCCAAGGACTGAACACATGTCTCTTGTGTCTCCTGCATTGGCAGGTGGATTCTTTACCTCTCATGTCACCTGGGAAGGCTCTTAACCTCCAGAAGCGTGAGACAACCACTTTCTACTGTTTTAAGCCAATCAACAACTTGTGGTACTTCATTATGCCACCCTAGGGCTAGGAATGAATAGAGGTAGATGAGGCTTGTGATCTTCAATTAAAGGAGATCACTCTATCACCCCCTATATTTTATGGGTCACCAAATCTAATTGTTAGTGGTCATTTGTCATTTTACTTTCCCTTACGCAAATTACTTCTTTCGTCCTTATAACACTTTGAGCTTATGGCATCTTCTGTTCAGTTCAGTTCAGTCACTCAGTCATGTCTGACTCTTTGTGACCCCATGGACTGCAGCACGCCAGGCCTTCCTGTTCATCACCAACTCCCGGAGTATACTCAAACTCGTGTCCATTGAGTCAGTGGTGCCATCCAACTGTCTCATCCTTTGTTGTCCCCTCTCCTCTCACCTTCAATCTTTCCCAGCATCAGGGTTTTTCCCAATGAGTCAGCTCTTCGCATCAGGTGGCCAAAGTATTGGAGTTTTCAGCTTCAACATCAGTGCTTCCAATGAACATTCAGGACTGATTTCCTTTAGGAAGGACTGGTTGGATCTCCTTGCAGTCCAAGGAACTCTCAAGAGTCTTCTCCAATACCAAAAGCATCAATTCTTCAGTGTTCAGCTTTCTTTATAGTCCAACTCTCACATCCATACATGACTACTGGAAAAAACCATAGCTTTGACTAGATGGAGCTTTGTCAGCAAAGTAATTTCTCCGCTTTTTAATGTGCTGTCTAGGTTTGTCATAGCTTTCCTTCCAAGGAGTAAGCGTCTTTTAATTTCATGGCTGCAGTCACCATCTGCAGTGATTTTGGAGCCCCCAAAATAAAGTCAGCCACTGTTTCCACTGTTTCCCCATTTATTTGCCATGAAGTGATGGGACCAGATGCCATGATCTTAGTTTTCTGAATATTGAGCTTAGAAGCCAACTTTTTTACTATGACATTTTACTTTATATTAAGTAGTATATATTCTTTACTATAATTATCAATACTGTTTTGTTGCCACTGCTGTTCTCAGTGTAATTGTTGACATTTTGGATATTAACTTCATCTTGTCAAAAAAAAAAGAGAAAGAGAAGTATCTAGGTCTTCACTTAGATGTTGATATTTTGTGGTGGATAATTTCTTTATTTGAAAGGTAGTCCTGTTTTTGATAACTTCCTAGAAGGTTCAGTGGTAAAGAATCTATCTGCCAATGCAGGAGACACAAGATACATGTTCAATCTCTGAGAAAGATCCCCTGGAGAAGGAAATGGCAACCCATTCCAGTATTCTTGCTGAGATAATCCAATGTATGGAAGAACCATATACAGTCTATATGGTTGCAGAGTCAGACATGACTGAGCATGCATGCACACCTGTGCTTTGAAAAATATATACTGACATCTCAGGCCTCTACTCACTAGATATCTGAAGTGCCTCCTGTAGTTGTGATGACCAGAAATTACTCTAGATATTATCACATACTACAGGGATCTAGGGAGGAGCCAAGAGGAGGAGGAATGAGAACATCTCCCTCACTGAGAACTGCTTTCCTAGGCTGTTTTTCCTCTCCAATCTCATAAAAATAAACATAGTAGCACACTATAATAAATGTTTCAACATAAAATATTTATAGTTCTGTCTTGTCACCTGCTTTATGTCTTGCTGTTAAGAATTCTCTTTTCTTAGTCTGTGACAAAGAGTGTTAATTTGCTTCCTAGTATCCCTTTGGCTATGCCACCTTAATGAAAAACACTGATGCTATTTATATATTAACATTAAATATTGATATATTTCTTTGGGCACATTGCCATACAGATAAGAAAATTCAGAGTGTGACCAGTGAGAATATGTGAATAGATACTGGCCTGTAAGATGTGAGTGGGAATTGATGTGAAATTTTCAGAAAGTGCCATGAGAGAAAGGCCTTTTTCTTTTGCATTCCTTTTTTTTTTTTTTTCCTCCTGCTACCAGAAATATGACTGTGATGGCTGGAGCTCTGGCACCCATCCTGAGGCAATTCACTAAAAATAGATGAAGAAACAAACCAAGGATCTTCCTTAACTTACAATGGGGTTACACCCTGATAAACCCATCCTAAGTTGAAAATATAAGTGAAAAGTACATTTAATGCCCCTAACCTACTAAATATCATAGCTCAACTGGCCTACCTTAAATGGACTCAGGACACTTACATTAGCTTGCAGGTGAACAAAATAATCTAACATGAAGCCTATTTTATAATAAAGTATTGAACATCTCACATAATTTTTTGAATATTGTTCTGAAAGTGAAAAACAGAATGTTTGTGAGTGTTGGTTGTTAGCCTCCCGATCTTGTGCTGACTGTGAATTCCGCTCATTGCCACTGCCCAGCGTCAGGAGAGAGTGACATGCTGCATATAGCTAACTTGAGGGAAAAAAATCAAAATTCAAAATTTAAAGTATAGTTTCTACAGAATGCATATTGCTCTCACACCAACATAAAATTGAAATCCTAAATTGAACCATCGTGAGTTGGGGGCCTTCCTGTGGAAGTCTTGGTCCCTGAAACAGGGGAGCTGTCACATAATTTCTGCTCTGCCTCCAATAGAACTTCAATTCAGGACAGAAAAATAAAAAATCTTTTGTCATTGACTTCACTCTTATTTCAGGTATTCTGTCCCATAAAATACAGCCCATCTCATGTTAATCATGGTCCACTTTAATTCTTAGAAGCTTTCCCAAATTTTATTTTATAATAATTTGCACTATTACAATATTGACTCATACCTAGTTTTACTTAAAATTTTTAAATTGTCAAGGTTTGTTTTTGTATTATGGCAATAATAATATGTACTTTGTGAGTCTGTGTTTCAGTTTAGAGAGAATACATATAAATCACCTTACACATTGCCTGTATGATGGAAATGTTGCTATAATCATGAGGACAGTTATAACAACTGTGATTATTATTATTATTATATCTGAGGGTATCTTCAAATAGCACTCCTATTATTCAATGAAATCATTCCAATAATTTTTAAGGTTTTTTCTTTGAGAGGCTAGAATACCTGGCTAAGTGAAACATTTATTTAATTAGCTATATTTTGTGTATATTGTATGAAGTATAGTATTAAGCACACATATTAATAATTTAAAAATAATTTCCTTTAAATTTAGTCTTTTAAATCCAAATATAGTTATTTCCTTTCAACTACTAGACCTGAAATCTGGCTTCACCAATTGTATATCAAAACCTGTAGATGCCTGGGTATCACTTCTAGAGATTCTGATGTTATTACTGTGAGGTGGAGCCTAAACACTGCAGTTGATTACATTGAACAGCGAAGTTTGAGAACCACTGCCTTAATTAGCAGTCAGGATAGGTACTTTCCCTATGATTTGCTAATTGTCAGAAACTAGGAGGCTGGCACATGGTGAGAGTGAACAAAGTAGTTCTGGTTGTCTGGATGTTAATCAAAGTAATCACAAGATTTCCTTTGTTTTCCATCATATTCTTCTATTCTCCTGTTCTTCTATCTGTTTTGATCATTTGTCATTCTAAAATAAAGGAGGACTTTGTTAGTTAATTTTAAAAAATGGATATGAATCCTCAGAGTAACAGTTGAAAAGAGGAGATCATTAGAATGGCTTGGCATCAGAATGGATGGCATTATTTAACCCAAATTGCCTTGACTCCCAGACCATTGCTTTTCTTACTTCTATCAGTGAACTTTCTTTCCATGGTTTTTTTCACCCTAAACTGAAGGAAGAAGGGAAACAAAGAGAAAAGAAATTACTCTTTTGGCATACTGGAAACTGCCTTTAACAAGTTACAAGATGAAATAAAGTCATACAGAATGAAGGAATGACATTTTGCTTTTTAAAGCCACTTAGTATTTCTTAATATTCACTTTATATGAGAAAGTCATGTATCAAACCATTGCTTCGTCTCCTTCAAAATTGAATTTGCTAAAAAATTACAGCTTGTAGCAAGTAAAATCCAATTCTTATGCCTGGAGGTTGGTTTTAAAATATACAGACAGCATATTATCACTTACTCTAAGTGGATATTATGATTTAGAATTTAAAAGAAATCATTGTACATACTCAATTGCTGATGGCAAATAGGTTTTGGAGTGGTTCAGCTTTAAAAATAAAAAATGGATGAACAATGGGGTACATGTGTCTCTTTCAATTCTGGTTTCCTCAGTGTGTATGCCCAGAAGTGGGATTGCTGGGCCATATGGCAATTCTATTTCCAGTTTTTTAAGGAATCTCCACACTGTTCTCCATAGTGGCTATACTAGTTTGCATTCCCATCAACAGTATAAGAGGGTTCCCATTTCTCCACACCCTCTTCAGCATTTATTGTTTGTAGACTTTTGGATAGCAGTCTTTCTGACCGGGGTGAGATGGTACCTCATTGTGGTTTTGATTTGCATTTCTCTGATAATGAGTGATGTTGAGCATCTTTTCATGTGTTTGTTAGCCATCTGTATGTCTTCTTTGGAGAAATGTCTATTTAGTTATTTGGCCCATTTTTGGATTGGGTCATTTATTTTTCTGGAATTGAGCTGCAGGAGTTGCTTGTATAATTTTGAGATTAATTCTTTGTCAGTTGCTTCATTTGCTATTATTTTCTCCCATTCTGAAGGCTGTCTTTTCACCTTGCTTATAGTTTCCTTCGTTATGCAAAAGCTTTTAAGTTTAATTAAGTCCCATTTGTTTATTTTTGCTTTTATTTCCATTACTCTGGGAGGTGGGTCATGGAGGATCCTGCTGTGATTTATGCCAGAGAGTGTTTTGCCTATGTTTTTCCTCTAGGAGTTTTATAGTTTCTGGTCTTATGTTTAGATCTTTAATTCATTTTGAGTTTATTTTTGTGTATGGTGTTAGAAAGTGGTCTAGTTTCATTCTTTTACAAGTGGTTGACCAGTTTTCCCAGCACCACTTGTTAAAGAGATTGTCTTTTCTCCATTGTATATTCTTGCCTCCTTTGTCAAAGATAAGGTGTCCGTAGGTGCGTGGATTTATCTCTGGGCTTTCTATTTTGTTCCATTGATCTATATTTCTGTCTTTGTGCCAGTACGATACTGTCTTGATGACTGTGGCTTTTTAGTAGAGACTGAAGTCAGGCAGGTTGATTCCTCCAGGTCCATTCTTCTTTCTCAAGATTGCTTTGACTATTCAAGGTTTTTTGTATTTCCATACAAATTGTGAAATTATTTGTTCTAGTTCTGTGAAAAATACCGTTGGTAGCTTGATAGGGATTGCATTGAATCTATAGAGTGCTTTGGATAGTATACTCATTTTCACTATATTGATTCTTCTGATCCATGAACATGGTGTATTTCTCCATCTATTTGCATCATCTTTGATTTCTTTCATCAGTGTTTTATAGTTTTCTATATATAGGTCTTTTGTTTCTTTATGTAGATTTATTCCTAAGTATTTTATTCTTTTCATTGTAATGGTGAATGGAATTGTTTCCTTAATTTCTATTTCTGTTTTCTCATTGTTAGTGTATAGGAATGCAAGGGATTTCTGTGTGTTAATTTTATAACCTGCAACTTTACTATATTCACTGATTAGCTCTAGTAATTTTCTGGTGGAGTCTTTAGGTTTTGTATGTAGAAGATCATGTCATCTGCAAACAATGAGAGTTTCACTTCTTCTTTTCCAATTTGGATTCCTTTTATTTCTTTTTCTTCTCTGATTGCTGTGGCTAAAACTTCCAAAACTATGTTGAATAGTAGTGTGAGAGAGGGCACCCTTGTCTTGTTCCTGAGTTTAGGGGAAATGCTTTCAATTTTTCACAATTGAGGATAATGTTTGCTGTGGGTTTGTCATATATAGCTTTTATTATGTTGAGGTATGTTCCTTCTATTCCTGCTTTCTGGTTTTTGTCATAAATGGATGTTGAATTTTGTCAAAGGCTTTCTCTGCATCTATTTAGATAATCATATGTTTTTTATCTTTCAATTTGGTAATGTGGTGTATTACATTGATTGATTTGCAGATATTAAAGAATCCTGCATCCCTGGGATAAAGCCCATTTGGTCATGGTGTATGGTTTTTTTAATATGTTGTTGGATTCTGTTTGCTAAGATTTTGTTAAGGACTTTTTCATCTTTGTTCATCAGTGATATTGGCCTGTAGTTTTCTTTTTCTGTGGCATCTTTGTCTGGTTTTGGTATTAGGGTGATGGTGACCTCATAGAATGAGTTTGCAATTTGAAAATTGAACACAAACATCTTAATTTGAAAAGGTTTAGGGTGGCATTCTTTTGAGTTGGTTGTAAATACACTTTTACTTTTGAGGGGTGGTACTCTCATAGAAAGTACATTGAAAGAGATTATTTGTAACAGAGAAACATTCATGTTAGCATCCTCAGAGGTCAAGAAAATAGAATGATGTCAGCACTCAGAGCCCCCTCCTGTCACTTCTCACTACCTACACTTCCCTTCTGCAAAAGGTAACCACTGTTCTGAATTTTATGGCAAATCTTTCTCTACTTTTCTTATAGATTTACTAATTAAGCATGTATTCATAAGCAATAGAATTAGTGCTGTCTTGACTTATAAAATCATATATAATTTATAAAAATGTATGCAAATTTCATATACAGAAACTATAAAATATGTGTTCTCTTGGGTTAATCTTTTCAATCTATATTATGTTTGTGAGATTCATTCATATGATTTCCTATAGTTGTAGTAAAGTTAATATTAATGCTACTTATTATCCCATTGTGTTAAGAAGCCACCATTTATTTATCCATTTTACCTTTAATATATATTAGATTGTATTTACTTTGAAGATATGATAAATAGGACTGCTATGAACATTCTTGTATGTATCTTTTAGAGCATCCAACAGGGATTTGTGTCACAGTTGAGGAACTTGACATGCAGGGAACTGTTGAGATGATTAACAGATGGACAGTTAGCAAGAATATTGCTTAATATATAGAAGAATGAATGCCCACAAGGCTGAGAAAAACTGTATCACTTGCCATTTTTTGTTGTTGTTTAGTTACTAAGCCGTGGCCAACTCTTTTGTGACCCAATGGATTGTAGCTTGCTAGGCTCCTCTGTCCATTGAGAAGTTACAATTCTTTACCCAGTTTCTACCTGAGTTAATTTTCAGACTCCAAACCCATTGACTTGAGAAGTAGCTGTTTACTCATGAGATAGGATACAGTAACACCAGGGTAAGTGTATAAAGTAATAATTCTCTGAGTCCTTTTTCAAAGTGACATGTAAATTTGCTCAGGTTACTATTCACTGGACAAAACGCCCAAACATTTAGAGGACTTAGGGACACAGGTTGAAGTTGACATGTACCTGAGGGACCCGAAGCATCACTGTTGCCCACTGGTCAGGTAGAGGTTTATGTGGGAGCAGGTAATAAACTATGTCCTGACCTAGCCTCAGTTCACAGTGGTTATCTGGGTCTGTAGACTGAACTGGTGATCATTTCTGTTTCTGAGTATATAATTGTAAAGTATGTCACATGGTAGTTGGCAAAACATTGGTTCTTTGGCTTATGAGGTAGGACCTATCTTCAGTGGGGAATTGAAAGTGGGAGCTGCAAAAGCTGCCAACTCCATCTTCTGCTAAAGTACTGAATAAAAACATTTTCCATCCCAGAGAGAATGATAGAGATTAGTGTAATTTTTAAACGTCTAAAGTATACAAGGGTAATATCTCCATCATATACTCATTTGATTTACCAGTCTGACTCCTACAGGAGCCAGACAGATACAGGATGATACAGTAGATTACCTCAAAATTAACCAATTAATATCCTATTTACATCTGAGGTAAATTATGTAGTATCTTAGCTGGAGTAGATAAAAATAGGTATTAAAATAGGTATAGGTATATACGTGGTCTCAGGTATATAGCCAATGATCTGGCAAATGCATTCTTTTTCATGCCTGTGGGGAAGGAGGAACCCAAAATAGTTCACATTCATATGGATGGAGGAAGTATATATTTATTATCTTCCACAAGTGCTATGTTAATTCCCTCAATCTCTATCATAATATAGTCCAACGGCACCTGAAACAGTGGAACACTTCACATGATATTTGATCCAGCTATTAATCAGATCAAATGAGAAGTGACGAATACATTGGACATTATTGTACAACACATGAACTTCTGCCACTTTGGACATATGACCCAGCAGGGTTTCTGATAGAAGAGTTACCTGTGATGAGAAAAGATGTTGTGTAGCAGAGTTTGTGACAAGCCCCAGTAGAAAAATTATAAGACATACTCCTGTGGTTCTGGAGAAAGCAGACAAGTACATGCCAATTGAAAAGCAGCCTCTGGAGTGATTCTGGGCCTTGGTAGAAACAGCCTGACTAAGTATCATCAAGCAACCATGCAGCTCATCTTGAGCAAAGTTCCTTCAGACCTGTCAAGTCATAAAATCAGGTGGACCCACTGACAATCCATAATAAGGTGGAAGTGGTTCAGTTTTGTAAAACATATGTCTTTAATTTATTTTTGGCTGTGCTGGGTCTGTGTTGCTGTTTAGGCTTTTCTCTATTTGTGGTGAGTAGAGATTACCCTCTAGCTGCTGTGCACAGGCTTCTCATTGCAGTGACTTCTCTTGTTGTGGAGCACAGCTTCTGGGGACTTCAGTTTCTGTAGCACATGGACTCAGTTGTGGTTCTGGGCTTCAGAGCATAGGATCATTAAATATGGTACACAGGTTCAGTTGCCCCGCGGCATGTGGCATCTTCCCAGACCAGGGATGGAACCAGTGTCCCCTGCATTGGCAGGCGGATTCTTTACCAATGAGCCACCAGGGAAGCCCCAAAGTGGGTCATTTTGAATCAGAAGGAGGGCCAAGAGCAAACATGTTTAATGCCAGGGAATCTAGACTGTTATGCCATACATCACTGTTGCACCAGAATCTCCTCTTAGCTCACATGCATGGTTTCTAACAGGGGAGATTCTGAGTGTGGTAGGTAGAGTAATGGACCCTGAAATATATTCTCATTTTAATCAGAAATATGTTAGGTTGAATATACTAGGTTATGTGATAGAGTGGGTTGCACAGTATCCCCTAAAAAATTCATGTCCACTGGAACCTCAAAATGTGACCTTATATGGAAATAAAATCCTTGCATATGTAATTAAGGATTGAGATGAGATAATATTGGCTTAGTGTAAAGTGTAAACACTAAATCCAGTGAAAGTGCCCTTATAAGAGGCAGAAGTGATGCAGAGAAGAAGATGACAAGATGGAGGCAGAGATTGGGATGATAAGTCTCAAGGCAAGAACACCAAGGATTGCCAGCAACCACCAGAAGCTAGAAGGGAATCCTGGAATGATATCTCTCCTATAGTCTTAAGAAGGACTCACCCCTGCAGAAACCTTTATTTCATACTTTTGGCCTTTTAAACTATAAGATGATTTATTTCTGTGGTTTTAAGCCACCCAGTTTGTGGTTATGCCATCCCTAGAAAATTAATACACATAGCAAAGGAGAATTAAAGTTGTAGGTAGAATTAAGATTCTTGCTTAGCTGATCTTGGTATAGGGAGATCATTCTGAATTATCCAATATCATCACAAGTATCCTTAAATTTGAAAGAGAGTGGCAGAAGAAAGACAACCAGAAATGGTAACATGAGAAGGAATCTGACTTACTGGGATGGCTTTGAAGATGAAGGAGAGGGAATATGAGTGAAAAAAATGGAGGTGGCTTCTAGGAGCTGGAAAAGGCAGAGAAAAGTATTGTCCTCTAGAACTTTGAGGAGGAAACCAGCGCTCCAACACCTTGATTTTAGCCCAGTGATTTTTTTCACTATACTGTGTAAAACAATTGTATACTTAAGTCCCTCCTACACCTTTGTTCCTGCTGATCCTTTTGCCTGGTGGTTGGATAGTTTCCACATCCACATTTTACTTTTTCTTCAAAAATAATTCAAATACAGCCATTTTCAAAAAAAAAAAAAAAAAGCCTTTCCTGGTCACTTTAGTCCTTATCAAATGTCCTGTTCTCAAATGAAATGTAATATTACTAGTCTTTATCAATACACTGATACATTCACATAGTTTTTGCATTATGTACTGTTGATTAATGTGATGTTATTGTTGTTGTTCAGTTGCTCAGTTGTGTCCAACTCTTTGTGATCCCATGAACTACAACACACAAGGCTTCCCTGTCCTTCACCATCGCCTAGAGCTTGCTCAAATTCATGGGCATTGAGTCAGTGATGCCATCCAACCATCTCATCCTCTGTCATCCCCTTCTCTTCCTGCCTTCTATCTTTCCCAGCATCCGGATCTTTTCCAATAAGTCGGCTCTTTGCATCAGGTGGACAAAGTATTGAAGCTTCAGCTTCAGCATCAGTCCTTCCAATCTATATTCAAGGTTGATTTCCTTTAGGACTTACTGGTTTGATCTCCTTGCAGTCTAAGGGCAAGCTTATCTTCTCAAGTAATTTTTAAGCTATAAAATAAGTCTCAACCAGAAACAGATGGCACACACAAGTAGGATAATTTGAGTGGAGGTTATTTACAAAAGAATAATTTACATAGACGTGAGTGTGTAAATGAAGCATAAGGGATTATGGAATAACCTTGGGATATTGTTAGCAAGTTAATACAGTCCCTAAGCAAGAAGACATAAAAGGGAAGGAATAGATACCAGAACTCAAAAGGAAAGAATATTTTGTGATCAGCTGTCTTGAGAGGAGCAGTGATTGTTGTTTGAGAGAGACAGTCAACCTTGCAAGAGAGCTTGCAAAGGAATAAATACCTTGGTCTCACTTTAGTTGATGCTGCTATTGACAGATTCAGTCAAAATCATAAGGCAAGGGAGTCCTATTAATGTAATCCATGTAGTTCTGCCTCTAGGGACAAAGAACAGGATGGAAAATATTGGAGAATGGATTAGTGGAGGCAGATAGAATAAGGGCTTCAGTATTGTCCAAAGCATTCATAGGTCCTGGCAGAACTATAGGAATATTATATACATATACACTTTATAAATACTTGTTAATTGTATTTACTTTAATGTAATTATGTGTTTAATATGGTATGTATTATATGATTGCTATTTAATGAAATTAATATTTTTTAAATACTTACCATCTGATAGGCCCATTTGGTTTTGAGGATATATTTAACACTAGTAACCATAACAAATTCAAAAACACCTTTGTTTCCAGGAGATTACACATGTCATATACAGAGCGTGTATGATAGAACTATAAAATACTTTGGCATATGCCAAAGATGCATTCTACTAGATTTCAAATTTCATAACCAAAAACTTCATCTAAATAGTTTATTGATTTATTAATACAAGAGGTCAATTATGTGACAAAATACTACACAGTAGATACATTTATCTAAAATTTATATGTGGAATTTTAAAAAATTCTGTGTTAAATCAAGGAATATTATTTGTTTTAAAAATATCATTAATTTTCTATAAATCCTTATAATGTTTACTTAATACTAGATAAACAAGTATGAATTTGTATATGTAGATCAGAGCCTCAACCTTAACACTCAAATGCATGTGTGTGTGCTTTGATATAAATAATTTCCACAGATGCAGAGCATTGCACTTAACAGCTAAACTTCAGCCAAACTTCTGCTTAGTTTAACTCCACACATTACCTCTTTGATTAAGATATGTTTTCTGGGAAAATCAGATATTAAACCCCTTAATTTTAAAGCTCAACATAGTCTTTTTATATTGTTCCATGATAAATCAATGACTCTAAGAGGCGTTGTAAAGTTTTTCAAATGTTAGTATGAGAATTGCACTGATTTAGTCACCATTTCAAAGCATTAATTTTTGGTACACTTACAAATATCTGTTGGCTCCTTTTATGAAACCCAATTAACTCTCCATTTCCCTATGAGTTTGCCAAAAGCCTCTTTATCAAGATACTCAAAATGAGTAGATATTTATTAATCAAAATGTCAAACATTCAGAACAAAAAGATTTAAGAAGTTAGAATGAATCTTCATGGACAGAATCTTAGACACAGACATTTATCATCAATTATTTTCAGACAGCCTAATTATTATTCTGGTATACCAAGTGCATAAAAAGCACTATGAAAGGTACTATGGGGGGAAAACGATACGTTGGGGATAGACAACATTCTTAAGAAGTTTCTGACCTAGTTCTAAAGGAAACACAGGGGAAAAGAAAATTGTAGCTCTAAGTCCCTAGACATAGGAATTTGAGGTGATACCAACTGTACACAAACAAGTAATGCTTCTGGGAAAAGAACAAACATTTGAGCTAACCCCGATAGAATGAGGTTGTGATTGGTTGTTTATTTGGTTTGTGTTTGTCTAAGATTGGAGAAGATAACATTTCAGGAAGAGAAAATGACAAAGCAGAAAAGCAGATATTAGAAAGCATGGGTTTTTTTTTCTCAGCCAAGTATTTTGGTTGGACAAATAAATCTATTTGATTATGTCCATTAAGAAGAGGCCATGAGGGACATTTACAAGACCACTTTCTTCTCACTGCAACTGGAGGTGTTTACATCATTTGCAGCCAGAATATTTATATTCAGTCACTTCTTCTTAAAGGGAGATCATGCATACATGATCAATGATTTGAAATATTTAAAATAACTGCAAAATAATCTGCTAATATATGAAATGCCAGTTAACTGTTGAATCAATTACCAAAACCCTCCCCCTATCTATCAAAAATTAAGTTTTTCCCTTAAGGACTTATTTTCCTATCTTCAGGCCAGAATTTCACTCTTATTTTGTGTGTCTGTAGCCAGCAATGGCACCCCACTCCAGTACTTTTGCCTGGAAAATCCCATGGATGGAGGAGCCTGGTAGGCTGCAGTCCATGGGGTAGCTCAGAGTCGGACATGACTGAGCGACTTCACTTTCACTTTTCACTTTCATGAATTGAAGAAGGAAATGGCAACCCACTCCAGTGTTCTTGCCTGGAGAATCCCAGGGACTGGGGATCCTGGTGGGCTGCCGTCTATGGGATCACACAGAGTCGGACACAACTGAAGCAACTTAGCAGCAGCAGCAGCCGTTTGTATGATTCTCTGAGACAAATAACCACATGATATAGTATTGATTAGCAACCTCAAGAGTTTCTGGGGTGAAATGAGTAACTGATCCTTGTACACGGAGGGCAAGGAGAAACCAAAGACAGAGGCATGCCCCTCAAGATGGGTAGGTGACAGGCCTAGTAAACAAGGGGACTTACTTATGAGGTTCCTCTTGGGTGGCCACAGGATAAATAGATCTCTACATCTGCCCTCTAGAATCTTAAGAATTTATAGAGAGGCCTTAATGGGGTCGAGAGATATATACAATGCAGATGGTCTCAACGATATTACTTTATCAAAAATGCATCCTAGAAGCAACTCCTAGTGCAGGGACCATAGGCAGACCCTACATTCCAGACACAGGGAAGGGAATAAGGAATCTCCCATTGCCCCATCCTGCCCTCCTGCAGGTCAAGGGCAGTCATGTCCTCTTAGTGACCTTCTCAAACATATATTAATTTTAGAATTTACACCCAGTTAATTTTGGTTTACCTTGAAATATTGAATTATTCATCAATCAATAAAAATTACATAACAGATTCCATTTGCTTTTTCCTCTTTAAAGACTAAAAGCAAAAATCTAACTTTGCTCAATCATAAGAATTACATTGAGCTAAATAATTGGCTATATTTTTCTCTCCTTTTATCCAAATGTTTATTTGTAAGCTGTAAAGATGTTAAGAATGGTACTTGCAAGTACCACATATTTTAACACGATTACTCTATTTTTAATGTGGTCTTTCTCAAAAACTTGGAAAATATAAATAATAAATTACTTAGAATTTTATTTATATCTTGAAATATACTGGTGCATGTCAAATGTTCTAAGTGCAACAGTGTCTCTCATGAATAATTTTTGCACATTTGTGAACTACTCTTCAAGTAATATAGTTAGAGGAAGTTGGCAGTTGTGAGTCTACCAAATAAATTATAAAAGCAAAGAGGTGGAAGCAGAGAAAACTGTTGGAACATATAGTTTTGCAAAAATTATAAATTACATTAACCCATTTATTCTCTCTCGACAACTCACAATAAGGATTTGCAAACGTGTTTTATAACCTTAACTGAATGTTCATTCAGTGCAAACGTAATGGCTCTTAAAGCTATACAGCTTAATAACCAAGGAGGTTTATGAAAAATTTTGTTGTTTAGTCACTAAGTAACATCTGACTCTTTGCAATGCTATGGACTGTAGCCCGCCAGAGTCCTCTGTCCATGGGACTTCCCAGGCAAGAATACTGGAGTGGGTTGCCATTTCCTTCTCCAGAGCATCTCCTGACCCAAGGATTGAACCTGGGTCTCCTGGATTAGCAGATTGACTCTTTACCACTGAGCCACCAGAATTATCTGCATGTAAAATTACAGATAAACAAAATACTTGCACCAGCAGATATATTATATTCTGCATTTCTCAAGGCATAGTTACTGTTTTCTGGTTAGCAAATAATGGACTGTATACAACCAAATTCTATTCATAGCATGATTGACAAAGCAGCAAAAATACTGGTCATATCAAGTGAGTTACCATGTGCTTGATCCTTGAGACTGATTAAATTTTGACACTGAGTTTTGATGAAAATAGTAAGAAATCATTAGGCTATCCTAATATAAAGACAGAATGAAAGGAAGTGAAACTTTTGGAAATCATAATCTAGGTAAGAGTAGTTCTGTGTGTGTGTTTGTGTCTTGTTAATGTGATTTGAGCCTTAACGTAACAAGTTTTGTGTGACATGTGAAAGGTAGAATTTTCTCCCCAAAGTTTCCCAATGTACTTTTAAAACTTTACTATTTGCAATGAAGTTTTGATTTACGTATGAAAATTTTAAGTGCTTCTGCAAAGTTTCGGGTCACTAAACATCTTAGAAAAATGTGTTTGCTAGAATATTTTCTATGAGAAATTATGTGAGGAAGAGTATAGAAAAGGGTGTTGTGTAGCCTGAGTATGTATATACTTTCTTGAGGTCTTTGCATTTCACAGAGAGAAATTAAACTGTGGTAAAACTTCAGACATCAAGCACAACTTTTTAAGAATTTTTCTAGTCACCTTCTGGTTGAGGGTGACCATGATGCATAGTGCTGATCAAGGAGTCATAGGGTATAGTGTGCTAGGTAGAATCTCTAAGACATTTTTTAAGAGAGGGCTGTTTCAGGTGGTATACCCTTTTCTGCTCTTTTTTGCCTCTTTTCCTCTTTTTCCCCTAACTCATTTTGCCTGGAATACTAATTAGAGGCTATTTTGCAAACATAAGGGGCTTCCCTAGTGACTCAAATGGTAAAGAATCTGCCTACAATTCAGGAGACCTGGGTTCGATCCCTGGGAGGGGAAGATCCACTGGAGAAGGAAATGGCAACCAAATCCAGTATTCTTGCTTGGAGAATTCCATGGGCAAAGAAGACTGGGGTTGCAAAGAGTCGACCGTGACTGAGAGACTAACGCTTTCATTTTCACTTGCAATCGTAAAGAAACAAATGTAAGAAAAATAATCAAGTATAAGATGTGATAATCTTGTACCACCAGTGGTATAAACTTGAGCTGTCCTGTCCAGAACTTCCTAACAAGGGCTTTTTATGGCTTAACACTGAGAGACTTCTGAATCAAGCACATTAGTTTAGAACTTTCTGTTGCTTGCAGCCAAGTGCAATTCTAACAGAAATACTTTCAATCACACCATGCAGGGAACTGTCTTCTCCATCACTCACTGATATTGTTGCAGTACCAAAGTTGATGAGATCACCTGAAACCCCCCAGGAGAATGCCAAAGTCATGTGGCTTAATACCCATACTAATGTTAGAAAGTCTTTGTAAGGGTGAAGGATTCTAGGACTATCCTGAAGGATTATTATGAAAACATATTCCAATTTTAGTATATGTGCTGCTGAAGTGAGCACATGAAAACATATTCAACATAGAAAATATCACACATGAACCAAATAATACCCAAGATGGCTTCTTTTATGGACTATTTAAATAATCATTTAGAGCAAAAAATTTCCACTTTTATAATATCTTTTTCTCTCCTACTTTTATTTTTAGTGTGTTTTGTAATGCAATGTCTGCCAGGATAAGGTATAGGAAACTCTATTTTACCCATAATGGTGCGTGACAAAGTATCATGAAACAAAAGAAAGAAGAATTGAAAGAGGAATTTCTTGACCTGAATGTATTCCTTAGATTATGGTTGACAACATAATGAGAAATGACAGTGAAAAGTGGTCTGCCAAAGAAACTGATCCAGTATATTTGCTACTACTCGGTAGTATGGGCTTCCCAGGTGGCCCAGTGGTAAAGAAACTGTATGCCATTGTAGGAGACACAGGAGTGGCAGGTTCCATCTCTGGGTCCAGAAGATCCCCTGGAGGAGGAAATGGCAACCCATTCCAGTATTCTTGCCCGGAGAATTGCATGGGCAGAGGAGCCTGGAGGGCTACATTCCATGGGGTCACAGAGTCAGACACGACTGGGCAACTGAGCACACACATGGGGTATTAGAGTATGAAACAATAATTCAGATAAAAAATGGTGAGAGAGTACATCTTTTAAAATACAGTATGAAGAACATAAGGGATAGATGAGAATTATTTCCAGTGCTTAATTTTATCCAGGGCTAACAATATTAATGACTAACTCAGAGGAACACCAGTTTTGCTATTTAGATTAACTCCCTGTACAAAATGCATTAACAATATTCAGCAAAAGAATTTAATGTAGAAGGCTTGAAATAAAAGATTAGTGTCATACAGTTTCATAATTATATTTTGCTCAAAAAGAGACAGAATATTCATTTAGGACAAATTAGAGAAAGAGAAATGAAAATTTGTCTTTGAAAAGATTAAATATGTTCACACTGGGTAAAAGCAGCTCAAAGAATTTCAAGATCCAAACTTCTGTAAAACATTACTAAAATGTGCATGAATGTGCAGTATGGCTTAGATATACAGGGTTGGTTAAAAAGAAACATTCAAATTAGTTATCAAATTTAGAAATTTAACAGATTTGGAAGAGGGAGGCTGTTTTAGCAGTTAGTAAGGGCATGAGATTCACATATTAGTTACAAAGCTGGAAAATGAACTGAGCTGAACTCATTTTGTGACCTAAAACAGATCTCTTGATCTCAGTTTTCCCTAGGTGTAAAAGTGAGCTGAGAGAGACAACAGTCCTTGTTCCCTCATCTGCCTCCCTCCATGGGCAGGAACTTTCCTTCAAAGTCAGCGTACAGAAAACTGAAATGGAAAAGGAATTCAAACCAAACATGAATGCACATGGTGTTGATTGTATAAGCCCTAGATTTTACTGCTATAGTAACAACCATTTGCAACTATGATTATCTTTGATTTATAGTAATTTATAGTCAAGCACAGCTATTAATTGCAAATATATATTTTCATTCAGCAGTTTCAAGGTGGCATGGATTTTGTATTGCCCATAAGTATTTTCCTTTATTGTACACACATGCTATTCTTCTTTATAATGTCATTAAAATAGATGTCAAGTTTGCAGTAAATTATTTCTAGGCACTTTTATAATACCAGGCATATGATACAATTGTATATCAACCTGAATGAAACACGTCTACATTTATTTAGAAATAGAATCTTACCGATACTTAGGAAATAAGACAGTTCTTTCATGTCATTATGGTGAAACTGTTGGTGCGGATCTTTGGAGGTGCTATTTTAAATGATCGTTGGATTGTGCAATAATTATTCAGTAATCTTCCAGAAAGGTATGGTGGGCTCCTGAGTACCTTAATTACTTCATTCTTCTTTTATTTCTTTTCCTTCCAACCCTGCTTCCTTACTTTTACCCTTTGTTTTCTTTCTTCTTCTCTTTTTTCCTTGTATTTCATCCCACTTCTCTTCCTCCATCTCTTTCTTTATCCTCTCCTTGCTTCCTCCACCCTTTCCTTCTCTTTGTTTCTTCCGGTTACCATTTAATGTTTCTCCTTCTTACCCTCATTTTCTCCTGCCTTTTCTGCCTGTCCTAGCTCAACTCCAGTTATTGATCCTGCTTGCTTCTTTTTCTTCCTTTCATTCATACTAACTCTCTTCCATCCATCCATTCAACCATTTATACTTTATATGCTTTCCTTGTCTTTCTCTTATAACAAACATTTATTGGGTACTTATTGTGTGCCAGATGGCATGCCAAATATTAGGAATCCTTAAATAAATATCACATGGTCTTCAAGGAGAGAAATGTGTGTCCAAGGTGGAAAGGAGAAATTTAAAACTTAGTAAAATCATATAGAAGACTATGGAGAAAGAGGTATGGGTTGGAAAAATGAGGCTTGTGCACAAAGCTTCTTTTCTATCATCCATCTCTGCTTTCAGAGACCACTTGTGATATCTACTGCAGCCAGTGAGCAGCCCATCCCTGCTATGATATTAGTTATTATTACAACTAGGAATTGCCCTCTTTGCAGATCTCAGTTCTTTCAATAACCCATTATAATCATAAGAAAGTTCATTCTGAAGAGACCTTAGGTTAGTCAAGCAACAAAGACCACACACCTGGGCTTCTCCAACCCAGCACATTCCCAAGAAAGGCCTGTCTTCAGGACTGGCCCTTGGTTAGGCTCTTACAAATTGACCTCTGAGTCTTTGAAATATCCTGTCTGATAAGAATGCATTTATATGCTTGAGGCCGTGGGCCATGCTGTGGTTTGACACCTGCTGTGGTGGTGGACTGGAGATTGAGTAGCTGAGGCCAGCTGCATAAGCATTGCATGCAACAGATCTTCAATAAAATCCTTGGATGCCAAACCTTGGTTGAACTTGTTTTGTTGGCAGCACTTCACATGCCCTTACATGGGTTGTCCACTGGAAGGGGACACCTGGAATCCTTCACTTGGTTCTTTTGGACTTCACCTCATACACCTTTTTCCTTTGCTAGGAAGGGAATTTCAACTGACTTTGACTGAATGGAGTGATTTTCAACATGGCTTTGAGATAATGTTTTGCTTGGCTAATACATATTTTGCAATATTGTCAATTGAGACAGAAACCCCAAACATTAGAAATGTGCTTGCACATTGGCTATTTTGTGCTAGGAAGGCACACTTTGTTGTACAATGTTAAGATCATGAATTTTGCTAAGTACAATTGCAAACACATGTTCTATTGCAAAGTAGGTAATGAAAAGCAAATTAAAAAATAAACAATACAAATGGTTTCACTAAGAAACACTGAATAAGGCCAGAGATGTTTAAAAGACTTATGAAATTGTACAACAACCATAACTACTACTTTTTGCATTGCTAATATATTAATAAGCCATATTGGTTGTGCTATTTCTACTTTTTAAATAATAAAATCAAGAAGATTAAATGATGAAAGCTTGTATTTTACAAATTGTCTTCTTTTTTAATAGTGAAGGCATTTTAAATGCACAAGAAACTAATTTGAGAATGATTGAAATATTAATTTAATTATTAAAAATGGTCTTTTCTGAAATTTTATTTTGGTCACATCAGAATATTATGGATTTTGAATGAAGACCGGGATAGACTGGTTTGGACCGGTTCAGACTGGATCAGACTGGTAGAGATAGGTTTAAACTGATTCAGACCAGTTAAGACCGGTCTAAACTGGTCTGGATCAAACTGGTCCAGACCAATCTAGACCAGATCAGACTGGTTCATACTGGTTCAGACCGATTTAGAGCAGTTTAATCTGGGTCAGACTGGCAGTCCAGACTGAATCAAACTGGATATACCAGTTCAAACCTGTCTAAACTGGATCAGACAGATTCAAACTGGCCCAAACTGGGTCAGACTCCTTTATACCAGCTCATGCTGGGTCCAGTCTAGACCCATCTAAACCGGTTTAAACCAGTCCAGACAGATTTAAACTGGATCAGACTGGTCTAAGCAAGATCAGTCTGGTCCATGCTGGATCAAACTGGTTCAAACCGGATCAGACCTGATCAGACCAGCCTAAACCAGATTAGACTGATCCATACCAGTTCAGACTGGTCTAAACTGGATCAGACCCATTTAGACTAATTCAGACAGGCTTAAACCAGATTCAACTGATTCTGATTGGATTGGGCTGGATCATACCAGTTCAGACTGGTTTATACTGGTTCAGACCAGTTTACAGTTTTGAACTGAATCAGACTGATTCGGGCTGGTTCAGACACTGATTCAGACAAGTTTAGACTAGAATAGAGCGGATCAGACTGATTTCCACCTGGCCTCTCTGTCCATGAAATTTTCCTGGGAATAATACTAGAGTGAGTTGCCATTTCCTACTTTAGGCGATCTTCCCAACCCAGGTATAAAATTCATGTCTCCTGCATCTTCTGCATTTCTAGGCAGATTATTTACAAATGAGCCAAATGGGAGGTCTGGAGAAAGGATACTCTTTTCAATAATTGGTATGAGAACAATTGGAAGTCATATGGAAAAAGCAAACAAAAATATTTCAATGTTTCTGTCACAGGTTACATGTAAATTAACTCAAAACAGGTCATAGACCTAAAAATGAGAGCTAAATCTATAAAGTTTGTAGAAAATAATATAGCAAAAAATCTTAGTGATTTCGGCTTAGACAAAGATTTCTCAAATAAGACACAGAAAAAAAAAAGCCTACAGTATAAAAGAAAAAATGATAAATTGGAATTCAACAAAATTCTAAACTTTTTTCTATTAAAAAATGAAAAGGCAATTCAAAGATTAAGGAAAAATATAAGGCACATATCCAATAAAGTTCCTGTATCCAGAATATATAAAGTCTTCTTAAAAGTCAATAATGACAGGCCAAACATCAATAAAAAATGGGCAATTGTTATTGATTAATGAGCAGACACTAATAAAGAAGATACAAATATAGTGATGAATACTTGAATACTTGAAAATAAGGTCAACATTTGTACTCATTAGAAATACATAGATCCGGTTAGCTACAGTCCATGGGGTAAAAAAGAATAGGACACAACTGAACACAAAAGAGCAGGAGAAAATGAGCCTTTCTCCATTGGGTTATCTAGACCAAACCAATGAAAACCAATTAGTCATATATGTTTGAGTCAATTTCTGAATTCTCTTTGATTCCATTATTTGTGTCTATTTAAAAGAGGCTTTTCATAGATGCCTTTTGTCATGTTGAGGAAATTCCCTTTTAATTCTAACTTAATGAGAGTTCTTTTTTTTTTTTTTTTAAGGACAAGTTGATATTTGATACTGTTAATTTTTATACATCTATTAAGAACTTCATTTCTTTTTCTTTTTAATGTCAATATAGTGAACTACACTGATAGATTTTAAAATATCAAATCAACTTTAAATTCTTAAGAGAAACTCTATACTCAGTTCTCTAAAATTTGGGTGAGGATAAGTTTGCATCTATGTTCTTGAGAGACATAGCTCTAAGATTTTTGGAGTTTCTTTATCTGATTGCAGTACCTGATTGCTGTTCTCATGATTTGGGGACTTTTACTTTTCTCCTTTCTGTAAAGTTTCTTAAATATTGCTATTATTTCTTACCTTAAATGTTTGTTAGCATTCATCAATGAAACCGTCTGAAACTATTTTTTTAAGGAAAAGTTTACATAGCCAATTTTTATTTAATAATATTGAACTATTCAAGTTATCTACTTCTATTTGAGTGATTTTCTTAATTTATTTCATTCTGTCATTCAAGGTTGTGTGCATTTTTAAAAATTTGTTGGAGTGAAGTTTTTTCATAGTTTTTAAAATTAAATGTCTGTAGGATCTGAAGCATTGATCCCTCTTTAATTCATGACATTGGTAGTTTGTGCTTCTTAATTCATGACATTGGTAGTTTGAGCTTCTTTATTCCTAATCTATCTGACTAAAAGTTTACCAATTTTATGTCAGTTATTGTTTTCATTGATTTTTCTCTATAATTTTCCATTTTCCCCTTTTATTATTTCTGCTCATTTTTATTTTCCTCCTTCTGCACATTTTGAGGGGTTTTGTTTGCTAAAGTTTTTTTTTTTTTAGTTTCTTAAGTAAGAAGCTTAGATTTATGATTTAATTATTGTTGATATGCATTGAAGTCTATAAATTTCCCTTTCATCTCTGCCTTGGTTGACTCTCACATGTCATTTTTCTTTTCTTAATCAGTTCAAATTATCTTCTAAGTTTATTGGATTTCTTCTTGATTGATTCAGTTAGGATTCTAGGAGAAAACACATATAGGTAGATAGATGATAAATTATATGTAAAAAATATTTAGTGTCAGGGAAAATGATTGGCTTAAGTGATTGTGTGACTGGCTAGGTAGTCCTATATTTGTAGGGCAGACCATCAAGAAGGGCAAACTGGAACTTGTGTATGCCCTAATGCTGCAGTTCACAGGCAGAATTCAGTTTTCTTTAGGGAAATCTCAAGTCTGCTTTTAGAGTCTTTTAGTTGATTGAATCAGCCTCACTCTTGTATAATATAATCTTGATTAAAGTAAACTGATTATAAACTTTAATTACATCTGTAAAATACCTCCCCTGCAACCCTCAATTAGTGTTTTATTGAATAATTGGGGATGGTAATGTAGCCAAGTTGGCACATAAACTGATCATCACACTGACCCAACAACTGTACAGGAGTTAACTTTTAAATTTCTAAATATTTGGGGAATGTTTATATATCTTTCTTTTTGAAATGTAATTTAATCCCATTTAGTCAGAGGACATATTTTGTATGGCTTAAATATATTTATAGAGCTTATCTTGGTGATCTGGGTGACTGTTCCTTAAGTGCTTGAAACAGTGTGATTTCTATTATTCTCTGGTGGAGTTCCATAAACGTTAAAAACTTAAATTGGTTGATAAAGTTGTTCAGTTCTTCTATATCCTTACTGAAGTTTTGTACACATTTTCTATCTTCTATTATAAGAAGAGTGTTGACATTTCTAACTATGAAAGACTGGTCTATTTCTTCCCTTCTGTGAATATTTTGTTTAAAATTTTGCAATAACAGTTTTAATGAGATATCATTCACACACCATAAGATTTTTCCTTTTAAAATGCACACTTCAGTGGGTTTTTTTTTATTAGCATATTCATAGAGTTGTACAACAATCACTAATCTAATTTTATAACATTTTCATCACTCCAAAAATAAATCTTATACTCACTGGAGATTACTCTCCATTCGTGTCCCTCTGCTAGTCTCTGGCAACCACAAAGCTATTTCATGACTCTAAGATTTGTCTAATCTGGACATCTGACATAAATAGAATTATACCCTGTGTATCTTTATGTATTTGGCTTCTTGCAATCACCATAGTGGTTTCAATGTTCATTCATATAATAGTATATATCAGTATTTCATTCTTTTTTATGGCCTAGTCGTATCCATTGTATGAATATATCACTTCTATTACCTATTGATTTATATATTTTAAAACTTGTAAGAGAATAAGATCGTTATATTCTCTCGATGTTTTAATGCCTATCATTATGAAATGTCCTTCATTATCTTTGATAATGGTTCTTGTTCTGATACTCACTTTTTCTGATATTAATATAGCAATTCTCACTTTTAAAAATAGTTTGTATGCTCTATCTTTTGCTGATTAAATTTTAAACCTATTTGCATCTTTATAGTTGAAGTGGATTTGTTGTAACCAACAATAATTAGTCTTGATTTCAGCTTGACGAACTCTGCCTTTTGAATGGAATGTTTAGATGAGTTATATTTAATATAATTATTTGCATGATTGGTTAAGTCTATTATATAGCTATTTTTGGGGGGTTATTCCTGTTCTTGATTTCTTTTCTCCTCTTCTTTTGCATTTGTTTGGAATATTTTTTGTAATTCTACTTTATCTTTGTTCTTAAATGCTTAACTATATGTCTTTATTATTTTTATAGTGGTTACTCTAGGGTTGACAGTATATACTTTTAGCTTATTACAATCTAAGTTCAAATAATACAATACCTTACAAGTATTATAAGAAACTTTTAAAAAGTTTTCATTTTCCCCTCTTGTCCTTTGTTTTGCTATTTGCAGTGTTGTTTAATTCTATATTGTTTTAAACCTCAAAATTTATTATTATTTTACTTTAAGGAGTTATTTTTTCATCTTAGTCTTATGATTGTCTTTATTTTAAAAATAATTACCCAATTGATTTTTTTATTGAAGTATAACTGATTTGCAGTGTTGTATCAGTTTCAGGCATACAGCACCATGATTCCATCATCCATGCATACATCTGTTCTTTTTCAGATTATTTTCCCTTATAGGTTATTACAGAATATTGAGCACAGTTCCCTCTGCTATACTGCTATAGGTCCTTGTGGGTTATCTGCCTTATATATGAAAGTGAAAGTCGCTCAGTCCTGTCCGACTTTTTGCGACCCCATGGACTATTCAGTCCATGGAATTCTCTAGGCCAGAATACTGGAGTGGGTAGCCTTTGACTTCCCCAAGGGGATCTTCCAAACCCAGGGATCGAACCCAGGTCTCCCACATTGCAGGCAGATTCTTTACCAGCTGAGCCACAAGGGAAGCCTTATATGTAGTAGTGTGTATATTACTCCTAATATATTCTCCCTTCGGTAATCATAGTTTGATTTTTATGTCTGTGAGTCTGTTTCTGGTTTCATAAATAAGTTCATTTATATCTTGTTTTCTGTTTTAGATTCCACATAAAAGTGATATCATATGATATTTGCCTTTCTCTGTCTGGTTTACTTCACTTAGTATGGTAAACTCTAGGTCCATCCACGTTGCATCAAATGGCATTGTATCATTCTTTTTTATGGATTAGCATTATTCCAGTGGGGTGTGTGTGTGTGTGTGTGTGTATACTGTTCTTCTTTATCCATTCATCTGTTGATGTGTAGGTTATTGTAAACAGTGCTGCATATTGTAAATTGGGGTGAATGTAACTTTTCAAATTTTTTATAGTTTTCCCCAGGTACTAGCCTACAAATTGAATTGCAGGATCATATGATAACTCTATTTTTAGTCTTTTAAGGAGCCTCCACACTGCTCTCCATAGTGGCTATACCAATTTGCATTCTTATCAACAATATAGGAGGGTTCCTTTTCCTCCACACAGTCTGTAGCATTTATTATTTGGGATCTATAGATTCAATGTAACCCCTATCAAATTACAAATGGCAGTTTTTAAAGAACTAGAACAAAAATTTAAAATTTGTATGGAGACACAAAAGACCCCAAATAAACATTCAGTTATCTTTTTAAGAAAGTTTTTAAAACTTGTAGGTAATATGTTTGTTTTTTTTTTTAACCTTTACTTTGCCAAAGCAAAAACAAAACACAATTGTGGATATGACTGGTGATGGAAGCAAGGTCTGATGCTGTAAACAGCAATATTGCATAGGAACCTGGAATGTTAGGTCCATGAATCAAGGCAAATTGGAAGTGGTCAAACAGGAGATGGCAAGAATGAATGTTGACATTTTTGGAATCAGTGAACTAAAATGGACTGGAATGGGTGAATTTAACTCAGATGATCATTATATCTACTACTGTGGGAAAGAATCCTTTAGAAGAAATGGAATAGCCATCATAGTCAACAGAAAATCCTGAAATGCAGTACTTGGATGCAATCTCGAAAACGACAGAATGTCCTCTGTTCGTTTCCAAGGCAAACCATTCACTATCACGGTAATCTAAGTCTATGCCATGACCAGTAATGCTGAAGAAACTGAAGTTGAACAGTTCTATGAAGCCCTACAAGACTTTTTAGACCTAACACTCCCAAAAAGATGTCCTTTTCATTATAGGGGACTATAATGCAAAAGTAGGATGTCAAGAAACACCTGCAGTAACAGGCAAATTTGGCCTTAGAGTACAGAATGAAGCAGGGCAAAAGCTGATAGAGTTTTGCCAAGAGAACACACTTGTCATAGCAAATACTCTCTTCCAACAACACAAGAGAAGACTCTACACATGGACATCACCAGATGGTCAGTACCGAAATTAGATTGATTATACTCTTTGCAGCCAAAGATGGAGAAACTCTATAGAGTCAGCAAAAACAAGACTGGGGGCTGACTGTGGCTCAGATCATGAACTCCTTATTGCCAAATTCAGACTGAAATTGAAGAAAGTGGGGACAACAATTGGACCATTCAGGTATGACCTAAATCAAATCCCTTATAACTATACAGTGGAAGTGACAAATAGATTTAAGGGACTAGATCATCTGATAGAGTGCCTGATGAACTATGGACGGAGGTTCAGGACATTGTACAAGAGACAGGGATCAAGACCATAACCAAGAAAGAGAAATGCAAAAAAGCAAAATGGCTTCTGAGGAGGCCGTACAAATAGCTGTGAAAAGAAGAGAAGTGAAAAGCAAAGGAGAAAAGGAAAGATATTCCCATTTGAATCCAGAGTTCTAAAGAATAGCATGGAGAGATATGAAAGCCTTCCTCAGTGATCAATGCAAAGAAATAGAGGCAAACAATAGAATGGGAAAGACTAGAGATTTCTTTAGGAAAATTAGAGATATCAAGGTAACATTTCATGCAAAGATGGGCTCAATAAAGGACAGAAATCATAGGGACCTAACAGAAGCAGAAGATATTATAAGAAGAGATTTCAAGAATACACAGAAGAACTGTACAAAAAGATCTTCATGACCCAGATAATCATGATGGTGTGATCACTCACCTAGAGCCAGACATCCTGGAATGTGAAGTCAAGTGGGCCTCAGGAAGCATCACTAGGAACAAAGCTAGTGGAGGTGATGGAATTCCAGTTGAACTATTTCAAATCATGAAAGATGATGCTGTGAAAGTGCTGCACTCAATATGCCAGCAAATTTGAAAAACTCAGCAGTGGCCACAGGACTGGAAAAGGTCAGTTTTCATTCCAATCCCAAAAAAGGCAATGCCAAAGAATGCTCAAACTATTGCACAATTGCACTCATCTCACTTGCCAGTAAAGTAATGCTCAAAATTCTCAAAGAAAGGCTTCAACAATACATGAACAGTGAACTTCCAGTGTTCAAGCTGGTTTTAGAAATGGCAGAGGAACCAGAGATCAAATTCCCAACATCCACTGGACCATCGAAAAAGTGAGAGAGTTCCAGAAAAACATCTATTTCTGCTTTATTGACAATGCCAAAGCCTTTGACTGTGTGGACCACAATAAACTTTGGAAAATTCTTTAAGAGATGGGAATACCAGACCACCCGACCTGCCTCTTGAGAAACCTTTATGCAGGTCAGGAAGCAACAGTTAGAACTGGACATCAAACAACAGACTGGTTCCAAATAGGAAAAGGAGTACGTCAAGGCTGTATATTGTCACCCTGCTTATTTAACTTATACGCAGAGTACATCGTGAGAAACGCCGGGCTGGATGAAGCACAAGCTGGAATCAATATTGCTGGGAGAAATATCAATAACCTCAGATATGCAGATGACACCACACTTATGGCAGAAAGCAAAGAAGAACTAAAGAGCCTCCTGATGAAAGTGAAAGAGGAGAGTGAAAAAGTTGGCTTAAAGCTCAACATTCAGAAAACAAAGATTATGGCATCCGGTCCCAGCACTTCAAATAGATGGGGAAACAGTGGCAGACTTTGTTTTTGGTGGCTCCAAAATCACTGCAGATGGTGACTGCAGTCATGAAATTGATGCTTACTCCTTGGGAGGAAAATCATGACCAATCTAGAAAGCATATTAAAAAGCAGAGACATTGCCACCAAAGGTCCATGTAGTCAAGGCTATGGTTTTTCCAGTGGTCATATATGGATGTGAGAGTTGGTCTATAAGGAAAGCTGAGCACTGAAGAATTGATTCTTTTGAACATTTGTGACATTTGTGAGAGTCACTTGGACTACAAGAACCAACCATCCCATCCTAAAGAAATTAGTCCTGAATATTCATTGGAAGGACTGATGTTGAAGCTGAAACGCCAATACTTTGGCCACCTGATGTGAGGAGCTGACTCATTTGAAAAGACCCTGATGCTGGGAAAGATTGAAGGCAAGAGGAGAAGGGGACGACAGAGAATGAGATGGTTGGATGGCATCACGGACTCAATGGCCATGTGTTTGAGTAAACTCCGGGTGTTGGATGGACAGGGTGGCCTGGTGTGCTGCAGTCCATGTGGTTGCATAGTGTGGGACACAAATGTGTGACTGAACTGAATTAATACTTCTACCATCTCTGTGATGTTTATTGCTTTGTACCAGTGTAGTTTTTCTTCTGATATTATTTTTCCTTCTGGAAGGTATTCTTCCCCGCCCCCCCCCCCCCACCGTTTATTTTTATTAGTTGGAGGCTAATTACTTTACAATATTGTAGTGGTTTTTATTATACATTGACATGAATCAGCCATGGATTTACATGTATTCCCCATCCCGATCCCCTCTCCCACCTCCCTCTCTACCCGATCCCTCTGGGTCTTCCCAGTGCACCAGCCCCGAGCACTTGTCTCATGCATCCAGCCTGGGCTGGTGATCTGTTTCACCCTAGATAATATACATGTTTTGATGCTGTTCTCTCAAAACATCCCACCCTTGCCTTCTCCCACAGAGTCCAAAAGGAAGCTGTGGTACATATACACCATGGAATATTACTCAGCCATTAAAAAGAATTCATTTGAATCAGTTCTAATGAGATGGATGAAACTGGAGCCCATTATACAGAGTGAAGTAAGCCAGAAAGATAAAGACCAATACAGTATACCAACGCATATATATGGAATTTAGAAAGATGGTAACGATAACCCTATATGCAAAACAGAAAAAGAGACACAGATGGAAGTTATTCTTTTTACACTAATCTTACTACAAGTCTGCTAGTAATGAATTCTCTTGGCTCTGTTTGTCTGAAAAAGTCTCTAATTTGCCTGAACTCATTAAACTTTTACTGTATAGTGAGTCTTTGACAGCTTTTTTCTTCGATTTTATTTCGTTGTTGTTGTTACTATTTTTTAAGTACTTGATGAATATGGCACATCATATATATATACTGGCATAGATTCTGATGAAAATTCTCCTTTGTATGGACTATGTCTTTTTCTTCTTATCACTGTTTCTAAGATCTAAAAAGTCTCTATCAAATAGTCTCATAAATTTGATTATAACTGGTGTCTTGGTATGGGTTTATTTTTTTTTCAGTTTGAACTTAATTGAAGTTTGCATATCTCTGCATTCAAAAATTTTATGCAATATTTAGAAAATATTTAGACATTAGTTTTGAAATAATTTTCTTATCCTGACTCCTCTCCCCTGTTGACTCTAGTTATATGAAGTTATATGTATATTTGGTCACTTGTGTTGGACAGTTTCCATTGCTATGTCCTCAAGTTCACTGATTTTTTTCTTGTTTCATTTGGTAATGTTGAATAACCCTTAGTCTCATCTAGTATAGAAATAGAGATATATAGTTTAGTTGAGATACTGTATTTACATACCTACAGTTTGATTTGGATCTTTTTAAATCTTCCACTTCTTTCTTCATCCCTTCATGTTTTTCTCTACCTTTTTGGACATCAGTGGTATATTTACAATAACTGTGTGATGCTTGTATGCTTTTCTAGCTGTTTCTATTGATTGATTTTCCTCCTGCTTTTTAAAATACCTAATAATATTTGGTTGAATGCTGGATGTTGTTAGTTTTGTGTCTTGTGGTACTAGATTTTGTTGTAGTCCTTTAAAGATAGCTGGCTTTTGATCTAGAAAATAATTAGTATACTAATATAATCCCTTTGAGACTTGCTTCTGAGCTTAGTAGATCAGGCTCTCCTTAAGGTCTAGTTTCACCCCTTTATATAAATGCAACAATTTTATGAAGACTCTAACAAGTATTCCATGCAATGGTAGGATTTTCACTTTAAATGGTAGCATAGCAACTATTCCCAACCCCATACAAGCTTTGGTAGTTGTTCCATACAATACTTTTCCTAGTTTTTTCCTTTGCTCTTGGATGGTTTCCTTACATACACTATGTAGATATCTGGACTTCTCTTTTTTGGCAACTTCCAAAATTCTGTTCTGCAAATTCAAGTTGCATTGATTTCCCTGAACTCCAAACTTTGTTTCCTCAATTTAGTTCATTGAGCTCTGATGGGGTTTCCACTTCATCTGCTGTGATCTGGAAATTCTTAGATGGTAAGCCAGGGGAATAGAGTTCACTTTGTTTCGGCTCTTCTTTCAGGGAACAGTCTCCTGCACTTCTTGTTGTCCAATGTATGAACAGTGTTGTTTTCTACACTTTGTCCAATTATATAGCTGTTGAAAGTGAGAAGTTACACCTGATTCCAGTACTCATGCCATGAATAGATGGGAAAGCCCAAACGATAGCTTTCACATTATTTAAGTTTAGGAAAAAGTTAATTCCTAGTGTACAGACTTGCTACTTTGTTGTTGTTCAGTCGCCCAGTCATGTTTGACTCTTTGTGACCCCATGGACTGCAGCACTCCAGGCTTCCCTGTCCCTCACCATCTCTCGAAGTTTGCTGTAACATTATAGAATTTGCATGGTAAAATAAATATGTCCACAGATATAGAGACGATTTTTAAAAATAACTAAAGCAAACTTCTTCCAGAAAAAAAAAAAAAGCTATCCAACCTAGTGTAACTCTAGGGAAAAATATTTCCACAAGTTTCAAGGATCAATTAAAATTAGGTTTAATGAATATAATAAATAATCTAGATAATGAGTCTAGTGCATTTGTCAACTAAGAAATGATTTAAAGGTCTATTGATATAAAAGAAATTTCATATACTATCTTAGTCTCTAAAAGACTGTAATGTATAACAACTGGCCCATTTTTAAACCAATGTGCTAAATTATTTATTAATTTGAGTAAAGAAATTATTCTCTGGAACAACCTTACCAGATACCCCATTAAATCTCAAAATATATATACATATATTTTCAACAAATTTCTAGGTATATTTTATTTTTTCAAAAATTAAAAGAGCTCAGTTGGGTCACTAGCTATTTTCTACATCAGTTATCGAATGCCTTAACACTGCATGTATGAAAAAATTCTTTTTGCAGAAATAGGTGGCCTGTTTTAGGGAACAATCTACCAATACCTTATTCCTAACAGAGAAGACATCTAAACTTATAGTAAGGCTTACAAGTAATCAATAAGATGAGCCAAAATATTAGCCATTTGGATAAAACCTATAATATGGAGTATGTTATCACAAAATTATCTCAGGTGAAATGAATAGTAGACATTTGAATTAAAACTAATATATAAAACATTATCAGAAAAGCACCTAAATTTTCTGAAGCAATATCCAATGTTCTAACTAAATGTGTTTATGTTAGTATATTAGGAACAGTCACTTGTATCAATTCAAATCACTTAGACTAATGAGTATGAGTATAATTCACCTACTCCGTTCTTAACTTTTCATGCCCCAAACACACACACACACACACCCCTAGCACAGCCTTAGTATAAATTAGTTAAATCCCATATGTTAATGTAATTTTTATTAATTCACTAATTTTAGATTGTCAAACAGCTGTTATTTAAATGTTCATCACCTGTCAGAGTTTATACTAAGCATTTGATATCTATTTTCCTAGTTACTCCTTACACAAAACAGAAAGTTGGGAATTATTACACTGATTGTAGAAATGAAGCTATGAGGGTCACTATTTTCATTGGTTTCTGCTATAAATAACAGTTTCAAGTTAGAGCCCAGTTTTTTTCCTGCCTTCTTCACTAATTCATGCTGCAGAGAAATATTGTTGTTTTAATTAATGACCTCAAAATTTCTGCTTCTTAAGATATTGTAGAGCTACATATGATAATACAAGCCAAAATTTGCCTAACTTGTAACTATAAAGTCAGATGTTTTTTAGGTTTAATGTGACCCAGTTACTAAGATAATACCCAGGATTCCCATAGAAGGCCACATTAAAATAGCATTTATAATGTTGCATTGTGGTCATCAGATCATTAAACTATTTTTGCTAAATTGAGAAAACTTCACATTAATTGATTTATATTCTGCATTATTGAAAAATATGACACAAATTATACTGTTTATTTGATCTCGAAATGATTTCATTCTCTGTCAGTTTAAGGATGCCACTTCAGTAGCCCATAATTATTACTGGCTTATTAGTTTAAAGATTCAAGCATTAATGTATGATACTTAAATAATTTCTAAAGTAGGATTCTTAAGCAGGGCTGCATTAATTCTGTGGGCTTTTATAATTTTGTATGTATGAAGTATACGGAGTACTTACTATGTGGTAGGCAGTGTTAAAGTGTTAAAATACTGTAAATCCTAAACTACTTAAAGTAACAGAGACAAGTAATTTTAAGAATACATCAGAATCTGTTCTATATCCTTGCCCAGAAGTATACTACATCCAGTGTTAAGCTGTATATTTGATAGGATTTCAATGGTAGAACATATGTGCTTTGTTCAATACGTGGACTTCCAAAAAAGATCCCAAATTGCTAAAATGTTATGAAACCTGGCTTCAACACAAAAATGAATCTAAAATTCATTTTTGTAGAGGGTGGGGATGAAGGGAGGGGTAATTTTCCAGCCAGTGAGCAGCCATGATTGCCATCTTCTATTTGATTCTATTATTGGCTGAATATAGATTGATGTACTTGTCTCCACTGTACCAATGTATAATGCATGAACACAATTACTGGGGTAATTTGAAACAGGATGCCTTTAATCTTCTGCTCAGATCAATCAATTACAATACATAGATTATAGAATGTCCTATGATCTTACACTGAATCCTTAATAGAACTAATCTTAGAACTAAATGGGGTTGGAAAAAAATGTGAAGCCCACAGTGATTGCTCATATGAACACAGACAATGAAACTTTAACCATCATATGTTTAATTATCTGGAATGAATGAACAGAGACCACACTAAAGTTTGTAGAGTAAGAAAGAATGCTTTGGGGAACAGTGAGTCATATTTTCTCTTGAAGAAGCCACTTTTCCACCTTTAAGGTGGAATTTCAAGGGTTTCCACACCTAGTAATCTGTGAAAGTTTGTATCAGATTCATAACTAGAGACATTGTGCATTGTTACCTTTTTCATGCCAATACATCTTGTCATATGACAGAAAAATGTGTTTAAACTGCATTTGGAAATGCCCATTTCCCTGTAAAGCAATATTCATTCACTGAATTTACACGTAATTTGAAAAATATATTTGCCACCCAACCTTTCTCTAACTTAATGTTATGTTACTATGCCTTTATAGTGTACATGAAACTTTAATTGCAGTGCACACAATGTATGGTGTAATCATTTATTTCTGGAGCCCTTGATGCATTTTGGGAGGAATACATTTGAGCTTGGGTTTAACTAAGAAGCTAATTAGAAAAAGAAGGTATTTTAGAAATGGGCAGCTAATAGCGTTCTGTGTTTCTGTGGATATTCAGCGAAGACAAGTAGTGTATTTGAATATATCAGGGACACTCGCCTGAGTTTGCAGTTCTGTTGTCTGTGGCTGAGTGTAGACAGAGTGCAGTTGCTAATGGCAGAGTCAGAGTCAGCACCATGGATAGCTCCCCACGTCTAGTACCTGGGAGAGGAACTCGTCCTTTCACAAGCTTTGCTGCAGCTAGCAGCTAGTGATCAGAAAGATCTGCCTTTACTGAAAACGGGGAGAAAATAAAGCCATACATAGGAGCAGCGTGCCTATTTATATTCCGAGCGAGGGAACTTTATGGATTCAGGAAAGCTCAAGTTACCATAAGAGCCTAAGGGTTGTCATAGAGTGTTTTATGTTTTTTGTTTTCTTTTTTAAGTAAAGCTAATTAACTGGAAAATTCAACATTCCCAGGCAAATGTCTCTGATTTATTTTAGTTACTTCGATATGAAAGATTGATAATTGTTATTTTTTTTCTTGGCTCGTGTTTCCTGGAGCAGAAATTAAAAGTTCTGTTTATTTCCTCTTTATTTATTGCAATCCACACGATCACCTTCCTAATTTAACCCTCCTTCTCAGCCCTATGCAGTTCCATTCTCATTTTTTTTTTTCACTTAAGGCTTTAATGTTGGAACTGAAAAAAATATGAACTCGAGTTATTCAAGGCACAGGCAGAGCAGGCTAACGGACTGCAAGAACACCCAAAACTCTATTATGCAAGTAGATGTTTTGATAGGACTTTATCATCAGTAGAAACAAGAGGTTTGTCTGTGTTCTAGTTCAGTAGTGGTGGCAAATTCCATTAAGAGAAAGGGGCGTGGAGAAAACTGATTTTTAGGTTAAAGGAAAGGGAAAGAAGCAAGAAAAACTCGAAAAACAACTTAGAAAACACCATCCCCTGGCATGGCTTGTCATATGATTTCTCAAATCCCCAGGACTATTTGGACAGAAGGGTATGTATCGCACGAGATTCCCGAGTTAGCAGGCTCTGAAAATCAAGAACACAGAGGACTAGTCTCTCCCTTGAACCCTTTCCTGTCCTATACGAGATGATTTCTTAGACATGGTATAAGAGAGCAGAATGGTGTGCCTACTGTGTTCAGGACAGGAGTGGCACGGGAGGTCACAACAAGGCTGGTAACTCTTAGCCCCACCCACCTTTTGTTCTTTCCCCCTCTCGCCCAGCCTCATCCATTTCAAACTCTTTCCTTGTTTTGTACCAGTTGCTTGCACAAGTTTTTGGCTTTCCCGTCTTTCTCGCAACCTCCGAGAGAGACCTAATCAACCCCAAGTCTTGCAACTCCTCAGGGGCTCAAGCAGTGAAACTGGGCATGCTCCGCGACGGAGCCAGCAGCCTCCAGTCTTTCGGAGGCGCGGCTCAGCGCCGGGTTGGGACAGGAGTGCCAATTCAGCGTAGGCTTCAGCGCCCACCTCCGCCGCCGAGCCCAGGGATCCGAGCTGCTCCCTGAGGCGAAAGCTGCACCCTTACGTGGCTCATCCTCAGTCTGCAACCTCCTGAGCCACCAGAGCTTAGAGCCACCCAAGCTTCACCCAGGAACTGTTTTTTCCCACCTGTCTTTTCTTTACAGCTAAGGGTGTTTTAGCTACTGCGGCGTGAGGAGCTCAGGAATGGGGCCCTGGGGCTGGTGGCCTCAGAGATCACCTTCCCAGTGTAGCTGTTTGTCGCTGAGTTTTGGAGATTTCTTGGCTGGCTTCCGCTAAAGCACGCTTGAGTAATCCGAGCTGTGGTGGCGCCCAAGCTGCCGGGATAAAGGGAGCGTGTGTGCGTGCGTGCGTGTGTGTGTGTGTGTGTGTGTGTGTGTGTGTGTGTGTAGGGGGAGAGGGCGGGGATAGAAACGTCAACCATCCCCCCCCACCACCACCCCCCAGCCTCCTTTTCTTTCTCCCCTTCCTGCAAAAGCTGCACAAGTCTCTCATCCCAACCCCCTTCTTCCTCCACCTCCCACTCCCCCCTCCCCCCAACAGCTATCCTTACAGCTCTGGGCAACCGCCAGGTTAAGCCCATTTGCACTGGGAAATTGACGCTGTTTGGGAGAAGAGAAACAGATCGATTGCCCTTGTGACTCCCCGCCCCCTCCCCTCCCCACCCCCACCGCTCCCTCCTTCCTTCCCTCCCCCGCCACCTCCCCTCACCCCGCCTCCTTCCCTCTCCCCACCCCCAAAGCCTCTCACCCGCGGCAGCCCGGTGCGAGGTCCCCTCCAGAAGGTGAGGGGAATGGATTGGACTCCGGTAGGGAAAGCGGGTGTCTAGAAGTGGTGCTAATGGGAAGAGATTTCTGGTTTCCAAAGAGGATGCTCAGCCACAAAGAGCGACTCGCGCGCTGGCCTGGGCTCTAGCCGAGGAGAGATCCCGGGAGAACTCCAGAGCTCGCGGGGAGCGCTCCTCGGAAGACCGGGCTCAACATGCCTGTTCGCAGGGGGCACGTGGCACCACAAAACACATTTTTGGGGACCATCATACGGAAATTTGAAGGGCAAAGTAAGTTCATTTGTTCTCTTCTTTCTCCCTCGCTTTTCGCTTTGATAGTGCACTTGGCGTCTGCCGCTTCCAAGCTGAGGAGACTCGGGGCTCCGTCAAGTTCAGAGACTGTGAAACGGAGCCAGGAGGTTCAAATGGCAGCGCAAGTGTGCTCCCCGTGATATTAATTTTGATTTACATTTTAGATTATGGTCTCCATTATAGGAGGCAATTTGATCCTCCTCTCCCACTGCTCCATTATCTGCCTTGCTACTTAATGTCCTACTCTTCTACTATCTTAAAGGGAACGTACTAGTGTAACGGGTTTATATTTCGTGGCTGTTTTATTGTAGACTTTTTGAAAGTCAGGAGCAGGGCAGAGCACACTATTGGAACGAGAGAGAATGTAAATGGTAGCAGCGATGTAAATGTCTATGCAAGCTGTATTTTACTTCGGTTAAATTGCAAGACTGTGGTGTGACAGGGATGCTTGCTTGCTGCTAGTTTATAGAAGCTAAACTTTGCATTGAATCCGTGCAAATCCCAAGCAGGAGAATTTGGGGAAAGCAGTATCTGATCCATGTTGATTCCCGAGGCAAACAGTTCATTATTTGAAGAATATTTTTGTGCCTTTATTACCCCCTTAAATTTCCACTAGAAATTTAAAAATTAAACTGTAATAAGTAAATCCCACAAAGACTGAATGCAGAGAAATTTAATATTCTCATATGTACTAATTATAGGGAATAAATTATTGTTATATAAATATATTGATTTTATATCCTACACTAGTTTATTTATATCTGACATTTCCTTTAAACTCCATTAACACACATTTAATTTTGTACATTGTGCAGTTATTTTGGTGCTGCATTTAGTGGCGGGAGGATATAGTACCTTGTGTTCAAACGAAACTTGTATATCCTGCTTCATATTTTATTTGGGAATAGTAAATATAATCTGTGATCAAAATTAAGAAGCCTTTTGTATTAAAGTCCCTACGACTACACAGAAATGTGAGGTCACCCAAAGTAAAAGTGAAAAGGTAGTTAACATGATATTTACTGTGTGTGTGTAAATATTTTTTTCCTCTGAGTAATATATATTATGAAAAGGTGAACTTTTGCATTATTGAACTGCTAATTAATGTGAAATAGTTTCATTGCTAGTAGTTTCAGGATTTGTTATTTTTAACATGATGTGTGTCATATGCCTTAGAGAGCTAGAGAAAAAACAAATCCAGGAATAATAACTACTTTAAGAAAGTTGTACTTTGAGGGCCAAGGCTGAAGTGAGGAACCTGACAGCTACAGGATGCTCAGTGTTTGGGCTTTGAAAATATTTACCTTACAATTTAAATGGCATTCTGGAAATATCAGTGTGCGAGCTGCTTGTCTGAGTGCTCATTAGGACCAAAGAGAGTTACAGGGCTTGAGAACTAAACTATTTGGGAAATGGTACTCTGCAAATTTGAAGAAAAGCTTCTTAGTACTTTTTGTTAAAACTACTCAGAGACCATTCATTTCAGTTTTAGGGTGTCTGTGTCCAGGCAGTTAGTGATTTGGGAAGTACCTGCATTTCAGATTTCCTGTTATGCAACAAATTGTTTCACTGTTTATGAGAATCTTGAGGAAGCTTTGTAAACGGTACCATACTCTCTTCTTATTACAGATAAAAAATTTATCATTGCAAATGCCAGAGTGCAGAACTGTGCCATCATCTACTGCAACGATGGGTTCTGTGAGATGACTGGTTTCTCCAGGCCAGATGTCATGCAAAAGCCGTGCACCTGTGACTTTCTCCATGGGCCCGAGACCAAGAGGCATGATGTTGCTCAAATTGCCCAGGCGTTGCTGGGGTCAGAGGAGAGGAAAGTGGAGGTCACCTACTACCACAAAAATGGTAAAGTTGATCTATTTAGGATTCCTTGTGTTTTATTCCATTGAAATGAAATGTTGACAGTTGATTATTGAAAGTTTATAGGCAGAGAAACCCCAGATAGTCAGTTGAAGATACATGATTTGTTTATAGTGTTGCAGGAATCAAGGAATGTGGAGATTCTCCTCAGTGAATAGTAGGGACAAGTTATTTTTTGAATGAGTACTCTTGTACTCTTCAAAAGTGCAGTAACTTAATGTCACTGAGGACAAAATGCCACAAATCAATCTCACTGTTCCCTAAGGAATAAAGGCTAGTAATTTACTAGTTGTGTTGATATGCATTTGGTTGGAGAGAAATAGAGAGTTTTATTTCAAGTAAAGACTTACAGACAAAGCAAAGTCTTACAGAAAAATGTCTATCTGAAACTAAAACTGTTATAGTTACAAATATTTCTTGGTTCTTCAGCTTTATTTGATAGGCAACACCTTTTGTTTCTTTTGATGCTTTTTATGCAAGATTAAGGATGACATATAGGAACTTATAAAACTGGTCTAGTAAACCTTTGTATGTTCAAATAACAGTCTATTCATGTATTAAAGATTTATTCTAAAATAAGAAATGGATAAAAGAAACTGTGATATGTAGAATTATTGGTATTCATTTTTACAGCTGCAGCAAAACTGGCATCTGAAACTTAAGGTCAATACTTCCACTTCAAGGGCACTTCTCCTTTTAGGATTGCTTTGGGAGCATAAGTACATTAGACCTCTAATAGTTCTCAAAGAAATACACATTTAGTGGGCATGCATTCTTTAAATATATAAAACATATATATATGAACTTATGTGTATAAGTATTCAGATATACCCATTTAAAGTATATACTTTCTCATGGATACACTTAATCATATCTGACAATTTGAAGCTTAAAAGCAAATAGATTAAAAATGAATGTTATAGGATTTATTGATATTGTATTATCATTTTTTAAATTCTATTGTTAGAAATCAGTGAGGCAGAGGGGCATCTAATCAGATATTTAGGTAACTCTTAAAGTTTATAAATGAGTGATGTGTTATAATGACTCATCATTTGGTAAGATACATTCTAACAGGGAAAAGGTTTAGCTCTTCCTCCTATTTTCTTATAATTAAATATTTCATGATAGAAAACATACAATTATTAAATTACTAGATTATTCTTAACATCCATTTGAATGGGTATGAGTAACAAAGTATGACTGGAACAGGTCTGTATAACTTTGGATTAATCTGGAATGAAACCAGTTATATCATTATCAATCAAATAGAGTTTTTTAAAGTTCCTGTTTCCCCACTACTTTTTAATCAGGAGGGTTGGCGTACTAGAAATAGCCTAATTGCTCTGTTGTCTTGAAAGCATTTCTTGGACGGAAGCTCTCACTACCCAAATGCAGCTCATCTTCTTTGTGTGTGTATCTGATGCCAACAGTTTGGACTTTTGGAATAATTTGCATGTCTTGACATTTTGCCATTATGAATATCTATCATGATGTACCTACTGTCTGTGTTGTGGTTACCATAGGTGTATTGGTCATGATATTTTCTGGTACATTTCAGAATTTTTTCAGCTTATACAATTTAAGTATATAATGAATCTGGACTATATAGTTCACTTAGATAACTATAATTTTCAAATTATATTTTCAGATAGAAAAAAGTGTTCCTTATTAAGCTGTAAGTAAAATGGTAATGTTTTGAAGCCTAGTTTATTTTCTACAATGTGACTGTGTAAAATGGTCTCAAACCAATTTTAAAAAGCATTTTAATGTGAAATCACAAACATGGATGTAAAAATTTCTACAGTGAATATGCTGGTACATTGACTAATGCAAGTCTTTCTGTCAGTGATTGCTTGGTTATAATGAATTAAAATCTCCTTGTTTTAGACAAGGAGTCTTTATTTGGAAGCTTGTTTAGACATATAAATATCAACTTTTGTTGATAATTTTGATTCTGTTGGCTTCATTTTAACATGTGACTCAGTCTACAAGGACTTGAGTATCTTTAGAATCAATGACAAATGCTGCCTGTTTTGCTTTTTTTGATTTGGGGAACATGAGGTGATGGGCCAAGCTTTTTTTTTTTTCAAAGAAAAATATTAATTTGAATGACCTTTGTAAATTAAGAAGACACAGTCAGATTTAATTTCTCTGAATGTAATCAACTTGTGTTTTTGCTACTAATACAGCTGCTTTGAATAGAATCTTCTGAGTGTATCGGTTTTATTCACGTAGCAACTAACAAATCAGTTAGAGCTTGTGAAGTTCAAATGCTTTGAAAGTCTCATCTCTTAGAGACCTGCCAGCCAGCTCTACATTTATAAAAGCAGGGAAGGACAAGCACGAACATTTTCATTGGTTTGTTTCTGAAAGTTTCCCTAAATCTTTATTATTGAGGTCATTTGGCAGGTTCTTGGTTTCTTACATATACATGGTAAATGCCTCCTTTACTTATTCTTTATTTAGCATTTCACTGGAGTTTGAATTGTGATGCGGTATGCACAATGAGCAAATTTAACAAAAAGTTGAGATATACTGTTTTCCATTCACTCACATTGGAGTGGCAAAAATATGAGCATAGCCTTATTTCTGAAAGATTGTTTCCCAGAGTGGCCCAGAGGCTCATAAGAAGTTTAAACTTTTGATCTGGGTGATGAGTTCATGTACTTAGGTGTACATGAGCCACATGGTCACCATTGTGAAGCAGTGCTTCCTACCCTACTCCTTCCAGTGAATTTTTTTTTTTAACCAGGTACAACTGGGCTTGCTGTTTACCAGAATATCAGTTTTTATAAACCTGGTTATTTGCAGTAGGACTATTTGACAGCCCTTACTTTGAGGATTCTATTTTACAGCTTAAGTCATTATTGCATAAATCATTCTTGGCAGCTGTGCAATATTGCTTGAGGTGATAAAGCTGTAAATCTTTTGACATAAAACTCTAATTATACAAAACTATAATTACGCTGAAGCTTATATAAGGACAAGTGTGTATTTTAATAGCGTAATATGTGCATTTAAAAAATACCTTTTTAGAAAAAGTGATTGAGAAATAGCAAACACTTCAATTATTAACCCATGCATAGTTTGGAGATGATGTTAGTGGTAAGGTAACAGAAGAACAATTTAGTTGGTCATTCTTTAAGTTATTGCTCATCTGGTTTGGGGTGTGTCGTGGAACAGAGCTGGCTAGTTGAAGTGCTAAACCATTTCCATTAGATCTGCGTATGTAATTTTTACCTTAAATTATCAAGCCACTCTAAACACTTGGAAAGATCAAAGTGAATTTCTCCAAAAGAAGTAAAGGTCTTACCTCTGTAGAAAAACAGGACTTAAAATGCATTACTTTTAGAGGTTAGAGCATTTCTGTATTTTTGCCACTATACTTTCAGACATAGTGCAAAGACAGTTTTTTGTTGTTGTTGTTAGCAAATCAGAAATGTCCCTTTTTTTTGTGTTGCTTCTAAAGGACTAAATGATGAGAAAGGGCTGAGGGAAGTCTTTTCCTGATCTACACAGGGACCAGATACAGACAGGGCACTAGGCATGTTGTGAAAAGTGTGAAAGTCGCTCAGTCATGTCTGATTTTTTGCGACGCCATTGACTGTGCCCCAGCAGGCTTCTCTATCCCTGAAATTCTCCAAGCAAGAATACTGGAGTGGGTAGCCATTTCCTTCTTCAGGGGATCTTCCCAACCCAGGGATCAAACTCCCATCTCCTGTACTGCAGGTAGATTCTTTACTGTCTGGGCCACCAGGGGAGCCCAGTCATGCTGGGACAGTATGAAGCTCCAGAGGTATCATTTGATTCAAATCAACTCAAGAAAGGTTTTGGTTTGGTAACACTGAATCTACCATCTCTAAGAATTATTTGAAAAGACCTTATGGAAAATGCTATGTTGTTAGGAGTAAAAGTGAAGATGCACACAGAGTGCCATCTCTCTCCAGGCACCTGAGAAATAGTAGGAGGAGATGCCAAGGATTATCCAATCTTATCTCTACTTTCAGGATGTTTTTATCATAGGGTGACTAAAGTTCATTTCTATCTTCTAAATCCCAAGATGTTTTCTTGAAATTATTTTTAAAGAAAAAAAGACTACATAGACTACGAAATGAAGAAGCTTTTATATAAATGAAGAAAAGAATTTAGGGTTAATTACTATTCTTTATTCCTCAAAGCTCAAATAAACTTGTATATTTCCTCTTATTTTTTTCATTTGTGCATAATACAGACTTATTAAAGAAGCCATGAAGTTTAGTTAAAATTTTAATAGCTCAAAATAAATTTTATAGCAGCTTTATTAAGTTACATGGCATGTAGATATTCAGATCCCTTAATTCCTGAATTGTGTAGTAGAGATAAAGATGGTAGTTTTGAGAGGAAAATTGAAGCGTATTTTGTGTGTGTGTGATTCAAGCAACAAGAAAGTTTGCCAGGGAGCATCTTGCCTAGAATTTGTTTTGATGTTCATTTAAATTTTCAGTTTGTACATTTTTCTGTTATGTCCAATAGTATTTAGTAACAAGAGTAACATAAACTACATTTTCTTTTACTTATCTAAATTTCATTGGGCTTCCCAAGTGGCCCAGATGGTAAAGAATCTGCCTGCAATGCAGAAGACCCATGTTTAATTCCTGAATTGGGAAGATCCCTTGGAGAAGGGAATGGCTACCCAGTCCAGTATTCTTGCTTAGGGAATTCTATAGATAGCTAAAGTCCTTGGGGTTGCAAAGAGTATATTTCATAGACTCTAGTAGTTATTTTATAGTATTTAGATTTGATCAATTGTATTTGTTGATAAAATAAGATTTCTCAACATTCCTTCTCATAGTTTGAAAACTTTACTTCATTTTCCAAGTGAAAACAAAATATCCTAAAAATGTGGGTGTGTGCTGTTCACCTCTAAGCAGGTTTGGTACTGGAAAGAAGCTGAATTGTCTTCCAGCCTGAGAAATAACTGCTCAGTTACTTTCTCACCCAAGGGGCTTGAGAACAGGGTCAGCTTAGGGCTGTAGGCATATGCTAGATTTAGTGGAAGGAACTGATTTCTCTGGCTTTTATTGGCTTCCAATGTTGTTTTCATTTTTATTTTTTGGCTATAAATAGTCACTAAATCAATTACTGGCAGTCAGTGGCAGAGAGAGTCCTAGAATAATTGATTCACAGGGAAGTAGCAGTTTGGCGTATGAGATGTTAAGACATCAACATTCATTTGGCCATCTAATCTAGAAACCTCAGGGTCATTTTCTGTTGTTTCCTCTCTCTTTTCTCCTTCTCCCTAAACCAATTGTTCACTAATTCCTTTCACTATTTACGTTTGAAACATTTCCTAATGACAGCCCTGCATTCCCATCACTGCCAAGTGCCATGTTGAAGCCCTCTTCATCCTTCTAGAGAAGAACTGACGTTTCCCTCCTTTTGCAATTCACTCTTCACTCTACTAGCAGAGAGCTATTTCTGAAATAAAAATCACATACCAGTGATAATTCTCAGAGTCAGGCATCACTGTAAATGAATTTCATATACTAAATAATGAATACAACAATCCTGTAAGATACATGCTCTTATTATCCTTAGGAGAACCCTACACCCCATAGAGATGAACTTCGAAAGTCACACTTAAGTGATGATGCCCAAGCCTTTAAAATTTTTTTCATATTTTCTGCTCAATGTACTCAGGTCATACTTTGGCTTAAAAAGCTATCTCAACGCCTTAAAACTCTCACAAATAAAATTCTGGACTCTTTCATACTTGGTGCCTTCAGAGTTGAATTCACTTGGGTTTTTAAGTAGAGTGTGTTTCGAGAACTAGGTGAATTCCTAGTTCTGATAGTTACTAGATGAACTCAGTCAAGATTACCTTCTCGGTGCCTCAGTCTCCTTTTCTGTTGTATATTTGGAAATAAGATCTACTTTCTTGAGCTGATTGATTGTTTTATATAGAACAAAGTACATGGCATTATCCCTAGTATGATTTCTTGCCCATAAACTGTACTTGGTAGGTATCAATTAATTGAATCTTGGCAACTTTGTTTTTCTTATAAATCTTATGTTCCCATTGTACTTCACTGCTCAGAGTTTCTCAAAGAAGCCATGCTCTTTTATGTCACCATAGCTTTGTTAACCCTTCAGAAGTCTTCCTTTATCTATAATAAACAAAGTCTCAGTGTTTAGATTGTCTTTCCCTCAGCTTCTCATCCTAAAGAACCGTTATCGTCTTTCCAAAGGCAGATCAAGACAAGTCTTCTGATGCCTCCACTGTTTGTTCCTGAATCACTGCATCCCTCCCACCCTTGGTTCTCAACTCCAGTGTAGCACCTGGAGTGTGCTACATGTCATTATATGTTGTTGTGAGTTTTGAGTTCATTCAAAGAAAATGCCAAGTCTTATTAATTTCTAAGTTCAGAATGTATGGAAAACTGTCTGGTATAAACTGTGTGCTCAATTAGCATTCACACAAAGAATGAAGAGAGGATTAGAAATGGAAACATAGAATTGGGGAAACAGGAAACAGATCAACATCAGGAGAGGTTGTGAAAAGTGTAATTAAAAGGGAAAGTGTGATGTTTTAATTTTTCTTATCTTCTTAAGAATACTTCTAAAGTGTTAAGAACAACTTTCAGCATCGTTATATTAATGGACCTGTTTCTTTGCTTAATAAGCTAAGGTATTAAATAACCTTCATAACCTGTAGCTATGCTGATAGCTAGAAAAGTATTTAGTGAAAATGATAAGCTATTGATCAGGAATTCTCAATAATTAGTAGTAATAATCAATAGTTACCCATGTCACTCACTCACCAGTAAATCAAAATGATGCTTACTAGTGTCTCCAATTATATCTGTATAGCAGCCAGAGTTCTCTTCTAACTTGGAATTCATTGCTGTGTTTCACACAGTTCCCGCAGGAACTTACAAGTTAGATGCTACTGGCATTTTATACCTGGTAGAACATCTCATTCCTCACTGTTTCCTTGAGAATTCTTAATTGACAGTGAAGTTTAACCTCAGGGTCAGTCAATAATCAGTGTTAAATCTAAAATTATAAAATTAGCTTATTAAAAATATAAATGATAATTCTTAACTGTTATGTCAAATGAACGCTTTCTCTCTTTACTCTGCTGTCTACATTTAGCAAAATTATAGAACCAACAAGAAGCAATAGAATCAGGCAGCAATAAGACATTAATCACCATAGTGAAGAAATTTGTCCTATTACTGAACAATTAGGAAGGTCAAATTGCCACTTGTCACAGATACCTTCTATTGCCATGACTATTTTGTATCATTATCTTGCTTCTTTATGTAAAATATCTAATTGAAAAAAATCCAAGGCACTCTTTCTGTGAACAGTTTATATTAGGGCAGAGGCAGCCCCTGTGCCCGTTAGTCTGTTAAATGGACACGTGTGTGTCCAAGCTCTCCTGTGTGTGATTTCCACGGTTTGGTGGAGTGTCTCACACTACTTTTTACTTCTGTTTATTTATTTACTTCTGTCTGTGGTGGATCTTCGTTGCTACATGAGGGCTTTCTCTAGGTGCAAGGAGTGAGGGCTGCCCTCTGCTTGTGGTGTGTGGGCTTCTCGTTGCATTGGCTTCTCTTGTTACAGAGCGTAGACTCCCTCTACACGGGCTTCAGTAGTTGCAGCACGCGGGCTCAGTAGTTATGATTTGCTGGTTCTAGGGTATCTGGGCTTCAGTACTTGTGGCACGTGGGCTCAGTAGTTGTGACTTGTGGGCTCCGGAGCACAAGCTCAGTACTTGTGGCACATGGGCTTAGGTTCTCCATGACATGTGGGATCTTACCCAACCAGGGATCAGACCCCATGTCCCTTGCATTGTCAGGCAGATTCCTGTCCACTGCACCACCAAGGAAGTCCTACGTTTTTCTTCTGAAAAGGGTAAAATAGACTGGATTGGTGCTTGGTGAGCAGGAATTTGGAAGAAGTGAGAAAGGATTGGGGTGCATTTTGGCACTGAGTCGCACTCAGTTTGTAAAGTAACTTCGAACTGAACCACACTGGTGAGCCTGGCAAGGCTGCCCAGGCCACCCTGCTTTTGTTCACCTGATTTTTTCCTCCAGGATGAAGAGTCAGAAGACAGCGGGTGGAATCTCACCATTGCTGGTTTTATTGTCTCCTTTTTTTCTTCTTTCCTGAGAATCATTAGGAGCGTCTATGTTGTCGTTCCTTGTTTTGATAGGACATTATTTCTTATTTGTTGTTTGAAATATTGGTTTTGAGAAACACATAATAGCTGCATGGGTTCAAGACAACTTAAAATGACGTTCTGTCATTAAAAATCTCTTCTCATACTAACCTCTGTGTTCAAAATACCATTTGTATTTCTATCCCATGAAATCTGTATTAATGACTCAAGATGGTGGGCATGATGACAAAAATTAAAGTATAAAATTGATGGTGGTTTCCTAATCAATTTCTCAAGGATCAAATAAAGAATGAAATCTAGGAAAAAACTAAACAAGATGTTTATATGTTAGAAAAAAAAAGGAACACTATTTGTGTTAGAAAAGATCTCATATTGAAATCAGAGCCCTAAGTGTTTTGAATATATCCTTAGGGTATAATTAAGATCCCATTAATTCAATAAAATCAATAGTAGAGCCAAGTAACATTATATGTTTTGTGAATAATTTTTAATCAGGTTCCCGCTTATTTCTCTTAGCTAAATTACTTAAAATTTCTTTTGCTTTTGCAAAAATTTCTATGTACACCATCCATTTTCTTTAATCATGTTAATCAGTTGACGTTTAGCTGTACATTTATTTTAGGTCTTTTATACACACAGTTGCTCACTCTGGGTTTTAATTCTCCTGGTTGTAGTATATGAACTATAGTCCTTCACCCAATATAGATCTTCTCCCAAAGGATTAATGTTAATTGAGTTCCATTTCTTTAACTGACTATATAAATTATCTGATTTTCATGACAGCTTTGGGAGTAGATATACCATTTTACAGATTAAAATAAAGTTCAGAGTAGAGAACTGATGATCATTGGACAAAGTGGAGTTGAGATTTAAAATCTAGAATTTTCTATGCTTGTAAACTTTGCTGCCTCCAAATATTTTATACTTTTAAACTTTACCACATCCTATGTGTCCTAATTCTAGTTATTAATTATAGATTCTTACTGGTTGTATGAGGTGTGAATCTGATTAATTTGCCCCAAAGGGTGAATGAATGAAGCAAACTTCATCCTGGGCAATTTGTATTTTAAATAGGACCATCATTCAGGATGAATCTCTATCTGTCAGATAATTCGATTTCGGTAGTGTGAGGATAGCTATTGTGTGCTTATAATCTTTGCATTGTTATTAATGGTGCTCTTTTTTTTGCTCTTAAAAGTGTCTCTGTTTTGGACTATCAGCTTAGGTTTGGGGGACATTTGTACTGAAGGGCCCGTCGGCTACTATGTGTCCAGTACTTATCCAGAAGGTCCAGAAGGAAATGTGTGTGGTAGTGTGATTCAGGAGCAGAAGCCCTATTATGTTCTTATCCTCTCTCCTTCCTACAAGGCAGGTTTTATTTCTTGGCAAAATTATGTGATTTAATGAAATTTACCAAAATATTTAAGAGGGGAATCATAAATTTACTGGCATGCAGAGTCTTTGTTTTATTTAAAACATCTCCAGTTTTTTTCATCTTGGGCCAAACGTCAGACTCAGTTCTGCTACACACCCTACTGTCTTGTGCCTCCCAGCTCCTCCCAAAGGCTACCATCCTCTCCTTTACGTGATCTCTAAATTTCTCAGCCAACCTTGTCTTAACATTTTTTTCCCATTGTCTCTACAAGAACACCTATGAAGCTACCTTGTAATAATTTATTTCTATGTCTGTCTCTTCCACTCAGAGTCAAACTGTCTGAAAGGACTTATCAATGCACTTATTTTAAAAAGGGAAAAAAATGAAAGGAGAGCAAAAAAGTAAATTTAAAGAACCAAGAAATATACATGTTCGCTGATGAAAATGTCAGATAGCACATTCTAGAGAAGTCTCTTTCTTTTTTTTTTTTTTTTATTTTTTTTTTTTTGAGAAGTCTCTTTCATTCAACAACCTGTATCTAGATATGAGAGATGTAAAAATTACAAACATATGTTGTTTATTTGTTGAGTAGCTTAATTTGCTGCCATATAGCTTATATTTTATGAAGCCATATGTTTTAATACGTAATAACCTGTAGCTTTTTCTGAAAGATAGGACAACTACTTAGCCTTCTTTGGTTCACCTAGAAGGAGAGAGGTGGTCAGGACAGTCCAGATAAACCTTTAATGCCTGCACAGTCAGTTGACTCTGGTGGGGCAAACATAGGTCAGTAAAAGGGAGAATATGTCTACATATGTTTATAATAATAAATGCAAGTTTCTAAGCCATCCTAGCTCTCCATGCATCTTGTTAGTTGAATATACATGATAAAATATTTATAAAAGCTTCAGTTCAGCTCAGTTCAGTCGCTCAGTCACGTCTGACTCTTTGCAACCACATGGACTGCAGCACACCAGGCCTCCCTGTCCATCACCAACTCCCTAAGCCTACTCAAACTCATGTCCATTGAGTCGGTGATGCCATCCAGCCATCTCATCCTCTATTGTCCCATTCTCCTCCAATCTTCAATCTTTCCCAGCATCAAAGTCTTTTCCAATGAGTTGGTTCTTCGCATCAGGTGGCCAAAGTATTGGAGTTTCAGCTTCAGTGTCAGTTCTTCCAATCAGTCCTAAATATTCAGGACTGATTTCCTTTAGGATTGACTGATTGGATCTGCTTGCAGTCCAAGAAACTATCAAGAGGAGTCTTCTCCAGCACCACATTTCAAAAGCATCAATTCTTTGGTGCTCAGCTTTCTTTATAGTCCAACTCTCACATTCATACATGACCACTGGAAAAACTATAGCTTTGACTAGATGGACCTTTGTTGGCAAAGTAATGTCTCTGCTTTGTAATAAGTTGTCTAGGTTGGTCATAGCTTTTCTTACAAGGAGCAAGCGTCTTAATTTCATGACTGCAGTCACAATCTGCAGTGATTTTGGAGCCCTTCAAAATAAAGTCTCTCACTGTTTCCATTGTTTCCTCATCTATTTGCCGTGAAGTGATGGGACCAGATGCCATGATCTTAAGTTTTCTGAATGTTGAGTTTTAAGCCAACTTTTTCACTCTCCTCTTTCACTTTCATCCAGAGGCTCTTTAGTTCTTCGCTTTCTGCCATAAGGGTCATGGCATCTGCGTGTCTGAGGTTATTGATATTTCTCTCAGCAGTCTTGCAGTTATTCTAATGTCTTTTTCTGCTATCTTTCTTCACACACTGAAAAGAGCCTTGTACTTACGTGTGTCTCCAAACACATTTAATTCTTTTGCCCCAACTCTGAGTCACGGATTGAGATTGTAAGGTCTGTATGGTATCAGTAGACAGTTCATTAGTCATATCCTGACACAGGTTTTCAGTCAGCAAGGATTTCGTGTCTCTAACTCTTTCTCAAAGGGATTAATTCCACTGTCAAAAAAAAAAGAAAAGAAGAGAACAAATAGAATAAAAGACATAATCTTGAGCCTCAGAAATAGCCATTGTTGAAATGATGGCATGCATATGGTCCATAATTTTTCTATACAAATATGCACACACACACATATACTTACATATGTACACACCCATTTTTTACATGATCAAAATAGCATTATATATACCAAACTCTATCCTCTTTCCCTCACTGGAAAATTTATCCTGAACAGGTATGTTTTTTAATGATTGTATAATATGTATTACATGGCAAGTCTATAAATTATTTTAATATTCACAAAGTGTTACATTGAAGGAAGTAACATATTACCAACAATATCTTATTATTGGTCACTAACACTTCCAATTCTTTACAATTATAAAAACATAACTAATTTTTCCTTTCTGTGTGCATCTAGAGATATAATTGCTGAGTAAAATGGTAAGTGTACCTTAAAAACCTTTGGTGCATGTGTGCGTGCGTGCTCCGTCCCTTCAGTCATGTCAGACTCTTTGTGACCCCATGGACTATATAGCCCACTTGGCTTCTCTGTTAATGGAATTTTCCAATACCTTGGTTCCTCTTGTCATATTATATTCAACTTAAGTACACATTTCCTGTGTATAATAAAGCTTGGTATTCATTTTAATTTTTGTTGACTCATTAAATAGTATCTTACTGTCTGATCACTGAATTTACTCCAAAATTTCTGTCAGAGAATGTATAGAAAATATTTATAGAGCTAACAGTGCTCAATATGGCAGAGCCTATGGAGCTGTATGGACTGGATGATGCAGAAGCTGGAATCAAAAGTGCCAGGAAAAATATCAATAACCTCAGATATGCAGGTGACACCACACTTAGGGCAGAAAGCCAAGAAGAGCTAAAGAGCCTCTTGATGAAAGTGAAAGAGGAGAGTCAAAAAGTTGGCTTCAAACTCAGAAAACTAAGATCCTGGCATCTGGTCCCATCACTTCATGGCAAATAGATGAAGAAACAATGGAAACAGTGAGAGACTTTATTTTGGGGGGCTCGAAAATCACTGCAGATGGTGACTGCAGCCATGAAATTGAGAGACGCTTGCTCCTTGGAAGAAAAGCTATGACCAACCTAGACAGCATATTAAAAAAGCAGAGACATTACTTTGCCAACAAAGATCTGTCTAGTCAAAGCTGTGGTTTTTCCAGTAGTCATGTAATAGATGTGAGAGTTGGACTGTGAAGAAAGCTGAGTGCCGAATAATTGATGCTTTTGAACTGTGGTGCTGGAGAAGACTCATGAGAGTCCCTTGGACTGCAAGGAGATCCAACCTATCCATCCTAAAGGAAATCAGTTCTGAATATTCATTGGAAGGACTGATGCTTAAGCTGAAACTCCAATACTTTGGCCACCTGATGCAAAGAACTGACTCATTTCAAAAGACCCTGATGCCTCCAGTTCCATTCTTCTTTCTCAAGATTACTTTGGCTATTCGAGGTTTTTTGTATTTCCATACAAATTGTGAAATTCTTTGGTCTAGTTCTGTGAAAAATACCGTTGGTAGCTTGATAGGGATTGCATTGAATCTATAGATTGCTTTGGGTAGAATAGCCATTTTGACAATATTGATTCTTCCAATCCATGAACACGGTATGTTTCTCCATCTGTTTGTGTCCTCTTTGATTTCTTTCATCAGTGTTTTATAGTTTTCTATGTATAGGTCTTTTGTTTCTTTAGGTAGATATACTCCTAAGTATTTTATTCTTTTTGTTGCAATGGTGAATGGTATTGTTTCCTTAATTTCTCTTTCTGTTTTTTCATTGTTAGTATATAGGAATGCAAGGGATTTCTGTGTGTTAATTTTATATCCTGCAACTTTACTATATTCATTGATTAGTTCTAGTAATTTTCTGGTAGAGTCTTTAGGGTTTTCTATGTAGAGGATCATGTCATCTGCAAACAGTGAGAGTTTCACTTCTTCTTTTCCTATCTGGATTCCTTTTACTTCTTTTTCTGCTCTGATTGCTGTGGCCAGAACTTCCAACACTATGTTGAACAGTAGTGGTGAGAGTGGGCACCCTTGTCTTGTTCCTGATTTCAGGGGGAATGCTTTCAATTTTTCACCATTGAGGGTGATGCTTGCTGTGGGTTTGTCATATATGGCTTTTATAATGTTGAGGTATGTTCCTTCTATTCCTGCTTTTTGGAGAGTTTTAATCATAAATGGGTGTTGAATTTTGTCAAAGGCTTTCTCTGCATCTATTGAGATAATCATATGGTTTTTATCTTTCAATTTGTTAATGTGGTGTATTACGTTGATTGATTTGCGGATATTGAAGAATCCTTGCATTCCTGGGATAAAGCCCACTTGGTCGTGGTGTATGATTTTTTTAATATGTTGTTGGATTCTGTTTGCTAGAATTTTGTTAAGGATTTTTGCATCTATGTTCATCAGTGATATTGGCCTGTAGTTTTCTTTTTTTGTGGCATCTTTGTCTGGTTTTGGAATTAGGGTGATGGTGGCCTCATAGAATGAGTTTGGAAGTTTACCTTCTTCTGCAATTTTCTGGAAGAGTTTGAGTAAGGTAGGTGTTAGCTCTTCTCTAAATTTTTGGTAGAATTCAGCTGTGAAGCCATCTGGTCCTGGGCTTTTGTTTGCTGGAAGAAACCTGCCTGACTTCAGACTCTACTACAAAGCCACAGTCATCAAGACAGTATGGTACTGGCACAAAGACAGAAATATAGATCAATGGAACAGAATAGAAAGCCCAGAGATAAATCCACGAACCTATGGACACCTTATCTTTGACAAAGGAGGCAAGGATATACAATGGAAAAAAGACAACCTCTTTAACAAGTGGTGCTGGGAAAACTGGTCAACCACTTGTAAAAGAATGAAACTAGAACACTTTCTAACACCATACACAAAAATAAACTCAAAATGGATTAAAGATCTAAATGTAAGACCAGAAACTATAAAACTCCTAGAGGAGAACATAGGCAAAACACTCTCTGACATAAATCACAGCAAGATCCTCTATGACCCACCTCCCAGAATATTGGAAATAAAAGCAAAACTAAACAAATGGGATCTAATGAAACTTAAAAGCTTTTGCACTACAAAGGAAACTATAAGTAAGGTGAAAAGACAGCCGTCAGATTGGGAGAAAATAATAGCAAATGAAGAAACAGACAAAGGATTAATCTCAAAAATATACAAGCAACTCCTGAAGCTCAATTCCAGAAAAATAAATGACCCAATCAAAAAATGGGCCAAAGAACTAAACAGACATTTCTCCAAAGAAGACATACAGATGGCTAACAAACACATGAAAAGGTGCTCAACATCACTCATTATTAGAGAAATGCAAATCAAAACCACAATGAGGTACCATTACACGCCAGTCAGGATGGCTGCTATCCAAAAGACTACAAGCAATAAATGCTGGAGAGGGTGTGGAGAAAAGGGAACCCTCTTACACTGTTGGTGGGAATGCAAACTAGTACAGCCACTATGGAAAACAGTGTGGAGATTCCTTAAAAAACTGGAAATAGAACTGCCATATGACCCAGCAATCCCACTTTTGGGCATACACACTGAGGAAACCAGATCTGAAAGAGACACGTGCACCCCAATGTTCATTGCAGCACTGTTTATAATAGCCAGGACATGGAAGCAACCTAGATGCCCATCAGCAGATGAATGGATAAGGAAGCTGTGGTACATATACACCATGGAATATTACTCAGCTGTCAAAAAGAATTCATTTGAATCAGTCCTAATGAGATGGATGAAACTGGAGCCCCTTATACAGAGTGAAGTAAGCCAGAAAGATAAAGAACATTACAGCATACTAACACATATATATGGAATTTAGAAAGATGGTAATGATAACCCTATATGCAAAACAGAAAAAGAGACACAGAAATACAGAACAGACTTTTGAACTCTGTGGGAGAATGTGAGGGTGGGATGTTTCAAAAGAACAGCATGTATACTATCTATGGTGAAACAGATCACCAGCCCAGGTGGGATGCATGAGACAAGTGCTCGGGCCTGGTGCACTGGGAAGACCCAGAGGAGTCGGGTGAAGAGGGAGGTGGGAGGGGGGATCGGGATGGGGAATAAGTGTAAATCTATGGCTGATTCATATCAATGTATGACAAAACCCACTGAAATGTTGTGAAGTAATTAGCCTCCAACTAATAAAAAAATTAAAAAAAAAAAAAAAAAAGACCCTGATGCTGGGAAAGATTGAAGGCAGGAGGAGAAGGGAAAGACAGAGGATGAAATGGTTGGATGACATCACAGACTCAATGGAGATGAGTTTGAGCAAGCTCCAGAGTTGGTGATGGACAGGGAATCTTGGCGTACTGCAGCCCATGGGGTTGCAAAGAGTTGGACATGACTGAGCGACTGAACTGAACTGATGGAGCTATAGGACGGTCCAGCATAGATGCCCCTTCCTACACCAGATAGAAGGTTCTCTCTTCCAAAAACTGCTTTTCACACTCACATTTTCATTTCTGTGATTTTCTGGCAGTTTTCCAAGCCTCAGATTCCAAAACTCATACCAGTTATTGGCTGTTTAGCAGCATTCCTTTAAGTTTGTTTGTTTGTTTTTCTTTCTGTTTACGGGTTTGATTTTAAGTTATTTTCAGTATTGCTTATTGTCTGTGTAAACTCTGATGAAAATCTTGATTAGTAAAAGTTTTTATTCAGTAGTTTTCATGTGAGTATATAGTCATATATATATAAATGTGTCTCAAATTTTATAGCTTTGTTTAGATTCAAGTGATAGACATGAAAGGTAATAAATTTATAATAAATAAGCTTCCAGCAAGGATTCCATGTAAGAGAAATGTTGTTGTTCAGTCACTCAGGCATGTCCAACTCTTTGCAACCTTATGGATTGCAACAAGCCAGGCTTCCCTGTCCTTCACTATTTCCCAGAGTTTGCTCAAACTCATGTCCATTGAGTCAGTGATGCCATTCAACCAAAATGTGCTTATAACTATAAATGATATCAATTACTCAAAATTGCACAGTAATACGTGAGGGAATATACAAGCAACAGAAACTCAACATAGTATTAAATAAACTGCTAACTTTATCCCAATATAATACTATCGAAATGACTGCAGAGAAAGATCATTCTCTTCCTAGGCTGCCTTACTTAATCAGGACATGCAGAGCTCAGGTAATCTGATCTTTCTAGCTGTGACTCAATTCTCAGGTTTTCCCTCCAGGTGTTCTTCATAATGAATGTCACTTAACCAAGACTCAGTAGGATTTATGGATTCCCAAATTGCTATTCTCAGAATTTGCTCCCTGAATGAAGGAAGGACTACACAAAAATTCCACTAATGATGCATAGTTTCAACTGTCTTATTCATTGGCGTCTATTTAGTTCTCACTCTAAAATTTTAGGACTTGTTTCTTTGCACAGTTCATGTTTCTAGAGTTGAGCAGAAGGCATCCTAAAATTTCATACCCCTCAACGTTCATTATTTTAAATAAGAGCAGAACAATGTGAGTACAGTGCGAGTTACGCAGCATTTGTTTTCAATATTGGCTCCTTTGAGGATGCCAATAACTTAAATGATGAACTTCCCTCTGGAGCATAGCTCATTTAAAAGAATTTTGTTAGTTTTAGTACTTTTTGTTGTTAATCAAAATGTTTTCGAAAATGTGAGGAATGGTGAATATGTTTTCTAAATCTTTACCAAGTAAGAATTTTACACTACTCTTGAGTTTTCTTCACTAATAGAAAATAAAGCTAAATGTTTGAACTACAGCTCAGCTACAGAAATGAAAATTAACCTCAACTGTAAACAAATAGGCAAGAGAAGCTTCATAAATACCTCATATATGACATTTGAAACATAATGAGTAACATTTAAAAAATTTTTTTTCAGAAGAGAGTGCTTAGTGATTTTAGCTACAATATCTGAGGTTATAGAATTAAAATATTAAAATATAAAACATGAAGATGAAACTGACATTTTAATTATTTTAGCTGCATGTTGGAATCCTGAGAAAAAACAAACATGAAATTCCAGGCATTATCTTTTCATTCTAGCAGAAGTAATCATGCTAACTCTGTTAAAGAGTTCAACAAACATGCACTAAAAAAACCCAGAAAACTTATTCTATAGTAATTAACTTATAATCAGGCAGGGCCTTCTTGCTACCAACTTCATTGTTCCAGAATTAGAATAACCACCCTCTTCTATCCACGCACCTATTTTAATCATAACTCAAGTAAAAATCAGATCTTGAATTTTTTTTTTGTTGATTTTAGTTTATCTATGTTTGTGTACTCTGGTATCTTGCTAATGAATTCGAAGACTAGACTTCCAAAATGATCTATAGCAATGTACATGTTATTCTGTAACTGGGATGAATTAAGTAGTAGACTGTGGTATGAGCACTTTAATTGATATTAGTAACTTTCATTTATTGGGTACTTCCAATGTGCCACTAATCTTGTGAAATCTCATTTTTTCCCAATCCTCAGGACATCTTATGAAGTAGGTATTTGATTATTCCTATTTTATAGATTGAAAAGATGAAGTCACTGAGTTTTCCCAAGGCTACCCAAGTGAAATATAGCAAAGCTATGATTTAAGTGTAAGTTGTCTTCTTTCAGAGCCTCTGCCCTCAGAACTCTACTGCACCACCTCAGGCCCCCTCCTGTCCATGTAAGGTCTTTAAAACACACAGTGCACCCACACAAATTTGACATTAGAGTTAACTTCCATCTTAATAGAAAAATGTAAATTGTTTCTGGATTTTAGACTCTTAAATGTTTTAAATTTTGAAGCTCCTAATTTTCTCTCAAATGCAATTAAGTAAACACGTATTTCTGGTGTTTCAGAAATACTTTAAATTCACCGTTGTTTCCCCCATGCCTGAAGTAGTTGCTCAACAGATACTTTCTTTCAATAAATATATATATGAATTAAACCTGAGGCAAAGTCTCTTAGATTTGATCTGTCTGTTACTTCTTCAATAATGTGTAAGTTGTCTTTTGCCTGTTTGAAAGGGCTGATAAAGAAGGAGCATACCACTCAGATATTCCTTCAAGAGAAACACTGGCATCTTGAACAGATATTTTCACGACTACGTGTTCATTGTAACGGTATTCACTGTAGCCAACAGGTAGACTCAACCTTAGTGTCCATCAAGAGATGAATGAAAAAGGGTGATGTATACCTACAAGCGAATACTATTCTGCCTGAGAAAAAGAATGAAGTTCTGACACATGCTACAATGTCGAGGAACCTTAAGGACAGCATGCTTAATGAAATAATTCAGTTCTGTGGTGTCAACTATAGTTACACTCTTAACAATAGAAACTAGAATGTTGATTGCCAGAGTACGGTAGGAGGAGGCAAAGTGAAGTTGTTTGAGATATCAGCTTTCTGTTGTACAAGATAAAAAAAGTTCCAACGATTGTTGTACAACAGTGTGCACATAATCAACATTACTGTGCACTTAAAAATGGTTAAAATGGTAAAACAAAAAACACAGGAAAAAAGAAGCCTAGCTTAGTGGCTAAGATCATGGACTCCGTAGTCAGGTGACTGGGTCTAAATCCTGAAATATTCATCATGTGATCTGCAAGTTACTTAGTTGCCCTGTCCTCAGCTTCATCATCAGTGAAATGGGAACCATGATAATAATAGGACCTATCTTACAGGGATTTATGAGGACTAAATTTGTCTGTATTTGTAACAGCACTTACAGAAGCTCCTGGTACCCAGTAAGTGCAATGTAAGTGTTAAAATTATATAAACATTTGAAAAAATGTGAAAAAGAGATTGGATTAAAAATACTTGTAAAGTTGATACGCTTACTGAGTGTTGTGCTCAAAAGGAAATTTGGAGCCGCATGTGTGACTGAGTAAAAAATGTGAATGAAATTTTGACGTCAGTAGGTAAAAGAAGATATCAGCAGTATTTCTTGAAAATTTAAAATGTGAAGTTCCTGGGACTTTATTCTGGAGATTATGGCCTCAGTCACATTCTGTATAATTTATTTTTAGACATATTTTGAAATGCTGAAGTTCGTTTTGTTTTAGGTATAGTTGCCCTGAAAATGTCAGCAGTCTGGGTAATTTTTAAAAATTTTTCTCTGCACAGCTATCTTTCAGCTACACTGCACCAGTTCCAGAATAGTATTCCAGAAACAAGTGTATTTTGAAAGCAATAGTTCCTCAAGTCACAGTGACGTATAAGCTCAGTTCACCTTTCCTCCTCCCTAGATTTAGTGGAAATCAAGATAAATCTTATTTAAAACAAATATGTGGAATTAATTGAAACCTACTGATTTGGAGAAAATATGTAACTATAAATACCCAAATATTGACACGATAGCTGAGGTGACCATATCATTTATAATCCAAAGCAAGATTATTTTTAATGTAAAAGGGCAAGTTATTAATAATTATAACGGGAGGACAGGAGAAATCCAGGACTGTCCAGACAAATTGAATGTATGAGTACTCTGAATACAACCTATATCTGTCACTGTGTATCAGGGTTTTCAAAACGTAATCCATTCTATAGTACATGTTTTTCATGAACAGATTTTAGATTCCTGAGAATGATGAGCTTAAAAATGTAGCCACTCATTCTTGTGATGCCTAAAATGCTTACTGTGTAGACAAAGGCAGTATCTTGCAATCTGGAGAAATGAGTCAGAATTCCTCTAAAGAATATATTGCACCTGCTGACCTCTTTGAAACAAGACTACAAATGAATCTTTCTATAAATACCATGTTAAAGGCTCTCAGCAAAGGAATTAACCTTAACCACTTTGTGGTCCATGGTGAGTCATGAGAGCAGAATGGACAAAAGGCAAAGAGACTGAGTTCCTTGTTGAATGCCACCAGTTCTTTAAAGGATACCTTTGACTTTCAAAGATCTTATAAAGGATATTTATCTCTGAATCTGTTTTTTAAAGCATGGATGTGCACAGGGTGAGTGCACAGCATCTCTTTTCTATCTTCTCTGTTAGGCTTTAGTGATATGTGTTTATCTGTTTGTAATCTGGTGATACAGTTAGCCTTGCTTTGTGTGTAAAATTAATTGTCTAAAAGATTAAGAAGGAAGGACAACTCCAGAATAGTTGGGACAGATAGCATTAAGCATAAAGTTATCAACATTCTAATGAAAACAATTTAAAAAGTAGTTAGTTAACTTATTCAGATTTTGACTGTAAGTTCAGAAGTAAACTTATTAGTTCTCATGAATTTGAATGAAAATCGATCTCCAAATTTGAGGAGAAAGTGCAAGAATCAGAAAATCAAAATTAAGGAGTAAGAATTATTTTTCCAGAAGAAAGTTAGATGAAAGTGGTTCAGCTGGTATTCTCATATTGTTTATATTTTCCCAGATCCAGCACAAACATAAAGGAAATCATCTTTGTCTGTGAAAATTGAGTTTGTAAGTAAATTTAGCTTTTGCAGTGCTGCAATTCAAAAAGGGGACAAAAGCCTATGAATAGCAGTAATCACAAAAATCCTTTTTCCCTTCCAGATCCAGCTAATTATTCGTTTTAAATTACCCCTGGTTTTTGAGATCATTGCCCATGATAAAACCAGGAGGATTTTACCAGGAGGATGTGGGAAAAATATTAAGGCATGAGAAATTATACCCTTCACATTTGTCTGTCTCTTTTCCTTTTGACTGATGGTGTCCCATTTACTTTATAATTGCTAAATAAAATTTCACAGAATAAAGAAATACCTAAAAAAAAAAAAAGAAATACCTGAATAAGTATATTGAAGAACTTATATGATATGTGGAAATAGAAGTTGCATTATTGTGGGTGGTCATATATTTTTCAATGAAAATGTGTCCATCCCCTTTTTAATGAACTAGGATAGAAGAAATACACAGATCTTCAGTGAACATTATTGTCAATTTATCCTTAATGAAAAGTTATAGAAAAGAGTGTCTTTAGTTAAGGAGTGATTTCTTCTAGTCCCTTACCCTGAATTCTTCCTCAGCTCCTTATTCTAGAAAAATATTGTCCTATATCCAAAGAAAAGTGAACAAGACAAGGTAGAAATCTTTGACAGTTGAAAAGAGCAAAATTTACTGCTTTCTTTCAAGTACAACCAAATTAGCATTATTCTTGAAAATTTACAGAAAAGATTATCATTTTAAAGTGATACTTTGATCTACTATTATCACTTTAATTAAATGTTTTATTTTGAAAAATATTCAGACATACAGAAGAGTTGCCAAATATTACAGTGAACTCTCACACTACCTTGATATAGATGAACCTGTTTTACAAGTTGCCACATTTGCTTTATCTTTGTATTTTCCCTATAATATATATATACACATTGCTGTCTTATGTCTATTTACTTATTTTGCTAAGCCATTTGAAAATTATCTGCTCAGATCATGAGCCTTCATCCTTGAGTACTTCAGTACTTTATACATTAATAAAAAGGAAACACATTTAGGTAGCTACAGCTTACTTATCAAATTCAGGGAACTTTATGTTGATGCAGTACTATTATCTAATACACCCTATGGTCAAATTTTGTCAGTTGTCCCAATATTGTCTCTTTTCTTTTTCTTTTTCCCAATTATTTTTATTAGTTGGAGGCTAATGACTTTACAATATTATAGTGGTTTTTGCCATACATTGACATGAATCAGCCATGGATTTACATGTGTTCCCCATCCTGAATCCCCCTCCCACCTCCCTCCCCATCCCATCCCTCTGGGTCATCCCGGTGCACCAGCCCCGAGCACTTGTCTCATGCATCCCACCTGAACTGGCGATCTGTTTCACACTTGATAATATGTCTTTTAGCTAATTATTGTTCAGTCTCCAAGTCGTGTCCAACTCTTTGCAACCCCATGGACTGCACCATGCCAGGCTTCCCTGTCCTTCACCATCTCCCAGAGTTTGCCCAAGTTCATGTCCATTGAATCGGTGATGCCATCCAACCATCTCATCCTCTGTTGCCCTGTTCTCCTGCTGCCTACAGTCTTTCCCAGGATCAGGGTCTTTTCCAATGAGTCAGTTCTTCACATCAGGTGGCCAAAGTATTGGAACTTCAGCTTCAGCATCAGTCCTTCCAGTGAGTATTCAGGATTTATTTCCTTGAAGATTGACTGGTTTGATCTCCTTGCTGTCTAAGGAACTCTCAAGAGTCATCTCCAACACCACAGTTTGAAAGCATCAATTCTTAAGTGCTCAGCCTTCTTTATGGCCCAACTCTCACAGCTATCCATGTCTCCCGGAAAGACCATAACCTTAACTATACAAACGTTTCTCAGCAAAGTGATGTCTTTCCTTTTTAACTCACTGTCTAGGTTTGTCATAGCTTTCCTGCCAAGAAGCAATCGTCTTCTAACTTCATAGCTGCAGTCGCATCCACAGTGATTTTAGAGCCCAGGAAGAGGAAATCTGTCACTGCTTCTATGTTTTCACCTTCTGTTTGCCATGAAGTGATGGGACTGGATGCCATGATCTTAGTTTTTTTTTAATACTGAGTTTTAAGGCAGCTTTGTTATTCTCCTCCTTCAAGAGGCTCTTTAGTTCCTCTTTGCTTTCTGCCATTAGAGTGGTATATCATCTGCATATCTGAGGTTGTTGATATTTCTCCTGGCAATCTTGATTCCAGCTTGTAACTCATCCAGATAATTAGCTAATTAGTTTTTAACAGTTCAGAATTTAAACCATTATCATACATTGCTGTCTTCCTTTTTGAAAATTATTTTTTGAATTATAGTTGACTTATAATATTGTGTAAACTTCTGCTATACAACAGAGTGATTCAGTTATACATATATTAAGATTTTTAATATCTCTTCCCATTGTGGTTTATCCTAGGATATTGAACATGGTTCTCTGTACTGTACCATAGGACTTTTTTATTTATACATCTTATATATAATAACTTACATCTGCTCACCCCAACCTCCCACTTCATCTTTAATCTCTTAATTTGAATCAGTTTCTCAGCCTTTCCTGTCTTTATGACATTGATATTCTTTAAGAGTACAAACTCATTGTTTTGTAGAATGCTCAATCTGAATTTGTTTGATGAGTCCTCACAATTTTCAAGTTGAAAATTTTTGTATGTTGTATCCTTTTCAGAATTGCCAGAAATATGTAATGCCAGTTTGTTCCATTATTGTTGATAAATTTAACAAAAACATGCAAGATATCTACAGGAAAATAATAATAAATATTATTAAGAGAAGTTATAGAGCAAATAAGTAAATAGAGAGATATTCCATGTTAATGAACTGCAAGTCTCAATGTTGTAAAGATGTCCAGTCCTCACAAATTGACTTGTAATCCTAACAAAACTATAGTGGATTTTTGATATAAAGTATCAAGCTGATTCAGAAGTTTATATGAAAATGCAAAGGATATAGATAGCCAAAAAGATCTCAGAAAAGAAGAACAACGTTGAAGAACTCTAACTACATGATTTTAAGAATTACTATAAAATACAGCAATCATGAAAATGAGCATTGGCCTACATCAGTCAGTTCAGTTTAGTTCAGTCACTCAGTCATGTCCAACTCTTTGTCACCCCGTGGACTGCAGCATGCCAGGCTTCCCTGTCCATCACCAACTCCTGGAGTTTACCCAAACTCATGTCCATTGAGTCAGTGATGCCATCCAACCATCTCATCCTCTTTTGTCCCCTTCTCCTCCTGCCTTCATTCTTTCCCAGCGTGAGGGTCTTTTCCAATGAGTCAGCTCTTCGCATCAGGTGGCCAAAGTATTGGAATTTCAGCATCAACATCAGTCCTTCTAATGAACACCCAGGACTGATCTCCCCTAGGATGGACTGGTTGGATCTCCTTGCAGTCCAAGGGACTATCAGGAGTCTTCTCCAGCACCACAGTTCAAAAGCATCAATTCTTCTGTGCTCAGCTTTCTTTATTGTCCAACTCTTACATCCATACATGACTAGGAATCCTGGCTAGATGGACCTTTGTTGACAAAGTAATGTCTCTGCTTTTTAATATGCTGTCTAGGTTGGTCATAACTTTCCTTCTAAGGAGTAAGCATCCTTTTATTTCATGGCTGCAGTCACCATCTGCAGTGATTTTGGAGCCCCCCAAAATAAAGTCTGACACTGTTTCCACTGCTTTCCCATCTATTTGTCATAAAGTGATGGGACCAGATGCCATGAGATTCATTTTTTGAATGTTGAGTTTTAAGCCATTTTTTTCCCTCTCCTCTTTCACCTTCATCAAGAAGCTCTTTAGTTCCTCTTTGCTTTCTGCCATAAGGGTGGTATCATCTGCATATCTGAGGTTATTGATATTTCTCCCGGCAATCTTGATTACAGCTTGTGCTTCATCCAGCCCAGCATTTTTCATGATGTACTCTGCATATAAGTTAAATAAGCAGGGTGACAATATACAGCCTTGACGTACTCCTTTTCCTATTTGGAACCAGTCTATTGTTCTATGTCCAGTTCTAACTCTTGGCATACATACAGATAAACAGATCTATGGAACAGAATAGTTTATAAATAGATCCTCACGTATATAGTTAACTGATTTTTGATAAAGGCACCAGGATAATTTAACTGGGGAAAGATGAGGCTTTTCAATAAATGAGCTAAATTAACTGAAAAAATACATGGGAGTAAGTAGATTCTTGCATTATACTTTACACAAAAGTTAATTTGATGTGGTTTATAGACCTAAATAGACTTCGTATGTGGCAGAGTGGTAAAGAATCCACCAGCCAATGCAGGAGCCACCAAGAAGGTGGGTTCATTCCCTGGGCCAGGAAAATCCCCTGGAGTAGGAAACCAACCCACTCCAGTATTCTTACCTGTAAAATTCTATGGACAGAAGAGCCTGGCAGGTAACAGTCTATGGAATTGCAAGGAGTTGGCATGACTGAGCACACATGCTAACTAACATTATAGACATAAACATAAATGTTAAAGTTATAAATTTTTTAGAAATAACCACCCAAAAAGTCTTTTAACTTTCACTGGGCAAAGATTTCTTGGAAAGTGTATAAAAGATCCTACCCTTAAAAATAAAAAGAACCAAATTAACAAAATTAGAAATGAAAATGGAGAGATCACAACAGACAACACTGAAATACAAAGGATCATAAGAGACTACTACCAGCAGCTCTATGCCAATAAAATGGACAACTTGGATGAAATGGACAAATTCTTAGAAAAGTATAACTTTCCAAAACTGAACCAGGAAGAAATAGAAGATCTTAACAGACCCATCACAGGCAAGGAAATCGAAACTGTAATCAAAAATCTTCCAGCAAACAAAAGCCCAGGACCAGATGGCTTCACAGCTGAATTCTACCAAAAATTTAGAGAAGAGCTAACACCTACCTTACTCAAACTCTTCCAGAAAATTGCAGAAGAAGGTAAACTTCCAAACTCATTCTATGAGGCCACCATCACCCTAATTCCAAAACCTGACAAAGATGCCACAAAAAAAGAAAACTACAGGCCAATATCACTGATGAACATAGATGCAAAAATCCTTAACAAAATTCTAGCAAACAGAATCCAACAACATATTAAAAAAATCATACACCACGACCAAGTGGGCTTTATCCCAGGAATGCAAGGATTCTTTAATATCCGCAAATCAATCAATGTAATACACCACATTAACAAATTGAAAGATAAAAACCATATGATTATCTCAATAGATGCAGAGAAAGCCTTTGACAAAATTCAACACCCATTTATGATTAAAACTCTCCAAAAAGCAGGAATAGAAGGAACATACCTCAACATAATAAAAGCTATATATGACAAACCCACAGCAAGCATCACCCTCAATGGTGAAAAATTGAAAGCATTTCCCCTGAAATCAGGAACAAGACAAGGGTGCCCACTCTCACCACTACTGTTCAACATAGTGTTGGAAATTTTGGCCACAGCAATCAGAGCAGAAAAAGAAGTAAAAGGAATCCAGATAGGAAAAGAAGAAGTGAAACTCTCACTGTTTGCAGATGACATGATCCTCTACATAGAAAACCCTAAAGACTCTACCAGAAAATTACTAGAACTAATCAATGAATATAGTAAAGTTGCAGGATATAAAATTAACACACAGAAATCCCTTGCATTCCTATATACTAACAATGAAAAAACAGAAAGAGAAATTAAGGAAACAATACCATTCACCATTGCAACAAAAAGAATAAAATACTTAGGAGTATATCTACCTAAAGAAACAAAGGACCTATACATAGAAAACTATAAAACACTGATGAAAGAAATCAAAGAGGACACAAACAGATGGAGAAACATACCGTGTTCATGGATTGGAAGAATCAATATTGTCAAAATGGCTATTCTACCCAAAGCAGTCTATAGATTCAATGCAATCCCTATCAAGCTACCAACGGTATTTTTCACAGAACTAGACCAAAGAATTTCACAATTTGTATGGAAATACAAAAAACCTCGAATAGCCAAAAATGCAAATCAAAACCACAATGAGGTACCATTACACACCAGTCAGGATGGCTGCTATCCAAAAGTCTGCAAGCAATAAATGCTGGAGAGGCTGTGGAGAAAAGGGAACCCTCTTACACTGTTGGTGGGAATGCAAACTAGTACAGCCACTATGGAAAACAGTGTGGAGATTCCTTAAAAAACTGGAAATAGAACTGCCATATGACCCAGCAATACCACTTCTGGGCATACACACTGAGGAAACCAGATCTGAAAGAGACACATGCACCCCAATGTTCATTGCAGCACTGTTTATAATAGCCAGGACATGGAAGCAACCTAGATGCCCATCAGCAGATGAATGGATAAGGAAGCTGTGGTACATATACACCATGGAATTTTACTCAGCCGTCAAAAAGAATTCATTTGAACCAGTCCTAATGAGATGGATGAAACTGGAGCCCCTTATACAGAGTGAAGTAAGCCAGAAAGATAAAGAACATTACAGCATACTAACACATATATATGGAATTTAGAAAGATGGTAACGATAACCCTATATGCAAAACAGAAAAAGAGACACAGAAATACAGAACAGACTTTTGAACTCTGTGGGAGAAGGTGAGGGTGGGATGTTTCAAAAGAACAGCATGTATACTATCTATGGTGAAACAGATCACCAGCCCAGGTTGGATGCATGAGACAAGTGCTCGGGCCTGGTACACTGGGAAGACCCAGAGGAATCGGGTGGAGAGGGAGATGGGAGGGGGGATCGGGATGGGGAATAAGTGTAAATCTATGGCTGATTCATATCAATGTATGACAAAACCCACTGAAATGTTGTGAAGTAATTAGCCTCCAACTAATAAAAAAATTAAAAAAAAAAATTTTATGGAACATATAAAAAAAAATAAAAATGAATTGTACTTCATCAAAATTAAAAACTTAAATGTAGTACTTAAAAATTTTCATTAAAGGCATGTAAATTGACATAGCCTGGGAGAAAATATCATCAGTGCATTTATTTGGCTAAGTAATTATATGTGTGTGTAGATAGAACAAATATATGTATGTGTCTACAAATCAACAATAAAGTATAAATGAAAATGATGGGCAAAAAACTTGTATAGATATTTCATGAAAGAAAGATCCACAGTGGCCAATAAGCACGTGAAAACGGAAATGTAAATGAAAACCAAAGGAAGATACTATTTAACACCCACCAGAATAGGTAAAATTAAAATATTGACAATATCAAATGTTAGTAAGGATTTGGAACTACTGAGGCTCTCATCCATTGCTAGTAGGATTACAAAATAGAGTTAATACTGAAGAATTGTTTAGGTGTCACTAGAAAATGAAAACCTACCTGCTTTGTGGTCTGGAAACTCCTCTCCTAAGTCTTTCTCCTAGAGAAATGAAAATACGTATAATAAAATCACAGTCCATAGCTCATTTTCCACTTTTTTCCCTAAATTTAAAGATGTTAGTAACATGATTACCAGCCAGGATTTAGTTTCATGATTTAGGAAAAAAGATTACATAATTCCTTAGCAACTAGTTTTGTCTATTTTCCCCAGTGGCCTCTCAGATTTTAGAAATGCCTCAAAGGAACTAAATCTATTTTTTATTATATGTTGATCTATTTCTATTCACTTTCATCCCTTGTAAAAGTGGTATTTTATAACTTTGAAGTCAACATTTCATCTTAAAACTACATCTAAACCTATGACATTTAAGTCTTCCCTCCTTAATCAATGGTATCTCAGTTTTGTTTAAGGGTATTTTTATTTTTAAGTGGAAAGTGAATCTTCAGTAATCTGTGAACCCTTCAGGGTAGAGTGCTTGCTATTGATTTCTGCTTGTAGTTTTCAAGGCAATTTTATGGGGAAGGGAAGAAATGATCATTTTAATGAAAGTCATTTTTTCTTAGATGCTGAGCCAACGAGTTCTACTAAAAGAAAACATGGGTCAGTAAAGAAAGGAAACAAGAATAGGACAAAGGGTTTCTTTGGTAGGGTGGATTTCTAAGTAGGCTTTTTTTAATCTGGAGGATAAAAGTTATGAGAAAATTAATTATGTAATCCAAGAGATATATACATGCTACTCATGTAGCCAGATGCTTCTTCACCAGAAGAAGCCTAGAATGATAGAACTTTCTTTGAAGATTGAAAGAAATCATGTTTAAATGTATAGTTATATGGACTCAATATGACTTTCCCCAAGAGATGATACTGGCTGAGTTTATAAATATATCTTAAATGAAAAGTTTATTTACACTGTCAGAGCTGAGCTAGACCAGTTCAGTTCAGTTCCTCTGTTGTATTTGACTCTTTGTGATCCCGTGGACTACAGCACACCAGGCTTCCCTGTCCATCACCAACTCCTGGAGCTTGCTCAAGCTCATGTCCACTGACTTGGTGGTGCCATCCAACCATCTCATCCTCTGCTGTCCCCTTCTCCTCCTGCCTTCAATCTTTCCCAGCATCAGGGTCTTTTCCAATGAGTCAGTTCTTCGCATCAGGTGGCCAAAATATTGGAGCTTCAGCATCAGTCTTTCAAATGAATATTCAGAACTGATTTCCTTAAGTATTGACTGGTTTGATCTCCTTGCTGTCCAAGGGACTCTCAACAGTCTTCTCCAACACCACAGACCAGTTAGAGATGCAAACTGAACATTTTATTGACTTTGACATTGACATGAAAGGCAACCAGATTTCATCTGGCCATCCCTCGGCACCCACTTTGCTTTCTGATGTGCATTATTCATCAGGGCCTTCTGACCCAAGTTTTGTCTTTTTATTCTTTTTTATGTATAATAGCTGAAAATCAACTCAAAACCACACCTTAAATCCAGGGCACATACAAGCGTATCATTCATATGATTTTTCTAATAAGAGTGTGTTTTCTCACATTTACCATAATATGAATTGAACTATATTCTAATTTTTGTCACATAATAGGCCACTAAACATAATTGAATACGTATTTATATTTTTATTGGGGAAAATCATGTGTCTCATTTTTTACATTTTCATTCTGATTACTTCTCTCAGTTTGTAATATTTAGAATTTTATTTGTTTAAACTGAGGCTTTATTTTCATACTGTTCCTCTAATTATAAACTGAACTAGCATGTTTAGATTACATAGGAGGATAAGACATAGCTTCTCCTTTAATTGTAGTAAACATTAAATTTAGATCTATGGTCTTTAAACTTAAAATATTTGGGGAGATTACTTTCTATGCAAAAAAAAAAATGAGATTTTTCAGGGTATAAAGACAAAATTTGTGTGTGCTACTCAGTTACCAGAAGGGGCAAAAACAGAAGTGGAAAACCAAGAAAGAAAGAAGGGGGGAAGGAAAGAAATAAAAGGAGAGAAGATTCAAATGTAGGAAAACTGTGAAGTGGAAAAAAACAAATATATAAGCCTGTAGTGGAGAGTAAATAAGAAATAAGATAGGAAAACTGCTTCAAGATAATGAGGGAATAATAGAAAGAACTGAAAAAAAAAAAATTGACTGCTTCTTCCTTCCCTCAAAAGAAAACATGCCAGTGAAATCTCAGACAAGCGCAAGTTCAGGTGGGTTATCTGAGACTAGACACCATGATCCTAGAAGGATGAATTCTTCAGTGTGAAGAATATTTATTCCTTAGATCTGTTTACTGTTCTATTTGGAGCTGAGGCAAGAGCGATGAATAATGGATAACAGGACACCCTAATTGTTTCTATAACAAAGGCAGCAGCACTGGAATTTATTATATCTTATTGTGTGAGAACCATATATTGACAGTTACACAGATGAAAGAACTTCCCCTCGAGAGATAACAGGTCTCTGTTGCAAACAAGAGATTATTTTTCTAGAAGTAGAAACTGATACTTGGGGGCATATTTTGCCTTCCACACCTCATTGGTGAAGCAACTAGCTTGAGCTTTGTGGAAAACAAGATACTAATGATAGTGATATTTTTCCCTTGAGTCAGTTTAAAACAATATGGTCTAGAGATGAAGTGCTGCAGAATCACAGAATTTTAAGATGGTAAGAAACTGGGATCATCTGTAATGCTTTTTAGGAAGTGGCATAGAGTGAGTGCCCCCAAAGTGCTCACTAACCAGCCTCCTGCTTGCCTGCCTTCCTACCTCTTTTCCTCCCTTTCTTCTTTCCTTCAACAGCCTTTATTTTCCAAATGAAGAAACCAAGGCCAAGCAACTAGTCCAAACTCACCTGGCATCAAGACTCACATCTTAACAGTTTCTAAAATGGGACTGGATTTCCCATTGAATGGTAAAAGCCTTGTCTTCTTGCTCATGTTCGCAAACAAGCAATATTCTTATAAGTATAAATAAAGCTTTAGTTTCTTTTCTTCATGATGAGGAACACTCTGCCTGAATTTCAAAACAGTGTTTCTCACTAAATTTGAGTAATCCCATAGCTTTCTATTTCTGCCCTGAGCATTTCATTTGCTCTTCTGGTGTTTTTTATACAACCTTTCATGACACTGTTTTTCCCCAATATAATGTGTGTAGTGTATGAATCTATAAATTGATTTAAGCCACTCGAGAAGGAATGGTGCTATTTGTACTGTATATTAAAATAATAGGGCACCAGTATTTGCCATAAAATGATATCGCAATATCCTAAGAGGAGAACTCACCTCTTACAGTGCATCTACGGGGGCATTAGAAATGAAACAAAATGCTGATCTGAGTTGGTGAATCTGATTTATTCTGTTTTATGAGCTCCTGCAGGTAGTTTTGGTTGATGAGCTGTTGCAGAGAATTTTAGAGAATGCTAGTATTTGTGTCCATAAGAAATGTTAATATCATCGAGACTTATCTATGCCGTGAAGACAATTCAAGTTCACTGTGGAGAATGGAAAATCAAATGAGGATAGTACATTCTAGTTATAGCTCGGTTTTTTGAGTTTGTGTGTTTTTTGTATTTTTCTCAGCACAGTTTCAGAAATTGAATACAATTTTTAGAAATTATGCCCTTGCTGAAGCACCTCCATCCTACAGATTGTTTTTACCCATTGCTCTCTTGGCTCTCAGCTGTGCCCAAGAGGAAACTGGTGGTAACACAATTACAGAAACCCCAGCTAATGATATTTTAGTTTCTGTATGATCTGCCATGCTGATTGTATTTTTAATAAACAATGAAACATTCAGTTTTTTAAAACTTTTATCTCTTGATAGGGTAATTGGTTAGAACTTTGAAAATACAGTTCCATTTGCCTCTCCCCTCCTTTGATAGATGAGGTCTTTGTTACCCTGATATTTTATTGTATATGTATATTGTTAAGGTATTTTTGCCTCAGATCTTTAAAAAAAGAATAATAGTATTCTGTGAGAATCATAATATTATCTATGTTATTCAAAGGTGTATGTGTCTGTGGCTCATTTTTTTTCCAAGTCATTTTTTTTTTTTCTCTTTGTTATATTTACTCTCATTCAAGTCATTTTTGAATTTAATTCCTAAATGGGGAAGAAACTTTTATAATATAGTATTTCGGTAATATAGTATTTTTCTCATTTACTTTTATGTTATATTGCAAGATATTTGGGGGCTTCCCAGGTGATGCTGTGGTATAGAATCCACCTGCCAATGCAGAAGATGTGGGTTCATTTCTTAGACTGGGAAGATCCCCAGGAGAAGGAAATGGCAAACCCACTCCAGTATTCTTGCCTGGAGAATCCCATGGACAGAGGAGCCTGGCAGGCTAAAACCCATGGGGTTGCAAAGAGTCAGACACAACTTAATGACTGACCATGTACTCATGCACAGAGTCTTTGAGACATTTAAACGTAGGAGGGGATCATTATCAAAGTAGCTTTCAACATAAATCTTATTACTAACTTTTGTTAGAAAGCAATTATAAACCTGTGTAACTGCCACTATAATGCAGTATAGTATTTAAGATGATAAGCTATTCCAGAGTTGGGAATCATAATAATAATATGGCTGTTTTTTAATTTTTTTATTTACATGAGAAGAAGGATGAAACATTAATTGATCTGTAGGAGACATAAGAGACGTGGGATCAATCCCTGGATCTGGAAGATCCCCTGGAGTAGGAAATGGCACCCCACTCCAGTATTCTTACCTGGGAAATCCCATGGACAGAGAAGCCTGGTGGGCTACAGTCCATGGGGTCACAAAAGAGTTGGACATGACTGAGCGACTGAACACACATACAAACACGATATGGGCTTAGACCATCAGTCAGAAAAGACTACTTCCCAGAAAGATCGAGAGCCATCCAAAGTAGACAGGATCAGATTTCTGGAGGCCCCTGCTGCGCCAGGAATAAACCTGTAGTAATTGTATAATGTGGTAATTCATGGGGTCCAGTGCAGCCAGAGTACTGTGGGCAGTGTTCAGTGGGCTGTGATTGTGGCTGTTTGCCAAAGTATGCACAAGTACTTCAGAATTTTATTAATAGGAATGGCAATACTGCATGTAATTACCAAATTATCATATACTGTATGTGTTGATTTTATACATACATCACACTGTACCTTATTATTTTTATTGGGATATAGTTGATTATTATGTTATAGGTGTACAACATAGTGATTCACAATTTTTAAAGGTTATACTCCATCTATAATTATTTGGCTGTATTCCCTTGTGTGCTACAATATATCCTTATAGCTTATATATTTTACACATAACAGTTAGTACCTTTGGGTCTCTTACCCCTATACTGCCCCTCCTCCTTCTATATTATGTCTATTAATTACACATACAGATTTTTTTCTCAGTATAAACAATGTAGCTAGCTGTCTTGCTTGATTTAAGTCTAGAATGAGTGGAAACTATTATTTATTAGCTAAGTCTAGCATTGTCTCCTAACATTTGCTAGAATTCTAATTCTACCAGGGTTTCAAAATTCCTTGAAATGTGGACTACTAGTGGCTACATAGTGTTATGTGATTTTCATTCTTAAATGCAAGCCTCCATTTGGAAAGCTTGATATGGTAAATTTCTCTGCTCCCGCAGAAAATTCACTAGAGTCAAATTGGGGAGGGGAGTTACTTATTAGGTGAGGGAATGTAGAAGATTGTACCATTCATGCATGAGATCATAGGTTTTTGTATCTAAAATTCCTTTTTATCAAGAATGTATTGATGGAATGATTCACAATTTCTTTTACAATAGCTGAATTGTTACAACATACCTGAATTTGTCTCAGTAACAGCTATTCAAATAAGAAGTTTAAGAATTTTTTGTGAATTCCTTTTATATCTCTGCTTAGAGGTTTCTTAGAAAATGAAGTTTAGAAGTTACTAGAACTGTCTTGAAAGAGATAGATAATATTACTGATAAGATAATTCACTGTAAGTTGGATTTTTTCCAGAGTTCTAAACAATGCTAGGGCATGGGTTATTAGATGTTCCTGTCATGTTTAGTGTGGTAAAAATGTAAAAATATTAAAACCTAATTTTCCTAAGGTTAGACTTAAGAGAAATTCAGGTGAATTGTTGTATTTGGAAAACTTGGTGAGCAGCGGCTCATAATGGATGGGAAATAATTCAGTCTCTCAGTGCCTTAATAGCTTTTCCCATGAAAAACTGAGAGTGAATAGTAGGCATACAGTGTCGTCTAAAGGTGACAGAAGTCTCGTCAAGGTTTGAAGAGCCTCGCCATTCAACCTCAGTGGCAGTCTAGCACTTCCCTACTGTTCAGTGACACCACTGTATATGCAATAAATGCACCCGATGGCAAGACTGTTCTGGCAGAGGAGAGAATGCGAATCTGGCCTGGAATTTCATCTACACTTATTTTGTGTGCTGTGTGCTGAATCGCTAACTCATGTTTGACTCTGCAACCCCTGGACGGTAGCCTGTCAGACTCCTCTGTCCATGGGATTCTCCAAGCAAGAATACTGGAGTGGATTGACATTCCTCCTTCGGGGGATCTTTCCAACCCAGGAATCGAACCTGCATTTCTTGTGTCTCCTGCTCTGGCAGGGAGATTCTTTACTACTGAGCCACCCAGGAATGATTATTTTACCTTTCTGTGAATTGAAAATGACCTGGGCCTGCTTGGGTTCTGGGAGGAAAGATATCTTTGTTAACTATATAGGCCACTGCATTTTCTGATTTATATCTCAACTTGAACATTTTCAATCCCCTGTTTCTGAAGTTTTGTCTTGTCTGACTCTGAACATTTAAGACATTTCTTAAGTTAGAATAGAGAGGAGATCTATTCTTGTTGGTTCCTCTCTGATTTTGGCCCTTTCTTTCCACCTAAGAATTATCAGATTTCTTCTTCTTACCATCTCTGCATTTCCTCACTACCTTTTCCATTTTTGAGTCTCAGAAATCTTTGAATCCCAGCCATCCTCAAGACACTGTACTCACATAGGTCACCAAGGATCTCTTCACTGCAGGATCGACCTGGTCTTTTTCAGAATATACCCCACACAACTCTCCTTTCTCACCTTTCCTGATATTGCAGTGTCCTTCCCCTCTGATTGTTTCTTTCATTCTCATCTCGTGCTATCTTTGAACCTTAATTCTTTATGATTTTTTGGATTTTTTTTCATCTGTAATTTAACTTCATTCCTACCTATAGAACTATCTCCATGTCTAGTCAAATTGATCTTATTTTCAAGACAAAAGTAGAGATGTAGGCTTAGAGAATGGACATGTGGACATGGAGGGGTAAGAGGAGGGTGAGATGATTGGGAGAGTAGGATTGACATACATATATTTATATATATACATATACATTACCATGTGTAAAAGAGATAGCTAGTGGGAAGTTGCTGTATAGCTTAGGGAGCTCAGCTCCATGCTCTGTGATGATCTTGAGGGGGATGGGGGATGAGAGGGAGGCCTCAAGAAGGAGAGGATTTAGGGGGATTTAGGTATACATATAGCCGATTCACTTCATTGTATAGTAGAAATGAACACAACATTGAAAACCAACTGTGCGCCAATTAAAAAAAAAAAAAAAGCATCATTCCCTAATGCCTATTGGCTATTTAAACTTCATTGCAATTCAGTCCTGTTTCACTGCCAGGCTGACCTCACTTTGGCCCTGTTTTCCCTATGTTCCTTTTTATCAAAATACTCAAGGGCTTCCCATTTCTTTCATCTTCCTGTATAAAGTCTTTGTTGATACAGGTTAAGTTTCAAGGTCTCCCATGAACTAACCCCACTCTCCAGCCTCGTGTTTGTCGAACTTTTTTAACTATAACCAGAAAAAATTTTATATTGCAACTGTTTGTGAACATGCACACGTATACACACACTCTTTTACACTCATGTAATTGAAATATCTTTCTTGAAATAATACTTACATAAGCTACATATAATTTGCTCTTATTTTCTTTTTTGTTTCCTTTAAAATGTGAAGTTTCTGAGCCCCCTAACCTGACTTCCTGTCATGATCTCATAGTTTGAAGTGGTCCAGCTTCTCAGATTTTTCATCTCTTCACACTCTACTTCCTTGACTCTCTGCAGGAGAGTTCATCTCTACCCTATAAGCACAAGAACTCTCATTTCTGAGTTTTTATTCCTGTTTTTTCCAATTCAAGTATCTTCTAATCATAAAGATATCTTTGCCAGCTTAGGCTCTTAAAAATCTCCAGTTCCTGAAGGACGACGTATATAACCCAAGCAGATCTGCCCAAGATGACCCATAATCCTCTCCGGATTTTGTAGTGGTTTCATAACAGTAAAAAACTGAGACTGAGCCTGACTTGCCACTGAGTGTCCAGGAGTCTCCAGGGGAGGCATCGGTCAGCAGAGGCCTGCCGTGGGCTCCAGAGAATGACTGCAACAGTGCTCGCATAAGTCCTTTTGAGGGAGGTTGCCATTACTGCCATTACCCCATAGTTTTGTCTCAGGCCACACTACAGGGAGGGAACACAGTACCTATTGACAGAAAATTGGATTAAAGATTTACTGAGCATGGCCCCACCCATCAGAGCAAGACCCAGATTCCCCCACAGCCAGTCCCTCTCATAAGTATGCTTCCACAAGTCTTTTATCCTTCTCCATCAGAGGGCAGGCAGAATGGAAACCACAATCACAGAAAACTAACCAAACTGATCACTTGGATCACAGCCTTGTCTAACTCAGTGAAACTATGAGCCATGCCATGTCGGGCCACCCAAGACAGACTGTCATGGTGGAGAGTTCTGACAAAATATGGTCCACTGGAGAAGGGAATGGCAAACCACTTAAGTATTCTTGCCTTGAGAACCCCATGAACAATATGAAAAGGCAAAAAGATAGGACAGTGAAAGATGAACTCCCTATTTGGTAGGTGCCGGATATGCTACCCAAGAAGATTAGAGAAATAGCTCCAGAAAGAATGAAGAGGCTGAGCCAAAGTGAAAATGACACCCTGTTGTGTATGTGACTGGTGATGGAAGTGAAGTCCAATGCTGTAAGAGCAATATTACATAGGGACCTGGAATGTTAGATCCATGATCAAGGTAAAGTGGAAGTGGTCAAATAGGAGATAGCAAGAGTGAAAATTGACATTTTAGATAATCAGTGAACTAAAATGGACTTGAACGGGCAATTTAATTCAGATGACCTTTGTATCTACTACTGTGGGCAAGAATCCCTTAGAAGAAATGGAGTAGCCCTCATAGGCAATAAAACAGTTGGAAATGCAGTACTTGGGTGCCATCTCAAAAATGCAGAATGATCTCTGTTCATTTCCAAGGCAAACCATCCAATATCACAGCAATCCAAGTCTATGACCCAACCACTAATGCCAAAGAAGCTTAAGTTGAATGGTTCTATGAAGACCTACAAACCCTTCTAGAACTAACACCAAAAAAGATGTTCTCTTCATCAGAGGTAACTGGAATGCAAAGGTAGAAAGTCAAGAATACCTGGAGTAATACGCAAGTTTGGCCTTGGAGTACAAAATGAAGCAGCACAAAGGCTAACAGGGTTTTGCCAAGAGAACACACTGCCAAGAGTGTGCATAGTAAACACCCTCTTCCAACAACACAAGAGAAGACTCTACACATGGACATCACCAGGTTGTCAATACTGAAATCAGAGTGATTCATTCTTTGTAGCCAAAGATGGAGAAGCTCTACACAGTCAGCAAAAACAAGACCAGAAGCTGACTGTGGCTCAGATCATTAACTCCTTATTGCCAAATTGAGACTTAAATTGAAGAAAGTAGGGAAAACCACTAGACCGTTCAGGTATGACCTAAATCAAATTGCTCCGATTATACAGTGGAAGTGATAAATAGATTCAAGGGATTAGATCTGATAGATAGACTGCCTGAAGAACTATGGACAGAGGTTCATAACATTGTACAGGAGGCGGTGATCAAAACCATCCCTAAGAAAAAGAAATGCAAAAAAGACAAAATGGTTGTCTGAGAAGGCCTCACAAAGAGCTGAGAAAAGAAGAGAAGTGAAAGGCAAAGGAGAAAAGGAAAGATATACCCATGTGAATGTAGAGTTCCAAAGAATAGCAAGGAGAGATAAGAAAGCCTTCCTCAGTGATCAATGCAAAGATATAGAGGAAAAAAACAGAATGGGGAATACTAGAGATCTCTAAAAGAAAATCAGAGATACCAAGGGAATATGTCATGCAAAGATGGGCACAATAAAGGACAGAAATGGTATGGACCTAACAGAAGCAGAAGATATTAAGAAGCGGTGACAAGAATGCATAGAAGAACTGTACAAAAAAGATCTTCATGACCCAGATAACCATGATGGTGTGATCACTCACGTAGAGCCAGACATCCTGGAATGCGAAGTCAAGTGGGCCTTAGGAAGCATCACTATGAACAATGCTAGTGTAGGTGATGGAATTCCAACTGAACTATTTTAAATCCTAAAAGATGATGCTTTTAAAGTGCTGCACTCAATATGCCAGCAAATTTGGAAACTCAGCCATGGCCACAGGACTGGAAAAGGTCAGTTTTCATCCCAATCCCAAAGAAAAGCAATGCCAAAGAATGTTCAGGAATGTTCAAACTACCACACAATTGCACTCATCTCACACACTAGCAAAGTAATGCTCAACATTCTCCAAGTCAAGCTTCAACAGTCCATGAAACAGAGGTTGAAGATGTTCAAGCTGGATTTAGAGAAGGCAGAGGAACCAAAGATCGAATTGCCAACATCCTTTGGATCAAAGAAAAAGCAAACAAGTTTCAGAAAAACATCTGCTTCATTGACTACACTAAAGCCTTTGACTGAGTGGATCACAACAAACTGTGGAAACTTCTTCAAGAGATGGGAATAGCAGACCACCTTTACCTGCCTCCTGAGAAATCTGTATGCAGGTTAAGAAGCAACAGTTAGAATTGGACATGAAACAAAGGACTGGTTCCAAATTGGGAAAGGAGTACGTCAAGGTTGTATAATGTCACCATGCTTGTTTTTTTTTTTCCATTTATTTTTATTAGTTGGAGGCTAATTACTTTACAATATTGTAGTGGTTTTTGCCATATATTGACATGAATCAGCCATGGATTTACATGTATTCCCCATCCCGATCCCCGCTCCCACCTCCCTCCCCATCCCATCCCTCTGGGTCTTCCCAGTGCACCAGCCCCGAGCACTTGTCTCATGCATCCAACCTGGGCTGGTGATCTGTTTCACATTTGATAATATACATGTTTCAATGCTATTCTCTCAGATCATTCCACCCTCGCCTTCTCCCACAGAGTCCAAAAGTCTGTTCTGTATATCTGTGTCTCTTTTTCTGTCCTGCATATAGGGTTATCATTATCATCTTTTTAAATTCCATATATATGCATTAGTATACTGTATTGGCGTTTATCTTTCTGGCTTACTTCACTCCATATAATGGGCTCCAGTTTCATCCATCTCATTAGAACTGATTCAAATGTATTCTTTTTAATGGCTGAGTAATATTCCATGGTATATATGTACCACAGCTTTCTTATCCATTCGTCTGCTGATGGGCATCTGGGTTGCTTCCATGTCCTGGCTATTATAAACAGTGCTGTGATGAACACTGGGGTACATGTGTCTCTTTCAGATCTGGTTTCCTTGGTGTGAATGCCCAGGAGTGGGATTGCTGGGTCATATGGCAGTTCTATTTCCAGTTTTTTAAGGAATCTCCACACTGTTCTCCATAGTGGCTGTACTAGTTTGCATTCCCACCAACAGTGTAAGAGGGTTCCCTTTTCCCCACACCCTCTCCAGCATTTATTGCTTGTAGACTTTTGGATAGCAGCCATCCTGACTGGCGTGTAATGGTACCTCATTGTGGTTTTGATTTGCATTTCTCTGATAATGAGTGATGTTGAGCATCTTTTCATGTGTTTGTTAGCCATCTGTATTTCTTCTTTGGAGAAATGTCTGTTTAGTTTTTATATGCAGAGTACATCGTGAGAAATGCTGAACTGGATGAAGCAAACACAAGCTGGAATCAAGATTATTGGGAGAAATATCAATAACGTCAGATATTCAGATGACACCACCCTTATGGCAGAAAGCGAAGAACTAAAGAGCCCCTTGATGAAAGTAAAAGAGGCGAGTGAATAAGCTGGCTTAAAACTCAACATTCAAAAAAAAACAAAAACAAAAACAAAAATCATGGCATCTGTTCCCATCACTTCATGGCAAATAGATGTGGAAACAATGGAGACGTGATAGACTTATTTTTAGGGGGCTCCAAAATCACTGCAGATGGTGACTTGCAGCCATGAAATTAAAAGACACTTGCTTCTTGGAAGAAAAGCTATGGCAAACCTAAACAGTATATTAAAAAGCAAAGACATAGTAGTGCCGACAAAGGTCTGTATAGTTAAAGCTACGATTTTTCCAGTGGTCATGTATGGATGTGACACCATAAAGAAAGCTGAGTGCCAAAGAATTGATGCTTTTAAACTGTGGTGTTGGAGAAGATTCTTGAGAGTCCCTTGGACTGCAAGGAGATCAATCAAGTCAATCCTAAAGGAAATCAGTCCTGTATATTTACTGGAAGGACTGATGCTGAAGCTCCAATATTTTGGCCACCTGATGCGAAGAACTGACTCCCTTGGAATAGACCCTGATTCTGGGAAAGAGTTAAGGTGGGAGGAGAAGGGAATAACAGAGGATGAGATGGTTGGATGGCATCACTGATTCTATGAACATGAGTTTGAGCAGGTTCTGGGAGTTGGTGTTGGACAGGGAGGCCTGGTGTGCTGCAGTCCATGGGGTTGCAAAGAATGGGATTTGACTGAGTGACTGAACTGAACTATAACAGTAAATCTTATGTTTTCTGACTATCTAGTTTGTAAACTGATTAAGAATATCACTATGTTCCCTACAGCAGTCTAAGTGGTCAAAATAATGATATTAAGTACTTTTAATATCAACATATTAATAAGAGAGTATTAACTCCATTTTTCAAACTGCTGGATCTATGTGATGATGTGAGAAAAACTTAGTTTCAGAAGTCTAAATACAAATTGTATCTCTTGTAGTTGCAAGATGTGATCTTGGATGAAATCGTTAACATCTTTTAAAAGTGCCAAAAAGATAAAATGAGAAGGCTCATTGAAAACCTCTGGTGTACGCTAGAGGCCCAATGAATATTTGTTGTTAAAATCCTGCCGTGGTGCATAAGCATTTTATTACATCTATTGCTTAGTTTCCCTTCTGTTTATTTATAATATTTTCTATTGTAACGCTTTCTTTAGTTTTCCTGTTACTCTTTTCTGATTATCCCAATTACTCACTAGATGTATTTTTCTAAATTTTATGCTTGAGTCAAGTTCAAATGAACAATAAATGGGAAAATTATGGATGTCTTCAGGTTCTTTTCTCCCCATGTAGTACTCAATGCCTGACTTTCTAATGTTCTAGAGCAAGTAGATACAACTAACTTCTTTATCATGTTTCTTTGGAGAATGTTTGTTCAAAGGATTTGTGGCCACAGTCTCTGAAGGTTAATTATATCAAATCAAATTGATTTAAGTATGTTTCACTTAAAAATTAAAAAAAAGTTTCTGCAAGAAAAAAAGGAATGTCTTGAGCTAATTCCTCATTATCTTTGGAAAGGTGGTGGTTTGGCCTTTAGCATAACTGGTTTATTTGACGAATTATGAGATGCTATTTTATTTTAAATTTGTGAAAGGAAGGTTTTGTATTTTAAGATAAACTAGGACACGAAGTTTTAGAGGCACATATTGCATCAGATTTTAGAACTAAATTTAAATTCATTTTCAACTTTCTTGCAATGATATATGCAGATTAAAAGGAAAGTGGCACACATAAAATCATGTCTGTTAAGCGTTTTGAATTTAAAAAATAGTTTTTTACTCACCAAGTCTCCCAAGAATGGAACTTGCTGCATAAATGATCTAGAATCAGTTAGATGGCATAAGCAGCAGGGACTTACAGCAGATACAAAGGCTAAAGAAGGGGGAGATAAGCCACATGAATATAAATATGATGTTCCTTACTAGTTATCTACCTTCAAATTAAATTCAGTATAAACTATTTTTTCTTTTCTGTTTCATTTCTTTCACTAGATGTGGTAAACATGTAACATTTAGTATGATGATATATTTCTGACAGACTTTACCGACACCCACTTTTTATCTTGATTTTCTTATTTTTCTCTGAATTTCAGAGATATGTTCTTAACATTCTAAACTTATTTTGTATCATCCTCTTAAAAGCATAACCTCAGTTGGTTTTGGTTTATTCAATGATAATATGGATATTATAGTATAGATTTATTATAAATGTTATTATAAATGTATATATTCCCCAACAGTAGGTGAGAATTCTCATCAAGAATAGGTAAGAATAATTTACAAAAGAATCCTTAAATCTTTGAATGTTTAGCAATCAAAAAATTATAAGAACTTTTATAGACTCAAATGCACCAGTTAGTGTTATTCAAATTCCAGATTACCTCTGATTCTGTCAATTAGTAATGTGAAAATTTGCAAATTATCTTTTTCTTATATAGTTATTAACCTAAAAATCTCTAGAAATGTTTATATGACATGGAGTAGTTAAACCTGGATTATCTTGAGTATCCTAAAAGAAAGATACTTTAATAAAGCTTTATTTTTTGTACGATCTAATGGTTTTGTTATGCTTTCTAAAATATTTGCAGCAAAATTTGCTTCTGATATATAATCTGACATTTGTTTTTTGGTAAAATGAGCATTGCTATTATAGGAATTATAAGTCCTGAATAAAGCTTTGCTGTCAGTGAGATTGAGTTACATATCAATAAAGTATTGACTTTATTCTAGGAGGAGGCATAAGAAGAATTTCTAAAATGTCATTCTAACATTTCTTAGTGTTCTAAGTTAAAGAAATAGCATCTTCTGAAAAAATTTTAGTTCTTAATAAGTTCATATAAGAAATGAGAAAGTAAAGAATGTGAACAGACATATGACATAAATGTTATGAGTAGAAAATACAAGTTTTAGAATTTCGTATTCAGATTGCCTCAAGAAAAGGGTGGAAAGAGTAGCCAGATAATATTTTTTCCTTGAATTTTCTTTTATAACAAAAAGCTTCATAAAATAATACAGCTTCATATCACTGCATAGTCGGTGATAATAATCATTCTTTAGTTAAACTAACTCTTGGATGATGGATCTTAAAAATGACTCCATCTCAGTCATGACTCAGATTTGTCAGCCGAATTCAATTATTAATGGATTAGAAAAATCTGTTAGGAGATTCTGGCTGATCAGTAGTGTACAGACAATGCTCATGCTCCAAGCACAGAGTCTTGCAGAGCAAACACTAGACTATCTAAAATAGGACTAGCACGATGGCTTATCTTGAGCAAAATTCAACTACCAAGTGCTGTTACCTCACCACCCAGCACCCCTCTTCCTGCTGTTTTATGTTGCACAGCTGCATGTATTTGTGAAATGGAAACTGATCCCCAAATTACTTTATGGAAAACAGAATTGTTTTATCTCATATGTTTATACATACACATGTATAAATATGCACATGTATACATGTACAAGTGTGTGCATGCATATATCAGTTCAGTTCAGTTCAGTCCCTCAGTCATGTCTGACTCTTCGCAACCCCATGGACCACAGCATGCTAGGCCTCCCTGTCCATCACCAACTTCTGGAGTCTACTCAAACTCATATCCATTGAGTCGGTGATGCCATCCAACCATTTCATCCTCTTTCATCTCCTTCTCCTCCCGCCTTCAATCTTTCCCAGCATCAGGGTCTTTTCCAATGAGTCACCTCTTCACATCATGTGGCCAAAGTATTGGTTTCAGCTTCAACATCAGTCCTTTCAATGAATATTCAGGATTTCCTTTAGGATGGACTGGTTGGATCTCCTTGCAGTCCAAGGGACTCTCAAGAGTCTTCTCCAACACCACAGTTCAAAACTGTTCAAAATTCTTCGGTACTCAGCTTTCTTTATAGTCCAACTCTCACATCCATACATGACTACTGGAAAAACCATAGCCTTGATGAGACGGACCATTGTTGGTAAAGTAAAGTCTCTGTTTTTTAATATGCTATCTAGGTTAGTCACACCTTTTCTTCCAAGGAGTAAGCGTCTTTTAATTTCATGGCTGCGGTCACCATCTTCAGTGATGGAGCCCCCAAAAATAAAGTCAGCCACTGTTTCCACTGTTTCCCCATCTATTTGCCATGAAGTGATGGGACCAGATGCCATGATCTTAGTTTTTTGAATGTTGAGCTTTAAGCCAACTTTTTCATTCTCCTCTCTCACTTTCATCAAGAGGCTCTTTAGTTCTTTTTCACTTTCTGCCATAAGGGTTGTGTCATCTGCATACCTGAGGTTATTGATATTTCTCCTGGCAATCTTGATTCCAGCTTGTGCTTCCTCCAGCCCAGCATTTCTCATGATGTACTCTGCATATAAGTTAAATAAGTAGGGTGACAGTATACAGCCTTGACGTAGTCCTTTTCCTATTTGGAACCAGTCTGTTGTTTCATGTCCAGTTCTAACTGTTGCTTCCTGATCTGCATGCATATATATGGTACACTTTAAAATGAAAGTAAATTGGAGAAATTGGGCATAAGATAGTGGCTCACATTTTCAAATCTGTTAACATTTGTATTCCATTGTTATATTTCTTCTTGGCCTGATCTTTACATGGATATTGACAGTTTCTAAGTTAAAAAAATTAATACATTTTTAATAATAAACATTTAGTTATAAAAGAAGCCCAGCCATACGTGTAAATCTATGGCTGATTCATATCAATGTATGACAAAAAAAAAAGAAGCCCAGGCTGAGTAGTATAAAGTAAAAAGTCAGAGTCTTACTTATCTTCCTTTGAAGTACAGTTCTTTACCTTCAAGAGTAATTCCTTTTAGCTAGCCTCTTGTGAATGCTTCTATACTAAAAGCTCTGTGGGATAAAGGCTATCACCATGGATCCAGAGCCTCACATAGTGTCTGGTATATATTGGCATTCACTGAATATTTATTGAAAAAATAGAATTGATGTCAAAGAAGAAATAAATAAATGGAGAGATATGTCATGTTCATGGATAAGAAAATTCGATATTACCAAGATGTCAGTTCTTCCAAACTTGATCTATTTGATTTAATGTAATCCAAATCAAATTCCAACAAATTAATCTTCAGTATCAAAAAACTGATTTAAAGTTTATATGGAGGTAAAAAGACCCAAAATAGCTAATGCAATTTTGAAGGAGAAGAACAACCTGGAGGACTGACACTACATGATATTATGACTTATTTAAAGCTACAGTAATCAGGGCTGTGTGGTATTGGCAAAAGAATAAACAAATAGATCAATGGGACAGAATAGAAAGCCCAGAAATAGACTCATATAAATATAGTTAATGGATCTTTGACAAAAGAGCAAAGAGAATTCAAAGGAACAGAGATAGTCTTTTCAACAAGTTGTGCTAAAACAACTGAACATCTACATTAAAAAAAAAGAATCTCAACACAAAACTTACACCCTTCACAAAAACTATTGCAAATCAAATCACAGACCTAAATGTATAGCATAAAAAACTATAGAACTTCTAGAAGATATTATAGGAGAAAATCTAGATTATGTTAGATTAGGCATTGACTCTTTATATGTATCACCAAAAGTATGACCCAAGAAAAACAGAAGTTATAAGTTAGACTTCATCAAAATAAAATTTCAAAAAAATCTGTCCTGTAAAAGACACAGTAAAGAGAATGAAAAAACAAACCACAGGCTGGGAGAAAACATTTGCAAAAAGTATAAGAGACTGTTTTCCAAGATATATAAAGAACTCTCAAAACTCAACAATAAGATCATCAATGAAACTGTGAAAAAAATGGTCAAAGACCTTAAAAGACATCTTACCAAAGAAGATTTACAGATGGAAAATAAGGGAAATGTAAATTAAAATGTTGAAATAGCACTATATACCTTTAGTATGGCCAAAATCTGGAACACAAATACTCAGTGCTGGTGAAGATGTGGAACAACAGGAACTCTCATTCATTGCTGATAGGAAATCAAAATGGTACAGCCACTTTGGAAGATAGTTTGACAATTTCTTGCAAATCTAAATGTACTCTTATATGTAATCCAAAAATCATGTTCTTTGGTATTTTCCCAAAGGAGTTAAAAACTTAGGTCCAGAGAAAAATCTGTACATGGTTGTTTATAGTAGTTTTACTCATAATTACCAAAAATGGGAAGCAATCAAGATGTCTTTCAGTGGATGAATTATAAATATACTGTGGTATGTCCATACAAAGGAATATTATTCAGTGTTAAAAAGAATTGAGTTATTAAACCATGAAAAAAAGAAAGAAAATCACTTTTCTACATCATGTCTTCTTTATTTTCAACTTGAAAATGGATGCAGAGGGATGTTAGACTTTAGGTTTTATAAATGCAAATAAACCCCAAGATTGTTTTCTGAATTTTCAATTAATATTAAAGTTAACACTTTGAGGTAAATATTTTGCAAGTTTTTTGTTTTATTTTGTTGGGTTTTTTTAAACATTTTTTTACATGAAAGCATGTAAAAATTGTCTTTCTATTACTGCAGTTTCTTATGTTCTATTTCTATACAATTCTATTAATATTACTATACTTTTAATTTCTATGCTATAATTTCTGTTTCTAATACTATAGTTTCCTATTTTACTGATTTTCTATATAGTATATTTAAACATATGATGATATGATCAATATCACCTAGTTTAACTAGTACTTCCAGTTTAAGAGTTATCTAATTACTAGTAATTATTTATTCCTTCCTTGTTTTGACCTCATTAAGAAAATAATACTCCTTACTCCCACAACTTCAGGTTTATTGAAACCACAAATGTCATTCAAATATATAGTATTGCCAGTGGTATGAATTCCTAATGGAATACAAAGTATTTATTAGTACAACTTATATAATATTATCTCAGACTACTAATATTTCTTCATTGATGACTTTACAAGAATGCCCTAAAGTACAATGTAAATTTGCTGAAGAGCTAAATTTGAGGACTAGAAAGCCAAATATTTTCCTTTTCTATTGACAGTAATGACAGCTATTTTTAATTACCTGCTCTCTACCCATGAATTACTGAGATAAGGAAGTCTATAAAGTACACTAACAATTTGTGTCAGATACAATTGAAAGGCATTTGCTATTTTCTGGTATCACAGAACAGAGCACATAGTAAGAACTCAATAAGTTGTGAGTTAGAGCATTTTATTATCTTCATCCAGAAGCCCTTCTATTCAAGATGAAGTATGAAGAGACAAGTGGTTATTCCTAAAATGGAGTTGCCTAAACTTAGTTTAGAGTGTTTTTATAAATCTGCATAATTCTTTGATGTAGTGATATTAGAGAAGTTCATGTCTGTGAATTTAGGTAGTCTCAGAAATAGTATAATTGCCTGTGAGGGAGATGAAAATGAAATGAAGTTAGATTTTAAAACACTTTTGGAGGAACATTCCTTGGTTGTTTTTTTTTTTTTTTTTTGGAGAAAATTGGAGACACCTCAATATGTCTACTGAATATGTCATTGCCCATGTGTCCTGTAACTAAGGCATGAAGACAAGGGAACATGAGGAGAGAACACTTGTAATTTTAAGTGCAGCATCAGCTTAGGTCCAAATTCCAGTAAATTATTTTGTTCTTTTATTGGCCTAAATACTACTCTATGAATTATATACCAAAGTAAAAACTGTTCTCTTCAAACACTGATTCCAGAAGTATTTCTCTGACTACAATGAAATATTTGTCAATAATTTTAGTTCTCAGATTATCAGCCTGTGAATGATATTCTTCAGAAATGAAATTCTATATTTTCTTGTGGTACTACCGTCTTAAAGTAGAAAAAATTTAGGCTTCTCCATAGACAGAAAAGATTTGTTTACTAGCTATGTGTCGTTAAGAAAATCACATACTCATAAGTGTAAGTTTCCTCATACTAAAACAGGCACGGTAACCCTCTATGAGTGGAGAGGTAAATCCAAAGTTAAAATTAAAGTATCTCATGGAAGTATGTCAATAAAAGTGCCTTATGTTTGTTGTAAACATATTGTCAGTGGCAACTATTCCAGAAGTATTTTAAAATTCTCCCTCTTTCCTTTTGTCTATTTCTAAAACTATATTAATTGAAGTAAATTTCTCACAGATATTGATCTAAAATTGAAAAACATTTTAAATAGTTTATCCCTTCTGAAGAAAGTCTATAGAGAATTTTAGAATTTTATTTGTAAATAAGTTGGCTATCTCACTAGTGATATTTAAATTGTAAAATTATTCTTGTTTAGGTTAGAATAGTGTTTAGTTTTCACAATAGAAATTCGGGGGGAACTAAGTAGAATACAATAGAATAAATACAGTAGAATAATAAGTTGTATGGGATCATTGGATTTTATACTCTCAGCTGTGCTTTATTATTTAAACAAAAGACATTTTCAGTGTGGACAGAGTCCTTCCTCTTCTGACTGGTGATGTCACATCACAGAGGTTTACCCCTTTTCAAGCTGTCCAGTTCTTCCTCTGCTACTTTCAGTAGAACTTGTGGATTATTTGGGAGGTTCAAGAATTTCCCTAATATAGTCACCTGTTTCAAGGCTCTCCCAAGTTTCCTACCAAAAGAAATGGATCCATGTGGTTGTTAAACATACAGAATTGTGCTGTCCTTTATGGCACACTCAGCTATATGTAGCGAGTAGGAACTTGAATATCAGGTTAGCATGACTGAGAAACTGAATTTTGTTATTTTATGTTTTTTTTTGTTGTTGTTCAGTTCAGTCGCTCAGTCGTGTCCGACTCTGCGACCCCATGAACCGCAGCACGCCAGGCCTCCCTGTCCATCACCAACTCCTGGAGCCTACCCAAAACCCATGTCTGTTGAGTCGGTGATGCCATCCAACCATCTCACCCTCTGTCATCCCCTTGTCCCCCTGCCCTCAATCTTTATTCAGTTAGATTTAAGTAAACTTGAAGCAATCTAAATACTTTCTTGTTAAGCAAAAGTATTGCTTCTGTCAAATTACATTTTCATTTAAACCACTGAAAATTTAGCATCTAAATTGAAATGTACTCTAAGTATAAAATGGATACCAGAATTTCAAAGATTTAGTACCAAACAGTAAAATATCACATTAACAAGTTTTGTATAACATGTTGCAATGATAATATTTTTGATTTATTGGTTTAGATTTAAATATATTGTTAAAATTTATTTCACCTGTTTTCTTTCTTTTTTTCTGTAGCTATTAGAAAATATAAAATTAAACTTATGGCCTTCATTCTGTTTCTGTTGGACAATGATGATATAGAGAGATGGCAAAATAAAAAATCCCACACTGGGAAGATCAAGTCCCAGATAAGTCAAATGAAGCTTAGAATGTGACCTGAGAGAGCAAAGGTAGTTTGTGGCAGAGGGGACAAAAGTTGCCGGCTGTTACAGATTCTGATTCAGAAGTTTCTACTGAGTTTAGTCTTAGCAAGTCGTATATAAAACTGTCTTTTAGCTAGAGTGCTACTGACAGCTTTACCTAACCTGTAATAGCTTAGGTTTTCCTGATTCACTTGAGTATTGGGAAACTTTTGATCATATTGTATCTCTCATCCTTTGTAAAAGAAACTAGAAAGTTATTAAGCCAGAAGAATAATTCTAAAAGTAGCGCTAGAACCAACATCATCAGCATCATCTGGTAATCTTATTACAAATGCTAATTCTCCAGCCCCACTCCAAATGTACCGAATCAGAAACTCTGGGAATGGGAATCAGGAATCTCTAATTTCAGCCCTTCAGATAATTTTGATACACTAAAGTTTGTGAACCACTGGGATATAACATTCTTGTACTGGAAGATAATATTCTTGCTAACTGTTCACTAATAGATTGAGATATCAGTAGGTCAACAGATATTTATAACTATAAGGCCATAAATAAGCACTGAAGCTACAAGGAGCTCATTAAAGTATAGTCATAATCATGACTCCCACTTCCAGCAGCTTTCTTGTCTTAAATCATTAGTCTTCATGAAGACCTCTACATAAGGATTTTTCTGGTTTAGTATTTAGTTATCAATTGCCTTAATGGAGTATTCTTTGCTTTAATGGAGTATACTGCTTAGCATCCTAAAGCAACTCCTGGTTTGTTGTGAAATGAGCCTAATAGACCACAATGCTTTTGCTGTTCATAGTGTACATAGAAGAATTACTGAATGGGATATGTTAGTTTTAAGGCACTCCAGTATGCTTCATCCATTTTGATGAAAAGTGATTGTGTTACTTTTTGAGAATGTCAGAATGATTATGTAACTTTTATGGTGCTAAATTATTTTGGATGTGACATTCTTGGTAAGGAAAAAAGGGTGTTTTAAGAAATCACTTCAGAATCTGACTAATTTTTTATTCCAGTTTTGCTTGTGTAAGTTGAAATTAAAAAGAAAATTACTTTTTGATATACCTGCTGTTAATTTTAGCGTTCTCAATATATAAGCTTAAATACTTAAGTTGAGAAGGAAAAGCTTATCTTTTTTGTATTCTAAATTACCAGTAATGCACTTTCTCTTTTATTGTTCATTTACTTTCTTGGATGGTTTTATCAAGTCTGTAGAGTATTGTGCACCTGTTTTCTAAACATATCTACCCTTTTAAAGTTAGTTCCAAATATGTCAAAATGAATTTTTCCTTCTTTTAAAAATGGATAGCCTTTTTCTCAATCTCCACATAAATCTAAATATGAATTTAAAAGAAATGAAACATGAATTTTACATTAAAATGTAAAATAAAAAGTCAATATATGCATGTACTACTTGAGTACATTTTCGCCTTCTTATGCAGAGATAAATTCTAGCAAAAAAGCTCTGTTAACTATTGTCAACCCTACAGCCTCTTTTTCCAAGCACTACTTCAACGTACAAGACAGAAATGTTAAATAAACAGGACAAGTGTACAAGGACACAGCATTACTTTTACCACTTTACAGCTAGGAATTCTTCAAAGAACTTTAAACATCATGAAGGTATCAAAGGCCTCATATTCTGGCAGGTAGCATCCATGCCAGCATGGCTGATGATTGTATTTTTTCATCTAAAGCATAGGATTAATAAAAGCTGTTGCAACTTTTCTCTTCATTAGTGTTAACAAGTGTGCTATGCTTATTCATGTGCATAACTAATGCCTCATCAAAAATGTAGTATTTGACCCAATAATGCTATAGTCCATTTTGAGTGGGTAAAAGAGAAGTACCATTCTTTACCATGACAGGTGAGCTTAGATGCTTCAAAGGGCACTTAATGGAGTGTTTGGAATCAGAGCTTGAGGTATCCTGGAGTTAAACTGTTTTAATCAGAGTTTTGAAGATGATGGGTACAGAGAAACAAACTAATTAACATAGGTGATAATAGCATGCCCAGTAAAAATTTAAAAACACTAATACTGTACGTGACTTTCATTAAAATGATCTGGTAAAAGCTCTAGGAAAGCTATTTACTTTCATTTTCTACAGTGCTTCACCTGGTCATTTTTTCTAAACTGATTTAAGTTTTTCCACCAACAGTGCTTCTTTCCTCTTTTCAGAGGGTTTAGTGTATGCCCCAGGCACAATGCCCCATTGTTTGTTATGGTGATGGGTTAGTAAGAAATCTGTTTCTCTGAGTAAAGATAAAATAGGTATAATTTATATTTTATTGCATTTGAAGCCCATTCTGAGTATTTATAGTATATTTGTACATATGCATATAGATGTGTGTGTGTATCCATATGTGTGAAACAAAGTGTTTTATGTTTATATTACAAAGACTCTTCTCTTAGGTAAGCACTAGTAGTACAGAACTACAGAAAAGGCAAATGTATAATTGATGATGCCCTAGACTTTCTAAAGCTTTGAAGTGAAATCCAGACACACAAATTGTTTTACCAAAAATGAAAGTGTCTTCTTGTATAACAGCAGTTTGTTCCAGCTGCACCTGTGCTTTGCTATGATTCACAAATTGGTTGAAATTTGGCCCTTAGCATAATTTTAGCTTCAAAATGTTTGACTATTCTAGGGGTGAAGAGGAACTTCAGGGGTGAAGAGTTTATATACTCTTACATCTGATTTGAGATAAATTTTAATTTTATGAATATAAGATACTTTTTTGAATAGGACTATTTGATAAAATAAGAAAGATTACTTATAACTATTTATAGTGACAAACAAAACAATCTTCTAACTATTTAGTATCTGGGTTATAATGATGGATTATATTGATGTTTACCTAATTTTAGAAAAAATACTAATTAATTATGGCTTATGTTTCATGTCATTCTGCAAGAAATATATAACCACTTTAGCAAAAATGTATGCAATTTAATAATAAAATATTTTTTCCCCAAATTTTAAACAGAAGCTTACTTTTCTCCAAGAACTAAATGAAAAATTTATGGAGAAAAAATAACATAAAGACCATTCAGACCCCTCAATTGCTATATTTGAACACAGAATTTGGCACTGAATTTCTTGACAGCTTAAGGGAAATGTAGAAAGGGCCAGTTAAAAAAGGAGAAAACATCTGTTTCTCAGGGAAGCAAAGCTCTCCCTAGTACTTAAAGAATAAAAGATATTTCTCCAGTGGATTTCTACCCAAAGGGTCTTTGGTAATACATATATAACTAAGTTTGCTCCAGTACTACCCAACAGCAAACCTGGTGACAGGGTTCATTTCTTTTAGGGTCCATGGTTGAAAGTCATGAACAAACTAAGAATTTCTGTCAAGAATGTCTTTCAAAATCTTTTGTTATTCCCATTTCTTTCAGTTGTATTTTGCTGAATTAGAGTCAATTTAAAATTCTTTTATCTGCCAGAATTTGAGATATAGGAATTCTCTGTCGATGATTGGGAAGCAGATTTTTTATTTATTTTTTATTTTTTTAGATAACAGAAGCAAACCAAGAATATTGGCCATTATCAAATCCCGCCCCCCCCCCACAAAATAGCAAGTGTTGGCAAGGATGTGGAGAAATTGGAAGCCTTGTGCACTGTTGATGGGAATATAAAATGGTGCAACTCCTAAACCGTAGGAGGTTCCTCAAAAAGCTAAAAATATAACTACATAGGATCCAGCAATTCCACTTCTGGCTATTCATCTAAAACAACTGAAATCAAGAACTTGAAAAGATATTCACATTCCCATGTTCAATGCAGCATCATTCACAATAGCCTAGATGTGAAAAATCCCAAATATCCATCAACAGATGAATGGGTAAAGAAAAATGCAGTATAGACATATAGTGGACTGTTAATCAGACTTTAAAAAGGGAATCCTGCGTTATGGAACAACATGAACTAAGCTTGAGGAAATGATGCTCAGTAAAATAAACCAGTCAGAGAAAGACAAATATTGTATGATTCCACCTAGTTGTCTAAACGAGTTAAACTCACAGAAACAGAGAGTAGAATGGAGGTTTCCAAGGGCTGGGCAGGGAGAGGGAAGTAGAGAGTTGCTATTTGAGGGGTGTAACATTTCAGTTATTCAAGTGGAGTAAGTTCTGGAGATGAATTGTACAACATCATGCCTGTAGCTAACAATACGGTATTGTGCACTTAACATTTTCAGGGGATAGATCACATATGAAATGTTTTTACTACATAAAAAATTAAAGAATATGTCAGTTTTAATCTTAAGTGATCAAATTTTTTTTAAGTTTTCTAGTGACTTTTTTGAAGTAGTTGTCTCACGATGTTGTGTTGGTTTTACTATATGGTGAAGTGAATCAGCTGTATGTATACATGTATCCCTTCTTTCTTGATTTCTTTCCCATTTAGGTGGCCACTGAGAACTGAGGAGTGTTCCCTGTATATACATTAGGTTCTCATTAGTTACCTGTTTAATACATAAGTAGTATGTATATGTCAGTCCCAGTCTCCCAGTTCATCCCACCTCTCCTTCCTCTCTTGATGTCCATAGGTTTGTTCTCTATGTCTGTATCTCTACTTCTGTTTTGTGAGTAAGATCATCTATATTATTTTTCTAGCCTACAAATGTTGCACTGTTAAGTAGCAGATCCAAGACACACGACCTGACAAATGAAGCATCATATCTGGTTTCCCACAGCGACTTTATAATTTATACTTATATTTCTATCTCCATTGAAGAATCTGAAGCTCTTTATGGGTGCAAACCACTTTTCATTCATAGTGCGGTGCCTAGCACATATTAAGTACTGGATAAGAATAAAAATAATGCAAATATTGTTATAGATTTTCCAGCAGCACATTCTATGGGACAGTTTTCTATTTTGAAACTTAAACATTGTTTGAAGACAATATTATAAAAAAATCTTGAAAGAAGGATTTATTCATAGTGATTTTTTTTTTTTTAGAAAATAACAAAATTAAATACAAACAAGAAGGATTCAATGTATATTGTGCATTATATTGATTTGAGCCAAAATTTCAACTATTATGTGTTTGGAGGAGATCTGTAATTATATTTCTATACAAGAGAAGCAAAAAATTCATAGAAAATAAATTCTAGAAGTTTATTCAAGATTCTGTCATACAAAGTGTAGAATGTTCAATGAATCCTTGGAAATATCCACATAAAATTTTCTAAAATTCATGTGTCTTTTTGGGAATATTAGCATAATAACACCAACTACAATGCAAATGAAGACTTTGGCCAAAATTAGCTTGTTTGAAAATTTTTTCTACAATACTTAAGCAATTTTCTGAGATATAAAATTCATACTGGAATAAAAAGTAAATTTTAAAAAGCCATAGGGCCAACCACCTTCATTTTCTGGATAAAATACTCCTGTCACTAGAAAGGAAGTTTCTAGTAAGGAAAACGGAAAAGTGCTGTAAACTATACCTATATCTGTATATAGTGTATATAGAGGCACAAGGCAACAAAGCTTTTTGCTTTTCATTTACTGAAGGCAGAAATTATGTAAAAATTATGTATTTTTAAAGATTGCTTGAACGCACATTATAGAGTATCATTATTCTTACCATTATTCACATTGTCAAGGCTATGGCTTTTCTGATAGTCATACATGAATGTGAGAGTTGGACCATTAAGAAGGCTGAGCGCCGAAGAATTGATGCTTTCAAACTGTGGTGCTTCAGAAGACTCTTGAGAGTCCCTTAGATAGCAAGGAGATCAAACCAGTCAATTCTAAAGGAAATCAACCCTGAATCCTGAATATTCATTGGAAGGACTGAATCTGAAGCAGAAGCTCCAATACTTTGGCCATCTAATGTGAAGAGCCAACTCATTGGAAAAGACCCTGATTCTGGGAAAGATTGAAGACAGGAGGAGAAGGGGATGACAGAGGATGAGTTGGTTGGATGGCATCATGGACTCAGTGAACATGAGTTTGAGCAAACTCCCGGAGATAGTGAAGGACTGGGCAGCTTGGCATGCTGCAGTCTATGAGGTCGCAAAGAGTCAAACACAACTGAGGAACTGAACAACAGCATCCATTATTCACAATATTCTTCATTCTACCAAGTAGGAAAAAAGATCAAAATTAGTTTCCTATTTAATTCTGAAATGGGTCACTATAGACAACTACTGAGGCAATTGAAACTTGTAGCTCCATAATGTTATACACTTCATTAATTAGCTAAGTTCCTATTGTCTCCCTCTAACCTTTGCTAGGTTTCTGGGCTTCCCAGGTGGTGTTAGTGGCAAAGAACCTGTCAATGCAGAGGACGCAGGAGATGTGTGTTCAGTCCCTGGATCAGGACTGTCCCCTGGAGGAGGGCATGGCAACCCACCTCCAGTATTCTTGCCTGGTGAATCCCATGGAGAAAGGAGCCTGGTGGGCTTCAGTCCATAGGATCGCAAAGAGTCAGACACCGCTGAAGCGACTTAGCACAGCGCACACAGCTTTTGCTGGATTTCCAGAGCTGCAGCTTGGTCTGAAAGTCTGTTTATAGGCTTTAATAGTTAGGCGCTGCCTCTGGCAAAGTGATGAATTTACTTCTGGTCCCTGGAACTCTACTAAGGACTTCCTGTGGGTCAGAGTTGTCAATTGTGCTATCACGTTTAAAGATTTGCATTGATAATTTTGTTCCCATATCTTTAATATCTAGGTCACAGGTCAGGGATTTACAAACAATGGCCCATGGTTTAGAAGTAGCCCAAAGAACCCTTCAGTTTGCTTTCCTTCTATTCTTGACAATGTTCTGTTTGAATGCCTTTGTGTCTATTTTGCAGTAACCTTAGTCCACCAATTTTTGTTTTCACTTCCGATCATTACTCACGTTGGTAATAATCAAGATATGTTAGTTCTTCATTCTTATGAAAGCTCTTATTTTCTCCTGAGTAATGTTGGACTTCTCTGTTCAAAGAAGGAATGTTAATATCCCAACAACTACTAATAAATGAATCAGTTCTCTTAGGTCATTTGTGTATTTCCAGCTAGAATTAGCAATATCATGATTTCGGGATACTAAATAGATTATTGACTCTGATCAAGGTTGCTGGCTTGACAGTGAATCGTGTTGGCAAGATTTCTGAGACCAAATCCAAGTATGGGGAGAGACTATAGTTAATGGTGGCCACGGACTGTGAGAGATTAACATTTGTCTAACTTCTACAGTTCCAATAGGTAAGAATTTACCATATCATGCTTTGTAATTATGTGCCTGCCATATTACCCCCCCACCCCGTTCTTCAACTAGATTGTAACCCAACATGGTGGGTGTGCATTCAAATTATCTAAATAACTTGTGGCACCTATCTCAGAGCTTTATGTATGGAAAGCTGCCTAGGCAATTGGAATGAAATTAACCCAAGTTTTTTGACTCTTTATCTCCTGCTACAACTTTTTAACCTATACAGGGATTCCAAATTTAAATATAAAACATTATTAAGCAGAAACCGATTCTTAAAGGACTCCTGAGTGATTACTGTCAAACAAACATGAACACAATTTATTTTATTGATGCTACAACTCTCTTTCAGATACCCTGCAGTTGCTAGTGCATGGAAACTGTGGCTCATTAGATGAGATGTTCACATATGCATTATGCTAAGTACAATACAGAATCTGGTATAGATAGCTGCTACTGCTCAGGTACCACCAGCAGTGCCTGTCCTCAGAAACATTTTCTGATAATAAGAGATGTGAAATACTGTCAGCCATTTTACATTATCTAAGACAAGCTAGGTATTGTATGACTATAGACCGGTTGTATTAACTGGATTCCATGAGGAGAAAGCCTCTAAACTGGCTATCACTGGGAAGTCTTGGGCCCACTGAGCTCACCAGAGGCAGATCTTTGAGCATACCAGTGGGTTCTGGGTTACTCAACATCAGTGGGAAATTCTCCTTGTCAAGCAGTGTTGGCTTATAAACCTATTATGTGCTTGGCTCCTTGGCACCTCATGTACATCATCGTGTTCTGTTCTCTCAAGAAAACTTTCAGGTTCATATTGTTGTATTCATCTTACATGTATGAAAACTAAAGTTTAGAAAGATAATTTTCCCAATGTCATGAAGCTGATCCGTGATAGATATGAGATTCAAACCCCGGCCTCTGATTTCAGTGCCCATGCTCATTGTTGTCATTTGTGGTGTACATAAACAACTTTTCATTTAAGCAAAACATAGATGCTATTGGTATGAGCAAACTTATTCTAGAATTTCAAATTTCCTGTTTATTCCTTGGGCCTGATCGTGCTTGTCTTCGAATTGATTTTCTGAGGCACCGTTCTCACCCTGTGCTCTTCTTTGTCTGTTCTTTTTATTCACTCTTCCTTTTTTTCTTCATGGAAGTAAAATAGCCTGTGAGTTTGTGCACAGAGTACGTGCATGACCCTTGCTCTTTAAATTGCTCATAAGAGGGACCCAGGATTTATCCCTCTCTCACCGTAGAAATGGAAGTGATCAGAACAAGATGTCCACAATTATTGTCTTAAATTGTTTATGGATCCCGCAGACGTACACGTCTATTCTGGACATGTCTCAAGGTAAGATTCAAAGAAACGGTCCCTGTTGTGCAGAGGTGGTTTCATGGTGCTTCTCAGTACGACTTCCACAGTGTCAGAATCTGAATGCAGATGAGGACCCCCTTCACAGTTTCCTTGACATTCTTCTTGTTTACTAGATTTGAAATCGGAGATTTTCAGAGCTCATAGTGAATGTCAAAGTGTGGATCCTGAAGATAGGACACAAGGACTGTAAGAAGTCAGTAGTTGGGGGGGTTGTCCTCAGGACAGACTTCACTCTGCTTTCACCAGAGGGACTCCATTTGAGGGGGATGTCCTTTGAAAATGCGAGTGTCCCTGGAGCTAAAAAAAATTTTGTTTTGAGCCACACTGATATTGTCTAGATTCCTCGTAATTGTTGCTGCTTCTCCTTGTCTATCTTCGCTCTTCCCATTCACCATCAAATTCTCATGAAAGTATAAAGTTTTAAACAATTTCCTTCCAATTTATCCACTAAATTCTGTAATGATAAAAATGATTTTAATAGATTGTAATTATATTATCTAATTACTGAATCATAGAACATTAAATCATTTATAATATGCAAGGCAAACCTTAATCTACAACTAATTAATGAATCCCTTTATATCTCTGAAATGAGTTAACTGTCTGAGAAGAGATTTATAGATTTTGTGGTTACTTATTCACTTTTATGATGTTAAAAACTAAAGCACGTTCTTAATTACCAACTAACTGGGCAAAATAGTTGAGTGCTATGAATAGCTTAAAAAGGAGAAAAAAACGGTATAATTTCACTAACTCTGATATGTATTTTACTCAAGGTCATGAATCAGAACTTTTAAAACTATTAAAACTGCAGGATATCAAGAAATAAAATTAATGTGTTTCTATACATATTAATAAGGTCATTTTTCCATGTCAAATTTTTCTAGGACATAAACCATATTGTAGTTTGAAGTTAGACTTTTTTTGAAGGCATTATTATGTATTAATAATCAGAATATATAAATGGTACAATAAAGGTTGGTTTGCTAAGCCTAATTAGTAGGGCAACCTTGAAAAAATTCATGGCAGTAAAACTTCTCTGAGACTTTTTTTCATATGTGCAATAGAAGTATATGTGTATTGAAGGATTAAGAGTATATGTGTATTGAAGAATATATACATGAAAGAAAAAGAGAAAGAGTAAACATTTCAAGGACTGCTGCTGCTGCTGCGAAGTCACTTCAGTCGTGTCTGACTCTGTGCGACGCTATAGATGGCAACTCACCAGGCTCCCCCGTCCCTGGGATTCTCCAGGCAAGAACACTGGAGTGGGTTGCCATTTCTGGACGGTGGCTGTTAAATACTTGTGGAGATTATTCTGGCAGTTAAGGAATGAGTATTAGAGTGAATATATAGATGCCCCAGCTCTAATCTTTTCTCCAGTGTCTCTCAGATCTTTTTCTAGTCCCACACTGAGTGGAACTGTGTTTGAGGAGGGAAAAGTGATGCTATCTGCAGTGTGCCTATTCTTTTTTTTTTTTTCTTTTTTTTTTTTGAGGGGAGGGGGTGCCTATTCTTTATGGGAAAGAACATGGAGTGATTTTGCCTGCACAAATACCAGGTATATGATACACCTTAGTTTCTGGTATGCAAATGATTGGATTCTTCCTTCTTTCCTTCCTTTCTCTCTCTCTTTCTTCCTTTATTTCTACTACCTAGCTGGATAGCAATGCATTCATGAATCTTTTTAAAAAATTTTTATTGGAGTATAGTTGTATTACAATGTTAGTTTCTACTGCATAGGAAAGTGAATCTACCATACGCATACAGGTATCCCCACTTTTTCTATTTCATTCCCATTTAGGTCACCATCGAGCATTCAGTAGAGTTCCCTGTGTTATACAACAGGGTCTCAGCAGTTATCAATTTTATACACAGTGCCAATAGTGTATATATGTCAATTCCAGTCTCCCAATTCATCCCAGCCCTGCTTTTACCCATTGGTATCCATATGTTTGTTCTCTATCTCTGTGTCTCTATTTCTGCTTTGTAAATAAGATCATCTGTACCATTTTTTTTTTTCAGATTTGCATTCATCACTTTTCCCTCTTTATTTTACCATAGAATTTCCGTTCAATATGAAGGCTAAGTTTTTTTTTTAACATATCTGAAATTATGCGTGCAAAATTCTGAGATGAGAAACAAGTAAGAAACAGCAAGTTTTGTTTTATCATTCAGTCTAAAAGTTGAACATCTAGATAATTCTTAAATTTAACACACTTTATGCATGGTAAATTAAAGTGCACTTCTGTTGGACAGTAGCTTATATTCAGAATGTTTGGCTAAAATGAAAACAATTCAAAAACACTTTATTTAGAATATGCTGAAATTTTTGAAAGCATTTTCAAAGATATTATACAACTTTTCTTTGTAGTCAAGTGAAATATCTTGCAGAGACCCAAACAAACTTTTTAGCCAACTCAGTATAAAACCAAGGATTTTTAAACTTGTTTTGTTTTTCACAGAAGCATGAGGCTCTGAAGCTGCACTCCCAGGCTTGAATCCTGGCTTTGTGACTTCCGTGTGTGTCCTCTGGCAAGAGACTTAGCTTTGTGCCTGTTTCTTTGTGTATAGAATAAGTGGGTAATAGTACCTACCTACTGGCATTGTGGTAAGGAGGAGTTGATATACGTCAAGACAAAGAAAGCAGTGCCTGTTGAGTAATAGATACTCTGTAAGTGTAGGCTCATGTTACTTGTTTTGATAGGAGTTTTCAGTTCAGTTCAGTTCAGTCACTCAGTCATGTCCGACTTTTTGTGACCCCATGGACTGCAGCACGCCAGGCCTCCCTGTCCATCACCAACTCCCGGAGCTTACTCAAACTCATGTCAATTGAGTCAGTGATGCCATCCAACCATCTCATTCTCTTTCGTCCCCTTCTCCTCCCGCCTTCAATCTTTCCCAGCATCAGGGTCTTTTCAAATGAGTCAGCTCTTTGCATCAGGTGGCCAAAGTATTGGAGTTTCAGCTTCAGCATCAATCCTTCCAATGAATATTCAGGACTGATTTCCTTTAGGATGGACTGGTTGGATCTCCTTGCAGTCCAAGGGACTCTCAAGAGTCTTCTCCAACACCACAGTTCAAAAGCATCAATTCTTTGGTGCTCAGCTTTCTCTTAGTCCAGCTCTCACATCAGTACATGATTACTGGAAAAACCACAGCCTTGACCAAATGGACCTTTGTTGGCAAAGTAATGTCTCAGCTTTTTAATATGCTGTCTAGGTTGGTCATAACTTTTCTCCCAAGGAGTAAGCGTCTTCTAATTTCATGGCTGCAGTCACCGTCTGCAGTGATTTTGGAACCCCCCAAAATAAAGTCTGACACTGTTTCCACTGTTTCACCATCTATTTGCCATGAAGTGATGGGACAGGATGCCATGATCTTAGTTTTCTGAATGTTGAGCTTTAAGCTTAACAGGGGTTTTTAGAGCCATTAAAATGGGAAATTCATTAAATAATTGAAAAATTAATGACCCAATATATTTGATGCAGTCACAGCTTAGTATCCATTCTCAGGGGCTTCTAAGCAGCACTGGTTTCAGATTCTTTCCTGAGAAAGTTGTCCACCAAAACCCAAACTACCCACAAATAAAAACAATGAAAACAAAGTCCCACATAATCCCAAACCCTCGCAAAACAAAAACAAAAATCTCCACATGCCCTGAGTAAAGAATAGTAATTGAAGTCGGAAGAAAATCCAAAATGCAGAAAAGATTTCCTTTTCACCTCACTTACCTGAATGTCTAGAGCAAATTATATATTTTGTTTTTTTAATTGAAGTATAACTGACTTACAATATAGTGTTATTTTCAGGTGTATAATGAAGTACTTCAGTATTACCTATATATTCTTTCAGATTATTTTCCATTATAGGTTATTACAAGTTACTGAATATTATTCCCTGTGCTCTGTAGCAAATCCTTGTTGCTTATCTGTTATATGTAGTTTGTCTGTTAATTCCATACTCCTAATTTATTGTTCTCCTCTTACCTTTCCTCTTTGATAACCATAAGTTTGTTTTCTGTGTCTGTGAGTCCATTTCTGTTTCATATGTATATTCACTTGTATTATTTTTTATATTCCATGTTTAAATGATATATAATATTTTCATTTAGTATAATTTTCTCTATGTCCATCCATATTATTGCAAATGACAATATTTCATTCTTTTTATGTCTGATTAATATTCCATTGTATTAATATATATACCACATCTATTTAAACCAATCATCTGTTGTTGGGCACTCAAGTTTCCATGTCTTGGCTATTGTAAGTACTGCTGCTGTGAACATTGGAGTAATGTATCTTTTCAAATTAGAGTTTTTATCTTTTCTGGATGTATGTTCTTTTCTGGAAAAATCCTGGAGTGGGATTGCTGTATTTTTAAGGACTCTAAATGCTATTCTTAGAAACCTCCATAAACCTCTATACTGTTTTCAGGAGCCTCCATACTGCTTTCTATAGTGGCTGCACCAGTTGGCATTCCAATAGCCTAGGAGAGGTTCGTTTTCCTGACACCCTTTCCAGCCTTTATTATTTGTAGACTTTTGATGATAGCCATTCTGACTGATGTGAGGTATACTACATTGTGGGTTTGATTTATGCTTCTTTAGTAACTAGTCATGTTGAACATCTTTTCGTGTACCTGTATGTCCTCCTTGGAGAAATGTCTTTTTAGGTCTCTGACCATTTTTGATTGAGTCATTTGTTTTTGTGATATTGAATTGAATAACTGTTTGTATATTTTGGAAATTAACTCCTTGTCAGTTACATCATTTGCAAATATTTTCTCCCATTCCATAGACTTTTGTTTTGTTGATGATTTCCTTTTAAAGCAAGTTAAATATAAGTAACTGCAGGAAAAAAAAAAAAAACTTTGAAGAAGGAAGTCTAGATATCTAACTAATAGCATACTATGATCATAGGTCAATAAATCAGTGAAATGTTGGAAAACTTTTGATACAAATTACTAAGTGGTAATGGCATCCTAAAACTAACTATATTAAGCAAGAGCTGTAATGATAGAATAAAAAGTTAGTAGAAAAGTAAGGCTTTTAATAAAGTGTTGTATTTAAGACCATTAATCTTAAGTATGGGATTCACAACTGGTATATTTATCTCCAGCTAAATGTGATTCACAGCTGTTAAAAAAGACCGGTAGTATTTTGGTTTATGCTATTTCATGACAAGCTAAAATCTTCTAAAAGTGAAATATATACATAAATCACAACATCTGAAGTTGATGTAAAAAATTAGAAAATAGTACAGACTTGGCATAACAGAGTCATTCTTATTGGGCCCGTGTGAGCTCTTACAAATGTGAACCCAAGTTGGAAGATAATCTAGGACACAATGATTACAAAACCATCTCACCTTCTCTCCCCCTTCCCCATTCCTTCCCTGGAGAACTGGTTGTAACACTGTGGAGATTGACCAGCAGTTAAAGAGCATTGTACCCCACTGGTCCAGACTTTATTCTGAATTAAAAGCTTGTGATATACTGTGGCTTACATGGGGTAATTTTATCGAAGATTCTTTTTTCCTTTAAGTATTTGCTGAAACTATCCAAAGCAAATAATGTATCCCAACTGGTGCTATTTTCTGAAACCTTTAGGAAAGGAAGTGAATCTAATGCTTATTGAATATCTGACTGCATTTGACCCTCACTGCAATCCTGAGGTAAGGTGATCTGGCTGCTATTTTTGTGGATGAGAACAATGACACTTAGAGAGTCACTCCCCCGATGTTACCAAGTTTCTGAAGGGTGCATGTGGAATCCTCTGGCTTAAGTTCTTTGTACTCCTTAATGGAATTAGAAAAGAAATTTAAATAAAATTTAATATGAAACCACTCAAGTAGAAGTTAATTATTCAGTACTCATGTCTACATAGTTGAGGATAGGAGAATTATCACATTTCTGGTAAGGATTAAGTGAGAAATAAATATTGGGGTCAGTAGTGTTATTTACACACCTACACAGAGATTGAAGGAAGGAATTCTCATTGGTAGTCAGTATGCCAGGGTAAGAATCTACCTTCAATGCAAGAGACACAGGAGTTGCAGGCTCCATCCCTAGGTCAGGAAGATCCCCTGGAGGAGGAAATGGCAACCCACTCCAGTATTCTTAACTAGAGAATCCCATGGACAGAAGAGCCTGGCAGGCTACAGTCCATAGGGTCACAAAGAGTTGGACATGACTCAGTCACATGGAGTGACTGAGCATGCACGCAGGCACATAGTAGCCCTGCCCCTCACTGGTGTTAAGAATATGCACGTTATTTACTCTCTCAGAATGTCCATATGCTGTAAAGCCAGTGCACAGGATGGCCCCGGAGGATTAATAAAACATTGTAATAGAGAATTTCTGACATATATTAACTCAACAAATTGTTGGTGACTTTGGATCAATACTTAACAAGTAACATAAGACTTTTCTTTTTAATCTTTAATTTGTTGAAGACTCTTGCTCTTCTGCAGACATTCTGCATTTCACAAAGTCCAAACACTGAGTTGTAGAAACAGTGCAAATTCAGATTAAATGAGAGTTTTGCTTGAATAAAAATCAAGATGGTTCCACACAACTTGTATTTTTTTTTCAAAGTGTATCATCTACACATCTCTTACTCAGACTTACCAGCTATTAGCTCTTTGAGCTGCAACTTGAATGCACTCAATACGTTTAGAAAGGAGAAACTGAAGTCTGGAATCACTGATGAATAAATCAGACATTCATTTACATTTCAAATGGAAACATGCAGAAAGATTCTCTTTAATGTGGGTTTCTTAGGTTGTAGCTGTGATACTGAAGTACAAAAACTTTGCTGTGTTTTACTGACAACACCCTTTTGTAGTCATCATCTGAGAGATGTCACCTTTAGGGTATACAGTCAAAAGGATTTTTAAAATAAATTTAAAAGAGGATATTTATTCAATCTAGTCTCACACTGTCTTTCTTTCAAAGTGTTTGCTGAGGCATCAGATTAGCAAATACATCTCTGTCAACATCTGCTCTCATTTTCCGAATTGACAGCATTCGGAAGCAGAATTTGGGATTAGATGTTATTCTTAAACCTTGGATCAGCCTATAAAACCACATTCCGTCTGCTGCAGAAAAGCCTTTCTGAAAAAATCTCAAAACCTTATTGGCCTGAACCAAACACGTGCTGCAAAGGACTTAAGTTTACTTTACAAATTTGCCCAAACTTACTGATTTTAGCTAAGTTTATCAAATGTCAAAATAAACGGACAGTTTTTTGTAGATGGGCTAGATTGGGCAAGTTCAAGCACAGGAGCAGAGTCACTAATGACTTACGGGATAAAGGATTCATCATAAAAATTAGGCCTTCTACTATTGCAGAAGGAGCCGCGGAAGTGAAGGAAGGATAGTTGGCTCATCAGAGCAGAGAATCAATCTGAGATACCATGCATGTCAGCTACCAGGTTGGACTGCCAAGAGCAAGCTGGGGTGGGAGTCTATAGGCACTTATTAGCTCACCACCTCTGTGGCCTCACAGTGAAGCTCTCGGTGGTGGCTCCAGCCACTGTTGGATAACAGGACCAGTGACCAGGAAGATGCTAGATTGACCAGGAAGATGCTAGATGGGGAATGGAGGAGAGTTAGGACTGGCTGAAGTCTGCCTGGTACCTCTGCACCCGTCTACCACAGCATCTGATGATGAGACCCTCACAGAGTAATGACTACTGGACTGCCCTACTTCCACCTTCCAGGTCTCACACCTACTCCCCTTGTGGTCAGCTGTATTGGGTAGTCACACTAGAGAAAGGGGTTTGAGAAACACAGTTTCTAACTTAACCGGATACACAGTACAAATCATAGTATGCTCCATAATCCACGTTATGACGCCCGTTTCATTGCTGTCTTTGGTGAAGGATGTTTAATCTCTTTTTGAAGCTATTTGACTCATTTGACTTTATTCTGTTGTCAGAATAATTCAACAGAAACACTTGGAGCCATTGATTTTATTATTTCTTGGGTATTTTCTTCATTAAACCTCTCTAGTGGTTTTTCTATTTCTTTCTCAGTGTTTAAGCCAAAGAGTTTACAATGACCTAAAGGGTTCTGAAGCTTGGACTCCCGATGTCCTCTCTGACCTTATCCCCCAGGCTTCTCTCTCTCTTCCCTCATCCCAAGCACCCTGGCCCCCTCAAGGTTTTCTTGAAAAATGTCAGACATTCTCCTGCCTTAGTGCCTGTTCATTTGCCTTTCCTGGAATGCTTTTCTCCAAAATAGCCACATGACTCATTCCATCATTTCTTTCTGGTCTTTCTTCAAATATCAGCTTCTCAGAAAATCTTTTCATGACTATTTTATTTAAAATTGTACCTTGACTCCCTGTATATCTTTCCCGATCTATTTTTCTCATTGTCCTCTTAATTATTTAACAGACAATATAATATACTCCATATGTATTTAGTGTGCTATCTTTTCTCCCACTCTAGAATGTAAGCTCCATGAGGGCAGAAATTTGTGCCTGGTGCTTGATGAACAGGTAAGTCAGTAGGAACCCCACAAGTATTTGGTGAATATATTCAATGAAATAATCAGAGTCACAAAATCATTTGTTCTGTTCATAAAGATTGTGAGGGGTTTTGTATTTTGAATGCAAGGAGTCATTTTAAATGCCATATTTCAGAATTAATTACACTTGAAATATCTAGATTCCTATTAGTTTTTCATTCTGACCTTTTATTTCACTAATGATGAGACTTGAAGCATGAAGGAATGTTTGTTGAATTTACCTAGCTATCTAAATCTCTACCTTTATGACAGCCAATCACAAAAGGATTTTCTCAGTCCTGGTAAAAAATTTGGCCTCCTCTCAAAGCTCTAAATTAGTCACTTTTCTAAGTGATCGCCCTGAAATCTTAAAGATTGGCTTTGGTGACTTATGGGAAGGACAATTCAAAACCAGTTGTCTAGATTTACTGGTTGATTTCTTACATTGACTATGCAGCCACTAATTAATTGTTAGTAAACTGAAAGTGTGAGTGAATTGAACCTGGGTCTCCTGCACTGCAGATAGATTCTTTACCATCTGAGCCCCAGGGAAGCCCCAGTTTTTAGGGAACCCATGACCAAAATGAACTTATGTAAAAATTATATAACTATATCCAGAAACACCTTTACTTACTTATTATACCATTCTTCTGCTATTCCTTTCATTTTTTCCAATTTCAATCCAATTTTTATCTTCCTCATTCTCTTCTGCCACATTTAGTTGCTCCCGTTTTCCTAGTCATGAGCATCTGCACAAATAATGTTAAGAGATTTGCATTTGGGGTCAGTTAATAAACATAAGGACTTAATAAAAATGTGAACTAAAATTAACAACCCTAATTCACTCTCTTTGCTTTACCATTTACTGTAGTCTAACATTCTGAAAATTTTTATTTCCTTAAGTCTCATCTGTTTAAATAATAATAATAATAGATTCTATCTTCATGAGGATTAGATGAGTTAAGACATTTAGCACAATGCTGAAGACATAGCACACATTAAATCTGTGTTACAATCAGTGTTCAGATTATTGATACTGAAAATCAATATTTCAAAATTACAGATTATATGTGTACAGGTACATGTTTGGATATATAAACAAGATGTAATCTGTATTGAATATTTGAAGTTAATTGGACATGACAGTAATGAAATACTTAAGTCATCACACCAATTTATTACAGTCATTATACATAGCTATTAGCTATTTTTAACAGTTATTTCTTTTGAGAAAGGAGCAAATCATATTAATTTAAGGTAGTACCCTTTTCAAATTTTATATGTATAAGATTTTTGGTTTAATAAGTAGTTGAAATAGTGTCTTCTTCAGGAAGTACCATATTTAGAAATAGATTCTGTCCTCAAATTTGAGTTTGGAACTCTAAAACCCTTTTACAAGGATATAAGATCAGAGAAGAGGTCATTTTTTTCCATGCTTGGGAAAAAGTTAGTTCAGTTAAAAAGATGGGATAAAAATGATTTTGTAGAGTCTGAAAGTTGTGTTTGGATATTGTCACAAAACTGAGGTTACTCGTGTTTTATTTTTATTTCATCTCAAGAATCACATCTCAAAAAAGTGACTATTTCTCTCCTTCCCGTTAGGACTCAGTTACTGTTTTTATGTGTTTAGTGCACAACTACCCTTGCATTGGCACAAAACATCCTTTTTTATAGTAGCAAAATATTAGAAACTTTAAAAATCCTTTAGTGAAAAATTTGTTACATAAACAAGGCACAACTGTACAGTGAAATAGTATGCAGCCCTTAAAAAGGATCAGACAGCTCTTTGTGTACTTAAATGAAAATATCACTAAATATGTTATTGTGAAAATGGGAGGGAGGAGGGGAGGGATGTTCAAGTGGGAGGGGACATGAGTAAACCTATGGCCAATTCATGTTGATGTTTGGTAGAAAGCAACACAATACTATGAAGCTATTATCATTCAATTGAAAATAGAGAAAAAGAAAATACATTATTGTGGAAATGAAAGCACAGAAAAATCTGATTTATAAGCTATAACTTCTGTTGAGGAAAATATTTCTATGATTATATCTGTGTAATACAACCTTTAAGAAAGAGAATTGCTTTTCTGGAAACAAGGAAAATAGAGAGAGACTTATTTTTGTAGTTCATCATTAAAATGAATTAATAAGATAGCTTAAATTTGTTTTTACCGTCTCCTTGGATACATTTATATGGGTAATACTCTTGATATACTAATCAATCACACACTAGGAAGATTTTTTTTTTTTAACTCACAATTGAAATATATGGAAAGAGAAAACAGATATACACCTAGAAGAAATGGAGGCAATTGGGAGTGGAAGAGGAAGAGGGTTTAAAAGGACATGTGAGTTCGTTGAGAAATTACTTATGATACAGTTAATTAAGATAGGAAAGGAATAAAAGAGGCAAACAGTGACACTAGATTGTGCAGAATTCTTTGAGAGAGCAGGAGAGACCTTGTCAGTCAGTTTAGACACTCAGTCGTGTCCGACTCTTTGGGACCCCATGGACTGCAGAATGCCAGGCTTCCCTGTCCATCACCGACTCCCAGATCTTACTGAAACTCATGTCCATAGAGTTGATGATGCCATCCAACCATCTCATCCTCTGTCGTCCCCTTCTCCTCCTGCCTTCAATCTTTCCCAGCATCAGCGTCTTTTCCAATGAATCAGTTCTTCTCATCAGCTGGCCAAAGTATTGGAGTTTCAGCTTCAGCATCAGTCCTTCCAATGAATATTCAGGACTGATTTCCTTTAGAATGGACTGGTTGGATCTCCTTGCAATCCAAGAGACTCTCAAGAGTCTTCTCCAACACCACAGTTCAAAAGCATCAATTCTTTGGCACTCAGCTTTCTCTTAGTCCAACTCTCACATCAATACATGATTACTGGAAAAACAAAATCCAGCCTGCCCTCTTGTTTTAAGTTGTTTTATTGAACTATGACACACCCACTTATGTGAGTCTGTGCCTCATATTTTTAATATTGTCTGTGGTTACTTTTGCACAATTGATGGAGAGACTTTGTAGCCCACATGGCCTAAAATATTTTCTATCTGATTCTTTCCAGAAAAAAAACTTTGTCTACTTCTATATTAGAGGGAAAATATAGAGGTGTTGAAAGCTGTTAGCAAATGAAGTGGATTATGTGGAACATATAAAATGGTGTGTGTGTGTGTGTGTGTGTTATAAAAGAAATCAACCCTGAATATTATTGGAAAGACTGTTGCTGAAGCTATAGCTCCAATACTTCAGGCACTTGATGCAAAGAGCCAACTCACTGGAAAAGACCCTGATGCTGGGAAAGATTGAGAAGAAGGTGGCAGAGGATGAGAGTATGAGATGGTTGCAAGGCATCACCAACTCAACGGACATGAATCTGAGCAAATTTGGGAGGTAGTGAAGGACAGGGAAGCTTGACGTGCTGCAGGTCATAGGGTCACAAAGAGTCAACTGTAACTGAATAACTCTATCTGTATAGACATAGATGTTTATGAGCCAGTTAGCGTTGTTCATGCAGGATGAATTTATAGGGAATTACTGAGCTTCCCTAATAGCTCAGTTGGTAAAGAATCTGCCTGCAATAAAGGAGACCCCGGTTTGATTCCTGGGTCAGGAATATCCCCTGGAGAAGGGACAGGCTACCCACTCCAGTACTCTTGAGGTTCCCTTGTAGTTCATCTGGTAAAGAATCCGTCTGCAATGCAGGAGACCTGGGTTTGATCCCTCAGTTGGGAAGATCCCCTGGAGAAGGGAAAGGCTACCACTCCAGTATTCTGGCCTGGAGAATTCCATGGACTGTTTAGCCCATGGGGTTGCAAAGAGTTGAACACAACTGAGCAACTTTCACATTCATTCACTTTCATGCTGCTATTGCACGAAAGAAGTGGTGGGAACCTCGCCAGGGTAGGACTAGGCAGGAAGGGATAGGAGTGAACTTAGGAATTGACAGAAGGCAGTTGTGGAAGAACATCCAAGGCTGATCCAAAGGACCATGGTGAATGAGTGAAGACATTAGAAAGCCAAGAAAGGAAACACTATAGAGGAAGATGGAGATTTATTTTAGAAATAAATGATGTATTAAATATGGCACAGTGGGAAGAGCATAGACTTCAGATCTGCTATCTGGGTTCGAGTTCTAGCTCTTCTACTTGTATACATGAGACCAGGGAAAAATAACCTTTTCCAGACTGTTTCCTTTTCTGTAACATGAGGGTAATGGTGTCTGCACTGGAGGGTTTTGAGGAGGTCAAATGAGATGACATACACTTAGCATTGTACTTGGGACGTGTTAGGTAATTGTAGTGATAATAAGTTATTCTTATTATTGCTCATAAAGTTGTTATATTTCAAAGGACTATGGAAATTAGGCCATCATTATAAGTATTACATTACATTCAAAGGAAATTTCATTTTCATGTGTGTCAAAAGTGAACCTCTGGTTTCACTTTGGCCTATTTCTTGTTATTCAATCATCTCTTTTTATACTTTGTTTCTTAATAGACAGATAGACAATTTGTCATGTAAATGCCCAAGTTGGAAACTTTCTAGCATGATATCAATTTCTTTGGCATTGAAGAATAAATTAAAATGATTTATTAGCATTACAGAATTATTTGTTGTAATTAGTATAATTTTAAAAGAATTAAGTGGATTATTCTCTGCTGAAAATTTAGTATTCCAACTTCACAGTTATTTTTATTTTTAATAAATGCTTTAACCTCATCATTTTTCTTTCTGCATCTACCCTAGGACATAATTAGATTGGCATAGCCACCTTCCTAGTCAACCAAGAATTCCTCTAGACAAATTTTTGTCTTTTTGAGGTTCTAAACCTTACTGGTCATTCTGTATGTTTGTTACATATTACCCATGAATCAAATAGCAAGATCAAGATTAAACATGGATGATGTAAATAATATACAGGGTTAGGGTTAATATAGAGGATTAGGGTTAATGTAAATGTTAGTGAAGAGGTCTTATATTTACATGAATGGTCATATGTACAGTTTAAAGGCTTTTAAGGTATTAAGCACATATACACATTCACACCCATATAATTAGACATTTAGGAAGTACATTAGACATTTAGGAAATAAAAAGAATACTTTTTCTTTCCTACCTGATGTAGAAATGAATTGAGAATTAGTTGGAATGGTCAAATAACTTGGTCAATTTTATTACTGATGAAAACTAGATTTGGCTTTTTTTGTGGTGGTTCAGTTGCTCAGTCATGTCTGACTCTTCACAACCCCAAGGACTGCAGCATGCCAGGCTTCCCTGTCCTTCACCATCTCCTGGAGGTTGCTCAAATTCATGTCTATTGAGTTGGTGATGCCATCCAACCATCTAGTCCTCTGTTGCCCCATTCTCCTACTGCCTTCTACCTTTCTTAGCATCAGGTCTTTTCCAGTGAGTTGGCTCTTTGCATCAGGTGCCCAAAGTATTGAAGCTTCAGCTTCGGCATCAGTCCTTCCAATGAATATTCAAATAAGATTTCACTTGGATGCAAGCAAATAGACCTAAGGATACCTCTTGTTAATTTGAACCTTAGACATTGACACTTAGTAGAGGCGTGAAAGGTCAAGAGTGTTCATCTAAAGAAAATTTCTCCACATGGAAACATTAAGTGTAAGGGAGTAAGTGTGCACCCAGAACATCACTTTGTTCTCAGAACTCTTTCTGACCTTTAGACATATGTGAGTATGAGACTAGCAAGCTTAATGCCCCCAGGTTATTCTGAAGCAAAGAAATGTGGTGTTTATGTCAGTCCATTTTTATACTGTCTTTTTTTATCGGGTCTCCTCTAGTGTACTTTTTTATGTGTAAAGTATTTTCAGTTGTCCTGAATTCTGATGTATCACACCACTGACATTGGTATTTATTTTATTGCTAATCTTTTATCCCTCATGCAGGCATAGTTTCACTTATTGTATGATTTCACCTTGATGAGTTCTCTGCTGGCTCACTGAGCACTCATCCTCTTGTTTTATATATACATTACTGTCTTTAGTGCATTTTGATTTATCTTTTTAAGCAGTTGGCAGTGGGTTTAAACTTACTGCTATACTCTTTGTTAATTTCAAAGCTTTCTTGGTGCACATGTTGGGTTTGTATTTAATGATCCTTTTACCTGCCAACAAGGATCATTATATAGGCCAAATTTATTTTTTAACAAATAACAAGAACTAGTCTTAGAAAAAAAGGATGTCTGTTTTAAAATCTATTTCAATTTAATGTTATATTCAGTATGATAATTCATGAAGGTTAACTTAATTATGTCACAAGTTTACCTTGTTTCACACAAGGAACCAAATACAGTTCCTAGTAGGTCTTCTCTATTGGACCCTGTTGTAAATTTACTCAGAGCCATGGATTTTAACCAGAGTTTAACGCTGGTTAAAATCCATGGCTCTGCTACTGTCCTTAAGGCCTTTGATAAGTTGCTTCCTTTTACTGAGACTGGCAGTTTTCTTCTTTATGAGGATGGTACAAACCTCACAAAGTTTCTGGAGAGTAAAATGTGGTAATATAATTAGTATATATTAAGTACTTAAAATAATGCTTAGCATATATAAGACATACTAGTCTCCTCACCTTTAATATTTAGCCTCTTACTTTTAATGCCACTAAAAGAAAATACTGTGTGGATGATACTTGTTTAGTGAACAGCAGAATGATAGTAAAGATTCCAGAATCCCATTTTAAGATAAATCACAAGGCTTATATATATGGGGCCTGAGATGGTGAGTGGACACTGGGCTCCAAGTACAACTCCAACAACAGAGGACTGAAAACAAGGATCGAGGGAGAGACAGTAGTTTTTAAGGGTTTATATAGGAAGCTTTTGTGGACTAACTGGCCCCCCTGCCTGTACCTTGCCTGAGCCAGGAAGTTACTTCATATTCATCTGCTGTGTTGTTGTTGCTCATTTACTCATCATCTCTGACTCTTTGTCACCACATGGACTGCAGCATGCCCAGGCTTCCCTGCCCTTCACTGTCCTCCAGAGTTTGCTCAAACTCATGTCCATTGAGTCAGTGTATGGCCTTAATTAAAGTTAAAGAATGAGAATGAAGAATGAGAGACAAAATTACACATAGATATCTCAAGTAAAAATGAGGGTGAAACAGTAGCAGATATTATAAGAACATGAGAGTAAATCCCACTGACATCCAAAAAGTACAGTCAGACCCTATGGAAGAGGAAATCAGGAATCACTAAGTCCTAGCCTGAACTACTCTCTCTCTCAGAGGTTACATGGTTTCCATCTTCTGTCCTTTCTTCCTTCTCTTCTGTTTCCCAGACTACCCTCTGAAACTCCCCTCTCTCCTTTGCTTTCTTTTTCCTCATTCCCTCTCTCTCTTCTCTTTTTCTCACCTCTGCCTTTTTTCTTTCTCTTTCTCTCTCTCTCTCCCCCTCATAAACCCAGTATTTTTCACTTGTAGTTGGTTCAACATGCCGTCTTTAAATCAATATATCTTTTTAGCCCATTACCCAAGAATATAATTGGCTCAGTATTTCACTATTGTAAGTACAATTCCCAGAGAGGAGCAGGTTTTACCTGGATCATTTGTATGAGCCAATGGATTGGCCTTCCTAGGTATGAAACTCAGCATACTTGAAACTATATGAGTATGTTCCTTAGGAAGGTATCAGTTGTTTTCCTACAGCTTCATGCACAAGTGTTCATCAAACTGGAAGCTCTTGGAAGCCCTTACAATCAGGAATTTATGCAGGCTTCCTCATGTAAGAGTGATCAATTATTAACTCCATTTCTAGCCCATCCCCTGTCTCTGGAGAATGAGGGGTGTTGGCTTGGTCTTTCTGGTGACCAGCCCCATCTAGGAATTACCTGCAAGCCCACCCAGTATTTCATCATTTAGGAATTCATAAGGGTTTAGGAGCCCTGTGTCAGGGACTGGGAACCAAGACCAATGTTTATTTTATTTTTTATTATCTCACAGCCACATAGAGTCAAATGTTTTCATCCAAGTCCTTCACTCTGCCCACTCTCTGTTGAGTACAAAAGATCTCTCCACTTCTGATCCTTGTTTTGCTGATCATTATAAGAGCAAGTGATAAAATCAGTGCAATATAAGAAAATAAAAAGAGAACAAGAATTTATTCAAGTTTAAGGTTAAAATTGAATATAAAATAAAATATTTTAAGTACTTATTTAAAAATGAGGAAATTAAGAGAAAAAGACTATAGGAAGAACTCGGACCCAGGAGGAAAATTAACCAGGTACAGTTGTATATAAGTGCATATGAAAGGTCACTATAGTGACTGAGGTGAACTGATCAGATTGAGACTTGGTAACAGTCACTTGGAAAAAGATAGTTCAGAGCTTCAGGGAGAATGATTAGGCTAGTCCTGTGTAGGGACCAATTTTTCCTGTTTTCAGAAAGAGTGTTTGTTTTTCTTCTCTGAGGTGTCTGTGTCTCTTTCCTCCACTATATAAACTTCTCAAAGACAAGAATGGAATCTTTCACTTTGGCACACAATAAACAAATAAATGCACTGAATTTGTTGAAGTAGGAGAAAGAAGAGCTTATCCCCAAGGGCTCAGCAGTAAAGAATCGCCTGCAGTAGAAGATCAAGAGGAGACATGATTGGATCGCTGGGTCAGGAAGATACCCTGGAGTAGGGCATGGCAACTCACTCCAGTATTCTTGCCTGGAGGCACTCCATGGACAGATGAGCCTGGCAGGCTAGATTCCTTAGGTTCACAAAGAGTTGGACACAACTGAAGTGACTTAGCACACATGCATGCAGGAGAAAGAAAAGAGAGGCAAAAATCTGGAGATGTCAAAATTAGAATCATTTTTAGTTTAATTATAGTCCTAATTGAGCTCTAATATTGATTTGTTGAAGAAGGAAAAAAGAAGGGCTTCTCTGGTTGCTCAGACCATAAAGAATCTGCCTGAAATGTGGACACCCAGGTTCGACCCCTGGGTGGGGAAGATCTGCTGGAGAAGGAAATGGCAACCCAATCCAGTATTCTTGCCTGGAGAATCCCATGAACAGAGGAGCCTGGTGGGCTGCACAGACCATGGCTCGCACAGAGTTGGACACGACTGAGCGATAATTTTTTCTTGATCCTGTGGGCTTTGAGGATCTTAAGTGTGAAATAGATTGATGTGTTTGTGGCTGTATCTTAGCTGGCTACTCTGGTACTTGCTTGACTTTAACAATACCTGTGGCCAGTGACCAGTGGGGGAAAAGAAGGCAGCTTTAATAAATACTCCAAGAGGAAAAACTATATTATTTTGAATGAATCAAAGCATGAAATATATATACTGAGCTAGGAAAGAATTTCATTGTCATGAAGTCAAAAGGTGATATAATTGATGTTACTGGAAAAGTTGGAAATAAAAGACCGTAATGATCTAAAAATGAATGCAATGGGAAGGACATAACATGATGGAAAAGAACAGCTTTTTAGTCAGAAAATCTGGGTTCATGTTCAAATTTTCCTAGGATATTGGCTATGATCTTTGCAACCGTCAGTTTTTTCATCTTTAAAATAGAGGAAATACTAATATTTTACTTATTTATTGTCACGATTAATTAAATGTGATGATGCTTTCTTTTTTAAGATCTATTTGGATTCAAGAACCTGAAATCCACTTACTAACTCAAATAAAATAAGAATATATTTTTAAAAGAAATAAGGAAATTAAAGGCTAATCCAAAGAAGTATAGCTTTTCTCATAAAATTAGAAAGTCACTGTGACTATTCTCCTTATCTGCCTCTTTCTCTCCCTATGATCTTGTGTTTGTCATCAAGTCATTTCTCTGAATTTCTGTGGCATTCTTTTTTTGTTGTTTTTTTAGCCAGGAGTAATATAAAATCTAATTAGAACAAGTTCATTAACTTATATAACAAAAAGTTTTGAGGTAGAACAGATCCAGAGTTGGTAACTCAACAGCTTTGCTATGCCATCATGGACCCAGCTTGTTATTTTTATGCTTGTCTACCTCAGCTTATAGGCTTCTCCTCTTAAGCTGGTCACTTCCAGGATCCCTAGGTAGATACCTCAGTCTTAAGCGTCAGCTGTCTACAAAAAGAAAACGGGTTGTCTTTCTTACAGGTTTCTTTTGAAGAGCAATGACTACTCATTAGGTATTCTCAGTGATAATTTTGTTTGTAAACTATATGTGTGTTAGTCACTCAAGTGTGTCTGACTCTTTGTAACCCCATGGAGTGTAGCCCACAGGTTCCTCTGTCCATGGAATTCTCTAGGCAAGAATACTGGAGTGGGTTGCCATTCCCTTCTCCAGAGGATCTTCCTGATCCAGGGATTGAACTCAGGCCTCCTGCATTGCATGCAGATTCTTCACCATCTGAGCCACCAGAGAAGGTGTAAACTATATAGCAATGTACAAATAGTTTTGAATACATTCTATTGATGTATTCTGATAGAAATACGCTGAAGATTAAATGTATGACATTTTTTAAAAAGTGTGAAATCAGATAAAAAGTTGCAAAAAATCTGAATTTCACTCTGAGACTTACTTCATTGATAGATAAGAATTTATACAATCATTTATAAACTGTTTATAGATTTGTAGAAATTTTATACATTTAAAATACCTTTCAGTGCTCGCTTCGGCAGCACATATACTGGAATTGGAACGATACAGAGAAGATTAGCATGGCCCCTGCGCAAGGATGACACGCAAATTCGTGAAGCGTTCCATATTTTTTTTAGAAAAAGAAAAAAAAAAAACCTTTCATATTAAAGTTGATCATAATAGTTGCTATAGGGAACTCTAAATTGAATAAAAAATATACCTAAAACTATCACAAGGCAGTCAGAAATAAACAAGAATAAGAGTGACATAAAGTCAAATGTAAGTGCCAGAGGATGGGCCAAGGAGGTCTACCTTAATAGAAGGGTGAGAATTAAGAAAAACTTTATAAAGTGGCATTTGATCTCAAGAAGTTAGGACAGAGGATAAGCTGCACATGCAGGGGGGGCAGAGTAAACAAAGACTTGCAAAAAGCAGAGTTTTAAATCCATGAATTATGTTAGGAGATCATCAGAAATTTTATTTTACAATGAAAATAACAGTAACAGTTAACCTGGATTTTGATCCAGTAATGTCCTATGGGTCAGGTTAAGAAGTTTCAGTTGTATATTTGGAAGCCAGAAACTATCAAGTTACTTGAGGAAGACAGTAACGTGTTTGGGGAAAAGAGTTGATCTGCAATATGTTGGGGAACTTGGAGCTCTGGAGGCTCTCTGCAGTAGTTTGAGCAAATTCATGTTATTTCAACTAGAGTTGAATAGGAATGAAAATGAGAGCTCAAATCCATGAGACAGCTCCAGGTTGTAAAGGTATAAAACTTAATAGGCTTAATAACTTTCAAGCCTTGGGAACTGGAAAAAAGGTAATGCCTTTACTAGAAATATGGTAGAAGGAAGAGAAATTTGGAAAATGAAATGAGTTATTAAGATTTGGGTCCAACGCCTTTGAGATATTGAAAAGAACTTCAGTGATAAATTTGGAAAATCCAGGTCTGGAGTTTGAGAGAAAATTTGACTAAGTTTAGAGATTTTAATGTTGATGATAAAAAAGAATATAAGAAGATAAAAGGGAAATCAAAACATTTAAAGATAAAAAAATATTAAACACGGGTTCCTTTCTCTTAATAATATATGTTATTGTAACAGCATCCTATGATATTTGCAGTTTCTGCATGAATTTTTACGTCTTGTTTTAGTTGATTCTTTTAGAAATGTGTCCCAAAGGTGTTAACATCATTATTTTACAGTTTGTGAGACTTATGCTCAAAGAGATTAGATAATTCACCCCAAATTGAACAGTCCAAAGGCACAGAAATTGTAATACTTGCTTATTTTAGGACTCAGAATATCACCTTTAGTTAATTCTATATGGAAATAACTGAAGCTAATACAAAATCTTTGGGTTCAAAAATATTGTTAAATAAGTGAAATAAATGTGTATATTCATGAGATCTAATAATAATGCAGGACTTCTATATTTAATGAAATATTCTAAACATCTTTGCTGTTTCCTTCCAATATGAATCAATCAAAGTTTATTCATTCCGATTCAGTGCAGTATCAGGATAAAATGAGTTGTTTGCTGTGAAAATTCATAAGCAAATACACAGTCAAATTGACATGAACTGAGGCCTGAGATATAGCATGTGGGATACCTACCATTTGCAAATTAAACCAACCAAATATTTCATGGATTTTACTAAAATTCAAAGTTTAAAAGCACTTTGTTAGACAGAGTATGAGTAAGTTTTAATTTAGAAACAAGAGCATCACTTTGATTTCTTATTGCACTTTTCCAAAATCCCAAAGGGTTAGAAAAAAGTAGTAAACCTATGTTCAATATCAATTTGCTTATAAGGACATCTGTGTCTTCTGCTTTGCTTATTTGCATCTTAATTTTTGTATTTACAAAATTTGACTACTCAACCGGCAGATGCCTTTTTTAATGCATTATTTTTAACCCATTGGGTTTCTACTTTATACCATGTACTTACGGATATATGTATATATATGTATAGTTTTACAGGTGGTTCAGTGGTAAAGAATTCACCTGCCAATGCAGGATACATGGGTTCGATCCTTGGGTCAGGAAGATCCCCTGGAGTAGGAAATGGCTACCCACTCCAGTATTCTTACCTGGGAAATCCCATGGACAGAGGAGCTTGGCGGACTACAATTCATGGGGTCACAGAGTTGGACATCACTGAATGACTGAGTATACACACACATATATGTGTATGTGAGTATATACATATATGTATATATATAACTAGATATGTATATATGCATGTATATTTGTGTGTATAATATATATGTGTGTGTTTTTATATATGTTGTAAGGTACTTGTTTCTTAAAACTACATTTTTACACAGATAGGTGAATAGGGCATTTGCTTCTTAGAATGAAACCACATTTTTCTCTACCTTTCCCTTGGAGATGACCCATCTTTACTAGTAAGGCCTATAGAAGGCCTTAGTAGGCTGGTTTTAAGGGCAGTAGGTGTTCGCAACATTTATGAATATTCATTAATTTGTATTGAGCAGCAATTCAACTTTGTAAATGGTTGCTGCCAGAAAAAGCTCCAATTAGAGGAATTAATTAGGACTTGGAAAGGTGAGCAGGGATTTGTAAGCATTTGGAAGGAGTGCTGTTTCCTGTTGAGAAAAATACCTCCCAGAGAGCTTGAGCTACAGGTTGCCTGTAGACCAGGTAGAAAGATAATGGAGGGTTTCAAGTCCCAAGGGCACAGAAGAGGGGAGATCTGTTGCCCAAGTTAGCTCAAGGCATCTTGCAGATCACAGCACACCTAGGTCTTTGCTTGGTGGAATTTATCTTTTAAAAGATCTTGTTCCCAACATTCAAAACCCACGTTTAACCCCAGTATAAAGTTCAACTCATTTAAACAAGAATGATCTGATATGGAAACTATTTTCCATAGTCAGCGTGCTGCTTCTTTCCTCTGGGTTACCTCCATAATATCCCTGCCACCAGAAGCCCAAAGGAAGCAGCTGTTCTGAATATGTACAAACAAAAGAAGCTGTTACTATAGCAACCATAGAACTCTGTGGGAAAGCTCTCCTTTAATACTGGCCAATCGCTCCTCTCTTCACCCTCCCTCTTTTCCTTTCCTGCACCAGTGTAGACTGCCCTTGGACAAAAAACATGATTGGTGATTTGACTGCACCTGAGGGGGTGGAGCAGGGTGAATGAACACTTCACTTTGCATTTACACTTTGCAAGAGCTGGAAGACTTGCTCCTGGCCAAAGCTTATGAAAGGGCTGCAGAATTGATACTGGACCACCTGCTTGCTTGATTCCCTTGATTCTTCTTTATCCTTCTTAAAAATACTGCTGGTCTCTCACTTTCTACATTGATGAAACAATGTTGTCTCTTTCACTTCTGCTTTTTGTATCAGCTTTTCTCCCATGTCCATGTGCCTGGAGCCCACAAGCATGGCTGAATACCACCTGTAGACTGTTAATTCCACAGTTGCTACTGAAATGTATGAAAGATAAGGACAATTTTGTTTTCAGAGGTAAAGGAGTGGTGCTAGATACTCAAGGTTATCATTGTGTTTCTCCACATGGTTGAAAATGCAGACATATTTTATTAAGATTAACCTAGTTTCAGTAAACCTGTCTAAAGAAAATTTAAGTCATTTCACCTGTTTTAATGTTCCATAAAGTTTTATTTTGATTGATGTATCAAAAATATCTTTAATTTTATATCTCTTTTGGTAGTCAGCTTTCATTTCACTAATTGCTTGTACTTCCAAATTAGTTTTGAGATCAATAATTTAGCTACTTAAAATTGGTTTTTAAGTTAGTAATTTAAAACTGGGAACATATTTTGATATAGATATTATCTGCTAACTATCCTGCTAGCACAAATCATGGCTATCTTGCTAAGACCACTCTATTTATCCCTCATACCACTTAAATATTTTATCTTGGCAAGGAAATGTTGTGGGATATTAGTCTTCTTTAAAGTATAATGTGATCGTTTATAAAAAGACCTACTTTAACCCCACAACATCTTGAAGTACACTTTCTAACTTGGGGCTTAACTCTTAAAATTTGTTTACATGGAAAGTTAAAATATTGAATTTAAAAAGTAATGAAGAAGAAATAGTCTTATCGGTAATTAAATCATATTTTAAAGCTTTATATGTAAAACTATGAAGACAGGTCAATGAAACAAGATAAAAACTCAGATGATCCAGTTATTTGTGAGGTTTTAGTACATGATGAAAGGAGCTTTCCATGTCTGTGGGGAAAAAAAGATGAATTCATTAACAAATGATGTACACCATTTTAGTAATTATCTGAGGAAAAAATGAATGCACATCTTAAATCCTACATCATAATAAATTCCAAAATGGACAGTTGTTAAATGTAAACTGAAACTACAATCATAGTGGAAACTATGAGAAAAATAGGTTCAGAACATTGGAAAATCACTTCATCTATCAAACTGAAAAAAAAAAGCTTATATTTTTGTTCATATTAATGATAAAGGTTTGGGAGCCACATATTCTCCTCCATTGCTAGAAGGAGTATAAATTGGCAAAATTGTATGAAGAACAATTCAGGTATGGCTTTTGAAATTTAAAGTATACATATCCTTTAACTCAGTAATTCACCTTCTAAAAGTGCATCATGCAGGTCCAGTTAGACACATCAAGAATTATAGAAGACATGGTTATTCATTGTACCAAATGATTGGGAATTCTGTTTATACTTCTGAATATGATATGGGTTAAAGATTATTTTACAGTCATGTGATAGAAAAAGAGGCAGCTATTAGTGAAAAAGAGAGATGAGGGGAGAGAGGAGAAACTTTTCATAAGCTCTTTATAAACTAATAGGAAACAATCTCAAAGATCAATTGTTAAAATTGTACAAAGCAAAATAAAGAACTTTGATGTGCTCACCTGAAACTTGCCCCTCAATTTTGAGGCATATCTGGTGTCAACCAAGTATCATTTAATATAGCTATGTGTTTAGTAGTAACTCAACAAATGTTCATTGACACCAAGGATCAGAAATAAACCCATATGCAGCCAACTTGACTGATTTATATCAGGCAGACCAAATGCTAAGTATCTGTTTAAACTTTTTAAGAGTTACTACAATATGCTCCATTTTTTTTTCTTTTACAGTTTCAAAATAGTTAACTTACTTTCTATTTTCCTTGGTATAGACAGCATAAAATGCAAGGTCTCAGTGATAAAATATTGACATGTACACACTACTGCTACATATAAAACAGATAACTAATAAGGACCTACTGTAGAGCCCAAGGAACTTTACTCAATACCTTAAACCTATATGAGAAATGAATCTATAAAGAGTGGTTCTGTGTATAACTGATTCAGTTTGCCGTATACCTGGAGCTAATACAACATTGTAAATCAACCATACTCCAATAAATATCTGTAAAAAAGCAAAACAGATTAGCAATATACGTAAGTCAAATCATTATACTATACACTTTACAAACTATACAGTGATGAGTGTCAATTATATCTCAATAAAATTGGGGAAATTTGCATAAATAAAAGACGTACAGTCATAAACATTTTTTTAAAATACTGTAGAATTGAAACCACAAGGTAGAATTCTCTGATCATTTGTTTTGTAAGTTTGACTAACCTTTTTGATGGGAGCCTGCAGAAAATGCTCTGTTCTAAAGTCTCTTTGGGGCTTCCCTGGTGGGTCAGAGGTTAAAGCGTCTGCCTGCAATGTGGGAGACCTGGGTTCAATCCCTAGGTCGGGAAGATCCCCTGGTGAAGGAAATGGCAACCCACTCCAGTATTCTTGCCTGGAGAATCCCATGGACAGAGGAACCTGGTGGGTTATAGCCCATGAGGTCGTAAAGAGTTGGACACGACTGAGCGACTTCACTTCACTTCACTTCAAAGTCTCTTTGACAAGAGTTGCCAAAACGTGTTTGGACTAAGGAATTTCTAGAGTCCATAAATGTATCTCAGTCATCTGAGGGTTTTTTTTTTTATTTTAGTGATATCTTCCCTCATGTTTTATACAGATTTCAAGCATATGAAATTTAAAAAGTGATTGAATATTTTGTAGAGTTAAATAAGTTGTCTTGATTTAATGAAATGGCACTTTCAGAATTATTTACTGTTTTTAGAGATGGTTTACCTCAATCTGTTTTGGCAATCTCTATTCTAGTTGTATTGTCAGTTAGTTAGTAATATTTATTGTTTTAAAAAAATGTTTATATTCCAGTTTATATAGACCAAAAAAGAATTATTGTTATTTGAAAGCATAATATAAGCTTTATTCATTATTTCATATTCTTTTATACTGAATTTTCTAGTAAATAAATTTCTATGAGGGTAGAAGGGCTTTTTTTTTTATAAAATTGCATCCTAAATTTAATGTTTCCCTGAATTAATTTTTAAAGTAAATAAATAAATGAGGAAATATTTCTTAAAAAAATAGAATTACTAGATACAAGATCAACCTTAGTATATCATTATGTCATGACATATTTTTAGTGCTTTCTAGAAATAAGCCTATCTTTGGAAACTGTTTTCTTTAGATGAAATTCATGAGTTGAATTAAACAAGTAATATTTTTCAAAACAAAAATAATTCTGTATTATCATAAATGAGAAGAATAACAAAGCCAACTAAAATATATAAATAGGAGCCAAGCTTAAAATCAGGTCTGTATTGACTATACATTTTTGTTTCATTGTTGAAAAGCCTGTTGATTTTTTAATCAATTCTGAAATGTGGACTTATTAAAAAATATTTTGACAACAAAGAGGGGTTAGACAGATTTGGAAACTTAGTAAAAGGGATTTCATTTCCCTGCGTGAGACTTTTCTTTTACTAATAATCAGTACTTTCACATATACAAAATACTCTTTTTCTATTTGGATTTTTGTTTTGGATTTTAATTGTGCATATACTTCTGTTTCGTGTTAAGGTACATGCACAAAGTGTGAGTGACTTTGGCTGGTGCTAAAAGTGAACTTCCCCAGTTGATAAGGGGCATCAGTAGTTTCAAGCCTTATGCCCTTGTGTGTCACGTACACACACACACACACACACACACACACACATATTCTTTTTTTTTCTAAGGAAACAGTGGGATAAGGGAAAGTAAACAAAATATAAAGATTTTTTTTAAATAGTCAAAGTGGAGGAAGGGAGGAAAACCATATGAAAAGCAGAGAATTTGTTATAAAAGAAAAAAATATGGAGAATTTTGTCATCATCATGAATTTCACTTATGTGAAATTTATTCACTTACTATGTATTCATTTTCATTATCTATTGGACCAACTCTATGAAAGACAGTACTATGATCACTCTTCACTTGTAGTAACCACATCCTCTGCTATACTCAATAAACATTTTTCTTATGCTTAAAAACACCAGTTGTTAGGAAAACAGTGTGGTGTCAACAAAGTAGGACCTGTCACCTCCAGCCTCTATCAAGAGGGCACTTGAGTACACAGTAAAGCACCTACCATATATAAGCCCTAAAGAATGAAAAAATTGGAAACTTATTAAGAAAAATTATGACAAAGTGAGGGTTAAGTTGTACATACTCAGCCTCTAGAATCTTAGGATTCATTCTTCAACACAGCATCAGAAGTAAACTGATTGGTATTTGAATATTTAGATAGATAACAAGATACATGTGTATGTAGTTGTTGGACTTGTAGACATATAGCAGGATTCAGGTATCACATATTAAAGTTTTGTTTTGTTTTAGATTCTTTTCCCATGTAGGCCATTGCAGAATATTGAGTAGAGTTCCCAGTGCTATAGAGCATGCCCTTACTAGTTATCTATTTTATATATAATAGTGTGTCTATGTCAATCCCGTTCATGTGTGTGTGCTCATGATCCGACCCTTTGTGACTCCATAGACTGTAGCTCACTAGGCTCCTCTGTCTATAGGATTTTCCAGGCAAGAATACTGGAGTGGGTTGCCATTTCCATCTTCAGGGCATCTTCCCAACCCAGGGATCAAACCCGCAACTCTTGCATCTACCTGCATTGTCAGGTGGGTTTTGTTGTTTTTTACCACTGGTGCCACACTTTTATCCCTTGCTGCCCCTCGCTCCCCTTATGCTCTGGTAACCATAAGTTTGCTTTGTACACCTGTAACTCTACTTCTGTTGACTCATTGGAAAAGACCCTGATGCTGGGAGGGACTGGGGGCAGGAGGAGAAGGGGGCGATGGAGGATGAGATGGCTGGATGGCATCACCAACTCGATGGGCATGAGTTTGAGTAAACTCCTGGAGTTGGTGATGGACAGGGAGGCCTGGCGTGCTGGGATTCATGGGGTCGCAGAGAGTTGGACACGACTGAGTGACTGAACTGAACTGAACTGAAAGGAATTTTGACATTTATATCTTCTATTAATTTTCCACTTCCTACACCTTGAATTAAGATCTGTTTAGGCTTTTTTCCTCCTCTTCTACCTGACCCTGAAGAGTAAATTTATTGCTGAATGTTGATATCAGTACCAGGCTAGTCTATTTTTTGCTAGCCTGTATTCTTTTCTTCCCTTTATATTTTTCCCTGGTAACATCAAACTAGATAAAGTCAGTGTAAATATTCTTGGCAGCATCGTGGCGTTTGAATTATTTTTTGAATTTCTATTTATGGTTCTGTTTGATGCTTATATAGTTATGTATGTCTAACAAAAATATAACAGCTTTTAAAAATTATGTTAGCTAGTCAAAATATGTTAACTAGGTTCATGATGCTTCATAACGTGCTAAAATGTTGTGGATTGGGGAAAATAAATTTAAAATTGAAACTGCATCTCCTTAGAGATATTAATGTTTACATTGGGTATATTCATTTAGTTTTTGAAAAATAATTCATAAATTGTTTTTTAGATATCTTTATCCAAGCCTACATTGTTTGTCCCCTGTAAGTTTGGTCCTAGCTGTTGTGCTCATAGTAATTTGTAGAGGGAGTGATTATTTATACCCAGGCATAATCCAAGTGGAATAATCAGTCTGTTTGACCATTTTTTAAAAAGCATTTATGTATTAGTTTACATTTTTAGCAGTTCCTGATGATAACTTAGAATACTTTTGATTGTTTATACTAGAATTTATTGACTTTATTGATGTTTAAATATTTGGGGAAGAACATATAATGTGCTGTTTAATTATAAAAGATTACAAAGGAAGGCAAATGGTGAAAAATATTCCCTTGGAAAGGATTTTATTCTTAATATCTGATATTTTCTTCTTAGTTTCTGATATAAAATATTACTGTTTTGTGGCTTAAATTTTTAGTCACACTAGCTGTAAAATCAAAGCATCACTGGTTCTTATATATGTTGATGCTTTTCTTTTATAAAATGAAACTTTCTGGTATACCATGTTGATTTTCCAGTTCCTGGCTTATAATTCTCTGACTTCTGTTTTGCATGAAGCCTTCAGGAATTTTATAGTCATGTAATATATTATTGAATAATATTCACCCACTTCTGATATGGAAAATATAGCAAATGAAAAGATAAGTATCTGGGAGGGAAGGCACTAGAAAGAAAAAAGGTTACAAACACTGTCTACTGGTATAAAATCTTTCCTTAAGGCAGAGATACTCCCTTATCCCCCAACACACACACACACCTAAGGCACCTTGATTATCCTCTCCTTGATTCACTGTGGTACTTGCCATATTTCCTGCACATCTCTCTGATAAAGACAAAGAAGCAAAATTACCTCCAGAGATTATTAGAGTAGTTGACACACGGTTGACATACAGTGAAGTCAAAGTCACTTGGTCGTGTCTGACTCTTTGTGACCCCATGGACTGTACAGTCCATGGAATTCTCCAGGTCAGAATACTGGAAGGGGTAGCCTTTCCCTTCCCCAGGGGACCTTCCCAACCCAGGGATCGAACCCAGGTCTCCCGCATTGCAGGCAGATTCTTTACCAGCTAAACCACAAGGGAAGCCCAGTTGACACACAGTAGATCCTGAATAAACCTGTAGTAAATGAGGGAACCAGCAAGCACTAGTAGTATAAAACACTCCTGCTGCAAATGCTTTCCTTCAGGTTATTTTTTCCCCCGAGTGATTGACCTATCTCGGGCAAAATCGCCTGCCCTCTGATGTCCCTTGTCATTCATTTATTTTAACTGCTCCTTAATATCTCCTTTATTTCTCCTGCCTCATTAAGTTGAATGTTTATTCTCTGTTGAGACATAAAGCTCTGACTACTGTATTTCCTACCAATTTTGAAATTTTTCTGATTAAATATCAACATGGTGATAGAGACTAGAAAGGAGAGTACTGTATAACTTGCAGTGAGTAACTTGCAGTTTTAAATAATAAAATCAATAGTGTTGATTTTAGATGCTGTCTACAATGAACAAACTATATCTACTTGGCTAAATATAGATACAAGACTTTAAACTAGTGACCAGTTGAGTGTTTAAAAAGTGACTCAGAAATAAAATTTTTGGTGTTTATTGAGTACTCAGAATGCTGCTCAGTGAACTATGCTCACTGTCTTAAAGGAGTATATATTATCTTATAAAAACCGATTTGTATAATTCAGACAAAGTTATAGAAGTTTAAAGAAATGTGTCAATTGAAGGGGACTTGGGGATATGGTTCCTGAACTACATTTAGAAAGACAGATAAAAAATTGGACAGAAGAAAGAATTATAGTAGCAGTGATAGATCTTATCATCTTTATTCTATCCATCATATAATAAAATGCTTTCAAGGTGTCATTATAAATCTGTTATTTTAATAGCTTAATGTCCTTCTTTCCTCTCAGTCAAGTTGAAAAAACTGCTGAAATAATAGTTTCTTAAATGCATAGAATATATTGACTACTTATTCTGGATAAAACACAGATTAAAAATCATATCTCCCATGCTTAACTCTTTACAGTTTTCCTAGAATGTTCACATTAATTACATAATTTTGATCTCACAATTTTATGAAGTGGTCAGTCCAGGAGTTACTATATTTACTGTGGAAACAATGAGTGGGAGGCACAGAGATACTATGGCTAAAATCCAACTCTGGCAGCTCTGGTAAGCTTTCTTCAAATTCATAGAAAGGAGCCCAAACTTTCAAAAGGATGTAAAAACACACACACTTGGGACATCACAATAAATTCTGAATGAACTATATGTACAATAGGTTTAGTATTGAGAGGAAGTCTTTCAGTCTGTACCATGGAATGGGCTCTGTTGATTCCTCTGCTAATTAGATCAGAGTGAATCTAAAAGCCATGCCCTTCCACCTCACTCCTCCAAAAGGTATAACACTTCCCTGCATACACCTCCCAATTTACCCCTGCCCCCCATCCTCAGCTTCCTTCTTCAACAAGATCTTCATTAACTCGAGTAATTTGCTTGAGTTTACATGAGGTATTACAATGAGGACTCATTTACGTATATATTAATTCATGATATCTTTGAAAGAAATCATATACCGTATAGGGGAAAAGAACAAAGAACCTAGGAAGTGAGGAAAGTCTTATCCCTGGAAAGTAAAATGCCTAGATTGGGAAACCAGTGGGGGAGAGAGTAAGATCTAAAGAAGACAGAAGGATGCAGAAAGGACGGGGCCTTGCTGCCCTTGGAGGGGGGCAGAGAACCACTGGATCTGGCCTCCCAAAGCCTGTATCCATCACTAAGGAATGAACCTTTATGCTCCCTTTCCTTGGAATATCAGAAACCCTGCTCAAACTAGCTTACAGGGGGAAAAAATGAAATTTATTGAAAGAATTTGAGATTCTGTCAAAATGAAAGAATGTTTAAATAGGAGGAGGGGCAGAGGCTGGACAGCTGATATAGCCGTAACTCAGAAGCCATTGGAATCACAGGCTTAAATGCCACCAGACAGTCTTGTGTGATTCCTCTGTGATGTGTGTCATGTTCTCACTGGGTTTCATTCATCCTGCTGCCCGGAAAGGAATGTACTTTTGAAAGTGGCCAGATTGAGGTCAGACTGCCTGACCTCAAACACCAGACACTCATTTGTACTAAGACTTGGGTAACAACTCTAATCTATAGTTTCCTCACCTATAAAATGTGGTGACTAATGTAGGGTTGTTCAGATGAGTTGCTCAGTCCTGTCCGACTCTTTGCGACCCCATGGACTGCAGCACGCCAGCCCTCCCTGTGTGTCACCAACTCCCAGAGTTTACTCAGACTCATGTCCATTGAATAGGTGGTGCCATCCAACCATCTCATCCTCTGTCATCCCCTTCTCCTCCCACCTTCAACCTTTCCCAGCATCAGGGTCTTTTCCAATGAGTCAGTTCTTTGCATCAGTTGGCCAAAGTATTGGAGTTTCAGCTTCAGCATCAGTCCTTCCAATGAATATTCAGGACTGATTTTCTTTAGGATGGACTGGTTGGACCTCCTTGCAGTCCAAGGGACTCTCAAGAATCTTCTCCAACACCACAGTTCAAAAGCATCAATTCTTGGGCACTCAGCTTTCTTTATAGTTCAACTCTCACGTCCATACATGACTACTGGAAGAAACATAGCTTTTACTAGATGGGTTTTGTTGGCAAAGTAATGTCTCTGCTTTTTAATATGCTGTCTGGGTTGGTCAGCTTTTCTTCCAAGGAACAAGCATCTTTTAATTTCATGGCTACAGTTACCATCTGCAGTGATTTTGGAGCCCTTCCCCCCCAAAAAAAAATAAAGTCTCTCACCCCATGAATAGTATGAACAGTATGAAAAGGGTTGTTGTAAAACATTTTAAATGTTCAGTAGAGTGTTTAAACCCAACAAGTATCAACTGTTTTTGTTATTCTTGAAGCTGATGTTTTTTTCTTTGGGAACTCACTTCTCACAGTGCTGTTGCCTGAGAGAGACAATCTCTTTTCTAGGTTCTGGATTGAAAACAGCTTGAGAAAGTCACCAGTTAGTCATATGTTCAGGCTGTAAGGATATAGGGACTTTGGGACTAACCAAGTTTGAATTCAGAAGAGGAGGAATATTTCTAGAAAAGAGATGGGAGTGATGCTGAGCTGATCAATAAATTAATTCTCACCTCAGATCAATATTAACAATATCTATCCTAAATCTATACAAAATTTCCCTTCAACTAAACTTGCTTGAGTAGGTCTCTAAATGAATCCCTGGTATAGATATTGATGTAAATATAGATATAAAAATAAATGAAGACAAAAGAAAAAAAAAGTAAATGACAGATAGAGACATCAATTTAATAAATATTTCATGTCAAAAGATTGTTTTCATTGAAAGAAAATAACTATTTTTGTTATAATGTATCAATCTGATTCTTGTATAGAGAACTTTTAGAATGCATTGAAAATCACTAATTAGAAACTTAGAAATCTCTGCCAAGCAACTAGAATAACATCTAAATCATCTAAATAATACTCAGCTGATGTTCTACGTGTAAATAATGTATTGTTCATAACTGAAAGAATAACACTGTGTACTGATCTTTCTAAGAAAGTATTATTGCATGCATGTCCAAAGACATTTTAAGTGTGCTGTACAAAAAAATACCATATTTATGCATTCAATAAAGTATACACTTAAAAAGGAAATCCTTGTTAAGCAAATGCTGCAATGAAAAAAATGCAATGAAATAAAATGTTGAAGCTGAGCTTATTTGTATGCATACCAGACACTTAACATTTCTGGTATAATTAGCTTTTAAAGACAAGTGGTTCACTACTTTTGATCACATTAAGAATGCTAGTATATGTATGATCAGAAGAAACCATTTAAGGAACCAAAGGAAGTTTCTTAAATTAATATCACTTAGTCCCAATGCAAAATTTATACTCTTTTTCAATTTTAAAGGTAACAAGTGATTGTACCTTTCTAACCTGTGTGTCACTGGCTTTAAGGGGATGCAGAATTATCACAAATTCATTTGAGGAATGAGTATTATCTGAAGATTGAATAAAATGTCTTGCATACATGTGTATTCTTTCTAAAATAAGGAGCAATTGTTGACTGATAAAATATAAATTAATTGCTGAATAATTATTTTGTAGTATCTCTCTAGTGTGTGTGTGTGTGTATATATATATATATATATACACACATATATATACATATATATACACATATACATATATATATATAAAACAAAGTATTATTTGTGAGCCTGAGACATTTTAAAAATTATGTAAAGTTATTCTTAAATTGGAGTAAGGTTTGAAACTCCTGCTTTAGAATCTCACTGAAATGTGTCATATTTCTAAACTGTTGAAAATAAATAAATGTCTGTCTAACATAATAAATGATATTAGTTTATAGCATTAAGAAATTATCTGCTGCCTGCCAAAGTTAATATTGTGAAAATATGAGAACTCTTTCCACTTAAGCTGTTTGATTTTTTTCCTATTTTCAGTAAACACGGTGCACACAAAGCAACACATTGATTCTTCAGGTCTTTGTATCTTTTGAATGGTTTACTAGTGGAGCACACTGATGCCTAATTCGGTAATCTTAGTAGCAAAGATGAGAACAGGTAATGGAAACAAATACTGGTTATCATCTGGAAAGTACATACTGATATGTTTGTAACAGGCTTAAATTATTTCCAGTCTCTGGTTTTAAGAATTCTAAGTTGTTTTCTCTGCTTTTTTTTCTTTTCTTATCCCCCTTTCCCCCTCTTCCCTTCTTCCTTTGCCCCTTCTCTCTCTCTCCTTTTCTTCCTTTCTTTCTTATGTTTGGTCCTTAATCTAGTCAAACCTGGCTTGCGATTTCATTTCAGCCCATGCATGTGAAAGAGCAATCATTTTAATTCACTCTCCTCTTCTTTGTTGTAGAGATCCTAGGGTTTACATAGGCTGAGAAAATGGGTTGAGAAGCTGTGACTGGTTGATGTATTATGGTCACCACTGAAGATGTACCTTGACTTAGCCTGGGGATCTACTTAAAAGATGGCATTTCTACTGTCAACTTGACACTCTCAGTGCCACACCAGGCAGTTCTCCCCAGGTTCTAGCAACATTCATGCAACACAAGGGATGCCCACTTCCTAAGATGTGCGGCTGAGGCTCGGTTGCTGGTCTTCACCATTACAGAAAAGACACTATTTCAGTTCTCTGTCTCGGGAAACTTCCCTTTCTGTTCCCAAGGCTCTAGTCAGTCACTTCTTTATATAGGCAAAAACAGTTGAATAATGCCTTCAAAGAGCTACATTTTCAAAAACAAAGAACTGTTGTTCCTGGAGGTAAAAGATGCTCAGATCCAATCCTTTTGTACATATCTGGGAAAGTGGGAAAATGCCTGTCCTTCTCTCTTGAAGAGACAAAAATTTCTTAGATCATTCAACAAGGACTTTTTTTGAATCAGTCTGCTACACAATATTTGAATATTCATCATGTCATCCTTTGCTTCCTTAAATATTTATCTATTTTTCCTTTGTATTTTTTTGGCCTCAAAATGGATTCATAAGGTACCCCTGTATTTCCTCCTGGGCATACCAAATCAAGAGAGTTCAAAGTTTAGCTGAAAGACAATAGAGTTATTGTTGCTTGCTTGCTTTCAGTTTTTGTTGAAAATCCTGTAAATTGACTCATGTTTAAGCATATAGGATGAGTCTAAAGGGGGCTTCAATGGTAAAGCCTTTAGTGTAGAAAACGTTCCTTCTAAATGTAATGCTTTATCAGTCACTTGCATATATTTTGGTGTCTAAAGGATTAACACAGCTATAGAAATATTATTTTTAGAGCAACTAAAATTAAGTTACTACCTAAAGCTAAGAAGTTTTCTAATAGCTTTTGGCTTGCTGGTTACATCAAAAGTAATTTTTTTTTTTTCAGTTTGCTAAGGGCTTCCCAGGTGACGCTAGTGGGAAAGAATCCACCTGCAATGCAGGAGACACAGGAGATGTGGGTTCAATCCCTGGGTCGAGAAGATCCCCTGGAGGAGGGCATGGCAACCTACTCCAATATTCTTGCCTGGAGAATCTGATGGACAGAGGAGCCTGGTGGGCTACAGTCCATGGGGTCACAAAGAGTCAGACACGACTAAAGCGACTTATCATGCATGAACAATATATCCTCTAATACCAATATAACCTTGATGCTCATACTAGATCCTGCTCAGTCTTTAATGTCTATTCATGAGCTCGCACAGGGAAAGAAATGTGGTCTTGATCAGATTACTGATAAAATGATATGGCTTTATTGTTAAAATTTAAATCTAGCACAAAATTGCCTGATTTTCCCGACTTTCTCTTATCTCAAGGTATATGTCCCACATTTCCTAGAACAAACCATGAAACATCCATTTGTTTATTCAACAAATATTTACTCAGGTCTTACTATGTTCACTTCACTTACTATGTTTCAGGCACAATGGGTCTCATGGAAATAAGAGACAAAGGATAGATTTTTGTCTCTTTTCTCTCAGTGTTAGCAGACAAGAAATTTACACATATCCTTTCTCCTTGTAGTCTTTCTCATTGTAGTGACTCAAGCTTTGGTTCTGACCAAGTATGGTGAACTCCCTGAGATAAGGACATCTTGATAGTGTGTAGTACTAACTCATGTGGACTGAATGGCTGAGTCCTTGAAAACATAGCACTCAATGGCAGTGTGTCTGATATGTGTGCAAAATAATTGGAGAAATTGTGTCACTTGACAATTGTCCCAACAAACAGTCTTCAGCTGCTATTTACACTAGAGATAGATTCCCTCCTTACCATCTTTTAGAAATCTAAGGTCTGATTCCAGAACACGGGGTGGTGGGGGATGCAGGGGAGGGAATGCAATCCTTTCACCTCAGTCTTTGTTAAAAGTGAAAGTGAAAGTTGCCCAGTTATGTCCGACTCTTTGTGACCCCATGGACTCTAGAGTCCATGGAATTCTCCAGGCCAGAATATTGGACTGGGTAGCCATTCCCTTCTCCAGGGGATCTTCCTGATCCAGGGATCGGACGTGGGTCTCCCACATTGCAGGCAGAAATACTTTAACAGCTGAGCTACCAGGGAAGATTAAAAATACTAAAATGGGCAGCCTATCCCTTCTCCAGTAGATCTTCCCAACTCAGGAATGGCACTGGGATCTCCTGCATTGCAGTCAGAATCTTTACCAGCTGAGCTATCTCTGTAGCATGTTTGTTAGCTTAGAAGTAATCTGTGCACTGCAGTCCCTTTATTTAGAAATTCTGGTAACTTCGATAACTTTGTGGTTAAAACCTGCTAGAAATACACATTTTGGTGGAGAAAGGCAGCTAACTCTTTAGACGTTTTAGAAAGATTTTATTTTGTATTTCTCACTAGATTTAAATTCTAGCAATAAAGCTATACCATTTCATCAGTAGTCTGATCAAGACTGCACTTTTGGAAAGGCAAAAATGCATTAAATAGACTAATTGGGGAACCTGAAGGGTATTCATTAAAATCAGCTGCCTTTTCAATACATGTTGAGAGATTTTTCTGGGAGCCTTTCTTTCAAATGATACTATTTCAATCATGCCTAACATTTAAATCTCTAAACACTGATATTCCCATTTTAATTTTAGCTGGCACCAGAAGGAAATGGTAAAACAGCAGATGATTACCTCGGTAATTTATTCCACATTTTCTAACAGCTTTACGGTTTCAAATAAAAAATAATAATCTAAAAATGAAAAATACAGAACTAAAATGAAACATAGAAAATATTCTTAAACTAAGAGATTTTTCCCCCCTCATATGCTCCCAAATGGTGAAAAATAAATTCCACAGTGAAATGTAAACAGGACCTAATTTTACCACTGGTTTTGTTTTGATGACTAACTTGGATTTTTCTTAAAAGTAGTATAGATTCAAGCCTGATTAATTTAAATTTTAGGATTATTTAGCTAAAGGATTAGCTGGTATTTTTTAAATTTGCATTTCTATGATCAAATCCCATTTTAGAAACACCCTATATACAAATTGTTCTTTTAAACAAGTCCTCTAAATATTTTGATTTAGTTAAGAGTTCTAATTGAAAGGAACAGAGATGAGATTTTTCCTCAGATGTGATAGAAAAAAGCCTGAAGTGGAACAAGCACTTCAGCAACAAGCACTTATTGAGAGTCTAATATACACAGGATTTGTCCTAGGCTCTGGGAGCAGCAATGAACAAATGGGCTAGGTATTTGCTCTCACATCATTTACATTCAAACCTATCTTACTCCAGTTGGAACTTTGGCAAGTCTTTCTACCACTTGTGGCTGTTCTTGTAAATAAAACTAGTGTCCCATTAAGTTTATATTCTTGAAATTTTGATTTAAAGGAAGATATACAAAATTCCATCAGTCTTTTGAAGTCTGCTGAATAATCAAACTAATATTTCTTTTAATGTGTGTTTTAGAACTCATTTATGATGATGAATTTATGAAAACTCAGAATTATTTCAGTTAATATAATTAGACTAGAACATGGGCCTTAAGATAAAGTGTGAAACATTAAATTTAAAAATATCACTTGCTTCTCTTGACTACTTCTCTTAACTTTGAATTAATATTAAGGTTAATGTAAATAGGTTACTATTAAGGTTGCAATTTACTTTGCAACAATAAGGCAGTTATAAATATGACTATTCTGGTTGTAGTACACTCTACCTTCAGATTTCTTTAAAATTGTCATTTAGATTTGCCTCATAATTAGTGTTTCATGTCATAACATAAATAGTGTGGTAAAGATTTTCTTAAGTCAATAATGAAATGATAATATGTTTGGATGTGTCTGCCAGCAGATTGAAATTTTTGTCATTACATCTTAAGGTAGAGATATTGTATCTCTTTCATGTGTTTTGCTGGAAGCTGTTCACTCTGATCATCTCAAGGTTCAAATCTCCACTCACACAGTATCACGCAAGGATTCTAACTAAATACTCCTGTGAAAAACTATATTAAATTACATTAAATAAAGCAGATTGATAGAATTGGGGAACTTTATTATGTAATAAACATGTATTTAAGCATCAACTGTGTAGGAAATAGCCATCAACTATATAGGAAATATCCTTTGTTCAAAAGAAAATTGATTTTTTTTTGTTGAGTATAATTTTTGTTGCTATTTTTCTGTAGAAAAAAATGACAGAATGCTAGACAGAGATAAACAGGAAGAATGTTGCAAAGTATGAAACTTCTTTCTGTTCAGACAGGTATGTGGCAGTCATTAGGTGGAGAGTGGTGTTTCTCACTCAATGGGGACCTTGGTGGCCAGGTAATTCACATATTTAATTTGGGTCAATATGAGGTCCTTGCAGAGTGATTCCTATTCTTTGTACTTTACCAAAGCTGTGCTCAAAAGTTCCCAAAATTTTGCTCTATGTTGAATCCAATGGCTTCTTCATAGCTTTTTTTTTTTGTCTTCACATTTTATTCATTTGTGTTGGAAGGGATTGTATTCTCTGGGCTTTCACTCTTCTCAATATCTTCTTTTCCAGCTGCTCTTCCTCTAACTATCTCTTAAGTCTCCCTCTAATCTTAAAAATAAATTTCCCAAGATTCTGCCCTTAGACTTAACTCTTCTGGTCTCATTATTTCAGTAATTACACCTGTTATAGAATTTATAAATTTACAGACCCAGTCCTGATTTCTTGGACATCTCTAAATGGAAACCTTATCCACACCTCAACCTCTCAGTGATTAAAATGCACTGTTTTATTTTTTATCATTTTCTTCTCAACATTTTTCTTATCCATCTGTTAATTTCACCTCTGCTAGTAATGTTGATCCTTTAATACTTTCCTTACCTTCCTTACCCCTCCTTATGAATTCACTTAAATGGTTTTAGAATATGATATTATAATATGTAAATATATGTTTCTTAATAATTTGTTAAGTTAGATCAAAGATGATGAGTATGAATAGTTGTTTGAGCTATTTACAACATTGTAGTTGATATGAAACTATCTTTACTTTCTATTGATAACAAAGTTGAAGAATTTTTAACGGTGTTGTGGTCAAATTTTCCCCTCCATGGGCTACCTGAATCACAGGTAAAAATCCTTTGTCTCGGAACTTCAAAGTATGATCCTGCTTGAACACAGAGAAATTAGGCAGGTGATTTCTGCTTAATTATTCTAACCTGATGTTTTCAGCTGAAAAGTGGCTTGTTAAAAAGTTGAGAAGGAAACCATTAAACAAACATAAGGAGGACTTTAGATGATTTGTTTTTTGAAAGATGGGAAGCAAACATTTATGAACAAGTGTTATCTTCTTCTGGAAATCTGTCTCTGTGTTCTCCATGGTCCTGGATAGTTACATTGTTTGGTGTCCTTAGAGAGGTTTTTGATTTTGTTGTAGCATTAAAATATTATTAGTTACTGCTGGAAATGCAGTTGGTTATATAAGAACTTTCTTTTTAATAATTTTGAGAAAATGTTTTATTGTAATGGATTATTTTATGACTGGTCTCCATCTTGGGTAAATCAGTTACCTAGAACAAATTTTTATTGACTTACACTGTAGAAAAGCATCACTGACTCAATGAAATGAGTTTGAGCAATTCTGGGAGGTGGTGAAGGACAGGGAAGCCTGGTGTGCTGCTGTCCATGGAGTCACAAAGCGTTGAACACAACTGAGCGACTGAACAACTATAGAAAGGGCTTCCCAGAGGGCTCAGTGGGAAACCTGCCAATGCAGGAGACACACGGGATGCAGGTTTGATCCCTGGGTTGGGAAAATCCCCTGGAGGAGGATATGGCAACCCACTCCAGTATTCTTGCCTGGGAAATCCCATGGACAGAGGAGTCTGGCAGGCTGCAGTCCATGGAGTCGTAAGGAGTTGGACACAGTTGAGCACACGTAGAGGCGTGCACTGTAGAAAATGGGCAAGAAGGAAACAAGAAAAGCTAATGTGGGATTTAATATAAACAGGAAAACCTAAATTGCTTTTCTAATTTATTTTGCTTATCTCTTTTATATATCATTCTTGTAGAACATTAAATGACAATATAATACTTTGGTGAAAAGTAGTTTATCTGTATAAAGAGTATCATGAATTTCCATTTCCATTTTAATTCATTTTTTTGGAAACTATGTATGCTTCCCTCTTAAAAGTACGGTTAAATATAATGTTGCACAGGATAAGAAATTCAAGACTTTCAGAATCAGAAGGGCCAGAGTGTCACACCAGTGGATACTGTTCTGAGACCTTAATATTCTGGTAGTAGAAGAATCTTGGGGGCAGAGTCATGTGATCAGGAAATAACTGGTTGTTGATGTTGTTGTTGTCTTGATTTTTAATTTGTTTTAATTGGCCTTGAAGTTGAATATAAGTGAATTAGGTTCTTCAAAGGAAAGGAAAACACTAAACCAGTTAAAATTTTTAATTTTAAAATATGCATTTATTAAGTATAATAGAAGGAGGTATAGATTTTCATGAGATTCTTTCCGAGTTGGCACATTTTCTATAAAAATATTGGGAGGCATAACTTTTTTTTCCCTTCTTGATCCCATGCATGAGAACTTGAGCAAAAGTAATTCCAAGGTGACACATTCTTCCATACACCAGCAAAACCTAAGTCAAACAAAATGGAAGTGCTGCTGAAAATTATGTAGAGCAGACTATTCTACAGTGTTAAATGTATCTATTAACTTGCCTTTTAACTTTTATAAATAACTTAATGTACTCTTGTACCTCTAAATTATCTCTGTTATAGATATTCATATAAATTCATTCATTAAATATGACCTTAACTTGGAAAATATTGTATAAACTATGCTAATTCTCTTGGATACAGTTTGAGTTATATTATTTTCTGAACTCTATAACTTATTTTATTCATTTTTGCATAAAGTGTATCTAATATTAGTAGCATTTTATTCATTTTTGAGCCTATCTGGAATTGCTATCTTATCATTTCTTTTACTACATAAGCTAAAGTTTATCCATTATTTGTTTGCTTACATGTTTTCTTTTCCTCTGTGAGTTTAAAAATGCAGTTCCAAGACACCCTCTGTGCCATCTGTGTATTGCCATCCAAAACACAGCAAGATTGCGGTTCTTTCCCGATCCCATTCCACTGTCAACTTCTTCCTGTGGCACCATTGCCTTGAAGCTGACACCCCAGGGTATTTTGTTGACTCCCTGGCTTTGCAAAACCTGATTTACCATTACTAATAATTTTAGAGTTTTCATCGTTATCTCCTCTATGTTAATAGGTTGAATCCAGATTTGTCATTCCTTTTAATTAATCTGATTAACCTTCCTAGGCTCACATAAATCCCCAGTGTAAGTTTCTTGTTTGAAACTAGAGAAGCCCCAGTTTGAAGGTCTTTCCAGGTCATCAGTAGGATAAAATTAAGTTGACTCACTAAAAAGATTTGCTCATTCCTATCACAGCATTTTTTTCTTTATACCTTTAAACTCTACTCAGCTCTCAGCAGGAATGTTCTCTTCCCTTCATTCAGTCCTTATTATCATCTTATACTCGAATTATTTCTGTGCTATGCAGTTCTTCAGCACCCACAGAAACCCACTGTATTCTACCAATTTGTTCTATGAGATATATTGCTTTTGGGTATTTTCTGTCATGTTTAGTCTACATATGTACTTCTTGCCCACAGCTTCTAATGTCTTGGAGGTTGTCTGACTTGAGGGTTGGCTGACTCCTTCATAGTTTTGCTCAAATGTCAGCTTTTTAAAAAGGCTTAATATTTCTAATGCTATTTGCTACTCACCCCTCTTCTCACCCAGGGTGCCCACATTCCTGACTCCCTTAGCCTGCTGAATGTTTTACATTTGACTTGTCACATTCCACAATACATTGTAAAGTTTGCTTATATTTTTATTATGAAGTTGTCTAAAGTCTGCCTTTATCATTAGAAGATAAATACCCCAAGACAGAGATTTTTATTTTGTTCACTAATATATCCCACAAAGTTAGAAGAGTAGTGAATATAATAATATGTGATCCAGAAATAGTTGTAGAATGGATAGATAATGTCAGTCTTCTACAGCATGTCCTGTTGTCATGCTGCTTAGGATTTAGTGCAGTGCGTTTCCAAAAAGGTAGTTAAATTTAAGTTGGATAGATATACAGTCAGAGAAGAAGGAGGAGGGTGAGAAGAAAGAGCAGAGGAAAGGAGATAAAAACAGGGAGAAATAAAGGAAAAGAAAAGAAAATTAATGCCTTTTGACTTTAAATCTTGCTTTGTTAGTATCATATGTCCTTGGTTCACAGTCATAGGTTCATAATTTCAATAGTTTTTTGAAAGTTGTGCAAAAAGCATTTAGCCACTTCTATACTACTACCAATCCATCCTAAAGGAGATCAGTCCTGGGTGTTCACTGGAAGGACTGATGCTGAAGCTGAAACTCCAATACTTTGACCACCTCATGCGAAGAGTTGACTCATTGGAAAAGACCCTGATAGTGGGAGGGGTTGGGGGCAGGAGGAGAAGGGGATGACAGAGGACGAGATGGCTGGATGGCATCACCGACTCGATGGACATGAGTCTGAGTAAACTCCGGGAGTTGGTGAGGAACAGGGAGGCCTGGCGTGCTGCAATTCATGGGGTTGCAAAGAGTCGGACACGACTGAGCGACTGAACTGAACTGAACTGAACTGAACTGATACTACTGCTAGACAGTGATTCCATTTTGATTGTCAAGATCAAATTTGAGAAGGAAAACAAAATTATAAGAGAGAGATAAAGAAGATGCCTGTCTAACTAGCCATATCACCTAAATCACTGGGACTATGTAATACATTTAGACAACCCTTATGCATAAAGAATGTGCTATTTTCCTTTTATCATCAATGTGTTGGCATAGGTATTCAGTATTTCACATACACATAATAGGATGGTTCATTAAACAGCTTGACAAGGCTGGAAAATGAGAAGTTAAATGAATCTGGTGAAGAGCATAAAAATCTAGTATAATTCATCTCGACAAAAGGACTGTTGTTCTGGAAAATCTAATCTGGGTGTCACTGGGTAGCATATAGAATTTAAAACCTACACTGATGGCACTCAAGACACATTTCACAGAAGCCATAACAGTACTATGGCATGAGGAATCTTATAATGTGTTCTGAGTGGTGGTGTTCTGGTGATTTCCCTGATGGTCTTGAAATACTAAGGCCACAAGGGCGTTTGCATTTCCTTTGTGCAAGTCTATACATACTGTGTTTAGTGTCTTTTGAAGACTTTTCAGAGTAAAATGATTTTATTGATGTCCAAAGGTTATCAATTCAACATCTACTATTTGCTCTGACTTTCAGACAACCACACCAACCACACTCTCTACACTACAAAAGAGCTATCAAGAAAAGTATGAATGAAAAGTCAGAATGAGTGTTTGTTCATAGGAACGAGAGATACGTGATATAAATCACTCCATCATTTTACTGAGCCAATGTAGGATGCACTATAAGTAGTTCTTAAGAGCTATTACGTAATAACACATTGCCCTTTTCAAAAAAATGATTTATGTGAATAGTGGGTGCATTTAAATATCAAGAATCCAGTTCTACACTGGCAGTTACAAACATAAACCTGGTTAGGTGTGGTAGCTTTCTGCCATGTTAGTGCGCTCTGTTTTCTGAGAAGTCAGTGCAGCTGGTAGAGTGACTTCAATTAACAAGCCACACTACCATCTTGAAGTAGCCTGTTGGATGAGATATTGAGTTCGGTTCTGCCCACTTATTTGTTGTCACTCCACAAAATCCCAGCTGTACACCCACAGCCGATTAGAATATACAAATAAAACTTCTAAAATAGTCAACAAAAAAGCAATAAAAATACAAGCACTTTGCTCTCAGCTATGAACAGTAGAGAATATGTACTTGCTTTTGAAGACTATTGGGAATAATTCCCAGGAGCTGAGTTACTGACTTCTGTCTTTGTCAGTGCTGATACATAAAAAGTTCTTAATGTTTTATTGTAATTAATTTTTTTTTTTACTTTCATCACTGTTAAACCCTCAGAATCTAACCCTCATTTAGATAAAGCTCTTTTTTAAGATTCACAGTTTTCTTACTCATTCAATTGCTATTCCCACCAGATGGCTTTTTTGCTATCTTATGTTTAAAACTTTTTTCTTATCACTTCATCTCCCTCCTCCTCCATGCAATGGAATACTCACTCAGTCAGTGATACCCTGAAGTTAAAGTTTAAAACTCAGAAAATAAATGCATTAAGATTTTGTAGACAGTTTTATATCTTTATTCAATAAAAAGATTAAGAATTTTTGTATTTCTTTTGCTTTTTGCTACTTTGCTTTTATGATTGCTTCCTTATGGGCAGAATTATTATTAATGGTTGATGACTGGATCATCTGGAACTTCATGATAATCCAAGAAAGATGAAGAAGAGAGTCTTTTTTTTTTTTCATTTCTTTTTCTGTGCTATTTTGAGAAGCTTCATAGGTAACTTCAAGTGTTTAATGTTTAAAATGTTGTCTTTTGAATGTCCTATGTTAATTATCTATGCTGTCCCGATATATAATCTGTAGAATTATTGGTGAGTGAAGATTATTTACTAAAATCTGATCCATATTGACTGTGTGGATTTATTAATATTTTACCTGATTTCTGATTTACATACTAGCTTTAGGCTTATAGCAAGTTTTATTTAAGTTTTAAGACCTTGGTGATTTCATGAAATTGGAGTTTTGAACAAATCTGGGCTGAATTTCAAGTTTGATTTATTACTTCAGGCAGAAACCATGTAAAGTTTGGCAGTGTGAGATGAGTTTTGAGTTTAAGTTTTCTGGTTCATTTAAACCTGGATCTCAAAGAAATCCTCAAGGGATAAGAACCCACAGGAACTGAAGCCACATTCACTATAAATATTTTCAAGATAAAAATACTTTCTGACCTCTAACTCAAATTCTTTTTTATATATTAACACTTATAACGTTACTGTCCAAAGCAGTCACATTTTTATAGGCTAAGGTGACAAATTACTACTTGAAGACCATGAATTGACTGTAGCATTATTAAGAACGGTTTGGCTGAAATGCAAAATTAGTGAGAGTTTTGCAGTTACTAAATGCCTTTTTCCAACAATATTAACTCCCATATTTATATTGCACTTCTAGCTTGAAAAATCTGAAAACTAAAATATCATAGGAAAGGGAAGTTGAAGAGAAATCATTGCTATGTACCCGTTTTAAAAGATACCCAGTTGTAAGAATTAGAACAATAGTCCTTTAACTTAGAATATATCAAGCTCAGGAGTTTTGTCTTGAAAGTTATACATACATCAAAAACAATGGTTTTTCTAAAGTTTCATCAGCTCCAAGCATCAATGTGTTAACTGAGCTGGGAGGCAGTAGAATTTGACTTCTGAAGAAAAAAATTATTGATATAATACACTTAAATGTTTCTTAATACCTTTTTTATAAATAAAGGAAATGAGATAAAATCAGAAAGCTTTAAAGAAAAAAACTCAGAAAAAAGCAATTGCAAAGAAGTTTTATCTAGTGCATGCTTAGAATAAAAATATTTATTATCATTTGCTGTTTGTTTTGGTCTTTTTGAATTGTGATTAAACAAATATCCTTTAGAAGTAGGAAATAAAATACTGTTATGTATGATTTTATTCCATGTTTAATGTTCCTTTAGGAAATATCTTCTGTGAGAAATGTAACTTTTTCAGGGAATATATTTTTACGGGAGTAGTATACTTACTATTTCCTAAGGTGAATTTTTATTGAAATTACTTGGTAAGACTCTTATTTTCAAACTAAAGGAAAAATCTCAATTAGGAAGTTTAACCTCAGTCAGATGTCTCATCTAATATTCTTGATCATTCATACTAGACTCTAGATTTTTTTTTTTAAGGCTTTAGGTAATGACATACAATTCATATGAAAAGTATGTCACTACCTAAAGCCGTTAAAAAAAAAGGAAAAAGAAAGCTGAGCGCTGAAGAATTGATGCTTTGAACTGTGGTGTTGGAGAAGACTCTTGAGAGTCCCTTGGACTGCAAGGAGATCCAACCAGTCCATCCTAAAGGAGATCAGTCCTGGGTGTTCATTGGAAGGACTGATGCTGAAGCTGAAATTCCAATACTTTGGCCACATGATGCGAAGAGCTGACTCATTGAAAAAGAGGCTGATGCTGGGAAAGATTGAAGGCAGGAGGAGAAGGGGATGACAAAGGATGAGATGGTTGGATGGCATCACCGACTCAATGGACATGAGTTTGGGTAAACTCCAGGAGTTGGTGATGGCCAGGGAAGCCTGATGTGCTTCTGTCCATGGGGTTGCAAAGAGTCAGACGTGACTGAGTGACTGAACTGAACTGACTGAGGTAGTGACACTTTCATTTTGTCAAGTTATAAAAAGTAGGTCAAATACAGTGTATTTGTAAATTCATGTAAGTGAACCTTGTTAGGGTAAAAGAACCTTAAGAACAGAGTTGAGATTGAACTGACAAATTACTAAATCAAAATGCTTCATACTTCATAATTGTTGACAAGACCTCTATATGTCACCTCTGTCTGTAAAATGAGTAAAAGCTCTACTAGTCAAGGTCATATAAAGTCAAGGAGTTGTACAAAGATAATCCTCAAATTTCAATGTTTTAATGCCTTTCAAGGACAAAGCATCTTTGAGCAGTTTTGTTCCTTGAATGTCAGAAACGAGATGGGTAAAAATCAATGAGCAGTAGCACCTACTACTCTTGCAGGGTGTTGGGATCTGCATCTTAGCAGAACTGCCCCACCAGGCTTTTTTTCTGGAATCACAGGTCATTGTGGTAACCAAAAGTACTGTAAATTAAAATAAAACTGTATGGGTGAAACTAAAACTGTCAGAACAGACCTGGTGAGAATGTGATGATTAGAGCTAGGAAGGACTGGGAACACCTGCCTGGTAGGGAAGCTTGTTTGCCTGGAAAGAACTTAAATACAGTGAATAAAAAGGGAAAATACCAGAACTATGGAGGCGAAAAAGGTTCGTGTTTAATCTTAAAACTTTGTCTGGACAGAAGTTACATATCTTAAAGAAACTATTAAAAATTAACATTTGTTTAATCCAGTAAGATTGATATCATTTTCCTTAGCAATTTGTAACTTGGGACTATTTATAGAACATTCACTGAGGTAAACCAATATGGTGGTTTAAATCTTCTGTGATTTGGGATATAAGCAGTCCGATGTTTTGTCAGTTTTTCAAAACATGACAGTTCAGTTCAGTTGCTCAGTCGTGTCCGACTCTTTGTGACCCCATGAACTGCAGCACGCCAGGCCTCCATGTCCATCACCAACTCCCAGAGTTTACCAAACTCATGTCCATTGAGTCGGTGATGCCATCCAACCATCTCATCCTCTGTCATCCCCTTCTCCTCTTGCCCTCAATCTTTCCCAGCATCAGGGTCTTTTCAAATGAGTCAGCTCTCCGCATCAGGTGACCAAAGTATTGGAGTTTCAGCTTCAACAGCAGTCCTTCCAATGAACACCCAGGACTGATCTCCTTTAGGATGGACTGATTGGATCTCCTTGCAGTCCAAGGGACTCTCACGAGTCTTCTCCAACCCCACACTTCAAAAGCATCAATTCTTCGGTGCTCAGCTTTCTTCACAGTCCAACTCTCACATCCATACATGACTACTGGAAAAACCATAGCTTTGACTAGATGGACCTTTGTGGACAAAGTAATGTCTCTGCTTTTTAATATGCTATCTAGGTTGGTCATAACTTTCTTTACAAGGAGTAAGCATCTTTTAATTTCTGCAATCACCATCTGCAGTCATTTTGGAGCCCAAGAACATAAAGTCAGCAACTGTTTCCACCATTTCCCCATCTCTTGGGCATGAAGTGATGGGACCAGATGCCATGATTTTAGTTTTCTGAATGTTGAGTTTTAAGCCAACTTTTTCACTCCTCTTTGATTTTCATCAAGAGGGTTTTTAGTTCTTCACTTTCTGCCATAAGGGTGGTGTCATCTGCATTTCTGAGGTCCTTGATATTTCTCCCGGCAGTCTTGATTCCAGCTTATGCTTCTTCCAGCCCAGCATTTCTCATGATGTACTCTGCATTTAAGTTAAATAAGCAGGGTGACAATATACAACCTTGACGTACCTCTTTTCTTCTTTGGAACGAGCCTTGTCTAACTCAGTGAAACTAAGCTTTGCAGTGTGGGGCCACCCAAGATGGAAGGGTCATGGTGGAGAGGTCTGACAGAATGTGGTCCACTGGAGAAGGGAGTGGCAAACCACTTCAGTATTCTTGCCTTGAGAACCCCATGAACAGTATGAAAAACATGACAAAGGGGTGTGTTTGTGAGGATGATGTTTTTCCTATTTCTTCACTGCTTAGTGAACCAGCTCAGCTGGTAAAGAATCCTCCTGCAATGCAGGAGACCCTGGTTTGATCTCTGGGTTGGGAAGATCTCCTGGAGAAGGAAACAGCTACCCACTCCAGTATTCTGGCCTGGAGAATTCCATGGACTATACAGTTCGTGGAGTTGCAAAAAGTCAGACACAACTGAGTGACTTTCACTAAAAACTAGTGACTTCTGGGTTATCAACATTTGGGAGATATGGTAAATCCAACAATTATGTGGAATTTGAAGTAGAAAAGGAGAAAATGGCTATATTATCTGATATAATTTTGATTTCAAAAATAGCTTCTGATTTGTCTTCTTTATTTAATCTCGAGTACATGCTAAGTTGCTTCAGTCTTGTCTGACTCTTTGCAATCCCTTGGACTGTAGCCTGCCAGGCTCCTCTCTCCATGGAATCTTCCAGGCAAGAATACTGGAGTGGGTTGCCATGCCCTCTTCCAGAGGATCTTCCAAGCCCAAGGATCAAACCTGCATCTCTTATGTCTCCTGTGCTGGCAGGAGGGTTATTTACAACTAGTGCTGCCTGGGATGCATTCCGTTTTTTGTTCTTTTTTTCCCCTGTTTGTTCTTTTTTCTCTTTTCTTTCCTTTCCTTTCCTTTTCCTTTTCATTATGTTGTTATTTAGGAACTATTCTTTCTAGAGCTTCATTTAAATTATTAATTTTGGGGAATCAACACTCAAGGCATAAAATGCAAAATGCTAAAAGCAATATAAAAAATGCTCTCACATCTGTTCTCCAGCCATCAAGTTCCTCTTGCTGAAAGTTACCACCTATAACCAGTTACAGAGAGAGGTGTAGATGATAGACTCTATCGTCTAGAAAGAAGGAAGAAGGGAGAGAAAAGTAAATTACAGAAGTTGACAGGATCAATCAATGAAATCATACGTCACAAGCAAGAGATGTGTCTTTGCTAAGTTTCAAATGTACTGTCAACCATAGAGAGCTCTCTCTGTCTCTGTTCTCCTCTTTTCTAGTAGCAAGTTAGTACCATGGGGCAGTGTGGTGACAGGATGGAAGCCTAAAATGAAAACAACTGTACTGTGTAATCATATAGTTAGTTGAATTGCAGATAATTTGTCTAAAATGTCATTCTGTCCTCTCTGAAAAAATTTATTTTTTAAAAATTTTGTTCTCAAGAGGAAAAAGGAAAGAAGAAAGAAGGAAAAAAGAAAGCATTTTGTTTTTACCAAGGAATGAAATATGAAAGGTATAATATGCAAAATAGTGTAGTTAACAAAAAGGATAAAATATGCAAGATATATTGATGTAATTAATAAATAGATTCTAGTTAACAATTAACTTCTAAAAATAAGAAAAAGACTTTTTTAAAAAATTTATACTCAATAAAGAAACCAGAGGAAAATTTATATAATCTTTAAAAATACAGAAATGAAGTGAGAGGAAGCCCATTTTACTGTTATTCTATTAACAAATACAGGATCAAAATTAAAAGAAAAATTAAACAATTCCCTCTGTCACTCTTATCATACACATTGCTCTGGCCCATTTTTAGGTCATCTTGATCTTAACTATTCAGACCACTCCTGGTTCTGGGTCCTTGTATTCTTTGAATCTGTGTCTCAGTGACACAAACACCCAGAGATGTGGCTTTTAGGCTCAGAGCGTCTGTCATAATTTGGACCTTTGAAGTTACCTCCTGGTTGAAGACAGCTTTTGGAATTCTCCATACAATCACTTTGAACTTTGGTTATCTCATCACAAGTGATAAAGTAAATATATTTCCAAAGCAAAGTTAAATCCACTCATCCTCCGCATTCATAAACCTTTTTCAGAGGCAATAAGATTGTTTCAAATAAAATAAATTATTTTAGTTGTAAGAAAACAATAATTTTTAATCTTTAAACTAGGTTTTAGAATCTTATATGTATCCCGCTTTGCTTCAAGGAAATCTGAGGATATTTTATAAGTGGAGCTGACATACCTTGAAAAATGTAAAGACTGGTTCCAAATAGGAGAAGGAGTACGTCAATACTGTGTATTGTTACCCTGCTTATTTAACTTATATGCAGAGTACATCATGAGAAACGCTGGGCTGGAGGAAGCACAAGCTGGAATTAAGATTGCCGGGAGAAATATCAATAACCTCAGATGTGCAGATGATACCACCCTTATGGCAGAAAGTGAAGAAGAACTAAAGAGCCTTTTGATGAAAGTGAAAGAGGAGAGTGAAAAAGTTGGCTTAAAGCTCAACATTCAGAAAACTAAGATCATGGCATCTGGTCCCATCATTTCATGGCAAAGAGGTGGGGAAACAGTGGAAACAGTGGCTGACTTTATTTTTCTGGCTCCAAAATGACTGCAGATGGTGATTGCAGCCATGAAATTAAAAGACGCTTACTCCTTGTAAAGAAAGTTATGACCAACCTAGACAGCATATTAAAAAGCAGTGACATTACTTTGCCAACAAAGGTCCGTCTAGTCAAGGCTATGGTTTTTCCTGTGGTCATGTGTGGATGTGAGAGTTGGACTATAAAGAAAGCTGAGTGCCGAAGAATTGATGTGTTGGAGAAGACTGTTGAGAGTCCCCTGGACTGCAAGGAGATCCAACCAGTCCATCCTAAAGGAGATCAGTCCTGGGTGTTCATTGGAAGGACTGATGCTGAAGCTGAAACTCCAATACTTTGGCCACCTGATGTGAAGAGCTGACTCATTTGAAAAGACCCTGATGCTGGGAAAGATTGAGGGCAGGAGGAGAAGGGGATGACAGAGGATGAGACGGTTGGATGGCATCACCGACTCGATGGACATGAGTTTGAGTAAACTCTGGGAGTTGGTGATGTACAGGGAGGTCTGGCGTGCTGCGGTTCAATGGGTCGCAAAGAGTCGGACACGACTGAGTGGCTGAACTGAACTGAACATCATTATTTTTATGGTATGTGTTGATAGCTATCCCTGTTTCTTCAGAATGTCACCATAGAGATTATGAAAGTTCAGATTTTTATTCTGAAAATCTATAAGCTGAAATCAATGAAAACTATTGACTAACATGAAATTAGCCCTTACATGTTTGTAAAACAGTAGTGATAGAGGGACAAAATAAATAACATGTAGCACCAATATATAATATATAACAGAGCATGTGGAATGTAACATTATATATTAATAAAATATATAATGACCCTATATAATACATAATAAAAATACATAACAAATTAAAAATTATTTTGCCTTTTTTGTTTTTTAGCTTATCATTAACATACCATATGTATAATGTAACCATACCAATATGCTGTTGTATATTACCAACACCCTTCCTCCGAAGCATTGCTTGAATTTTACCTTGAGAATATTCAGTTAACTTATGTCTGGTATGCATGACCATTTCATCATCGAGTATTTTTTAAATTTTATTAATAATTTATTTTAGTTGGAGGATAATTGCTTTACAGTATTATGTTGGTTTCTGCCATACAGCAGCACGAATCAGCCATAAGTATACATATGTCCTCTCCCTCTTGAAACTCCCTCCGACCTTCCACCCCAGCCCATCCCACTAGGTTGTCCCAGAGCACCATTTTTGAGCTCCTTGCATCATACAGCAAAATCCCACTGGCTAGCTATTAGGTTGGTGCAAAAGTAATGGTGGTTTTTCATTGTTGAACTTTGCTGTTTGATATGGGAATGCATTCGTAAATAAATGTAGCTATGCTATGCACCATTTTAATGTACATTTCTTGCATTCTTTGCCAGTGATTTATTACTTCCTGTTTATGTTATGTTTATTTTAGACTAGGGAAATGGTATTAGATAAAAAACAAATTTGAGTAATTTTTTTTTATTCAAGTTCAAAATGAGTAGTAAAGCAATGGAGGCAACTTACAACATCAACAATGCATTTGGACCAAGAACTGCTAGCGAACATACAGTGCAGTGGTGGTTCAAGAAGTTTTGGTAAGGAGACGAGAGCCTTGAAGATGAGGAGCACAGTGACTGGCCATGGAAAGTTGGCAGTGACCAATTGAGAGCAATCATTGAAGCTGATCCTCTTACAACCACAGGAGAGGTTGTCAAAGAGCTCAGTATCAATCACTATATGGTCATTTGGCACTTGAAGAAAATTGAAAAGCTGCTAAAGACTGATAAGTGGATGCTTCATGCTGCTGCTGTGGCTGCTTAGTCACGTTCAACTCTGTGTGACCCTATGGACTGCAGCCTGCCAGGCTCCTCCATCCATGGAATTCTCCAGGCACTAATACTGGAGTGGGTTGCCATGCCCACCCACGTCCAGGGGATCTTCCTGACCCAGGGATCAGAGCTGGGTCTCCTACATTGCAGGCAGATTCTTTACTGCTGAGCCACCAGGGAAGCCCGGGTGCCTCATGAGCTGACCGCAAATCAAAAATATCATCGTTTGTAATGTCATCTTCTCTTATTTTATGCAACAACAAGCAAACCATTTCTCAAACAGATGGTAACATGCGACGGAAAGTAGATTTTATATGAAAACCAACAACTTAGTGGTTAGACTATGAAGAAGTTCCAGAGCACTTCCCAGAGCCAAACTTGCATCAAGAAAAAGTTCAGGGTCACTGTTTGGTGGTCTGCTGCCAGGTCTGATCTACTACAACTCTCTGAATCCCAACAGAACTATTATATCTGACAACTATGCTCAGCAAATCATTGAAATGCACTGAAAACTGCAATTCCTGCAGCTGACATTGATCAACAGAAAGGGCCCAGTTCTCCACGACACGGTCATCTCCATGTCACACAACCGATACTGCAAAAGCCGAATGAATTGGGCTAAGAAGTTTGTATCATCTACCATATTCTCCTGACCTCTCACCAACAGACTACCACTTCTTCAAGCATCTCAAGAGCTTTTTGCAGAGAAAATGCTTGGAGGCAGAAAATGCTTTCCAAGAGTTCATCAAATCCCAAAGTATGGATTTTTATGCTACAGGAATAAACAAACTTCTTTATCATTGGCAAAAATATGTTGCTTCTACTGATTCCTCTTTTGATTAATAAAGATGTGTTTGAGCTTAGTTATAATGATTAAAAATTCATGGTCCTAAACCACAATTACTTTTGTAACAACCTAATATTTTATGTATGGTAATGTATATGTTTCAATGCTACTTTCTCAGTTTGTCCCACCCTCTTTCTTCCAGCGTGTCCACAAATCTGTTCTCTATATCTGTATCTCCATTGCTGCCCTGGACATAAGTTCACCAGTACCATCTTTCTAGATTCCATATATATGCATTAATATACAATATTTGTTTTTCACTTTCTAACTTTTACTCTGTATAAACCTCGGCTCTAGGTTCATCTACCTCATTTGAACTGACTCAGATGAATTCCTATTTATGGCTGAGTAATATTCCATTGTATATATGTACCAAAGCTTCTTTATCCATTTGTTTGTCAATGGACATCTAGGTTAATTCCATGTCCTAGCTATTGTAAATAGTGCTTCAATGAACATGGGGTACATGTTTCTCTTTCAATTATGGTTTTTCTCAGTGTACATGCCCAGTAGTGGGATTGTTGGGTCATATAGTAGTTTTATTCCTAGTTATTTAAGGAATCTCCATACTGTTCTCCATAGTGGCTGTATCAATTTACATTCCGCCAACCGTGAAAGAAGGTTCCCTCTCCAGCATTTAATATTTATAGATTTTTTTAATCATAAAGTATATTTGAAGTCTACAATATAAGAAGTTTTGAATTATGATTCAGAAAGAATTCCAAAAAATTAATGTCCTTGAGAGGATCTCAAACCATCATATAGAGCAAACTAACAGTTCAAAGCCCAGAGCAGTGCTTCATGGATACACAGTGACCACAAGAACTATAGCATTTCTTGGGAAGGTAACAGAAAGAGAAAAGGAAAATCCCGATGAGGCACTAGAGTTACACAGAAAAATATTGAGGAGGTGCTCCCAATGACCAACCTTTGCATAGGACTGTGACTGGACCTGGAGTGCTTTCATTGTCTCCAAAGACAAAACTTAGAAAAATTTCATGCAGGATCTAACGCACAATATCTCAGTCACCCTTAATAGCGCAGGATGGTCCCCACTGGTGCAATGGCATAAATGATTAAAAATTTTAAACTAGCAACTAGAAAAAAAAGAGATGTGGTGCCCAGGTAGTAGGGCAAAAGTCGAGAGCATCTAGATGCATGTGGCTGGCAGTCCAGATGTTCAAGACAAAGTAAAAGTGTGATGGTGGGGAAATATCTGGGCATCTGTGGTGACAGCACTTAGAAAAGGCAGTAGACAGTTGGTTTGGGATGAATCAGCTGGAAGATGGGTCTTAGCCATTTAGCAGAATGTTTCACAGCCTTTGAGACAGGAAATGAGGTGAATGTAGTAAGAAAGAAAGACGGAGCCAAGACCAGGTCTGCATTCAGAGGAGGTTTGCAAGAGAAATTGAAAAAAGTCATCAGGGCAAAAGTGCATTTTTAAGAACTGGAACATGCAAGGCAGAGGAAGCCCGAGGTTCCCAAAGAAGGTGGGCATCTGTATCTCAGAAGGACCTCAATGCCAGCAGGCATGGAGAGATCAGAGGAAGTTGAACTCATGTGCAGAAGCGGCGGCAGAACTATGTCTCTCGGGGCAGGAATCTGATGGAGAAGGATTTGGGACCAGGAACTGGGCTGGGTCTGATTTAGACCTGATGAAATCAGTGTTGTGCTTTTACCAAATTCAGCATAGATGGGTTAAAGTCAGATAGACAACTTGATTATCCGGGTCTCAATAAGAGAGAGAGGGAAATTAAGATGCATTAGATATTGTTTTATATTCATCATTTCTCTTATCCTCTTTGGAGCCCACAGGAGGTAAATGTTTTCCTCATTTTCTGGATTAGTCTCAGTAAGACTAAATTACTTAATAGCCAGACAAATAACAGAAAACAGGGCAGACAGGGCTCTAAGCTTCATCTTCAACATTTGTCCACTGTGCTGTGTTGGCACCGACTCTGTTCGAGTGTTTCCTTTAGGGTTCTTTTTTGCTGGTAACAACTGGGTCAGATAGGCGGCTTTCTGCATGAAGCTAATGGAGTGTAGAGACCTCCTGACTGAGTCAGAAAGCCTTTGTCAGCAAGTTCTACAGAACCCTGGCTAAATGAAAACTACCAAGGCGAGCTCATCCTTTGAAAAACGTCAAAAATTGTAGGGCACTGATCATCTTAACATATAAAAGGGGTGCTTCTCTGTGCTAAAGAGCACTGTGGGAACAGATTGCTTGGTAGTCAACTAAGGAGGCTCACCAAGACCTCACTCAGCAAAGAGTCACCTGCAGAGGGAGGAGGGACTTTGTAAACGTGAACCAACAGCACAGTTTTATTAATAGGTGTATATGTAGGTATATACACATACACACATGTACACACACAAACATATATCACCAGAATTGACGGTGACTTGGCTATTAGCTTTTATGCTTAGAATTTTACAAAAGGAATTTATTATAGAAATATTCTACCTCATGGAAGCAGGGACTAAGTAGTGTTATTCAATTTTTACAACTCTTTTCAAAAGCTATGCAATATAATCCTGAGTTGGACTCTCTTGACCTTATAGTAAAAGTGCAGTAATGGGTATGCAAGCAGAATGTTTTAGATTCAGGCAGTGAAGTTGCAGAGTGTGTTTGTGATTCCCTTTGAGTATTATTATTCTCATCTCTGATGTTGTTGTTTAAATCAGTCATTAATATCATTTACTTTAAATATAGTGTGTGATCATCAAAGCATTATTTTCAAGTGTTACTCTATTTAGTCTTTGTACATATTTTCCCCATGTGGAATCTTAATTAATTTAATATACATAGCTCAAATGTCTATATTTTCTTTCTCAGCTGAATGACACCTCTGTGTGTTATTTCTGAGAATCCCTGGGTACTCAGACCTTCACAATGCCCTTGTGGCTATGTCTCATTGCCTCCTTCCTGTTCCTGACGATCACACTTGCCTTGTACTAGTCACAAGACACTGATCTGTTACTGTTACTGTTCTGATCCTGGACCATGAATAGGTTCTCCTTCAAATCTCTTAGCAGCTGCTCCTTTTGGGGCTCACAAACCCTCACCTACTGCTCTGAGCTCCCATGTAGCTCAGGCAGAAAAAGCCACCTGCTACAGACCAGAAAAAGTCTCTAGCTCAACCATGCTTGGGATTAAGTACCTTTTCCTTCACAGGTGCTTTTGATGGTCTCAAAAAAGACTTGAGTCCATACCGAAATATGAGTCTTTAACTCACTTCACCAAACACCAATCATGCCACACATAATGTGGGCATACTTGGAACAACTTGCTGTTCAAATTTGGGTGGCCCCAAACAAAAACCACATTCTCAAAAACACTGTATTTTTCTCACTAAAAACTGTAAAGGCTTTCAATTTTCCTCTGATAGGATTTCAAAATTTTATCTTCTTGGGTACACTATGTCAAGGATAAATCCATAGGAAGGTGAAAATGGCTTTATGCTTCGCTGGAAATTTGTATACATTGTCATCTTACTGTTGAGAGAAGATCAAATTCTAGGTCCACAATTGGTTTTGGTAAGATTCTTTCTTTCCAAGCTACAGAGTTTGGAGCATCTTCCAGAGCTATAATACTTGGGTTTCTATTTAGCTTTGTTTTTGTAGATGTCTGAACCTATGGATATAATTGGGTCATGGAAAGTCTATACTTTCCCAAAAAAGCTTCTTTAGGTGCTGAATCCTCAAAATGAGAATATGAATCTTTAAAGAAAATGTTTAATTGTCACTCAGTATGAGAAAACACAATAAAAAGAATGGCATACGAGAAATAACAGACCTCCTACTAAATCTTTCAGCAATGTTGCTTATCCTATGCCCCTTTGCTTCAGGAAGCCCCAATACCTCTTGCTGTCATTCTTTAAATTCTGAAGGTATTTCTCGATGATTCCTACCTTCCTCTTAATAACCACCACTGTCCGACACACCCATTACTCCTGTGATTTTATTTCCTATTTTTGGAAAACAGGGCATCATCTATGATGGGTGAGCTGTTTAAATATCCCTTAACCATAAATGGGGCTTCCCTGGTGACTCAGATAGTAAAGAATACATCTGCAATGAGGGATACTCGGGTTTGATCCCTAGGTCAGAAATATCCATGGAAGAGAGAATGGCTACCAACTCCAATATTCTTGCCTGGAGAATTCTATGGACAGAAGATCCTGGCAGGCTATAGTCCATGGGCTCACAAACAGTTGGACACAACTAACACTTTGACTTTTTCACTAACCATAAGTGGATCATTTACCTTCTGAGTAACTTCCAATTGGCAACTCCCTTTTCATTCTATTACCTCTCGCTTTTGCTTTATAAGAACAGTCACCTTGTGTCATTTATTATACAGGACACTACTCCATGAAATCCTCTATTTTGATGTAAATCATATCCAATAGGGACCACAATGAAACAGACATTAAAAGCTATAAGACACCAGATGTTAGGGGTTTATGTGTAACGGGCAGAAATGGATTTCTTATAATGATACATGCAAAAATTAACCTTGGTTTTTTTTTTTTACAGCTGAAATTAATTTTGATCACAGGCCTCCATTCTATTCAATTAGCAGCCCATTGTGTTCAGAGTTTCCTTAGTCCAGTTCGGATTTCAGTGTGGGATTCCCTCCTTTCTCCTGAAGCCATGTCAGGAGACTTGTCAAGAGTCTTCGTCCTCAGCCCAGGCTTGTATCAGTTAACAGAGTTGCACTGTTTTTCTTTTTGTTTGTTTTGTCACCAACATCAATCACAACACATATCCATCCATCCAAAATGTCCATTCTTTACATACCTAAGTCACTGGCTCACCCTAGTCACTCAGCATCCTCCTTTTCCTGACCACAGGCCCTTCAGATCGACTGGCTTTTTCTCACTAACCCTAAGCTCTGCTCAAGGAAAGTTCTATAGGCTGTGAAATGATTGATAGGGTGCTCTGTCAAGGTTGCTTGTCTAGACACATCACAGCCATTTCCTGCTATTTCATACCATGTGAGACTGATTGTAAGTCTTGCCGTCTCCCAGAGAGTGAGACACTAGTTCTGTTAGCTTTAAGATCCCCACAAACTAGTTTGAGGAACAGGAAAGACAAAGCTCCTTTTCAAAGGCTCATATCAACAACTCTTTATATTTATTTATTTACTTTTATTGAAATATAGTTGATATACAATGTGTTAATTTCTACTGCACAGCAAAGTGATTCAGTTACACACACACACGCTGAAACATATATATATATATACGTATATATATACGTATATATATATATATTCTTTAAAAATTCCATTCCATTATGGGTTATCACAGGATATTGAATATAGGTCCTTGTGTTATACAGTAGGACTTGTTTATCTGTTCTATATATGATGGTTAACATCTGCTAAATCCAAACTCTCGATCCATCCCTCTCCCACCCTCTTTCCCATTGACACCCACAGTGTCTTCTTTTTTTTAATACCTGTCTCCTGTCACTATTCATATTTGTTAATTTTAAGAAGATTGTAAGAAAATTTGATTCTAACCAATCAGAGATTTTTCTATGACTATGGCTTATGATATAAGCTTTACATTTTGAGTTCTACCAAGTAGTGGCTTTTGATATTTAAAGCCATGATTTTGAGGTTTAAAAAGATTACTCTTAAATTATCCATGCTGTGAGTTTTAAAAGTCCATTTCAAAACTCAAAACACTTCATTTCTGTTTACATAATCTTCCTCTGAGGGAAAAAGTGCCTGATGGCTAGTTTTCATGGCAAGGAGGGCTTTCACGTTAAAAAGGATCACAGGGGGGAGAAAAACAGCAGTTTTTCTTGTTTCAAAACACACCCCACAACACAATGGCAGGGCAATTGCAGTAATAACAGAAAATGAGAACTACATAATAGTGACTTAATGTTTCCAGATAAAGACGTTGCGCAAAATCAACATCTATGGCCATTGTCATTTCCCACAGAAAAACACATTTTGTTATAAAACCACAAAAAGATCTTAACTAAAAATAAAGGACAGTTCTTTCTTTATGGAACATTTTGAGAGGAAAAAGATGCCATATTTTCCTGTTTATATCATTTATCCACATCCAGAGGGATAGAATACAACTTTATCATGGGATGACACAGATTCGTGAAGGAATCACTGCTTCTACTCAAGTCAAGTGAAATTTAAATGCTGTCATGTTACTGAGTAGAGTTTTTTGAATGAGACTTCCTAGAATTTATGCTTTCAAGAATTGAGTGGGTTTCATGGTGGCTCAGATGGTAAAGAATCTGCCTGCAATGAAGAAGACCCTGGTTCGATCTCTGGGTCAGGAAGATCCCCTAGAGAAGGGAATGGCAACCCGCTCTAGTGTCTTGCCTGGAGAATTCCATGGACAAAGGGACCTGGTAGTCCATGGGGTCACAAAGAGTTGAATATGACTGAATGACTAACACACACACACAGTAAAAAAGAACACAAGCTTAGGACTATGAAATACACACATATTCAGGTACAAACATTTATCTAAATTTCTGAGTCTCAGTTTAGTTATTTGAGAACTGAAAAGAATACTAACTATACATGTGATTGATGTTGATCTTTTAAAGTATGAAAAACACCCACCACATGAGTAGTATTCAGTTAATATTAATTTATATACATTTCACTCTAAATTATAAAACTATGGAGGAAACATATATGCCATTTTATATTGGGTTGGTCAAGAAGTTTGTTCAGATTTTTCATAACATCTTATGGAAAAACTTGAACAAACTTCTTGGCCAACCCGATGTAACAACTGGGTATTTTTACCATGCTCTATGTACTCGTTTCTCAAAACATTCAGATTTAGATCACTGGATCAAATATGTCTTCTTTTTAGGCAGGCAAGAGATAGTTGCTGATGTTGGATAGAATAAAATGGCTAGAGGAACTAGAAAGATGTATGGTTTTTTCGGCTAAGTTCTGCTGTAATAGAATATGACACCACAATCTCTTATTTTTGCTCATGCTACATACACATCACGAGTTTGCTTCGGCTCTGTTCCTTATCCATCTTCTCTCTGGGACCAAAGAAGCAGCCACCATCTGGGGAATCCTGATCTCTTGGCTGATGGGGAAATGCAGAAGGCAGAGCCACATGATGGCTCCTAAGGCTTCTGCTTGGAAGTGGCTTATGTCCCAACTCATTGGCCACAGCGAGTTAGTAGCCAAGCCTGATGTCACTGGGTTGGGAAGAAAAAAAATCCTGCAGTGGGGAGAGGTAGCAAATATGGTGAACAGTAACACAATCTAACATAGTGGGCCAAAGTAGATGAGTGTAAAGAGGATTAGGTATTAATAGAAATGATAGAGAATGGTGGGCAGTATTGGTAGCTGTCTACTCAGCTCCAATTATTTGCTGCCATGCATGATTATAGACCCAGTGGTGCCAGATAGAGGTTTTCAGAAGAGGCTGGGGACTGGGGACTGTGTCTACTCATAATTCTCTGAGTCAAACCCAGCTTCTGGTTGGATCCTGGCCCTCTGGAACACTAATACCAGGTGTAACATAAGAATATGCCAGGACTGGAAAGAATACACACTCACTGTTGCTAAACACACCACATTTTTAAGACAGGTTGAGATCTGGTCTTTTATATAAAAGATTTATATCTCCTAATATCATCAATAGATTCAAGTATTTTAAAAACACTGTGCCAGACTTATAAAACACGATTTGGGCAAAATCTGACTCACTGACCACAGTGTCTGAATATGACGATGCTGTAGTTTGGAATCTCTCCACTGTCCTGAACTGGCAGCTTCTGAAAGGGGACAGTCAAACACGCTGTCAGATTGCTACATGATGGATGAGTAGGCTGTTTTCTTGTTCTATTGTCTGGGAATGCCAGCTTCTAAGGATCTCATTTTTGTGTGACAGACAAGTCTAGAATGTTTAGATAGAACGTAAAGGATTTTTTTCACCACACAAAACATGTACAATGATAGAATTAATAAAAGTGAACAGTGATCATCTGGTATTTTACGTTCTTTCTGGATTTGAATTTGTAAATGTTCATAAAGTCATAATGCAGTGGAAATCTAAAAGTTTGAAATTATAAAGATGGCTGGCATCATTATTAATGCAGTTTTATATTTAATGTACCAGAGAAACCATGGCAGAAAAGTGTGTGAACTGTATGTAAAGCTTGGGCTATCAAACAATTGAAGTTAAACAGAGGCTAGTAGCCATAATAAGAAATCACTCTCAGTAAATTAAAATCAGCTAATTGAATTTCATTTTTACTTTTATATCTCAAAAGATCTTGCATTTTGTGTCTTGAGCATATGGAGATAAAATGCTCCCTCCTCCATATCTGTCTCTTAGATATCCTAGTCCTTGCTGTGGTCTAAAATTAGGACAACAAAGGCCCCATTTGGTGTATGAACATTTGGGTAAAGGGGAGACACTGCATTCTATCTATCCTTGTATCTTTATCACCCAGCATAGTGTATGACACAAAATAGATGCTCAATATCTTATTAGATGAATTCGTATTCAGGATAATATAGATTTTTCTATCAAAACAACTGCCTCCTCCATTTAATATGCTAAATATTTAGCAACATAGATCCTGGAGAACAAGAGTGCAAGTTTAATTTATTTTATTATCATTGCATTTGGATTTCCTGGCCTGAATGAATGATTGGGTTACTTAGAGATAAAGATTTTAGCTACATCCTCTAGAGAAGTATTTTAGCTCAGTCTATCTGTCATCTATCATTTTATTTGTCTGCCTTTCTTCCTATGTGTATGCTTATGTGTAATAGGTATAGTAAAAGTACCAGATGGCTGTACAAAGTTTTTTTTCCCCATATCCCATCATCTTTGCCAAATATTACATTAATTCTTTGAAATGGATGCTAACAGTTACAATTTTATAATTACATATAAGGGTATGAAAGTTCAAAGGAACAAAGCCACTTGCTGAGATGAACACATCTTACAATTGAACACACAAGTCAACAAATCCTTAATTCTATTTCCATTATACCTTGCATTCAGTTTAGTTCTACTTGCTGCTTCAGCTGTTAACTCACCAAGTCATATCTGACTCTTTGCGGCCCCATGGACTGTTACCTACCAGGGTCTTCCGTCCATGGGATTTCCCAGGCAAGAATACTGGAGTAGGTTGCCATTTCCTTCTCTAGGGGATCTTCTCAACCCAGGGATCGAACCCACATCTCCTTCTTGGCAGATGGATTCTTTACCACTGGCCACCAGGGAAGCCTTAGTTCTACCTGCTGAATCCCTAATATATGATTTTTATAAACACACATTCTTTAACCAGTAACTAAATAAATGTGAAGCATTGCTTATCCTCATGAACATATAAACTTCAAGGGGATATATCCTTCCAAGAAGGATATGAGAAAATAGAGTATTTGTATACATCAGGTTTTCTTTTTTTTCTATATAGATCTTATTGATTTCAGGAGTCTTAGATCATTTTTGGCATTCTAGCTACTTGCATCAGAGTCATAGTCAGTCAAATGTCCCTTTAACTTCTAGTGTAAGTTCAGGAGAACAACTTCGTACTGAAATAGAAAACGAATGTCAACATCTTCCTCACACAGTCCCTCTCAATGGCTGTAGAGTCTGCTTACTTCAGGGTATCATGCCTACACCACCACTATAATAATTTTCAATATCAATTCATGCTTCAATCTCTGTTCTTTCAAGAAATATTAGAATCATTTGGATCCATGATTTTTAATTTTTTTTCATATTTTCTATCTTTTTATTTAAAATCTTCCAATTTCCTATTTCAGCTGTGTCTAGTAAGATGTTTACATCACACCTTAACTTTCTTATTTCAGGAACTGTAATATAATTTCCACAAAATATATTTTTTAAATTAGCCTTTTCATGTTCATATTGTCTTGATTTTTTCTATATTTTCAGTTCTCTATTTATAGTGCATTTAAATCTACTTATTTTATAAGCTTGATTTTATTGCTAAAAAATAAAACCATATGATCATCTCAATAGATGCAGAAAAACATTTCAAAAACTATTTCAACACCCACCCAGAATATAAATCAACTACCATTAAAATAAACTTTTATCAAACTCTAGGCATCTTAAAAATATTTTTATTGAAGTATAATTGGTTTATAATATTGTATTAGTTTATGATATACAGCAAAATGATTTAGGTATGTGTGTGTATTCTTTTTCATATTCTTTTCCATTATAGCTTATTACAGGATATTGAATATAATTCCATGTGCTATACAGTAGGACCTTGTTGTTTACCTATTTTATATATAGTAATGTGTGTCTGCTAATCCTAAACTCCTCATTTTCCCGCCCCACCCTGTTCTGCTTTGATAACCGTGTTTTCTATGTCTATAAGTCTGTTTCTGTTTCATAAATTTCATTCATGTCATATTTTTGTTTGTAGTGTTAATATTATTATTCTTAGAGTTTTATAGATAAACTAGCATGTAATGTAGAAATAATTTTGTTGTTCTGGAAACCAGGTTTCTTGGAGAAATGAACAAGATAGATTTAAGTGAAAAATGGTAGTACCAAGTTTAAATTGTAAGTGTCTATATGAACTCATGGTGTTTTTAATCTTTATAAAAAACATTAGACTTCATCCACTAAAAAGTAAACCCTAAAAATAAGGACTAATCCAGCACTGATGAGCCTCTTGCCCGATATTTATAATCTCTAATGATAATTTCCTACTAAAACAAACCAACATTCCTTGGAGAATGCTGGTTTCACTGAGATCTAGAGTGGGGAACGTGAGAGTCATGTCAGAAAGTAAGGAAACTTAAAGCCACCGAGGATGTAACAGAAAGACACTGGAACCAATTGACATGTCTTTGGCCCCCACTAGCCAAAGATAGAACAGGCTAAACAAGAAGAAAGAATCATAATCTCCATAAATTCAAGCATGTTTAAATATGAGTGTATAATAATACTTAAGTAAAACCTCCTTCACTAGCATTCAAGATAAGCAACTCAATTGCTTTGAAAACTGGAACACAGAGAGAACACTCAAACACTTACCCTGTTTTTCTGTATTAATTATACCTTTGGTTACCTTCCGTGACCAAGTGATTAATGAGGGTATTTTTTAAAAGAAATATTCCAGATAATAAATTAAAAATGAATGATAGAAATAAAATCACATCTTTTGAAACCTCTATGAAATGAAAGATCTCATCAATGCTTATAAGCTTTTTACATCATAACAAAAAGAGATGGCCAAATATCTCGTTATCTCCTGATTAAAGCACACAACAGTGCCTAAGAATTAGTAGTACAAAAAACTGGAAACTGATGCCAGTCAGTCTCTGAATCTCATGATCTAATCATCTATTTACAGAAAATATAAGTGACAAAGAAGCATGAAAAAACAGCATCATGCCCAACTATGGAAAATTCTAAGAAAAAATGACCCAGTTTTTAAAAAAATATATATATAAGCAATAAAAAGAGGGTTCTAAGTGTATAAATCACAATTTATAGCTTAAAATCTATAGATCAAAAGAGATAAGATATAAATATACTAAATGCAGTGACTGGACTTTATTGTATCTCAATTCAAACAGACTTAAAAATCCAGAAAGCTTGCATATTGATGGGATATCTAAGAAATATTGATAATTTGTGAAAGCATCATAGTAATGTCATAGTTGTAGTTTTTAAAGAAAATATTTTAGAAATAAGCATGGAAATATGTGAATATGGAATATGTTAAACTATTGAAGTAGGAAGCAATAATCAATGTGAAATAGCATATCTATATGTTCATATCTAAATAAAATATTGCCAGTAACAATCTGTTTGGATTATGAAGTCTTGTCTAAATATTACCATGTTATCAGAAACCTTTGAAATAATCTTCTAATCAAAATACAATTAAATTGAGAACACCACACTTATGACTAAATTTAGGGTTTAAGCTTTTTTTTTCAAATTGCAGAAATGTTCATCAGCAAGCTGTTGGCTAATGTGACCTTAGCTTTTCAGAAGACATTCCAAAAATAAAACACACTTTCGTGAGTCATGAAAAAAAAAAAGTATCTTCCAGGGATGTTCCTTGGGATTTAACCCTTCCCTTCAATTCAGTAAGTTGCCACTATATCTATTTCTATATATTCATTTTTAATGCTGTGTATCACACAAACACACACAGTGTAAACATATGTATGTTAATTGATCTAGCAAATCACATATTTTTCTCAGCTAGCTAGGTTTTAGACAGGCAGAATTTACTGTTTCAGTGTTACCTATTACTCCAAAGTTGTTGATTTTCTTTATCTCATTTTCAAACTTAAACTAGAGTTATTAGAAAAATTTTAGTTCTAACTTTTTCAACTGAATCTTTATCAAATACAGCAACTTTCCAGTAAAACTTAATAAGAACTTGTATTTGAAACTGTGTGAATTGGCCCTTAATTATAGCATTAGAATTAAGATGTTAATGTTCTTTTATGTACTCTGTAATTCTTTTTAAGAAGTCCTTCTCCACTTCTGGGCCACAGGACATTATCTCTTTATAATTATACTTTTACCTCTTACACTTGGGTTTTAAAATCCATACGGAGACCATTTCTGAATATGTAATAAACAAGAATTTTGTTTGTTTCCTCTAGCAGTGACATAAAAAGACAAATACCATATGATTTCATTCATATGTGAAATCTAAAAAACAAACAAAAAATAACTGACAAACAAAATAAAACGAAAGTAAAACAAACTCATACATACAGAGAACAGATAAGTGGTTACCAGAGGGGAAGTGGGTCAGGAGGGACGAACAAATGGGTGAAGATCAACTGAATGGTGATTAATGGCAACTAGAATTGTGGTGGTGATCACTTTGTATAGATTATAGGTGTTGAACTATAATGCTGTACATCTGAAATATATATATATATATATGTTTTTATAAACTTGAAAGGAACCATTCAAACAAAGGTTGTTAATACAAGAGGAGTGTGGTAAGTCAGGATGACAAATTCATGTAGACCATTTTTTGTCTATTTATTTGTTTGTTTTTTTTTTTGAACCTGAGGATGTTGATTGAAAATAGCAAACAATTTGGGTTAGTGAGTAGGCTGAAGTCATGATTTCGTATTTAGTATCTAGCCCACATATTCCTATTTAAAAACAAGGTTACAAAAATTAGGGTTTTCACTCCATCTGTTTTAAACTGGTACTTGCATAGTCAGGATGTTCCTTTTAATATCATAAAATGCTTCTTGCTTAAACATGATGAAATCTTTATTCCTCAGAAAATAGAGATATTTTGTGGTATATTAGAAAATAATAGGCTACAACTCAATTCACTTAAAAATAATCTTGTAAGTATCTTTGGTTATTTAGCATTTTGATATATCAACCTTTTAGAATGCACTCTTGGGTTTAGATATCTCATTCATTAAGAAAAGATAAAAAATCTCTGTCACTTACACATTTAATTGTAGACACTGAAAATAAACTATGTAACTTTACCATGTTTCATGCAGGCGTACTACATTTTCTTAAAGTTAAGTGAGGATAGATATTAACCTCAGAAGGGTTTTTACTGTAAGGTCTTTTGAAAGAGCAAGCTCACACTAATGCACTGGGTAAAAGAATGTCTAGGATTGGAAGAGATTGTGATGATTAGTCCTGCATTCATATTGACAATGTAGGAACTAAGGCACACAACAGTTAGGTATCGTCTCTGAGATCTACAGCAAGTGTATTTCCAATTTGGCAGAAAACGTGTGTCTCCTGATGTACCTTCTTTTCAGAGAGAGTGATGTTATCACTGAATCTGAAGACAGGTGGGAGATAATGGGCCAATTTTTTTTTCATTTTTTAAGAATTTTGAATATTTTTATTTATTCTAAATATTTGGGGAAGGGAATGTTCAGGTTAATTGAGTGTTACAAGCTATTATATATGTGTTTATTATATATAATAAATTTGCAAATAATTAGAACATAAAATACTCTTGATGTAAAATTATATTTAATTTAATCTTTTAAAATGATTTAGAAAAAACTTAAGTAATTGTAATCCTTTTAAATGTTGACTCATTGGAAAAGACCCTGATGCTGGGAGGGATTGGGGGCAGGAGGAGAAGGGGACGACAGAGGATGAGATGGCTGGTTGGCATCACCAACTCGATGGACATGAGTTTGAGTAAACTCCGGGAGTTGGTGATGGACAGGGAGGCCTGGTGTGCTGCGATTCATGGGGTCACAAAGAGTCCGACACAACTGAGCGACTGAACTGAACTGAACTGAATCCTTTTAAAACATCATTATAAATGTAATTTTTAAATATTGAAATTTACCTTATATAAAGCTAGAAGAAAATTAGATTGAACCTTAGCAAGTGTGTGACATTCCCTACAAGTCTTATATAAGAGAAAACCATGGACGTACTATTTGAACAATATGGAAAGGAATACACTAAAATATGAAATTCGACCTTCAAACAATCTCAGCTCCCAGCCCTACTCTTTAGAAATAACTATATTTTCTTAAGTGTCCTTCTAAATAAATTTTTAAAACAAACAATTTATTTTCAGAGCAGTTTTAGGTTCACAGCAAAATTGTGGGGATAGTACATGGATTTTTCCTATACCTCCTGCCCCCACACATGCATAGCCTTCCCCATCATCAACATCCTCTATCAGAGTGGTAATTTGTTAGACAATTGTAGAATCTACACTGACATGTCATACTCACCCAAAGACCATAGTTTACATTACAGTTCACCCTTGGTGTGTTATTCTATGAGTTTGTACAAATGTGTAATGCCATATATCTAACATTATAGTATCGTCAGAAGTAGTCCACTGGTCTAAAAATTCATGCTCCAGCTGTTCATACTTTCCCTAACCCCACCCCAACTTCTGGCAACTATTAATCTTTTGTGTCTCTGTAGTTTTTCCTTTCCCAGAGCCAATTTCTTTTCTGTATTTAAAATTTTATGACATTCTGACTATTGAAATTGGGTTTCTATACGGTATGCCAGAAACATATCCAGTGGGCAAAATGAAGTTATCCACCTACCTAGTTAATATGATTTTATAGAGAGTAACTGAAAATATATCCATAAGCAGAATCAGAGGCATTTGAAATTAAAGGATACATATAAATTGGAGGAAAAAAATGTTTTATTCGAAACTCTCTATATATTAAGTATAAAATAGACTGACATTTTTTAACATAAATTAAACATATGTAATTCAAACACCTAAATGAGTGTTGTTCTAAATAAAGTCAGTACCATGGTTCCTGTTATACTACAACATTCAAAAGAAGTCTCACAATGCATTTTTGAAAGTTCTTCCAGAGACACTTTATGAACAATCAGTGAAAAAGGGAGTCTCATTATGTTCTAGTCACATCACTTCTTTGATGAAAAATTCATAAGATCAGCTTTGTTCATATCATGTTCCCCACAGTGGGCTTTAAATGACTTCTGGCTGTTTCCAAGACCATGCCTACTCTCAATAGATAAAAATATCCTTTACTGAGTATATTAAAGTTAAATTTTCACAAGTTCTGAAGGTAATGGCTAAGAGTTGTAAGAAACATGTTTGAACAATGGTCGAGTCACTGAGTCAGTGCACTGCTTGCCAAGTAGTTGATTTTAAGGTGGCAACGTTACTTAGAAGTAACGTTGTTATGTTCCATTTAACAAGTCACAATTACTTCTCAGGAACAGAGCAGATTTTGTTAAATGTGACCCAGAGTTTTAAGATCAAGTATCAGTGTCCAGAGTTTGTAGAGCTTCTTTTATATGTCAGTTAAAGAATTTCATTCTTTAGAGATCATGTTTAAGACTGTTGTCCTTTTCAGGTACTACTGAATTCATTCTCCATGAACAGCTATTATCTCACTCATCTATTCATTTAGATGCTAGAAATATAGCTGAAACGGGCACTTACCTCCTAGTGGAAGAGGCTGGCAATAAACACCCAAGTATAAAATACAAGGTCAGGTAGGAAGAATGTCTATGAGGAAAAATTAAGCAAGATGAGTCTACTGGGGGACACCATTTTAGACAATGTGATCAGAAAGTCTGCTTTGAGTGGTTGACAAATGATCACCTATCTGAATGCGCACAGTTGGAATTACTGGAGGTAATTTTTCCCCACAGTTTTCCTACTGGAGGTAACAATTGCAAACAAAGGTCCTGAAGACCTTGAGAGCAACCAGGTGCCAGTGAGGCTGATGAGGAGAGAGCAAGGACTGGTAGTAACAGCTCCTCTCGGGATGGTGTGTAGGAAAACAGTTAATGCCCTGGACCTGTGTATTAGCTACGTCAGTTATTATCTGTGTGCAGTTTGCTTCACCTCTGCAGGTCTTGAATCCCCAGCTGCCCCAAATAAAAATAAGAACACCACCATCTCATGGGTGTGGCAAGTAAAGAAGCGAACACAGCATTGGACACATAGATCACTAATGAAGTATCTAATGAAGGAAGAGAGTAGAGACATGAGGTTGGGTCTTTCTAAAACAAAAAGAGTTAAATATCTGTTTGCCTATTGAAAGGGGAATCCATAAAAAATTAACTTTCCAGCGTGGGCTAATGACTAAGGGTTTCCGTGCAGCTATTTCTTTCAACACCTCTTGCAAATAGCTATCATTTACTTGCTTTTAGATTTAGCTCCTATAGTGCACCTTCCAAGGTGCATATCAGCAACCTCAGAAATGCAGATGTTACCACTCTAATGGCAGAAAATGAAGAGGAAATAAAGAGCCTCTTGATGAAGGGGAAAGAGGAGAGTGAAAAAGCAGTTTTGAAACAGCATGAGAAAAAAAAAAAAGATGATGACTTCCAGTCCCATCACTTTATGGCAAATAGATGGGTAAAAAGTGGAAGCAGAGGCAGGTTTTATTTTCTTGGGTTCCAAAATCACTGTGGACAGTGACTACACCCATGAAATTAAAAAATACTTACTCCTTGGAAGAAAAGCTATGACAAACCTAGACAGCGTATTAAAAAGCAGAGACATCACTTTGCTGACAAGGTTCATATAGTCAAAACTATGTTTTTTTCAGTAGTTATGTGTGGATGTGAGAGTTGGATCATAAAGAAGGCTAGGCACCAAAGAATTGTTGCTTTCAAACCATGGTGCTGGAGAAGACTTTTCAGAGTCCCTTGGATTGCAGGAGATGAAACCAGTCAATCCTAAAGTAAATCAATCCTGAATACTCATTGGAAGGGTTGTTGCTGCATATGAAGCTCCAAGACTTTGGCCACCTGATGTGAAGAGTTGGCTCATTGGAAAAGGCTCTGATGATGGAGAACACTGAAGGCAAAAGCAGAAGGGAACAAAAGAGGATGAGATGGTTAGACAGCATCACCGACTCAATGGGCATGAATTTGAGCAAACTCTGGCAGGTAGTGGAGAACAGAGGAGCCTGGGTTTCCATAGTTCATAGGGTTGCAAAGAGTCAGACATGACTTAGTGACTGAATAACCTTTAGTGCAAGATGTTTATAAAAACAAAATTTAAATAATTTTTATGCCTTTTTTTCAGAAACACATTAAGTATTTTGTTTGTTAAAAGAAAACTTTCTAAAGCACAGAAACATAAATCTAATAAGATAATAGTTATGATAGTTTTAATCAGAAAATACCTTTCCATATGATGAGTAAATCATGTAAATATTAGTAAATTTAACCACTTCCAGTGATTTAATATTGTAGTAAAGATTTGATCATATTTCATGACTTTTTTTTACATTGGATTTTTTAGTTTATCTCAATTTTATATTACTGTGTGGTTCAAAGTGGATCTAACTTCAATTTTTCTTTCAAAGGCACAATATAGCTCATTCCTAAATTGAAGATCAGTCTCTTTCAAACATTAAATGTATAAAAATTGGTTATGTGTTTTTGGACTTTGATTCTGTTTCCTTCAGCTGTCATTTCCTGAGCCACTATGACATTATTTTAATGATTTGATATTAAAAATAAATATATGTGATATATAATGTTATAAAGTTTAAATATATTGTAGGAAATTTTATTATAAACTATTGCTTCTTAACATAATTTTCTTGTTTAATTGTTGCCTATTGTATTTCCAGATGAAGGTTATATTATTTTATCAACCTAAAAACGTATTTTGAAGGGCTTCTCTGATAACTCAGTTGGTAAAAATCTGCCTGCAATGAAGGAGACCCAGGTTCAATTCCTGGGTCAGGAAGATCTGCTGGAGAAGGGATCGGCTACCCACTCCAGTATTCCTCCGCTTCCCTTGTGGCTCAGCTCGTAAAGAATCTGCCTGCAATGTGGGAGATCTGGGTTCAGTCCCTGGGTTGGGAAGATCCCCTGGAAAAGGGACAGTTAAGCCTAAAAAGGTATTTTGAGAGCTTTTTTTTGGAATTGTATTAAATTTGTACGTGAATTCGGAAAATGTGGCATTTTTACATGATAAATCTTTTTATCTGGGAATTTCATGTCTTTCTAAGTGTGTGTATGTGTATATATATTTTACCAAAACTTAAAAGAAAGTATTTACTCCTCACATTTCTTCCTCCACTATAGCATCATTAGCTGTTATGGGAAAATGTAATTAAAACACAAAGATTTGTTACTATACTGATATCAGAAAATGTAATTAAAAAAATAAAAAGTAACAGTATGAAATGTTGGCAAGGATGCTGAGAAACTGGATCACTCATAAATTGCTGGTGTGAGTGCAAAGTGGTATAGCCACTCTGGAAAAATGTTTTCTAGTTTCTTTTAAAAACTAACATGAAACTACCATATGACTTGGTAATTGCATTCCTGGACTTTTTTCCCAGAGAAGACAAATGAAAACTTGTGTTCACACAAAAACCTGTACAGGAATTTCATAGAAGTTTTATTTATTATAGCTGAAAACTGGAAACACCTCATTTGTTCATCAGCAGATGAGTCATTAAACACATTGAGGTTCACCTATAACACACAAGATTACTGTGCAATGAAAAGAATGAACCATTTATTCATACACGCATCCACTTGGAAGAAACTCCAGAGAATTATGTTGAGTGAAAAACTCAATCCCAAAGAATTGCATATCACGTGAATCCATTTATATAATATTCTTGAAAGGACAAGAGTAATAGAGAACAGATTAGTTGTTGCTGGGGATTAAGGATGTGATATGGGCTTCCCTGGTGGCTCAGATGGTAAAGAGTGTGCCTACAATGTGGGAGACCTGGGTTTGATACCTGGGTCGGGAAGATCCCCTGGAGAAGAAAATGGCAACCCACTCCAGTACACTTGCCTGGAAAATCCCATGGACCCAGGAGCCTGGTAGGCTATAGTCCATGGGGTCGCAAAGAGTCAGACACGACTGAGCAACTAACAGTATGGGTAGAGGTAAGTAAATGTGTACATTATGAGAAACGCTGGGCTGGAAGAAGCACAAGCTGGAAACAGACTGCTGGGAGAAATATCAATAACCTCCGATATGCAGATGACACCACCCTTACATTGCTTCATGGCAAATAGATGGGGAAACAGTGGCTGACTTTATTTTGGAGGGCTCCAAAATCACTGCAGATGGTGATTGCAGCCATGAAATTAAAAGACGCTTACTCCTTGGAAGGAAAGTTATGACCAACCTAGACAGCATAAAAGCAGAGACATTACTTTGCCAACAAAGTTCCATCTAGTCAAGGCTATGGTTTTTTCAGTGGTCATGTATGGATGTGAGAGTTGGACTGTGAAGAAAGCTGAGCACCGAAGAATTGATGCTTTTGAAAAAAAAAAAAAAGAAATGATGCTTTTGAACTGTGGTGTTGGAGAAGACTCTTGAGAGTCCCTTGGACTGCAAGGAGATCCAACCAGTCCATCCTAAAGGAGATCAGTCCTGGGTGTTCATTGGAAGGACTGATGCTGAAGCTGAAACTCCAATACTTTGGCCACCTCATGAGAAGAGTTGACTCATTGGAAAAGACCCTGATGCTGGGAGAGATTGGGGGCAGGAGGAGAAGGGGCTGACAGAGGATGAGATGGCTGGATGTCATCACTGACTCCATGGACGTGAGTTTGAGTAAACTCCGGGTGTTGGTGATGGACAGGGAGGCCTGGCGTGCTGCTATTCATGGGGTCACAGAGTCGGATACAACTGAGTGACTGAACTGAACTGAAGTAAATGTGGCTAAAAAGGACAGCATGAGAGACACTGTGATGATGGAAGTGTCCTGTGTCCTGGCCACTGACACTATTCTGGTTGTGATGATATACTGTAGTTAGGGGAAATTAGGTAAAGGCTATACAGGATCTCCCAGTAGTTTATACAACTGCTTTTGGAATGATGATTATCTTAATAAATTATTTAAAAATGAAAGTAAATGCATAAGAAATTTTAAAGTATATTATTGGCATCAGTTTTGGTTGAAATTGTGTTAAATTAATAAAATTTGAAGTGATCTGATGTTTTTACAGTATAACTTTTTTCATTTAGGGACATGTCTTTCTCAGTCTGTGTGTGCCTTTCTCATCAGTTTTTAAAGTGATTTTTCTTATTCCTTAACATTTTCCCTCTACTCTGTGCTTCTTACTTTAAAAGTTTCCAAGTAGTATATTGACCTAGATAAAACAGGTCTAAAAAACTTGATTTCCACAAGTTAAGGCTTTTTTCTTTATTATCTAGTGTCAAAAATAAATCTTCTCTTTAAAGTTCTGGTTGTATGTATGTGAAGAATTTATATTTTTAGGGCAGTTTTAGGTTCAGAGCAAAATTAAGAGGAAAGTACAGAGATTTCCCCATATACTTGCTATTACTCACCCCTGCCATCTGTTGAGCCTCCCAATTATCAACCTCACTCACATATTTTACCAAGGATGAACCTGCACTGACATATCATAATCACCCAGATGCACTCTTGGTATTGTACATTCTCTGAACTTGAACAAATGTGTAATGCAATATATCCATCTTTATATTATACAGTGTTATTATTGTCATAAAATTCCTCTGTATTCTACATGTTCATCTTGATCCCTCCTTCTTCCCTGGGAACCAGTGATATTTTTACTGTCTCTGTACTTTTGCCTTTCTAGAATGTCATACATTTAGAATCATATAGTATATAACCTCTTGGATTGATTTTTTTCACTTAGTTATATGCATTTTAGTTTCCTTCCACATTTTTTCATAGCTTGGTGGCTCATTTGTTTTTAGCACTGAATAATCTTTCATTGTCTAGGTGTACCTGTATTTGTTTATACATTCGTATATTGAAGGACACTTTGATTGATTCTAAGTTTTGGCAATTTTTGCTTCGGCTATAAGTATGTCTGCAGCTTTTTGAGGGAAATGAGTTTTCAGCTCCTCAGGGTAAATACCAAGGAACACAATCACTGGATCATATATGAGTGTGCTTAGTTTTATAAGAAACTGCTAAAGCATCTTCTAAAGTAACTAAATTATTTTGTATTCCTGTGGTAATGAATGAGCATTCCTATTGCTCCATATCATTACCTGCATTTACTGTTGTCAGTATTCCAGATTTTGGCCATTCTAATAGATATGTAGTGGTATTAATATCTCATTATTTTAATTTTCATTTCCCTGATGACATATGATGTGGAACAACTTTCTACAAATTAATTTGCCATCATATGTCTTCTTTGGTGAAGTGTTTGTTAAGGTCTTCAGCTCATTTTTAATCAACTTGTTTGTTTTCTTATTGTTCACTGTTAAGAGTTTTTTATGTATTTTTGATAGCAGTCCTTTATTTTATATAGCTTTTGCAAATGCTAAGACAAGTTGATGGCTTGTCTTTTTTATTCTCTTAACATTGCCTTTCAAATCAGAAATTTTTCATGTTAATGAAATCTAGCTTATCAAGACTTCATGGGTAGCACACGTATCTAAAAGGTCATCACTATATCCAAAGTCATCTAGGTTTCCTCCTATGTCATCTTCTAGGAGTATTATAATCTTGCATTTTGCATTTAGGTCCAGTATCAATGTTGTGTTATTTTTTGTGCATGTGGATGTCTAGTTATTTCAGCACCAGTTACTGAAAAGACTGTTTTTGTTCCACATATTGTCTGTGGTCTTTTGTCAAAGATAGTTGACTCTGTGTATGTGGTCTACTTCTGGGCTCTCTATTCTGTTCTGCTGATCTGTTTGTCTGTTCTTTCACCAACACCACACCTGTCTTGAATTACAATAGCTTTATAGTAAACCTTGAAGTCAAGCAGTGTCAGTCTTCCAGCTTTGCTCTTCCCCTTCAGTACTGTGTTGGCCATGCTGGGGTTTTTGTTTCTTCATGTAAAGTCTATAATCAGTTTGTCAGTGTCCACAAAATAACTTACTGGGATTTTGATTGAAATTACGTTTAACCTAGATTAAGTTTGAAAGCACTGATGTGTTGACTCTATCCATGAACATAGGCTAGCTATACATTTATTTAATTATTCTTTAATATTATTCATCAACTCTGTATTTTTTTTTTTCCATCAGCAGTCTACCTCCAGCATGTTCTCTAGCACTGAGGGATGTGCACTAAGTGGAAACACTCAAACACTTTTCAAGTTTCTGCTTGTGCTACAGTAGGGAAGAGACTGTTGGTCAAAGCAAACATCATGGCTGAGGTCAGAATACGGGGCCCTGGGATGTACTCCAGATTTTTGCTGTGAAAGCAGCAAAGTCATGGGAATGAGAATGGGTACAAGGAAAACTGAAAGATAGGAGCCCCTTACATAGGGTTGTTGTGAAGATGAAATAATATGCTTGAAAGTGCTTTGTTCAGTTCAGTTCAGTTCAGTCACTCAGTCGTGTCCGACTCTTTGCGACCCCATGAATCGCAGCACGCCAGGCCTCCCTGTCCATCACCAACTCCCGGAGCTTACTCAAACTCATGTCCATCGAGTTGGTGATGCCATCCAGCCATCTCATCCTCTGTCAGTCCTTTCTCCTCCTGCCCCCAATCCCTCCCAGCATCAGGGTCTTTTCCAATGAGTCAACTCTTCTCATGAGGTGGCCAAAGTATTGGAGTTTCAGCTTCAGCATCAGTCCTTCCAATGAACACCCAGGACTGATCTCCTTTAGGATGGACTGGTTGGATCTCCTTGCAGTCCAAGGGACTCTCAAGAGTCTTCTCCAACACCACAGTTCAAAAGCATCAATTCTTCGGTGCTCAGCTTTCTTCACAGTCCAACTCTCACATCCATACATGACCACTGGAAAAACCATAGCCTTGACCAGATGGACCTTTGTTGGCAAAGTAATGTCTCTGCTTTTTAATATGCTATCTAAGTTGGTCATAACTTTCCTTCCAAGGAGTAAGCGTCTTTTAATTTCATGGCTGCAGTCACCATCTTCAGTGATTTTGGAGCCCAAGAAGATAAAGTCTGACACTGTTTCCACTGTTTCCCCATCTATTTGCCATGAGGTGATGGGACCAGATGCCATGATCTTAGTTTTCTGAATGTTAAGCTTTAAGCCAATTTTTTCCCTCTCCTCTTTCACTTTCATCAAGAGGCTCTTTAGTTCCTCTTGACTCTAGCTTATGCTTCTTCCAGCCCAGCATTTCTCATGATGTGCTCTGCATATAAGTTAAATAAGCAGGGTGACAATATACAGCCTTGAAGTACTCTTTTTCCTATTTGGAACCAGTCTGTTGTTCCATGTCCAGTTCTAACTGTTGCTTCCTGACCTGCATACAGGTTTGTCAAGAGGCAGGTCAGGTGGTCTGGTATTCCTATCTCTTTCAGAATTTTCCACAGTTTATTGTGATCCACACAGTCAAAGGCTTTGGTGTAGTCAATAAGTCCTTTGTAAATTGTAGTATATTTTGCCCACTGTGTTTTTATAGACATTCTCATTTTTAAGCTGTCTTGACTGACATAATTTTTGAACAAGGATCAACAAACTTTGGTTCCTGGACCCCATTTGTCCTATTGCCTCTATTTATACAGCCTGCAGGCTAATAATGGGGTTATGTTTTTCAAGAGTTGTAAAAAGAACTTTAATAATAATATTTTGTATCATTTTAAAATTATATAAGGATTCAGATGTCAGTGTGTATAAAGTTTTCTTGGAATACAGCCAAGCTTCATAGTTTACCTTTGAGTATAGCTTCTTTTATGTTAGAGTGGCCAAATTGAGTAGTTGCAACAGAAACCATGTAGACCACAGCAGATAAAACATTCACTATCTGGTTTTTTACAGAAAAAGTTTGCTGGCCCTCTGTTGTTGAATACATATATGGACCTTAGACTTTAAAACAGACATTCCTAAAGAAGTCTAGCATAGTTATATGCGTCGTTCCTCTCAAATCCTTCAGTGACTATTTGAAAGGATCAGGAGTTATATGACTTTTGACTAACAGTACTGATAATGTACCTGCTTTGTCAGCGAAATTCCTACATTATTCTTTTCCCTTGCTGCTCTTTTCGATTTATGTAGCCTTTCAGCTTCACACTAGCTGGCTACCTCTCTGCAGTGTCCTTGCAGCTCAGGTTTGGACAATTAACTGATGTGAGTTTTGGTGACCAGGTGTTCCCTGCAAAGTTCCTCTCAAGGAGAAGTCCAGTTCTGGAAGCACCCTGCCGATACTCCCATCTGTCAGAAACAGCAAGAACTCTAACCCCCCAGCTTGAGCCTGCTGGCTCTGCCCTAACACTTCAGGCTCCAAGTAGAGAGAACCTCAGAAATAAGTGGATAGTTAGTAAAAGAAATAGCCTCAGGCAGAACTCAGACATTCTGACTGTAAATATAAGAATACTATATCATCCTTATAGGCATAGTTTATTAGATGTTTAGGTTACATTTGCATTTCCATTTCCTCTTTATTCAAGAAATTAAATATATAATGTTTTGTGAGATAATTACACATGAGAGTTAAAACCTTACATTTAAGCATAATATTATGCTTATATATACTGACTTTCAATTTGGAGTGCTTTCTTTTATCTATATATTTGATGTAATGAACAGCCATTAAACTAGCATGAGTAATTTTATATAATACTGTTTTTATCCACGGCCTTGATTATAAAGTTCCTTTATAACTTGCTTTCATTTCTTACTTTGAATTGGCTTGCCCTCAATAATAACATAAGGTTCTAGGTGTTCACTGCATTTGGAAATCAGAATACCATCAATTTGGCCCATAGCTACTAGCCACAAGGCATGTCCTCTGCCAATCAGATTTTCTGGCTCAGACAGAATTTTTATTATCATTTCTTTGTCTCAGAATTGCCTTCCCAGTCACGTCATTCTCTCTCAACTGGTAAAATAAGAAATCTCCATCTTATTTCTTCTCTTGACAGTGAATGATTTATCTATGACTACTTTCTCCAGTCATAAAGAATTGTCATTCCAACATCCCAAATCAGTTATTTGAAATCTATACACCTCTTTCCTTCTACATCCTGAAAAAAAGAGGGATTAGAGCCAGGTAGCTACATCTTGCCACAACAGCATTCAATTGGCATTTCACAATAAAATATGTATGAATAGATAGATTCCCTTTTACTTTAAATAAAGTAGGAACTGTCTTTCTTCTTCCTAGTAAAGTTCAGGGAATTGCTCTAATAAGTGATGTTTAAAATGTAAAAGCTTCAAATATTTTTGAAAGGCTAACTTAAATCATGTGTGTTGAGGGAATTCCTGGTAGCCCAGTGGTTAGGATTCGGTGCTTTCTCTGCTGGGGCCCAGAAAGACTCTGCTAGGGCCTTAGTTCTTGTTAAGAGAATTAAGATCTCACATGTCTCTCAGCGGAATAACTCACAATGAACAAGTAGGTAGAAGAATAGTATTGAGGCATTCATGTACCATAAAATATCAACATAGATGTTTTAAAAAGGATAAATTAACCTATTTCCAGAATGTTTGGAGAATGGTTTGTTCACTTTATCGTTCATTCTCCTGTGTTTGAAAATCATTCTGATAGTTGTCTATTTCAAATTCTTTTGATTTTAGACCACTCTGAGTGCAGGTGAGTCATTTTATCTCAACCACTTTTCCCTTAAGCAGCAAAGAGCCAGTTGCTTGTTTATGGAAAGCATGAGGAGAGAGTAGTGGAGGGCTGTGCAGAAGGACTCTTGCAGACCCTCTTCCAGTGCTGGAGAGCTGCCTTACTGAGTGGGGTGGAGGTGGACTGAAGATGATAATCAAGCAAAGCAGGAAACATTCTCACAAAGAACATCGACATGTATGCTGAGAACCACGGAGGGGAGAGTGTGCAGCATGAAGCATTTTTCTGTGATTCTCAAAATCTGCTTTTGTTCCCCTGACGTTAAAATTGTTCACTTTGTTTTTTAAATTCTAAAGATGCCAAAAATTCACTGGCTAAAAATATGAGGGGAAAAGCCTTAATAGAGTAGAAAAAAAAAGTGTAGCCAATTAAAGTGCCAAGTGAACAGTCTTGTACAAGAGGGCAAAGCACCCTCTGATCAAAGTACTCAGGTCCTGTTGGGAAGCTTTGAAGAGAAAATGCAGCATCCTAAATGCACAATAATGAAAAGGGGACAAAGACAGATAGGAAGAGAAGGTGAGGAACCTGCGCTCCTTTTGTCTTCTTACTCTTTACCTTTTCAGATGTCCTGCCTATAGAATGCGTTTGTTTGGGAGTTTGTTTTGGTCCTTTCCCCCCCTCCTCTTGAAAGTAATAGCTATTGTGAAGCTGCTTCACAGCAGGAACCCAGGTGTCTGCTGTGCGCTTCTTCTTTTATGGAAACAAAAACACTCTTACTGTGTGAAGCATTCAGGACTTACTCTGGCTGTCTGGCGTCTAAGTTGAGAGCATATTTTACCCTTTGCAATTTTTGTGTTATGTTAACTGCTGAAGAAAAACATGACTTTTGGTCACTAGGAAAGTGTTCCGCTAGATTGTATGGGCACACAATAGCTCCAGAGTTGTTCTTTTAATGAAAGGAATATGAGCAAAAGTCCCATTGAAATCTCTCAATGAAAATGCAGGATGTAGGTGGGAGAGGGGCAATGTTTTGTGACTTTTGCTGAGCAATGCAAGTTGCAAAATCCTTTTACAGGTATAGCCTTCTTCCCTGTTTCACCCATTTATACTCTATCAAGGTATTGCTCCCCAGAGACTGTTTTCATAGTACCCCCGCCCCGGCACAGGCAGAGACTAAGAGATAAATGGGGGCAATAGCAGCTTCAGTGAAAGAGTTCTAAAAATACAGTACCTCGCAAAATCTCTGCTGATACAGAAAGCTCAGAAATGATATCTGGATATTGCTTTAGGAAAGTATTCAGCCTAGAGGGTATGCGCTGAATGAAATGGGGCAAGAATATCATGTAATCTACATTTCCCCTTAAAAACTTCTGCCCCTTGCCACTCGGTTTCCACATATCATTTCAAAGCCTTTCCTATTATTTTTAGATAAGGATATTTTCAGCTGTGTGAAACTGTATTATAAAAAGTGCAATGGTTTTTTTAAACATCTGATAGGTGAGTTTTTTAATATTGAAGTGACACTGAAGAGGGTCATCGTAGGAATCCAAAGCTTTAAAATGGTGGTTTGCAGGCCATATCTGGACCACAGATGTGTTCAGCTGGATCTGTAATATTTTAGAAATATTTGAGCAAATTTTTAAATTCTTTAAATTTCATTTTTAAAAGTTGAGGTTTGCAGCTTTTCCTGAAAACTTGGATGACCTCTTAGAAGACACTAGTGTTGTATTCTCAAACGACAAAATTGGTTTGAGCTAAGTAACAGCAAGGCTTCCCTGATAGCTCAGTTGGTAAAGAATCCACCTTCAATGTGGGAGACCTGCGTTCGATCTCTGGGTTGGGAAGATCCCCTGGAGAAGGGAAAGACTACCCACTCCAGTATTCTGGCCTGGAGAATTCCATGGACTACACTCCATGGGGATGCAAAGAGTCAGATATGACTGGGCTATTTTCACTTTCAAGTAACAGCAAGGTTTCCCAGATGGCACTAGGGGTAAACAATCCACGTGCCAATGCAACAATCAAAAGCAACACGAGTTTAATCTCTGGGTCAGGAAATCCCCTGCAGGAGAGCATGGCAACCCACTCCAGTATCCTTGCCTGGAGAAACCCTTGGACAGAGGAGCCTCGTGGGCTAGAGTTCATAGGATCACAAAAAACCAGACACAACTGAAGCGATTAAAGCAACTAAAGAGCAAGTCTGGCCAGTGTTGGCCAGAATCCCTGATACCAATCCAGGTCCTTAGACAGGTCATGTGTTATGAACCTGCCCACCTCCCACCAGACTCATGCATGTCACCTGCTCTGAGGACTTTAAAATGTGTGATCCTTGTTCCAGAAAAACATTACTATTGGAGTGTGTATTCTCCCAAATGTTAGAGAACAATAGAGCTAACTAGTTTGTAGTTTCTGAGTGTGTATAGGTGAACACACTGGTTTATGGTGTTACCTTGTGCAATTTTGTTGCTGGTTGCATTCAACTTTCCATAGTGTCAGTACCAAAATACTAACAATAGGCCTGGGTCAGCAAATCAGAAGGAAACAAAAGCAGAAATTTCTAAACTAATCTGGAATCTTGGTCAAAAACATCTAGAAATAAACTAATCTAATTTTATCATACATGCATACTTTATATTTTATGGGTTAGTGTTGTTTCAAACTACTATGGTAGTTTCCATAGACATTTTAGGGCTTTAGAGTGCACGAGGAATTTATTGGGCTAATTCTGAACAACTGGATTTAAAAGCTCCTTTTGAATCTTGGATGTAATTTTGGATGTTGGATTTATTTTATGTAACTATGAAGCTAAGCTATTTAACATTTGACCATCTCTGTTCCATGATGGTGGGGCTTCCCTGGTGGCTCAGAGGTTAAAGCGTCTGCCTGCAATGCAGGAGACCCGGGTTCAATCCCTGAGTCGGGAACATCCCCTGGAGAAGGAAATGGCTCCATGATGGGGAAATCCTTGGTGGTCACTCTGAAACTAGTATATTCCTACTCATTCTTTTCTCTCTCTCTTTTTTTCCTCGTTACCTCTCCGGTTTGATAATCATGCATGCACAGAAGGATGAGTTCCCTTCAAAACCCACTCTTAAATGAACACGTTTAATTCCTTCAACATCCACTGTTTAATGACCAAACTTTATGATTTTGTGACAGTACATGTTTTTGAGTATCTGTAATGCCCTGGGCCTTCTCCAAGAATATGGATTTTAAGTTACACAAACATTCAGCAGAGAGGGGTATTTCTAAGGGTTGAAGAAGACACAGAAGTGCTTAGGAATGGCTTGAGTTCAACATTAGCAGAGGGAATGATGACTAGTAAGCCAGGCAAATGTATTCCAAACACATAGAGTGAGAAAACCAAACTCTTAGAGATAGGGAGCTTGAGATGTTGGGAGAAGTATGAACAGATCTGTTGGCCGGAGTAAAGGTTTGGAATTGAAGGGGCCTTCAATTCCAAGCTAAAGAGCTCAACGTTTATACTATATAGATAAGAAATTGCCACAGAAGTCTCAGATCAAGGGATTACAACATAGCTTCTATGCAGCTAGTGGGGAAATGGAGTTTTTTCATTCCAGTTTTTCATTAAGTATGTGTTATATACCACAAACACTGTTCTCTAGGTGATAAAATACAAGCATGAATGAAGAGATCAAAATGTAGAAGTAATCATAGGAGAAATAAGCAAACCACAGGAAGACTAGTTGGGGTATTAATAAAGATACAAAACTTATAATAGCTCTACATCAAACATACACGTACACATAACATCATCCATGCTGTCTTGTCTTCAAGTGTTCTGACATCCCCAACTGCACCTTCTACATGAGAAGTTAAGAACCTTTTCTCTAATGAACCACCATTACAAGTTGTTGCCTGTCTTATCATTCAGTTGTTTTAGGGAATAAAGAAAATACCAATAACCACTGGATGGAGAGGTTTGGTTTTCAGGATTTTGCTCAGACAATCACTACCACCAAGGAACCAGCACCTGGGTCCAGGCATTCTCAACACTTCACCATCATGTGTTATTTCTTTTTTAAGTCAGCACTTTTATAGTGCTTACTTTAAGCTAGATACTGTTTTATACACTTTATCTTAAACTTATATTAGTTTTTAATAATTTTCATTTATTTGTTTTCTCCAGGATTAGAATGGATTCCATTTAATCATCACAATAAACCTATCTCATAAATCATATAGATTATATAGCATCAACTTGATAGATGGTAAATTGAGCCATATTTGAACCTTATGGATTATCGGGGCTACACTAATGACAAGCTTTAACATACCACTGTCCACTGCTATCACTAAATCTAACCTTGATTCTTTTGTCTGTGTAATTCTTTAGATAGTAGCAACAACAACATAAGATCATTTATGAGGTGTCTACCCTGTGTTTCCATAATATGTACTAAAACCAAAATTAGGTGATTCTAAAAATATGCTCCTTTTTTCTATTTCATAGCTGTCCCACCTGGCATTCTGTCAATCTGATCTTCCCTGTCTCCATACCTGGATAACACCCACAGTATTCTTTTTCTGGTCTTTATTTAGGATGTTAGGGAATATATAAAAGGTGGCTGATTGACTCCTCTCAGGTGCATATCATACCCACTACTCTTAAAAGTCATTCTACTTATCCTGAAGTAGTTCCTCTTGCACTCTGTTGAACAGCTATTCCAATTTTTTACCATCCCAGCAGTTCCTCATTCTGCTTTACACTTGTCATCTTTAGTAAAGGGCCTAGGAGAAAATGGGCTGCCTTAGCTTTGCTGTTCTAACATTTACAATTTCCTCTTTATCCTTACCTATCTGTCTCATGTCCTTTGATCCTGTATTAAGGGATGAGGTCTTCCCCTAGAGACGAAGCTAACTGCTCTGCTTATGCCTCTAAACCCGTGTCCTTTGGTTTTTTTTCAGGACTTTGATTCTCAATGGTTTCATTTTTCTTAAATTTTTTTTTTCTTTCACCAGTCCCTATCTCATATTCTTTGGCATATGAGTTTAACCTTACCATATGCTTAACCTTACCTTAGTTTTAGTAAATGCAGACTTTCTCTGTGCCCTCATAATATTCAAGCTACTTTCCTAAGCCTTTTATTGTTTTGTCTAAACAATCCCTCTAAAACTAGTCAATACTGAATTTATGCAATCAACAAATAACTCTTCAGTGTGTGAAAGTGAAAGTGTTAGTCACTCAGTCATATCCAGCTCTTTGTGACCCCATGGACTGTAGCCTGCCAGGCTCCTCTATCCATGGAATTCTCCAGGAAGAATACTGGAGTGGGTTGCCACTTGCTCCTCCAAGAGATCTTACCGACACAGGGATCGAACCAGGGTCTCCCACATTGCAGTCAGATTCTTTACCATCTGAGCCACTAGGGAAGTTCAGTGCCAACTGCATAAAAAATGATTCAAAGGTCTGTTATTGATAAGTGAGCAGCAAACAAAATAAAATTTTTCGTCCCTGTGTCACTTAAATGGTAGTGCTAACTGAAAAAAAAAAGATGCACAAAGTGAATATTGTGAGCTAGTTTTTATTTGGAGCAAAATGAGGGCTATAGCCTGAGAGACAACATATCAGATAGTTCTGAGAAATTGCTCCAAAGAGGTAGGGGGGAAGGTCAGTATATAGGTGATTTTGGTGAAGGGGGAGTACATGCAATCAAGCACATATTTTTTTGCAGGTTTCTGCTTGTCACAAGGAGCAATTGTCACCATGAATGACTTTAGTGCTTTTGTATAGGCATGAGGAGATGAAAGAATTGGGATCATAAATTCATCTCTTGAAAATATCTAACTAACTGGAGACCTGTTCTGCCAATTTTTTCCAGAGCACAGAATTCCTCATTTCTAATCTCCATCCTGAACTCTTTTCAGGGCGTATTGAAGGTCAGCAGCTGCAGCAACTCATGATTTAATCTTTGTAGAGGTAGATGGCAAGTGCCCATGACAAGTGACAATTTTTAGTTGAGAGTAGTTGGGAAACAACAATATATCTTTTAAGAAAGTATTATGCTGTGTTTTAACATTAATAAGAGCTCAGTAGTAAAATAAATAGGCAAGGATGATAGGGAGGCTATCATTTAAAATGGGACAGTGAGGGAAGGAGTCACTGAGAAACATCATTGGTGGAACATTTAAATGAAAGTGATACCTTGACAAGGAAGAAAGCAAACATTAAATCTTGACCTCAAGATTGAAGTCAAAATCAACGTGTCAATCACTCAGTCATGTCTGACTCTTATCAACACTATGGACTGTAGCCCATCAGGTTCCTCTGTCCATGGGATTTCTCAGGCAGGAATACTGAAGTAGGTTGATATTCTCTTCTTCAGGGGGTCTTCCCAATTCAGGGATCAAACCCAGGTTTCCTGCATTGCAGGCAGATTCTTGACCATCTGAGCCAACAGGGAGTATTGAAGAGTACCTGGTTATTCAACAAAACGATAAGGAGGTTAATCTGCCTGAAGCCGACTGAGGGGGACTGTGGCAGGAAGAGATGATGTCAGATGTGTCAGAAGATGGCAGTTAGCTTCTGGTCTGCCCCACCCTATCTTTTACCTGTTTGGGTTACTTCTTATGCTCTGTATCAAGGCTATTTATACTCATGTCCCATCTCCTTTGTTAAACATCATTTTCTTTACGGTAGGGTGTAATCTTGTTCATCATTGTATCCCTCACAGACCCTAGGTTTTTTTTTTTTTTGATACAGTAGATGTGCTTGATCCATTAATGGAATTAAATTGAATTAAATATGACTTTAGAAATAAAGTATTTTGTGTTTCCGTGATAGCTCAGGGGTAAAGAATCCACCTGCCAGTGCAGGAGACATGGGTTTGATCTCTGATCTGAGAAGATCCCACGTTCTGTGAAGCAACTAAGCCTATGTACCTCAACTATTGAGTGTGCTCTAGAGCCTGGGAGCTGCAACTGCTGAAACCCACCTGCCCTTGATCCTATACTTTGCAACAAGAGAAGCCATTGCAATGAGAAGCCTACACGCCACAACTGGAAAGTCATCCCTGATCGCCATGAGTAGAGAAGAAGCCTGTGCAGCAGTGAAGACCCAGTATAGCCAAAGACAATAAATAAATACATTTTTTAAATGAAGCATTTCTTTTTAAACATATATAAAATTATTTCAGCTAATTTTTTTCTAGATGATATTGGGTGCTAGCTACACAGTTTATGATAAAAACTGTATAATTCATATACTCCATAGTCTTAAGCAGAATGATATCTAAATTTGGTCATTATCTACTGATGTCAAAGCCTTTTCCTTAAAGGATAATTATCCTAGTGCTTTTCACCTTGTTGAATTTATGAATTCTGTGCTTAATCATTTAAATCAAAAGGAATATTAAATGAGTTTCCAAATGTAACTTCAAATTTATCACCAAGATTAAAAAAAAAGCTCAACAGACATGGAATCAATTAGATATTTTTTAGTCACATGGATTTGGATCCTCTTCCTTTCATTTCCAAATGAAAGGAGAAGAAATAACATTCCCTAAATGTGAAACCTCTTAGGGGACAAAATATGGACTGTCAAAAGATGTGTCAATAAGTTGTGTCCTTGGACTTAAGTGGATGCATATTCTAATGTGCTGTGAGGGAACACCAAGAAACGAGTTATTCTGAGGCTTTCAGAAATAGAAAGCTTCCCCACTCCAACTGTGCTCATTAAAAATCTCCGTAACACACATTGTAAAAAAATAAACTGTTGTTTTAAATGACCAGACCAACCTCTAACTGCGGTTGTTACATTTTTAGGTATGAGAAGCAATTTAAAGTAGATTTTATTTCCTATGTGGAGGAACATGATTCCAAGCCTCTTTCCACCTCCAGTCAGCTGCATTTCAGAGGTGACTTCCCTGTGGGTGGAGGCAGTTAGAGGCAAATAGTTTATCAGGAGCTCTGAAAGCTTCTGAAATAAAAATATGTTACAGAGATACCAGATAAAATATTTTCTGGGAAGCGATTTGAATACCTTTGATTATGTGAAATGGTATGACGGTCAAAGGTAACAACTTTGTCGGAAGTCCTGCCTGAGCTCCTGAGTGGGCTCAGCCATGTGCTTGCTGTGACTTGTCAGATTACGTAACATTTCTGCTCTTCGGTCTTTCGTTGTATAAAATGGAGGTAACAGGGATACTTACCCTAGAGTTTTTATAAGGATCAAAGTGTGAATATGTAGTATGTAGCAGACATTCAGGATATGAGAACTGTTCTTGTCATCACCATCATTCATATTATTATCAAGGTCATCTACAAAATGGCTAAAAACATTTTTAGGAGATTATAGTTACCCCTCTGCCTTTTTTTTCTTGGAAAGGTTCTTTTTTCTTGTTTCTGTAGATTAAAAGGTAAACTTTAAATATTTGCCGGGGTTACTGGTTTGGGTAAGTCATCTTAATGGCAATGAAGCACCGTGGTCTTCAACAAAGCTTCCTGAACCCTCCTGTCTCTGGATAATGGAGCACAAAAGATTTTACATTTAGCAGGATACTCTTCTGTGACTTGAAATTGTACCTCTGTGGGCATGCACAGCAGAAGCTCAGCAGAAATATCAGGAACTTTGAAATGTGAAGTCTGACTTTTAAATCAAGTACATTTGTGTAGAGTGTGTTTTCTTCCCAACATTCTAATTTTATTGCACTATGAATGCTCCAGCTGGAACCACTCTCTGACAGTTGGTTTAGAGTCTTTTAACTTAATTTTTAATGCGTTTGAAGGATTTTTCCAACTCATTCCCCAAAATTCATTGATAAGGAAAGATTCAATGATGTTATTATTAAATACAACTTTTTGCTGGATGCTCACAGCAAAGTTTAAATAGGAAAAGGCTAATTTAAAATCTTAAATTAAAAAAATAAATAAATAAAATCTTAAATTACTTGAAGTGGGTCTTCCTGGTCCCCTGTAATACTACATAATCTATTTTATCAGCCCAAGAACAACAATGGGATATCCTTAATAAGACAAACCTCTAAACATCAATGTAGAACATTTTACAATTTACACTATAAATAATTTACACCAGATGAGACAAAAAAGAATTATGTCCTGACATGGTTTTTCCCTTTGAGGCTGTTTCAGTGTTCTGAAAAGGCAAATGTTACAGTCTTCCCACAAATCAGGAGGATAGTTCAAGATTTATGAATCTTACCTGTTTGATCAGGACCCTAGCAATAATAAAATTGCCACTACACTCTTCAGCTACTCAAAGTTTCTGTTCTTTAAATGCTTAAAAATATGCCACCCCATACATTGTTCCACATAAATAGATATTATTTCTAGCTCTACATTAAAAAACAAGCATAGAGCTTGTGCTCATGGTCCCAATACAGCCCTGTTACTGAATATGTTATGTTATCTGCAGGTAAATTCTATAATATATACATGTTTTAGTTTTTAGATTATTTTGGAATAAATTTCCTAATTATTATGAAAGGTTTTTTTATCAGCTTTTCTCTTGATTCTAGTATAATTTAGTGATTTCTGTATAGCTTTCAGTTTGTGAATAGAATGCATAGTAATGTAAATGAATTATGATTTACAAATATGATTTTCAAAAGAAAAAACATAATGAGAAACTATTCAGAAGTGTTAGGAAAATTAACTAATTTATTCTAAGTTTTACTCATCTTAATTTTGCCAAAACAGATTTTCAAAAATATGAGAATCTTTTTTGCTATAAACCTTTTTTCCCCTGAATTTCTTCTTCCTTACCTTCAATTCTACTTCAAATTAAGCTTTAATTAAGAGGACAGATAAAAAATATTCTTTACTGTATATATGTCAATGCCAGTCTCCCAATTTATCTCACCATCACCCCCTTCCCCCATTCTTATATACACTATTGATACTTTGTATGAAATAGATAAGTAATGAGAACCTAGCTCAGAGATCTCTACTCAATGCACTGTGGCAGTGGGAAGGGAAATTCCAAAATAAGAAAGGATATATGTATAGGTATAGATGATTCAGTTTGCTTACAGTAGAAATTAATACAACATTGTAAAAGAACTATACTGCAATGAATATTTTAAAAAATAAATACAAATAATACAGAAAAAAAATTTTTTTTTCCTCCAAAGACAAATACTCTAGGTTTCTGATATCTTTGTATATTCTACCTGGCCATAAAGTCATTTTGCCTTTAATCACATAGAGATGCCAAGTGGGAGCTGGGATTTCTGAGACAACTGGCTAATACCCAGGCTCAAAACAACAGGGAATTTGGAAGAGGGATTGGAAGAAATTGTGTCTTCCTTTACCCAGTAGGGTTCTTTTCCTGTTTTACGAAGCTGGAAAGAGCAACTCTAGTCAGATGAAGCTGTGGATTCTTTTTTTTTTTTTCTTTTTCTTTTTTAAAAATATGGAACGCTTCACGAATTTGCGTGTCATCCTTGCGCAGGGGCCATGCTAATCTTCTCTGTATCGTTCCAACTTTAGTATATGTGCTGCCGAAGCGAGCACTGGATTCTTTTTTTTTGAATCGTGTATTTAAAAATAATAACTCTTCCAAAAGACAAAAGTTTCTGAAAATTTGACCTCTACTTTCACCCTAAACCAAGAGAAACCAACTCATAAAATACAGGCTATAATTTCTATACAGCCAAATGTTGCATTTTGAATCAGTTTAAACTCATGGTAGAAAAAAAAAAAATACAACCAAAAAACAATGTCCATCCCATCTTTCCCTGAGATTTCAATAATTTGATTGCTTCCATAATTGACTTTATTTTTTTATTGGTTACAGTAAAGTAAGAATAATGCTTTGCCATTATTTTGCACCTTTTTAACTTTCAAATCTATCAACACCTGCCTACCCTGCAAACTGGCACATTTCTCAGGGAAACTAAAGTACAGGAAATATTATGTGATTTAGTCAAGGTCAAACATAATTTCAGTGGCTAGGGAGGCATAACAGGACATCTAAATCTATATTTTTACTCTGGAAAATATTACCACAATATTTTTCAAAAATCTCATTTACATAGTTATTTGCTAATATAGTTTTAATGGTAATCCTTTAAATTATATTTGAGTAGCAGAAATAATAGTATTAATATACACTTATGTCTTGTACCTTTATATTTTCCATGTGAGTAAAAAGCATTCTATTATCCTTTTCTCTGCCCTTTACTGAGAAACTCACATATGATTTTTGAACAGTTGGCAGGCTGATTACTTGATTAAGGCACCTTCTACTATTTCTGACATTTTCATAATGAGCATATATGGAGCCTCAGAAATGCTAAAAGTTCTAGCCACAAGATAATTGAGTCACCATTTCCAGTGACTTCTGTTACCCTTCTAGTACCCTTATGACCGTGGAGACAGGTAATGCCTGTCTAGAAGTCAGTGTTGTTAGTCTTTGGCCAAATTCTAAAGTAGTTAAATTTAAGTTTTATGCTTCTCTATTTGTTTCATCATTTAAAAAATATCTGCTCCTTAAAAAGAGATTGCTATCATATAGATGTTGTACATAAGGTTTAACATTACCTCTGTTTAAGTATTGATATGTCTTTTGAAATTTCGCCATAAAATATGATGATAGAGACATTATGTATTCATCCAAACTATTTCCTTCTCTGATATTTCACATTTCTCCTAATGTATTCTGTCAAGTACACATGCTTATGCTCTCTGTAATGAGGTGTCTCATATATAAGGTGGAGAAAATGCTAGCTACTTCATGGATTAGTGTGAGGATCAAATGAGATATTGCATAATGCATGGTGAACAGTCATATCCACTACTGAATATTATTGTCTATTATAGTTATTTTCCTCCAACTACTATACATAATTAGATATAAAAAATGATCCTTTTTAATATTTATCATATCCAGCATTTTAAAGTCTTTAATACCACCCAATATTAATCTGGGTTCTTGATGCCCTCCTGAACTACTGCAATATGTGTGTGTGTGAGAGATTAGCTAAAAAGTTTGTTTGTATATTTTCTGTAAGTTGACATGGAAAAAAATGAACAAATTTTTGGCCAACGCAATATATATTGTGGGCTTCCTCAGTGGCTCAGCAGTAAAGAATCCGCCTGCAATGCAGGAGATGCAGTTGGTTTTTTTTTCCCATTTATTTTTATTAGTTGGAGGCTAATTACTTTACAATATTGTAGTGGTTTTTGTCATACGTTGACATGAATCAGCCATGGATTTACATGTATTCCCCATCCCAATCCCCCCCTCCCACCTCCCTCTCCACCCTTGGTCAGCAAGATCCCCTGAGTCAGTCATGGCAACCCATTCCAGTATTCTTGCTTGGAAAATCCCATGGAGAGAGGAGCCTGGCCGGCTATAGTACTTAAGGCCACAAAGAGTCAGACACAACTGAAGCGACTGAGCCCGGTACAGCATGTATATTGCAGTAGTTCAGGAGCATTTATTGAGTTCTGATAAAGATCTAGTATTTTAGGAACCCTAGATTTCCAAAAATGAATCAAACACACTTCCTCAAGAAATATGCATGTTGATTAGGAAGAAAACAACTTTGCAGAGATTTACAATTAATATGATTAAAGAGAATTTTAAAATGCCAACTAACGTGGTTAAAGTAACAATTAAGAGAGAGTATTCCAGACAAAGGTATCCACTTGTTGTAAGGGACAGAGTGCTAACAGAAAACAGAATCAGAAATGCAGTGCTTTAGACGTGTGAATAATAATTTAACTTGGAATTTGACTTCTTTTCCTTCAAATATTGGAACACATGTCTTGCATTCTTTCCTATCACATCTACATAGCATTAACTGTTTGACGGATTATCATGGGGTAATTGTTACAATTATTTTTAGACTATTTTTTAAGCAATTCCAGTAAATGATGAGTAATATCGTTTGAGGCACAGTATTTCATTGATTGCACTAAAGTGATAACACATTATATTCAAGGTGGGAACCAGATGTCTCTGCCTGATGGTGGGTCATTTATTTGACAGAACAAATTGGTATCATATAACTTATTTTACCACTGTGGCTAATCTATGCATGATCTAGTGTAACGGCTTCAGAATTCAGTACTCCAGCAGGAAGGGAGATAATGATGGAAGCCTTGTTTTGTCTGACTATTGTGAATATTATGCTTATCAAAATCAGTAATAACAATGATGATGATAATATATTGAATGTTGTCTGTGATTCATCCTGGCTGATGTTTCTCTCTTCCTGTTTGTCTTTAAAAGGACTTAACAATTTAAAATAATATTTTATCTCCTTTTAATGTCCTTTAGTAACTAAAATTGTTTGAATTATACAATGCTGATGAGCATCTAGATAGAATCTTCAATTTGATCTTAAATGTTTAAAAGATTAAACTCTAACCCTTAAATTTATTTTTTAAATTGTCTAGGTACTGACTTTCAGAGGTATTCTGAGGGGTTATGAGATTATAATTTTGAAGAAAAGGTTATGTGTGCCCAAAATAGCTATTTCTAACAGAAACCAGCATATCTGGCTTCTTCCATCAATATCATCTTTTTCTGGACATTTTGGTGCTAAAAATAGTAAAGTTACTTAAAAGAGATTAAAATACTATGTAAATTTATTTTAACCAGGGTTAATTTTTAGAAATAGTATGTAAGCATTTATTAAGCTTTTCTAGCATATAAAGTAGATCATTACAAAAATAGATATATTTATACATTTACTAAATATAATAATTCTCCAGGTAACTCATCAGTTATAATCTCACTAGCAGCATTTTTATTTTGCATGTTTCATAGAAAAAATTTTTTCAGACTTTAGATAAAATGTAAATAAAATCTAAACCACAAGAATGAATGTGTCCTAATTATTTATATCTGATAATATTCAAAATGTCTTTCTTATCTTTGGCTGTTCCCCAATGAGTCCTTAAAACCATTATATTTTGACAGTGTCCTTAGTAACAATTCATTGACTATACTGTGGTAATTCTGAAAGAGCCCTGAGTGCAATATGCTTGTCATTTCTTATTAACTGAGCATCTGATTATGGAGAAAATTGTTGGTCCACTTATAAAACCAATGCCCTGACACAGAGGGCAAACACAAAAATAATTCAGTTTCAAAAGAAACCCCCAAACCTTAAAAAGAGCAACCAATATTTAACTATTTTAATAAGCCAAAACTCTGATTTTAAAGACACCAAAACAGATTTGTTGTATAGTGTTCATCCAGGAAAAGAAAAAAAAATCTAACTGAATGAGCAACAATATTCCAATTTGTTAAAAAGTCTTTGACAGACTCAAAAATGAAACAGATTCTTAAATGTTAAGGAAAAAACTGAGAGCAACAGTTTTGAAACCTCTGACACAATCACTAAGAAACAGATTCTGTTAGCTTCAAAGAAATTGGAAAGGATCTTTATTTTTCAAATATGCTGACAGTCAGAAAGTAATGGATTTTTCTTAAAGAAGAGGCTTCTTGCAAGCATTTACATTTTTACATGTAGATTTCTGGAGTGGTTGTCTGGTAGAGCAGGGGATGGCAGTTCCACATTTTATTCAGCCTCTTTCCCTTTCCCATGCACACCAAAAGTGTGTATTTCACATTATGATCCTTAAAGAGTAGAAATTTCCTCCCTGAAAGCAGAGAAGCTGACCTGTGGAGCTTGTTCTTCTCTTTCTACTCAGAAGGGTGGTCAGTTTGCAGCATGAGCGAGGATTCTGAGTAGTGTCTCATGACTCCACAGCAAAACTGTAAATGGATGAATGTGTTTACTTTTGGTGTTTTCCTAGAATGATATTTAAGATGTCTTTTCTCTTCTTCTTGGCTGCAGCCCTAGGAGATGTTGTACCTCCATACCTGTGTCCCCAACACTCACCAGTTCCCATTCCACCATCACAGCACACGCTCCAGCTAGGGGATATATTTACATATTCATTGGGAATTCTCAAGTGTTTTTTATTTTTTTTGAAAGAGTAAGTAAAAACGTGAAGATTTATCAAGTTTAAGTTTTTTTCTACCATCCTTTGTATCATACCATAGAGGCGGATGCCAGCTTGAAAGACTGGTCATAGCTACAAGGTATCACTCTTACTTTTAATGGAAAAGTATATATATATATTTCCATTTAATGTATATATATATAATATATTATATATATATATTTCCATTAATATATATATATAAAGATATATGTATATATCTTTTCTTGACTGGAGAAGGAAATGGCAACCCACTCCAGTATTCTTGCCTAGAGAATTCCACGGACAGAGGAGTCTGGCGGGCAGTCCATGGGGTTGCAGAGAGTCGATCCGACTGAGGGACTAACACTTCTCTTGCTTTCCTGAGGTCATGTTGTTTTTTTCTTTCCTTTCCCTTTCCCTTGCATTCTCCTTAAGTGGAGGGCAGTGGGAAGAGATACACAGTCTTAGAGCTGTAGAATTGAATGGCTCTTTCTGTTCTGTGCAAAGGAAAACCTTTTATTTTACTTAGAAATTTTGTGAGCGAGAAAATTATTCACCAGAAACAGGAGAAAAGGACATTTTTTTAGTTGTTAGAGGTGATTATTGGCTGTGTGTTAACCCTTACTAAATTAAAGGCAAGTAAAACAGAGACTGTCAAACTTCAAGCAGATCTCAAGTGTTGTAAATTTAAAATATGAATGTTTAAAGAGATACAATCTGAACTAAGAACAGATTCCATCACTTCGGCAGTTGTGGATTACTGAATGCATACCGGATGCAGTTCTACTATATCTTTTTAACCAAACATTTTATTTGAGAATGAGGATAGGAAGAGGTATTGGTTTACCTCAGCTGCCTCACCTTATATTCCTATGTTTCTACTTTTCTCTAAAGCTCTGTTTTTCTATAGAAAGAAAAATAGCTTCATCTTATTTGAGTCAATTTCTGAACATGGAAACTAGAAAACTAAGAATGTTAATTTTCCTGTGGTAGATTATTAACAGTTTGAGTGTAAGATTATAGGTTTCCTAAAATGAATGCCACCCTATTGTTGTTCAGTCACCTAGTCATGTCAATTTTTGCGGCCGTATGGACTGCAGCATGCCAGGCCTCCCTGTCCCTCACCGTCTCTTGGAGTTTGCCCAAGTTCATGTTCATTGCATCAGTGATACCATCCAGCCAGCTCATCCTCTGACGCCCTCTTCTTCTGCCCTCAATCTTTCCCAACATCAGGGACTTTTCCAATGAGTTATCTGTTTGCATCAGATGACCAAAATACTGGAGCTTCAGCTTCAGCCTCAGTCCTTCCAGTGAATATTCAGGGTTGTCCTCCCTTAAGATTGACTGGTTTTACACATTTATGGCTGATTCATATCAATGTATGACAAATAAATAAATAAATAAAAATTAAAAAAAAAAAAGAAAAAAAAAAAGATTGACTGGTTTTATCTCTTTACTGTCCAAGGGACTTTCAGTTTTCTAACACCACAGTTTGAAGGCATCAATTCTTTGCATTCTTCCTTCTTTATGGTCTGGGTCTCACAACCGTATGTGACCACCAGGAAGACCATAGCCTTGACTATATGGACCTTTGTCAGTAGAGTAATGTCTCTGCTTTTCAACACACTGTCTAGGTTTGTTATCGCTTCTCTGCCAAGAAACAATTGTCTTCTAATTTCATGACTGCAGTCACTGTCCGCAGTGATTTTGGAGACTAAGAAGAGGAAATCTGTCACTACTTCCACCTTTTCCCCTTCTATTTTCCATGCAGTAGTGGGGCCAGATGCCATGATCTTAGTTTTTTTTTCTTTTTTAATATTCAGTCTTAAGCCAGCTTTTTCACTTTCCTCCTTCAATCTCATCAAGAGGCTCCTTTAACTATATAAAAGGTAACCCTATTACTCTCCTAGTAGTCAATATCACTTACAAATTATATTCAAAGCTCAGACACTTGGGGTAAGTAAACTAGAAAATCACAGCCTCTGGCTCATTTTTTCTCTAATTCGCTCTCCTTATTGCTAAGCCTGTTACTCTTCTATTTTTACTTCAGACCCATAAAACATTTAATTCCTAAAAGAAGATGGTTTTTCACACATATGAATGAAATACTACAGATATCAATGAAAGAAAGAGAGTTTTATCCTGTAAAATTAATTCCTTTTTCTGAAAATGATATGCACTGTAGCACTTAAGATTATGGATAAAAAGCCATGCAACTTGTAAGCACTAAATCTCATTTTTAATTACCCCTGCATCTGATTCTTTTCTCTGGATCATTGAAGATAAGTTTTTGTTTCATTGGATAACTACAACCTACCTCTTTTTTATTTTCATTGCATATAAATTAATCTTTCCAAGTCTTATTAGTATGCTATTTTTTAAAAAAGAAAGGAAATACATGAAGATTTATCAATCTGGGCTTTTTCCTACTATCCTTAGTATCATATTGCAGAGGCAGATGCCAACCTCAAAGACTGATCATAACTATAAGGTGTCACCATTACTTTAGTGGAAATAGATATTTATCTTTTCTTGGTGTCCTAGGTCATGTTGTTTGTTTCTTTCATTTCTCTTTTCACATACATATCCCTTCAGAATTAAATGGAAGCGGAAGGCAATGGGAAAAGGGGTATCAGTTTTTAAGATAAAGTGAATTGGCTTCCTATCATTTTCCAAAAGCCAACTTGACTTTTATAGTATTGTGATGAACAGTGAATTTCCATTTGAAATTTGAAAACTATTATGTACTGATGAAACTTTCTCCCTTCCAAAATCTAATAACTGTTTATTATTGAATACAGACATAAAATACTCTATTTGATAACAGAAAAATAGACTTAGATAAATTACACGAGTAATGGGGTCACAATTTTATTCCTTTGGGAAAACATGGAATTTTATTCCTTTATTATCATTAATATCCAAAAAAACACTGCAAAGTAAGGATATCTAGATTTAGTAAAAATTTCCATTAATTGAGAAAATGATACTTTAAGAACTTTAGTTTTGTGTGCGTGTGTATGCTTTTTTTTTTTTTTTTTTTTTAATTCTAAATCAGATGGGAGTTGCGCTGGACAATCTCTTGGCTATGAGGAGTGCTTCTACTTCCCCACCTCCTCTTAGAAATTTTGTTATAACCTGTCCTCCATTCCTGGGAAGCAAATTCATTGAAAGAGCGAGAACCCACCATATCGCCTCTGATAATACATACTCACTCCCAAAGACTATGCACCATATCCCTAAGTAACAAGCTTAAAGAATCATTAGAGTTCAGAATTGTGTGAGTATCAAGTACACATACACACATGCACATACACATGGTCTCCAAATGGTTGTGTTCAATATTGCAAAGATCTGTGAAAGTTCACTGCCTCTCTGCCAGAGTGAAATAACCCTATTAAAAGTTGAATTGCTAGGGTGGAGAAAGACATGTGAGTTCTGTGTTATCGCAACAATTACCTGTTCTAGATAGCTTTCTCAATCATATCAGATGCCTTTTTTATATTAGTTATAGAAGCCCAGCCTCCAAACTATAGTAGAAGTCTGTTCACTATTTCTCAAGTTCTGATGTGCTGATGAGAGTTCTTAATAATATACTATGTAAATTACTAACAAGTATGTGAATTAAAGTGGAGATTGTTAACATAGTTCCTCAAATGTTTTCAGAATGAGAGTTTATACTATTAAAATATGTAGACACTTGTTAATTGCTAGACGTTACACTTGCATAACACTTTTCTCTAAGGGACTTTGAAAACACTCTCACATTAATCCTCATAGGCTTTATTATGAAATCACTGCACCGTTCAAAATTGGCAGCAATAGAATACAGTTTCTTCTATCCATAATATCTTAATTGACTCCTTATTATCTGTAATATCTTCTGAGATAACAGCTAGTCTTTCTTCTTTCCATATTTGTTAACATGAGAATGGCTTAATATTCATGTTCAGCATTTATTGCCACATGTGTTTCATAAATTTGGAAATTGTCCTTATTCCTTTCTCTCATTAACTCAGAAATGTCATCTTTTTTTAATAAGGTCTTTGTGTTATGTTTTGTGTTATGACCCAATGATCAACAGTCTCCTGCCACTCTGTTGACATTTTTCCTAAGAGACATCATATTGCCAATACCTACTCAACCTTCTACGTCTTGTCTTCAGTGTTTCTTCTCTTAACTATTCTGATTTGTAACTGGTTGTATGCACCCATGTCATAACATATTGCACGCTGACAATGACCTTCCACTGATCTGATACTGTTTAAGCATGGAATCATTCTCTAGTGTTACCCAACTGATTTGTAATACTTCTGAATATATGGCATTTTGATGTGTGATGAGAGCTAATCTGGAGAAAAAACAATCTCATGCTAGAGTTGAAAACCACTGATTTAACATTACCATATCCCCCTTGAAAATGTGGTGACTTCTTTTCCTTTATAACTTTTTATCTTTAAGCTATCTCAAGGTATTATATTAAGATATATCCATATCCAGATGCATATGTGCTGAATGTGGTCATTTCTCGGTAGTCAATTTACCCAAGAACTCCTTTGAGATGAAGAATCAGAGTCAGGCTAAGGGATTTTGCGATGTGTTTCAATGGGCAATTTTAAACAAGTAAAAGGCCATTATCAAATGATCTATGCAGGTAAACTATTTAGAGTTCCTTCCTCCAAAAACATATTTTCCCCACTTACTCGGCCTACTTGCAAACTATTTGGCGTTCTTACCTAAGTTGCATGTGTGCTCAAGTTCAGGTGTGTCCTACTCTTTGCGACCCCATGGACCCACCAGGTTCCTCTGTCCATGGGATTGTCTGGGTATGAATACTGGGGTGGGTTGCCATTTCCTCCTCCAGGCTTACCTACATATGATTTAAATCTGACCACTTAACTTTTTTATAAATTAAACAAAATAAATGAGCATGCATTTTTATTTCATTTACTTATTTAGTTCATTTCTCTTGATTATTTAAAAGTTTTGGTTTGAAACTTTGGCATTTTCTTCCTTATCAGTATTTCTCTGTCACACACATTTTCTTTTGCTGGTTTACTTGGCAGTGTGCTGACGACTTTACAGTGTTCACTTTTATTGGATTACATTTATTTTTGAAGTGGCTTCCAAATTCTCCCATGTGGCCCCTAATTCTTGAACACCAGTGTTTGTTTTCTTTTCCAATGATTGAAAATAAAACACAAATATGAACTTTTTTCAATCTTTGCCATCTCACTTCAAGTACTGCTTTTGTCCTTAAGGGCACTGTGCCAGCATATAGTCTAAAATATCGATAAATGAAAAAAAAAATCAAATTATCTGGAGACTCCCTTGTACCTATTGGATTTTTCAGAAAAACAGTGAACAAGCAAACAGTCTGTTCCCTGATGTCACATAGTCTTTTTTCAAATTTGGTATACTGTATTTTTATTAAAGTAGTCAAACACTTTAACTGACATTTCAGATACAAAAACATGTGTGTCTTGAGTATATAAGTGAGTATATGTGTTTATGTTCACGAGGAGATTTTGTTTATAGAAGTCCTACATGGATTCTGAGATCCACAGTTCGTTGTAGTCATGATGTAGCTTTGATTACAAAAATCTAACGTTCATATCAAGGTTAATCCTTCTTAGACAACACCAGTGTCATGGTGTTAATAATGAGTAACTGCAAGCTATCATATTTTCAAAACTAAACACAATGGGTTATTCCATGATTCCAATAGACTAGCAGTCTTAGAAATCACTGGAGAAAAAACAGTACAGTTTTTCTTTGAAGCTATTGAGATTATGATCCTGTCCTAACAATCTCAGGAATGTTGGTATTTGATATCTTCCTCAAAGACCAGATTGTTGCACATGCCTTCAAATAACTGGCATTTTTTAAAATTAATTGGTTGTAAGTCATAGAGTAATGATATTTGACTTGAGAAAAATGTGAGGTTATCTGTTAAAAGGTATTTTTTGAAGGCAGTTTTCAAATGTTATCAGTAATCTTGGTTTGTTATTTAATTGAAGGTGTGTGAAGAAAATGTATAATCAAGGTACAGTTTTTAGCCTTATTGCAGTGGAATTTTAGGATGGACCTCAAACATATGTGCCAAATATAACCTTTGTTTGTTTGTTTTTGTATGTAGCTATGACCTAACCAGGCATAACTTGCTATAGTGGACTTAGTTGAGTTATATAGAGTTACGTATAAAATATTTATTATTTTTTGAGGAACATAGTATTTCATAGTTTGCTACTGTAAAAACTTTCATGGGAGAATAATTGTATTAGTGAGAGCCATGTATATAAAATCTCAACAAAGTGGGGACAGAACTCTGACCTCACCTGATAAATAATGCCTTTTAGTTTATTTTCAAATTAAGCTTAGAGATAAAAGTTTATTCAAACTAAGGTCTCCACAGATTAGAAAAAGTTAACTACTGGCCTGGAGTGATGTATGTGCTAAGTCACTTCAGTCAAGTCCAACTCTTTGGATCCCATGGAACGTAGCCCTCCAGGCTCCTCTGTCCATGGAATTCTCCAGGCAAGAATTCTGGAGTGGATTTCCATACCCTCCTCCAGGAGATCCTCCCAACCCAGGGATTGAAACTGCATCTCTTAGGTCTCCTGCATTGGCAGGCGGGTTCTTTACCACTAGTGCCAACTGGGAAGCCCCAGAGTGACAAAAGACAGCATATAAAGCTGAAAAAATAAATATCAATGGTGTAGGAAGACAGTTGCTAACAATGGTCCTAGGAAAATGAAATAACTCACAATAATCCAGAGGAAACCTCCACTTTAGCTTTTCTATAGATTTTGGCATATCACCATGCTTTCTATTATGTTAAGATGTATGTTCATTTAATCTCATGTTTGATATTTAGAGAGATTTAGAATCTGTTGTTATTGCTTTGATGTAGTAGTCCATCTCTATCATTCATCCTGTGAAAGTTTCCTGTCTCTGAATAAATGCATGACTAAAATGCCAATTATTTGAGACAATAATATAGACCAAATTCTACTATTTAAAGACAGACATTTCTTCTCTCCTGCACTTCCCCCTGTTGGATTATGTTTTTAAAAAAAGTCCTGAAAGTGTTAGCCTCTCAGTCATGTCTGACTCTTTGTGACCCCTTGGACTGTAGCCTGCCAGGCCCCTCTGTCTAAGGAACTCTCCAGGCAAGAATACTGGAGTGGGTAGCCATTCCCTTCTTCAGGGATCTTCCAGACTCAGGGACGGAACCTGGGTCTCCTGCATTGCAGGCAGATTCTTTACCTTCTGAGCCACCAGGGAAGCCCATATAGATGGCGATTATTCTTAGAACACCTGCTTATACGTGAGATAGCTATGCTTATATCCCCTCCATCCTCTTCAGATATTTTTACCTGAAAGGTATGTTGAAATGTTCATATATTTCCTGTATAATACAGAGGAACCCATTTAGTTTTAGACTAAATTATTCATGTCACAATCTTGGAGAAATGCATAATAGATAAGTACCACTGTTTACTTGAGTTAATAAGGCTCTAAAAAACACTAAATACATTTTAATTGGAAACAGTGCAGGCAGATTTAATTGATCCTTGCATACTGTAGTTCTTGAATTGAATTTACTTATACTAGGTATCATCTTTGTCTTTTAAGGGGCAAATTTTCTTTTAAGATTTCTGTGCTACTGAATGAGATAAGCCTGAATAGCTGTAATAATTAAATATAATACAATAACTAAGTATTGTCTTCAGTATTTAGTATCATAGAAGTAGAATAATAGATAATATTTATGTGAAATGAACTGTGCCAGATATTGACTTGGGAAGTTGTTGAGTATTATTGAATTATTATTAGGGTTTATGACTCTGTTAAGGTAGCAGGTGATACGCCCATTTTATAGATAAGAAAATCAAGACTCAAAAGTCACACTGCTATTAAATGGAAGAGAAGGGATTCATTTCAAATCTTTCTGACTCTATCTGAACTCTTTGCACTATAGCAGTTTATAAAACTCTGGGAGATAAGGCACTTTTATACACCTGGTGAATAACAGAGAAATGCAACATGTTATTAAGTTAGGTTGATGCAAAGTTTTAAGTTAATATTAATACAATGTAGAAAACAGAGACAAAAAAGAAAAGAAAAACAGAATAAGGACAGGAGAAGTTAGTAAAGAAATAACATAGAAGCAGATAACTACCTGAAAAATACTTGGACCATGTTCAACATTTATAACAGTAGAAAGGCATGTTGCCCTTGATTGCTTGGTAAGTGTAGCTCCACTGGAAAAAATGTGAATTCACTTTAAATTGAGTGTCCTAACGAGAGAGTTATGAACAATCTAGATAGCATATTAGAAAGTAGAGACAGTACTTTGCCAACAAAGGTCCGTCTAGTCAAGGCTATGGTTTTTCCAGTGGTCATGTATGGATGTGAGAGTTGGACTGTGAAGAAAACTGAGCACCGAAAAATTGATGCTTTTGAACTGTGGTATTGGAGAAGACTCTTGAGAGTCCCTTGGACTGCAAGGACATCCAACCAGTCCATCCTAAAGGAGATCAGTCCTGGGTGTTCATTGGAAGGACTGATGCTGAAGCTGAAACTCCAGTACTTTGGCTACCTCATGAGAAGAGTTGACTCATTGGAAAAGACCCGGATGCTGGGAGGGATTGGGGGCAGGAGGAGAAGGGGACGACAGAGGATGAGATGGTTGGATGGCATCACCGACTCGATGGACTTGAGTTTGAGTAAACTCCGGGTGTTGGTGATGGACAGGGAGGCCTGGCGTGCTGTGATTCATGGGGTCACAAAGAGTTGGACACGACTGAGTGACTGAACTGAACTGAACTGAGAGAGTCCTATACTCCTACCTAATGCAATGAAATAGCTTGGTAGGAACTATAAACCTCCTAATTGCTTAATGTGTTTTTATTTTATTTTCAACATTTTAATATTAGTCCTATATATGGTAAACCATCACTAGTAAATTTGCTATTTAATTGTTCCCCTGTGCAATGAAATGTGCTGTAATTAAAAATTTCTTGAGGAAACCCTTGATTAAAGTAATTCTGATTGCACACAAATGGGTTTTATTTACTTGAAAGGCTCTTGGGCCATTTTACTTAGAAAACCATCTTCTGAATGTGTACTTCTAAGAGAAAATCAGTCTGGTGATTATCGTGCACAAAAAAAGCTGAATTTTAAATTAACATAGTCTTTATTCTGTCCCATGGTTCAGCCCTCAAAATAGTGGGTTCTTAACTAGTGGCATGCTACTAAATGTTTCACAAGTGGTTTTCTGGTGAGGAAGGGCACTCTAACTTATAGTGTTTGCCAATTTTTGTGATAAATACTTCCCATGTGGCTGATCCTTCATCACCAATGTGATATCACTGTACTCGGAGTTGTGAAGAAATACACAGTAATGTACCTTATGCAGTATTTCTGCTGTACAGATAAAGTAATATAAATAACCTCAAGAGTAGAGATGATAAAATATTATAAAATAATTAGGAAGTAAGTATTCTGATAGTTATTTCCTTTGTTTTTCCTATAGTTATTAAATTCTAAATGTGTGTAGTTTAATTTTCAGTAACCTGTGCTTGGGCTTCTGTGATGACTTAGTGGTAAAGAATCCGCTTGCCAAGCATGAAACCCGGGTTCAATCCTTGGGTTGGGAAGATCCCCTGGAGCAGGAAATGGCAACCCACTCCAATATTCTTGCCTGGTGAATCCCATGGACAGAGGAGCCTGGTGGGCTACAGTCCATGGGGTCACAAAGAGTTGGGCACGACTTAGTGACTGAACAACAGCAATAGCTGTGTTTAACCACTATTTGTCTCACAGTCATCCTGAAACTTTAGCAATCACTTCTTGAGAGTTATTGTGACCTAGAATGAGGCAGTAAAAGCAGCCCCAGCTGATATTAAGCAGTGGTACCCCCTCTGGTACTAAGAACATCTTTTCCTCCATAACTGCATAGCAACGCAAAACATCAAGGATTTGAAGATGAGAAAGTAGAAAATGAAGACAGAACAGTCTGAAAATGGGCCAAAGTTAATCAATCAGGCCTTGAATTGCAAGGCTGAAGTTGTTATCAGCTATATTCTTCTTCGTGGGAATTTTGATTGTTGGGGAAAGATGGCTGGACATTACATTTTTGGGTTCTCCATACTCATATTAACCTTGATAATCTAGTCATGGAATCTTGGGGACAGCAAATGACTAAACTACTCTGATAAAAATGCTTTCTTCTGAAAAAACAAATAACTTTTCCCATGCTGAAAATGGGCTTTACTGGAAAATTTTCATCTCTAATGAAGCAGAGGTTGAAACTTCATCTGAGATAGTTTATTATACCAGGCAGGTTAATGTTCCTCAAGAATTTGTACTGGGCCTAGCTAGGAGAGTACTTGCCTGGAGAATCCCATGGAAGAGGAGCTTCACAGGCTACAGTTTGTGGGGTCGCAAAGAGTTGGACACAACTGAGTGACTAACACTAATTAACACTAGCTAGGGAGTCTGTGAAAGTGACTTGGACCTATAAGGGACCAGCGCATTTAAGAAGAGGTGGAATGTGGAAGAAAATAAAAAATTGCAGAAGGTACTTAAGGAGGTATTTCAAGGGAGAAGAGTAGAGATCATTCATTTAATACATGATGCTTTGTTCTGACTTTTAAATAAATCCCTTCAGAACCTCTCCTATGGAGAAGGAAATGGCAACCCACTCCAATATTCTTGTCTGGAGAATTCCATGGAGAGAGGAGCCTGGCAAGCTGCAGTCCATGGGGTCACAGAGTCGAACACGACAGAGTGACTTACATTCATTTCACTAACCTCTCCTAAGGTGTAAACTGATTTGCATTTCTTGTAGAGTGAGATTTGCTGAATGTCATCCATAGTCTCTCTCTCTCTCTCCTCTCTCTGATTACCTCCCAAGACCAAATCATGACACTCATTTGTAACATGACTAGCCAAGGCTGGTAATATTGCCTCTGGCACTGAAATAGGGGATAGTTTGCATTCACTAATTCTGGTTAATGAAAATTATTATTTTGGTGATATTAGCAAAAACTCAGGATTAAAAATTGACTGGTATATTCACTCCCCTGGTTGGCAGAGATGTTAACCTCTTTGGATTATTTGGGTTTTTAACCCAAGCTAAAGAAGAAAGCCAACATGTGTTTAAGTTTGGGTTTTGAAATTGGAAGATTGCTTTTACTATTTTAGTGCCTAACTCCTCTGCTATAAAAGAGGAGTATATGGAATGACAGCAAATCCTCTAAGATCGTTTTTATGCCCATCAGAAGGCAAAGTCATTGCCCTGCTATACACAGAACTTTTCTTGCTATCCAGATGAATGCACTTTCCTGTTTTCTATCTCAGTTTCCTTGACCTGGTTGGCTTCTTCTATTAAAACTAGTTTATAATGTGGGCACTAATGTCAGAGAACAATAGCTAAACTGTTTTTATTCCACTGTGTTAGATTATCAATCTCAACTGACTAGAAAAAGGAAAAGGCTAAGATTCAGTGAGCTGAATGATTCTTGTTTTAGCATGGGACATCTGTTTTATTATTCTGTTCTGCTTTGTTTTATCTCCCCTGACTGGATGAGTGACAATAAATCATTATTAAGGTTTGAGTAAACCCATCTATTTTTATTTCCTATCTAATTACCCTTTCTCCTGATTTTTAGTGTTGTCCCTTTCTTTCTGCTCTATGAGCCAGGTCCTGGTACAATCCTCCCCAAATGACTTTATTTAGTCTCTCGTAGACATCGCTTAAGTTTCTGATGTCATTTTACTTGTCCTAAGAGGAAGGACTGATGCTGAAGCTGAAGCTCCAATACTTTGGCCACGTCATGACAAGAGTTGACTCATTGGAAAAGACCCTGATGTTGGGAGGGATTGGGGGCAGGAGGAGAAGGGGAGGACAGAGGATGAGATGGCTGGATGGCATCACCGACTCGATGGACATGAGTTTGAGTAAACTCTGGGAGTTGGTGATGGACAGGGAGGCCTGGTGTGCTGCAATTCATGGGGTCGCAAAGAGTCAGACATGACTGAGCGACTGAACTGAACTGAACTGAAATACATCTGAAATAGCCACTCCCACCAGGCACTTCTATCACTGCCCACCTACCTTTGCTTCTCTTTTCTTGCTAAAATAATATGTCCACATTGAAAATCTTTCAGACCCCTGCACCACTCAGTTCCAGTTTTATCATAGAAGCATTCCCAATAATCCCTTCGTTTCCTTCAGACCATCCATAACAACTCATCTTCTTAGTATACACTGTGTCACTAGAATATATTCATGTAGCCTTTTGTTGTATCTTATCTTGTACACTACTCATTTTCTAATTGGAGATTTTCTTTCTTAAGTAACATACTAGCTATCCTGAAGGTATGGTCCAAGAAAAATTTTATATTGATTTTACTAATTAGTTTTGAGGTACCTGGCTAATGCTAAAAAAAAAAAATTACTTGTTACCAGAAACTACTCTTATTGAATTAGAGAAATATTATGTCTAAATAAATTTAGACATGCAGGAAAGTCCTTTTCTACTAGACCATTAGGCCATTTCCTAAGGTGACCTCATGTCTCCTCTTAGAAATGACTTCATTGTATCTCCCATCTGTGAATTCTGACATACTTACTCGGTAGCTTACTTGAAACCTTGAGTTACTTTCAGGAGAGCTAAATGAGGTCATGATCAGGATGACATTAGATTATAAATAAACAAAAAGAAAATCAAAAGGTAAAAATACTTGTAAAAAGTAAGCTGTTGAAATAGTATATTTTAAGAAGTTTGTTTGAATGAATAAGAATCATTTTAGACAAGATTAACAGAAAGATACCAGAAGACTAGAAAAGATTCAGAAGTGGACTCTGTCTTTGACCATTAAGATGACTTTGATTGAATCAACTAATTTCTGTATCATCAATGCCTTTATCTCAAAAATGAGGAAATTTTAATTGATGAATCCAAAGACTATTTTCAGCTCTAATACATTGTAATTTAGAAGGGAGAAGTTTTTATAAATGAGGAATTTTTGAATTGGAGGTCTAAAGATTTTAAATTAATTGTTTCAATATCTGCATTTATCTGAATAAGAAATTGTATGCTTTATTTGAATATTGAGTGATAAATGTACATTTAAGAAACTTGACATTCTGATTTACTTCATAGAGGACTGTAGATATCAACAAACTAAAATAATGTCTCTCTCAATAAATAAAAACACCATCACCTTTTCGTGCCCTGCTGTAGAAAGTTCTGGGTCATTCAGCAGGAAAACCATTTATGTACACGTTCTCCTATCCACAATACTTAAAGTTTTAATTGTGTGCTTCAGCACTTCCTATTTCAATATCATCTTTCTTCTGAGCCTGTACTTTGATCCATGTCCTTGAGAGGAGGAATTAAAAATAATTTATACTTTCATTTTTAAGTAAGCCAATTTCAGTGCAAGATACCATATAAGAAAGTTTTTCTGAAGCTGAAATGTGTTGATTGACAAATTATTTATTGTTTGTGTTTATCCTGAATGAACCATCAGGAAATGATGGTTCTCTGTGGTTTTAGTTAAATACTGTGATATTGATCAATGCAAATTCAAGCAGGTCTAGTAGTACATTTTAAAATTTAGCTTCAAGGTCTACATTTTTTTTTAATTTATTTATTTTAATTGGAGGCTAATTACTTTACAATATTGTAGTGGGTTTTGCCATACATTGACATGAATCAGCCATGGATTTACATGTGTTCCTCATCCTGAACCCCCCTCCCACCTCCCTCCCCATCCCATCCCTCAGGGTCATCCCAGTGCACCAGCCCTGAGCACCCTGCCTCATGCATCGAACCTGGACTGGTGATCTGTTTCACATATGATAATATACATGTTTCAGTGCTGTTCTCTCAAATCATTCCATCCTCGCCTTCTCCCACAGAGTCCAAAAGACTGTTCTTTACATCTGTGTCTCTTTTTCTGTCTTGCATATAGGGTTATTGTTACCATCTTTCTAAATTCCATATATATGCATTAGTATACTGTATTGGTGTTTTCCTTTCTGACTTACTTCACTCTGTATAATAGGCTCCAGTTTCATCCACCTCATTAGAACTGATTCAAATGCATTTTTTAAATGGCTGAGTAATATTCCATTGTGTATATGTACCACAGCTTTCTTATCCATTCGTCTGCCGATGGATATCTAGGTTGCTTCAAGGTCTGCAATTTATAATTTACTGCTTCCCTCTGATTACAAAATCAATTAATGTCTCTTTATTAAAATTGAAAATTACAGAAAGAACAAAGTAAAATCATATATGACCCACCACACATAAATAACCATGGATAACATTTTGCTGAATATTCTTTCAGTGTTTTATAACTGTGTCTTTTGAAAAAAAAATGTCACTTTATCAACCCATACCTGTTTGTACAAACTCTGAAATACAGATTGACTAAACTGTGACCATGTTATGTTAGACCTCATATTTTGTTATAAATATTCCCAAATTTTTATAGGCCTTCTTTCTCTTTCTCAGAACAACTAGTATGTGTATGTGCTCAGTAACTCAGTTATGTCCAACTCTTTGTGACTCATGGACAGGCTTATCTGTCCATGAGATTTTCCTGGCAAGAATACTAGAGTGTGTTGCCATTTCCTCCTCCAGGGTATCTTCCTGATCCAGGGATTGAGCCCACGTGTCTTACATCTCCTGCATTGCAGGTAGATTCTTTACTGCTGATGCACTAATAAATCAGTTCTTAGAGTGGGCAGGAAGTAGACAAAGCAACAGCAGACTTTATGTTTCTGAAAATGGCTCTTGAATAACAGATTTCCACTGTGGTGTATACTATATGAATGTACTACCATTCCTGATTTCCCATTGCTTAGACTAGTACCTGGCATCTATTTGGCATCACATATATATTTCTTCTATGAATGGATACATATTGAATTGTGAAACAATGGAAAGTCTGGCTATTCCACTGAAGCTTCATGGAATCTCAGCTTTGGGACTGAACTCTAAGATCTGACCCATCACTTAGCATGGCCAAAAATACAGTTTTCTGACTTTATCTTTCTGAAAGAATCATGAGGATAAGTTCATTCCAATCAATCCCTATAAGAAGAAAGTTAGTTTTAGGGAAAAAAAGAAAAAGAAAAACAATTTTCAGTAACGGGAAGCAAATGATAAATGCTAAAGAGTAAAGATTTCCAGAACTTTCTTTGCCTCTTGTGTTTTTGTTTGTTTGTTTTTCAACCCATTTTCTCCCAAATACACAAAAGGAAATAAATAAATAAGGACTCCTTTTAAATTAAAAATAAATGACACTCTTGAGTTGCACTTATGTTATTTAAAGGTATATAGACTTTAAGCTATTTGCAAACTCCTGTTACACTTTTAGCTCACCTATAATTATTAAATCTAAATGTATATTAACGCCAAGCAAGATTACAAAACTAAGAACATTTCAATCAGCAACACTAATGGGGTGACTTTTTTTTTCTAAACTAAACCACTTTCATAACATGAAAAACATCAATGCAGGGCTGACCAACAAGCCATTACTTTTGACAGGGGGTGGGGGGGAGGGGAGTGGAGAGTGGGGTGGCAACAGAGGCAAAAGTCTGCCCCTTCTGTATTTTCACTTTAACTGTTTATTGAAATAGACATATTTCACAGTAGACAAAAGTGCACAACTCATAAACGTTGAGTTTTCTGAATTATTACAAAATGAACATACCCACACAATAGTCCAGATCAAGAAGTAAAACATTACCATCAACTCAGACACCTCCCTTGTACCTCATCCCAGTCTTTTCTTTTTTTCATTTTTTTTTTTAGCCACTTTATTTGTTTTCTAATTGAAGGATAATTGATTTATAGAATTTTGTGGTTTTCTATCATACATCAACCAGAATCAGCCGTAGGTACACCCATGTCCCCTCCCTTTCATTCCAGTCTTTAGGTCCAGCTTCCTCCTAAAGACTACCCAGCACCAGTTTGTGTGTGTGAAATGTTTCCACTAGTGCACTTTTCAAACCAATTTCTACTCTCTTCTCTTGCTGAACTATGGCAAAACTTTTGTTTTTACAACACTGATATAACTTGCCTTTTTATTTTGATACAGGTTTATTATTTATTTAAGTCCATGTTGTTCCCACTAATAATGGTAGCTAGCTTTTCACTTTCATGCATTGGAGAAGGAAATGGCAGCCCACTCCAGTGTTCTTGCTGGAGAATCCCAGGGATGGCAGAGCCTGGTGGGCTGCCGTCTATGGGGTCACACAGAGTCGGACACGACTGAAGCGACTTAGCAGCAGCAGCAGCAGCAGCATTTATCATGTGCTTACTGCATGCTGGATACTCTTCTAAGTGCTTAACATAGAATAAACTCATTTAATCTTTAAATAAGACTACAAAGCAGTTATTATTATTCTTATTTTACAGACAAGGAAACTGAGGCACAGAGAGGGTAAATACCCAATATCATATAGCATGTAAATTGGGGTTCCAAGATTCAAACCCAAATGGCTTGGCTTCAAGTGTCTATGCCTTTAAATATCTACCCTGCTATGCCATCTTAAAATTTTAAAATTTAAATATTTTCAAAAGTATTGTGTGGCACCAACTTCATGAAAAACTCAAACTGTTTATAGCACAGGCACCCTCTGGCAGTACCAATTATAAAGTAGTAATTCACATGATCAGATAGATAGCTGTTTTAATTTTTTAGGTTATCACTGAAATTCGAAGTCAATTTTAGAATTTCTCACACAGAAAATTTGAAGCTCTCCCTCCCTTATATATAAGCAAAGATATGTGTGACCCCTGTCTAAGAGAAACTAAGTTTAAGGAATGAGAAATCATTTCATACAAAAGCCAGTTGACCAGAGCATAATCACTCAGAATGATGATCTATACCTTGCTCATTTCAGAATGATTCACCAACTGTCAGTAAAAGAATGAGTAACTAAAGACAGATACTGACTGTTATCATTCAATAGTATTTTTAATTGTTAAATTATATTAGACATCTTGTACCTATTAGACACAAAAATGAATTTCAAGTATTACTGGATATTCTTTGGTCAAACATGATCTATACTTTTCAAAGATTGCTGCCATAATGTATTACAAGTGAGCAAAGTTTCACATGAGTGACCATAGAAAATCACTGAGAAATAACGAAAGTAGACCTTAATAGGGTATCTTGAGAAGTGTAATCTGCTCCTCTTTTTAATGAAAATTCCTAACTCATCCAGTGATCTACCTCTGTCCATGTTGGTATCTGCTGTTGGGCACTCACAGCCCCCTCTCCCTGAATCATTTGCGTTCTATCCTTTAGCCAAAAGTAGTGATTATCAGGCATGCCTTTAGAGGTGAAATGATGGATGTCTGGGTAGCACCCTAAGCTGATGTGACCATGCTAGACACCCCATAATGTAGCACTCAAACTTTCTCTTTGTTTTTCCCTTTATATTGGTTTAAAGTTTGTTTTGTTTTGATTTTCTTTTTTTTTTTTCCTGCCTTTGGTAAAGTTGTTCCTAGAGTTTGTTAATTTTAAATACATGAAGATTTCATAGTTTACTCAAAAAACATTATGTTTAAAAATTAAAAAAAAAAAAGTAATGTCCAGTGGGTTCTTTCATTAAAAAAAAAAAAAACTTAAAGAACCATTGATGGTATACAAATTTTTATAAACCTGAACCTCTTCTTTGAATAGCACTTATCAGTCAGTTCATTCTAATCGATTTAGCAGTTATTTACAACTGTCTGTTCTCTTCTTGAAACACTACCTTCTCTAACCTTGACTTGGCCGAGAAAACTCTCATGACCTTCCCTCTCTCAGCTTTGCAGCCCCGGGGTTGGCCACTCCGTCCTGTGCTCCTGACCATCAGCCATATCCTTCAAGTTTCCTGCATTGTCTGAGCCCTCTTGCTTAGGATCTTTGCTTGAATCTTCAGAGATCTTACACATAGTATCTTCTTTACTTATCTTTCTTTCATCTTTGAATCATTTTTAAATGGATATTGTAGTTTGTTTTCAGAAACTAAAACTATTCAGAAATGAATAATAGAATAAAAATTTCCTGTAATCCTACACCACAGAGATAACATGTAAAATACTTCAGATGTTTTACTGTCTAAAGTTTGTAGAAATTGTTTTTAAAAGATTATGCATAAGAAATTTTATAAACACAAAAGAATATATGTGATATGTCAGCATGATAGTCGTTAGTTATGATTCACTAGCAACCTAGGGAGCATAGCATTACCAGCCCAAAGTTCCATGGGCTTTCTACTAATTGCATCTTCCATCTCCACTTCCTCAGAGTGTTGTCTCTTTCATTTTTACAGAAACTTTGTAAAGTAGAGACTAGTGTAATAGTCATTTTAAAGTGAGTACATTAAGGCTTAGAATATTTAAAATCTGACAGTTACATGGCCAGTGAAAAATAGTGTTAGTCACTCAGTCATGTCCAACTCTTTGAGATCGCAAGGACTGTAGCCCACCAGGCTCCTCTGTCCATGGACTTCTCCAGGCAAGAATACTGGAGAGAGCAGCCACTTCCTTCTCCAGGGGAGATTTCCAACCCAGGGGCCAAGCCTGGATCTCCAGCATTGCAGGCAGATTCTTTACTGTCTGAGCAACCAGGGAAGCCTCACATGGCCAGTAAGTCAGCCAAACTCAGGACTTGAATTCCAGGGCCCAGGCTCTTACCCACTATTCCACACTATATTTCCTACACTCATACCCGATTTGAGATCTGTTAAAGTTGTCATGGCATCTAGAACTTCATTCACTTTTATGGAAGAAGCATGATAATAATTGCATAATTATCTGTAGCCTATTTGCATATCTCCCACTATCTTGTAAGCTCCATGAAGGCAGAACACATATGTATCTTATACATTACTCTAATTCCCTGTTACCGAAGCTCAGTCTGGGCATACCTCATTTTATTGTGCGCTGCTTTCTTCACTTTACAAATACTCCATTTTTTACAAATTGAAGGTTTGTTGCAACCCTATACGGCTGTAGGCACTATTTTTTTTTTTTCCAACAGCATTTGCTCACTTCATGTCTCCATGTCACTTTTGGTAATTCTACCAATATTTTAAACTTTTTCATTATTATTATATTTGTTTTTGTGATCCATGATCAGTCAGTTTTGCTGTCAGACTTGTAATTGTCTTGGGGTGCCGTGAACCGTGCCTGTATAAGCCAGAGAACTTAACAGATACTGTGTGTGCTCTGACTGCTTCACCAGCTACATTCCTCATCTCTCTCCCTCTCCTTGGGCCTCCCTGTTCTCTGTGACATGGTAGTATGCGATTAGGCCAGTTAGTAACCCTATGTTGGCTCCTAAGTGTTCATGGAGAGGAAAATTCACACATCTCTCAGTTTCAATCAAAATGAAATTATAAAATTTAGTTTAATAAAATGAAAAAACTTAAATAAAAATGATCAAACAGTGAGGAAGGCATGTTGAAAGCTGAGATAGCCTAAAAGCTAGGCCTCATGCACCAAATGGTTAGCCAAGTTGTATTTGCAAAGGAAAAGTTATTGAAGGAAGCTAAAAGTGCTACTTCAGTGAACAAACAAGTGATAAGAAAGCAAAAGAGCCTTATTGCTGATATGGAGAGAGTTTTAGTGGTCTGGATAGCAGATTAAACCAGCCACAACATTCTCTCAGCCAAAACCTTATCCAGAGCAAGACTAGCTCTCTTCACTTCTGTGAAGCCTGAAAGAGATGAGGATGCCACAGAAGTGAAGTTTGAAGCCAGCAAAGGTTGGTTCACGAGGCTGAAGGGAAAAAGCCACCTCAAAACATAAAAGCACAAAGTGAAACAGCAAGTGCCGATATAGAAACTATGGCAAATTATTCAGATCTAGATAAAAAAAAGAATGAAGGTGACTGTACTGAACAACAGACTTTCAAGGTAGATGAAACAGCCTTCTATTGAAAGAAAATGCCATCTAGGGCTTTTATAGATAGAGAGGAGAGGTCTGTGTCTGGCTTCAAGGGTTCAAAAGACAGGCTGACTCTCTTATTAGGGACTAATGCAGTTGATAACTTGAAATTGAAACCAGTGCTCATTTACCATTCCGAAAACTCCAGGGCCCTTAAGAATTATGCCAAAACTATTCTGCCTGTGACTTATGAATGGAACAACAAAGCCTGAATGACAGCACGTCTTTTTATAACATGGTTTACTGATTATTTGAAGCCTACAGTTGATACCTACTGCTCTGAATAAAATATTCTTTCAGAATCTTCCAGTTCATTGACAATGCACCTGGTCACCCAAGACCACTGATGGAGATGTTTAAGATTCAGTTTGTTTTTATGCAAGCTAACACAACATCCATTTGCAGCCCGTGGATCAAGGGGTAGTTTTGACTTGCAAGTCTCATTATTTAGGAAATGTACTTCATAAGACTCTAGCTACCATAGATGGTGATTCCTCTGATGGATCTCAGCAAAGAAAATTGAAAACCTTCTGGAAAGGGTTTATCATTCTCAATGCCATTAAGAGAATTGTTGGGAAGAAATTGATTCCAACTGTTATGGATGACTTGGAGGAGGTCAAAACTTCAGTGGAGGAAGTAACTGCAGATATGGTGGAAATACCAAGAAAACCAGAAGAATAAGTGAAGATGTGACTGCATTGCTGCAGTCTCATGATAAAACTTTAATGGTTGAGGAGTTGTTTCTTATGGGTGAGTAAAGAAAGTAGTTTCTTAAAATGGGGGTGATGATGCTATGAAAATTGTCGAAATGACAACAAAAGATTTGGAATATTACATAAATTTAGTTGATAAAGCAGCGGCAGGTTTTGAGGCAATTTTGAAAGTTCCACTGTGGGTAAAATGCAATCAAACAGTAATCCATGGTACAGAGAAATCCTTTGTGAAATGATCTTCATAAAGTGAATAAAATAAGCCACTTCCTTGTCTTATTTTGAGAATTTGCTACAGCCATCCTAGCCTTCAGCAATCATCACCTCAGTCAGTCAGGAGGCATTAATGTGGAGGCAAGACCCTCCCCCAGCAAAAAAGATTGTAACTCCCTGAAGGCTCAGATGATGGGTAGCACATTTTAGCAATACTTTTTTTTGCTTTGTTTTTTTAAAATTAAGAGGTGGACATGACAGCCCACTCCAGTATTCTGGACTAGAGAATCCCATGGACAGAGGAGCCTGGTGAGTAGGGTTGCAAAGCGTCGGACATGACTGAAGCGACTTAGCACACATGCATACATTTTTTGGACATAATGCTCTTGGACACTTCACAAGCTACAGTAGAGTGTAAACATAACATATGCACTGGAAACCAAGAAAATTGTGTGACTCGCTTTCCTGTGACATCCACTATATCGTGGAAGTCTGGAACTGATCCTCGATACCTCCCAGGTGTGACTGTATATATCTACTAGATAGATGGGTGAATGGACTGGAGGCTGAATATTTATCTATATGTTTACCAGTTTCACAGACATTCAGCTGATGCCATGGAAAAAATAGAAAAGACTTATTTCTTCTATGTTGTGTATATAGACCCTGTGTAAATCTAACTCCTTGCATTCCTCCCCAAGTCCTACTGATTCTGCCAATGAGAAACCTCTACAGCAACTGTCTTTTTTTTCCATCTCGTTACATTTCTTTGATTGTAGGTTGCTTTTTTAATCATGTCCTCTCTGCCTTCTCTTCTTCAAGACTGCCAATCTGGTTTTACTTGAATGAAATATTACTAGATGGAGGTGACCATGTGATCACCACCCTTCCTTCCCTTCTTCTCTGGGAATAATTTTGGTAAAGTTCTAGGAAAAAAATGCTTCTTTTTCAGTTTTAACCCTTAAAAGTGAATCAGCACAAAATACTGAGACTGTAATGTTGAATACCAAAAAACCATTAAAGTTGCATAATGTCAGTTAACTACATATGGGTATTATTTATCTAGAAAGATACCATATTCTTTATGGTTTTCTTTCTGCAGTAGGTTTAAATATGGTATATTTTCTACTTCTGTACAGAAAATTTTAATTTTCAGTGTTCTGAAATTATGTAAATTCCAAAGATACCACATACTTTAAATGTTATCAAAGAAGTTTTTAAAATGAGTTTTCCAAAGCAAATTAAATGAAATTCAGAAAGGTATTTCAGAAGGTCATTAAAATTGAGAAATATGAGGTGCAGACATAAATAAGGCACAATACATTAATTAACACAAAGCTGAACCCTGCCTTGGTTTTCACCCTGAAAGAAAGATAATTAAAAACAACACTGTGAAGTATCTTTCATATGACTCCTGGGTTAGTGAATGGATGAGGAATGAAGATAATGACATAAAAGAAAAGTTGAATGTGAGACTTCTAACTTAATAGCAAGAAAATGCATAGTTTGACGCTGTTGTTCTGTATTTAACACTCTAAATTGCTCCTACATTTTAAACAACTGCTCAGAGTGTTTCAGTAATTAGCACATCAGGGATGCATTAATATAGAATGATAGTCTTAACTTTGGGAGTTTTTTAAGCTTTAGTAATCTGCCTTCCCCAAAGCATAACACGCAAATAATTTAAATGAAAATAATATATCTCAATCATCTACCAATACACTCCAATATGTTAAATATACACACATTAGCTTACACATGCAAACGTGAAAATATTGCAATATTACTTGTTGAATATTTCTTAATGTTGAATTAAATGTATGGTTTAAGATGACTTAAAGATATGGGTACATGATAGCGGTTCTTTCTATTCTGAGAACTACACAAGCAAGACGACTGTTCTGGGAAATTGCTATTTACTAATCCTGTTGTATGGGGCTCTTCCCTTCCCTTTCTATCTCAAGGGCTTATTATCAACTTGGCTGAAAATAGCCACTCTGTTTCAGAATACTTGCTGTCCAGGATGATCTATATGGTGCTTTTTTTCCAGTTTCGTATCTATGATCTGTTATTTTAGATTTAACCCCAGCATATAGTTATACGTCCTAAAGTCCACATGGATTATAAAACTCCTGGACTCCTGCAAAGACGTCTACTACCTATTGTATTTACTTAAGACCCTCAGGTTAATTCTTCAGTGTTTATGTGTAGTCACCTTTTCAATCAGTCTCAAGATTCTAGATTTTTCTTACTCTGTATTTGGATAAATATTCTACATGTCTAATGTTATACCCATCCCCTAAATAAATATGTCCAATATTCTAGGAAAATACCTAACCCAAGAACTTTGAAAGAGTTCCTTGACCGTGATCAGTAGGTTATTAGGTTACACAACCTAAACATATGTCTCCAAAGTCTGTCAATATTAAGGATTAAGGAAGTTTCTTACTCTTCGAGGCTCTAAAGCAAAATCCACATAGACAAAGCCTCCAGAATCTGACATACTGTGTAATGTGGCTGATGAAGTCGCATCATATAATCCTCAGTCCTTCCTAAAGTATTCTAAAGTTATTGGTAAACTTCACAAATTGTTTTTTTTCCCAGTGTGTGTAGAGTTACTTGAAGATATTAGAAACAAGTCTTCATTGTTGATGCAAATCTTTACCAATAAGTTTTTCCTTGGTTTGTTTGGATATTGAGGTCAGTTTTATTCAGGGGTACCATCATTCCTTAACAAAGTTCTAAATGCTTCAAATTCAAGGTAGATAATGTAATTAAAATGAAAACAACTATCATTTAGAAAATGTATTGAAGTATAGTTGGTTTACAATGTTGTATTAATTTCTTCTGTACAGCTAAGTGATTCATATATATATATATATATATATATATATATATATAAAACATTCTTTATATATATAGGCTTCCCTGGTAGCTCAGCTGGTAAAGAATCTGCCTGCAATGGAGGAGACCCTGATTTGTTTCTTGGGTCAGGAAGATCCCCTAGAGAAGGGATATGCTACCCACTCAAGTATTGTGCTTCTCTGGTGGTTCAGACAGTAAAGAATCTGCCTGCAATGTGGGAGACCTGGGTTTGATCCCTGGCGTGGGAAGATACCCTGGAGGAGGGCATGGCAACACACTCCAGTATTCTGGACTGGAGAGTCCTTGTGGACAGAGAAGCCTGGCAGGCTGTAGTCCCTGGGATTGCAAAGAGTCAGACACAACTGAGCGAGTCACTCAGTTGTGTCTGACTCTTTGCAATACATATATATGCCTATATATGTATATATATAAAATGACAACCCACTCCAGTATTCTTGCCTGGAGAATTCCATGGACAGATGAATCTGGTAGGCTACAGTCCATGGGGTCTCAAAGAGTTGGACAAGACTGAGTGACTAACATTAACATATGGCAGATATATATATATATATATATATATGGATATATATATATATATGTATATATATATATATCTTCCCATTATGGTTTATCACAGGATATTGAATACAGTTCTTTGTGCTATACAGTAGGACCTTGTTGTTATCCATTCTATTTGTTAAGAGTTTGCCACTTAACCCCATACTCCCACTCAATCCCTCCCCCCTTCTCCCCTTGGCAACCACAAGACTGTTCTCTATGTTGGTGAGTCCATTTCTGTCCCTTAGATAAGTTCATTTATGCAACTCTATTTTTAACTTTTTAAGGAAGCTCCATACTGTTTTCCATAATGACTGCACCAACTTACATTTCCACCAATAATATAAGAGGATGTCCTTTTCTGCATACCCTCTGCAGCATTTGTTACAAATGACTATTTTTTCTAATTTATTTATTTTTATTGAAGGATAATTGCTTTACAGAATTTTGTTGTTTTTTGTCAAACCTCAACATGAATCAGCCATCGGTAAACACGTATCCCCTCCCTCGTGAACCTCCCTCCCACCTCCCTCCCCATCCCACCCAGCTAGGTTGATACAGAGCTCATGTTTGAGTTTCCTGAGCCATGCAGCAAATTCCCATTGGCTATCTATTTTACATGTGGTAATGTAAGTTTCCGTGTTACTTTTTCCATACATCTCACCCTCTCCTCCCCTCTCCCAATGTCCATAAGTCTATTCTCTATGTCTGTTTCTCCATTGCTCACCTGTAAATAAATTCTTTAATACCATTTTTCTAGAATCTGTATAGATGGATTAGAATATGATATTTATCTTTCTCTTTTTGACTCATTTCACTCTGTATAATAGGTCCACCTCATTAGAACTGACTCAAATGCATTCCTTTCTATGGCTAAGTAAAATTCCATTGTGTATATGTACCACAACTTCTTTATCCATACATCTCTCTATGTACATATACGTTGCTTCCATGTTTTAGCTATTGTAAATAGTGCTGCAGTGAACAATGGGATACATGTGTCTCTTTCAATTTTGGTTTCCTCAGAGTATATGCCTAAGAGTGGGATTGCTGGGTCATATTGTGGTTTTATTTCTAGTTTTTTAAGGAATCTCCATACTATCTTCCATAGTGGCTGTATCAATTTTACATTCCCACCAACAGTGCAAGAGTGTTCCCTTTTCTCCATACCCTCTTCAGCATTTATTGTTTGCAGATTTTTTGATGATGGCCATTCTGACCAGTGCGAGGTAATATCTCATCATAGTTTTGATTTGCATTTCTCTAATAGTGAGTGATGTTGAGCATCTTTTCATGTGTTAGCCTTCTGTATGCCTTCTTTGGAGAAATATGTGTTTATGTCTTTTTCCCACTTTTGATTGGGTTGTTTGTTTTTCTGGCATTGAGTTGTATGAGCCGCTTGTATATTTTGGAAATTAATTCTTTGTCAGTTGTTTCACTTGCTATTATTTTCTCCCATTCTGAGGGTTGTCTTTTCACCTTGCTTATGGTTTCCTTTGCTGTGCAAAAGCTTTTAAGTTTAATCATGCCTCTCTTGTTTACTTTTGTTTTTATTTCTGTTACTCTTGGAGGTGGGTCATAGAGGATCTGGCTTTGATTTATGTCATCAAATGTTCTCCCTGTTTTCCTCTAAGAGTTTTATAGTGTCTGATCTTACATTTAGGTCTTTAATCCATTTTGAGTTTATCTTTGTGTGTGGTGTTAGGAGGTGTTCTAATTTCATTCTTTTACATGTAGCTGTCCAGTTTTCCCAGCACCATTTATTGAAGAGGCTGTCTTTGCCCCATTGTATATTTTTGCCTCCTTTGTCAAAAATAAGGTACCTATAGGTGCATGGGTTTATTCTGTGCTGTCCATCTTGTTTCATTGGTCTATATTTCTGTTTTTGTGCCAGTACCGTATTGTCTTGATGACTGTAGCTTTGTACTATAATCTGAAATCTGGAAGGTTGATTCCTCCAGCTCCATTCTTCTTTCTCAAGATTGTTTTGACTGTTCAGGGTTTTTTGTGTTTCCATATGAATTGTGAAGTATTTTGTTCTAGTTCTGTGAAAAATGCCATTGGTAATTTGATAGGGATTTTATTGAATCTGTAGATTGCATTTGGGTAGTATAGTCTTTTCCACAATAATTATTCTTCCCACCCAGGAACATAGAATATCTCTCCATCTGTTTATGTCATCTTTGATTTCTTTCATCACTGTCTTATAATTATCTGTGTACAATTATTTTGTCTCCTTAGGTAAGTTTATTCCTAGATATTTTATTCTTTCTGTTGCAGTGGTGAATATGATTGATTCCTTAATTTCTCTTTCTGATTTTTCATTGTTAGTATCTAGAAATGCAAATGATTTCTGTGTATTGATTTTGTATCCTGCGACTTTCTTAAATTCACTAATTAGCTCTAGTAATTTTCTGATACTATCTTTAGTGTTTTCTATGTATAGTATCATGTCATCTGCAAAGAGTGAGAGCTTTACTTCTTTTCCAATCTGGATTCCTTTTATTTCTTTTTCTTTTCTGATTGCTGTAGCTAGGAATTCCAGAACTATGTTGAATAATAGTGGTGAAAGTGGACACCCATGTCTTGTTCCTGATCTTAGAGGGGATGCTTTCAGTTTTTCACCATTAAGAATGTTTGCTGTAGGTTTATCATATATGGCCTTTCCTATGTTGAGGTAGATTCCTTCTATGCCCATTTTTTGAAGAGTTTTCATCATAAATGGGTGCTGAATTTTGTCAAATGCTTTTTCTGCATCTATTGAGAATATCAAATGGTCTTTATCTTTCAATTTGTTAATATGGTGTATCACATTGATTGATTTGTGTATATTGAAGAATCCTTGCATTCCTGGAATAAACCCAACTTGATCATGGTGTATGAGCTTTTTGATGTTTGCTGAATTCTGTTTGCTAAAATTTTGTTGAGGATTTTTGCATCTATGTTCATCAGTGATATTGGCCTGTAGTTTTCTTTTTTTGTGTTGTCTTTGTCTGGTTTTGGTATCAGGGTGATGGTGGCCTTATAGAATGAGCTTGGAAGTGTTCCTTCCTCTGCAGTTTTTTGAAAGAGTTTTAGAAGGATAGGCATTAGCTCTTCTCTAAATGTTTGATAGATTTATCCTGTGAAGCCATCTGGTCCTGGGCTTTTGTTTTGCGGGAGATTTTTGATCACAGCTTCAATTTCAGTGCTTATAATTGGGTTGTTCATAATTTCTGTTTTCTCCTGATTAAGTCTTAGGACTGAACTTTTCTAGGAATCTGTCCATTTCTTCCAGGTTATCCATTTATTGCCATATGGTTGTTCATAATAGTCTTATAATCCTTTATATTTCTGCATTGTCTGTTCTAACCTCTCCTTTTTCATTTCTGATTTTGTCTATTTCATTGTTCTCTCTTTTTTTTCTAATGAGTCTGGCTAAAGGTTTGTCAATTTTGTTTATATTCTCAAAGAACCAGCTTTTAGTTTTATTAACCTTTACTATTGGTTCTTTAATTTATTTTTCATTTGTTTCTGCTTGGGTCTTTTCTGTCCTTCTATTAATTTGGGTGTTGTGTTGTTCTTTTTCCAGTTGTTTTAGGTGTAAATTTAGGTTGTCTATTCATTGTTTTTCTTGTTTCTTGAGGTAGGATTGTATTGCTATAAACTTCCCTCTTAGAACTGTTTCTGCTGCATCCCATAGGTTTTGAGTTGTGTTTTCATTGTCATTTGTTTCTAGAATTTTTTTGATTTCCTTTTTGATTTCTTCAGTAACCTGGTTATTTAGAAATGTGTTGTTTACTCTCCATTTGTTTGTGTTTCTTACTTTTTTTTTTTTTTTTTTTGGTAATTGGTATCTAGTTTCTTAGCATGGTGGTCAGAGAAATGCTTGATACAGTTTAAATTTTCTTAAGTTTAAGGTTTGATTTGTGACCCAAGATGTGGTCTATCCTGGAGAATGTTCCATGTACACTGGAAAAGAAGATATTTTCTTCTGCATTTGATGGAATGTCCTGAAGATATCAATGAGGTCCATCTCATCTAATATATCATTTAAGACTTGTGTTTCCTTATTAGTTTTCTGTTTTGGTGATCTGTTCATTGGTGTGAGTGGGGTGTTAGAGTCTCCTATTATTTTTTAAATGCCAAATTTTCCATTTATGTCTGTTAGTGTTTGTCTTATGCATTGAGGTGCTCCTTCATTGGGTGCATAGATATTTACAATTGTTATGTCTTCCTCTTGGATTGATCCCTTGATCATTATGTAGTGTCCTTCCTTATCTCTTATAATCTTCTTTATTTTAACATCTATTTTGTCTGATATGAGGATTGCTTCTCCAGCTTTCTTTTGCTTCCCCTTTGCATGGAATATATTTTTCCATCCTCTCACTTTCAGTCTATATGTAGACAGCATATATATGGGTCTTGTTTTTGTATCTATTAAGCCAGCCTGTGTCTTTTGGTTGGAGGATTTAATCCATTTACATTTAAAGTACTTATTGGTATATATGTTCCTATTGCCATTTTCTTAATTGTTTGGGGTTGATTTTGTAGATCTGTTTTCTTCTCTTGTATTTCTTGACTATATAATTTCCTTTAACAATTATTGTAAAGCTGGTTTGGTGGTACTGAATTCTCTTAACTTTTGTTTGTCTGAAAAGCTTTTTATTTCTCCATCAATTTTGAAGGAGATCCTTGCCAGATACAGAAATCTTGGTTGTAAATTTTTTTCTTTCAGTACTTTTAATATATCCTGCCATTCCCTTCTGGCCTGCAGGGTTTCTGCTGAAAGATCAGCTGTTAAGTATATGGGGTTTCCCTTATATGTTAACTTGCTGCTTCTCCCTTGCTGCTTTTAATATTCTTTCTTCATGTTTAGTCTTTGTTAGTTTGATTAGTATGTGTCTTGGTGTGTTTCTCTGTGCAAGGGGAAAAGAACAGTAGGAAAAACAAACAAAGGAATAAATGTAGAAAAATTATAATAGGTTTAAATAAATTAAAATTTTAAAAAAAGAGAAAAAAAATTAGGAAAACTCCCTGAAAACTGCAAAAGTCCAATGTAGAGGCAGCAGTTCAGTGCAAGTCGCTCAATCATGTCCGACTCTTTGACCTCATGGACTATACAGCCCATGGAATTCTCCAGGCCAGAATACTGGAGTGGGTAGCTTTTCCCTTCTCCAGGGGATCTTCCCAACCCAGAAATCAAGCCCAGGTCTCCCGCATTGCAAGCATATTCTTTACCAGCTGAGCCACAAGGGAAGCCCAAGAATACTGGAGTGGGTAGCCTATCGCTTCTCCAGGGGATCTTCCCAACCCAGGAATCGAACCTGGTTCTCTTGTATTATAGGTGGATTCTTCACCAACTGAGCTATAAGGAAAGCCCAAAAGGACTGGGATTGAAAGCGTTTAAGGCCTGCCAGGCTCCTCTGTCCATGGGGGTTCTCCAGGCAAGAATATTGGAGTGGGTTGCTATGCTCATCTCCAGGGAATCTTCCCAACCCAGGGACTGAACCTGGGTCTACCACATAGCAGGTGGGCATTTTACTGTCTGAGCCATCAGGGAAGCCTGACATTGCCAAACTAAATATTAATTAGTTAATGGACTAAATAATTAAGCATTTTCAGAGTACATATTTCCAGACCTCTGTAGTTTATGCTATATAACCTGCCAAAATTAACAAAAACCAATTCATTACATATAAATATGCAAATATCTTTATATTCAGTTAACTAAGCTGTTCAGTACAACTAAAAAAAATTACCAGATTAGAATAACGAATTTGTGTTATAGAGTAATGTTTTAGAATATTTTTTTACATTTAGATAAAAGATGTTTTCTATCTTTAACCAATGGTGTTACAGAATTTTTTTGTTGTTTGCTTTTGTTTTTTCATAAATGAAAACCTTGCAAATTCTCTAAGCATGTGTGATGTTTCTCAGGGAAACATAAGACACATGAAATTAGAGAGTGAGTATTCTATCACAGAATGAAGCTTGTGTGGTAGTACAGAACAAGAAGTTTTCTGTGAAGTTGCTTTGGAAGACTTCATTTTTATTTCAAATTTAAAACCCATGATAGTAGTAACTACTGGAGCTCTCCAAGGTACTTCTGTTTGCACCATTTAGCTCTGGATTTCATTTAAAATTACTTCAAAAGCTCCAGGGAATGTCAGCTGTGGCAGTTGCACATCTCTTAGACATAGAAATAGAAATTGGAACTGACTTGCTTCTAGTGAAAATTTAATTTTGTTCTTTCTGTTTTATCTCTTTTTTGTTAGTTACTGTCTTATGCAACTTTGTCAATAGGAACAGAGGAACTGGAACATTTGGCTCTTCTCCTGGTTGGTTTTCTAAGTCCTATATCCTAGAGGATCAGAAATTTATATTTATTTCAAAAATGAATAATAATGTGAAATAAACCCATTTACTTATAAAGATCACTTTCTATTTAGGTCAAACAGATTTGGAGGTACCTTCAATGAGATTTCTTAACTGGATGACTTGATAGGTCCCACTGTTGTTTTCAAAACCTTAAAAGGCAGAATCCATGCCTTATTTATGTAAATTAAAGGTCATTAGGAGACAATAAATTATTACATTCTATTAGGAGGAAAAGATAATTAACCCAAAACAAAACACATAAAAAGAAGAACTTTGGATACCAATGGGTGCCATAAGGAAAATAAAACAGGATGATGTGATAGAGTTATCTGGGACAAGGAGCCTGATTTATCTAGGAGTTAAAACCAGTTACTCTGAGGAAGTGAAATATTAGTTGAACCCTGAATGATAAGAACTGAATACTCATTCAAAGGCACAGAGTGTTCCAAACAGAAAGAATTGCAGAGGTCCTGAGATGCAAATTATCATGGAGTTGGAGGAAAGAAACATAGCTGTTCTAGCTAAGTCCAGAAGATGAGAAGATAAGTAGAGAGAGATAAAGTCACATGGAACATAATAAAATATGTAGGCTGTGATGAGAGATTTGGGTATTTCGGTAAGTATAAGATGGAACCGCTGGAAAACTTTTTGCATGAGAGTGAGAGTTTGATTTACACTTCTGAAAGAAAGCCTGAACTACTATGTAAAGATGGTGCTGGAGGATGCAAGAACAAAGATAGACTGGTAAGGAGGTTTTTGTCATCCACACGAGGTCATAGAAGAACTTGCATTAGGGTTGGCGAAGGGGTGGTGTTAGTAAGAAGGGTTGGCTTGAGATACATATGGAAGTATAGCTAATAACTTAAAGGTGTGAGGAATACAGGCTGACTCCTAGAATGGTATTTACTGAAATACAGAAATTTGATAGAAAATATATTTTTTTCATACACAGCAGTTGTTTTGTTAATGTTTTAAGTTTGAGATGCCTATTAGATATCCAATTACATATATTAATAAGACAATTGCATAGTCCAAAACTAGAGAAAAGTCTAAAGTAGAGATAAAATTTGAGCAGCATCAAAATTTTGTATTAATTTAAGCCCTTAAATTAGAGAGATTTCTTGCAAAGAGAATGAGTCCTGGGAAGGAAAGAACTAACGGCAAAGAACAGGAGTAATTCAGCAATTATAGATGTAGTAGAGAGGAACATACCAGCAAATGAAAATGAAGAAGAAAACCAGGTAGAGAGCATACATTTCAGATAAGTGTCCATAAAATTAAAGTGAGTCCAGTCAATCCAGTTATGTAATTTCGCTGACAACTTCTGGCTGCAGTGGTGTACAGTAAGTGTATAGTTGGATTAATCTGGGCTGAGATTTTATTAGACAAAATTCATAGCAGTAGAAAGGGGTTAGGTAGTTATGATGTTTGCAAAAGAAAAAAAAAAGTGATTATAGTACTGGATCAAGAAATCTAGTATAGATAAGAAAGTTCTTGTAGGAAGTAAGATCACAGAATGAAAGATTTTCAGTGCCCAGAGAAAGACACAATGAGAATTCTGAAGGGCACTGTGGAATGATTCAAGAAGGTAGTGGCGGAGAGAGGTGAAGGACAGGATTTATTAGGATTGTGCAGATCATTTGGAAGATGGTCATCAAGAAGAGTGAGAGACTCTGAGAAGATTGGGCTTCTGATTGTGTAGGAGATGAAAGGAAGTGTGAGGTATGATAGAATTAGTGCTGGAAGTTGGAGCATGCTACTTGGTTTCAGCCTGGTTGTCCTCCAGAGCACAGGCAAAAACGGAGGATTTTTAGGGAGATAGAAACAGCTTCATTTTTTAGTTTGCATTGGTTTAAATGAGCATTTTGAATATTTTTCTTTCTTCATATTTTAAGGACAATTTTAGGAAAAAGATTCTTTTTTTAAAAAAGAGCAAATTCAAGGTTTCTCATAATCTCACTGTATTTAGAGCCAGTTAAACATCACTTTTTAAATCAAACTACAATAATAATAAAAATAATGAGCTGTTTTCAAAAATTTTTTGTTCTTATTTAAAGTCTAAGAGTTTTAAAATTCTTGGTTGTACATAGACTCTTTCTAGTTTGTATAAAAAACTAAACACTTAAAAGTAGCTTTGGACTTTTTCATTGTACCTATAATAAAAAAATGAAAAAATGAAAAAAAAATTTTTTAATGAGAATTTTTTTTTAATTTTAGTATTCAGTAGAGATAAGAAAATGAACACAATTATAACTTGGCATGACTTTGGCAAGATTTTTCTATACTATTTAAAATCAATATGTTCTTACAGAATTTAAGAAAAGAAATGAGATTTAGGAAATTGGAATAGATATCAAAACTGGGAGTAAAATCCAAAGACATTTTTCCATAGTAATAATGTTTTTCTAGAAATAGAAGTACACTTTCAAAGTTTATCATAGCTGATGAAAAATATGAGTTGAATGTGACCTGAAATAAAAGAAGTGGAGTAATTTCAGGAGGAAGAACTGAGCAATTTATTTATGTTCTGTTTGTAAGGGATGTTCAAAATATTTTACATCTACAAATCTGAACTGGTCATAGCTGGGTACTGCAATGATAAACCTTAATTCCTTAACTGCTGGGTGTTCTTTGAGAGGGACTGGGAAGCTGGATCATCCAGAAGAGCATTTAGGGAGTTTAGAGCTGAATATTTTCTTACCAGTAAATATTGTTTTTTATTATTTAACAACGAGTATGCATGTTCTATTTGCATAGTAGCTACAAAACAGTACGCCATCACCTCCTAACACCCCTATTCAGGAAGGTTCTATCATCTGTATATGGAATAACTATCCACATTCCATATTTATATGGATATCATATAAGTATAATTATATGGATACTATATACTACATATAGGACAATGGCACAGGCTCCAATTATTACCTGTAAATCTGTGGTATTTCAATTGTTTTTCTTCTTTATCTCATTCTTCTTACCACTTCATGAGGTACAGGGAAAATTATGTATTTAAAATTAGTTTGGATTCACAACCCAATTCCACTATAAACTGATAGTAATTTTAAATAAAAACCTCTACCATTTAACTTCATCTTCTGTGAAATGAGGCTCATTAGGTTTAGAAACAAAGAACAGAAAATAGCATCGAGTGTATGACAGTTACTCAATAAATGGTAACTACTGCTACTGTTTTGAGAATTGGAAGGAGATTGCTAAAGGATTTGTTCTTCACCTGGAGTTCATCCATGGTTGATCCATAGAATGTCCAATAATTCCCTAAAAGTTCAAGTGCTGCTGCTGCTAAGTCGCTTCAGTCGTGTCCGACTCTGTGGGACCCCATAGACGGCAGCCCACCAGGCTCCCCCGTCCCTGGGATTCTTCAGGCGAGAATATTGGAGTGGGTTGCCATTTCCTTCTCCAATGCATGAAAGTGAAAAGTGGAAGTAAAGTTGCTCAGTAAAACTGGTTAAATCTGTATACACACTCCTCTTCAGAAAGGGTTCACAGCATTTGTAAGATTCTTAAAAAGTGTTTTGAATTTAAAATAGCTAAGAAAATGTGATTGAAGAAAAGTTGGCAAAAAAGAGAAGGAATGGCATGGAAATAGAAACAGATGAAGAACCAGGGAATAAGAACAGCAACTGAACAGAGAGTCATGGCTTTCAATGGGGGAACTAATGTGGAGAATTCACACAGGAGGGAGATGATAGCATTGATATGATATTGAAGAAGAAAGAGGTAGTGTTGGCAGGAATGAGTAGATAAGGTCAGACAGAATTAATACAACCAAGTAAACAACATCAAAGCTTTATAATGGGGTCGGCAGTAAGGGCAGCTACTCTTAACGGATTCCTGGGTAGCTGTTATATTTCAAATTGCTTCTGTTTTATCTTTCCTTGTTACACAGAACTATTTTCATAGTTCAGCTTACTGTCCTAAGCATTTTATATTGGTATTCCTACCTCATTTTGAGACATTTAAGCTATCTCATCACCATTACATTATCATTTGTCTGATGTTACTTATTCTCAAAAACTGATATTAGAATTTGATGACGCTTGTTCAGAGAGGACTTTCACACACAGGTTAAATGTCTAGACTTGCATTTCAGTTTCTAGTCTCTCTGACAGTTGATCATTTGATTCTCTTGAACATTTTTTGTTGAAGAGTGGGCAAAAAAAGTTATTGATAGTTATCTGAAAGAGCAAACTAATCAGCTATCTATTAAAAAGAATTCAGCGATGTTCAAAAGTATGTGTTACTCTGAGAGAAAAGTAAATAAGAGAAATCCTGTGTGAGTTCATTTATGTTAATAAGTTGTCAAACATCATCATCAGAACATATCTTAGGATTAGTATAAATGTGGAAAAAAAGCAGAAACATTGATGAAGCCATAATAAGCAAAATTTCTTCAAATGTTCATTTTTTTCTCAAAAATATAAAGTGAAGCTGTATGAGAAATTATAGGATGAGTATGAGACAATATACTTTCTGAAAATGCATATTCAGCTAACATCTACTTCATGTCTACTCTGTGCCAAGCACAAAGCTTATAGGAATCTTAATTTCACAGTAACTCATTTCCTGAGTTTATAAATAGTAAATGGCAGCTCTGAAGGTTATGATTTAGCCAAAACTACACAGTTGCAACTTCTATTTGCCAAATGTCTAACAGGTGTTATTAATTTTTATCTTTTCTCTTAAATCCTTGTAACCACAATCTAAGAGAAGCCTTATTGCTATTATTCATATTTACAAATGACAACTAAAGCCAAGACAAGTTAAATAACTTGTATATTAATGTATAAAGATAGATATATATGATGTATATATGTATATAGAAAGGTTTCATAGAAGAACCCATGTCTCTTTGCCTTAAATTCAATGCTGTTTATAATATGTCATATTTATTCATTTATTTTCAAAAAGAATATTTCTTCTGTACCTAATATTTTCCAGAGCTGTTAAACACTGTACCTAAATCATGGTGAACAAAATAGACATGACGCTTGTTCTAACAGAGTTTATGAATTATTATGGAAAACAGATTTTAAATAAGCCAGCAAGCAAGAAACTATGAAGAAAAAAAGCAACTTATTGAAAGTAAAGAAAAGATGTGATCAGAGAAGACCTTGTGGGAATCAGCTATAAAAAGAGAAAGTATGTTTCAGCCAGATGGAAGTGCATGTGCAAAGGCTCTGAGATATGAAAGAGGCTAGATTTATTAACTCCAAATCAATACAATGATCAAAGACTTTTTTTACATGGGATGAAATGTGCCTATCAAATAAAGAGGTCATACAAATTGGTAGGCTAGTATATTGAGTATCAATCACCAATTTACTTTACTTGAAAATGTTTCCTAGAAAAAAATATATGTGTATATATATATATTTATATCCCATAGTGTGTAGGTGTGAGGGCATACAATAACTACATTTTACTTATAAAGTTATTAAGTTTATACATGAAAAATGAGAATTTTAATGCACATTAAATTTTGTTAAAAATTATAAAAGAAAGCACGCAACTTTATTATAATTTTTTTTAATTGTTACCTACTTAGAACCAAACCAATTAGCATTCAGACCTGTTATAATGACATATGCAGACATCAAAGGAAAGCTGATGAAATAACTCATTGGAAACATCTTTAAGTGTTACTGTAAAATTCTTGCCTCTCATATTCCTTCTAAATCAGGACTGTCTCCTCAGTGGCAAATATCCTTTATCCCATAGAATTTATGAAATTTTTATTACCTAAAATATCTTCTTACAGTGTCATGTTTCTCCGTCTTTTACAATTCACAGTTCCCTTTATTTACCACAGTAAACAGGTCTCTGTGATAGCGACAATTGGAACACATAGCTTACCAAGAAATTCATGATTTGGATGAGTTGTTTAAATTCTATTACATATAATAACCTTTTATAATCTTGAATACAGAAAACATACGAAAAAATTAAATATTCCCAACCATATTCATTTCCACATTGAATTTTGTTAAAGATGCCATAGTCAAAGTTTCTGTTTAATATCTAATTGATGTCTTATAAACTTTCATTTTCTTCAGTGTCTTTCCTTCAACTTGTAATTCTCTACCTTTCTGTTTTCCTAGAGAAACTTTTAGCATTTTGGTAAGCTTTTGCAAAAGTGGGGTTAGCAACTGATTTTGTTTTTGCTAATAGATAAAGATCCAGGGTGTTTCCATTAATGGAGAACTTATTCATGTGAACCGGTACAGGCACTGTATTCTTGGGGCATTGGGATCATAGTGTTGTTGCATTCAATCTTTCATGTGGAAAATGTCTTTTTTTTTTCCCCAGAGTGTGTTGAGAATAATTTTAATTTGTCATGGTTCTTCAAAAATTAAAAAAATAAAATTATTTTTAAGACTCCCCTAAAATAGATCTCTTTGCCAGAGAAAAGTACTGTATTATTAAGCAGAACTTTTTATTGAGAATCATCAGCAGTCATTTATATTGAACATAAAACTTGAGTCTCCTGGGGTCTTATGGACTAAGTACTTGTCTCAATCTCACCATTGAATTATTGTTGTTCTGTTGCTCAATTGTGTCTGACTCTTTATGACTGAGCACGCCAGTTTTCCCTGGCCTTCACCATCTGCCAAAGCCTGCTCAAACTCATGTCAATTGAGTCAGTAATGCCATCCAAGTATCTCATCCTCTGTCCTCCCCTTCTCCTGCCTTCAATCTTTCCCAGAATCAGGATCTTTTCAAATGAGTCAGTTCTTCGCATCAGGTGGCCAAAGTATTGTAGTTTCAGCTTCAGCATAAGTCCTTGCAATGAATAGTCAAGGTTGATTTCCTTTAGGATTGACTGGTTTGAATAGGTATAGAAAATACATATTTTTCTCTTTTCTTGGTCTCAATATCTATGTACATAATTTGAAAAGTTTCATTAGATTTAAATTTGAACTGCAACATCTCACAACATGTGTTTTTTGCTTGCCATCACATAAAAATAACTAAATTAATTTCTAAAGTTAAATCTTCGATGTTTTTGGATAGATCTAGAAGACAGAAAATCAGAAAAGTCATAGTTCAATTCAACAGCACTATCAATCAATTGAATATAATAGATATTTATAGAATATTTCACCCAACAACAGCAGAACACACATTCTTCTAAAGCTTGAATGGAATATTCACTAAGTTAGACCACCTTCTAGGCCATAGATCACACCTTTAAAAGTTTTAAATAGGAATTATGTAATGTCTGTTCTTAGATCACCATGGAATTAAAATGAGAAATTAATAGCAGAAAAATATCAAGAAAATCCCCAAATACTTGAAGATTAAATAACTCATAGGTCAAAGAAGATATCTCAAGAGAAACAAACAACCAAAAAAAAAAAAAAAAAGTAGACTAAACTAAATGAAAATATAACTTCTAAAAATTTGGAGAATTTAGGAAAACTATGTAGTGGGAAATTTATAACATTGAATACATATATTAAATAGAAAGAAAAAGCTAAAATCAATAATCTAAGCTTCTATCTTAGAAAAGTAGAAAAGGAAGAGAAAATCAAATTCCAAAGTAAGCAGAAGAAACATAATAGTAAAAATTTGCACAGACATCAGTGAATTTTTTGAAAGGAAATCAATAGAGAATAGTAACAAAACCAGAAGCTGGTTCTTTGAAAAAAGTCATAAAATTGGTAAGACTTAAGTTAATGGAGAAAAAGAAGGACAAAACATATTACTAATAGCAGATCACTACAGATCTTATGGACATTAAAAGGATAACAAAGGGATGTTATTAACAACCCTATGCTTACAAATGTGATAACCTAGGTGAAATGTACCTATTCCTTAAAAGACACAACCTACTAAAACTCACATAAGAAGAAATGGACCCTAGGCCTGTAACTATTAAAGAAATTGAATCAATAATTAATTGGGACTTCCCTGGTATCCCAATGGTAAAGACTCTGCCTTTCAATGAAGGTGACATGGGTTTGATTCTTGGTACGGGAACTAAGATCCCACATGCCACGCAGTGCAGCCAATTAAAAATAATAATAATTCAAAAACAGAAAGCAGTAGACCTAGATTGTATTGGGTTCTGTTGAATTATACCAAACATTTAATGGAAAAATTTTACCAATTATCTATAATCTCTCCCAGAAGATATAGGAAAGGAAATATTTCCTAACATTCTATGAGATCAGCATTACCATAATATCAAACCAGACAAAGACATTGCAGGAAAAGCAAACTTTAGACCAATATTTCTCATGAACATAGATTCAAAAATCCTCAACATAATACTATGTATTTTGTTGATATCCACAAAATAACTTGGCAAATTTTATTGGAATTGTGTTGAATCTATAGATTAAGGTTAAAAAGCCTTCCTATCTATAACATTGGAGTAACTCTCCATTTAGTTAGTTCTTTGATTTCTTTCATCAGAGTTATAACACTATAAAATTTTCCTCATATAGATCTTGAATGTATTTTGCTAGATTTATACCTAAGTACTTTTTGAGGGGTACCAATATAAAAGACATGTGTCTTTAATTTCAAATTCCTATTGTTCATTTTTGGTATGCAGGAAAATGGTTCACTTTTGTAGATTAATCTTGTATCTCATAACATTGTTATTATAACTAATTGGTTACAGGAAGTTTTTTTTGCTGACTGTTCTGAATTTCTTTATATACACAGTCATGTTTTCTGCAGAGACAGGTTTGTTTTTTTTTTCTTCCTGAGCCCCAATTTTTCTTTCTCATTCTTGCTTTAATGCATTAGCTAGGACTTCCCATTGGATGTTAAAAAGAAGTATTGAGACGGGAATTCCTTGCCCATTCTGATATTAGCAGAAAAGCTTCAAGTTTCTCACCAAGTCTGATATTAGTTGTAGATTTTTTTTGTAGATACACTTTATCAATTTGAGGAAGTTATTCTCTAACTCCTAGTTAAATCAGAGCTTTTATTAAGAGTCTTGGGTTTTGCCAAATATCAAAATACTAGAAAATTGATCCTGACAATTATAGAGAATTTACACCAACCAACTGGAAGTTATTTCAGAAGTGCAAGGCTAGTTCAAAAGTCAAAAATAAGTTAATGGAATCAATTCACATTAACGAACTAAAGGGGAAAAATCACATGTATTAATAAACATGGAAAAGTATTTGACAAAATCCAACACTCTTCATGATAAACAAATGCCATGATGTCACAATGTCTTTCATATTGGTACCTCTCAAAAATACTTATGTATAAATCTAGCAAAATATATACAAGATCTATATGAGGAAAACTTCATAGTGTTATAACTCTGATGAAAGAAATCAAAGAACAGCTAACTAAATAGAGAGTTACTCCAATGATTTAGTTAGGAAGGCTTTTTAACTTCAATCAATAGGTTCAACACAATCCCAATAGAATTTGCCAAGTTATTTTGTGGCTATCAACAAGTTGACCCTACAGTTTATATGGCAAAAGACCCAGGCTAGCCAACACAATATTGAAGGAAAAGAACCGAGTTCCAGAATTGAAAACATCAAGACTTACTATAAAGCTGCTGTAGTCAAGAAAACGTAGTACTATTAGGAGAATAAATAAGTCCGTCAATGGAACAGGAATGAGAGCCCAGGAGTAGACTTACACAAATACAGCCAGGTGATTTTTGAAAAAGGAGCAAAAGCAGTACATGGAACAAAGACAGCCATTCCAACAAATAATAATATGTCAGTGTAAGTTCATAGGTGGTAACAAATGTACAACTCTTGTGTAAAGTGTTAATAATGAGAGAGGCTGTGTGTATGTGAGGGCAGGGGATATGTGAGAACTCTGCACTTTCTGCTCAGTTTTACTGTGAACCTAGAACTACTTCAAAAATATAGGTATTTTTTTAAAATGGGAAGTTCTACACAAGTACCCCTTTTTCTAGTAGCCATCTGTTAGAGCTATCTAATGCCTTTAGAGAGAACACATACTCTTCAACTTGCTATAGCCCCTCCTAACGTGTTTCTAGTTTTTCTCATTTGTAGTCATTTGCATTTGTAACCCTTGAGCTTTGAGATTAATCATCTCTGATATTTAGTATTTCTTTTAGCTGAATCTAGCTGAACAAACCATTGCATTTTTCCTATGTAATTTTCTTCTCTCTTTTTTGATGCTCCATAATGAACATTTCACATGTTTCACCATTGATACAATCTGCTCACTAACTGGTTTGCTGCCTTATGTTACCAAATCAAACCAATTTGGTGCCAACTAAAATACAGTGTCTACTAACAGGCCTGGATATACTCTCAGAGAAATGGAGAGGAGAAGAGATAGCTTGTGGCTGTTATGCTCATCTTTCTTTCTTCATCATTATTACTAAAGCTAAGTAATGCCTTTTCATTCTTTTATGTATGCCCTGTATGCTTTCAGTCTATGATTTTTTTTTCATTAAAAAATGATGGATAGGAAGGCAAGGGAAAGACAAACAGAAAGAAGAGAACTGTATTCAAGAGACCACCTCTGAATGTTCATTTCAAAATTACATACATATATATGTAAATATTGATATACACACACACCATGTTGTGTTCTATGTAGACTGACACTAAGGCTGCATAGAAACTCGAGTCAGTGGATTTATTGTTGGTGTTTTCTCCAGAGAAATTTCTCAAGAACAAAACAAGCATCATTTTAGACTTCCTAGACTGTGGTCCACTGAAGAAGGGAAAGGCAAATCACTTCAGTATCCGTGCTTTGAGAACCCCATGAACAGTATGAAAAGACAAAAAGATAGAACACTGAAAAAGGAACTACCCAGGTAGATAGGTGCCCAGTCACTGGAGATCAGTGGAGAACTAACTCCGGGAAGAAAGAAGAGACAGAGCCAAAGCAAAAACAGCTCCCAGCCGTGGATGTGTCTGGTGATGGAAGTAAACACTGATGCTGAAAAGAGCAATATTGCATAGGAACCTGGAATATTAGGCCCATGAATCAAGGCAAACTGGAAGTGGTCAAACAGGAGATGGCAAGAGCGAACATCAACATTTTAGGATCAGTGAACTAAAATGGACTGGGATGGGTGAATTTAACTCAGAAGACCATTATATCTACTACTGTGGGCAAGAATCCCTTAGAAGAAATGGAGTAGCTATCATAGTCAACAAGAGTCTCAAATGCAATACTTGGATGCAATCTCAAAAATGACAGAATTATCTCTTTCCAAGGTAAACCATTCAATATCACACTAATCCAAGTCTATGGCTTGACCCGTAATGGTGAAGAAGCTGAAGTTGAAGGGTTCTACGAAGACCAACAAGACCTTCTAGAACTAACACCAAAAAAGATGTCCTTTTCATTATAGGGGACTGGAATGCAAAAGTAGGAACTCAAGAAACACCTGGCATAACAGAAAAGTTATGCCTTGGAGTACAGAATGAAGCAGGGCAAAGGCTAACAGAGTTTTGTCAAGAAAACACACTGGTCATAGCAAACACCCTCTTCCAACAGCACAAGACTCTACAAATGGACATCACCAATCAAACTGATTATATTCTTTGCAGCCAAAGATGGAGAAACTCTATAGAGTCAGCAAAAACAATACTGGGAGCTGACTGTGGCTGAGATCATGAACTCCTTATTGCCAAATTCAGACTTAAATCGAAGAAAGTAGGGAAAACCACTAGACCATTCAGGTATGACTGAAATCAAATCCCTACGATTATACAGTAGAAGTGAGAAATAGATTCAAGGGATTAGATCTGATAGGCAGAGTGCCTGAAGAACTATGGACAGAGGTTCATGGCCTTGCACAGGAGGCAGGGATCAAGAGTATCCCCTAGGAAAAGAAATGCAAAAAGGCAAAATGGTTGTCTGAGGAGGACTTACAAATAGCTGAGAAAAGAAGAGAAGCAAAAGGCAAAGGAGAAAAGGAAAGATATACCAATTTGAATGCAGGTTCCAAAAAATAGCAAAAAGATAAGGAAGCCTTCCTCAGTGATAAGTGCAAAGAAATAGAGGAAAACAATAGGATGGGAAAGACCAGACATCTCTTCAAGAAAATTAGATATACCAAGGGAATATTTCATGCAAAGAGGGACAGAATAAGGGACAGATATTGTATGGACCTAACAGAAGCAGAAGGTATTAAGAAGAGGTGGCAAGAATACACAGAAGAACTGTACAAAAAAGATCTTCGAGACCCAGATAATAATGATGGTGTGATCACTCACCTAGAGGGAGACATCCTGGAATGTGAAGTCAGGTGGGCCTTAGGAAGCATTACTACAAAAGCTAGTGGAGGTGATGGAATTCCAGTTGAGCTATTTCAAATCCTAAACGATGATGCTATGAAAGTGCTGCACTCAATATGTCAGCAAATTTAGAAAACTCAGCAGTAGCCACAGGATTGGAAAAGGTAAATTTTCATTCTGATCCCCAAGAAAGGCAATGCCAAAGAATGCTCAAACTACGTCACCATTGCCCTCATCTCACACACTGGCAAAATAATGCTCAAACTCTTCAACCCAGGCTTCAACAGTATGTGAACCGTGAACTTCCAGATGTTCAAGCTGGATTTAGAAAAGGCAGAGGAACCAGAGATCAAATTGCCAACATCCACTGGATCATCATAAAAGCAAGAGAGTTCCAGATGAACATATACTTCGCTCTATTGACTATGCCAAAGCCTTTGACTGTGTGGATCACAAGAAACTTTGGAAAATTATTAAAGAGATGGAAATACCAGACCACCTGACCTGCCTCCTAAGAAATCTGTGTACAGGTCAAGAAGCAACAGTTAGAACTAGACATGGAACCCCAGACTGGTTCCAAACCTGAAAAGGAGTACATCAAGGCTGTATATTGTCACCCTGCCTATTTAACTTATATGCAGAGTACATCATGAGAAATGCTGGACTGGATAAAGAACAAGCTGGAATCAAGACTGCCAGGAGGAATATCAATAACTCAGATATGCAGATGACACCACATCTGTGACAGAAAGGAAGAAGAACTAAAGAGCCTCTTGATGAAAGTGAAAAAGGAGAGTGAAAAAATTGGCTTAAAACTCAACATTCAGAAAACTAAGATCATGGCATCTGTTCCCATCATTTCATGGCAATTAGATGGAGAAACAGTGGAAATGGTGGCAGACTTTATTTTTGGGGCTCCAAAGTCACACAGATGGTGACTGCAGCCATGAAATTAAAAGACATTTGCTTCTTGGAAGAAAAGTTATGACCAACCTATACAGCATATTAAAAAGCAGAGACATTACTTTGCCAGCAAAGGTCTGTCTAGTCAAGGCTATGGTTTTTCTAGTAGTCATGTATGGATGATGTGAGAGTTGGACCAAAAGAAAGCTGAGCACTGAAGAATTAATGCTTTTGAACTGTGGTGCGGAGAAGATTCTTGAGAGTCCTTTGGACAGTAAGGCGATCCAACCAGTCCATCCTAAAGGTGATCAGTTGTGAATATTCATTGGAAAGACTGATGCTGAAACTGAAACTCCAATACACTGCCATGTGATGTGAAGAACTGACTCATTTGAAAAGACCTTCATGCTGGGAAAGATTGAAGGTGAGAGGAGAAAGAGACCACAGAGGATGAGATGGTTGGATGGCATTGTTTGGATGTCCTTACTCAATGGACATGAGTAAAGTGTGGGAGTTGGTGATGGACAACGAGGCCTGGTGTGCTGCAGTCCATGGGATGGCAAAGAGTCAGACACAACTGAGTGACTGAACTGAACTGAATCCATCTACACAATTTTTTCAGATTCCAAGAAGGCAGATTTACAATACATTTTAAAGTGATTACAGATACATATGGTCATATCCTTTTCCATGCATTATATTATTGTAATTTATGTCAACTACTTGACCAGGAAATTATTCCCGTTAAGAAGTATGCTATCGTTGCTATTATTATTATCATTATTAAAAACATGTATTGAGAACTACCATGTGGCAGGCACTGTGTGAAGAACTTATGGCCTCTATCTCTATAAATCATCACAATAACCCTGTTTTTCATATTCATAAAAATATGAGTTACATATATTTATTCTATTTTAAAGATGAAGATAATTCAGAGTTTCATAGTAAATTGATGGCAGAGTTGGGATTATAACCTTATATACTGGGTCCTTAAGACTTTGAATCCTGGTGCTTTAAAAATATGAAAATCCTATCAGTAACTTCTATTAGGTTAAACAGAGTACCTGTGTCAATGTACAAAAAACAAGCACATGCTTAAGTTGCATATCTTTAATAGTGCCATCATGCTTCATTCTAAATGCAGAGCTTTAGACATTTTACTTATCTAAAACCTACTATAACAAGGTTAAAGTCTGTGATGTTAGAGTCAGACTTGTCCTTTAAGAACCTTAGTTTCTTCCAAGTGAAACAGAATTACAACTCTGGGTTTTTGTGGGTATTAAATGACTTAAAGTAAAGCCCTGGCACACAGGAATCATTCTGTGGTATCTGTAGCTATGTTAATTCCAAAGATAAAATGAAAGGTGCTACCTGGATCTCGATTCCTTGATGTCTGAAAGTTAAAAGTGTTAGTCACTAAGTACTAGCTTGTGTCTGACTCTTTGCGACACTAACGACTCTACTCCCCCTGACTCTTCTGTCCACGGGATTCCCCAGGCAAGAATACTGGAGTGTGTAGGCATTATCTTCTCCAGGTGATCTTCCCAACCCAAGGATTGAACCCAGGTCTCCTGCATTGCAGGCAGATTCTTTACTATCTGAGCTACCAGGGAAGCCCTCCTTGATATTCTTCAAGACATTCTTCAAATAGTCTATATATTTTCAGGGCCTTATAGCACTTGCTGTATAGAGAAAAGCAACTGTTGATAAATGTTATAAAAGTATTGAAATTGGAAGTAGTTTTTATAAAATACATACAGAACAAGGTGAGTGTGTGCTAAGTTGCTTCAGTTATGTCCGATTCTTTGCAACTCCATGGACTGTAGCCTGCCAGGTTCCTCTGTCCATGGGGTCTTCCTGGCAAGAATACTGGAGTGGATTGCCATACTGTCCTCCAGGGGCTCTTGCCCATCTAGGGCTCTAACCGGCAACTCTTTATGTCCCTGGCATTAATAAGTGGGTTTTTTACCACTAGTGCTGTCTGGGAAGACCACAGAATGAAGTATTTTAGTCAGAATATCTTATTAATTCTCATAACACTCCTGATAAATGGTATTATTATTCCATCTTAAAAATGAAAAGTTAAAGGCTTAGAAACTTAGATTTTCCCATGAATACACAGTAAGTGTGTGGTTTTCAATCCATCCAGATAGACTGTAAAGTCTATGCTCTTTCCACCACATTCAAACTTAAAGTATACTGCCTGTGAATTTTCTTGATTAAAACTGGAGATAACTATGAAATGCTTAGGAAACAAAACATTTTCTTTTTCTTAATAATCTGTAAACAAAATCATGCTCTAAGCTCTCTTCCACATTGTAGGTATTCATATTTCAGAGTTTATCTTGAACATACAGGGAAAAGAATGCCACAGTTTACTTTTCAATAAATAAAATATAGTCAGTATGTATTTGGGCAATGTTATTCCTCCAGAAGATTCCAAAACTTAGCAGTCCTTCTTTGATATGAATTTGCACATTTTTTTCAAGATAATAAACAATTATTTATATTTTTCATATGCTATCTTTGGATACTACTTATGGTGTGGTTCTTTGCAGAATGTTTTGGGAGAGGGTATGGCTTTAGTTATACATACCTACTCCAAAGTCTTCCCTGCTGGCTCAGTGGTAAAGAATCTGCCTGCAATGCAGGAGACCTGGGTTCAGTCTCTGGGTTGGGAAGATCCCTTGGAGAAGGAAATGGCAACCCACTCCAGTATTCTTGCTTGGAAATCCCATGGACAAACGAGCCTGGAGGCTATAGCCCATGGGGTCGCAAGAGTCAGACACGACTTAGCCACTAAACTACCAACCACCACCACCACTGCTAAGTAAGAGTCTTAGTTAAATCTTCATAGGCTTTTCTATTTATTCACTCATTCACTGAATATTGGTGGAAGGCCTCCTGCATACCAGATATTTGCTTAGAGAGTGATACAAAAGCGTACATGGCCCCTAGTTTGGTGTGGCTGAAAGCCTAGTGGGGGACACATGAATGATATAAATAATCACACTCTAAAGATTAAAACTGGCAGCAGAGACAAGTTCCACAAGGAAGACAGAAATGGTACTGTGTGTGAAAGTACTTGACAAGAAAATTTAACCAGGAGGTTTGGAGACCTTGCTGAAGAGGTAACGTTTAAACCTGCATCTCAGGAATGAATGGGCACTGAACAAGTGAAGAGAGAAGAAAAAGTTCCCCTCACAGTAGCATGTATGCCAAGGCTTCTTGTTAGCATTTTTCTATATTTGTATTCTTCTTTCATTGATATCATATATTTAAAACATAGCCGTCAAGACTATAACTGAACATGTGAGTTCTGAATTATGAAAAAGTCTAAAGACTTGTAAATGAACTGTTTAAGTTATAAAAAAAGTCTTCATTTCATATGTATCTTTACATATACAAAAGGATTTTTTGTCATCCTATCCTAGAAACAGTTATAGAGCATCTCTATTGACATGTGAGGTAACTATACTTTTTTTTTTTTTTTGCAGTTCTTTTTTTTTTTTTATTATTATTTTTTTTTCCAGTGGGTTTTGTCATACTTTGATATGAATCAGCCATGGATTTACATGTATTCCCAATCCCGATCCCCCCTCCCACCTCCCTCTCCACCCGATTCCTCTGGGTCTTCCCAGTGCACCAGGCCGGAGCACTTGTCTCATGCATCCCACCTGGGCTGGTGATCTGTTTCACCATAGATAGTATACATGCTGTTCTTTTGAAATATCCCACCCTCACATTCTCCCACAAAGTTCAACTAGTACAGCCGCTATGGAAAACAGTGTGGAGATTTCTTAAAAAACTGGAAATAGAACTGCCATATGACCCAGCAATCCCACTTCTGGGCATACACACTGAGGAAACCAGATCTGAAAGAGACACGTGCACCCCAATGTTCATCACAGCACTGTTTATAATAGCCAGGACATGGAAGCAACCTAGATGCCCATCAGCAGATGAATGGATAAGGAAGCTGTGGTACATACACACCATGGAATATTACTCAGCCATTAAAAAGAATTCATTTGAACCAGTCCTAATGAGATGGATGAAGCTGGAGCCCATTATACAGAGTGAAGTAAGCCAGAAAGATAAAGAACATTACAGCATACTTACACATATATATGGAATTTAGAAAGGTGATAACGATAACCCTATATGCAAAACAGAAAAAGAGACACAGAAATACAGAACAGACTTTTGAACTTTGTGGGAGAATGTAACTATACTTTTAATATATGCCCTATAGAAATATAAATAAGCTTTAGCTGTGTGAATTCATCAAAGACCTCACAAATTGTTACAACAGTGTGCCAAGAATTGTGCCAAATGTTAGAGATGCCAAGAAATGTAAGATAAAGCTCCTGTGCTCTGAGAGACTATAAAATCCAACTAAAGATGAGCAATGAGTGAAATACTGTCTAATTACGTCAGGGGTCAAACTCTTCAGCTTATTTAAGTGCTATGAAAACATAAAGGTGAGAGCATTACTTTTTTCCTTTACTCTTCTGTAAAGAGTACTCTTACTGCATTATTTGGCTTTACCTAAAGGGTCAATATATTAGAAATGCATTAATTATCTTATATGAGTATATATGTCATTAAATAATTCTGTAATTAACATAAGTATTTATTATCATTTCTGTATAGATGAATGTAAATGCAGTTATGTTTAATTATGCTCTGTTACTGATCCAACAAAGAGAGATAACAGAACCCCTTTTTAACTTGCAGTAAATATTCCAAGGGTTACCTTGGTAGCTCAGCTGGTAAAGAATGTGCTTCCAACACAGGAGACCCCTGTTCGATTCCTGTGTCAGGAAAATCCCCTGGAGAAGGAAATGGCAACCCACTCCAGTGTTCTTGTGTGCAAAATCCCATGGACAGAGGAGCCTAGCAGGCTATAGTCCATGGGGTCACAAAGAGTTGTTCATGACTGAGCTTCTAAGCATGAAATATTCAGAGTTGCAAATAACCTCTGAAAATCCCACCATCTGGGTTTTTGTTGTTGTTCTTGTTGTTGTTGTTTGGGTTTTCTTTCTTTTTTTATTTTTTGGTATGAGTGTTCCGCACCAATACATCATTAAAGAAGTTTTTCAATGCAGAAAGAGAAAATTAAGACCCAGGGTTTGTTCTCAGGCTGTACCATTGTCTCAGTGAATTCTCATGAGGCGTCTCCTCTTGTACCAGTGCCCAGAACAAGAAAACGCATGCTGTACTGCTCTGCACAGTCACTGTGACTTCCCAAGAGACAGTGGATATTCAACTGACTTCAAAATAATAAGTGAATATTTAACAATTCATTGAATGTGAAATAGTACCATACGGTTGTTATAAAGCTAAAAGTAAAAATCACTTTCAGATTTTTTTGGCATACTTTTTATTCTCTAACAATTTACCATTTGTGTAGATTTGAGCTTTTCTTGAAACAAAAGGCCTTGTGACATAATTATTCAGATATAACCTCTTAAGAAATCTTTAGCATTCCAAAAAAGGCTTTGGTGCCTTTTATTTCAAAATATGTTCATGCATAATAATGAACATGCTCTTCCTCTGAGAAGGTTTTGCCATGAATACATTAGGAGAAGAAAACACTTAGGTGAATTTCTTTAATAATTGATAGTGGAAATAGAGTCTTAATGAAATTTCCATCTCCCTGAAACATGAGTTCTATATTTATTACTTTTTATTATCATCTAATACTGATGTGTGCAGTTACCTGGCATAGGTGAGCTGCAACTCTTATTAGCAATATAAAGTATCTGCATTGGAATTTTTTTCAAACACTAATCTCTCTCCATTAATCTTAAATAATGTTAATACCAGTCAAGCAGTGATGAAGAGACCATTCTCATGATAGAATTGTGTGTTCTTGCTTGACACATTTTAAATTAAATGAGTATTTGTTTTTCAGAGACTGGACATTATTCGTGGTAATATTTCATTAAAACAGATTATTTTTGCAGGTGTTCTGAGGAGTCACTAAATTCAAAACTGCCACTTGAAAGTGGATTAATTTACACTTTCACTAAATAAAGTTCACAAAATAATCATTAATAGAATCATAACATTTAAAAAGAATCCTCAAATATTAGGGCCACTCCCACTCTGACAGTTTTTATTTTACAATTTTGAAGCTCCTCAAGCCCAGAAAGAAATGGATTTCAGTTACCTAATATTCTAGGATCACCAAATCAGAGACAATAAAGGAAGAGTGTCCTTAGCATATAACCCCAAGGAAGTAACAACTTAATATGACAGACTAGTGATCTGGTATCTGTTGAAATTCCTGAGGACAGGGAGCCCCAAACTGCTCCTAAATTATCCATTTCATTTTTGAGCTATGCTGTTTGTAACTTTTATTTATTGGTCCCAGTTCGTCCATCCGGAATGGCAGTAATTCTTTTTTTCTCTTCCACAGTTGCCTCCATCTCTGATTGCAGCTCTCATGGCCCTTTGGGGAGCTTTTCTCATGTCCCTTCTTAACACTTTCACCCATTCCTCATATGGTCTTTCTCTCCAAATGAAAATCTTTTGTTGCCTCTTTCCCTTAGGATTTTATTCTATCAATTATCCTTCTAAAATGTTATCTCAAGAGTAGAAGACTATAATAATTTGATTTTGATCTCATTGGACACTCTAGAGTTCAGAAAGGCTATTTCTGGTGTGGCTATTAAAATTTATATTATTACAAGTATATTATATAATTAACATTATATTATTTTAGTTGTATGGTGTTTGTGACATTTCCTTAAAGCTAATCTTAATTACTCTAGAGTATCATTATTAATGATAATATCCACAGTATGAGCATGTTTTATAAAACTTTCATTTACTATATTTTCTTCTGGGGATTTGAGACACTTATAATAAGCTAACAAGGATAAATTTAGGAACTGTAACCAGTTAACTACTTTGAGGATTGTAGTACTTTATATAATTGAAATCATTCTATAGCAATGTATAAAGTAGCAATTATGCAATTTTCTCCATCCAGGAAAACAGAGCCTTTGTAAAGGCCAGATTATTGGAGCTTCCTTCCTAATAAATAGGTCAGACATTAGCTGGAGGCATCTTGAAGGCTTTTAAGCATTATTTAACATTATTGCCGCTGTAAGGAAACTATACATTTCTAAAGAAGATGCCAGTATTTATTAGCAGATTATTTAGGAATCACTCTTCTGTCCTCCTCAGGGAATGTTTTAATGCTAGTGAATAAAATTAATTGAGTGATTAATTTATTCCAGGTACCATGATAAGTCCTCTATATGTATTATTTCTTCTATGTATTACATTATTTTGAACTATATATTATTATTGAGCCCATTTTACAGATGAGTAAAAATAAGATTTCTAGAAACTAAATTGCCAAAGATCATATTTCTAGTTAGTAAAAAAAAAAAAAAACAGAACAGGACTTGATCAACTGTGTCTGACACCCAAGGTCTTAACTACTTTGAATCATCCACCCACTACTTTACTTACTTATTAATAAAATAAACTTGCCTCTAGTATTGATAAGGGGCTTCCTTGGTGACTCAGATGGTAAATAATTTGCCTGCAATGTGGGAGAAAGATCCTCTAGAGAAGAGAATGCCAATCCACTCCAGTATTCTTGCCTGGAGAATTCCATGGACAGAGGAGCCTGTTGAGCTGCAGTCTGTGGGGTCACAGTCGGACATGACTGAATGACTAACACAGTGTTGATAAGTCTCAGAAACACTAACTAGTAAGTGCTGAATCTTAACTAACCTTCAAGGACTGAACTTCTGATCTCAACACCAATAGCAAAGAGCTCTAATATAAATATCACACTTAGCTTTCATTTGGGCTTTATATTTTGGAAGTCAGAGAAACAAAATATTGTTTGCTTTGTCTCTATTTCTCTTCTCCATCATAATTTTAATTAAGGCACTTCAAACTTTCTCACCAAAAGGTTCCTAGTAGCAGAACTTAATAAAAATGTGTCATTGAATGCAATTGGGGAAAAACATCCCTTATACAAGCTGTACATTCCATCAAATTTTTTTTTTTTTATTAGTTGGAGGCTAATTACTTCACAACATTTCAGTGGGTTTTGTCATACATTGATATGAATCAGCCATAGATTTACACGTATTCCCCATCCCGATCCCCGCCTCCCACCTCCCTCTCCACCCGATTCCTCTGGGTCTTCCCAGTGCACCAGGCCGGAGCACTTAAATTAATGTAAATTTTATACTGTATGAAGTAATACATAGTTATTCTATATCCATGTGATTTTATCCAAAAAATTTTAACAAAATTGAAGCTTTGGAGAGAAGTGCCATGGAACTCTCAGTCTGAGAAGTCTCAGTTTGAGAATTATTTTATGCAAAGGTGATACAGCTAGGATATGGATATAAATACTGTCTGTCCAAGATAAGCTCAAAATCATACCTGAGAGACAGCCTAGCAAATAATTCTAATACTAGCCCTCTACTAATAGAAGTTATTGGGTTAATCTTAATAGCTATTAATAAGATATTAAAAATCTGTTTATCTAACTTTGTATTTTAAACTCACATGGGCCATTTACAGGCAGCAAAGGACTACTGATGCTACAAATGTTTATGGCACTTCTCAGTTGCTTTCTAATTTAGGTTCTCTTTGAGATTTTGCTGTGAATGTATCTCCTGTAAGGATCTTTATATAGGAGAGTAGATTTCTGAGACAGGAAGCCAAATCAAAAGTGTTACTATAGCATTTCATATATTGATTTGACGTGTTCAACTCTAAGCCCCAACATCTCTTAATTCTAGCATTGTTTTCCATATTACAGCCTTTCATGCTGACCATAACTTGTTGATTATTGATATCTGATGCTTTGATTTGGCCAATATTAAAGAATTTCACTGTTATTGCTCATATGCAACTAGCTTATTTTTTTCAGTGTTCTCATCCATCTTCACCATCATATCATAGGACCTCAAGGTCTTTGAGACTTGGGTTTGGATTCCTTCTAATACATTGTTAGCATTTTTTATGTGATTTCTGAAAATTGTTGTCCATGGCTCAGCTATTTTTGTTCTTTTAAAACTTTTAAATTAAAATGTATATATTCTAAAAAGTACAAAAATCATTAAATAAGCACTCATATATGTCTTATAATTTTATACACTACTACATGCAAAATATGCAAAACATATTAATAGTATGTACTGAAATTCCAAGCCTACTTTTAGCAATATGAATAAATGTCAGATATGAATAGAGATTTTATAAATATTCAATTAGACATTATGCTGTTCAAGTAGTTTCTGTATGTCTAATTGTTCATTCACTGACAAGAATGATATATAATGTCAAAACCTAGAAAAACATGCTTAAGTATTTCATTAAGTAGTAAAAAGTAAAGCAATGTGATATAACTGCTTAATAAAGTTAAAAATGGTCTACTAAGAGACTTAAAAGACTTTTTTCCCACTTGGAAGAATTTAAGTAGGCTTCATGAAGAAGGTAGCATTTGAACTGGACTTAAGAAAGAGGTGAGCAAACTTCCTTTAAAAGACCAAAGGCCAGTTAGTAAAAAGTTAAGGTTCTGTGGGCTAAGAAGTGATATTGAGGATGTTATGTAGGTATTAATACGTATATGACCATTGAAAATGCAACTTTTTGAAAATGTAGAAAATGTGGACTAGACAAAGAACAGATGAAGGGCAGCATTTGGCTGCAGGACATCGTTTGTTGACCTTTGACTTAAAGAATGACTAAGATTTTCTGGGCTGAGAGAAAGCAAAACCATAGAATTCTGTGTTCTTTGAATGTGAAAAGGCATGGGAGGAAGTAGAGAGAGATGAAGCTGAAAATATATTAGAAACCGGATCATGGAGCATTTAATGTGCTGTGTTAAACTTCAGTTAATGAGAAGCACTGCAGGTTTATAATACGTCATTTATCAGTGCCATTTATTGAATGCTTGAAGGCTTCCCTGGTGGCTCAGTGGTAAAGAATCCACCTGCCAATGCAGGAGATGGCAGGTTCGATCCCCTGGTCAGGAAGATCCCCCAGAGAAGGAAATGAGAACCAGCTCCGGTATTCTTGCCAGGGAAATCCCATAGACAGAGGGAGCTGGCGGGCTACAGTCTATGGGGTTGCAAAGAGTCAGACAAGACTTAGGGACTAAACAACAAGAATAGCAATTAAACACTTAGTATGGGCTGATAGTATGCTGTCTGGAGTTTGACTGCAAATCTTGCATTCCAGCCTCTATGATTTACTGCTTCTCATGACCATCATTGATTCAGGAACCCTTTGTTCAGTGCTCACTACAGGCTAACTAAAAATATGACAACACATAGTTCTTATTCCTTATGGATTTACAGTCTTAGGTATCATAAACAATGATAAAGGATATCAATATGAAGAAATTTGTAAATTGTGGCCACACAAATTTAGGAATGACCGCTTACAGGCGTTAAAAATCATCAAACATTCTGCAAAAGCCTTATCTGCAATAAGAGTAGCTACCGTATGCATCACCTGTAACTGTCCCTCCAAGTCACACCCAGATACACCCATGTGCAAACACACACACACACACACACACACACACATATTCATTTATCAGAGACCTGATGGAGAGAGGAGTTTCGCAGTCAAGGAGCAGTAACTCTCTCAGCAGCTTGAACCTGGAACAATTTAACTAATCCGTGTATGGCCCCAGATGCTGTGAGGTAGACACATACTCTGAGGCGCTCCGTCTCTTTTTTGCTTAGAATGTCAGCCTCCTGATTCTGAGAAGCCACTGTTGAAGCCCTGCTGTATGTACTAATGCTACTGACAGGCTTTAGATGAAGGCCATATGTATTCGGTTTCTGTTGCTAAGTAACAAATTACCACTAACTTAGCAGGTTGCAGTAATTCATTTATTATTTCATAGTTCTATTGGTTACAAATTTGCATGAACTCTGTTGGGTTCTCTCCTGAAGGTCTCACAAAGCAAAAATCAAGATGTAACTCAGGCTGGGCCTTTTTCTGGAGGATGTGAGGGAAAATCTTCCAAGCTCATCAGGTTGTTGGCAAAATTAAGCCTCCTGTGGTTGATAGTCTTAGGTTCCTCTTTCCCTGGGATTGTCAGTTGAGGGCTTCTCTCTGCTCCTAGAGGTCATTCCTGTTCCTTCTTTCAGAGCCTCCTGCATCACCAAACCATCAAGCCCTCACACTTTGCATCTCTTGGCTTTCCCCTTCTGCCAACAGTTAGAGGAAGCACTTCATTTTTAAGGGCTCCTATGACTGGACCAACCTGCCGCTTGGATAAACTCCTTATCTTAAGATTAATTGCACTGTTTAATGTAACATGATCCCTGCAGTGATATCTCATCAAATTCCAGGTTTGAGGACAACATGACTTTTTTGTGGGAAGGCACTGTTTTGGAAATTCTACCTACTATGCTATAGAGTGGGGTGGGAACAAATAGATACTAGCAGAAACAAAGCAATGAAAGAATAATCAAAAAGGCGGAAGAGTGAGTAGTATAGGTTACACATTGAGGCTCCATGAAGCACATACTATATCAGGTAACTCTGTCCTTCTTTGTTATAGTGTCATGGATTCATGACAGATATAAAAGAAGCAGATGTGATCATGTTGAGTTTTAGAAAAAAACCTTTTACACTCCACAGAAATTCTCATTCACTTTCTATGAGGCTGAAACATAGATATATAGACTTGAAAACAGAGCTTCTGGGACTCTTGTGTTTAATGGCTTGAACATCAAAACGTGGCATGTTTTGCTACATGCGTTGGGTTGACAAAACCAGTCCTTCCAGTATTCTTGACTGTAAAATTCAATGGATAGAGGAGCTGGTGGGCTACAGTCCATGAGGCAGCAGAGTTGGATGCAACTGAACACACACACATAGTTGATTTACCAATGTTGTGTTCAGGTGTATGACTTATCATTTTATTAAACCTCTAGAGATTTCCTGGTGTTTCAGTTCAGTTCGGTTCAGTTCAGTCGCTCAGTCATGTCTGACTCTTTGCGAACCCGTGAACCGCAGCACGCCAGGCCTCCCTGTCCATCACCAACTCCCGGAGTCCACCCAAACCCGTGTCCATCAAGTTGGTGATGCCATCCAGCCATCTCATCCTCTGTTGTCCCCTTCTCTTCCTGCCCCAATCCTTCCAAGCATTAGGGTCTTTTCCAATGAGTCAACTCTTCGCATGAGATGGCCAAAGTATTGGAGTTTCAGCTTCAACATCAGTCCTTCCGATGAACTGATCTCCTTTAGGATGGACTGGTTGGATCTCCTTGCACTCCAAGGAACTCTCAAGAGTCTTCTCCAATACCACAGTTTAAAAGCATCAATTCTTCGGTGCTCAGCTTTCTTCCTGATGTTTAGAAGCCATCATTTATGTCTTTCTAGAATTATTTGGGCAAATAACTGTCATTGGCTTATCAACCTTGGAAAAAGAGATGATTCATATGAGTTGAAAGATGTGTCATACAATAATTCAAATTCTCAATATATCAATGTAAAAAGCTTTCTCAGGAAAATATACACTCTGTAAGTGTTACCAGAACTCTCAGTGTGACCTCATTTGAGAGAGAAAACAGAAAACTGGAAGCAATGAAACACTGTTGTACATTCCACTCATACTCAATGTATAAGGAAAACTTATAAATTGCTTTAGCCTCTTTTGCAAGGGAAGACCCCAGGAAAGTAGATGAAAAATGTGCATGGCTATAGCCTCAGAAAATCTAGATACAGTTTTTCTAAGATTTCAGATACCCAAAAAGAGCAATATCCTCTTTAAGTTTCACAGTTACAAAGGTGGTAGAGTGAAGCATATGCTCATGAAAATTGCAGACGACCTCAGCTAGAGACTTGTTTCCCTGTTATATGTGAAATGACAAAATAAATACGGATTATAAAAATGCTTCAGTAAATACAAACTCAATCAAACACAATACATACTAATGCCATACATTTTTTTTAATCTTCTGAAGCAGACTGGTCTTACTAAAACTGAGCAGAAAAGTTTTACTAATTGTAGAGGCAACAGGTTATATAGGAATAAACAAAGTGGTATTTTATAAAAATTAAATATACATATACCTGTTAAGTTGAATTTATACGATTATTAATTTCTACATCAAGAAACCCCATCAAATAGACATTCTCTATATTTAGGTGTGTGTGTGTGTGTGTGTTAGTCCCCAGTTGTGTCCGACTCTACGTGACCCCATGGACAGTAACCCACCAGGCCTCTCTATCCATGGGATTCTCCAGGCAGGAATACTGAAGTAGGTTGCCATGCCCTCCTCCAGGGGATCTTCCCAACCCAGGGATTGAACCCGGGTCTCCTGCATTACAGGCAATTCTTTACCATATTTAGCAATATCTGAGCTTTAATAAAGCGATGCATTGAGTGTAGTATTTGTCATAAGGGTGTTTACATTTTTTCGGAGAAGAAAAGGTAATTAAAATAATTAAGGAAGAAATAGGATAGTTGAAGAAAGCAGTTGGTGACGGTTTATTTAAAATAGCAAAAACAAGTCTCTTCATCTTAGATACATGACACATTAGTACCCCTATAAAACCCACAAGTTATTCTGAATTGTCACTTTGCCTAACTATAAGTAATAGTAAAAATGAATGTCTATTATCTTTCATCATAGAGATACTGATAGATAATATCTTATATTTCTGATTTGGAAAAACTCTCAATGTTTTAGAGTTTATGATGTTGTTCAGATGTTGTTCATTAACAGCATTAAGATTGTTCTGGTTTCAAAATGTTGAACTGCCTTTTTGCTCATACTCAGGGCTGGATGGCTTAGCTCACTGTTTTGTTGAGAAAGAATTTTAGATATATTTTCATAGAAATCAAGGGAACTTCCTGGCTGACTAAAACAGATAGATCCAGTTTATAAGACTATTGGATATCATTCTAGAATCATTAGTGACTGTTAATCTTTGACATATACACTACTAATCTTTGATATATAAACCGCTATGCATAGAAAACAGATAACTGATCAGAACCTCCTATATAGCACAGGGAGCTCTCCTCTGTGCTCTCTGATGACCTGAAGGGGAAGGAAATCCAAAAAACGGAGGGAATATTTGTATACGAGTAGCTGATACCCTTTGCTGCACGGCAGAAGCTAACAGAACATGGTGAAGCAACCACACTCCAATAAATTTTTTAAAATAATGCTTTAGCACACTAAAAGATATACCACCACCAATTTCCTCTCATATAAATGACTTTTACTTGCTAAGGTTTCCTTTTGGGGCAAAAGACCCTTGATACTGAGTTAGTCATTGTAAATAGCAAAGATAATGTACATTTATTCCTGCCTGAGGAAGCCTTACAAATAACTGTGAAAAGAAAGGAAGCAAAAAGCAAGGGAGAAAAGGGAAGATATACCCATTTGAATGCAGAGTTCCGAAAAATAGCAAGGAGAGATAAGAAAGCCTTCCTTAGTGATCAGTGCAAAGAAATAGAGGAAAACAATAGAATGGGAAAGACTAGAGATCTCTTCAAGATAATTAGAGATACCAAGGGAGAATTTCATGCAAAGATGGGCTCAATAAAGGACAGAAATGGTAAGGACCTAACAGAAGCAAAAGATACTAAGAAGTGGTGGCAAGAATACACAGAAGAACTGTACAAAAAAGATCTTCATGACCCAGATAATCATGATGGTGTGATCACTCACCTAGATCCAGACATCCTGGAGTGTGAAGTCAAGTGGGCCTTAGGAAGCATCACTACGAACAAAACTAGTGGATGTGATGGAATTCCAGTTGAGCTATTTCAAATCCTGAAAGATGATGCTGTGAAAGTGCTGCACTCAATATGCCAGCAAATTTGGAAAACTCAGCAGTGGCCACAGGACTGGAAAAGGTCAGTTTTTATTCCAATCCCCAGAAAGGCAATCCCAAAGAATGCTCAAACTACTGCACAATTGCACTCATCTCACACGCTAGTAAAGTAATGCTCAAAAATTCTCCAAGCCAGGCTTCAGCAATGCATGAACTGTGAACTTCCAGATGTTCAAGCTGGTTTTAGAAAAGGCAGAGGAGCCAGACATCAAATTGCCAACATTTACTGAATCATCAAAAAAGCAAGAGAGTTCCAGAAAAACATCTATTTCTGCTTCATTGACTATGCCAAAGTCTTTGACTATGTGGATCACAAGAAACTGTGGAAAATTCTGAAAGAGATGGGAATACCAGACCACCTGACCTGCCTCTTGAGAAACCTTTATGCAGGTCAGGAAGCAACAGTTAGAACTGGACATGGAACAACAGACTGGTTCCACATAGGAAAAGGAGTATGTCAAGGCTGTATTTTGTCACTCTGCTTATTTAACTTATATGCAGAGTACATCATGAGAAACACTGGGCTGGAGGAAGCACAAACTGGAATCAAGATTGCCAGGAGAAATATCAATAACGTCAGTCATGCAGATGACACCACCCTATGGCAGAAAGTGAAGAAGAACTAAAGAACCTCTTGATGAAAGTGAAAGAGGCAAGTGAAAAGTTAGATTAAAGCTCAACATCCAGAACACTGAGATCATGGCATCCAGTCCCATCACTTCATGGCAAAGAGATGGGGAAACAGTGGAAACAGTAGCTGACTTTATTTTGGCGGGCTCCAAAATCACTGCAGATGGTGATTGCAGCCATGAAATTAAAAGACGCTTACTCCTTGGAAGGAAAGTTAATACCAACCTAGATAGCATATTAAAAAGCAGAGACATTACTTTGCCAACAAAGGTCCATCTGGTCAAGGCTATGGTTTTTCCAGTAGTATTGGATGGATATGAGAGTTGGACTTTAAAGAAGGCTGAACGCAGAAGAATTGATGCTTTTGAACTGCAGTGTTGGAGAAGACTCAAGAGTGCTTTGGACTGCAAGGAGATCCAACCAGTCCATCCTAAAGGAGATCAGTCCTGGGTGTTCATTGGAAGGACTGATGTTGAAGCTGAAACTCCAATACTTTGGCCACCTGATGCGAAAGCTGACTCATTTGAAAAGACCCTGATGCTGGGAAAGATTGAGGGCAGGAGGAGAAGGGGACCACAGAGGATGAGATGGTTGGATGGCATCACCGACTCAATGGACATGGGATTGGGTGAACTCCGGGAGTTGGTGATGGACAGGGAGGTCTGGCATGCTGCAGTTCATGGGGTCACAAAGAGTCGGACACGAGTGAGCAACTGAACTAACTGAACTGAATGTACATTTTCTCAAACCTATTTTTCCTGAAGTTACCCACAAGGACTTTCTTAAATACTGGACAGATGATGTGGGATTGAGAGGAACAGCCAAGAACAAAAAAAGCATATAGTTAAAAAAAACTGTAGTAAGTAGGAAAAAGCAGTATAGTGATGACTTCAAAGGTCACGCACTCTGGAACCACAGTACCTGCCCACTGGTTACAACTTTCCACTATGTTTCCCTAATCCTCTGAGAATCAGAGCTACTGTTTTTAAAGGTCCAGACAAACATTATCAAATAGTATATCAATCTACTTTGTTAAGCATTCTCCTTTAAATAATTAAATCCATTTCATTGTTTTCCATAAGTGCAATTTTATTTTGACTATAAAATTTCACATGTACTTTTCCTAAAATTTATACCTACATTTACTACATAATTTGGATGAAAGAATATATTCTGGGACATTTTTTTTGCAAATAGGTTCCGAGAAATTGTTGAACGTGGTATCTAAAGCAAAATCAATAGTCTCAATGATCATCATTTAGGGATGCTTGGAGCCAGCCAGCTGTCCAGATTGATACAATAAATTTGAAAGTTAAGCTGTTTTATCATTATTTGATCAAAATTACCATTAAAAACACTAGGGGGGCAGTTCTTGGAGCCATTAAAATATTTCAATGGAAGAAATTCTATTAACTCAGGGGTTTCTCCCAGTAACAGCTTGAGCTGTGTACAGCTTCAAATTTTAATTGCATAAATATTTCTATTTTCTCTCCATTGCACTCCACAAAGTATTTTTAAAATTCTCAAACCATAAGCATTCTTTCCTCTTGCAGTTCCCCAAATGCCCATAATATGACCACTGTGCTTTGCCTTGTTAAATTGTTTCAGCATAAGAGCAAACGTATTAAAATCTGTTGCATTTTACACCGTGCTTTTCTGGTTATTTAGTGCGACTCCAGCTTCCTGGTTATCTACTCTCCCTGCCACAGGAACAGCAAGAAAACAAGTGCATGCTGATATGGATTTTAAGTTAAGCAAATGTCACTGCATCCCTAATGCACACCTGTGGCTTCCAGCAGACGTGTGCAGGTGTTTCTGTTGCCAGGTGCTCTCTTGTTCTGAGGAGTCAACAAAGTGATGTAAATGAAAAAGAAAAAAAAAAATCTAGCAGCAGAAATGAGCCTGCCTGAATGATTCAAATATTAACAACAATATACCCTTTCAAGAGTGAAAGTACTGTACAGAGATAGTTGGAACTCTTTCAGTTAATCACATAATTCAAAAATATCGGCTGTATGCCTGCTGCATGTAAGACATCACAACAGTCATGACGGATACACAGACAAGATTAATCTTACAAGTTTATTTTTTAAAAAAATGATGTGCAAATGAAAATTGAATAGCACGAAAATCAAGTGACAAGATAATAATCCAAAAGGTACTTAGTGTGTTCTAGCTCAAGGCCTTACAGTATAGGAGATAGACAGTATATATTGCCATGATTAGTGTACACCAAGGGCTTTATGGGCTTCCCTGGTACTTCAGTCAGTAAAGAAATTGCCTGCAGTGTGGGAGACGCAGGTTCGATCCCTGGGTTGGGAAGATGCCCTGGAGAAGGGAATGGCAAATGAGTCCAGATACGAGCCACCACTCTATAAACTTCAGGACACTAGAACTGGATTTTTGTGTTAAGGATGAGTAGGGCTTGAGAAAGTGAATTTAATCAAGGCAAAACTTCCCATACTTTAAACCTACCTACTGGAAATTACTGGGTCGGGAGTCTTTAGTTCCACTTGAAAGAGGTACTCTGCGTGGCTACATCATTGTCCTTCTTTTCTTGTTGCTGTTCAGTTGCTCAGTTGTGCCCAGTGCTTTGCGACCCCAAGGACTGCAGCATGCTGGGCTTCGCTGTCCATCACCATGTCCCAGAGTTAGCTCAAATTCATGTCCATTGAGTTGGTGATGACATTCGGCCATCTCATCCTCTGTCATCCCCTTCTCCTCGTGCCTTTAATGTTTCCCAGGATCAGGGTCTTTTCTAGTGAATCAGCTCTTCACATCAGGTGGCCAAAGTGTTGGAGCTTCAGCTTCAGCATCAGTCCTTCAAATGATTATTAGGGTTGATTTCCTTTAGGATGGACTGGTTTGATCTCCTTGTTATCCAAGGGACTGTCAAGAGTCTTCTCAAACACCACAGTTTGAAAGCATCAATTCTTTGGCACTCAGCCTTCTTTATGGTCCACTCTCACATCCATACATGACTACTAAAAAACCGTAGCTTTGACTAGATGGACCTTTGTTGGCTAAGTAATGTCTCTGCTTTTTAATATGCTCTCCAGGTTTGTCATAGCTTTTCTTCCAAGGAGCAGTTGTCTTTTAATATCATGGCTGTAGTCACCATCCACAGAGATTTGGGAGCCTAAGAAAATAAAGTCTGTCACTGTTTCCATTGTTTCCCCATCTATTTGCCCTGAAGTGATGGGACTGGACGCCATGGTCTTAGTTTTTTGAACGTTGAGTTTTAAGCCAGCTTTTTCACTCTTCTCTTTCACCTTCATCAAGAGGCTCTGTAGTTCCTCTTAGCTTTCAGCCAGAAAAGTGGTGTCATCTGCATATCTAACGTTATTGATATTTCTCCTGGCAATCTTGATTTCAGCTTGTGCTTTATCCAGTGTGGCATTTTTCATGATGTATTCTGCATATAAGTTAAAAAATCAGGGTGACGGTATATAGCCTTGACATACTCTTTTCTCGATTTTGAACCTATCTGTTGTTCCATGTTCAGTTCTAAGTGTTGCTTCTTGACCTGCACACAGGTTTCTCAGGAGGCTGGTAAGATGGCCTGGTATCCTTCTTCTTTATAAGCACATAAAAGAAATTGACCTGGGCTCCATTGAAATGAATGAATAAAAAAACATATGTTTAGGGTATTCCAATTGTTAAACTTATCTAAATGTCTCAGACCCTTAATTTTTTTTTCTATGTAATACTTTTTAGTTATGCTTTTTTACTCAGAGATAATTGTAAGAAATAAAGGTATGGCAGGTGGACAGTGGTTAAAATAAAAAAAAAATGCCTCCTGTCAGGCGACATAGGAGACATGGGTTTGATCCCTGGGTTTGTAAGATCTCCTGGAGGAGGAAATGACAAACAACTCCAATATTCTTGCTTGGAATATTCCATAGACAGAGGGATCTGGCAGAGTACAGTCCATGGGGTTGCAAAGAGTTGGACATGACTGAACATGCATGGCACATTTTGATATTTCTCATAATATTTCAAACTTTGTCACTGTTATATTTATTAGGGTTTTTTGTGATCAGAGATCTTTGATGTTATTATTGCAAAAAGATTATGACTTGCTGAAGGCTCAAGGTTGGTTAGTATGTTTTTAGTAATGCAGTATTTTTAAATTGAATTATATACATTGATCTTTAGAAATAATACTAAATACTACAGTACAGTGTAAACATAAGTTTTATATGCACTTAGAAACCAAAAATTCATATGACTTTCTTTATTGCAATATTTGCTTTATTGTGGTAGTCTGGAACCATACCTGCAATGTGTCTGAGATATGCCTATAATTTTGTCACTTTAAGAATGTTCTATAGATAGAATAATTTAGTATGTAACTTTTAGCTTTTTTGCACAGCATAGCTTCCTGAATATACATCCAGGTTTTTGCTTGTATCAATAGTTCTTTTTTATTATTTTATTTTTTGTTTTATTGATGTATAGTTGATTTATAATATTGTGTTTGTTTCTGCTTATACCAGAATAATTCAATTATGCATCTGTATATACTTTTCATATTCCTTTCTATTATGGCTTATCTCATGATTTTGAATATAGGTCCCTCTGCTATACAGTAGGACTTTATTGCTTATCCATTCCATATATCATAGTTTGCATCTGTTAATCCCAAACTCCTAATCCTTACCCCCCATCTCCAATTAAAAAAAAGATAATTCATTTTATCGCTGAATAGTATTCCATAGTTTGGATGTGCCAGAGTGTGTTTGGCCATTCATTTGTTGAAAGACATCTATGTTATCTCTGGGTTTTGGTTATTAGGAATTAAGCTGCTGTAAACATTCATGTGGGCTTCCCAGTGGCTCAGTGGTAAAGAATCTACCTGCTAATGCAGGAGATGTAGGTTCAGTCCCTGAGTCTGGAAGATCCTCTGGAGAAGGAAATGACAACCCACTCCAACATTCTTGCCTGGGAAATCCTATGGACAGAGGAACCTGGTGGGCTACAGTCCATGGGGTAGCAAAGAGTCAGACACAACTTAGTGACTAAGCAATAACAAACTCGTGTACAGGTTTTGTGTGAACATAGTCTACACTTCTCAGGGTGAATTTCCAAGAACACAATTGCTTGACACGTGGTAGTTGCATGTCTAGTTTTTAAGAAATTGCAAAAGCTGTTTTACAGAGTGGCTGTACCATTTTACATTCTCACTAGCAATGTGTAAGTGATCCAGTTTTTCTAAATCCTCACTAGTTTTTGGTGCTGTTAATTTTTTTTAAATTTTAGTTATTTTGACATAGGTGTAGTGATATCTCATTGTGGTTTTAATTTGCGTTAACCTGATGTCCAGTAAGACTGAGCATCTTTTCATATAGTCATTTGCTGTTGTGTATATCCTCTCAGTGAATCATCTCTTCATGTGTTTTGTTCACTTTCTGATTAGGATGCTTGTTTCTTTTACTATTGAGCTTTTTGAGTTCTTTATATATAGTAGATACTAGTCTTTTGTTGAATATGTAGTTTGTACATATTTGTTCTTGTTCTGTGCCTTGTCTGTTTTGTCTTTTTTTTAGTTTTGATGAAGTCCAAATTATCAATTTTTCCTTTTTTGGATCATGCATTTGATGTCAATTCTAAGAACTCTTTGCCTAATCCAGAGCCTAAAGATTTTTTCCTACCCTTTTTCTAAAATTTTTGCACATTTTGCATTTGAGTCTATAATATTATAAGATAGCTTTTTGAATAACATGTCATACTTAGGCTGAGGTTCATTTTCATTCTTGCCTATGGATGGAGTGTCTAATTACTCCATCTCCATTTATTAAAAATGTTATCTTTCTTCATTGAATTACTTTGCATCTTTGTAAAAAATTAGTAGAGCATATTTGTGTGGGTATTTTCCTGGGTTCCCTGTCCTGTTCCTTTGATGTTTGAATTTGTGCTCCCACTAATATCACAGTCTTCATAAGGATAGCTATGCAATAAGCTTTGAAATCATATAAAGTTCTCCTTTCCACTTCATTTTCCTTTTCAAAATTGTTTTTACTGTTCTACTTCTTTTGTCCTTTCACATAAATTATTGAAAAATCATGTCTATATTTACTTAAAAAATTTTTGCTGGTATTTTGTTAGGAGTACTGTTAAATCTTTATGCCAGTTTGGGGAAATTGAAATATTTACTATTGAGTCTTCTAATCCATAAACAAATAGATCACTCAATTTATGTATAAATATTTTTATTTTTATAAATGTTTATAAATGTATACACATATTTATAAATTTTCTTTGATTTTTTCATCAGCATTATATAGTTTCTGGTACAGAAGTTCTATATGTGCTCATTAGATTTACCCTTATATATTTTTTTTTGGACATTTGAGAAAGGCATTCTATTTCTAATTTTGATTCACTGCTAATGTATAAAAAATAAAATTGATTTTTTATGCTTATCTCATGTCCTGTGATCTTCTGTACTCCCTTATTAGTTTATCAGTTTTTTGGCAGATTCCTTGAAATTTTCTAAATGGATAATCATGTCACCTACAAATACAGGCAGTTTTATTTCTTCCATTCCAGTCTGGATTCCTTGTATTTTCTTTTCTTGCCTTATTTCATTGGCTAGAATTTCTAGCACTGCGTTGAAACAGATGTGTGAGTGAGCATCTTTGCCTTGTTTCTGTTAGAGGGAAGGCACTCAGTCTTTCAGATCATCTGCTATTTAAATCAGCATTATGATTAGATATTATGTCAGTTTTTAATGTTTTTTGTTTGTTTGTTTGCTTGCTTTCATAACAGGTCAAATAAAGACTGTACTGAAAGGCTTTGTAATGTACTGCTTACATGTGTTTGTTTTGGATTTAGTCAGAGGCAGATCTAATTCCATGCTCTATCTCTCCCTAGCAGTATTACCTCTGGCTAGTACCAGACCACCTGACCTGCCTCTTGAGAAACCTGTATGCAGGTTAGGACGCAATAGTTAGAACTGGACATGGAACAACAGACTGGTTCCAAATAGGAGAAGGAGTACATCAAGTCTGTATATTGTCACCCTGCTTATTTAACTTAAATGCAGAGTACATCATGAGAAACGCTGGGCTGGAGGAAGCACAAACTGGAATCAAGACTGCTGGGAGAAATATCAATAACCTCAGATATGCAGATGACACCACCGTTATGGCAGAAAGTGAAGAACTAAAGAGCCTCTTGATGAAAGTGAAAGAGGAGAGTGAAAAAGTTGGATTAAAGCTCAACATTCAGAAAACTAAGATCATGGCTTCCGGTCCCATCACTTCATGGCAAAGAGATGGGGAAACAGTGGAAACAGTAGCTGACTTCATTTTGGGGGGCTCCAAAATCACTGCAGATGGTGACTGCAGCCATGAAATTAAAAGACGCTTACTCCTTGGAAGGAAAGTTATGACCAACCTAGACAGCATATTAAAAAGCAGAGACATTACTTTGTCAACAAAGGTCCATCTAGTCAAGGCTATGGTTTTTCCAGTGGTCATGTATGGATGTGAGAGTTGGACTGTGAAGAAAGCCGAGCACAGAAGAATTGATGCTTTTGAACTGTGGTGTTAGAGAAGACTCTTGAGAGTCCCTTGGACTGCAAGGAGATCCAACCAGTCCATCCTAAAGGAGATCAGTCCTGGGTGTTCATTGGAAGGACTGGTCTTGAAGCTAATACTCCAATTCTTTGGCCACCTGATGCAAAGAGCTGGCTCATTGGAAAAGACCCTGATGCTGGGAAAGATTGAGGGCAGGAGGAGAAGGGGACGACAGAGGATGAAATGGTTAGATGGCATCACTGACTCAGTGGACATGAGTTTAGGTAAACTCTGGCAGTTGGTGATGGATAGGGAGGCCTGGCGTGCTGCAGTTCATGGGGTCGCAAAGAGCTGGACACGACTGAGCGACTGAACTGAACTGAACTGAGTTTCATAACTTCTCTAAGCCTCCATTTCTTCAACTTCAAAATGATACAGTATACTTATTCATTCAATAAATTTAAATTCTGTATCTTAAAAATAGTGATAACAAAAGTACCTGCCTGGCTCACAGAGTTGTGAGAAATGAATACTACAATGCTGTCAAAATACATAGCCTAATGTAAGAATTTAACTTTAGCTATTATCACTATTATTATTAGAACATGAGTGTCAAATGAAATATTTACCTATAACAATGTAATCAGTGGTTCTCAGTGGGGCAAGAGGAATGATCTTATCCCCAAATGCAAGGGACATTAGAAATTCCTAGAGACATTTTTGGCTGCTACAACCAGGAGACGAAGGAGCTAATAGTGTCTGGTAGATAGAAGCCAAGGGTATTACATAGGAGAGCCCTCCCTAATGAAGGGAGCCTGAAATACTAATGGAGCTAATATTAAGAAAGCCTGATTTAGATAGATGATAGAAATTATTTATAGTTTACCTGTAGCTCAGTTGGTAAAGAATCTGCCTGCAGGGCAGGAGACCTGGGTTCTATCCCTAGGTTGGGAAGATCCCCTGAAGAAGGAAATGGCAACCCACTCCAGTATGCTTACTGGAGAAGTCTCATGGAGAGAGGAGCCTGGTGGGCTGCAGACCATGGGGTCGCAAAGAGTTGGGCACGACTGAGTGACTAACACTTACTTACTTACTTATTTCATCCCTATGCTTCCCTTAAACCCTTGACCTAAACTCATTCTCCAGAATCCCTTCTTTGATTGATCACCTAAAGTTCAGAACTGCCCTTAGTCCATCATTCTTTCAATATATTAATTTATACTCCTGCATCTGAATTGCTTCACAAGCTGGAGAGTGAATTTGTGCATGCAGGAACTGTGTATTTCTTGGTAGTAATTCCTCTTCGCTGCTACACACTGCTCATTGTCATCAACGGTGTTTAATAACTCTTCCTGTGACTTTCCTTTTTTGGTCTTTAACACTGGTTTCTTTAAAAATTTATGTTTTTCTTTATGCCTATTTTAGCAACTCCTGAGAATTAATAATGTGACACCTTGTCTACCAGTAAAATTCAGTAGTGGTGCTAGAAAATTACTCTTCTGCTTTCAAAATGCTTTCAGTATATACTCAATTCATTAATAATTTCTGTTACAGAAAGAGACTCACAGACTTAGAAAGTGAACTTACGGTTGCCATGGGAAACCTGAGGGCAAAGGGATAGTTAGGGAGTTGGGGATGGACATGTACACACTGATAAAATGGATAACCAACAAGGACCTACTTTATAGCACGTGGACCTCTGCTCAATGTTATGTGGCAGCCTGGATGGGAGGGGAGTTTGGGGGAAAATGGATACATGTATATGTATGGCTGAGACCTTTTGCTATTCACCTGAAACTATCACAACATTGTTAAACAGCTATACCCCAATACAAAATAAAAAGTTCAAAGAAAAAAAAATAACGATTTCTGTTAGAAACACCCTAAACAGCAATGTCTATCATATGAGTTTATATCAATATTCAAATCAACCTTTGAAAAATTTATTCAAAGTAAGTAGAATAATTCATGTCGATTACATACAAATTCTTTCCCAAGGATACCAATCTGAAGCAGAATCTGAATTCGTGTACCTTTAGTTATTGTTTTCACCTGCTATGAGATTTTTTACTGAGCACAAGCACCTTTACAGAATAACCCCTGATCTTTGAAGGTTAAAACAATTAAGGATTATCTCTAGATCATGTTGAAGCTACCACCTCAGTATCAAAAATAAGCTAGTCAAGAACTTTATTCTCAATCATTAATTTAGTTTCAGTTGCTCAGCCGTGTCCGACTTTGCAACCCCATGGACCGCAGCACACCAGGCTGCCTGTCCATCACCAACACCTGGAGCTGGCTCAAACTCATGCCCATCAAATCAGTGATGCCATCTATCCATCTTATCCTCTGTCATCTCCTTCTCCTCCTGCCTTCAGTCTGTCTCAGCATCAGGGTCTTTTCCAAGGAGTCAGTTCTGCGCATCAGGTTACCAAAGTATTGGAGTTGCAGCTTCAGGATCAGTCCTTCCAATGAATATTCAGGGTTAATTTCCTTTAGGTCGGACTGATTTGATCTTGTTGCCCAAGGGACTGTCAAGAGTTTTCTCCAACACCACAATTCAAAAGCATTAATTCTTCAGCGCTCAGCTTCTTTTATAGTCCAATTTTCACATCCATACACGACTACTGGAAAAACTATAGCTTTGACTAGATGGATCTTTGTAGGCAAAGTAATGTCTCTGCTTTTTAATATGCTGTCTAGGTTGGTCATAACTTTTCTTCCAAGGAGCAAACATCTTTTAATTTAATGGCTATAGTCACCATCTGCAGTGATTTTGGAGCCCAAGAAAATAAAATCTCTCACTGTTTCCATTGTTTCCCCATCTATTTGCCTTGAAGTGATGGGACCAGATGCCATGGTCTTAGTTTTCTGAATGTTGAGTTTTAAGCCACCTTTTTTCACTCGCCTCTTTCTCTTTCATCAAGAGGCTCTTTAGTTCTTCTTCACTTTCTGCCATAGGGTGGTTGTCATCTGAGTATCTGAGGTTATTGATATTTCTCTCGGCAATCTTGATTTCAACTTGTGCTTCATCCAGCCCCACATTTCACATGATGTACTCTGCATATAAGTTAAATAAGCAGGGTGACAATATACAGCCTTGACGTGCTGCTTTCCTGATTTGGACCAGTCTGTTATTTCATGTCCTGTTCTAACTGTTGCTTCTTCACTTGGATACAGATTTCTCAGGAGGCAGGCACGTGGTCTGGCATTCCCATGTCTTGAAGAATTTTCCACAGTTTGTTGTGATCTACACAGTCAAAGTCTTTGGCATAATCAATAAGGCAGAAGTAGATGTTTTTGTGGCATCCTTTTGCTTTTTCTAAAATCCAGCAGATGTTGGCAATTTGATCTCTGGTTCCTCTGCCTTTTCTAAATCCAGCTTGCATACAAACTATCATATTCATGTTTGAGTCTAAACAGGCCAATAAATTACATTTTTTTTTTGCTATGCAAATCAGATGGGGATTTACCCATCAGATTCTAACTAGTTACATGGATTAGAGATAAATTTTTAGATGTTTGGTCACTTAGATCTATCTGATGTGTTTCTTCTATTAATGCAAAATGATCCAAGGCTTAGTCTACAAGAGTGGGTACTTACTTCACAAGCTGCAAGAGGAAATCTTTGCCTCAGCATACAGGTCCTGCCCAAGGAGACAAGAAGACCAGGTAATGCAAATGAGAGATTAAATGATGTATATAAAAGCTATAAATATAAACACAAAGATGAGGGTTACCCTAACCAATAACATGGAAAGGAGCATGATCAACAGTCAGAGACCAGAACAGAAGGCAGGAAGGAGGTACATTTTTGTGTAGATCAAGGGTTGTGTGTGCATGCGTGCTAGTCGCTTCAGGTGTGTGAGCTTCTTGCAGCCCTGTGGACTGTAGCCTGCCCAGCTCCTCTATCCATGGATTCTCCAGGCAAGAATATTGGAGTGGGTTGCCATGCCTTCCTCCAGGGGATCTTCCTAACCCACGGATCAAACCCACATCTTTTGTGTCTCCTGCATTGGCAGGCAGGTTCTTTACCACTTGCTCCACCTAGGAAGCCCAGATAATGCTTTGGGGGATTGTAAAGGATAAAGAAGACAGTCCCAAAGTTGAGACCTCTTGATTGGGCCCTAATGAATTCCCTAGAAAATGGACCCCTCATGTAAAATTTATTATTTAGAAGAATGAAGGTAAGAGGAGGAAGATAAGGACAGCCTGGTAGCCCTAGATTATGTGCGGAGTAGATTGCATGCATGCTCAGTCACTCAGTTGTGTCTGACTCTTTGTCACCCCATGGACTGTAATTTGCCAGGCTCCTCTGTCCATGGAATTTTCCAGGCAAGAATACTGGAGTGGGTTGCCACTTCCTGATTCAGAGGATCTTCCCAATCCAGGGATCGAACCCGCATCTCTTATGTCCCCTGCAATGACAGGCAGATTCTTCACCACTGGGCCACCTGTGAAGTCAGTGAGGAATAGATCGGGGAAAGGTTAAATGAGGGAGTTAAATTGCAAATGACGAACACAAGCTCTGTTACTCGGTATGTATCAGGCTGGCCTTGCAAAGCACACTGCAAGGGTTGGATCAATGGAGGAAAAGAGTAGCTTTGTCTCTTTTTGTTGGTGTTCATTTTTTTAAACAAATTTTTGGTTGGAGCATTGTTGCTTTACAAATGTTGTATAAGTTTCTTTTTTTTTTTCATTTATTTTTATTAGTTGGAGGCTAATTACTTTACAATATTGTAGTGGTTTTTGTCATACATTGACATGAATTAGCCATGGATTTACACGTATTCCCCATCCCGATCCCCCCTCCCACCTCCCTCTCTACCCGATCCCTCTGGGTCTTCCCAGTGCACCAGGCCTGAGCATTTGTCTCATGCATCCAACCTGGGCTGGTGATTGTATAAATTTCTGCTGTACAGTAAAGTGAATCAGTTTTACATATACACATATCACCTCTTTTTTAGATTTCCTTCCCATCTAAGTCACCACAGAACACTGAGTAGAGTTCCCTGTGCTATACAGTAGGTTCTCATTATTTATTTTATACATAGTAGTGTGTGTATGTCAGCAATACTAATCTCCCAGTTTGTGCCACATTCCTTACCCCACTTGGTATCCAGAAGTCTTTGTTTCCTGCTCTCAAGGAATTTATCGGTTAACCCTGTGGGATTATTTGCCTCTGTTCATGTCAATGGGGTATACCGCTTCCATTTATATGAAAGAAAACAATACATAAAAAGCAAGTGATCATGGTCAGCTTATTTTCAAACCCACTGTATGATGTATAATATGTGATGATTATGTCATGTCATTGAACTTTCATTTATTCAGTCATTTGCTTGGCGTTAAAACACTGGGGCCCGAAATATTGCAGGGCTGGAAACAAAAGAGAACACTTTTATCTAGACAGTGAGAGGAAGACAATGTAACAAAACTGTCAAGTCTGACTTTGCATGGATTAAGAAACACAATGAGGGTCCAACAAGTAGCAGAAAGCAGCAATTTCAACAGGATATTGGCTCTTTGGTTTACAGCCCCTGGCAACAGCTATAATGAATGTCCTACAAACAGGGAGAGTGATTCAGGTAAAAGCTGAACAACTTTCAGTGACAAATCTCTCCTCAGAGGAAGATGAATGTTTAGATACATTTAATTATCTCCATTTCTGACACTGGCCAAGATTCTGATTTACCTCGCTTTTTAATAATGCTAATTTTAGGCTATTTTCAAGAAATAATGCCCCATAAAATGGTCTTCTGCCAAATAAAAAAAGTGTATTTTGCTCGGTCGTGTCCAACTCTTTGCAACCCTATGGCCTGTACCCTACCAGGCTTCTCTGTCCATGGAATTCTCCAGCAAGAATACTGGAGTGGGTTGCCATTCCCTTCTCCAGAAATAAATACAACCAAGCATCAATTTGGAAAGGAGACATTTTGCGCATAGATTCTAAAATACCCAAAATCAAAGTAGGTGCAAAAATGAGGCCATGATGACTCTTCCAACAAAGGTGAAGTGAGTTTTTGTTGTATTTTTTAAAAGTGAACAGCAGAATTACTAACAGTGAGTGAAGAGAAAGCCCACATAGGGGTCATATTTGATAGCTTTCTCTGGCAGCAAGATGTTTCCAGAATCCCCTCTGGCTTGTGCACGGAAACTCATAGGGAGGACAAGCTTTCTCTCACACAGTGAGAGAACAACAGGGTTTTCCAGCAGCTTCTCCAAAGTGAGAAATTTCAAATGATTCATCGTAAAAAATTGAACTGTTCTGTTGGTAATTTCATCAGTGGTTATTTTGTGCAGGATGAAGTGGGGGTATTCTAGGTCAAGATTTTCTATTTTTCATTAGGTAACAAAAACAAAGAAGATGTGAATAGATCACTCTTGACACAGATTATTATCTAAAAAGAATTAGCAGAAATTGTGATTCAGATGTATGCTGCAAAGGCAGCAGTTCTGGGACTGTGTGGGTGTGTGTAAAAAGCAACACTAAGATTTGCAAAACTTTAAGGCCAAAAAATCAGAACTAAACTCATAAAATCTTAGGGCAATGGATATCGTAATTCAGAGCACCCCAATCAATCTGAAATAGTCAAAAATTCCACAGTGGAAGAGACAAGACAAAAAGGACAATAATTTTTGAGTAAACTATTGTTATTAATATTACTTATGATTCTCCAAATGGCAATTTCATTCCATTTATTTCCCAATGGATACTGAGAAACCTCTGGAAAGAGATTGTATCTTACCGATTTTTGTATCTTCATACAAAAACTATGTGTCCTAGCACATAGTGCATGTTAAATATCCAAGAGGAAATGAAATGATAAAGCAACTCCAGAATATGAAGTTTGGGTGAGATATGCTAAATTAACACTGCTCAATAGAGATTTCTATAATAATGATAACTTTCAGCACTGCCCAATTTGGCAGCTGCAGCCATGCGTAGCTTTAAGCACTTGGAATGTGGCTAATGCAACTGAGGAACTGCATTCTTAATTTTATTTAAATTTAAGTAATTTAAACATAAAATTATGTAACCACATGTGGGACAACATGGTGCAAATTTTGCAAAAGAATAAAGGTTATAGAAAGTATTTGTTTTGTATCCTGCTATTTTAATACTATTTTACTAGTATCCACCCTCACTTCCCAATTTATCAACTTTCATCAAGTAAGAAATCCAAAAAAGAAAATATAGTCCCATATTTCAGGTTAGTTAAAAGTGACTATGGACATCCTTGCCTTGTTTCTGATCTTTAAATGATTGTTTTCAGTTTTTCACTGTTGAGAATGATCTTAGCTGTGGGTTTATCCTATATGGCCTTGATAGTGTTGAGGTAAATTCTCTCTATTCCTAATTTCTGAATAGCTTTTATCATACATGGGTGTTGAATTTTGTCAGAAAAATTTCTGTGTCTATTGAGATGATCATATGGGTTTTATTATTGGGTTTCTTAATGTATATATCACACTGAAGGATTTGTAAATATTTAAGAATCCTTGCATCTTTAGGATAAACCCCACTCAATTGCAGTGTATGATTCCTTTTAATATATCAGTTCAGTTCAGTCACAGAGTCATGTGCAAATCTTTGCAATCCCATGGACTGCAGCACACCAGGCTTCCCTGTCCATCACCAACTCCTGGAGCTTATTCAAACTCATGTCCATCGAGTCGGTGATGCCATCCAACCATCTCATCCTCTGTCATCCTCTTTTCCTCCTGCCTTCAATCTTTCCCAGGATCAGGGTTTTTGCCAATGAGTCAGTACTTTGCATCAAGTGGCCAAAATATTGGAGTTTCAGCTTCAGCATCAGTCCTTCCAATGAATATTCAGGACTGATTTCCTTTAGGATTGACTGGTTGGATCTCCTTGCAGTCCAAGGGACTCTCAAGAGTCTTCTCCAACACTACAGTTCAAAAGCATCAATTCTTCAACACTCAACTTTCTTTATGGTCCAACACGCACGTCCATACATGACTACTGGAAAAACCATAGCTTTGACTAGATGGACATTTGTTGGCAAAGTAATGTCTCTGCTTTTTAATATGCATCTAGGTTGGTCATAGCTTTTCTTCCAAGGAGTAAGCGTCTTTTAATTTCATGGCTGCAGTCACCATCTGCAGTGATTTTGGAGCCCCCCAAAATAAAGTCTCTCACTGTTTCCATTGTTTACCCATCTATTTTCCATGAAATAATGGGGCCAGATGCCACGATCTTAGTTTTCTGAATGTTGAGTTTTAAGCCAACTTTTTCACTCTTCTCTTTCACTTTCATCAAGAGGCTCTTTAGTTCTTCACTTTCTGCCATAAGGGTGGTATCATTTGAGTATCTGAGGTTATTGATATTTCCCCCAGCAATCTTGATTTCAGCTTGTGCTTCATCCAGCCTGGCAATTCACATGATGTACTCTGCATATAAATTAAATAAGCACGGTGACAATATACAGCCTTGACGTACTCCTTTCCTGATTTGGACCAGTCTGTTGTTTCATGTCCTGTTCTAACTGCTGCTTCTCCACTTGCATACAGATTTCTCAGGAGGCAGATCAGGTGGTCTGGTATTCCCATCTCTAAGAATTTTCCACAGTTTGTTGTGATCCACACAGTCAAAGGCTTTGGTGTAGTGAATAAAGCAGAAGTAGATGCTTCTCTGGGACTCTCTTGTTTTTTCTAAGATACAACAGATATTGACAATTTGATCTCTGGTTCCTCTGCCTTTTCTAAAATCCAGCTTGGTCATCTGGAAGGTCATGGTTCATATACTGTTGAAGCCTGGCTTGGAGAATTTTCAGCATTACTTTGCTAGTGTTTGAGATGAGTGCATTGTGCGGTAGTTTGAACATTGTTTGGCATTGCTTTTCTTGGGGATTGGAATGAAAACTGACCTTTTTCCAATCCTGTGGCCACTGCTGAGTTTTCCAAATTTTCTGGCATATTGAGTGCAGCACTTTCACAGCATCATTCTTTAGGATTTGAAATAGCTCAACTGAAATCCCATCACCTCCACTAGCTTTGTTTGTAGTGATGGCTTCTAAGGCCTACTTCGTTTCGCATTCCAGGATGTTTGTTCTAGGTGAGTGATCACATTATCGTGGTTATCTGGGTCATGAAGATCTTTTTTATATAATTCTTCTGTGTATTTTTGCCGTCTCTTTTTAATATTTCCTGCTTCTGTTAGGTTCATGCCATTTCTGTCCTTTATTGTGCCCATCTTTGCATGTAATGTTCCCTTAGTACTTCTAATTTTCTTGAAGAGAACTCTAGTCTTCCCCATTCTATTGTTTTCTTCTATTTCTTTGTACTGATCACTGAGGAAGGTTTTCTTATCTCTGCTTGCTATTCTTTGGAACTCTGCATTCAAATGGGTATATCTTTCCTTTTCTCCTTAGCCTTTAGCTTCTCTTCTTTTTTCAGCTATTTGTAAGGCTCCTCAGAAAACCATTTTGCTTTTCCGTGTTTCTTTTTCTTGGGGATGGTCTTGATCAATGCTTCCTGAACAATGTCACAAACCTCTGTCCATAGCTCTCCAGGCACTCTGTCTATCAGATCTAATCCCTTGAATCTATTGGTCACTTCCACTGTATGATCTTTGCCAACAAACATCCATCTAGTCAAAGCTATGGTTTTTCTAGTAGTCATGTATGGATGTGAGAGTTGGACTATAAAGAAAGCTGAGCACCGAAGAATTGATGCTTTTGAACTGTGGTGTTGGAGAAGACTCTTGAGAGTCCCTTGGACTGCAAGGAGATCAAACCAGTCAATGCTAAAGAAATCAGTCTTGAATATTCATTGGATGGAGAGATGCTAAAGCTGAAGCTCCAACACTTTGGCCACCTGATGCGAAGAGTTGACTCATTGGAAAAGACCCTGGTGCTGGGAAAGACTGAAGCAGGAGAAGAAGGGAATGACAGAGGATGAGATGATTGGATGGCATCACTGACTCAATGGGCATGGATTTGAGCAACCCAAGGGTTGGTGATGGACAGGGAAGCCTGTTGTGCTGCAGTCCATGGTGTTGCAAAGAGTCAAACATGACTGAGTGACTGAACTAAACTGTATAATCATAAGGGATTTGATTTAGGTCATACCTGAATGGTCTAGTGGTTTTCCATACTTCCTTCCATTTAAGCTGTTAACTGTACCATAGAACCACCGGAACTTACACAGCACTGGGAAAACTGACTCTTGGAGGCCATATACAAAACCTCGTGTACACCAGGACCCAGGAAAAAGGAGCAGTGACCCCACAAGAGACTGGCCCAGACTTGACTGGGAGTGTCCAGGAGTCTCTGGAGGAGGCATTGGTAGGCAGTGGCCTGCTGCAGGGTCAGGGGCACTGAGTGGGGAAGTGCGTGCAGAGGACCTTTTGAAGGAGGTCACCATTATCTTCATTACCTCCACCATAGTGTGGTCTCAGGTCAAACAACAGGTAGGGAACACTGCCCTCCAACAGAAGATTGGATTAAACATTTACTGAGCATGGCCCCACCCATCAGAACAAGACCCAGTTTTCCCCATAGTCAGTCTTTCCCATCAGGAAGCTTCCATAAACCTCTTATTCTCATCTGTCAGAGGACAGACAGAATGAAAACCACAATCATAGAAAACTTCAGTGTATAGTGGGATTCAGTTTGCTACTATTTTGTTGAATATTTTGTGTGTCTATGTTCATCAGTGATATTGGCCTATACTTTTATTTTTTTGTGGTATCCTTGTCTAGTTTTGTTATCAGGGTGAGGGTGGCCTCACAGAACGAGCTGTGGAGTGTTCCGTCCTCTGAAATTTTTGAAAGAGCTTCAGAAGGATGTGTTAACTGTTCTCTAAATGTTTGATAAAATTTACCTATAACCTTTCTGTCCCTGGACTTTTCTTTGTTGAAAGTTTTTTAATCACTGTTTGAGTTTCAGGACTTGTGATTGGTCTGTTTATATTTTTATTTCATCCTAGTTCAATCTGAGAGGGTTGTACCTTTCTAAGAATTTGTCCTTTTCTTCTAGGTTGTCCATTTTATTGGCATATCCTTGTTTGTGGTAGTCTCTTATGATCCTTTATATGTCTGTGGTGTCTGTTGTAACCTCTCCTTTTTCATTAAACTTAAAAACTTATGCACAGCCAAAGAAACTATCAACAAAATGAAAAGATAATCAACAGAATGGGAGAAAATACTTGCAAATGAAGTGACTGACAAAGGATTAATCACCAAAATATACAAACAGCAAATGCAGCTTTGTGTCAAAACAAAAACCCAGTCGAAAAACTGGGTAGTTCTATATAGACATTTCTCAAAAGAACTCATACAAATGGCCCAAAGCACACAAAAAGATGTTCAACACCACTAATTATCAGAGAAATGCAAAACAGAACTACAATGAGGTATCACCTCACACTGGTCAGAATGTCCATCATCAAAAAGATTACATATAATATGACTTATATGTGGAATCTAAAAAGAGGGTACAAATGAAATTGTCTACAAAGCAGAAATAGAGATTAAGATGTAGGAAACAAATGTATGGTTACTTAGAGGGTAAGGGGAAAGGGATACATTGGGATTGAGATATATACACTACTATATATGAGCTTCCCAGGTGGCTCAATGGGGAAGACTTGGTTCTAGTCCCTGGATCAGGAAGATCTCCTGTAGAAGGAAATGACAACACACTCACTATTCTTGCCTGGGAAATCCTATGGACAGAGGAGCCTGGCAGGCTACATACAGTCCACAGGGTCACAAAGAGTTGGAAACGCCTTAGCAACTAAACAACAACAACTACTATATATAAAATGGATAACTAAGAAGGACCTACTGTATAAAACAAGAAACTACTCAATATGCTGTAATGGCCTATATGGGAAAAGAATCTGAAAAAGAATAGATATATGCATATGTATAACTGAATCACTTTGCTATACACCTGAAGCTAACATAACGTTGTAAATCAATTATACGTCAATGTAAAATAAAAAGTTAAAAATAAATAATATACCTGAAAAATATCAATGAATTACATAACACATTGTTAAAATATTCAATAAATGGTGACTTAAAAAATAACAAAGGGTTAATATCTTAATATGTTATTTTATAGGTTATGAATACTAATATTACTTTTTATCTCATATGAGTATTTCATTTTTCCAAGATGATTACTTGCTTTCACTTTTATTTTTACTGTCTTTTGTAAGAGAACGTTTTTATTTTTATTTACTCAAATGTATCAGATTTTTTCTTCATGTCTCTGGATTTCCCATTTTATTTAGAGGCTTTGCCTTCTTTTCAGCTTCCTCAGCGTGATTATAAAAATATTCTATTGTATTTTTATCTAATAATGTGATTTAAAATTCATATGCATACAATATTTGTTAGCATAGGGCACTGTAGATGATCTACTTTTATTCATTTTAAATGATTATCTGACTGTCACAACACTATTTATTGAATAGGCTATCCTTTCCAAAACTTTAAATGCCGTTTATTCAAGCTGTTAAAATGTTTTCATAGGTAATTTTTTCTGGACTCTTATTTTTTCCCACTTATCTATTTATCTATGCCTCAGACATCTTCCTTATTTTAATTACTATGCCCTTGTGTTTTGATCTGTTTTAGGACATTGTGCTTTATTGAAAGTTTCTATTTTTGGATTTTTATATGAATTTTGAAATAAGTTATCAGGTCTTGTAATTTTGAGGGTTTGATTGGATTGCTTTAAATTTATAGAATAGTTTAAGAAAAATTGACATTCCAAAAAATTAAGATTTTAAATCCTAAAATCTTTGATATATTTCTCTAGTAATTGAGTTATTTTTAGCATCACATACTCAATAAACTTGTTATTTTCTTCACATAGTCATAATGCACTCTTTTTCTTATTCTCAAATATTTTATGTTTCTTGGTTATTGTTGTTGGCTATTACAAATGATATACTTTTCCCACTAAATTTTCTGATTGGATATTTCTGCTTTATAGAAAATCTATTTTATTACTGCTAGATAATCTTATCATCTTCATGTATTAAAACTTGCATTTTCCTTCCCAATATTTATACCTTCTTTTTCTTATCTTCATTTTTCTTTATTTTTTTTATTTTTATTTTTTTCATTTATTTTTATTAGTTGGAGGCTAATTACTTTACAATATTGTAGTGGTTTTTGCCATACATTGACATGAATCAGCCATGGATTTACATGTGTTCCCCATCCCGATCCCCCCTCCCGCCTCCCTCCCCATCCCATCCCTCTGGGTCTTCCCAGTGCACCAGCCCTGAGCACTTGTCTCATGCATCCAACCTGGGCTGGTGATCTGTTTCACCCTTGATAGTATACTTGTTTCAATGCTAATCTCTCAGAACATTTATTTTTCTTTAAACGAAGTGAACCTATGCACGCATGCTGTCTCTCAGTCGTATCCAGCTCTTTGTGACTCCATGACTGCCAACCCCAGGCTCCTCTGTCCATGGGATTTCCCAGGCAAGAATGCTGGAGCGAGTTGCCATTTCCTCCTCCAGGGGATCTTCCCAACTGGAGGATCAAACCCAGTCTCCTGGATTGGCAGGTGGATTCTTTACCACTGAGTCACCTGAGAAGCCTGAAGAGGATCTAAGTATGATGTTAGATAATAGTATTGTCCTTAATATTTATTAATAGGTATGTTTCTAATATTTAACTGCAAGCATGATTTTTTTTTTTCCAGGCGGTAATCTCCATCAGGGTTAGGAAGTTTCCCCCCTTCTCAAACTACTCCCCACCCTTGGTACCGTTCAGTAGGAGAAAGGCACATTACAATTTTTGTTGAGATAGAGGCCTGAAAATTGGTGGAGCAGGATCATGTAAAACAGAGAGAAAAACTCTGTTCAGTGTTTTTGCAGAGAAAAAAAGAAAAATAAAATTAAAGGAGAATTTTATTGTTTTAATTATTTTAATCAATTTATGACATTCTGAAACAGAATTCCTTGCAGTGATTAAATCTATGTTTCTCTTTTCAAACTACACTTACACTTATTTTAATATTCTGTTAATTTTTTCACTCTTTCTGACTTCAAATTCATTCTCAATTTTATCCTTTCTGTAATTCACTGTCATCTAGTGTTTTTTCTTATGGTTCTTTTTTCCCAATGTTTCAGATACTTTGGGGGTATTTTAGCTATCTTTACCAGTTTATATGAAATAAAATGGTCATGTTATTCTCTAACTTAAAAAATAAGCCTTTTTTTTCTTTTCACATTTTTCTGTATTTAATATTTAGACAAAATATTATAAGTTAAAATTTTAAAGTATTATGTTATAAGTTTATTTGAACTTCACACTTATGAGTTAGGTATTATACATATCCGTTCATAAGAAACATTCTGATGAGATTTTTCTCCAAAATTTTATGAAGCCATATTTTTATTTCACTGTTTTCACTTTGTTAGACCAGCTTATGAAAAGAGCATACCATATCTTAACTACTCTGTCATGCACAATTATCCTGTGATTTGATAGATACCCAGAGACACATGAAAAAATGCAAGTTCCCCAATGTATAGAAACAAAAGTGTGATGTAAATACACAGAACTAGTAACATAGTAACATCTGCAGTGTGTACTGGTTCCCATGTTCAGAAACACCTACAAACTGCTGTGAGGAGTCTCTGGGAATAAAGATTCCTGTGAGGAAAGAGAATGAATGTTCCCCACCGCACACAGAAGGAGGATGGTGTGTGGAAAGAATGGATAAAGCACCAGAAACTAAAGAATCATAAAAATTCTTTGGCCTGAAAACCCTTTCCCTGTTTCTGGTTAATATTGCATCTCTGCCTAGAGCAAGGGAAGGATGAAAAACCTGCTCTTCTATGGCATCAGTAACCTAGTTTCTTTGTTCCATATGATATGGTAGGTAGGGTATGTTTCAAAAAGGGAGGGAAGTTTACTTTCGCTAGTACCACAAGAAAGAAAATAAATGTGTTTTCCTCTTAATGTCATAAACTCATTAAAAGATTATCTGGCTAGCTAGCTATCATCGAAAATTTGGAATCACAGAGGAATATGTGTGTACACAAATGTGTCTTGCTTTTTAACAATTCTATAATTTGTTGTTTTAAAATTTTAATGCAATTTGATATTTTTAATAGAAACTGCAAAGACAGTATACATATGTGACTTCCTTAAATCATATAGTCAATTAATCAGTCATTCTGTTGACTAGCAATTTCCAAATATCCATATTTACAAGTCACTACCACATTCTGAAACTAAAGAGAAAAAAAAAAAGATGTGATTTCTGCTTTCAAGGATTTTACTCACTATAAAAATTTAAATATTGGCTATGTCAATCATTCAATTAGCCAAATCTACCCTGGCAGTCAATAAAGTGACAGATGTCATGGTCAGATTACTCCACAGCCCAGGCCAATCACTAAACTACCACAAGTTCTTTAGTAGCTTCATGTCAAAGACATTAAAATTTCATTATACACACGATAAGATATGAAAATCACTGATAGCCTCATATCTTTCAGTTTTTACTTCATTAAAAAATATATAGCCATGAATTTAAGTCATCTCTATAGACTATTGTCTACTGTATTGTCCAAATTGTCCAAGTACTTATTGTGTGCATGCTCAGTTGCTAAGCTGTGTCTGACTCTTTTGACTCCAAAGACTGTAATTCATCGAACTTCTCTGTCCATGGTATTTTCCAGGTAAGAATACTGGAGTGGGTTACCATTTCCTTCTTCAATAAGTTCTTATTACTCATAAACAAATTAAAATGTTCAATTATCTCAAAATTTTTGCTTCACTGCATATTTAGGAGTACAGTTCATTCAAGGAAATGTATGTTAGTTTAGCTTCAGTGTACATGGATTTTATATTTTTCATATATTCAACTATGGCAAAGTTAGTATTTTATTCACCACCTCACCCTCTTTGTGACACCAGTTACAATACAGACAGATGGGGAAATCAGCTGCCAACCATGGACCTTTACAATAATTGCAGTTGCCTGAATCTAAGAGCCCTGAGTAACTGTCAATCTCAATGCACTCTCAAAAGTCTCAGATTGAGGAGAAATCAAATCCCCAAGCTAAATGCTCCTGGATGGCATGAGACAATAGACTTTAATTTCGTCAGAGATGTAAAAGAATGCATATGGTTGAGAAGTCTCTATAAGGACTATGAAGGAATTCACCCACTAATTCAACAAATATTTTCCAGTGCCTTCTATGAGCATGGGGCTTTGCTGGTAGCTCAGATGGTAAAGCATTTGCCTGCAATGCGGGAGACCTGGATTCGATCCCTGGGTCAGGAAGATCCCCTGAAGAAGGAAATGGCAACCCACTCCATTACTGTTGCCTGGAAAATTCTATGGACAGAGGAGCCTGGTAGGCTACAGTCCTTCGGATCGCAAAGAGTCGGACATGACTGAGCAACTTCACTTCACTTCTTCTGTGAGCATGATCTTTACGTTGCCACAGTGTAGGGACTCTAAGGCAATATATTTTTAAAAATTCTTCTCTTATTGTTAGAGCATGGAGTGAAAAACATAGTGCACTCTTAAGGTTTTGGAGAAATAAAGCAGCACAATATTGAATTTCTATGAGTTTATTTCCACTGTATTTACTCTATTGGAAATTGACTTTTCAACTAATTGCCTTTATGTCTACAGTTGGTTTTACTGAGAATTAAGCTCTTAATTCTCATTTTTAAACATTCCGTAGTTACATAAATCTTTAATGTTGATCTGTAATCAGTTTAGAGTGAATTTGTCTATGTAATAATGTGTATGTGTGTTAGTTGCTCAGTCGTGTTTGACTCTTTGTGACCTCAGGGACTGTAGCCTGCCAGGCTCCTCTGTCCATGGGATTCTCCAGTTCAAAATACTGGAGTGGGTAGCCATCCCCTCCTCCAGGGGATCTTCTCAACCCAGGGATCGAACCCAGGTCTCCCGCATTGCAGGCAGATTCTTTACTGAGCCACCAGGGAAGCCTCTAATCCTAATGATGGTGCTGCCCTTTAGTCGCCTGAGTCATGTCTGACTCTGAAGCCCCATGGACTGTAGCCCACCAGGCCCCTCTATCCATGTAATTCTGAAGTGGATAAGAACACTGGAAGTGGGTTGAATACTAGCAACTGGAGTGAGTTGCCATGGCAACCAATACTGGCGTATTGGCAAGAATACTGGAGTGGGTTGCCATGCCCTTCTCCAGGGGATCTTCCAGAACCAGGGATCGAATCTGAGTCTTCTCCATTGCAGGAAGATTCTTTACCACTGAGCCACCAGGGAAGCCCAGTAATGGTGCTAGTGGTGGTTTAGGGGGTAAGTTGTTTTTGACTCTTGTGACCCATGGACTGTAACCTGTCAGGCTCCTCTGTCTGTGGAATTCTCCAGGCAAGAATACTGGAGTGGGTTGCCATCTAGCCTACAATTCAGAAAAATCAGTATATTAATCTCAGTTCAGGTATTATGACTGAATTTGTTATGTCACAGGATCCATTACTCCTCAAACTGTATTTAGATTACCCTCTTCACATATGCCAGTCACTTTTTTTGGTACAGAATAATGATTTGACTTACATACTTCATGAAATGATTACCATAGTAAGTTTAGCGAACATCTATCATCTCATATAGATACAGAATAAAAGATATTTTTCTTGCAGTGAGGACTTTTAGGATTTACTCTCTTAACAAGTTTAATATACAGTGTACGGTAGTGCTAATTATGGTGCTAATGGTAAAGAATCTGCTTACCAATGTAGGAGACTTAAGAGATGTGGGTTCGATCCCTGGGTCAGGAAGATCCCCTGGAGGAGGAGGGCATGGCTATCACTTCACTGTTCTTGCCTGGAGAATCCCATGGATTCTCCCTCATGATTATGACCCTGGCATGTTATAATCCTGAGGTAACAGAGAGTCAGATGTGACTGGAGTGACTTAGCATGCAGCATGCAGTGTTAATTATATCCATCATGTGGTACAATACATCCATAGTTCTTATTTATCTTATAACTGGAAGTCTTACCTTTGACCACCTTCCTTCAATTCCTTCTCCTCTCATACCCTACCTCTGATAACCACAAATCTGAGAGCCTTTTTTATGTTTATTTTTGAAGTATAACTGACCTACAACACTAGGTTATTTCCTGGTGCACAATGTAGTGATTTGATATTTCTATATATTTCAACACAATCATCATAATAAGTCTAGTTACCATCTGCCCACCATACAAAGATATTACATAATTGTTGACTGTGTTCCCCACACTGTACATTTCACATCTATCACTAGTTCTTTTGTAACTGGAAGTTTATTCCTCTTAATCTCCCTAACCTATTTCTCTCCTCTCCAGACCCCCTCTTATCTGGCAACCACCTATTTGTTCTCTGTATATTTGACTTTTTCTGTTTTGTTGTGTTTGTTCATTTGTTTGGTTTTATAGAGTCCACATATAAGTGAAATCATAAAGCACTTATCCTTCTTTGTCTGACTTATTTCAATCAGCATAATGTACCTCTAGGTACATCTATGTTGTCACAAGTGACAAGATTTCATCACTTCTTTTTTAGATAGAAGAAACTTTGAATTTTTAATCACAGAGAATGTATCAGTCTACTTCTTGATATTCAAAATTCCAGTTCTCTCATTAACTACTCATCTTTTCTGCCAAATAGCAGCATCTCCTATTTTTCTAATATATCTTATGAATAATATTAGTATTATAGTTACTTTATGAGACATTGGGAATGTATTTTAAAGAGTATAAAACTTAAGTCCCAAGTGTTTATATAAGGCCTTAATACAAATATGTCAAAGCTTTCGGTGGGTACTCGTCTCTAAATATTTATTATCTTAACAAATGGCTTGTGTTTGCTTACATTTTTGCTGTCATTTTCCCCACAATTAAAATTTTGTACTTGGAAATGTAACTGAAACTGCATACCATATGGACAGTGTATTTTATTGAAAATTGAGCTAAACCATCACATGTTAATAGAAATAAAATCTCTCCATATCCATAGCATACCACTATACCAAAAGTTTTAACAAAGTATAACTAGACTGCCTTAGAGTCCCAGGTCTGTGGCAGAATCACATTCAAATGAATTTTACTTGATCAAAAAGAAATTTTTTTTTAAATTTAAGATGTATATTAAGATTAACACAGCAAGACTTTTAAGAAGCCTTTCTTTCCCCCAAGGTGACCAAGAATCTCCCCATCTACAACTCAGTCACTGCCTTTTTATTCCAGCTCCTACCCCTACCTTTTTTGACAAACTCTGTTGTTTTTATGGAATTTCCTCTCTTCAGTGTACACTAAATAGTATAATCCCTAATTCTGCAGCTCTTCTACAGAATACTAGAAAGTTGAATAGCAAACCCCTTGGGATGGGATCAAGTTGTGAAGATTCTTTGACAATTTATTTTGTTGGTTATGCAATTGTATTTTTTAATCATGTAATAACTATAGAACATCTTTTTCTTCAAAAGGGGTCTTGCTGCCTGGACCTTGATTCTGCCTAAAGCGGCTTTGTCTCTATTAATAAAATTCATCTCCCACTGGCCCCTGTACTCCCTTCTGTTAGTCGTTCAGTCATGTCCGACTCTTTGCAACCCCATGGACTATAGCTGGCCAGGCTCCTCTGTCCATGGGATCCTCCAAGAAAGAACCCTGGAGTGGATAGCCATGCCCCAGGAGATCCTCCCAACCTGGGGATCGAACCTGGGTCTCCTGGGTTGCAGAGAGACCTCTGAGCTCTTTACTATCTGAGCCACCATCTAGTTCCTACTTCATAAAATGAGAAGACTTAGGCAACATTTGTTGAATACTTACCACAGGCCAGGTAAAGTTTTAAGTGTTCTACTCATTGCATTTACTCATTTAATCTTCATAACACTGCTAAGAGGCAGGGCCTCTTTTTCCCCTTCTTTTATAGGTGAGAAAACAAAGGCCCCAAGGGTTCAGTAAACTGCCCAAGGCATTAGACTAGTAACAGAGCAGGCATGGGACCCAGGGAGTTAAACACTTAACCACCATGCTACTTAATAGTATCTGAACCTTGCTTTGGTACAATGAAATGAATCGTTATGCAACTGACAATGGAATTAGAGAAGATGAGAAGAGAAGTTTTAGAAATAAAGGAGGTGGCAAGGTTATCATATAGGGAATTACAAAAAATAATTAAAATTCCTTATACTGGGAAAATCTGCATAATAGCAGTCCATAAAATCACAAGCTTATTAATCACAATAGTATTAAAATAAATATGGATTTCTGTAATTAGCTTTTTGTGTGCTCAGATTCTCAGTCGTGTCTGACTCTGCAGCTCCATGTTCTGCAGCCTGCCAGGCTCTTCTGTCCATGGGATTTCCCAGGCAAGAATGCTGGAGTGAGTTGCCATTTTCCTTAGTGTTGATAACACTTCCCTTGAATTAAATCAGATTTAGTTTTACACTATTCATTTATAAGCCTTATCCCTTCCCATTTTTCAAATGGAGAAACAAACTTAAAGGATTAAAGACTCAGGTTTTCATTTCTCTGATCCTATAGCCCTTTCTAGTAATCTGTATATTCTGCCTTTCAAAAACTCCTCAAATTATTGGGTCAAAAGATAATGATATTAGCTAACACATTAAACAGCATAATCTAGGTACATTAATTATTTTAAAAATTGTGTAAATCTTAGCTCAGTTAATGTTTACCACAGTCCCATCGGCTCTTTGTGACCCCATGGACTGCAGCACTCCAGGCTTCATTATTGCCCGAAGGTTGCTCAAACTCATGTTCATTGAGTTGATGATGCCATCCAACCATCTCAATCTCTGTCGCCCCCTTCTCTTTTTGCCCTCAGTCTTTCCCAGCATTAGGGTCTTTTCCAATGTGTTGGCTCTTTGTATCAGTAGGCTGTTTGTATTGCGCCAGAGTATTGGCGCTTCAGCTTCAGCATCAGTCCTTCCAATGAATATGTAGGGCTGATTTCTTTTAGGATTAATTGATTTGATCTCCTTGCTGTCCGAGGGACTCTCAAGAGTCTTCTCCAGCACCACAATTCAGAAAGATCAGTTCTTCAGTGCTCAGCCTTCTTTATGGCCCAACTCTCACATCCATTCATGACTACTGGAAAAACCATAGCTTTGACTATATAGACCTTTGTTGGCAATGTGATGTCTCTGCTTTTTAATATGCTGTCTAGGTTTGTCATAGCTTTTCTTCCAAGAAAATTAAAGAAAATTAGAGTCTCAATAGTAGTAGTATTATCTCCATTTTATAAGAAACTTAGGTACAAGGAGTTTATGTAATTTTCTCAAGGTGATATGACAGGTTCACAGAGTTGGGTTTTGAACCCAAGTAGTCTAGCTCTTCAATCCACAGAATTAATTTCCATACTAAACCATAGAAAGAGAAATTCTAATTAAGTCATGTTTTTCAGTGTGTATCTCTAGTATTAATAGACCACATATAAAAAAAAAACAGCTATGTGATCAAACCAGTTTATTTTTTTCAACATATCAGATCATTTAATAAGAAATATGTATCACATATATTTTACATTTAAGTTACATCATTAAATTATTTGAAATGGCTAATAGTCAATGATTTTAGAGATAAAATTGGCAATAAGAGACAACACAGTTATGATATACAGTATCTGTAAGTAAACAGTTTAGTGACATACAAGCAGTTTAGAATAGTCTAATGTTTTAATAGCAAGCTGTAAGTGATTGATGATGCTTTCTTTTAATAGAAACTAGAGACATGGGAAGACCCTTCAACTTCTACAGGTTCAGTTCAGTTTAGTCTCTCAGTCGTGTCCACCTCTTTGCAACCCCATGGACTGCAGCACACCAGGCCTCCCTCTCCATCACCAGCTCCCTGAGTTTACTCAAACTCATGTCCATTGAGTCAGTGATGTCATTTAGCCATCTCATCCTCTGTCGTCCCCTTCTCCTCCCACCTTCAATCTTTCCCAGCATCAGGGTCTTTTCCAATGAGTCAGTTCTTTGCATCAGGTGTCCAAAGTATTAGAATTTCAGCTTCAGCATCAGTCCTTCTGAAGAATATTCAGGACTGATTTCCTTTTGGATGGACTGGTTGGATCTCCTTGCTGTCCAAGGGACTCTCGAGAGTCTTCTCCAACACCACAGTTCAAAAGTGCCAATTCTTCAGTGTTCAAGTTTCTTTATAGTCCAACTCTCACATCCATACATGACTACTGGAAAAACCATCTATGGGTTAAATTATGGAAAATCACCATTCCCTAGTACAAATTACCGCTTATCAAATACAGAATACAAAGATAGATAACCCATGACGTTTTATAAATTGCCGTACAATTTACAATGTGAGGAAGTTTTGAGCCCCAAACCTCTATCTATTAATAACTCTATTATGTAGCCCACCCATCTTGGCCATAAATAATGCAGGAATTTCTCTGAAGTAGAAGTTTGCTTGCCCTTTTCCATCTTTAGACTAATAATGCTTTTCACTAATGATGAATATCATAGAATAAAAATGTGCAATACTCTCCCAATGCTCCTTTGTTTTACAGAATAGAAATCTATGGATAATCATCAACAACCAAACTCTGTGAGACAAAATATATGAGACGCAAAGCCAAGACTCAAAGGACAAATTCCATGCCAGCCGTCTATATTTGTTTCCTAATTACATCCCCTGATAGTTTTTGCTTTTTTGGGCATCAGAGCTTTTTATTCTTAGGACATCTATGATCAGATTTTATGACCAGTTACAAACAGGGCTTTAGGGGCACATACATAAATACAAATTGAAGAATTTACTATTGCATTCCAGAAGTCTAAGCATTGAAAAACAAAATTTTAGACCTAGAATAAAACTGAAAGATCAATTCCATCCTTTACCGCATCTCCAATAAAGTATAAGATTGAAACCAAGGGAGGCAGTAAAGCTTCCTTTGGCACATAGGTATTTAACTCTAACCGTCTGTGTTAAGAGTAAACTAATTTAACTTCATTTGACATCTGCCAACCTTGATAGATTGGTTTGATAGCACTTGTTATTGATTTGCAGTAAGTGACGCTAGTAGTAAAGAATCCACCTGCCAATACAAGAGACCTGAGAGACGTGGGTTCAATCCTTGCATTGGGAAGATCCCCTGAAGCAACCCACTCCAGTATTCTTGCCTGGAGAATCTCATGGACAGAGGAGACTGGCAGGCTACAATCCGTGGGCTTACAGAGTCAGAAAGAATTGAAGTGACTTAGCACAGTACAGCACAATAACCAATATAGTTATGTTAAAGCCAAAGAAACGTTCTGTCTGTCCTTCCCATTGTAAGTGGGTGGTCACTGTGCACATGTGTGCCTGCTAAGTCAGTACTCTCTTTCTTGGACCTCATTCGCTGCCACAAATACAGCCTGGATATCAGCACATGATGACATGGTACTGACCCGCTTTCCGTACTGCTTCTCATGATGCTTTATACGAATTCAGGGCTGACCGCTCTCACAGCTTGGAACAACTCCTATGAGCAGCCAACACAGGAGTGCTGTATATTTGATAACTGTGCATAAGAATGGCAGTTAATTTCTTTAGGTGTTTAATTTAAGCCTTTCTGCAGTTTCTAAAAGTAGCAGGAGAATGAATAGTACAGAGTGTTCTCATTTTGCAGAAATAGAATAGCAAACTATATATCAAGAAAAATTAGACTGAATATTCTTTTAAAAGGCTCACATGAGAAGTGGCAAGAGGAAACTACCCTTGAACAGCAATTATATCTTTTGGCATTTTGATAGCATTTCTCATAAAAGAAATATTTGTGCTATGCATGTAACTAATAATGATGCAGAGAATAATGCAAACCAATTACTGATATATAGAACTAAATAAGCTACTTTAATTTTGTGAGAAGAGCATACTTTGTATATTGAACAACCTCTTCTGTAAAACAAGGTTTTACATAAAATTCCAGATCTGGTGAAATTTAACCAGCAATTAATATTTAATCCCCCCAGCACACGTAGATATAGAATGTGTACTTGTGGAATTTATTTGAAATCTGTGACATATCTCACATATTTTATACATATATATCATGTGTTATATATGTAATGTATAAAGAGAATTTGGATCATTTCTTTTTGAAATGACTGTATATCACCAGTTGACTGGAACATTCCCAATTCTTGCCTTTTGTTCCAGAATAATATCCATTTTGAATAATGCATCATACTAATGCTAGGTATTAGAGGTATCCTGCATGTTACTGAGCAAATAAATTATGTGACAGAGTGTCTGTGACAGGAAGATTATTTTGTGATTTCTTGATGCCTGGAACAAAGGGAGACAGGAAAAACTGAGAGGTTTTTCCATTTGTTTATACATAAGTTGACTGTGATTTAGTGATTAAGACACAAATAATGAGGAGGATCCATAAGGCCTCATAAAGGGGTGACTTACATAATTTTAAAATGATTTAAAATAAATTATGATGGGCAAAAGCTCTCAAAAATACATATTAGTTGTGACTCAAGGGAACTTGGTAAATATAAGAGGGTTGAAATATTGGGAAAATATTTAAAGAGAAAATAAGGAGCTCACTATCTAAAATATCATTTTCTGAGGTCTAAAGAGGAAATTATAACATTGTATGATTATCAACAAGTAAGAGTGTAAATAAACAGGAAATACACTTTTGAAACCATTAGTACATATGTGATTTTACACAAAACTTTAAATTTCTGGACCAACTTAGCATTTAAAATTCTAGAAGAGGCTGTAGAGATGTTGGAGTCAAGCATCTTTACAGATAGTATCCACTTGGAGTCCAATGTCTCTGTCTATATATCTCTACCTAGAAATCCCTATCTATCTATCTATCTATCTATCCATCCATCCTTCTAAGGAATATGTAATGATTCAATGTAGGATCAGCTAACTACAAAACAGTGAATCTGAGGACTGACCATACATCTCCCAGGATTTTGGACCCAGCACTCCATTGTAATTTATTTGTTTCCATAGAACAAGTTTTGGTGAAATTCCAAAAACTAAAAGGTTCAGGAGTATTATACTTAAATTTAGATATTTATGCAAACTCCTTATATCTTTTTTTAAAGTGAGGTATAAAGTTGAATAACAAATAGTAATGAATTAGACTGTAAAGCTATTTGATTTGGAACCAGCTCTGGGAAAAGATGGGCTTAATTTCTTTGAAGCATCTTTTAGGATTTGGAGATTAATTTGCAATTGTCAACAAAGTCTTTAGTTGTCAGCAAATTCTTGCACTAAAAGAATTATTTCATCAATGATAGGGATATGCATTGGCTTATCTATTAAAAGAATCCCTTTGGTGGAAGGACATAATTGCCTTCTAGTTTGTTTTCAGTTTGAGTTGTCACCACAGAAAACATTAATAGATCAACTGTCATCTGGCATTGATTTTGTAGCATTTTCTAGAGGGAGATTAGGGAAAGGGATTTGTTTTTTGAAAAGAATCAAGTATCCTGGACCAAAAGGCTAGCTCTTATTGTCTTTCCATTTTAGGGAGAATTATAAGTGATTTAATTAATTTTCCTTAAAGAACTTTTCAGGATGACCCTTGGTCTTTTGTCCTGACTGCACATAGGATATAGCTAGTTAATGAGATTTGATGTTTTCTTATTTGTCCTCATTCTCTTAGCACTATCTTCTCAAGCTTTGCTATTTGTTTGCGACTGATCTTCATAAAGTAGAGCATGTCATGTTTATTACAGTGGATCATTTTTTTAACTAGTAAATTCGTGCTTTTCATGCTTAGTGACTGAAGAGCACAGCTCTTGACATATAATAACTGATGAAGAGCAATTGAACGAATAAATAAATGAATTGATGGACAGAGAGATGAGCTGAATGCTCAACAAAAGATGATAGTATCCTAAAGGCCAGGAAGGTTTTCCTTTGGTCTCTGTATCCTTAACAGTGCCTGGATCTGAATATGTTAATGAGCTATTGCAGCACTGCCTAGTCTAATGTCTCCTAAGTAGCTAATCCACTCTTGCACTCTCACTTAATTAGTTTATATAGTAATGTAACTTAAAATCACTTTGCTGTGTTAGGCAGTTTTCCATGCCTTCTATAGTACATGTGAAAGAGAATCAGAGACACTTAATAAACTAAAACAGTTTGAGAGAATATTCTATTGATTTATCAACCCATTAACTTCTACAACCATAAATTAACATATATTCACAGATCACAAGTAATGAAATACAAAAGAACGTTTAAAACAAATGTGGCTGGGAAAACTGGTCAAGCACTTGCAAAAGAATGAAACTAGAACACTTTCTAATGCCATACACAAAAATAAACTCAAAATGGATTAAAGATCTAAATGTAAGACCAGAAACTATAAGACTCCTAGAGGAGAACATAGGCAAAACACTGTCCGACATAATCACAGCAAGATCCTCTATGACCCACCTCCCAGAATATTGGAAATAAAAGCAAAACTAAACAAATGGGACCTAATTAAACTTAAAAGCTTTTTGACAGCTGAGTAATATTCCATGGTGTATATGTACCACAGCTTCCTTATCCATTCATCTGCTGATGGGCATCTAGGTTGCTTCCATGTCCTGGCTATTATAAACAGTGCTGCAATGAACATTGGGGTGCACGTGTCTCTTTCAGATCTGGTTTCCTCAGTGTGTATGCCCAAAAGTGGGATTGCTGGGTCATATGGCAGTTCTATTTCCAGTTTTTTAAGGAATCTCCACACTGTTTTCCATAGTGGCTGTACTAGTTTGCACTCAGCTGTCAAAAAGAATTCATTTGAATCAGTCCTAATGAGATGGATGAAACTGGAGCCCATTATACAGAGTGAAGTAAGCCAGAAAGATAAAGAACATTACAGCATACTAACACATATATATGGAATTTAGAAAGATGGTAATGATAACCCTATATGCAAAACAGAAAAAGAGACACAGAAATACAGAACAGACTTTTGAACTCTGTGGGAGAATGTGAGGGTGGGATGTTTCAAAAGAACAGCATGTATACTATCTATGGTGAAACAGATCACCAGCCCAGGTGGGATGCATGAGACAAGTGCTCGGGCCTGGTGCACTGGGAAGACCCAGAGGAGTCGGGTGAAGAGGGAGGTGGGAGGGGGGATCGGGATGGGGAATAAGTGTAAATCTATGGCTGATTCATATCAATGTATGACAAAACCCACTGAAATGTTGTGAAGTAATTAGCCTCCAACTAATAAAAAAATTAAAAAAAATAAAAAAAAAATAAAAAAAAAAAATAAATAAACTTAAAAGCTTTTGCACAGCAAAGGAAACTATAAGCAAGATGAAAAGACAACCTTCAGAATGGGAGAAAATAATTGCAAACGAAGCAACAAAGGATTAATCTCAAAAATATACAAGCAACTCCTACAGCTCAATTCCAGAAAAATAAATGACCCAATCAAAAAATGGGCCAAAGATCTAAACAAATATTTCTCCAAAGAAGACATACAGATGGCTAATAAACACATGAAAAGATGCTCAACATCACTCATTATCAAAGAAATGCGAATCAAAACCACAATGAGGTACCATTACACGCCAGTCAGAATGGCTGCTATCCAAAAGTCTACAAGCAATAAATGCTGGAGAGGGTATGGAGGAAAGGGGACCCTCTTACACTGTTGGTGGGAATGCAAACTAGTATAGCCACTATGGAGAACAGTGTGGAGATTCCTTAAAAAACCGGAAATAGAACTGCCATATGACCCAGCAATCCCACTTCTGGGCATACACACTGAGGAAACCAGATCTGAAAGAGACACGTGCATCCCAATGTTCATCGCAGCACTGTTTATAATAGCCAGGACATGGAAGCAACCTAGATGCCCATCAGCAGACGAATGGATAAGAAAGCTGTGGTACATATACACAATGGAATATTACTCAGTCATTAAAAAGAATACATTTGAATCAGTTCTAATGAAATGGATGAAACTGGAGCCCATTATACAGAGTGAAGTAAGCCAGAAAGATAAAGACCAATACAGTATACTAACGCATATATATGGAATTTAGAAAGATGGTAACAATAACCCTATATGCAAGACAGAAAAAGAGACACAGATGTATAGAACAGACTTTTGGACTCTATGGGAGAAGGCAAGGGTGGGATTATCTGAGAGAATAGCATTGAAACATATATATTATCAAGTGTGAAACAGATCGCCAGCCCAAGTTGGACGCATGAGACAAGTGCTCAGGGCTGGTGCACTGGTATGACCCAGAGGGATGGGATGGGGAGGATGGTGGGAGGGGGGTTCAGGATGGGGAACTCATGTAAATCCATGGCTGATTCATGTCAATGAATGGCAAAAACCACTACAATATTTTTTTTCTCTTTTATTTTTTTTATTTATTTATTTTATTTTTATTTTTTTCATTTATTTTTATTAGTTGGGGGCTAATTACTTTGCAATATTGTAGTGGGTTTTGTCATACATTGACATGAATCAGCCATGGATTTACATGTATTCCCCATCCCGATCCCCCCTCCCACCTCCCTCTCTACCCAATCCCTCTGAGTCTTCCCAGTGCACCAAAAAACCACTACAATATTGTAAAGTAATTAGCCTCCAACTAATAAAAAATAAGGAGAAAAAAAAGAAACTAAAACAAATGTGGCAGTTTATAATATTGGAGTTTGAAAAATAAGATTACTTTGTCTTCCCAAAAGAAAATTGGATAGTTTTATTTCTAAGTTAGCACTGAATTTTTTAGTTTATGATTTCTTTGTATACATTTAAGCTAAAATTCTATATGTGTGTACCTGTGTGTGTGTCCTCTAAAATGCTCTTTAAGGTGAAGATTTTATAATAATTGTCCAATTAAATAATGTTATAGGGTCTACATGATAAAAGTCAGTATTAGGGATGTAGGGGAGGAAAAAGTTTTCCTTGACTCTTTGCCTCTGATTGGGTCTGGCAATTAGACAAACAAAGACAGATTAAAAGGAGCAGCGCACACAAATGTATTTAATAGAAGTTTTGCATGAGTCTTCCTAAGGAAATGAAGACTAGGAGAAATGGTTAAATCAATGTGTTTTTATGCTAGATTTTTGATGAACAGTCAAAAGATGTGATAGGCCAAAGAATACTTTGTAGGAAACTGGAGAGAACTTGAGCTTCCCCAATGACTCAATAGGTAAAGAATCTGCCTGCCAATGCAGGAGATAAAAGAGGTGCAGGTTCAATCCCTGGGTTGAGAAGATCCTCTGGAGCAGGAAATGGTAATCCACCTGGGTATTCTTGATTGAAAAATCCCATGGACAGAAGACCCTGGTGGGCCACAGTCCATGAGATCGCAAAGAGTCCAACATGACTGAGTGACTAAACATGCACGCATGGAGGGAACTTAGCAAAGCTTATCATTCAGATTCCCCTCTGCATCAATTTGTCTTCAGAGAAAAGGATGCTTCTTTCCTCTGGAGGTAGGGAAGGCACCTCTCACATGAGGCTTTTATGACCCGCTTCAGAGATTAGTCAGAAAGTCCTCGCTGTACATGCCACTTCCCAAATTCCTTCAGCTTTTCAGATCCAGTATGCCAGGTTGCCATATTTGGGGCCCCTCAATCCTGAGTCTCATCAAGGATTAAGACTATACTCTGGTTTTATCTTTCTTAGCTCTACCACCTGCAAGAGAAACTCGATATTTCTCACCTACAAAAGAAAGTAGCCTGAGACTAAATAATGAGAGAAAAGATAGATGAAGTTCTTGTGGCGGCCGTGATCTATGATTAGATGACCTTTTGATTACTTTACTATCATTAGGCAGCATTTACTTATAAAGATATAATCAATCTTTTTTCTTTCATTATCCTGCTTTATCGGTTCAGTTCACATCAGTCCCTCAGTCATGTCAGACTCTTTTCAACCCCATGGACTGCAGCATGCCAGGCCTCCAAATCCATCATCAACTCCCCGAGCTTACTTAAACTCATGTCCATTGAGTCAGTGATACCATCCAACCATCTCATCCTCTGTCATCCCATTCTCCTCCTACCTACAATCTTTCCCAGCATTAGGGTCTTTTCAAACGAGTCAATTCTTCTCATCAGGTGGCCAAAGTATTGGAGTTTCAACTTCATCAGTCCTTCCAATGAATATTCAGGACTGATTTCCTTTAGAATTGTCTGCTTGAAAAAAAAAAAAAAAAAAAAGAATTGTCTGCTTGGAATTCCTTGATGTCCAGGGGACTCTCAAGAGTCTTCTGTAAAACCACAGTACAAAAGCATCAATTCTTTAGTGCTCAGCTTTCTTTATAGTCCAACTCTCACATCCATACATGACCACTGGAAAAACCATAGCTTTGACTAGACAGACCTTTGTTGGCAAAGTAATGTCTCTGCTTTTTAATATGCTGTTTAGGTTGGTTATAACTTTTCTTCCAAGAAGTAAGCATCTTTTAACTTCATGGATGCAGTCACCATCTGCAGTGATTTTGAAGCCCAAGAAAATAAAGTCTCTCACTCTTTCCACTGTTTCCCCATCTACTTGCCTTAAAGTGGTGGGACCAGATGCCAAGATCTTAGTTTTCTGAATGTTAAGTTTTAAGCCAACTTTTTCACTTTCCTCTTTCAATTTCATCAAAAGGCTCTTTAGTTCTTCTTCACTATCTTCCATAAGAATGGTGTCATCTGCATATCTGAGTTTATTGATATTTCTCCCAGAAATCTTGATTCCAGCTTGTGCTTCATCCAGCCCAGCATTTCTCAGGATGTATTCTGCATACAAGTTAAATAAGCAGGGTGACTACATACACCCTTAATGTACTCCTTTCCCTATTTGGAAAAAGTCTGCTGTTCCATGTCCAATTCTAACTGCATACAGTTTTCTGTATGCATATATACATACAGATTTCTCAAGAGGCAGGTCAGGTGGTCTGGTATTCCCATCTCTTTAAGAATTTTCCACAGTTTGTGGTGATCCACACAGTCAAAGGCTTTGGCATAGTCAATAAAGCAGAAGTAGATGTTTTTCGGGAACTCCCTTGCTTTTTCAATGATCCAATGGATGTTAGCAATTTGATCTCTGGTTCCTCTGCCTCTTACTAAAAGCAGCTTGAACATCTGGAAGTTCATGGTTCACGTACTGTTGAAGCTTGACTTAGAAAATTTTCAGCATTGCTTTACTAGTGTGTGAGATGAGTGCAATTGTGCAGTAGTTTGAGCATTCTTTGGCATTGCCTTTCTTGGGGATTAGAATGAAAACTGACCTTTTTCCAATCCTGTGGCCACTGCTGTGTTTTCCAAATTTACTGGCATATTGAGTGCAGCACTTTCACAGAATCATTTTTTATTATTTGAAATAGCTCAACTGGAATTCTATCACATCCACTAGCTTTGCTTGTAGTGATGCTTCCTAAGGCCCACTTGATTTCACATTCCAGGATGTCTGGCTCTAGGTGAGTGATCACACCATCATGATTATCTAGTCATGAAGATCTTTTTTTGTATAATTCTTCTGTACATGTTGATACCTCTTCTTAGTATCTTCTTCTTATGTTAGGTCCACACCATTTCTGTATGTTATTGTGCCCATCTTTGCATAAATGTTGCCCTGATATCTCTAATTTTCTTGAAGAGATCTCTAGTCTGTCCCATTCTATTGTTTCCCTCTATTTCTTTGCACTGATCACTGAGGAAGGCTTTCTTATCTCTCCTTGCTATTCTTTGGAAACTTCATTCAAATGGGTATATCTTTCCTTTTCTTCTTTGCTTTTTGCTTCTCTTCTTTTCACAGCTCTTTGTAAGGCCTCCTCAGACAGCCATTTTGCTTTTTTGCATTTCTTTTTCTTGCGATGGTTTTGATCCCTGCCTCCTGTACAATGTCATGGACCTCCATCCATAGTTCATCAGGCACTCTGTTTATTAGATCTAATCCGTTGAATCTATTTCTCACTTCCACTTTATAATCATAAGGGATTTGATTTAGGTCATACCTAAATGGTATTCCCTCTTTTCTTCAATTTAAAGCTGAATTTGGCAATAACGAGTTCATGATCTGAGCCACATTCTGCTCCCGGTCTTGTTTTTGCTGACTGTATAGAGCTTCTCCATCTTTGGCTGCAAAGAATGTAATCAATCTGATTTCATTACTGTCCATCTGGTGATGTCCATGTGTAGCATCTCCTCTTGTGTTGTTGGAAGAGGGTGTTTTTCTATGACCAGTGTGTTCTCTCAGCAAAACTCTGTTAGTTTTGCCCTGCTTCATTCTGTAATCCAAGGCAAAATTTGCCTGTTACTCCAGGTATTTCCTGACTTCCTACTTTTGCATTCCAGTCCCCTATAATGAAAAGGACATCTTTTTTGGTGTTAGTTCTAGAAGGTCTTGTAGGTCTTCATAGAACCCTTCAACTTGAGTTTCTTCAGCATTACTGGTCAAGGGATAGACTTGGATTACTGTGATATTGAATGGTTTTCGTTGGAAATGAACAGAGATCATTCTGTCATTTTTGAGATTGTATCTAAGGACTGCATTTCTTACTCTCTTGTTGACTATGAGGGCTACTCCATTTCTTCTAAGGGATTCTTGCCTGCAGTAGTAGATATAATGGTCATCTGAGTTAAATTCACCCATTCCAGTCCAGTTTAGTTCGCTGATTCCTAAAATGTTGATGTTCACTCTTGCCATCTCCTGTTTGACCACTTCCAATTTGCCTTGATTCATGGACCTAACATTCCAGGTTCCTATGCATTATTGCTTCTTACAGCATTGGACTTTTTTTCTATCACCAGTCGCATCCACAACTGGGTGTGGTTTTTGCTTTGGATCCGTCTCTTCATTCTTTCTGGAGTTTTTTCTCCACTGATCTCCAGTAGCATATTGGGCACCTATTGACCTGGGGAGTTCATCTTTCAGTGTCCTATCTTTTTGCCTTTTCATACTGTTCACGGGGTTCTCAAGGCAAGAATACTGAAGTGAATTGCCATTCCCTTCTCCAGTGGACCACATTTTGTCAGAACTCTCCACCATGACCCGTCCGTCTTGGCTGGCCCTGCCCAGCATGGCTTATAGTTTAATTGAGCTAGACAAGGCTGTGGTCCATGTGATCAGATTGGTTAGTTTTCTGTGATTGTGGTTTTCAGTCTGTCTGCCCTCTGATGGCGAAGGATAAGAGGCTTATGGAAGCTTCCTGATGGGAAAGACTGACTGAGGGGGAAACTGGGTCCTGTTCTAATGGGCAGGGCCATGCTTAGTAAATCTTTAATTCAATTTTCTGTTGATGGGTGGAGCTGTGTTCCCTCCCTGCTATTTACCTGGGGCCAAACTATGGCGGAGATAATGAAGATAATGGCGACCTCCTTCAAAAGATCCCATGCATGTGCTGCTATACTCACTGCCCCCAACTCTGCAGCAGGCCACCGCTGACCCACGCCTCTGCTGGAGACGCCTGGACACTCCCAGGCAAGTCTGGGTCAGCCTCTTGTGGGGTCACAGCTCTTTTCTCCTGGGTTCTGGTGCACACAAGGTTCTGTTTGTGCCCTCCAAGAGCCTATTTCCCAGTCCTGTGTAAGTTCTGGCAGCCCTATGGTGGGGTTAATGGCGACCTCCGCCAAGAGGGCTTATGCCATACCCAAGTCTGCTGCACCCAGAGCCCCTGTCCCTGCGGCAGTCCACTGCTGACCCATTCCTCCACAGGAGATGCTCCAACACGTTTCTGTCTCAGTCTCTGTGTGATTCCTGGGTCCTGGTGCACACAAGATTTGTTTGAGCCCTCTGAGCATCTCTTGCAGGAGTGGGGTTTGATTCTAAATGCGAATTCGCCCCTCCTACCATCTTGCTGGGGCTTCTCCTTTGCCCTTGGTTGTGGGGTATCTCCTCACAGCTGCTCCAGCTCCACACAGCCGCGGCTCCAACACCTACCATCTTGCTGGGGATTCTCTGACCTTGGCCCTGGGCTATCTCTTCACAGCTGCTCCAGCAAAGCGTAGCTGCAGCTCCTGACGTTGGCTGTGGGGGTATCACCTCACGACCGCTCCAGCGCCTCGCAGCCGCTGCTCCAGGGCCTTGCCGCCTCTGGCCCAGGATAGTTTAGTAGGGTAGATTAATATTGCTTTACTGAAAGGAGATTTAACTGGAAATATTAACATATATTCTTTCATTTTTATTGTAAAAATAAACATAGATAAGCACTAAAATGCTCCATAAGTTTTCAGACTTATGATTATCAGTATTAAGAAGGCTAAAATTTTATGTATTTCTATGATTTAATTATTTTAAATTGGAGGATAATTGCTTTGCAATGTTTTATTTGTTTCTGCCATACAACAGCATGAATCAGTCATAAGTATATATATTAATATATCCCACTCCACCTCCTCATCCATCTCTCTAGATCATCACAGAGCATAAGGCTGGCCTCTCCATTATATAGCAGCTTCTCACTCACTATCTAACTTATATTTTATATATAGTAGTAGTATATGTCAATGTTGTTTTACATATGATAGTGTATATATGTCAAGCTTACTCCCTTAATTTGTCCCACTCTCTCCTTCCCCTGATGAGTCCACATGACTGTTCTCTATGTCTGCATCTCTATTCCTGCCCTGCAAATAGGTTCATCAGTATCATTTTTCTAGATTTCATATATATGTGTTAATATGTGATATTTGTTTTTATCTTTCTGGTATACTTCACTCTGTATTACAAACTAGAGAGTCATCCATCTCAGTTCAGCTGACTCAAATTTGTTCCTTTTTTATGGCTAATATTCAATAACCTCAGATATGCAGATGACACCACCCTTATGGCAGAAAGTGAAGAAGAACTAAAGAGCCTCTTGATGAAAGTGAAAGAGCAGAGTGAAAAATTTGACTTAAAGCTCAAAACTCAGAAAACTAAGATCATGGCATCCAGTCCCATCACTTCATGGGAAATAGATGGGGAAACAGTGGAAAGAGTGTCAGACTTCATTTTGGGGGCTCCAAAATCACTGCAGATGGTGACTGCAGCCATGAAGTTAAAAGATGCTTACTCCTTGGAAGGAAAGTTCCTTGGAAGGAAAGTTATGACCAACCTAGACAGCATATTAAAAAGCAGAGACATTACTTTGTCAACAAAGGTCCATCTAGTCAAGGCTATAATTTTTCCAGTAGTCATGTATGGATGTGAGAGTTGGACTATAAAGAAAGCTGAACACAGAAAAATTGATGCTTTTGAATTGTGGTGTTGGAGAAGACTCTTGAGAGTCCTTTGGACTGCAAGGAGATCAGTCCTGGGTGTTCATTGGAAGGACTGATGTTGAAACTGAAACTCCAGTACTTTGGCCACCTGATGCAAAGAGGTAACTCATTTGAAAAGACCCTGATGCTGGGAAAGATTGAGGGCAGGAGGAGAAGGGGATGACAGAGGATGAGATGGTTGGATGGCATCACTGATTCAATAGACATGAGTTTGGGTAAACTCCAGGAGTTGGCAATGGACAGGGAGGCCTGGCGTGCTGTGGTTTATGGGGTCGCAAAGAGTCAGACAAGACTGAACGACTGAACTGAATATTCCATTGGATATGTGTACTGCAGTTTCTTATCTATTTATCTGTCAGTGGACATCTAGGTCACTTCCATGTTCTGGATATTGTAAATATTGCTGCAATGAACATTGGGGTGCATGTATAAGAGCTTTAAAGAGAAAAAAGAAAATTAGAAAAAAATTCTAAGTTGCATATCCCTTTAATGAATGCAAAAGGTTTTTGCCTTATTTATAAAGTAATGTATGGATGTATGGATGTGAGTGGTGGACTATAAAGAAAGCTGAGCACCAAAGAATTGATGCTTTTGAACTGTGGTGCTGGAGAAGACTCTTGAGAGTCCCTTGGACTGCAAGGAGATCCATCAGTCCTGAATATTCATAGGAAAGACTGATGTTGAAGCTGAAACTCCAATACTTAGGCCACTTGATACAAAGAATCTTTTGAAAAGATCTTGATGCTGGGAAAGATTGAAGGTGGGAGGAGAAGGGGATGACATAGGATGAGATGGTTGGACGGCATCGCTGACAGGATGGACATGAGTTTGAGTAAACTCTGGGAGTTGGTGATGGACAGGAAAGCCTGGTGTGCTGCAGTTCATGGGGTTGCAAAGTATCGGACATGACTGACTGAACTGAACTGATAAACTGAATTTTAACAGTTACTGCATTTAGAACTAATTCACATCAAATTTCGAAAGGCCATTATTGTGTTGTACATGAATAATACACTTAATCCATTAGAAATTTTACACTCGTATTGGTCATGAGGCAAGTGTTGTCCAAACACAGCTTGTACATTTGATTTGAGAACAGAGTTAATGCTCTGAAATCCTCGCTCAGCTCAACTTATATTTACGACTTTGTTTTGTGTTTTTCTGCCTTGCCCTTCATTCCTCTGTGATCTCCCCCAGAGAAATCTCGGCTGGAGGCTTGTGGCTTCCGTTTGTCCAACTTCTTAAAGCCAAGACGTGGGTCTCTGCTTCTCTCTCACTCGGCTTCTTTTATTCTCCTGGTTATCCATTACAGTGTTCCCTGACCTTTAACTTCACCTTTTTAGGACTCTCACTTAATATAAACCTGAGAAACACACTTACAAAACTAAAAAGAACGCAGCCATACAGAAACTGAAAGTCCATGCTGCAGGTATAGATGGGATAATTGCATTTTCCCCTTTAGAATGAAAATCCTAGAATGACTATATGTTCTTTTAAGCTGAAAAGCAAGAGGCATTTTGGGGAAAAAAAAAATAGAATACTCTTCTCAGTAGAACTACATTTTCTTTGTAATATAAATTGTACAAGTATTTTCTACCATTTTATGTTTTCCTTGTGTTCAAGAGAAACCCCAAGGACAAGGGTCATCTTTATAGATTTTTACAGAATTTGCATTTCTTTACTGCTTGCTTTTTCTTTCTTTTTTTCGTTCTGCCACACAGACCAACCTGATGTAAAGTGGATAAAGCTGCAGCCAATGACAAACCCTCTGTCAGGACAAAGAAGCCCGCACAACTGATGGTATAGGAAGACTGACAGGGAATGGATACTCAAATAATCTGATCTGTTCATTTTACAGATGATGAATCCAAGACCCAGGGAGGCAAACATGGTATTTGACTGAAATTATAAAACGTGTCAGTGACACAAGGGGCTCAGTTCAGTTCAATTCATTTCAGTCGCTCAGTCGTGTCAGACTCTTTGCGAGCCCATGAACTGCAGCACGCCAGGCTGCATCAGGGTCTTTTCAGATGAGGCAGTTCTTTGCAGCAGGTGGCCAGAGTATTGGAGTTTCAGCCTCAGCATCAGTCCTTCCTATGAATATTCAGGACTGCTTTCCCTTAGGATTGACTGGTTGGATCTCCTTGCAGTCCAGGGACTCTCAAGAGTCTTCTCCAACACCACAGTTCAAAAACATCAATTCTTCAGCGCTCAGCTTTGTTTATAGTCCAACTCTCACATCCATACATAACTAGTGGAAAAACCATAGCTTTGACTAAGACAGACTTTTGTTGGCAAATTAATGTCTCTGCTTTTTAATATGCTATCTAGGTTGGTCACAGCTTTTCTTCCAAAGAGCAAGCGTCTTTTAATTTAATGGCTGCAATCACCATATGCAGTGATTTTGGAGCCCCCCCCAAATAAAGTCTATCACTGTTTCCATTATTTCCCCATCTATTTGCCATGAAGTGATGGGACTGGATGCCATGATCTTAGTTTTCTGAATGTTGAGTTTTAAGCCAACTTTTTCACTCTCCTCTTTCACTTTCATCAGGAGGCTCTTTAGTTCTTCACTTTCTGCCATAAGGGTGGTGTCATCAGCATATCTGAGGTTATTGATATTTCTCCCAGCGATCTTGATTCCAGCTTGTGCTTCATTCAGCCTGGCATTTCACATGTACTCTGCATATAAGTTAAATAGGCAGGGAGGGTGACAATATACAGCCTTGATGTGCTCCTTTTCCAATTTGGAACCAGTCAGTTGTTCCACGTCCAGTTGTAACTGTTGCTTCTTGACCTGCATACAGATATCTCAGGAGGCAGGAAAGGTGGCCTGGTATTCCTGTCTCTTGAAGTTTTTTCCACAGTTTGTTGTGATCCACACAGTCAAAGGCTTTGGGCTCAGTGATAAATAATCTGCCTGCCAATTCTGGAGACACAGGAGATGTGTGTTTGATCCCTGGGTTGGGAAGATTCCCTGGGGTAGGAAACGGCAATCCACTCCAATATTCCTGCCTGGAAAATTCCATGGACAGAGGAGCCTGGCATGCTGTAGTCCACGGGGTTGCAAAGATAGGACACAACTGAACATGCATGCATAGGTTAACATGTAAAGAACACAAGGTTTATTTAATATACATAAGTTAGATGGAGTTAAATTTCACTCTTTTGTTCCATTGAGGTATAAACCAAACCTTAAAAATGCAAATCAGACTAATGTGGAAAAATTCAAAGTGATAATCCATGACTGTCATAGCCAGTATACAAGTGAAATCTTTGGCTTTTTATTCTTTGAAGTATACCTGATTTCCACTCTAGGAATACTTTGGATTTGAAGGCAGTTTAGAAAACCATAGTATTAGAAACTCATCTCAGCAACTTTCCTATCTCTAATTCGGTAACTTCTAATTTAGTGTGAAATAGGAAATCATTTTGTTAATTACTTGAATATTAACTTATAAGCAATCTAGGAAAAAAGTTGTACTTTTTTGCCAGTCTATTTAAAGTGTGGATCGTTTGTACAGTTTTGCATGTCCTTTTATAATTATAATTACATTCATAAACATTCTGTCAGAGTTAGGACTTTTTGCTGATCACAATCTTTTAAAAAGAACAAGAATGCTGGATAGCAATGGGAGAGTTTAATAACCTCGTTGTTTTATTACCTTATCAATAAATAAAATGACTCAATTGCTCTGGATTGAGTGCTGCATAAATATTAGTAAATATAATTAAGAGTAACAGTTGATACATAATACTTCCTGTGTGTACAGAGATAATATGATTCTTAAGGATAAGATTGTGTCTTTGCCTCATCACCTAACGTTTGAGAATCTTCCTACATATTTTAAGTCTCTGGAGAATTGAACAAAGAATTCACAAGTCATCCTGACCAATGAGGCAAATCCTAACTAGTGTTAAGTTGTTAACTGAGTCCCTTGAGTGATATATTTTTAATGTCTTTTATATAAGCAGTCAACAGAGTAAAACAATTGCCTATTTATTTACAATTAACATGTTTATAGGCAATGTTTATAAGTGCTGAATAAGAAAATGAAAAGTGTATATTAGTTAAGCTTAAATCCCAGTGTGGGAGGCATAGCACTTTGCTTTGTATCAGAGTCTTCCTGTAAAAATCTCATCTGATGGCCTCTAGTCTGCTTATACACTAGTACCTAGAAACACTTGCTCTGTGTAAAGGTAGGACTCAACGCAGAGTATAAGTGCCCAGAAGCTATAGCTATTACACATATACTAGCTTGAGATATTACCCGAACACAATTTGAGTTTCTTTTTAAACATGAAAAATCCCTGGGTTGGGAAGATCCCTGGAGTAGGAAATGGCAACCCACTGCAATATTCTTGCCTGTAGAATTCCATGGACAGAGGAGCCTGGTGGGCTATGGTCCATAGGGTTGCAAAGAGTCAGACACAACTGAAGTGACTTAGCATGCAAACTGAAAACAAAACTCTTCAAGTATGTTGAAGAATGGCAGATCTGAGTGATTGCTGACATTTAAGCCACATGGTGATAATTTTTACTCTCAATTTAAGAAATATTTTTATCAATGTATCTTCTTTCTTTTTAAATTATGAAATGCTTCAAACCTACAAAAATGTGTGAGAAGTATAATGAACACACTTGAAAGTTCTGCTCAACTGAAGTACAAATACAAATAGAGTTCATGAACACTCTTCAGTAGTGTTTTCTTTCTTTCTCACCATCCAGAAGTAGTAACTATCCTGAATTTGGTGCTTATCACTCCTATGCAGGTCTTTATACCTCCCTACAAATATATATTCCTCAAGAAACCATGGCATCATTTTATATTACAAAACACTATCATATGAGATGGATTCTTCTTCAAATTGCTTTTTTATACTCAGCATTATGTTCTTTTTAATATTTATCTACTCTAATACATTTACTTCTAGACCATTCATTCACATCACTAAATATTATTAGATGTATGACTATTCTGCAATTTATCCATTCTTTGCTTGGGGAACACTTAGCTATATTGTTTTGTTACAAGCAGTGCTACATTGATTACTGTGATATATTTCTCCCTACAGATGTGTTTAAGACTTTGTATACAGCAATGCTCCTCAAAATATAGTGTGGACCAGTGTCAATGAATTACCTCTGGTGAGGCAGTACAAGCGCTGAGAGTAAGCAAGTGAAAACGTTTACAGCAATTTGACATTGCTGCAACATCATAGGATTTTGCATTTTGCACAATTATTGTTCTGCAGTGGATTACGCATTATAAAAGTTGTTTTAAATCATAGATAGCTTAAGAGGTATTATTCTAGTCTACATACCTTGGGATAGAATTGTGTTTCCATGAAGTGGTTAATACTTAATCTTTAAAATATTGCCAGTTGTGCTTCAGAATTGTGCTGATTTAGATTCACACTAGAAACATGGAAGACTTTCTGTTCCCCTGCACTCTATATATTCTGCTTTTTTTTTTTTTTTTTGCTTGCTTTTTTTGAAAGCTTTCTTTTGGTGTAGAGATTATTCAGTCCCTACTTCTTTTTCTCTCTGTCATAGAATTTAAATGCTATATTTCTGTTGTTTCAGTGATGAACTTTCAAATGTTTACTATTTGTACTTATCTATAATGATTCTCTCCCCTCTTCCATGGTATTTTTATCTTGCATATTTTTTCATCTCAATTTTTTTACCATTAAAATCAATAGTTGTTATTGTTTTATGCCATCAGTGATTGCTTGGATCACCTTAAATTTTAACCATTTTTTCCCCCTATACCTTTTGAGCTTCATGTCTTTTCTCTGAAATAATTTTATTCTTAGTAACTGAGAAGTTTTAGTGCTTTAGCATTTTTTTCATTCACTGAAAAAATGAAAATTCAGTTGCAAATTATTAGTGCTGTTTTGACTTAAGCATATTTTTCCCTTTAGTAAAATTCTACATGACAGCATTTTCTCTTAGTACATAGAACTGATCCAATGTCTCCTGATTTTTAATGATGCTGTTGAGATGTTTACAGTAACTCTAATTATAGTCCTTTGGAGAAAAATCTGCCTTTCTTTCAGGCTGCTTTTGAAATACTTAATCTATTCAGTGTTCTGTGTTTTCACCATGACATTTTATATCTAACTATGTATTCCTGTTTATTTACTTGATTAAGATTTAGTAGCTTCCCTCAATCTGAAGATCCATGTATTTTAATTCTACAAAACATGTTTTTTTCTCTTTTGCCTTTTTTCATTATATAGAACTTTTTATCAGAAGCCCAATTAGATTCTCATTCACTCTTTCAGATCTCTTAAGCACTCTGTCATATTTTTCATCTTGTGCCTCTGTGATAAATTCTGAATACTTCTTTTAAAACATAATATTGATTTATTTATTAGCTATCCCTTTAGCTGGTATCTGGTAAATCTGTTATTTAAGCCTTCAATTGAATTTTAAATTTTAACTTATAAATATTCTTTACTTTTTTGTTATTTTTCTTCTAGTTTTCATGAGATAATTTACATAAAACACTGTATAAGTTTAAGATGTTCAGCATATTAATTTGACTTACATGCATCATGAAATGAATACCACAATAAATTTAGTAAACATCCATCATGTCATTCAGATACAAAATAAAAGAAAATGAAAAAAGATTTCCTTATGATGAGAACTCTTAGAATTTACTCTCTTAACAACTTTCATACACAATATAGAGCAGCATCAATTATATTAACCTTGTACATTATATCCCTAATATGTATTTATCATACAACTTCTTTTTAAATTTATTACTGTCTTTGAAAAAGACATTGTTCTGTCCCATGTTTCACCCTATTTTTCTCTAAGCATTTTAAATACATGTGTGGTAGTATGAGAATTCTCTGGCATTGCCTTTCTTTGGGATTGGAATGAAAACTGACCTTTTCCAGTCCTGTGGCCACTGTTGCATTTTCCAAATTTGCTGTTACATTCAGTAATTAAATTATTTGCTGTACTTGTAGGTCTCTTATTTGCTGGATTACAGATTACCCTGCCGGAACTCTTAGATAATGAGTCAGGCCTGTGTAGCTCAAGATCTTGTCTCTCCAGTGCCATCACAGTGACCTTGTGATAGGCTCCTTGGTTCTCAAATTTGCATCCATGCCAAATGGGACTGAAGATGACTTGAAAAGTTAAAACCCCAGGGTCATTAATTTTACTTTCTTATTCTGTACTCCTCACTGATAAAAACTAGTATGGTTTCTTTTCATGATCCCTACAAGGAGTAGGATCTGAAGTCCTCCTATGTTTCAGTTGTCTGACACACCTTCCCATTTTGGCCATTTATGCTTTTAGTGAACCTGAATTTCAAATCTGTTGTCTCACATAACAGTCTTACTTTTTGCATGTCTTTTAATACCTTCTATGACAAATCATAGTTCTTTTTTAAAAATTTATTTATTTTTGGCTGTGCTGGGTCTTCATTGTTGTGTGGGCTCTTCTCTGGCGGTGGTGAACTGGGGGCTACTCTCTAGTTGCAGCGCACCAGCTTCTCAATGTTGTGGAGACAACAATGAGACATTGAGACATTGACAACTTGCCAGTGAGACAATGAGACATTCCAGTGAGACATTGGCAACTTCCTCTCTTGTTGTGGAACACAGGCTTTAGAATGCACAGTATTCAGTAGCTATGACACATGGGCTCAGTATTTGTGGCTTCCAGGGTCTAGAGCACAGGCTCAATAGTTGTAGCACGTGAACTTGTTGTCTTAACAGCATGTAGGATCTTCCCAGACCAAGAATCAAACCCATGTCTCCTGCATTAGCAGGTGGTTTCATTACCACTTCACCACCGGGGAAGCCCTGGCAAATCCTAATTCTTACCACATTTCTCACTCCTTACCTTGTGGCAAGCACAGCGGAGGTCTCAAACTCAGAAAAGCAAAAGAGAAAGCACATCAATAATTTTCAGAATATTAGCCCAATCATTATATCAATACCTTATCAGTGACAAGACAAATGAAAATAAAAATTGCCAAATCACTGGTCTTTGTTTGCATGATATTATCAGCAAACTGGGACTAGGAAATTGAAAGATATTTTAATAAATTGTGGGTCACATGTAAGTTAATAAAATTAGGAGTCTGTTGTTTCCAGAAATGCACATATAAAAACAATTCTCTACTTTTATTTTTGGCTCGAGGGCAATTTAGCCATAGCATTTTAGTGACTTGAGCTGATCTCCCAGCATCCTAGGCTTTGGGAGAACAGAACTCCACAGAGGTAGTGCTTCTTGAAAACAATGTGGATAGACAGATCTAAGTGGGAAAAAGAACTCATTTAGCTTCCCTAAAGGATCTGTGATACATACAATAAAAACATAAATGTCCTCGTAGGCAATCAGTTAAGGCTTCCTTGCCTGGGCACTCTAACCTCTCAAGTTATATTGTTACCGTGTACTTTTCCAGTAGTTAAGAACAATGCTCCTCTATGATATTAGACTTTTTGTGACCCCATGAATTGTAGCTTTTCAGGCCCCTCTGTCCATGGAATTCTCCTGGCAAAGATACTGGAGTGGCTTGTCATTTCCTTCTCCAGGGGATCTTCCCCAACCAAGGATCGAAACCGACTTTCTTGCATTGCAGTCAGACTCTTTACCATTTGAGCCCCCAGGGAAGCCCCATGACATTAGAAGACTATGTTGCACTCTCTTGACCCTGTTTCCAACTTTCAGATGATATGTTCCTGTTTTCCTTTCCAAGTTCATTGTGATGTTCAGTTTAACCTGTCCTTCTATAAAATTCTGGTGAGAGAAAGAGACACACAATGAGTGTAATCATCCCCAACCCTCCCCCTCTTTTCCCCAGTCCCTCCACCGTGCCCCCCGCCTCACCTGTCCATTCTCGTAAGGAAAGTGTAGAATCTCCATCCTCCTGGGGATGGTCTGCTTTGAGCCTGAACTAGACTGAATTAGGTTTGCATTCAGACTCTTCCAAACTCTAACTTTCTATCTGATTTGTCCCCAGCCCAGGGAAGCCCCTGTTGTCTTATGAAAGATGCTATATCACCTTTCTCTCAACCTCCACTCATTTGAACCCTTGATTCTTCTAGACTCATCCTTAGATTCACATCTCTTTCAGTTGTGGCTATTTCACTCCCCAATTCTCCCCTCCCTTTCCTTTCCTTTCTGCCTAATCTCCCTTCAAAAGGAGGAAAAAGCAATAAAAAGTTTGCCTTAACTTCATTTATGCAATCCCAGCACTTTCTCCCTTAACTAACTCATCTTGCCTCTGGGCCAAAATACCTAAAATACCCTCACAGCAAAATCCAAAAGAAATATCAATGAAAAGGTTGGACTAAGTGATCTCTAAGGACACTTCTAGAGAAGAGTTCTGTGACTTCATATGAGGTCAACAACATACAGAAAAATCCAATCTAGTTCTCAAAAAAATTCTATAAGTTTTAAGAATCTGTTATTTGTGAAGTGCTGAGAGGAGACTCAAATAAATAAATAAATAAAGGATACATTACTTAGTCTCTATAACTTCAATGTTCAATATGGAAGACCTACATGCAAGAAAAGTTAAATACTGTTTGAGGAATCCATTCATTTAGTCATTCATTTATTCATGTTTTCTGGGGCTTTGCTTAAGATAATGAAGTTCACAATTGCAAGTAACCACAATAGGGTGTGCAAAGGATATTTGGGCTCATGTAGGAAGAGTACCCAACCAACTCCCAGGTGGGAAAAATGAAGTGTCTTCTTGGAAAAAGTGTCCTAGCTGAAGTTTGAAGACTCTGTGCATAACTCTGTGTGTGTGTGTGTGTGTGCATGTATGCACTAGCATGTAGTTGGGTCATGATTAAATTGAATCAGAGCAGAATAATGATAAGAGCAAGCAGAATCACACTTGTAAAGGTCCAGAAGTTAAAATAAGAACACCTTCTTTCAGAAAACTAATAATAGTTCAGTCTGTCTGACTGGGGAACATTTGAATAGCAGTATAAAACCTTATAGTCACTTACAAGTCAGAAGCTATCATGGAAAATACCAAGTGAATGGCCAGTGGTGTGAGGTAAATAAAATGTTATAACTTTAGAGGTTGCTTAACATGTGTTACTTGGAAAGAGCTGCATCAACACATGTGGAGAGGGTACAATGATAAGGAATTTCTAGTAGATTTAATGGTGTGATCAAAGGCAATCAGAAATTGCATGAATTTTTCAGTGAACTGTAGGCAGGCCTCTTTGACTAACATTAGGGTAGGAATAGGAATTCACTGGTCAAAATTTGACATCTCAAAATATACCTTCGTCTTAATGCTGAATAAAAAAAGAAGAATTTCAGTAGCTCCAAAAAGTCCCCCACTTGTGCGCTGGGAAGAGTGGGAAATTGTACTAACTTAGAAAATGAGAGTGAACTGAATTCTACTCAGCACCGAACTGTGGCCACCATATGCCCAGCTGCAGCCCACACTGGTAGTGCCCTGGTTATAGCCTGTAGTACAAACTTTAACACTATTAAAACAAATTGCCTTTGGACTGGAGAGCACCAAATTCTGCCAGCTGCTTATTTCTCAACAGCTAATCACACCATCAACCCTTCACACAGAATCTCTACCTCTTCAGTGCAGAAGTGGTGTCCCATGGGCTGGGCTATTCCTATTTGTTCCCTGTGTATAGATGTGGTCAATATACAGAAGTCACATTCTGTCTTTGAAGTATGGAATATTTGTTAGGTTTAGAAACAGCTAAAGGAGGCAGATTTTATAAATTAAGAAACCTTGTAAGGTAGCAGAGTCTATATTTTCAGAGCATTGTAATTATATTCATATTATCAAGCTGGCTGAATTTGTTAGATTGGAAGGAGATCAGTGTTTTTGTGTGTGTGTTTGTGTGTGAAGTCTACTATTTTAAAACATTTTTATATTCGAAGATATGTGGAATATAAAATATTAACCATTAAAAGTTTGGGAAATCATTTGAATAAACTACAGTGTATTTAGAATTTTCATTCAGCTTCAGTATATAATTAAGGGCATTGAAATATTGTTAATAACAATAATATCACACACTTTATATTATTTTTCATTAATGTCTATTTGATGCAAATTAAAGGCTAGGTATAATTTAAGGCTTATTCTCTTATTCCAACTTGTTTTCTCTCAAAATTTAGCAGCTATGCAGTCAGCTTCCTTCCTGATAATATACAAACCATTTTTCAAATTAATTTTTTATTGGAGTATAGTTGTTTTACAATGTTACTAGTTTCAACTGTACAGCAAAATGAATCAGCCATACATATACATGTGTCTCCTCCCTTTTAGACTCCCTTCCCATTCAAGTAACCACAGTAGAGTAAGTAGAGTTCCCCGTGCTATACAATATGCTCTTGTTACTTATTTATTTTATACATAGTATCAATAGTCTATATGTGTTGTCCCAATTTCCCAATTCCTCCCACTCCTCTTCCCCACTTGGTATCTATATATTTGCTCTCTTCATCTCCATTTCTGCTTTGCAAATAAGATCATGTATACCATTTTTCTATTAATTTTCAAAAATGTTTATTTTCCCAATTGTAAAGTAAATGTGTTATAGGCAAATAAAGACATGAAGGAAACATAATTTGTGATCTTACCACCCACAAATAATTACTGTTTATAATAATTATAGTTTGTTATATTCACTTTTAGTCTTCTTTCTAATATATATGTGCTTGTATTTAAAATTTGAGGTCATTATATATGCATGTTTTATCAACTTTTTGTATTAGTTTTTGAACATTATCCCAAATAAATATCTACTCTTTAAAATTAGCAATTTTAGTAGTATCAGGCTATCAGTTTTTTAATTAAAATTAATATTTTAATGGATATATTTACTTACATATATTGTTTAAGGTTCTGATTATTTTAATAAGATAGATATCTAGATGAATTACTGAATTAAAATATGTGAACCTTCAATTCAGTTCAGTTCAGTTCAGTTCAGTCACTCAGTCATGTCCGACTCTTTGTGACCCCATGAATCGCAGCACGCCAGGCCTCCCTGTCCATCACCAACTCCCGGAGTTTACTCAAACTCATGTCCATGGAGTCGGTCATGCCATCAAGCCATCTCATCCTTTGTCATCCCCTTCTCCTCCTGCCCTCAATCCCTCCCAGCATCAGGGTCTTTTCCAATGAGTCAACTCTGCATAAGGTAGCCAAAGTATTGGAGTTTCAGCTTCAGCATCAGTCCTTCCAGTGAATACCCAGGACTGATCTCCTTTAGGATGGACTGGTTGGATCTCCTTGTAGTCCAGGGTACTCTCAAGAGTCTTCTCCAACACCACAGTTCAAAAGCATCAATTCTTTGGTGCTCAGCTTTCTTCACGGTCCAACTCTCACATCCATACATGACTACTGGAAAAACGATAGCCTTGACTAGACGGACCTTTGTTGGCAAAGTAATGTCTCTGCTTTTTAATATGCTATCTAGGTTGGTCATAACTTTCATTCCAAGGAGTGAGCGTCTTTTAATTTCATGGCTGCAATCACCATCTGCAGTGATTTTGGAGCCCCCCAAAATAAAGTCTATCACTGTTTCCATTATTTCCCCATCTATTTGCCATGAAGTAATGGGACCAGATGCTATGATCTTAGTTTTCTGAATGTTGAGCTTTAAGCCAATTTTTTCACTCTCCTCTTTCACTTTCATCAAGAGGCTCTTTAGTTCTTCTTCACTTTCTGCCATAAGGGTGCTGTCATCTGCATACCTGAGGTTATTGATATTTCTCCCGGCAGTCTTGATTCCAGCTTGTGCTTCTTCCAGCCTGGTTATCTTATCTGCTTTTCAGGAAGATTTTTTTTAAAAAAACAATTTATTCTCAGGTGTATGAACCTGCAATCCTATATAGCACTATGTATTTATTTTGGTTATAATGATGGTCAGAAAATGATCATCTGCTCAAATTTACATTGATATGATAATAGTGAAGTGGAACATTTTTCATACATGTAAGCCATTTGTATTGCTTTTATTAACTGTTCATATCATCTAGTACATCTATCGCTTGGACGAATTGAATGGAATTTAGAATTTAAAACACTGAGCTGAAAAAATAATTTAAAAAATGATAACAGTAAATGCCACCTTGTAATTAAGTGAATACTTAAAAATTAATCGAGTTTTAATTTGCTCTCAGTTAATTCAATGAGGATTTTAATTAACACAACAGTTTTTAACTCAGTTTGGTCTTATTTTTTTTTAAGCTTGGCTTTTACTTTTTAAATCCTAAATTCCATTTCTCACTGAAGATTTGTACATTATTACAGTTTTCTTTCACTTCACGCCTTTTGTTCCAGACTACATCTCCCATGCCATACACTCAAGCCTATTACCTAGGAGGAGTCAAAAAAGATCTGGAAAAAAAATTCATGAGTCAGAGAAAAAAAATCTTTAACAATAGAATTTAAAGGTAGTGAGAAAGATTTATTTATGCATAAAGGGATCTTCTACTGTGTAGTCAGCCATTGCTAATAAAATCTTTCCTAAACAGAATATTAATCTTTTTAGCACAACTGAAATAAAGAAAAACTACCATGCATGTAATTTGCTAAAAAGGTGTTTACTGTGCCCACCTAATATGTTAACAGAGCAATACAAAAAGTTTTGGTAAATTGGAGTAAATTTTGAGTAATTATCCTAAATCCTAGGTGTGTGTAAGCTGTAAGTGGAACCCTAGATTTCTGCGGAATTTTTCTCACTAACTTTGTTAAGGGTCTCTTTTAATAAAGAGGAAAGCAAATTATCCAGGTCAGTAAGAGGAACGGTGCAAGCTTACAAGTGAAAAGGGTCAAAGCTGAAAACTGAAACTTGAAACAACCAGAATGTCTTTTCCATTTAGAATATTATCCGTTAGAGAAATGATGTGGAATTCAAATGAAAGCAGGATTTTAGTGCTCGCATCTGTCACCTCTAGACACCTAGAAATCACAGCAAGGAAATTCTTTCAAAAGAGTGAGGGTTTTGCACTTTCCTAGGGATCTGAAGAATAAAATTACATTCTGTATTCCTTTCCCAAAGATTTCTAGTTGTTACTTTCTTGGCATCTGTTTACTGCTGACCACTGGACCATTATAAGTTTGATAGCTACTAAAACAAGAATCCTAATCAGATTTAACAAACCTTCTCTGAAATGATTTATCTTGTCATAGCTATAGAGCAGACTAAATTGAAAAGCAAAATTAATCTGCTTCTATAAAGGTGAACTCTAGCCTATCATGTAGTCTGTGACAGTAATTAATTCTGCTTTAGCTTTCTTTCTGTGCTCAGCCCAAGAAACTAGTAATAATTTAGGTATGTGAATGTGTTGAGTTTCATTCATTTCAACCACACAGGATGAGGAGAGATTGGCATGTTTACACACTATCAGCTTCTCCCAAGAAAATGAAGCTTCTGGTAGGCATTTCCTTTTTGCAATTCTCATTTCAGTTTCATGTAAAATTAGATACTTTTCTATTTCCTGATAGGAAAAGAAGAATTAATCAGGAACCTCTATTGTAGCTTATAAAAACATTGATAATAAATTGGTGATATTTTAGGACTAATATGTGAAAAAATTACTACATATTTGAGGCTGTTTTCCCCCATGTACTACTATTTTTGAAGAATGATAGGTAAAAACAATAATTTTAGCTGTTCATCAGCACTCAGTTATGTTATACTGATCCTGAAACCCAGCTCTTAATATCAAAAATTAGGGAGAGGGACTCCTTTCCTGCTTGACAGGTCAAGTTGATTGTGATTTTCCTTTTTGCTGAAGCAACAATATATCAAGTATTAGCTTGAAAAAAAGAGAGGATGGTATGAAGAATTTAGAGAAAGTAAAATTAAAAATTCATTAAGATTTGAGGTGAGGCAAAGGTGAAGAGGAATGCTTCCAGAATAACTGCCCTGCTTCTGTTTAGACACTGGACAGCTAAAGGCACCTTTTGTAAGGATAGGAAGTACAGTAAGAAGTAGAAATTAGACAAGAAAACAAATGGTCCAGCTTTGGATATATTGTTTACAAAGCGTGTGTGGAAGAGGCAGTCTGTTATGCAGGTGGGTGTCTGAGAGAGGTCTGGCTTACAAAATAGATTTAGGAAACCTCAACACCCAAAAGGTCATGAATCCACAGGATTGAGTGGGAACAGTATGGCAGAATAGCCCTGGTTTATAAATCAGTACTTATTATCTCAATGAAAAATATATACATTTTTTAAATTTTGAGGCCAATGAACCAATCCATTTTCGAACCCAAAAGCGGGTTTTATAGAATGTCCATATATTCTTCTTACTATCTTTCTTGTTCATCAATTATGAACAACATGAATTTATTAAATTCTTAAAGAGAGAAGGAGGCCAACAGGCATAACTTGGGAAAATATGTGCCTTCTTCCTGAATCAAATTTGAAAGAAAATGCCTAGTGTAAAACACAACTTTCTCTAGCTAAGTATGTAAATTCTCATTTATGAACATGTTTACCATTCGTCTGTTTTCATGTCAATGAAAGAAGAATCAAAAACTCAATGAGATTTTATTTTAAGGCATATATATTTAACTGTTAGCATTATCCTACTATCTATGAGACATGTAAGCAGCACTGTTATTAAGGAATAATAAGTTAGCTTATCAATCCTGGCACTAAATTTTTAAATTCTAGCTGAAGAATAGACTAAAGTCATGGTTTAACCATAAAATACATAAAGAATAGGAAAAAAGATAATCTGGAGTAGAGATATTTTCTGAAAGCTCAGTCTGTTTCTTAAAAGGAAGTGTGTGGAAAAATATCTAGAACCTCTATAATTTTTCTTGAGGAGAGTAAAAATAATATTCCACAACCATTTCTGACATCTTTCATTAAATATTTGAAAATATATAATAGAAATAAATTCTTGGCCAGATGAATAATAAAAGTATGATATTTATATGGAAACAAAAGTCAGTCTTCCAGGAATACAACAAATCTGAGAACAAAATGAAAATTTGGGTGCATTGTCACTGCTTCCATAGAGTATAGATTTTTTTGAAAACAATAAAGAGTAAAATAACCATGTTCTATTTTATTGTCATATTTTATCCTTTTGGAATCTATCTAAACTCTTTCTACCTGTAGGGTTTTAGCTCTCACTTGGGAGACTCCTGTTGCAAGTTTCTTTCTGAGCCATATAATTTCTAATAATATTGTTGAACCTTGTTCACCCATTTGGAAGTAGAGAATAAAAGAAAATGAAATTGCATTTTTTTCCAAGATATTGTAATAGATTATTCCATGGGTTTCCTGCTGCACTATCACCTCAGTCCCCTCGTCTGCAACAACTTTCACATACTGGTGGACACTTCCAGTTCTAGTTCCTTTATTCAGATCCAGGAGCATTTCATTTCTCCATGTCTGGTTTATAATATTTTGGAATATAAATTTTTTGAAATTTACAACAAAAGTTTTCTCACTTTTTTCCCCTAAATTCTGCCTTAATCTTCTTGTCGGTGAACATGAATTCATAAAATACTTCAAACAGTTCATTCTTGATAAAAGTTAAAGAGATCATGGCAAGGTTATTATGGAAAATAGAATGCAATCTATTGTTTAACACATGTAAGGGAGAATACATAAACCCAAGCGTTTGCAATATTTCATTTAACTTGATAAAATAAAGTCCAAAGCTTTACACTGACTAGCTATGACTGAGTGCATCCTTCATTGTACAGATAATTACATGAATTACTAACCTTCAAAGAAGACAAGTTAGAATAAACTTTGTCACTGATGGGCCAAATAAAAAGTTAAAAGAGATTAATTGTATGGTTTGTTAGAGAATGTGACATTTAAGTATAAATTGAATAATGAATGGCAGGATCATTAAAGGTCACATGTGCCCTTACTTAGATGTTTAGCCTGAAAAAATGTTAAAAACACCAAAAAAAAAAAAAAAGTGTTTTTAATTGGGAAGTCAGAAAGACGAAATGTACTCAAATGAGTGCTGATGAAAGAAATTAGAGTTGAATGCCAAGAACCCAGGAGGATGGACACACAGGCTCATCTTAAATGAAAGGCTCTCTGGTCAGCTGATACCGTTTGCTCTTATATCTGTACACCACTGGCCACCACTAGGTCACAAATTTTTGCTTGATCTTACTGAAAACACATACTCTTCTTCAGCCAGCTGGTGGAGCAGAGCTCCAACTAAGTAATATTCTCTCAAGCGTTTTGATGTGAATAATATGAGTTACATTTTCTTTCTTTCTTTTTTTTCTTTTGGATATGTTCTCATTCAATTTTAGAGCAAAAAGGGACTTTAAAAACCATCTAGTTCAGAGACAATAAATAGCATACATAGTATCATTCCCTTCTTTTTGTCCTCTCATGGGAGAGGTCACTGCTTCCTGCAAATGTTCTTTCCCATGAAACAGAATCCAATTCACAATTTGCCGCAGAGCACTTAAGGGCAGCCACTTCCAATCAATTGGTACTCCAGGTAAAAACCACCTGCTGTACCTGATCTAGTCCAAATTTCCATTTTACAGTTAAAGGAACAGAGATCCAGAACTCTTTTTGCAGCTGGGTTGGAGAGTCAATCTATAATTTTGAAAGCAAATTGCTCTAAACAGGAAGCAAAACTTTAATCTCCTTTGCTCAAATTCCTGAATGAAAACGTATATGTAGAATTGTTTGATACAGAGTTGGCAATTTGAAAGACTCCTTTTATCATTTCATTGTACACAATAGAGCATTTAGGAGGTTGCAACTGAAACCGATTCTTCTCATGTGGGCAAAATAAAGTTTTCCTAAATACTGGGCAACATGCTGCTTGTCTTGCAAATCAAAAGAACAGTAAAAATGGCAGAGGCAAAAATGTTCCACCTTCAAATTACCTTGTTTGTCCATGAAATAATATCAAAGTAGGGTACCATGGTTTATAAAGTGCTCTGAGGGAAAATGCGCCACCCCACCCCCCACCAAGGGTAATCACATTCCTATATCATTTTGGTCTCATTTAACTTAGAGAGACTTGTAGTTTTCTTTCTCCGAGGCTTATGATGGAAAATAACGTAATCATGAGAATTTAAGAATAACACAGTGTAGAACCATCACCCCTAAGCCCTTAACAGGTGATATTCTGCAGAGAGCAGTCCTGGATGCATTTTACATCTCTACATGTGATTGATTATGAGCTGGAGAGAGTAGTCATTAAATCTGCCAAGTACATCACATCATCAGGATGGGTGAGCACCTTGAAAGACAGGATTAGAATTAAAAATGACCTTGACAGTTTGAAAAATGATTACAAGCAAATGAAATTGAGTTCCCTAAAATCAACGGTGCAGCAACATACTTATAACACCCCAGACTGCACAAATCAAGTTTGAAGCGGATAGTTGAGCAGATGGCAGTTGTTGCCTAGTGAGTTGTAAACTGTACTTTGGTCGACTTTGTTCTGCTGACCAAAAAGCACAATGTACAAATATTTGATGAAGTATAATATATAGTTTTATTCATGAACTAATGTAGGTTAATCATTAAGCAGAGAGTGAAGAAGAACTAAAGAACCTCTTGATGAAAGTGAAAGAGGAGAGTGAAAAAGCTAGTTTAAAACTCAACATTCAAAAAATGAAGATCATGGCATTTGGTCCCATCACTTTATGGCAAATAAATAGGGAAAAAGTGGAGATAGTGACAGATTTTATCTTCTTGGGCTCCAAAATCACTGTGGACAGTGACTGTAGCCATTAAATTAAAAGATGCTTGCTCCTTGGAAGGAAACCTATGACAAACCTAGACAGCATATTAAAAAGCAGAAACATCACTTTGCCAACAAGGGTCCATATAGTCAAAGTAGTCATGTACAGATGTGAGAGTTGGACCATAAAGAGAGCTGAGCACTGCAGAACTGATGCTTTTGAACTGTGGTGTTGGAGAAGACTCTTGAGAGTCCCTTGGACTGCAAGCTCAAATCAGTCAATCCTAAAGGAAATCAGTCCTGAATATTCATTGGAAGGATTGATGCTGAAGCTGAAACTCCAATACTTTGACCACATGATGCAAAGAGCTGACTCATTTGAAAAGACTCTGATGCTGGGAAAGATTTAAGACTGGAGGAGAAGGGGACGACAAAGGATGAGATGGTTGGATGGCATCACTGACTCGATGGACATGAGTTTGAAAAACCTCCAGGAGTTGGTGAGGGACAGAGAAGCCTGGCGTGCTGCAGTCCATGGGATCACAAAGAGTCAGACATGACTGAGCAACTGAAATGAACTGAACTGAACTGACGGTTTTTCCAGTAATCATGTACGGATGTGAGTGTTGGAGCATAAAGAAGACTGAGTGCTGAAGAACTGATGTTTTTGAATTGCGGTGCTGGAGAAAACTCTTAAGAGTCCCTTGACTGCAGGGAGATAAAATCAGTCAATCCTAAAGGAAATTAACCCTGAATATTCATTGGAAGGACTGATGCTAAAGCTCTAACACTTTGGCCACCTGATGCAAAGAACCAACTCATTAGAAAAGACCCTGCTGCTGGGTAAGATTGAGGGTAGGAGGAAAAGCGGGTGACAGAGGATGAGATCATTGGATGACATCAGTGACTCAATGGACATGAGTTTGAGCAAACTCCAGGATAGTGAAAGAGAAGCCTGGGGCTCTGTAGTCCATGGGGTGCAAATAGTCAAACATGGCTTAGCAACTGAACAACAACATTCCCAATGTAACTTATGAAGTATATAAACCCTAGAAACCCTGGAAAAGAATCAGAGACCTAGGATGAAAATAATTGCAAGGAAAATAGAAAAAGTAAGGAAATGTTAACAAAAAGAATTTGGAAATATGAGTGCAAGCTGTCCAAAGATATGTAAGAAAATATGTTAAATAAGATCATAAAGGATTTAGGCCATACACAAAAAGGTCTTGCATGTTATAAACTCTGACTTGATTTTGAAATGTTCTTTCCTAGAGATGATGTCAATCCAGACTATTAATTTACAGCTTTACCTGAATTCAACAGTGCAAAAAAAACTAGGATTCTGTGATCTCGTAAGGGTGTAATATTCACGTGGATTTTTAATTTCTCTCTCTTAAGAAATGCTAATTTGTAAGAAATAGTTTGAGTTGCATAACTTTCATAATAAGTGATTACAGAATTATTACTGCAGCTATTGGAAAATTATAAAATTCTTTCACAACTTTTATAAAATCTTCACTCTTATTCAATGTAGAACATCACAAAGAATATGTGACATTCTTTAGCAATGCTGATACCCCATCATATCTCTGGTATCTATTGTAAGAAAAACTGGTGTAGACTCTTCTATATTATCTGCAAAACTTTAAAGCTAGAAAAGACTTTTAACCTAACCCCATCAATCACTTCCCTTGGCAAATATAGTATAGCAGCACTTTGAATAATTTTAAATACATGAAGTGATAGTCACTTCTCTTCTCTGTGCAGTGACATTTTTTTAATTGGCCAAATAACTCAGTAAAGGGAAGTTTACATTTGTTTAAATGTAAATAAAATATATAGCTGTATTTTTTAAATATAATTATTTTTAAATACTGCATTTCCTAAATATCTGCTGCTGATATTTAGTTGCTAAGTCTTGTCTGACACTCTGTGACCCCACGTACTGTAGATTGGCAGGTCCTGTGTGCAGTTTCCCAGGCAAGAATACTGAAGTGGGTTGCCGTTTCCTTCTCCAGGGGGATCTTCCCAACCCAGGGATGGAACCTGAGCCTCCTGCTTGGCAGGTGGATTCTTTACTACTGAGCCACCTGGGAAGCCCTCTAAAATACCTGTAGGGATTTTTTTTTCCCACATATATACTGGATTCTAGCAGTTCAAAAGACTATTTATGTATTTGAATATCTGTAGATTGTATTTGCATTTAACATCCTTCAGATGATTCTTTGTATAATTATAGGGATTTTCCTCACTGTGTTCTTAACTTGCTGTAAAATGTCACTTTTTTGCAAGATTTCATCTCTTTTGTTGCATCCTTAGCTTATAAACAAAGAAAAACTCTATGGTAATTTCCACATTAACTTCATAGGTGTTCTAAAGGAATTACCCAAATTCCTGTTTCACGCACAGCTGGATTCTGAATAATTTAACTTGTGTGTGCAATGTTGGTTTCAGTAGCTTCCTTACCATGGGAGAAATGCTCATATCTGCAGCACTGACATGAGAGTAAGAAGAAAGAAGGGGTTAAGAGAACAATGGATACTGGTACAGGGTGGACAAACAGGTGGGGGACTGCTTGGAAACACTAGGATTTAGGGGTCAAAGTGTTCTCTAGGAAATAGTACTCGAAAAGAATTCTAACGTAGATTTCATCACAATTTACATATCCGATTCAAGGAATATCTGACAGTATCCTATTTCCAATAATACGAAAAAATAGATTTCCTAAAATGTTAATTTGATTGGGCTACATTCCCATTCCCTTGCCCTCATCTCATAGTCCACCCTCAGTAAGAAACCTTGCTCAGGTTGAGAAGGAATGGGATATGAGACAGAGAGATTGACAAAGATTAAACATGTCTGAAACAACTGCACAAAGCCTGTAGTTCCAAGAAGACTGTTCACTGGTTATTAGGTAACATATCTGTGAGTTAAACTACATTCTTCTTCTGAAAGACAGTGATAGGACTGTGCCCACTCCCACCTCCAATTCTCAAGGCCTTCACAGATTACAAGTCCAATTTGGGATACAATAAAGTAGATAAATGCTGTGCAACCAGAAAAACTGCAGCCAAGGAGAGAAAACCAGGCTCCAAAAGGTCATGGAAGACAGGAATTCCTGCTCAGTGTGATCCTGCTAAGGCCATAGTCCTTTCCTCATTCTTCATATGTAGGGTTAGCCAAGCAAGTGCAAGACAGGAAAATTAACACTAGACAGAAACACAATAATTGAATGAAAGTGCACAATCTCTGAGCTTGTCCATGGGTATATTGAGGTATATTGAGTCAATAAACATATACATTGGTATGTACTGAACATAATTTGGTTCAACTATCTCTCCTTAATTATGAGGTTGAATCTTTGAGGAACAAACAAACAAAAAAACGAAAGCAGGTTTATTTTCATTTAGGAATGAGAACTCTGCAAACTGAAAAACATCAAATAGGAATATGTTGTGATTATTGTTGTGATTAGTTATCAAGACTGAAGATTTGGCCAGAAATCAGGAAAAAAGAGGTGGAAAATCATATTATCACAGATGAGAAGTGACAATTATACTTGCCCAACCCACTCAAACTTAAATAACAGTATTAAAGATGATATTTCAGAATTACATAGGATGCCTTTTCTGGAAACAAAAATTGCTACCAGTGGTAAATTGGGCCACATTTTTTCTAAGTTTTCAGGTTTTACTAGGCTAAACTAAGGTTGACTACATTACTGTGGGTATTTAGAAATGTTTAACATCCCTATTCTCTCCGCCATACAGAATACCTGTCAATTCTGTCTGCCTACATTATTATCTCCATTATACTGAGAAGAAAAGCAAAGCTATTTGGTTATAGCAAAGCAAGTTTTTAAATATAATTCCCATTACTTATGCAAAGGGTCAGAAAATCAAGGTCCTTGGGCCAAATTCCATCTGCAGCCTATTGTTGTATACGGCCCTCGAAATATGAATGATTTTTACATTTTCAAGTAATTATTTTTTTAAAACATTATACAGTGACAGATTTTATGTCACCCATAAAAACTAAAATATTTGCTCTGCAGCCTTTTACAGGGCTATTAATAATATAGTGCCTTTAAAATTAACTTAAGTGGTTGATTATTAGTAAATTCAATGATGTGAATAAAAATGGAATGTTTAAACCTAGAAAATAGAAATGGAATACAGATACTCATTTAATGTACAAAATGCTATATAATATGCTTCTGATGTAGAATTCACTGATGTAACGTCAAAAACACATCAGTATTTTGATATCCAGAAGAAATAAACTTTTCTGTTTGTAAACTTGGCTGGCTCAACAAAAGAAAAAAATTTATAAGGCAAACCTTTGCCAATAAAGTCAAGAAATAGAAGCCACAAAATAAAATGTATGTATGTGTGTAAATAAATATGATTGGAGAAGGAAATGGCAACCCACTCCAGTGTTCTTGCCTGGAGAATCCCAGGGACGGGGGAGCCTGGTGGGCTGCCGTCTATGGGGTCGCACAGAGTCAGACACGACTGAAGCGACTTAGCAGCAGCAGCAAATATATGTGAACATCATCACAATTACAGATATACAAATAAAGTAATATTAAATTGTCCAATAAGTAAATAAAGGTCACTGCAGGGAAAGATTGTAAGCATTAGCTGCAGTCAGTTTTTGCAGCTTTCATCTGCAAAAATTCGTCTATTGAGCCAGATCAGCTAAGTCTTGATACTTTTTCTTGCTGTTAAATATCTAAGCTTGCCCCTTGTCCCTAGCTAAAAGTCCATTTTTTTCTAAAACACACTAGATTTTTGTGGATAGATCAGTCACAGAGAAAACCTGATAAAATGAGAATGCTATTTTTCCGTTTTCCCCCATACATGCCAGGGGACTATATTTACTAGGCTGGACTCTCCAGTACTTAATGATGTCCCCCCTGCCTCTGATGGCTTTCACCTTTTTCCTTGCCAATATACTTACAAACGCATCAGCCTCCTTGCCTTAATATAACTCTGGTGCTGATTGCAGATTGTGGGTGAAACCTTTGTCTATCAGGAGACTAGGAATAGATCAGGAAACTCAGCACAACTCTGAATTAAGTAACCTTTCAGCTGCGAGAGACTTGAATCACCCCACCAACTTCGCACACTATTCTTAACTCTTTCTTTGTCAGTATTTTTGTTAAAGGGAAAAAGATTAGGATGCCTCCTCCCTTTCTCTGTCTCTGTCTCTCTGTCAATCTAGTAGAAAGAAAAATTGAACATGGACTAAAATCCATAGATTCTGCATGAGATGTTCCCTTTTACCTCAACATTCACAAATCTTCAACGAGTTTCTCAGAAAGTGTATAACTGTTGTATGTAACCAGCTGCTTTAGAACAATGAAACAAGGAGTGTAATCTGTGAAAGGAAGAGAAAGGAGTGCTAACAGGAATAACAGGTGTGTTGATTCTTATTTGAGGAAAAAGAAATTGTTAACAGTGAGGGTTTAGATTTCAAAAATGAAAATAAAAATTCTCTACTTCTGATAAGAAAAAAAAGTCCCAACCATAATTTAAGTTTTAAATATGGAAAAATAGTCTGTAGACTTTATGTAGCAAATACCTACAGTTACCCATTTTTGACATAGACAAACTATGAGACCTAAGTCCCTTGATGACATATTGAGAGTTAGTTGTCTAACCAATTATGAGAGCTAACCTATGACTTATTTAATTGGTTAGCTCTTCACAACTGTGAAGACTGACTATTTCTTTTCATGCCATATGTGGTTTCTATCTTGCTTTTTATATCTTCCACAAAATATCTGTGGTTATTTAATTCTGGAGAAAAATCACTTTTGTAAAGGTGGGATTCTGAAATAAGCAGGCTGACTAGAGGTTATATATGTTTTAAAATAAATAATTATTGAGCTCTTGTTATATGCTTATAGTATGCTGGACACAGATATATAGACTGCAGAGACAAGTGAAAGAGGATCCTTGCCCTGGGGTAAATACATTCTAGTGTAAGATACAGACCATAAATAATACTAAAAGAAATGCATAATTTCAGATAATGTGACATGGATAATAAATTGAATGATGTACAAAAAAAATAACTGTTGGGGGAGGTGCTTTGGTTGTTCAAGGAAGATTGTCCTGAGAAGGTGAAAGTCTTAACAGAGTGTTGAAGGTAGAGATGGAACCAGCTATTGAAGAGCTGAGGAAATGCATTTGAAGGAGAGGGACCAGCAAATATCCATTGGTGGAAATTGAGGTTGGACCTGCTCCAGGAACAGAAAATTGATTGTCGTTGAAATAGTGAGTAGGGATGAGCATAATTAAGATGAGGACAGATGGTAGACAAGGGTCAGATCATGGTCCTTTGGGGCTGGGATTAGGAGTTTGAATTTGATTCTTGGTTTATTGGGAAACCATTACAGTGCTTTAAAGACATACTTTGACTTAAATATTTTAAAAATTATTCTGGAAAATGTTTGAGAAAAGTAGGTCAGATGAAGGAAGAGTAGAAGTGAGGCTATACAGTCATCCAGGCTACATAGGTAGTCGCTAAAGTAATGATAGTTGAAATGGAGATTGATAAGTGGATTTAGCATGTATTTTGAAAATATAACCTAAAGACTTGCAGCTGATAGATTGAACAGAGACCTTTGTGCTGGTAATTTGGATGACAGGAAAAGAATGGACTCCAGTGTTTGCCATGAGCATGAGGAAGGCTAGACAACATAGCCTTTCACTTGTGTCCCTTTGCTATTTTCCTGGACCTAAGTCCCCTTCTTTGTCATCTTCCAATCCACTTCCAATTAGGCATTGATTCATTTAGACCCACATAACCCTAGTCTCTTTCCTATGTTAGAGCTAATGTAAATCTCAAAGTCTTCTTCTGACTTTGTTTCCCATTGCAGTTTTTACAATATTTGCACTCTTTCCTCTCTCCAGCTGTTGCATTTACCAGAATTTCAGGAGCTGCAGCTCTCCTCCCGCTCAAATGCACTAGAATAAATGCCTAGCACAAGATGTCTTCTTTCCTGCCACGCTGTAGTTGGGAACTTGCAAAGTTGCTTTGATTTACTGGGACAAACTATCTTCAAGTGTACTTCTACATCTATAAGATACACTAAAAGTCCATTTTCTCCAGTAGCATGTGTTCTATACTTGAATGTCTTCTTTCCCTCCTATACTCTCAGATTCCATCCAGAGCTACATATTTAGTGCCCATCTCAGATTTTATCATTTAACTAACATCTTTTTCACTGAATAGCTAATCTAGCTTTCCATATTACATGTGTGTTTTTCTTTTTTATTTTGCATTTTTTCCTTCATTCATTCCTCAATGCATCAGTTCTTATCTGCATATACAAATACTTTAACAACAACATACTGCATGTTTAATGGATTATGAGTGTCCATGAATATACCACAGTAAATAATAGAGCTAATAGCAGTAATGGCAATTTATAAATCATCTTTATAGTTATCTTTTCTATCAAAATCCATCCAAGTATGAAATCTGAAAATAATGTCTTCTCATGTTAAATCCATGTTTGACTTTTTCAATTGAAGGATAATTGCTTTACTGGTCAGAATTGCCATCATTAAAAACAACCTACAAACAATAAATGCTGGAGAGGATGTGTAGAAAAGGTAACTCGCTTGTACTGTTGGTGGGAATGTAAATTGGTACAGCCACTATGGAGAAAATATATGAAGATTCCTTTACAAAACTAGGAATAGAACTATCAAATCCATGGTTTTGAAACTTACTTTATCATTGGAATTGTTTCTCAGACAGAATCTCATGTGGGACCCCAACTCCCAATATGAGAAGTAAACAAGAGGAGAGCTGCTCTGATGGAAGAGGAAGATGAGCCATGCTTTCAGCCTCCTCTGGGTGCCCTGTGATTATGCTTGAGACATTTATACATTGGAAAATTCACACTCAACAAAATGCAGTTTGATACCTCAGTGCTAAAAAAAACTTACCCTAGATCTATTTCTTTAAAATGTCAGATTTGGAAACTTCCCCACATGTTATACTTGTGTGACTAAAATTCACTAATCCTGATGATGCATATCACACACACACACACACACACACTCCTCTGAATCCTAAGATCATGCTGCTAATACTAAGAAGACAATTACATTCTTCAGTAAACATCTAAAAGACCCACCTTCTTCAGAAGTGGAGTTTTGTTCTATAAATAGTGAGGCCTTCTGAACCATCCCCACGGTTCTCCTGATTCACGTAGTGTATGGTCTCCATTGAGGGTTGTTTAGCCTAGAAAGTTCTAGGGCACCATGGCACCTTTGCCACTCCCCACCTAGAATGCTTCTTGCAGTTATGTCTACATCAGCCCGGTGAGGTAAACAGGAATGAACTCTTTAGTACAGGGTCAAATGTGAAGAACTTAAGATCACATTTATGAAGAAAGATTAACTGTCCATATTCTCTACTCATGAAAATGTGACTGGGGTGAGGCAGGGTGTCAAGAAAACCACATGACGTATCATCTGGTTAGGGAAGCTTTACTTCTTGACTTTATCAGTGCAGGTTTGGGATTATACCTGCCACTGATTACGTGGAGGGACAGGCAAGAGGATAAACAGGTTAACTGACAATTCATCATCATTCTTGGATAACTGAATCTAGAATGTTCCAAATAAATAATGAATTAAGACAATCAACTTTGACTTCAACAAGAAGTTCATAATTTTATTACATATATCTCAATTTGACAGACACCTAACTTTTGTATTTGGGGAGGTGTATGGAAAATACCATAGAAATAGTAACATACAAAAAAAAAAGAAAAAAAACAAAAAAGAAAAAAAAAGAAATAGTAACATACTAATCATAGTAGCATATTAATTATTCAGTTAATGAATAGTAACAAGTTCATAAATATTTAGATTGCCTTTACATTATATGTGATAATGAAACTACCAGGATCTATATCAAACAAGTACCTTACTGGGTAAAGTTATCAAGAAAATATATTATCTTTGGTTTCAGGAAAATGACTACATTTAGATTTGTGCTATTTCTCAATTATTTCCTAACTTTTCCTCCAAGTATCATAATTGGGTAATATTCAGAAGTGAGAAGGTGAGGAATTGAGTTGCCATTAACCGATGCTTCTTTTCATGTGATACCTATGTGACTGTATTTTCCTTGTCTATGTTCCATGGCCTTTTAATAGCTCATTCAGAGCAAGAGCAGTAGGAGGAAGAAGGGATGGTTGACCAATGGCATCTTTGTTGCTGTCCCATAGTATGACTGGTTTCCTTGTCTTGGCAGCAATTACAGATGTAAAGATGCTTCCAAGAAAATGTTCTTTTTGGTTTATTCAGCAGAACTTCTGTGTATCTCTGCTGTGCTGCCCTGTGTTGTTATGTACACTGACCCCGCAAGTGTTCTTAGGGGATAAAAAAACAAAGACATGGCTAAATAAATTTGGCATCTTATGGATACAAAGACAAGGCAAATGAAAGGTAATATATATTGTGGAAAGAAGCAAGTGTTTGAACAGTCCAAAGTTATTACCAGTCACTACAGTGCAAAAAGAGAGATATGTTTTTTTGCTATTTTATCAACACACATGCTAATGTCTTCTCCGAACAAATTTAGAAAGAGGAAACTATATAAACCAAAATAGAACACAGACTGTCTGTGTTCAGTATATAGATGACACAGCATATATGTGTATAACTAAAAATAAAAGTTTCTGCTGGTTCTGCTACTTTATATTTTTTTTTAAAAAATCTAAATGCTATAAAGACAAAGGCTCCACAATAAAATTGATTCTGGATTTATTCTGTCACCAGAAGCTTGTGATAGATGAGAGAAGTTATTGTGAGTGCATGTCATACAGAATGCAGGAGGTAAACACACATTTTAAACAAAAACATATTACAGTGTATTCTGAAAGTTTTTCTTGGGTGTAAAATCTCAATGACAATTTCCCAGAAAAAAGTCTGGACTTATATCTTCCAACTGAAAACCAAATGTAGTCGAAATGTTTGATGAAGCTTATACAAGTTTTCCTAATGGTACTGGCAGATCACTCATAAATATGAAGTAAATAGCATAATAAAGAAGCAGAAAATTAAATATATAAATTACAAGCAAAAAAATTACAACCACACCATGACAGGATTCATGTACATGAATTCATTTAACACCAACCAAAAGCTTTGCTTACAAGTAACATTTAAGCAGTAGAATTTGAGATGAAAGGACATAAACTTATTCTTTTCATGGGGAAGAAAAATGTATGTTTAATGTATAAATCAAGTTTTAAATTGGGCATGCAGTCTTGACTAAATTTCCTCATCATAATGATGGGAATAGATTCAAATAGGTATAGTATAGATGACTTGGCAAGTAAAGTTGATACAAATGTTTCTTATTTTCATCTTAAAATTTTAATGGGATTTTTATGACATGGTGAAAATTATTTGTACTAAGAAATCCATATCATTCTATTTCTAATTTCTAATTAATTTGCAACTCATATTGATTTCAAAGCCCAACTTTCTATCTTTAGGAGGGAAATGAAAACAGGGAAGATATCATTATCAATATACCTGTTATTTGCTTCATCAATTATTTAGACATTTCAAACCATATCTAATGTAGTAACATAAAAAAAAATCATTTATTTGCTCATAATTCTTCAATTTGAGCTTAGCTCATGTGGGCAGTTTTTTACCTGGACTTGTCTGGCGTTCCTCACAGGGTTGCAGTCATCAGATGGATTGACTGGTGATGGGATGCCTAACATGGCTTTAGGTCTGAGGCCTCTGCTGAGATGGCTAGAATGGCTGAGGGGGCGGGGTCTTTCTTTCTATCTGGTTCCTCTTCCATGCTTCTGCAAAGCCTGGTGCTCTCAGAGTTCCAAAAGGATAAAACAGAAGATATGGGGCCTTTTGACATTTCATCTCAAATTGCACAGAGTCACCTGCGGCACACTCTTGTTGATCAAAGCAAGTTGCAGGGCCAGCCCAGATTCAAGGGTTGGGGGGTGATGGGGTGAGATAAGAAAGAGACTCTACCCTTTGGTGAGCAGAGCATCACTTTGAAATAAGGACAGGAGGAATTTAGGGTCATATTTTATACTCTGTCACAATCATCAAATTTAAAAAAGGAATAGTACTTGGGTATATTGATAGTAACCCAAACCTGAATACATAGGAAGAAAATCTGGCAAGTTTGAATTTTTACTTAAATAAAAGATTTTTATTGTGCAAAAGTTTGTTTCATGTTCTGATAAACTTTTAAATATTGTGAAATTCTGGAAAAACCTTTCTATGGCTTTGTGAACTCAAACACTTGTTGCATTATATAATACATACAATTCCTTCTGTTTAAAGACATGTAGATAAGACTTGCCACATGATCAATTCCAACACAATTCTAACCTGCTTAATATTAATCTAACAGTGTTCCTGAAAATCCTTGCTCTAAGTTTGGATCAATAACATTTGACACCGAAAATTGTGCATTATTTAATCTTTTATCCAGTTCTTTTTTATGTAAAGGTTTATCCAGTTGTGTCCATTTACACTAGATAAAGACTACTATTCAGTCACATAGTAGAGAACATTTAGAAAATATTTAGAAATTATTCATTATAAAAAATTAATTTAAATTTGATTATCTCCCCAAATCTGAATTATTAGAATAAAAATCTCATTATGATTAGATATATCTAAAGTTGGGGAAAGTGGGTTTTTAGATGTTTTTAAAGGTTTTACATGCTTCATTTTGTTATATTTTATTAAACAGAGAAAATTACTCAACTGTTGCTATATGAGAAGAAATTTGCTACTCATGGGTCAGGAGTAAGACTGTGAGAAATGTAGTAAATAATAAACCAATCTTGATGAAAAGAGTTTTCAATCTACTGATGAGAAGATTTGAGCACAAAAATAGTACAAAGATGTTCAAAAAGTGGAAATCAAGAAATATAAAGTCTTTACAATTACACAGGATTTAAAGTTAAATGGGGAAACAGTGCCAGACTTTATTTTTTTGGACTCCAAAATTACTGCAGATGGTGACTGCAGCCATAAATTAAAAGATGCTTGTTCTTTGGGAAAAAAGCTATGACCAACCTAGACAGCACATTAAAAAGCAGAGACGTTACTTTGCCAACAAAACTCCATCTAGTCAAAGCTACGGTTTTTCCAGTAGTCACGTATGGATGTGAAAGTTGGACTATAAAGAAAGCTGAGCACCAAAGAATTGATGCTTTTGAACTGTGGTGTTGGAAAAGACTCTTGAGAGTCCCTTGGACTGCAAGGAGATCCAACCAGTCCATCCTAAAGGAAATCAGTCCTGAATATTCATTGGAAGAACTGATGCTGAAGCTGAAATTCCAGTACTTTGACCAGCTGAGGCAAAGGACTGACTCATTGGAAAAGACCCTAATGCTAGGAAAGATTGAAGGCAGGAGGAGAAGAGAACAATAGAGGATGAGATGGTTGGATGGCATCACCAACTTGATGGACATGAGTTTGAGTAAGCTCCGGGAGTTGGTGATGGACAGGGAAGCCTGGCGTGCTACAATCCATGGGGTCGCAAAGAGTCAGACATGACTGAGCAACTGAACTGAACTGAAAGTTATTTATTTATGTTTCCAAACTGGTCACTTTTAAATCCCCTGGTTGAGAAGAATGAGCTGAAAGGACAAGGAAAAACCCCACTCCCAGCAGTGAAATCAGTGACTGGAGCACTAAAGCATGGGCTAGCCTAGCCTTTCTGGTGCCCAGAAGTGTGGTGGCTGATAAATATTCTCTCAGATTCTCACATGTCTTTTTTACACAAAGGACTTTTGTTGGCATCCATAATCTCAGTAAATCCTACAGCATTCAGTGACACAGGTAGAACCCTTGTTTAACAGATGAAGCAACTGGAGATGAATTAGGGAAAGTAACTTGCCCAGAGCTAAATGAAAAATTAAAACAAGACAGAATTACTGCAAAACGTAGGCCATGTACTCATTTCATTGCTTTCATTTTTCTATATGGAGCAAATTAGCAGCATGATCAGTGGGTAAAAGCTTAATTTTTCAAAAACATCTATTAGTTCACAAGCACTGCAAACTGCAATGGCTCTGAAATAACACTATGTGACCATAAAATCGAGATTCCTCAGCTGTAATAGTTTCCCCATGAGGTAATGTGTGTAAAGACAAGAGAATGAGTTCTAGCATGTGGCAGTTTCTCAGACACCTCCAATCCCTTCCGTTTGTCTCTCAGTCACTCAGTTGTGTCTGACTCTGCGACCCCATGAATTGCAGCACACCAGGCTTCCCTGTCCATCACCAACTCCTGGAGCTTGCTCAAACTCATGTCCATTGTGTCAGTGATGCCATCCAGTCATCTCATCCTCTGTTGCCCCCTTCTCCTCCTCCTCTCCATCTTTTCCAGCATCAGAGTCTTTTCAAATGAGTCAGCTCTTTGCACCAGGTGGCCAAAGTATTGGAGCCTCAGCTTCAGCATCAGTCCTTCCAATGAACATTCAGGGTTAATTTCTCTTAGTATTCATTTCCTTTAGGATTAACTGGTTTTATCTCCTTGCAGTTCAAGGGACTCTCAAGAGTCTTCTCCAGCACCACAGTTTGAAAGCATCAATTCTTTGGCACGTGGCCTTCTTTATTGTCCAACTCTCACATCTATACATGACTACTGGAAAATCCACAGCTTTGACCGAAGTGATGTCTCTGCTTTGTAATATGCTGTCTAGGCTTGTCATTGCTTTTCTTCCAAGGAGAAAGTGTCTTTTAATTTCATGGCTGCAGTCACCGTCCACAGTGATTCTGGAGCCCAGGAAAACAGTCTGTCAGTTTTTCCATTGTTTCTCCATCTATTTGCATGAAATAATGGGAGTGGATGCCCTGATCTTAATTTTTTGAACGTTGAGTTTTAAGCCTACCATAGCTTTAGAATTAGGCCACATGACCAACTATCACCATTTTATAACAGGCTCCTTTTGGTTATTTCAAGAGCTGAACCACTTTTGGTGTATCTGAGATCCTCTTGTCTCTGAAATTTATTAGACATTGGTTCATTTCTCACACTAGGATCTAAGTCTGTTGGAAGTTCAAGGACAAGTTCTTGAGTGTAAGCAGATACTCTACAAAGATTATTTTGACCATGTTAACATTGCTACTATAAAAACAATGGAGATTGACTTAATACATGTATGATGTTCCCATCATATGAAAACCAAACAATTTCACATTGTGCTGTATGAAGGAAGGTTTTACAGAATATAAAGTAGATTGTCACATAGCTTAGTAGAGGACAATAGATAAATTTCTAAAATAGATAAATTTCTAAAAGGCAAAAAAAAAAAAAGGTAGTATAAATTCTTTTGATTCATTTGTTACCAAACTTGACCTGTCCAAACGAGGCCACTTCTAATTTTCATTCCTTTGTATCTTTTACTGTGAATATGTATGTAGTCATATATTATTATTATACAGAGATTCATATGCCTCATTATTGAGTACTGTCTCTTTGTAAAATCTGAAAGGCTGTTCTAAAATAGATCTTGCCAAGTGGTTTCAAAGGACGGGTTATGCACTCATATGGGTGTGATACTGCAAAGGAATCTGCATCAGCCTGACAGTATGCTATACTCTATTTTCAATGACAGCTTTATTGAGACATTAGTGTCCTATTCTCATTGCTGGTGTTTTTCAGCAAAGCAATACCAACGGTCATATTTAATTACTGATGCTCCTTTTCATTGTGTGGGTTTTTTTTTAATATTTATTTATTTGACTTCATCAGGTCTTAGTTGTGACATGAGGACTCTTTGCTGTGGGTGCAGGCTTCTCTCTAGTTGAGGTACTCAGGCTCAGTAGTTATTGAGGGCTTCATTGCCACACGGCATGTGAGATCTTAGTTCTTGGACCAGAGGTCAGACTTGCGTCCCCTGCATTGCAAGGCAGATTCTTAACTACTAGACCACTGGGAAGTCCCTTTGATGTTTCTTTGACTTATTTGTGTTAAACTTTAAAATGCATTTTGGTTGCAAATGTGGTAAGAGTTGTGGACATTTGAAATTTGTCCTGAATTTTATATCTTTATATGTTTCTGTAATGTTTTAATAAAAGTGTTTTAGGTCAGCACTGAAAGGTTCACTAGATTTTTTCTTTGCTTGTTTAAAAATAGGCATATTAATCATAGTTGAGAAACTTTGTTTAACATTATACTTATTAATTAGAACAAGGATAACAAGGTAGTAGTTTGGAGTGATTTTCTGCATTTTAAACCTTTATATACTGACGGAATTACTCTGGGGGAAGTGTAGCTATGGCCTAAAGTAATTACTCTGTGATGTTTTGCTATGTATCAGGGAAAACAATTTTTACTGCTTGTAACATGATCATGAAAGTATATCTACACTTTGTATACAATCTGTTTACTGTTGAAAAATCTCAGTCTCTCTACTATAGGATATCTATATCTTCTCTTTGCAACAAACAAATATCCAGCCTACCTTTGCTGCTAAACATCTGGTCACCTATCTGAAGCGTCTTTAGATTCTGGGAAATGGAAAGTTCTCTAAACATATAGTAACTAATTACAAACAATTTACAACTATTAGTCAATCAGTCTTGTTTAAATAGCTGGGATGCTTTAAAACTTCAAAAATAAAGCCAGTTGTTCTGTGATTACCCAGAGAGGTGGGATGGGGTGGGAAGGAGGTTCAAGAGAAAGGTGACATATATATGCCTATGGCTGATTCATGTTGATGTATGGCAGAAAACAACAGAACATTGTAGAGCAATTATCCTCCAATTAAAAATAAATAAATTTAAAAAATACAACCAGGAATGCAATTTTGAAGTTTAGTACTTACTGCAAAATTTGTCTTCATTGTCTATGCCAAAAATAGGTGATAAATATCTCACTCTTACTAAGCAACTAAAATGCTCCTCCCGTGGGAAGATTTATAAGCAAGCAATTATAGCAACCTCACATTGAGTTGTTGCCGGTTTTACTTTCTAGATACAGGTGTCACCTAATATCGAAGGCAATGATGGTAGAGCAATTTCACTTGGTCCCTTTGATCTGAGAAAGAAAATGAGATTTTGAGAGGCTTCTTAGATTGTGCATGATCACGCAGCTAATTAGTGTCAGAGTCAAGTCCCCTCGCTTTTGAGTCCAAACGTTTGAAGTTTTGTTACCATTTGAAATGCTCTGCTCTAAATCTAAGAAGGAAGTGGACTTATCTGCCCCAAAACTTAAAATCAATTGTCCCCAAGTGACAAAGCAGTAGTTGAGCCCAGGAACAAAGAGCCTGACTCAGCCAGACCCCCTTTCAGCAGGGCTGGCTTCGAAGCTGAGTCACTGAAGATTAGATTTCAGGGTAAAAGAACTGTGCATTCCTGGCCTTATGCTACGAGTGAAAGGACAGAAAACCTCAACCCAATCATTAAATAGAGGAGTTTTTCCAAGAAGGCTTGTCACCAATCCTAACATTTTATCCCTGCTGCTCCTCACTAAAGGGTAAGGATTATGCTAAAGTATCACCACACCATGTAAGAGGGTCCAGGGTAACGCTTCTCAGGTTTATCGTGTTAAATTTTAATAAAGGTTTCCAGAAGACCTTCTTCAGTCCTAAGAAAGAATGGCAAATTGTTTAGAGCAGCAAATCTCAGCCTAACATCCTCCCAAACCAACCACTTAGGCAGCCAGCCATGTGCGAGGCCAAACGGTGTCTTATGTCCTATCCCAGCTGAGATCTTCCTAACCTTTTAGAATCACCTTTCTCATAAATCTCAAATTGCATTGCAAAGGGCGGTATTGTGCAATCATGCTCATCCAGCCCTGTCTGAAAGGTCCTTCAGTTTATCCAGCCGTTTTGCTTTGCAAGTTGGCTTGGACATGGGTATCTCGCTGGTCCTTTAATCAGATGCTGCACTTATCATCTTCAAATGAGAAGCCTGTGGGGAATGAATAAGATTCCAACACCGCAGTCTATTCTTAAACAATGAGTATCTCACCTCGTCACTGCTTTTTTATTTCTCAAGTCAGGTGGGTCCCTTTGCCGTAAAAATGGTTTGAGCATCTTTCTGGGTTATTGCAGTTTTCTTAATTATAAATTAAACCAAATTCCAATTGGTTAAAATATATGACATTACATTGTGGTTTTACTCCTGGCATTCAGTGTCATATTTTTTCCCAATAGTTGTAAATGTTACTCAACAAAATCAATACTAATTTTCCATCAGTCTAGTGATCCAATAATACCATTAAGTAGAAAAAAGTTTGCATCTTGGGAAAAAAATCTGAATTTAAATATACTTAAAAAAAAAATAAAACTAAAATAGTCACAGCAAAACAAATGGTTATTTTCCACATCCCGAAGGACAAGCAGGGGATATGACCTGCAATGACTCTTCTTATAACAAAGTAGAGAGAATGTCACCTCCGAAAGAATGTGAACCAAATACCTTGGTAATGGATATTAAAAAACAATCATTTGGTTTTTGTTAAGCTTTTATAGAAGGGATTGTTGTATTAGCCATTTATATATTCCATGCAGTTCTGAAAATACCTATCCATTGCTGTTTAATATATTAAAGTCTCTTCTATTGCTTATGGATACAAAAGTGCAACTAGTAAAGTAAGCTCTGTAGCATACCATACTTGGATTGAAATTTGAAAAAAGAACAGGCTTTATAGTTTGAGTTTATTTGGTCTGTTGACTTGAATCTATCATACATAGGACACAACTGTATTATTTAAAGTCAAACTGGAAGTTCTGCTTTTAAAATTCAGGGATTTACCAAATTCACTTAACTGAAGCCTCCTATCATTACCCATCCTAATCACTCCACATTCTTCAAAACTTGAGAAAACCATGTTGTTGTATATCTTTTTTCTCTCTGAGCTTTAGTTATAGTAAACAGTAACAATGAACACTTCATGATTCTCATTGTATGTAGCTAACATAAGAAATTACATCCTTTTGAAAAATCTGTTATTTTTACTCTGTCCTTTCTCTGTAAGAATATCACACAGGCCTCTTGGCACTCTGAGACCATTTCTATATAGGAATCTTAAAGTCTTCTACATGCTTCTCAATATCCACAGGATACTCTGCTTCAGGCTATATTCTTTGCTTTCTGCCCCAAATCAAGGTCTCTTCTCATTCTCCCTGGGGCTATTCTGCTAAAAAATGTTCATCTCTGATGGTGGGATGGTTGGATCATTTCTTTATCAGGTACTCATTTTCTCACCCAAGTCACGCACTGATCTTCCAAGATACTGGGTATTCTGGGACCTCCTTTATACAGCAACACTTGAAAGCTCTTAGAATTAAAAATCAAATAAAGTTGAAGTAAGTTAAATTGACTTGAGTGCAATGGAATGGATTGGATTACAAGGGAAGGGACTGGAATGGGATTTTGTACTCTTATGATGCCAAGATTCACTTCTTAGGTTCATAGTTCCTTATTTACACCTATTTTAACTTTTAAAAAAATCACTATTATGAAATATATCTTCCTGAAGGATGTAAACCAGATCTTATTCATTCCTTATAGCCATTTGGTAACTGTTTGTTTGAAAACACAACTTATACCATTTCTAAGTGATGGATATGGGCAGTGTACCATAAATGATGTAAACACATTAGCACTGCCAGAGAACAGTTCAATTGCAACCTAGAAAGACCTTCCTGGCTTTGAGCTGTGGTGTCTATAACAAGCCAGGAAAGGTCACAGAGTTGCGGTATCTGAATACTTCTAGAGAACAGTCTAGAGTTCATGTAATTATAGTCAAGTCCACTTTGAATGAAAGAGAACTAACTGCATGAAGTGGCAGCAGCTCCTCATCAGGGTATTATCATTTTTTTTTTTCATCCAGAAAAAGCAAAGTTTACTTTTCCATAAATACTCATTTAAAAATTATTTCCAGAATATTTCACATGTGAAAAATCACTGTCTTTGTACACTTTTTCACAGTTCCAGTTGCTAACCTTTCTGGAGAAAAATTGTTTTCTATCAATGATTAAATATTCTATCCCCCATGTATCTGCTGTGGGTAAGGTTCCTCATGAAACGACCACCTCTACTGTCATATAGACTTTCAGGAAGGCTGTGCACTCTTCAGATACACACATCATGTGGGGCTTGAGCTTAGCAGGAGCAGTTTATCTGTTACCATCCCCGAACTTGCTCCCCAGCTCTTTCATTCCACCAAGGATGAGAAGCCTGACAAACTTCTCCGCAGGTATTGATAAGTCAAACATGAGGGAGCTTAAAGTGTCTCAAGATGCTCACTGGAACCAAATCTTCACATTGACATAGCAGAGGAACAGGAGAATATTCTCTCCTTGGGAATGTGATTGCACTTGTTCTTTCCATAAACTTCCATCAGCCAAGAAATACTGCATCTCTCTCTACAGGAAGTGAAGTTGAATAAAGTCACGCTTGAGCTGATGCTCTCTTTCCATTGCCCAGGAAGGGGTAAAGAGGAGCTCGAGCCTACAGAGGAGCCACACGACCAGTTATATATAATCCTGGTTCTTGGCGGGTAAGGAGCTTCCTACTCAGGAGCAGTGACATCCTCCTTTTGTCCCATTCCCCTCGGTCAGAACAGATGAGAAATGCTTCTGCTCTCTGCTCAAATAGTTTATGTCACTCTTAGGGATTCACACAGCCCCCATAAGCCTCATAAATGACCCCAGAAAAAAGTAAGTCTGACATATGTTTTTCTCAGTGCTGTGACTGGAATTTCACCAAAACATAGAATTATTTTATTACCGAATCAATCCAAGTGTAGGTATTTCAGTAGACAGGCATATATAATGTAAAATTGGTTACCTTGCTAGGTAAAAAGAATTTCATAAACCTGAATGCAAATTTAATTTTTGTTCTTAATAAAACCTAAAATATAATTTGGTAGGACTGTCTTCATAGGAACTCTATTTGTTTTCTCAAATGATAGCAAAGAATGCTTATTAAAAGAAGTAGGTCTCACCTCCATATCCAGGAATTACTTTTCTTTTTTACATATGTAAATGGACATATTCCAATCCTCAGTTCCTATACCATAACTGAGATGGCATGATCTCTCTGGGTGCCACCTTCAGAGGCAGTCTACAGAAAATCCCTGATGTGAGGAAAATACTACAGTTTCTTCTTTCAGAGTCATCTGAGCTTCAGCCTTTTCTTCCTGAGGTTCTGGGTGCAGTGCCCCACCTTGTCTGGCATACGTGGGCACTGAATTGACCTTCAGACACTGGCAAGAGTCCAGATGTGGGGATCAGAAGTCCTGGTTGAGTCCCTAACAGGTTTTTCATTTATTAGGCATGTCATTAACCTCTGTGAATTGGGAATGATAATACCTACTTTACAGGGCTATAATGAGGAATGACAATACATGTGTTGAACACGCTTGAAAGCATAAAGCACAAAATAAATATGAGTATTTAAACACCTTGTAATAATTTATATTGAACGCCTGACTCAATAGATACTGGTTTGCCAAATAAAGTTATTGTTCAGTAAATGCTACTTTCATCTTTGCTATTGTCTAATATAGTGTTGAAAGACCTGCTATTTTCCAGAAATCACACAGACACAATTGTCCAAACACGTACACACACACATACACACACACTAGATTTGCAAGGTCAGTATTTTCTCATGATATTCCATCATGACATTCATTACCTTTTATTTGTAATTGCTTATTTATTGCCTTCTTGGCTTCCCAGGTAGCTCATTGGGTAAAGAATCTGCCTGCATTACATGAGATGTAAGACTCAAGATGCAAGATTTAAACCCTCGGTTGGAGAGATCCCCTGGAGGAGGAAATAACAACCCACTCCAGTAATTTTGCCTGGAAAATTCCATGGACAGAGGGTCCTGGTGAGCCTGTCATGGAGTCGCAAAGAGTTGGACACGACTGAGCATGCATGCCTAACCACTTACTTGCCTTGAAGCTCAATGGGGACCAGGAGTATATTTATTTTGCTCATCTTTGTCAAGACCTGGCATTTTGAAGGCACTCACTGAATAAGTAAATCAATAAATGAATGACCACACATACACACACATACACACACACACACACACAGACACACACACACACAGACACAAACACATCACCCCAAAACCCTCTCCCACTTCTTTGATTCATGATATTCTTCTATCCAGAAACAAATTATTTCACTCCAAATTACAGATAATGAATATTCCCAGGGTAAGGCTGTTTAATAACCAAATTTCTTCTTACTGAAATATAAAAAATTAAAAAAAGATGCCTCAATGAGAATTAGTTCTGATAGGGAAAGATCATAAGGGGAAAAGGCCTAAAAGAGAGAAAAAATACAGTTTGATCCCTCGGCAAGAGTAAACACATGCTCACCTTCTTGACAATTTTGCTCAGATATACCCCATCTTTTTCAAAATGCCTCTGCCTTTTGTTCTGGTCAGTTCCCAATCTTGATTTCACTCAGTGCTTATAGAGGATCTGAGTCAGCACCAAATAAATCAGTGAAAATGACTGGGGAAGAGAATATCCAATGAGAGTCATGCTTTAGAGATGCTACAGAAACATTTTCTGTGGAAAATGTCCCAAGTCACTAGGGCACGTTTGACCTGTGTCTGTATTGCAGCATCGGGACTTATCTCAGTATTCCCTAGAATCAAAGGGCACAGCATCCTAGTGGAAGAATCACAGACTTTGGAATTAGGCATATTGGAATCATATCCCAGCTCAGCCACTTAGGAGCTCTGAAGGTGGACCAGAGCAGGTGACTGGTCCTTGTTATACTCTATTGGGCAGGTGACTTAACCTTGTTATACTCTATTGCTTCAATTATAAAATGAAAATAGCAATGCCTCCTTAGAAAGAACCTGACACTGGTAATATAAATATGTGAAGTGTTTTTTTTTTTTTTAATTCATTTAGTCAGGAACTTGCAGGAAATTTTAGAAAAGACAATCTTTTAAATAAAATCATACTACCATAGTAAGGATTAGGCAAGTCTACTCTACTCCAGGAAGAATAATTAAATAAGGTCCTTTATGTAAGAGTATTCTGCAGTTTATAAAATTCTCTCCCTAGAAACCTTTTTCATCTAAGTTCAATGAAATCTGTGAGGAAAAGAACAGGTTATATTCCCTCTATTTTACAGAAATAACTGAAATTAGGTTAAGTGCCTTGGCTAAAGTTTCAGGAAAACGTTTACAAATGGCCAAGCTGGGTCAAGAGTCCAAGGTCAAAGTTCAAGGCTTTTGACCTAAGGCCCACCAGTTTTGTTTTTGTTTTTTCCCCATAATAGGCCACCTTCCAGAGAAGTTTCCAGAGTAGCAAACTTTGAAATCTCTTTTGGTTTCTCAATATATGACCATTCTGCTTTCTTCCTTATCTGTGATGTTAAAGATATTGATATAATTTGATGTGGCATTAAGTGAGGGAGAGCGAGGGCAGAAATTGCAGGAAGAGATTACAGTTCTGGTAGAAAGAGACTTCTGTTCAGTTCTAATTCCAACCTTATTTTCTCTTTTTCACCTCTCATCTATTGTTTACAATAGATTTGGTCATTCTCATAGTCTCTGCTAGTCTCTCAACTTTTTTCTTTATACCCTTTTGCCAAAAGGGAAAGTGAAGTGTTTGTCACTCAGTCGTGTCAGACTCTTTGCAACACCACAGACTGTAGCCAACCAGATTCCTCTGTCCATGGGATTTTCCAGGCAAAATACTGGAGTGGGTTGCCATTTCCTCTTCCAGCAAATCTTCCTGACCCAAGGATCAAACCGGGATCTCCCGCAACGCAGGCAGATTATTTACTATCTGAGCCACCTGGGATACCCTCTTGCCAAAATGGGAGAAAAATACAAATATTTTGTGGCTATGATGGACTTTTGAGGGGAGGTGAAATGAGGCACGTTGTTGAGGAAAACAACAAACTTAAAAAATAGATGGCAAAAAGTTAAGTCCATATGCAAAAGAGTGGCTGATTTTAGTAACTGTCCCAGGTTTTCTTGTTTTCTGCTTTTTATGGAAGAGTTCAATAAGGAATGGGTTCCATTTCAAGTTCCCTAGCTTCCAAAATCTTCATATGTTACAGTTGAAAGACATTTCATCTTCTTCCCTCTATCCTCAAGCTCCTAATTTTACAGAATGAAAAAAAGAAAGCCAGAGAGGTTACCTAACGCAAGCAGAGATGCAGAGAAGTTAAAGGAGTGGCAATTTTTCTTGTCTTTTGCCTCAAGAACTCATTCTTACCCTCAAATATTGTTAGAGGAAAAAAGTTAGCAAACCAATGGTTAGTAAAGTCACAGGGAAAATTCCATAAGAAAATTTGAATTCGCATCAATTAAGAAGAAGAAGAAAAAAAAATAGTTACTTGGTGTGCAGCCATGATCTCTCTTTATGCAAAGAATGAATGTTGCTATTAGAAAAATGCACTTTTGCCAAATTCACAGCTCTTTCAAAACTGATGGGTTCAATTTTAAATCCAACCCAAATTATGTGGTTCTCAAAATTGTTTATGCATAGCAAAACCCCATTTCCTGTGAGTGAGTCAGCTGTCTGTAACATCATTCATAACGCTTCAAGCACTGCAAAAATAATTGTTTGACTTAAATTAATTTTACAGTTCTATGGCTAACTGAGAAAGTAAAATATCTTTGTGGGCTAGTTTTGGATTTTTTTTAACTAAAGTAGTGATTTGTGAAAGATTGCTTTTTTTTTTTAGTTATTTCTCCCATTTCAAATCACCTAAACATAATCTTCTTAGTTTCAAAGTAAATATTATACTCCTAGTGCAGTGCTCATCGCTCTGTTATATCTGAGTCTTTGCAACTCCATGGACTGTAGCCCACCAGGCTCCTCTGTCCATGGGATTTCCCAGGCAAGAATTCAGGAGTGGGTTGCTGTTTCCTCCTGCAGGGGATCTTCCCAACCCAAGGATCAAACCCACATCTCTTGTGTCTCTTGCATTGGCAGACAGATTCTTTACCACTGGACCTACTCCTGGTAAATTCACAAATAAATGCTATTGTTTAAAAAAAAAAGGCATAAGAAAATATTAGGAGAGGCCACTGGGATGTAGCCAGGCAGTGTAGTCACACGTAAAAGAATGGGGCAGATGATAGTGGCCAGGCCTGAAGCTCTTATTTATTCCCTGGGAGTGTCACCCTCTCCTGTATCACATGCTGCTTCTGGTGCTGGGAGAAGCACCATAATAGATGAAAACATGCAGGAAATATGGCTGGAAGAAGGATGGTTATCCTAGATGTCATTTGGCATGAGGGGATCTAACGAAAGTTAAGACAGTGACTGGACAGGCAGTAAAGCACAGTGTCGAGAACTCCAGGCAGGCAGGTGAGTAGTTAGTCTTAGGCAAATCTGTCTCTAAGCAGCAGAGCCCCAGAAAGGAGATAGAAGCAGAAATCCCCAGTGGGAGACTATCCTAGAAGAGTAGAGACCAAAGCAAAACAAAGGCTGGGATTCAGACATGAAAGCAGGAGGAGGATTAGTGTAGAAAGGGACACAGGGTTGGAGAATAAGGCAGAAGGCCAGTTACTCTACGTGGTCTCCAAGGTCAGGAGCAAACCAGGAGCAGATGTCATCTGATCCTGTGTCCCCGAATAGAAGGCTTTACAGCTCTAAACCTCCCATGCCCGGGTCAGATTCCCAGCTCTGGATCCTGGGCTAAACCTGCCTGCCTACTGACTTCGCTAGAGACAAAGGCACTGGGACTGTCCTGAAGCTACACCTGGAAGGAGCACTACAACTTTATCACAGGAAGTATAAAATCGGGGGGAGTGGAATGCTCACATGCCCAGTGCTTCCACTGGCATCTGATATTCTACACCAAGTTTTGCTCATGTGGCATTTACCCTTGCATCTACCCAAGCCTTTAGTATTCTAGCTGAAAACTATTCCATCATGACAAGAAACGACAGTTAAAGGTCTACTTTTGTAAAATCAGCCTAATAATACTATACAGAGGGAAAAATGTGGGACTGAGTCTGTAAGGAGTAGGTTTTCTGGCCCTGCTGGAGCTGTCTGTGGTGTCACGGCCACCAACCAGCTTTGTTTTTGTCCGGGTGACAAGAACAGGGTGAGCTCACAGGTTCCGTTCAGCTCCAGCTTTCTATATTTTCATTCCAAAGCTCAAAAGGTTAAACGCTACTAAAGGATCTGGGGCTTTCTCTTCTAGACAGTTCACGTGGCATTCGTAACATTGAATGCTCAAATGAAAAACACAAAAAGGACTTTGTCCTCAGTTGCTTCAGAAAGTCATTACAGTTTATTAAGTAAATAGCCTAGATTTCAAGTGCATTTATATAACTGTATTAAGAGACCGTAATAAAGGGATATTACATTTCTATTGAGCCAACTCTCTAATAGGTATATGATTGAGTTTTTGTTCCTTTTTCTTTAAAGAGAAGAAATTAAGGCTAAAAAAAATTGTGCTAAAGTTAAAAAGAGACCATTAAAACCCTGCAATAATGAGCCAAGACAAGCTCTTCTGTCAAATTGAAGAATGGCTAATGAAAACTCAGAACATACTGCCCAACCTATCTCAATCAGTAATATTTGCACTATATAAAACATTCAAAATTATTCCATAGTGTATATAGTTTGTAGTATCCAATAAAAGATTTAAATATCCATGCCAAAGAGATACAAAATACACCTGTGCTTTGTAGACTTGTTCAGTGGATAGTCAGTGAATTATGTGATTGAAGATGGTTAAATACCAAAATTTAAGACAAATTTCAAATTCATAAAAAGTTACCCACTTTAGAATAAGAGGTTTGATGATAACTTAAACAAATGACAAATTGTGATTCACAAATATGCTTATTCTGCCCTTTTTATAACATATTCATACTTTAAATAGCAACTCATTCTCACAGTCATATTTTTCCTGGTGAACATATGCAGGAATATAGTTGCATACATATTAAACTATGATACCAATATATCTTTGTGTGTGTGTGTGTGTGCATGCTCAATCACTCAGTTGTGTCCAACTCTTTGTGACCCCTTGGACTGTAGTCCATCAGGCTCCTCTGTCCATGAAATTTCCTAGTCAAGAATACTGGAGTGAGTAGCCATTCCCTTCTCCAGTGGATCTTCCTGATCCTGGGATTGAACCTGGGTCTCTGCATCTCTTGCATTGGCAGGCAGATCCTTCACCACTGCACTACCCGGGAAACCAAATATCTCTTTAACTTTTCCTTAAAAGTTAAAACAAAAACTTCTTGTAATTAACTATTACTTCTTGTAATTACTATAAAGTAATTAACTATATAGTAAAATATCTGTAAAATAGTTAAGTAACCTTTATTGAACATGATAACATGTTGAGTAATTCTTCCAAACCAGAGTCTGGAAGAATTTTTCTTTTTTAACTTAGATTTATACAATGTTGACACAAAATAAAAGGCAATAAAAATACTTGTACCTATCCAGTGGGGTGAACAAAATAATATTCTCTAGAGATATTATGTTAAATTAATATGTTAAATTAATAAACATTCTATAACAATTCTGTGAACATGTAATTAATACATAAAATTTGTCTAAATTTCCAAGCAAAGTAATTTATTAGCTTTCTGTTTACTAAGGTGTTTCACCTTGAATCTCTACACCTGCTTTTTACTTATATTTTAATTGTTATTTATAGTGCGCGTGTTAAATGGAAACTTTCATTCATTTTTAATGTATTTCTTCAGGAAATATTCATGTATCTCTTTTTCAGACATTGGGAGCTAGATAAGGCCACAATAAACAGGAATGAGCTATTAACTTTACCCTTAAGGTCTCTCACCCAATCACGGCTTGATTTCAGAATTCTTCCTTCTCATATTAAAAAATTTTCCTTTTGACTTTTTGATGTAATATACCATGTAAGATATTTAATTTATGTACATTTTTCACAATATTTACAATATTTTTGAAGAGATTAGTTTCAGAAATCATCTGAAAGCTTTTAGGCTATATTTGTGTATCATGACAGTTATTTTCAGAACCCAAAGTTATGTTTTTTTTTTTAAATTGCAGTTGTATTTATGTCATATGTGCAATATCTGTGAAAAGGTGTAAAGATACTATAAGAAGCCAAAATGTTTCTTTTTAAATATAAGTATGACTTATGCTGTTTGAGGTCTATTTACATTTGATTTTATTTAACTTTCATAAAATCCTAAATATCTTACATTCTTCTCATTGCCTTTGGCTAGACTTCTTCCCTTTACCTATTTCTTATATACCTTTAGATTTTATTTTTCTTTTTATACCATCTAATACCTTTCACTTCATTCTTCAAAATATAGGTACCTAAAACTCTGAGTCTGCTCACCATGCAGCTCAACAATAAATTCTGAACAAAGAAAAAAATGCTTATTAAGATGTCACTAAATTTTGCTTCATTATAATGCTGCAATTATTTAATCAACCAGAAATAGAAAATTATGCAAAGCATTTAACTTAATACCTTAAAGACCTTAAAAGAAATGACAGTGTTTCATATGCATCTGTATTGTACAAATCATTCTTTTCACTTTTAAAATTTGAAAATTATTTATGAAGATCTTACTGCCTGTTAGTTTCTGCTCTAGCCAGTGAAAAGAACAGTAAAAATTCTTACACTATAAAGCTTACATTCTAGAGAAGAGAGGTTAACAATAAACGTAAATAAGATTTAAGAGAATGTGTGACTTACAGCATTTCTTACCGTAATTATTCAGATGCTTCATGTGAACCATGTTTGTTTTCAGCTAGAGGTAGAGGGTGTGGGCAGATGAAGGAAGGAGCCTGAAAAAAATTTGCCCTCATGGAGGGTAGAGACAGTTAACATGTATGATAGTGACAACACCTGTTATTCTCCAATTTACTCAATTCCAGCTTCCAGTATTATATGTAATAGGTGGTGCCTACCCACTTCCCTGGTGGCTCAGATGGTAAAGAATCTGCCTACTATGCAGGAGACCTGGGTTCGATCCCTGAGTCGCGAGGATCTCCTAGAGAAGGGAATGGCTACTCACTCCAGTATTCTTGCGGGGAGAATTTTATGAACAGAGGAGCCTGGTTGTCTACAGTCCATGGGGTCACAAAGAGTCAGACACAACTGAGAAACTGACACTTTCACTTCACTTTTACTTTGCACTTAACCTCACTTAATGGCTTTTGGGCTGCATTATTCAGAAAGAAAGAAAAGGAAGGAGGGTTAAAAGGAGTTGTCTTTTCTGTCCAGAACCCATTGTAAACTCAGATTTTATTAGAAAAGGATTTGACTTCAGAGTGTAAAGAGTTATTTTGGAGTATCGAACATAGCTAAACTGATAATTTTATAATTATCATCTTCTTCCTAAAGAATGGTCATATTTTTCAGTTATCTTGTTTTCTTGTGGCATGTGTTGAGTCCATGCCATAAACAGATACAGTGATAGTCCTGTCTTTGTTCAGTGAAAAATTACACTACTGACATGTCCTGGATAGACTGTATCTTCTGAATGCCTGGATCCCCCTATCCCCCTTCCTGAGAAAATTCTGCTCATCTTTTAAGTCTAGGCTACCCAAAAGTTATCTGAACAATAAAGGCACTTCCCAACACTTAACCACCCAGGTAGAATTGTTCCACTTTTCCTTTGGGTATGGCTCTAATTCACTCAGCGCTGCTGAAATGAAAATGTTACTCTTTGGTGCTTGCAATTTGATCTCTTCCTGACCCTCAACTTTGCTCACCAGAATGAAAACCCTTCAATGGCAATTACTGTCTGTCTTTGCAGCTTCAAGCAAAAAGTGCCTGGTCTTTATTAAGTACTTAATACATGTTTCCTGTTAAATGTATAATAAGCTAATGAATAAATGTCATTTACTTAAGGTGGCAAATTGACATTCTCTTATTTTTCCTTCCTGTACTTAATGATTATATTTTTCAAGACAACCCGTTCAATTCAGGCAGGTCGTTTTTGCCCACAGGCTAGGCCATAGGGGACTGTCTGAGGAAGCCTCATTCTCATCTTATTATAAATAAATGAGCTGACAATACCTATGAAGCTTTTATAGAGCACCTGAAAAGTTTCAAAATATTATACTATCCCTAAATAAAATTGCATTAGGACAAAGTGACCATGTTTTATACAAAAATAGATTTAGAAAATATAATAAATCCAGATAAGTGTTCTGACTGTGAGGCTGGTGAACAACTTGAAATATGGTGGAAAGGGAAAATGCAGAGTTACAAACAACAGATGCCTCTTTTCAGGAGGAAAGGGTTGATGCTGGTGGACTCCACAGAAGGCAGTGACCTCTGAGGTTAATATCTTTCAAAGACATTCTGTTCTCCAATGTGAGCATTAACAGGGCAGGGCATGGTTCCCAGATAGATGAAAGTGACTTATAATATCTTAAAGCAATAAATAATAAGCTAATATTTATTAATTATTTAGTATACTAGGCACTTTATAACCATTATTGTTTTTAATCTCCATAAAAACCCTTTATTTTCCTTGTATTTTGTAGATGAGGAAACAAAAAAGATCCAGTAATTTATACAAGGTCAAACACCTCAGAATAAAGAAAGGAGTTAAATCCAAGGTGTCAGCACATTCCTACCCACTCTTCTGCTTCCAAACTTAAAAATATCAAGAAAACTCTTCAGATGATGAAATTTTTAAAATATAATTTCATATTCCTTGTAGTGATCTTGGAAGACCACGGACTGACTTTAGATTTGCAGTGTCATAGTATGTACTTAGAATCATGGGAAGAAGTCTCCACTCTACCACGTCAGGGTAACTGAACCACCATTCAGCAGGTGACTGCTTAAAGGGACATGTTAAGATCCTTCATACTGCAGCATAATTCTGCCATTTTTCCTTCCAATCTTACTTTACCATTCAGTAAAAATTGTCATCCTTTGGTATTTCTTATCAAGATATTTTGTAGGCTACTAATATATGTAAAACATATTCTATCCCAGTGGAGGAATATACTAAATAATTAAAATCTATTTAAATTGCTTATGTTGTCTAGCTCATGTAATGGAGATGTTCCTAGGGCTAGTTATTTATTTTCTTCCAAGTGAAGTGATTGGTTTGCACATGTTACTTTAATGAGTGATGATCAGGAAAGAAATATATCCTATGTTACTCTGGTCTGAGCATCATGTAAAAAAGACCAAATGCAAAAAAAAAAAAAAAAAATCCAGACCAAAAACAACTGAAGGTCACTGAAAACTATTGCTCCTTCTTACAGGCAGTATTCTGATACGGGTGGCAGGCATTAGGCCAGTCTAACAGACGGACATATTGAGGCCCCTACCTTTTGGTATGAAATATTAATAGTGAGGACATGGTTCCAAGCTGAGTACATAAAAACAAATTACTTTGGAGGTTCAGGGGATATGCTATAGTTAATCTGTCGCTGAGCTGAATTAGCCTTCAGAAATAAAAATTGCTCCCAGTAACATGTTTAACCTAAGGCTCAACTTATTTTAACCAGGTGGGGCTTTGGGGAGACTGTAGAAAGCTATTATAAATATTCTGAGCTCATCAAATGTGGAATAAGAAATTCAGTACAGAAGACAATGTATTGATCCAAGGGTGCTAAAGATAGAGTGGGGACCCAGCCCTTAATGACCCTCAGAAGTAGAATCACGTAGTAATTTTACAGATGCTAAAATATTATGTTGTGCTTCCTTAATCCTAAACCAATAATCCTTCTCATCCTTAATGTTACAAAGAATTAGTGATCAAGGTCACTTATAAAATATTCTGTCATATCTAATAAGGGAAAATAACCTGTATAAATGTTTCTTTAAACTTACCACAAAGGGTCTTCCCAAGGTTTTTCAAGAAAGAAAAGCAGAACAGATCAATTGTTTAAGCAGTTTTAAGGATTGGTGAATTCCCTTTCACCTCTCTGGACCTCAGTTTAAGATCTCAAGTGTGCATGGCCTGTTTCACGTTGACAGAGCTAAAAAAAATTCATTGAGAATTTGCAAATATAACAATTCTCTTTCAAGATCTGCACTAATGCTTTTAACTGGAGCTCAGCCTCCGTGAAATTTGTGCCCTGTTCCTTAACCTGGGTCATGCCATTTAGATTCTCTGGGTCATATCTATAAATCAGGTAGAAAAAAATGCAAGTTCTAGCCATGGTACATAGAGATTCTAGAAAAGAAGTTTAAAAAAAAAAGAAAATGTAAAAATGGAGGTGTAAAAACAGGATCAAAGCAGTATCATATGTAAGTAATAATTGTTTTAAAATAGATTGTATGTGGAGGGGAGGATGTAAAAGAAAATGCAATTTATAAATTTTAAGTTATGAAAGAAAGTAACTTTGAACTTTAATACTTTATTGCTATTAACAAATGAAAACTTTATTCTACATAAATTGTTAAGCCTCTGATAATAATAACTGTTAGTTTTTTTTGGAAAATATATTTATTAAATAATTCCACAATAAATCATTGTTGTAAACACTAGGCACAAGAGAATGTTAAGGGGAAAAGAAAGAACTAGGAATTAATTCTTTTTTAACTTGAGAGATTTTAGATACAGACACTGACTGTCTATAACCATAAGGAGGCAGTGCCATGAAGTCTTAATATCTAAAAGAATCTCATTTGCAGAACTCTAATTATATGTTTTCATCTAACAGCATGTGGGTTAGTTTTTCTAGTTTGCACTTTATGAACTTTCAACTGAGTTTTTACTTCTTTTTTTAAAGAGTAGTAGGTAAGCAGCCATATCTAGGAAATTCAAGGACTCAGCACAGGAAGTTGTTGAATCTTTGCGAAGACATTTTTTTATCTGATAGATTTATGCCGTTTCATCTGAGCTTTACTACTAGCTAGAAAAAGCATAATCACCTTATGTGCTAAGCCATGCAAATAAAACCATCACTGAAAAGTGTGTGTATAAATTTCCATATTGTGTTAATCAATAAATAATATAATATGATATGGTCTAATTAAAATGTAAATGCCTGCATGCCTTAGAACTTTTATCAGTTGCTTCTTCCTAAATAGTATTTATGTGTTTAGCACTTTCCTGTAAGTCATTATATGATTTCATGCTGAAAACCACCCACCAGGGAGTATTAACTGAGTTCTTAGATGAAATAAGGAAGTTTCCTCAGATAGTATGTGGCAGAGACCAAACTCAAATCCTTGTCAGTTGTCCTTGCCCGGGAGGTGCTTATCACTGCACATTTAAGCTCAGTGAATATGCCATCGTTCATTTAGTGGCAGTCACTTAAATTACAAGCGTTGAAAATAGTTACTCTATGAAAAGTGACCTTGTGTTTCTGAGTCAGATAAGTGACAGTTTGAAGAAAGACCAAAGCTCTACCCTTATCCTCAAATGTTAGCAATAGCAGTAGGATCTCCACAAGGACAAGCATTCTTCTCTATTTCCGTGGTCCCACTGGGCTATGTGTCACAGATGTGGACACCCAACTGGAATGTGGATTCTAAAAGGACAGAGTTTGTGCAGAATATTTATTTATTTATTTATATTGTTAAATTTCTGATTTCTTTGGCTGCACTGGGTCTTCATTGCATTGCGAGGGCTTCTGTCTAGCTGTGGCACATGCGCTTCTCTCGGTGTAGCCCTTGGCTCAGTAGTTGCAGCACGTGAGCTTAGCTGCCCGATAGCATGTGAGATCTCACTTCCCCAACCAGGGGTCAAACCCACGTCCTCTACTTTGGAAGGCAGATTCTTAACCACTGGACCACCAGCGAGTGGTCCAGTGGTTCTGAATACTAGGAATAATTAAAGTAGACTTTACTGAGGACCCAGGAACTGCAACAAGTAGACAAAGAAAATGACATAGACATTGAAGATCTTGCCAGTTTGCAAGATCCCCTTCCATTTGAAATTTCCCAGGAAGCTGCTTCTCCTTGGCAGAGGCCATCCTTCCCTGACCACTTGGCAATATTGTAAGCTTTCTCAAAGCCCGGGCCAAGCCCACAAAGAGACTAGTCTGCCTCCCACATTGTGACATCTGAGCTAAGAATGGACGTCTTTTCTCTCAGTAGTTAACACCAAAAATATTCACTCCTTTATATTTTGCCTTCGCACAGCAGCTCAGAATTACCCCCAGGCCACTGCTGAGCCAGTTCAGAATACTACCCAGGACAGCCAAGCTCCATGTAAGAGATAAGTTCAGTGTTCATGCAGCAACATATATTGAAGGAGCTGTCTGTTACACTATGAAACCCATATCCTTAAAACTAAAGCCAGTCTCAGTTACCTAACTCTTTAATTGTATATGAGCAATATTTTAATAAAATTACACACATTATGAATCAATAATACATTTTAATTAATGGCAATGCAAAGGCAAAATTTTATTTTTCACATAAAAATTTTAGAATTGTTTTAATGGAAATGAGATTCTGTTTTTTCAGCAACAATGACAACTACTACTTCATAGCAAAAGCAACAGCTGCAGCAAAAATATAAATAAATAAAAGGAAAGAGAAGTGCTTAAAGGGAAAAGAGAAGGGAGGGCATACCTATTATATAATACATCATGGGTTTTTAATATAAATTAGATGCATAAGGTAATCTTGTGTGTGTGTTAGCCACTCAGTCGTGTCCGACTTTTTGAGACCCCATGGATTATAACCTGCCAGGCTCCTCTGTCCATGGAATTCTCCAGGCAAGAATACTGGAGTAGGTAGCCATTCCCTTCTCCAGGGGATCTTCCTGACCGAGGGATCAAGCTCGGGTCTCATGCATTGCAGACAGACTCTTTACTGTCTGAGCCACCAGGAAAGCCCAAGGATGGTCTTGCTAGGAGTAAATAAAAGTTACAGAATCTGAGAGAAATCGCGTACTGAGCAAAACATTTGATGCTGTAAAAATTAACAGTCAATGGAAATATCATTATTTCCAAGTTATAAAAAATATTATTCCCATTCTATATTTTAAGTATGAAGTTGCCTGATTACCTTGGTTTTTCTATAAGAATCATTCCATTTTAAGAGCAGACAACCTTATAGAAACACATACTGGAAAAAATGGCCTCATACTTAATTATTCAAGAAGGGGTGAATCAGAGAATGAGCCATTGCCTTAAGAGTCACCTTCTAAGAAGTCTGATTACAACCCCTTTAATTTTCTGTAACTCTGCAATATCTAAGTCACAATTACTTGTAAAATAGAAGTTCTATTTAGAACAAACTGCTCGGGAAATCAAGTTAGTTTTATCTGTTTTATCCTTCAGTTTCAGTATTGAAAGTATGATATAGACATTAAAACTATGTGTTCAAAAAACCACTTCTTTTTCACACTTGACTGGCTTCAGTAATTCAAAGGTATGATATTCCTAACCTTGAATATTGATGGTATCTTTTTATACACAAAGGTGAAACAGAGCTGGAACATCTCATAGTCTTTTGTCCTTCTCTCCTCTTTGTAGTCTTGGTTGCTAGTCACCCAGCTATATGCTGATGCCCAGATGGTCCCAGCCTGGCTAAGTGTGAACAGCCTTCCCTTTAGACCTACAGCTTCTACGCTCTCATGAATTCTCCTTGAGGCCAGAGTGGTGTGCTACTTTTGTTCCTGCTCTGGTGTTGTAGTTACAAGTTACCTACTTGCAGGGAGGTGAAAAATCTTTTCAGCTCAGATATCTCTAAGACCTGAGCCTTACATTCACAAGAAGTATTGAAGTAGCAGAGACATGCTTCAGGAATGTTAACTTTTCCAAACACAGAGGAAAACTTGCTTCCTTGATTCATAAATTTTGTGGCAATGAAATTTGGCATTGACTTTATTGAATTTGGGAAACACGATGTTCTGGCTAGTTGCCACACAAGGATTATGCTTATATTAGGCATCCTCACCAGTTTTTGGAGTTTACCACCACAGAGAATCATCACAGACAAAGTTTATATGCCAGAAATTATTTTAGAAAGCTATAACTAATGCCCACAGTGGGTGTCACTTTTAAAGATGGGACAAGTTCTATCCTGTTTTGGTAACCAATGCATTTCTGTTAAACGATTCTGCATTGTAAGTTATGTTCACACAATTCAGAATTCCATATATTGAATATCATTGAGACAAATGTATTTCAGTTATACACACACACCATTTACCTGCCATTGTCCAAATAGACACAACTGTAACTCAGCTACACAGCTATACAGTCTATGCTGTCACGTTTTGGATGGCTTCCTTACCCCATCAATATAAATATCATCATCATTTCATTGGTCCCATGTGTTTTCATGTTGAATTCAATGAAGCTTCAATTTTAAAGCAGTTGCAACAATGACTGACGATGGTGATGACACAAAGGAAACAGCTGGGCACTTTGGAAATGTTATGAAATGGTTGTGAGTATCTTTGTAGTGACGCGTGAAGTCATAGACATGATAAACTAAGAAAGAGGGTAGCTTTTGTTTTCTAATTCCTTGCTTTTAAACATTCTAAGATGTTGGCAAATAACAATATTGGTACTCAGAGTAATGGTAAATATTAGAAGGATTTTAGGCAGCTTCTGGCGTAATTCAGCACCTTTATTCCTAATTCTGCCATTGCTAATCACGGCTGACTCACATTGATTTTTCTCCAAGCAGTTTATTAGAATTCTTAAATATGGAATTCTTTAAACTTGATCTTATAATTGAGTTCTTTAAAAATTGTTCATTACGCTGGAGTTTAGTTCCTTAAATTCACTGGTTCAGATTCTTCATCTGTTAGTTAAAGAGCCTAAATTGGATGAGTTCTAAAATGCTCTGGTTCCACAACATCTAAGCCATTTGACTTCAAAAGGCTTTTGTACTTCTCCTACCTGTAGACCGTCTATTTATTCTTTTAGACTGCTACAGCTCTTTTACGAAAACACTTGGTTTTGTATTTTAGGTTTGAATCAGAACTTCATGCTCTTTATTCTTATTCCCTTGCACCTGCCTTTAGTGGATCAAAGCAAAAAGAGAAAGTTTAGGGTTGGGTATGAACTCCCCAAAATGCATCTCCATATAACTATTTTATAATTCTTATTTGTGAATTTCCTACCCCAACATTATTGACTTCTTTTGCTTATATATTTTTAGCCTGTATACAGACTAAACTTTACCTAAAATAACTCAAAGACCACATGATATCTATAAAACGGTTTGTTTAACAGAACTTTGGTTATAAGAATTTCAAAGCAAGCTTTATTTTTTATAAACTGTAAAAATAAGTAAGACACATAAAAAGTGGGGTACATAAAATGATACTCAAGTTTCACTAAAATTTTAAAAGGCATATTTTATTTGTAGTCATAGGGGCTTCCCAGTTGGAGCTGGTGGTAAAGAACCCACCGGCCAATGAAGGAAGCATAAGAGATGCAGGTTCGATCTCTGGGTCAGAAACATTCCCTGGAGGAAGCCATGGCAACCAACTCCAGTATTCTTGCCTAGAGAATCCCATGGACAGAGGAGCCGGGTAAGCTACAGTCAAGTTCACTTCAATTGCTTAGTCGTGTCCGACTCTTAGCAACTCCATGGACTGCAGCACACCAGGCCTCTCTGTCCATCACAAACTCCTGGAGCCTACTCAAACTCCTGTCCATTGCATTGGTGATGCCATCCAACCATCTCATCCTCTGTCGTCCCCTTCTCCTCTCACCTTCAATCTTTCCCAGCATCAGGGTCTTTCCCAATGAGTCAGTTCTTTGCATCAGGTGGCCAAAGTATTGGAGTTTCAGCTTCAAGATCATTCCTTCCAATGAATATTCAGGACTGATTTCCTTTAGGATGGATTGGTTAGATCTCCTTGCAGTCCAAGGGACTCAAGAATCTTCTTCAACACCACAGTTCAAAAGCATTAATTCTTCGCTCAACTTTCTTTATGGTCCAACTCTCACATCCCTACATGACTACTGGAAAAACCACAGCTTTGACTAGACAGACCTTTGTTGGTAAAGTAATGTCTCTGCTTTTTAATATGCTGTCTAGGTTAGTCACACCTTTTCTTCCAAGGAGCAAGTGGCTTTTAATTTCATGGCTGCAGTCACCATCTGCAGTGATTTCGGAGCCTAAGAAAATAAAGTCTGTCATAATTTAAACTGTTTCCCCACCTATTTGCCATGAAGTGATGGGACCAGATGCCATGATCTTAGTTTTCTGAACGTTGAGCTTTAAGCCAACTTTTTCACTCTCCACTTTCACTTTAATCAAGAGGCCTTTAAGTTCTTCTTCGCTTTCGGTGATAAATGTGGTCTCATCTGCCTATCTGAGGTTATTGATATTTCTTCCAGCAATTTTGATTCCAGCTTGTGCTTCATCCAGCCCAGAATTTCTCATGATGTACTCTGCATATAAGTTAAAAAAGCAGGTGACAGTATACAGCCTTGACGTACTCCTTCTCCAATTTGGAACCAGTCTGTTGTTCCATGTCCGGTTCTAGAAGTTGCTTCTTGACCTGCATACAGATTTCTCAGGAGGCAGGTCAGGTGTTCTGGTATTCACATCACTCTCAGAATTTTCCACTTTTTATTGTGATCCAAACAGTCAAAGGCTTTGGCGTAGTCAATAAAGCAGAAATAGATGTTTTTCTGGAACTCTCTTGCTTTTTCGATGATCCAGTGGATGTTGGCAATTTGAGCTCTGGTTCCTCTGCCTTTTCTAAATCTAGCTTGAACATCTGGAAGTTCATGAAATGTATTGCTGAAGCCTGGCTTGGAGAATTTTTGAGCATTACTTTGCTAGTGTATGAGATGAGTACAATTGTGCGGTAGTTTGAGCATTCTTTGGGATTGCCTTTCTTTGGATTGGAATGAAAACAGACCTTTTCCAATCCTGTGGCCCCTGCTGAGTTTTCCAAATTGACTGTCATATTGAGTGCAGCACTTCATAGCATCATCTTTTAGGATATGAAATAGCTCAACCTGAATTCCATCACCTCCACTAGCTTAGTTTGTAGTGATGCTTCCTAGGGCCCACTTGACTTAACATTCCAGGATGTCTGGCTCTAGGTGTGTGATCACACCATCGCGATTATCTGGGTCGTGAAGATCTTTTATGTATAGTTCTTCTGTGTATTCTCGCCACCTCTTCTTAATATCTTCTTCTTCTGTTAGGTCCCCACCATTTCTGTCCTCTATTGTGCTCATCTTTGCACATCTTTGTGCATTTGAAACACATCTTTGAAATGTTTCCTTGGTATATCTAATTTTCTTGAAGAGATCTCTAGTTTTTCCTTTCTATTGTTTTCCTCTATTGCTTTACATTGGTCACTGAGGAAGGCTTTCTTATCTCTCCTTGCTATTCTTTGGAACTCTGCATTCAATTGGGTATATCTTTCCTTTTCTCCTTTGCCTTTAGCTTCCCTTTTTTTCTTGTTTATTTATAAGGCCTTGTCAGACAACCATTTTGCGTTTTTGCATTTCTTTTTCTTGGGAATGGTCTTGATCACTTTCTCCTGTACAATGTCATGAGCCTCTGTCCATAGTTCATGAGGCACCTGTCTATCAGATCTAATCCCTTGAATCTATTTGTCACTTCCACTGTATAATCATAAGGGATTTGATTTAGGTCATACCTGAATGGTCTAATGGTTTCCCTACTTTCTCCAATTTAAGGCTGAATTTGGCAATAAGGAAATTTCCATAAGGGTAGTCTCATCTGCCTATCTGAGGTTATTGATATTTCTTCCAGCAATCTTGATTCCAGTCTTGTGGCCACTGCTGAGTTTTACATTTATGCTGGCATATTGAGTGCAGCACTTTCATAGCATTATCTTTTAGGATATGAAATAGCCACAGTCAGCTCCCAGTCTTGTTTTTGCTGTCTGTATAGAGCTTCTCCATCTTTGGCTGCAAAGAATATTATCAGTCTGATTTCAGTGTTGACCATCTGATGATGTCCATGTGTAGAGTCTTCTCTTGTGTTGTTGGAAGAGGGTGTTTGCTATGACAGTGCATTTTCTTGGCAAAATTCTGTTAGCCTTTGCCCTGCTTTAATCTGTACTCCAAGGCCAAATTTGCCTGTTACGCCAGGTAGCTCTTGACTTCCTAGTTTTGCATTCCAGTCCCCTCTAACGAAGAGGACATCTTTTTTGGGTGTCTCTTCTAGAAAGTCTTGTAGGTCTTCATAGAACCATTCAACTTCAGCTTCTTCAGCATTACTGGTTAGGGCATAGACCTAGATTACTGTGATACTGAATGGTTTGCCTTGGAAATGAACAGAGATCATTCTGTTGTTTTTGAGATTGCATCTAAGTACTGCATATTGGACTCTTATTGACTGTGATGGCAACTCCATTTCCTCTAAGGGATTCTTGCCCACAGTGGTGGATATAGAGTTCATTTGATTTAAATTCACCCATTCCAGTCCATGGAGTCGCAAAGCATTAGGCACAACTGAAGTGACTTAGCTCACAGGCATTTGTAATCATATCTTCCAGTTTACTCACTGATTAATATAGCTTGATACGGGTTTTCTTTTCAGATTTCAATTTTGGACTCAAAGCATACACTCATACCGTAGCCCACGGTATGTGGAATACCCAATACATTATGTTCTGCAGGAGATAATTGCAGCTTGAGGGAGAGAGTGGGATTCTTCTGATTCTCACCTAACCTGGGTTTCACTCCAGTTCTGGCAGAGGTGACAGAGAGACAGAAGGAAGGAGAGAGTTAAAGCCTTTGCAAAAATGACCCAGATTATAGACAGGTGACTCAGATCAAGAGCACTGTCGTCTTATGGTAGAGAGATGGGAGAACCAACTGGAAAGAGTAAAACCCAGCTCAACCCTTGTGAGGAGGACAAACAGCCCCAGCGCAGCTGCTGGGGTGCAGGGTCCCTGTGTGGCACACACACTACAGTGTCCCTGTGATCACCAGCCCCAGCACAGTCCTCACTTAGTTGTGGGCATGCAAGATGAATAACCTAATTTTGGATCTTCCTTATGTCCAAAATTATTCTGTAGTATGTGAGGGGGAAACGCATTTGTTTTAAAGGCACTGCTTATAAACGTCCCTAAATGATATCTATATCTAAGTTAATAACCTCAAGTTACAGTAATTTTAAAATCATTGTGTGTGTTATTTTTTATCAGTAAAAATCAAATGTCATGTCAGTTAACCACAGAAACAGATCCCACAATTAAAGTAATAAGCCACATTTAAGAATACTTTCTAAATGTAAAACTGGTCAGGGAACTAATATGTCTTTTGTAATTTTTAATAGCTTGTTAAACAATTTGGATATCAAAAAGCCCACCTGTTTTCTGTAACAGGTTGTTAATTAGAAAGAGATTTTGGAAACTCTAATTTTATTCGTCAACTTATATTCAATTCACAGCTGACTCTTCACTTTGATTTTTCTTCAAATGATTCATTAAGGTTGTTTAATACATAGCTCTTTATATATGGTCTTGTAATTGGGTTCTTTTAAAAATGTCTATTATTCTGAAAAAAAAAATGTCTATTATTCTGGAATCTAGTTCCTTAAATTCTCTGGCTCTTAATGCTTAAGTTAGGTTTGGAAACATTCCTTTTGTTTCCACCAGTATTCACTACACCCTCATTAGTCCCTAGGTATCTCTTGGGTATATAGCTGAGATAGGTCTTGTTATGTTAAGAAAAGAAAAGGAAATGGAAAATTCTTGAATACGGTCTCTTTGCAGAAGAAAGTGCCAATTAAAGCACTCCATGTTATTCTTTCTGAACCTACATATGTCTTATCAAAATAGTTTAAAATTCTCTTCACAAAATGATGCAGATTTTTAAGGTTGAAATTTCTTTATTAACAACAGATTTTCTTATAAATAGTTGCTTCCTGTAATATAAAGATAATTTTGCTCATGATTTAAGAGGCATCCTTGAGATATCTCTCTATACAATGTTACCTCCTATTTTTAAGGACATTAGAAAAAATAAACATTTTCTTTAGGTTAGGTGGACCTAACCTAAAATAAATAGATTATTAAAATAAATATTAAATAAAATATCAAATAAAGCAGATTTATTAAAATAATTTTATACCCCTACACAGACATACCTCCCTTACTCTAGTTTGAAAATTCAAAATCATATCAACGAATTAATCTGCAAAACTTTTCACCATGAAACTTGCTATGAACCTGCTAAAGTGTCACTACAACCCATTAAGGGCAAGGGCTGTACCTGAGTCTTACTCATCTTTAAATACAATTTTGTTTCAACGCCTGGCAGGTAGAAAGTTCTAATAACCTGCTTGTTGAGTGAATGACCCTAATGCTGGGAAAGATTGATGGTTGGAGGAGAAGGGGACAACAGCGGATGAGATGGTTGGATGTCATCACTGACTAAATGGACATAAGTTTGAGTAAGCTCTGGGAGTTAATACTGGACAGGGAAGCCTGGCGTGCTACAGTCCATGGGGTCACAAAGAGTTGGACACAACTGAGCAACTGAACTGAACTGAACTGAATGAGTGAACTAACTACTCTAATTTCACCTAATTTCATGTAATAACTTGCTCTCCTTCATTATGATTGCAGTCATATAAAGGGTGTCTTATTCATTTTCTGAGTATATTTTAATACACATCTAGGTTAACAACACAAATTTAAATTTTAATCATTGCTTCTTCAATTTGGAGCTTGGAGAGATAAAGGGTCACAGTGCAAGGGTTTGCTACATGTTAATCTTTGCAAGTATTATGAATTCACCTATTAATATTTAATGAGCACCTACAGAGTATGAAGTTGTGTGCTCAGCAGTGAGAAATGAATACTTAAAAATATTTCAGATTTTTTTGCCCCCAGACATTTTCAGTTTAGCAGTGACAAGATTCCTGTCTTGCATTATAATATACTGTTTGATTGTTTCTAATTATTTAATCATCTTCCTGCAGAAGAATTAAGCATGCTCATCACTTTGAAGTTGAACTTAACTGTACAATATGTCTTAGGCTAATGGTATATGAGTGTAAGTGATATATATCACATTTGAACAAAAGTTTTAAAAACTATTATGTGATTTAATTGTTGAATTTTCCCATACCATGAAAACAATGTGCCTCAAATAGGAACAGTCCCTTTTAACCTGGATCCTGGAATAAGAAAGGATATGGAAGTGGAGCAAATGATAACCCACTGTTGCTTGAGTCTACCTTTAATAGGAGCAAAAAGTAAGCCATTTGTTGGAGTAGGCCACTGAGACTTGGGAAGTTGCTCTATCTGTAATGTAGTCTTCTGAGGTTGAAGAACCTGTTTTTTGTGTTTGCGTGTTTAATCACTCGGTTGTGTCCAACTCTTCGGGATTCTGTGGACTGTAGCCTGCCAGGCTCCTCCATCCATGGTATTTTCCCAGCAAGAATATTGGAGTGGGTTGCCATTTCCTTCCCCAGGGGATCTTCCAGACCCAGGAATTAAACTGCCATCTCTTGCATCTCTTGCATTGCAGGCAGATTCTTTACCTTTGAGCCACCAGGGAAGCCCAAATGTGACTAATATATGGTCAGAGTTCAACAATAGTTTCCCAGGTAATTTTAATAGGAAAGTATTCTCATGCAGTGGCTTTCTGCCTTAAAAAATATAGAAATTTGTACTGAATCCACTGAAAAATAGACACTAGATCTGTCTGACTCTGTGCTTTATCTACTGTACCAAATTGTCACTTTAAGTAATCATAATAGTAATTGTTGTAATAGGAGTAGGAAATAACAACTCTCTTTGATTTTATTACTCTTTATATTTAGTCTACCCAACAATTATACTTGGAAGACATTTTTCTCTTCTAGGATTAAAAGATCAAGTTATTTACCCCAAATCCCGTGTCTGTCTTCACCCTTACCCACTCTTCATTTTGTTTCTTACCTGCACTTCACAGTTTTGGCAGTAAAAGCCCATAAAAGTACTGTGATGCAAAGGGGAGGGGCTTAAGGACAGAAGACCTGTGTTTCACTCTCCATTACTAGCTAAGTGACTTTAAGGGCATCAATTAACTTACTTTACCTCTCAGGTTCAGTTCAGTTCAGATCAGTCACTGAATCATGTCTGACTCTTGGCAACCCCATGGACTGCAGCATGCCAGGCTTCCCTGTTCATCACCAACTCTCGGAGCTTGCTCCAACTCATATCGATTGAGTCGGTGATGCCATCCAACCATCTCATCCTCTGTCATCTCCTTTTCCTCCTGACTTCAATCTTTCCCAGCATCAGGGTCTTTTCCAAGGTGTCAGTTCTTTGCATCAGGTGGCCAAAGTGTTGTAGTTTCAGTTTCAGCATCAGTCCTTCCAATGAATATTCAGGACTGATTTCCTTTAGAATTGACTGGTTGGATCTCCTTGCAGTCCAAGGGACTCTCAAGAGTCTTCTCCAACACCACAGTTCAAAAGCATCTATTCATCAGTGCTCAGCTTTCTTTATAGTCCAACTATCACATCCATACATGACCACTGGAAAAAACCATAGCTTTGACTAGATAGAGCTTTGTCAGCAAGGTAATGTCTCCACTTTTTAATATGCTGTCTAGGTTTGTCACAGCTTTCCTTCCAAGGAGTAAGCGTCTTTTAATTTCATGGCTGCAGTCACCATCTGTAGTGATTTCAGAGCCCAAGAAAACGAAGTCTGTCACTGTTTCCACTGTTTCCCCATCTATTTGCCATGAAGTGATGGGACCAGATGCCACGATCTTAGTTTTCTGAATGTTGAGTTTTAAGCCAACTTTTTCACTCTCCTCTTTCACTTTCATCAAGAGGCTCTTTAGTTCTTCTCCACTTTCTGCCATTAAGGGTGGTGTCATCTGCATATCTGAGGTTATTGACATTTCTCCCGGCAATCTTGATTCCAGCTTGTGCTTCATCCAGCCCAGCATTTAGCAAAATGTACTCTGCATATAAGTTAAATAAGCAGGGTGACAATATACAGCCTTGATGTACTCCTTTCCAGATTTGAAACCAGTCCATTTTTCCATGTCTGGTTCTAGCAGTTGCTTCTTGACCCGCATACAGATTTCTCAGGAGGCAGGTCAGGTGGTCTGGTATTCCCGTCTCTTGAAGAGTTTTCCACCGTTTGTTGTGATCCTCAAACTGTCAAGGGTTTGGCATAGCCAATAAAGCAGAAGTAGATGTTTTTCTGGAACTCTCTTGCTTTTTTGATGATCCAGTGATGTTGGCAATTTGACCTCTGCTTCCTCTGCCTTTCCTAAACTTCTATTTCTAATCCATAAAATGAGTTTGATTCAGGTTCAAAACAAGAAATATACCTGAAAGGTCTTTAGAAAGTATAAGGTGCAATGATGTAGTCTATTGACACAGTTATATACAAAAAATGATCTTTCCTCTTGATTATTAACTTTGTAGGTCAACAGCAAGTATCTGCTAACTTATCATGGTTTGACCAGAAATTTCTGTCTGTGGATTCATTCTTTGTTGCCAACACTTTTTTTCCCACTCTGCATGCTCCATTTCCCAATCACTGGCCATCAAAAGAAAGGAAAAGAAAAAAAAAAAAAAAGGCTAGGAAAAACGGACAGCCAGGAATGGAAAGAGGCATAGTCAGCTTTATTTATAATAAGCACTATCAGTTGGAAAGAGATAACCTGTGGTAGCCAAGCTCATATATCCTGGAGGTTATTAACTTTTTCTTGTAAGTAACAGAATAACTTTTTTACATCAAATATATTTTGCAAATACTAGGTGAAGTTTGTTTTTTAAGCAATTGCAGCAGGTTGCATTTTCCAAAAATAGCTGCCCCAATATCTCTCCTATCTTCCATCTCTTGCCACTGCCCTATCAAAGAGGGAGCCTATTTCTCTACTCTCTTGAATATAGGTGAACCCTGTGACCTCTTTGAAAGAAATAATGCTGTCCTAGTTCCAGACTTAGCCTGTTTTTGGCCTGGCAGCTTCCACTTTTTGCCTCTTGTAAAGCTCACTCCCAAACACACATTCTTGGGATGCTTCCTCTAGAAACTAAGGCACCATTCTCTGAGAAGTCCAAGCCACTTGAAGATCCATGTAAGCATTCCAGTCAATAGTTCTACTTAAGTTCTCAACCATCAGCCAGCTTCAACTGCCAGCCATATAAAGTGCACCATCTTGGATAACCAATCTAGTTCAACTTTTAGGTGGCTGCAATCACAACTGAAATCCAACTGAAACATGAAGGAATATAAGCTTGAACAAGTCATCTTAGAATTTAACCTACATGCAAAATAATAATCAATGGTTCATTTTTTTCGGGTGGTTTGCTATATAGCAATAGATACCCAGAACACTATCTACTACATACTTTCCCAAACGTGATGGTCCTTTGTTTCATATGAATCCATTAACACAAATTAACTAAAACCAACATGATTTTTTAAATCGTTTAGTGATTTCATCATATTTATGCTGTGTGTTTTAAAAATTGTATAACTAATTTTAAAATGAAGACATTACTTCACACACTTTGAAGCTCATTGTAAAAGATTTTAGGAAAAGATAGAACTAGCATGTGAAGACCTAAAATATATTGAGTTTTTATTCAGTTATTTGTGTGGAGATTTTGGGATCTAAACTGAATTTATTTAAAAAATAATGGATTTTCAAAGACTCAGTAAGATAGGTTTTCAAGTATGTTTTCTTACATTATAAATAATGTTTCATAGCTGGTTAACTGAAACCAGGTATTTCCCACTGATTTCCTCTTTGGTGGGAATCTTTTTTCCCCAAATGAAAAATATGTTTCTTACTTTTTATAATTGTAAAAGTAATACACACTCATCACTGAGAATTCCAGCATAGACTATAAACAAAGTAGAGGTAAGAGTCATTTGAATATTCACATCCCAAAGATAGTGTTAAATAATGAAGTGTTTTTGGCAAGTTACGTCATCTCTCTGATTCAGTTTCATCTACAAAATCGAGATAATAATAATTCATAGGCTTGCTGTGGGACTATTTTAAATGATACATACAAAACATTTATAACAGAGCCTAGAATAAAATGTCTTCAATATGTTAGTTTTAATTAGTAACAGTTTGATATATAAGTGTGTTTCCTTCCAGATTTTTATTTTAAGCATGCATAATTACGTGTGTACATTTTTAGCAAAAATTTATGAAATCATAAATGCTCAGCTTTGAAGCTAGTTTTTTAACTCTTCACTCTATCACTTGAATATGGTTTTATAACAGTTTATAGAAAAGTCTCATTCCTTCTTACAACCACATTGTATTCTAATTTATAAAAACATAATATATGTAAAATTTAACCCTAGTCTATTTGAATTTTTTTTTTACAATTTGAGCTTCTATATAAAACACTGCAATGATTTTATGAACAAGAAAACCAGAAAAAAAAATTATCTTAAAATGTATGGAACATTTCACACAAAGAAATCAGGATACTTTCTGATCATATGGTATGTGCTTTATTAGCTCTAAATCCTTAGAGAAATCATGCATCTTCTCATCTACATGCAGATAAAATTCTAATAAAATCCATATATCTTAAGGACTACAAAAACTAGAAAAACCAAAAACCTACAATCCCCATAATTTTATCAGGACCCCTAAATAATCAAATTTAGTTAAAGACTCTGGACACCTACATTATATTCAGCACATCATGAAGAGAACCTTTATTTCATTATATCATGTAAAATATTAATTAAAGACTAAGTAAGTTCCAAATATATGTGAATATCTGAAGACAGAATTTGGGTTAAGAATATTAAATCATACATACTGAGAAATTGAGTGAAACTGAGATGTTAGCATGCTCACATTGATTTGACAAGAAGATTAAAATAAAATGTCAAAGAGAGCAAGTTATTTAATTGATGTTAAGCTCAAGTAAATTCCACACAGCAGGACCAACCTGCCTGTCTTATCTCTTCTCTGTTCCTTTAAGCAGGGTATTCAAACATTCACAGTGGTAGAGCCAAGAGGTTTGGCTTGATGGAGGAGAGGTAGGGAAGAATTTGACTACTGGAATTTGACTCCAGTAGTTTCATTAGTCTCTGATTTCAAGCTTCCTCAAATACCCATAAGGTCCCTGTAAAAAATCAAGCTTGCTAATGAAAACACAGCTCCAAAGTAAGTTTCCTAGCCCTCATCTTCTAACCAGTTGCATCCCCTAAGCTCCTCAGTTCAGTTCAGTTCATTTCAGTTCAATCGCACAGCTGTATCTGACTCTTTGTGACCCCATGGACCGCAGCACGCCAGGCTTCCCTGTCCATCACCAACTCCCGGAGCTTGCTCAAACTCATGTCCATCGAGTCAGTGATGCCATCCAACCATCTCATCATCTGTCTTCCCCTTCTCCTCCCACCTTCAATCTTTCCCAGCATTAGGGTCTTTTCAAATGAGTCGGTTCTTCTCATCACGTGGCCAGGATATTGGAGTTTCAGCTTCAGCATCAGTCCTTCCAATGAATAGTAGGAACTGATTTCCTTTAGGATTGACTGGTTGGATCTCCTTGCAGTCCAAGGAACTCTCAAGAGTCTTCTCCAACACCACAGTTCAAAAGTATCAATTCATCGGTGCTCAGCTTTCTTTATAGCCCAACTCTCACATCCATACATGACTACTGGAAAAAACCATAGCTTTGACTAGATGGAGCTTTGTCGGCAAAGTAATTTCTCCGCTTTTTAATGTGCTGTCTAGGTTTGTCATAGCTTTCCTTCCAAGGAGTAAGCATCTTTTAATTTCATGGCTGCAGTCACCATCTGCAGTGATTTTAGAGCCCAAGAAAACGAAGTCTGTCACTGTTTCCATTGTTTCCCCATCTATTTGCCATGAAGTGATGGGACTGGATGCCATGATTTTAGTTTTCTGAATGTTGAGTTTTAAGCCAACTTTTTCACTTTGCTCTTTCACTTTCAACAAGAGGCTCTTTAGTTCTTCTTCACTTTCTACCATAAGGGTGGTGTCACCCGCATATCTGAGGTTATTGATATTTTTCCCAGCAATCTTAATTCCAGCTTGTGCTTCATCCAGTGTGGCATTTCACATGATACACTCTGCATATGAGTTAAATAAACAGGGTGACAATATATAAACTTGATGTACTCCTTCCCCAATTTAGAACCTGTCTGTTGTTCGATGTCCAGTTCTAACTGTTGCTTCCTGACCTGCATACAGATTTCTCAGGAGGCAGGTCAGCTGGTCTGGTATTCCCATCACTTTCAGAATTTTCCACAGTTTGTTGTGATCCAGACAGTCAAAGGATTTGGCATAGTCAATAAAACAGAAATAGATGTTTTTCTGAAATTCTCTTGCCTTTTCGATGATTCAGTGGATGTTGGCAATTTGATCTCTGGTTCCTCTGCCTTTTCTAAATCCAGCTTGAACATCTGGAAGTTCACGGTTCACATATTGCTGAAGCCTGGCTTGGAGAATTTTGGGCATTACTTTAAGCAAGTGAGATGAGTGCAATTGTGCGATAGCTTGAGCATTCTTTGGCATTGTCTTTCTTTGGAATTGGAATGAAAACTGACCTTTTCCAATCCTGTGGCCACTGCTGACTTTTCCAAATTTGCTGTCATATTGAGTGCAGCACTTTCACAGCATCATCTTTTAGTATTTGAAATAGCTCAACTGGAATTCCATCACCTCCGCTAGCTTTGTTTGTAGTGATGCTTCCGAAGGCCCACTTGACTTAACGTTCCAGGATGTCTGGCTCTAGGTGAGTGATCACACCATCGTGGTTATGTGGGTCATGAAGATCTTTTTTGTATAATTCTTCCATTTATTCTTGCCACCTCTTCTTAATATCTTCTGCTTCTGTTAAGTCCATACCACTTCTGTCTGTTAATGTCCCCACCTTTGCATGAAATGATCCCTTGGTATCTCTAATTTTCTTGAAGAGATCTCTATTCCCATTCTAATACTTTCCTCTATTTATTTGCATTGATCACTGAGGAAGGTTTTCTTATCTCTTTTTTTTTTCTCAGCTATTTGTAAGGCCTCCTCAGAAAACCATTTTGCCTTTTGCATTTCTTTTCCTTATTGATGGTCTGCATCACCTAAGCTCCTCTCCTTTGGCAATTCTGCTTTCCCCACTGACTGCTAGCTATTTTGACAACTTTCACACAACAAGTCTTTTACACAGAATCATGTGGACACATGCATGAAATATTTTACCAGAAGCTTTTGGATTCTCAGTGTCATATGAAGTCTTGACTTTCTAGGAGTCTTATAAACAAAGACACATAAATGAAGTACATCCCCTATAGTCAGCTAAATAATGGCCTGGAAAGAGGTCTATGCTGTAAACCCCAGAACCTGTGAGTATATTACTTTGCATTGCAAAAGGGATTCTGCAGATACGATTAGGTTAAGGATCTTGCAATGGGGAGATTCTTCTGAAATTTCCATGTGGGCCCAGTGTAACCACAAAAGTCTTTATAAAATTGGGGTAGGAATGTCACAGTCAGTGAAGTTTATGTGACCCCAGAAGCAGAGGGAAGGAAGCAGAAATGAAGATGATTAGAATATATTGCATTGCTTGCTTGAAAATGGAGGAAGGGACCAGGAGATAACCTCTAGAAGCTGTAACAGACAAAGAAGCAGATTCATCCCGGAGCCTCCAGAATGCATCCTTGCCAATCCATTTCAGATTTCTGACCTCCAGATCTATTCAATAATTAATTCTTTTTGTTTTGTTTACTACTGCTGCTTAGTCACTCAGTCATGTCTGACTCTTTGAGATCCCGTGGACTGTAGCCTGCCAGACTCCTGTGTTCATGGGATTCTCCGGTCAAGAATACTGGAGAGGGTTGCCATTTTCTTCTCCAGGGGATCTTCCCAACCCAAGGATTGAACCTGGGTCTCCTGCCTTGTAAGTGGATTCCTACCCTCTGAGCCACCAGGGAAACCTTTTATCTTACTAAACTTGTGGTACTTTGTTGTAGCAGCAATAAGAAACTAATACACTTCAGTGAGTATGTTGTGATGAGAATTCTATTGCTGATTTCTTCAGAGTAAAGTAGCCAAATATGTAACGTTTAAGACGAGTGTGACTAGCTAGAGATACTTGTCGTAGAAGTATTCACAATATGCTAAATTCTAATGAGAACACAAATGTTTTATCCCTCTCTTTGTAATCCTCACTTATTTTCCTCCATATTCATGCATAAGTTTCATTCCAGTTATAGCCTTCCCAAATGTCACAAAGGGTACAGAGTAAACTACATCTTACTTTTATTGCTTTTTGTAATAATGATTTGAAGCTATCTCTGTAGCTATGCCAAGGATGAAATGACCTGTTTCTTGGAGCGAGGACCCCCAAGTCACTGATAATCCAATATTCCCTAAGCCTTATAAAGAAGCATACCTGGGGCGTGTAAACAAATGCAAGCATAGTTATTTCAGATCACATCCGACCCAGTGTGAGTCATAGCCATGCGGTTTCTGGTATCTCTACTATTGGAAGTTTATTTATTCATTAAATTTGAATCCAACCCTTTGTGTGGCAGGGTTATGTGGCTTTAATAAACATAAAGAAGCCAAGAGTGGCTTCATTTCATCTTATACTGAAGATGGGTAATTAACGTATGCAGGAATAATACAAGAGAATCCTGTGAAATAGACTGTCAGTATAAAATGAAATAATAAAGTGCAGAATCTTTTTAAAAGTGCTGAAGAGATTCAGATAAAAAGGTAATTAGAGCCGTTTGAGATTGTCTGAGATGCTGCCCTTGGCTCCTTAGATTTCTGCAAGGAGAAAAGAAAAGAAACAATTCTTAAATTGTGTTTTCTAGGTGAAAGCAATATGTATCTTTCTGATTGCTGGATCCAGGAAACGATGAGAATGAGATGTCCAACATGGCCAATTAGTCAGGATCTTCCTTTTAGACCTCCTTTTGCCACTGTCTTGTTAGGGAGATTTGTGTTTAAAAGGTTAATTGGTCTCTGTAATACTTTTCCATTGGTTCCATAGTGCTCACAACTTCTAGAAGAATTATGAAATGTAAAATTCACATTCTGTGTCAAGTATTTAATAATTTAAAAATCCAAGTGTAAAATGGTAGTGAATAAGGAAAAATACAGAAGAGAACTAGGATTGCAAATCTTCCACATTGAGGCTTAAGGGTGACTTTTACTCTTTACATATTAATATAAAAAATCTTTCCAATGCTGGAAATGTTTTCAAATGTTAAAAAATGCCACTTGAGTTTAGGCTGCTGCATGAATAATGAACAAATGAATTAGAATATACCAGAGATACTACATAATTATATAATAACCCTCATAAATGTGGAAATCAATCCTTTTTAAATGTATAATAATTAAATTCATTAAACACTTCTTGATGTCCTTTGTAATTTCATCCTATACATCTTGAAGTAACAAATTTCTTAAATATGCTAATACTTATGAATAAAATTATGCCTTGTTTTAGTTTCAATTTTAGGAATTCTTTTTTATAACATTAAGAGGAACGATTTTGTTCTAATTGTTAAGCCCTTTGAAGAGACCCAGTAAATAGCACCTCTTTCACTACCACATAACAAACTTTAATCTAGCAGAAAAATAAAAGAATATGATTCGTGGAGCAAAACTTCACCTTTACTACTCAAAAAAATTCTAGAATGGCATTTACTGGTTATATTTTTGAGAGGTTCAAGCTTCCTAATATTAACCCCTGAATAAAACAGCGTTATCTATCTGGTTGGGCTTCTCAGCTGGCACTAGTGGTAAAGAACCTGCTTACCAATGCAGCAGACTTAATAAATGCAGGTTTGATCCCTGGGCCAGGAAGAGCCCCTGGATGAGGGCATGGCAACACACTCCAATTTTCATACCTGGAGGGAAATCCCAAGGACAGAGAAGCCTAGTGGGCTACGGTCCATAGGGTCGCGGAGTCGGACACAACTGAAGTGACTTAGCATGCATGCATGCATGCATCCATCTACCTAGTTATAGACATGTGGAGAAGAAAATGTGCTTTTTTTTTTTTTTAATTCAGGTTTAATCTTGAAAGGTAAAATGAAGAGGTGAGTCAAGCATACCCAACATACTATCCCAATTCTACCAAGGAGCTAAATCACACTACCTTCCCAAGGGCAAAATGACCAAAGGTATGAAGAGGACTCAGAAGTGTTATTTAAATCTCACCTCCTGGATATGAAACATCTGGAAAGGAAAGAAGCAGTGTTTCCCCACTAAACGGACTCTCAGATTCTTGCCAGTACACTTAATATACAGTCTTTTTGTTTATTTGTTTTTATAAACCTTAAGAATACTTCCTCAATCTTTAATTCTCCAGAAAAGTGGTATATTTGTAAGATGTACTTCCTAAGAAATTTTGACCTGTTGCTCATTTTAGTTGTACATCTGGGAACCTTGTCTATCACTTATCCACTTCCTGCTATCTCGTTAAGAAGGGTAACTCTTCACAGTATCTTGGGAAAGGATTAACCCTATAATTTTTACAGACCTTTTGTTTCTAGTCAGTTTCCAATACCTTTCCCAAGGATGCTCAGAAATGTTGTTGGTCTTCTCAATAGAAGCATGCTAAGCCTATGTTTATGGGGAGCAATGAGAATGCTCACTGCAGCTTTTTAATGAATCATAATTGCTGGTTGAGACTAATCTATCATTCTGCACATATCATCTGATTAATTCTTCCTAAAATGCCTTGCCTTTCAACACTCATTGAAACTTTTTCTACCATTTCACACAGTCGACATAACTAAATCTCTATTTAATATACCTCTCACAGGTCAAAATTCTTCTGTATGCAGAAGTTTCTTCTAATTTTACTGATCTTCTGTAAAAAATGTCAGATAAGACAAATTCCAGAAGTAGTTTTTGCTCTGTTATTAGTTTCCTACAGCTGCTTGATAAAATACTAAAAATTAGCAACTAAAACCCACTCCAGCGTTCTTGCCTGGAGAATCCCAGGGACAGCAGAGCCTGGTGGGCTGCAGTCTATGCAGTCAGACACGACTGAAGCGACTTAGCAGCAGCAGCAGCAGCAGCTAAAAACAATGACCCACATATTAGCCTCTGGTTCTGGAGGCCAGGAGTCTGGGCACATTGTTGCTGGGTTCTCTGCTCAGGGTCTTACCAAGCTGAATTTAAGCTATTAATATCATCCCAGGCTGTGGTTTTCACCTGGGCTCAGGTCTTCTTCAAATGTACTGATTTATGGCAGAATTCATTTCCTGTGGTTATAGGATGGTGTCCCTGCATGCCTGTTAATGATCAGTTTGGTGCCACAATCAGTTTCTAGGGGCTTCTGGTCTCAGCAGTTCAAATATGGGTGTTTACTTTCTTCCAGGCCAGCAAAGACTTCCCCTCCTGTCACCAGCCAGAGAAAATTTTCTGCCTTTAAATGTCCCAAATGATTAGATTCAGTTCAGTTCAGTTCAGTTCAGTCGCTCAGTCATGTCCGACTCTTTGCAACCCCATGAATCACAGCATGCCAGGCCTCCCTGTCCATCACCAATTCCCAGAGTTTACTCGAACTCATGTCCATTGAGTCAGTGATGCCATCCAGCCATCTCATCCTCTGTCGTCCCCTTCTCCTCCTGCCCCCAATCCCTCCCAGCATCCGGGTCTTTTTCAATGAATCAACTCTTCGCATGAGGTGGCCAAAGTATTGGAGTTTCAGCCTCAGCATCAGTCCTTCCAATGAACACCCAGGACTGATCTCCTTTAGGATGGACTAGTTGGATCTCCTTGCAGTCCAAGGGACTCTCAAGAGTCTTCTCCAACACCACAGTTTAAAAGCATCAATTCTTCGGTGCTCAGCCTTCTTCACAGTCCAACTCTCACATCCATACATGACCACTGGAAAAACCATAGCCTTGACTAGATGGACCTTTGTTGGCAAAGTATGTCTCTGCTTTTTAATATGCTATCTAGGTTGGTCATAACTTTCCTTTCAAGGAGTAAGCATCTTTTAATTTCATGGTTGCAATCACCATCTGCAGTTATTTTGGAGCCAAAAAAAAAAAAAAAAAAGTTTGACACTATTTCCACTGTTTCCCCATCTATTTCCCATGAAGTGATGGGACCAGATGCCATGATCTTAGTTTTCTGAATGTTGAGCTTTAAGCCAACTTTTTCACTCTCCTCCTTCACTTTCATACATTAGACTCACCTAAATAATATCCCTTTCTTAAAGTCATCTATTCCATGTGATAGAAACATGATATTCACGGTAGCTAGAATTATGAAGGGTGTGTACACCAGAGGCAAGAAATCATGGGGACCATCTTAGAATTGGAGAAGGAAATGGCAACCCACTCCAGTGTTCTTGCCTGGAGAATCCCAGGGAAGGGGCAGCCTGGTGGGCTGCCATCTACGGGGTCGCACAGAGTTGGACACGACTGAAGCGACTTAGCAGCAGCAGCAGCATCTTAGAATTCTACCCACCAAACACTATTAAAAAGTCCCAGGCATTTAATGCCTGATTGTTTCTCTCCTTTTTTTTTTGTTCTTATTTTCCAGTCAACTTCTTATCTTTGTCAAATACTGTCCAAATTAGACCATCATTCAATTTTTAAAACTTTCTAAAAGCTCTGGTGAGTAGCTGTTAAAATTTTAAAGAAAGTCTAAATGAATTACTTAAATAAACAGGCTACTTAGAACCAGCCAAACCTGGGCAAAAGTCTGGGTTCTCCTTCTGCATGGTGATTCGACTCTAGCCAGTTAGCGATATAATTATGGAACCTTTTCAGCTTGTTTTCCTCTGTAGAATGGAGACAGTAATTCCCACCCCTGAAACACTGTCAGTATTTAATAAGTGTGTTAAAATTCTTACCACAATGCTAGGTCCAGAGTAGCCAGCTAACAATTTCTCTCCTTTATTTTTTGTTTTATTTATCTTTTCACTTTGGTTCTGCTTGGTTTTTATTTAAAAACAAAAGTCTCCAATGGATCAAAGGGATCAGATTTTGCCTTACAGAAAAATGTTACTTTTCCACCAACACATTATTCTCAACAAGATTATAGTATCCTACAGTTTATTACCATTGCCAACACCTTGCCTGGTAGGGAAGAGCTCTAATCTTTTGATCTCTCTTAAAATTCTTATCATGGGAATCACACTGACCAAAGCATTGATCATCTAAACAGTAAATTGCATACTTCATGTACCAGCACCACACCTTGAGCACTTTAAATAATGATCCTGGAAGGTGATTTATTTATATTGTTTTTATAATTAACACATTTAATGCACTCTACTTATATAATGTGGTTCCAGACTCCTCCAGACCTAGTAGAATGTTTAGCTGAGTTTCCTTTTCTGCAGTGAGTAGAACATCAGGGATAAAATTTGTTCCCTAGTTCATCTCCTTTGCTTTTTTTAATTGTCCAATAACTTATTTAACCCAATTGTTTAGAAATTCTTTGCAAGTGTCCCTTGAATTATTTTTAGGTTTTTTGTTTGTTTGTTTCTGTTGGGCCTTCTTTGCTACACACAAGCTTTCTCTACTTGCAGCAAGCAGGGACTACTCTCCAGTTGCCGTTCATGGGCTTCTCATTGTCCTAGCTTCTCGTGTGGAGCATGGGCTCTAGGGCTTGCCAGCTTCAGTAGTTGTGGTGACTGGGCTCCAGGGCATATGGGCTCAGTAGTCAGTTCCCAGACCAGAGTTTGAACCTGTGTTTCCTGCATTGGCAGGCAGATTCTTAACCACTGGACAACCAGCGAAGTGCCCTTTAGCTTAATTTTTTATACTTGACATTTAACTCTTACTCCGTTCCCTGGTTCTTTTTCACAATTTCTTCACTTTCGAAATGTCTTAATTTTTGGTTTTCTTCTTTCAAGGGTGTGGTTTGACCACATAGTCATGCAGGACTTGTGATAAAGTTACTTTCTTTGAAATACATTATGGTGTTTTTAAATAACTTAAAAAGTTTACCTTGGGATATTAACAAGTAGGTTTTTTAAAAAATGTTTTAAATGTTCTGTCAGTTTTGGTGTTCGTGTTCTCTCCCATCATTAGATATCCTCCTTCCGAAAGATATTGTCAGTTCCCCTCACTTTTTCAAAATGTTGAATTTAATCATGCTATTACAACCTAGTAATTGCCACTTTTCTGACCACGGCTCAGAACTAAATCTATTATATTTCATTCCCCTTTGAAGTTCTAAAGGAATTTAACCTTGAAAAGTCATTCATGATATCCAGATACCTGACACCCATATTTTGTCAAGATTACGATTTCTGCCAACCCGTGTGGGGACAAATGTGATGCCTTATTACTGTTATCTGGCCTTATTTTTTAGGCTCCCTTTGTCTTATTTAACATCTCTTACTTATTCTCATTATCCCAGTGTTCTGCTACATTTTTGTTCCTTAAATATGAAATGTCTGCTTATCAAGTTTCCACTTACTTCCCTTGTCCAGTAGTATTTTTATCATGTATGAATCAGTATTCAAGTGTTTCTGAACACTCAAATTGCATAATTTGAAGAGTTAAATAGGGGTTTCCCAGGTAGCTGAGTGATAAAGAATCTGCCTGTCAATGCAGGAAATGCAAGAGATGTGGGTTCTTCCCTGGGTTATGAAGATCCCCTGCAGGAGAGCATGGCAACTCACTCCAGTATTCTTTCCTGGAGAATCCCATAGACAGAGGAGTCACAGAGACATGGGGTCACAAACAGTTAGATATGACTGAGCACAAACAATGAAAAGATCACTTTAAAAATGTGCAGTAAGGAACAGTGCAGTGTCCCAGGCTTAGTCACAGTGGAGAGCCATTGGAAGGGACAAGCCGAGGGAGTGATAATTACTGGAACCCTGAGACAGAGCTGAGGGCTGCCAGAAACTGAAGTTCAGTGAGGGATGCATCCAACCATCTGCAGACTAGGAGAATTGGAGTCTAGGGAATAAATACTCTGTCACACCTCCCTTCCTCTGATTACCTGCCGGAAATCTCCACCAGCTAAAACTTCAGCTGGAATCCAGAGGATAAGGGAGTCCTTTCAGCATATTCTCTTCACTTGAACAGGAGAAGGATGGAGAGTAAGCCTGGAAGAGAAAACTGAAGAAATCCAGCAGAAACACCACTGCTATTCCCACATGCATCTCAATGCCTTATTAGAGACATTGTGTCTTAGGAGCAGCATGTATCATTTTTCAATCACTCTCCTTCCCTCTGGACTGGAAAATACCATTCACTGTCTATATACATTGTCAAGCATTCCCTATCACCATGGTGTCTGAAATGAGTTTGGAAATACGTATGCATTCTCCATTAAGATGTGCCTTGATGTCATCTCTCTGGGAAGCTTTCCATAAAATCCACAAGAAGGCACTTTGAAATACATGATTGCTTCTCAGGGGCAGTTCTTAGAAGGAAGAGCATTTTAAACAATTTATCAGTGGCATCAATCCAATATCTTCTTGTCAAGCAAAATTTTGAAATTTCTTACTGTGCTTTTGGCCTTCTTACTGTGCTTTTCAGTGGTGTTACTAGATGACTCAATGTTGATTCCCTCCTTGTTCTTGTTAGCATTAATGGTATATAATATTGTCTATTTTCTTTGTCCTTAGAAATTTACAATGACAGTAAAGGAAAGGAATTTAGAAAATCCTTTTTTTTTTAAATCTCAAAAGTTTGAATCTTTCTTATCAAATGTAATACATGATAGATCAACCTTGCTAATGGTTTTATAATGTCTGTTGAAATCTCACCAGTGTGTTCAATCTAATATTTTTTTTCAGTTCTTCTTTACCATTTGAGGAGAGAGAAAAGTCTCCATTGCCATCCAAGCGTCTCTACCTTGGCTCACCATAGTTCCTGAAATTTCCATCTTTAGAGAAGCTGCTCTGATATAAGACCTTATCTCCTGGAAATTCCCATTAAGTGGGTTTAGACTAACTAAGAGAGGTAACATATTGACATACAGAATCACTGATCAGCTTCAAAGTCATCAGGCAAAAAGAAAGAGGCATTGACATTTAGAATGAAGTTCCTATTTAGAGAAGCTAAAGACTTAACCTTAGGCTAATGGAATTAACCCCAGCTTTTATGTCCAACATATTTCTATTCATGGGTAAAACCAAAGAACAGAGGGTTTATCTGCCAAAAAGTTTCAAACACCAGAGCTGAGATTTATCTGAAAATTAAGCCCCATCTTTCTCTGTCAGCAAGTGCTTAGGCAAGACCTTTGGTTATATATCAGGTTTACCAAAAAGTTCATTCGTGTTTTCCCAGCACATCTTATGGAAAAACCTGAATGAATTTTTTGATCAACCCATTATTAATACATGGACTGGTAAATTTTCTTAAAAGATAAGACAGGAAAAGTTCAAGGATAAAGGCAAGTTAGAGGCAAGTTCTGGGAAGAGAATTGTAAAATTAGAGGAGAATAGGACTGGAAATGCAGTGTGAGTAGGCAGTTAGATACTCACAAGGGAAATGGGTATGTTAGAAATACATTTTGTCCCCTCTCCCCAACTTAAAAATTTGATTGTTCTGTCTTTCAGTTCTGTCTTACTGGCTACAGAACTCAAAAGTGTGCTTTGATCATTTCTTTATGAAAACAACAGATGACACTTTTTTCAATATGCAAGGCAAGATTTCAAAATCTTGCAGATTTTGGTTTATTTCACCCTCCCAATAACTGTGAAATGGGTAATATCATCATCCTGATTTTACAGATAGGAAAAAAAAATGAGTCTCAGAGCAATTAAGTAAGTTATTAATTAAGTAAGTTATTAATATTATTCTAATATTAAACCCTGCCAAAGTCAGATCCAGGAATTAACCCCTGACAATCTGATGAGAGGCTTTATGCTTAACCATTATACTATACACTCTCTGATGAATACAGAAAATACATCTTAACCCTCAGATTAGCATTTTGCTGTGTATATCAATCAGATCATCCAACCCTGCCTCTTTCTCTATGGTCTCAGTCTGTAGCTGGACCAAGGCAGTCTGTTACCTTGAAAGGGCACTAAGCTTGGTCATGAATCCTGGTATGGGTAAAACACACAAGCAACAAGAAGTGTGGTCTGGGTGAATTTTAAATAGAACATCTCTCTCTGTTGCTGGGCAAGATGAACCATTGCAAAGCAGTCCCTCCATAAGCGACTGCTGCCGGTCCATGCCTCTGGGGCCTTCAGGAATAGAGAACATCTGTAGTAGCCACATGCCCCAAAGCCTGGTGTCAAAGCCCAGGAGAGGGTGTTCCCTACTAACACTGCCAATGGGAAGAAAAAGCCCAGTTTTCACTGGTTTCCAGGACGGGACATCCTTTCTGCTCCCTCTGCTATTCTGTAAAAATTACCTCATGTGTTTTACAGATAAAAATGAAAATCCCAAGTTATAATGGTCAAATAGGATAGGGATTTTTGTGAAGAGAGAGGAGGATTAAATTATCTAGAACAATACCTTCGGTTTCACCTTCTGTGCTTCTATCACCTTTTGTCCGAGACAGGCCTACAAAGTCTAATTTTAACCCCTCTCAAGATCTGTGCAAAGAATATGTAATTGCTTTCAACAACCATGAATACACCATGAACAGAGCACTCTGGGTGTATGGCTGTGTACAGCCTTCATCGGCAACGACATCCTCAAGGTGGTGACTGGCCTCAGGGTTCTAATTGTGTTTGACCTTCACAGGAGTGTATACGTACAAGGGTGATGTACAGATTTTCTCAAATTCTGAGTCAGTCCAATTGCTTCAGTGTTCATGCAGTTTTATTGCATAAATGGCAGTTTGGTAGGTGGATTTGCTTTAGGTAGATCAGAGGTTCAGTAACATGAGTATGTCTTATGAAAAAAAAATTGAACCAAATAAGCATTTACCTGGGTGTAAAAGCCACAAAGAACTAAAAAGTTATCACAAACATGGCTCAAAATTCCCGATTACAAATGTAGACTTGGTTAGCTTCAGCTAACCTCAGCTTATTCTAACTGTAAATCAGCCTCAGCTTGTTCTAACACTCATCTGTCCCAATACAGCCATTCAATTTAAAATGCTCAAATATTAAATGAGAGCCAGGGCTGGGGAGTGGGTGATCTTAAGAGTACATCTAAAGTGAAAGTCGTTCAGTCGTGTCTGACTCTTTGTGACCCCATAGACTATATAGCCCATGGAATTCTCCAGGCCAGAATACTGGAATAGGTAGCCTTTCCCTTCTCCAGGGGATCTTTCCAACCCAAGGGTCGAACCCAGGTCTCCCACATTGTAGGCCGATTCTTTACCAGCTGAGCCACAAGAGAAGCCTATTGGTACATCTAAAGAGACTATCTAATTTATGAGGCAGACATGGTGTAAGAGTTTTTCTTCCTTATTTCAATTCCAAAATGACTTCATAGTGGTTTATCAAGTCTAGAAAGACAGTTGAACTTCCTTTTTTTTTTTCCCAATAGTCAAGTTTACAAGTATGACAAGAACCTAACGCTTGAGCATTGATGTTAAGAGAGGATGTGTCAGTGGCAAGGAGTAAGAGTCAACAAATTATTATAAGTTCACGTATGTTCACATTTTGAAACTGGAGCAGAAAGACTGTGAGGGAACAGTGTGAAAATATTTCCTTGTACGTGTCAGTCACGCAATATCTGGTGCAGAATAGTAATGGGTTATCAAACGAGGGCTTCTGTGCTTTACAGTGTGATCTCTCTCATATAGTATCAACTGGACCTTGTTTCTGAAACACTCTATCATATTTCATGTGGTGGTAACCTTTTAGTTTGTGGGAAAAATAATTGCTACACTATGTTTTGTAAAATATGTTGATGCTATTTTAGCTGGATTTCTGAAAACTCAAATAAGGACCAACACCAAGCAGAGTGTGTTGAGTAGGTGATGTCACCTTTGCCATTGCCTTTCCCCTCCTGCTTCAGCCCCATGTTGCCCATAGTTCCTTCCTCTCCAATAAGTGTCTAGGCGACCTATGATATTTACTGATATTTACTTTTCTCCCTCTCAGAAGGATGTCTTTAAAACAGGGAGGGAGATAACCCAATTTAGTGTTTTCCAATGGCTTTCTAAGGAGCTGGATGTTATTGCAAATTTTTCTAAAATAGCATTTCAGAATCAAATTAATTTGGGAAGTGCTGTGTTAAACAAAGTAAATATGTACTTGCTTTTACAGAACTTCTCAAAACTTCTAATACAATAATGTGCTTTGAGCATCTTTTCTACAGGAGAACATTTCTCAAATGATCATTTCAGAAAGTCCTTTCCAGGAAGGTCAATTATCATCTCACTGTTTGGGAAACACTGATGTAGGAGAAAAATCTGAGAAAGGTCTGAGTTCAAAGCCTGGTCCTACTACGTATTTGAGAAACTTCTTTGAGATCAAGGTTTCTTATGAGAAACACATGGCACATAGAAGACATTCAGAAAATAATAGCCAGGATTTAATTATATAGTTGCTAATCAGTTCAGTTCAGTTCAGTCTCTCAGTCATGTCCCACTCTTTGAGACCCCACGGACTGCAGCACAACACCAGTCTTCCTTGTCTTTATCTCCCAGAGTATTCTTAAACTTATGTACATCGAGTCTGTGATGCCATCCAAACACCTCATTCTCTGTCATCCCCTTCTCTTCCTGCCTTCAATCTTTCCCAGCATCAGGGTCTTTTCCAATGAGTCAGTTCTTTGCCTCAAAGTACTGGAGTTTCAGCTTAAGCATCAGTCCTTCCAATGAATATTCAGGACTGATTTCCTTTAGGATGGACTGGTTGGATCTCCTTGTATTCAAGGGACTCTCAAGAGTTTTCTCCAGCACCATGGTTTGAAAGCATCAATTCTTAAGTTCTCAACCTTCTTTATGGTCCAACTCTCACAACTGTACATGACTACTGGAAAAACCACAGCTTTGACTGTAGTAGCAAATATAGTATACAGGGATTGAGGGAACAGAGTAGTTCCTTTATTCGTAGAAAACCCAGAGCTGATCAAAAGAAGAGATAGAAAATGCTCATGAGGCAGTAATGACTGGATGCACACAAATGGAATGTGGAGCTGGGCATGGCTGGACAAGTAGATGATGCCTTCCTGCCTCCCAGGTGGCAGAAGGGGACTCTTCCTAATCCAGAAGAGCTGCAGAAAAGTACAAGACTGAGTGAAGGAAGTGGGAAGAGTTTTAGTTCTCAGGCCATTGCTTATAAAATATAAAAACCTCTTAGAACTTAACTGATTTAAAAATCCTGGCATTCAGGGTCTTGGCATAAAGAATTGGAATCTTCTTTATGTATTCAACCAGTCATGGAAAGGCGTTCAGTTCAGTTCAGTTGCTCAGTTGTGTCTGACACTTTTCGACCCCATGGACAGCAGCACCCCAGGCCTCTCTGTCCATGGCCAGCTCATAAACGCTCATGAGTTTACCCAAACTCATGTCCATTGAGTCAGAGATGCCATCCAACCATCTCATCCTCTGTCATCCCCTTCTCCTCCTGCCTTCACTCTTTTCCAGCATCAGGGACTTTTCAGATGACTCAGCTCTTTGCATCAGGTGGCCAAAATATTGGAGTTTCAGCTTCAGCATCAGTCCTTCCAATGAACACTCAGGACTAATCTCCTTTAGGATGGACTGGTTGGATCTCCTTGCTGTCCAAGGGACTCTCAAGAGTCTTCTCCAACACCACAGTTCAAAAGCATCAATTCTTCAGTGCTCAGCTTTCTTTAGGAGAAGGCAATGGCAAACCACTCCAGTACTCTTGCATGGAAAATCCCATGGATGGAGGAGCCTGGTAGGCTGCAGTCCATGGGGTCACTAGGAGTCAGACACGACTGAGCGACTTCACTTTCACTTTTCACTTTCATGCATTGGAGAAGGAAATGGCAACCCACTCCAGTCTTCTTGCCTGGAGAATCCCAGGGATGGGGGAGCCTGGTGGGCTGCTATCTATGGGGTCACACAGAGTCGGACATGACTGAAGTGACTTAGCAGCAGCAGTAGCAACAGCTTTCTTTATAGTCCAACTCTCACATCCATACATGACCACTGGAAAAACCATAGCCTTGACTAGACAGACCTTTATTGGCAAAGTAACGTCTCTGCTTTTTAATAGGCTGTCTAGGTTGGTCATAACTTTCCTTCCAAGGAGTAAGCATCTTTAAATTTCATGGCTGCAGTCACCATCTGCAGTGATTTCGGAGCCCAAAAATAGTCTGTCACTGATTCCACTGTTTCCCCGTCTATTTCCCATGAAGTGATGGGACCGGATGCCATGATCTTAGTTTTCTGAATATTGAGCTTTAAGCCAACATTTTCACTCTTTCACTTTCATCAAGAGGCTCTTTAGTTCTCTTCACTTTCTGCCATAAGGGTGGTGTCTTCTGCATATCTGGGGTTATTGATATTTCTCCTGGCAATCTTGATTCCAGCTTGTGCTTCATCCAACCCAGCAGAAAGGAGAAGAAATGCCAAAAATCAAGGGTGAGATGAGAGTGTGTATGGTTTACTTTTCATCTTCACAATAGTAATAATGGTGCCATCGTCAAGTTTTTTTAAGACACCAATGTATTAAGGCATAGAAAACCATTAGAACAGTGGCTGGGATGCAAATATCAATAGATGTTTCCTATTATTATTACCTTTCTTTCTAAAATGTGCTTTCAAATACTGATCATAGTACTTCTTGAGCAAATCCAGAAATAAAGATTTCTTCACAAATTTCTAATGTATACCAGATTCCACTTAGTATGGGGTTTGCCAAGAGAGGCAGAGTTCTGTTATAATCACAAAAGTTACCTAAGTATGCTTTTTACAGGCAATAGGACAGTCCACCAGGGACAGGAACTATATGAGAAACAAACTAAGGGCCTCATCACTACAAAGTTAAGGAGACATATTTTAAGACACTGGAAGATAAAAGAATCTTCCATCTACTAAGCTCTCATTCTGTTCAAATTGCTGTTTGATGTAATTTCTCCTCTGAAGTCAAGGGGATTAAGTTGATGGATTTATCTCTGAAGTTCTTTAAGAGGCGAATGACTTGATTTCATCATCAAACCTTTGAAGGAAGTTTAACCACCAGTTCAAGTTGAGAAAGTGCTTTTCCTCCTCCATTTAATAACAATAAAACTTGGTTATTGCTCACTTTCTACATGCTAGGCTGCTAAATACATTACAGGCATTGTCTAAATTCAGATTCCCAACAATGCTGTGAGGTGTGGTACTCTCTCTTCCTTTCATTACTTTACAGATGAGGAATCTGAATCTTGGAGAGATTAATCTGTCCAAGGTCACTCAGCAAAGAATACCAGACTCAAGTCTGTCTAATTTCAGGGACTCCACAGAGCTACATGTCCAAGGAATTTACTACTCACTGGGACTGCTTCAACATTTTCTGAATGTTTAAAATTGTTTTAAATAAGAGGTAATTAAAAATAAATCATTCATGCTGTTGACATCTCAGACAGAGCTAATACTGCCACAGAGAGCATGAGCGTGGCAACCAGGCTTGTGTAAATTAGGTGAGTTCTTCATTTTGCAAATAAAAGGCATATATATAATCTCTCCTAGAAATTTGGAAAGGATACTTCTAGTCCCATGTTATTCCATCAAGTACTTCAACTGTCTAAATATGTTCACAGTTGTTACAATTTAATCATGTTGGTGGTGGTTATGTTGTCTATGTTTGTTGGTGACTATTATGTTGAGGTCATTTCTTTAGGCTAATGCATTAGCAGAGGCACAGCTCAGTCCTTTTGTTACTAATGCTCCTGTATAAAGTGTTTTTGTTAGCTCACATGAGTTCCTCCTCTGTGTTTCACTGGACTCCTTTAGGTACTGACGAAGTAAGAGATTAGGCCAGTATTAGAAGAGTTGCCTCCCACAAGCAGTCACACTTGACCCATTCCACAAGGCCAGACTATATGAGTTCATGGGACCTACCTATTCCTGTTAATGTGATATTGTATAAGAGTTATTAAGTAGTCTTTCTAAATGTGCCTTCTATCTCTTCAAAGAACTCCTCTGTTGCTGCTACTGTTTAGTCACTAAGTCATGTCCAAATCTTTGTGACCCCATAGACAGTAGCCTAGCAGACAGAGGCTCATCTGTCCATGGGATTTCCCAGGCAAGAATACTGGCGTGGGTTGCCATTTCCTTCTCCGGGGGATCTTTCCAACCCAAGGATCAAACCCACATCTCCTGCATCAGCAGATGTCTCTTCAAATAGCTACTTTTGAAATTACTTCTCTAACACATCACTAGGACCTATAATAGCCATGTCCTTATCTGTATGCTAAAATATTTCTCTGAAGATACTCTCATGCTTAAAACAATCACTGCATACCCAACACCAAAAACCACATTTCAAGAACATAGAAGGCCATCAGGCCCTGACCTCCTACTGCTCAAGCCTTGTCCATCATGAAACAGAGTTGACACTCTATGCTCTGGTACACCATTTCTCTATTTAAACCAAGGTACTTGACAGACAAACATAAAATATTTCATGTGTCCATGTCTTCACAGCAGCCAGAGCCTCCCACTTCCCTGTCTCAATCCATCCAGTGGCTTCACCTCATCAGCCCAAGTCCTTGCAGTCCCCACAAGGTGATGCTTCCTTGGCCACCCTCCACTCACCCACGCCCCTGCTCTGGTACCTCTCTGACCTGGATCTCTTACCACTTTCCTCTCAGCTTAATCTGTCTTAGCAACACTGGCTGAGGTGGAACATAGGGCATCCTAGTCAGCTTGGGCTGCCATAACAAAGTATTGCAGACTGAGTGGGTTAAATAACAGGAAATTATTTTCTCAAAGTTCTGGAGAATCAAAGTCCAAAATCAAGGTTCTAGCAGCATTGGTTTCTGGTAAGAGCTATCTTTTTAGCTTGCAGGTGGCTGCCTTCTCATTGGGTCCTCACATGACATTTCTTCTGGGTGTGCAGACTCCTGGCATCTTTCCTTCTTCTTCTAAGAGGTGATTCATAATGTACTAAGAAACCAACATAACATTGTAAAGCAATCATCCTCCAATTAAAAAAAAAAAAAAAAGGCTAGTCCTGCTGGATTAGGACCCCACCCTTCTGTCCTCCTTTAACCTAATTACTTCCTTGTAAGTCCGTGTCTCCAAATATAGACACAATGGTGATGAGTCTTATTCTAAGACTCCATAATAGTTTTCTCTCATTCTTTATGTCATAAATTATTCAAAAGCAACATTGATATCAGCAAACAATGACTTATAAGATGTGAATTGAGGGATATATGAAAGGTCTTATCCATACAACCAAAATATTTATTCTATATAGAGGCAGCATAATTGTTGTTTTTCACTCTTCCCCTTAAAAAAATTATCCTGAAGGTGGTAATCCATAATGTTATCAGTAGTTCTATAAAAGGTTAATATTTCTAATGACACCTCTCACTGATAGAAAGAGGTTCATAATTTTCATCTTGGAGGCTTGAAGAGAGCAGAGGAAAATGGAAGAGGTTCTTGAAAAAAGAAACAAAAGGAAATGTTTACTTGTTGTGTCCGACTCTTTGCAACCCCATGGACTGTAGCCTGTCAGGCTCCTCTGTCCATGGGATTTTCCAGGCAAGAATATTGGAGTATGTAGCCAATCCTTTCTCCAGGAGAAAGGATTTCTTCCCAATCCAGGGATCAAACCTGGGTCTCCATGTCTCCTGCATTGCAGTCGGATTCTTTACCACTGAGCCACTGGGAAAGCCCCCGTAGGAAGCATTACATACTGAAAAGTCAAGTACAAATTTTGCTTGATTCTCACTTGTGCCTCCACTTGACAATATCTTAAGTCATTCATGACTGGGTAGCTTTCTCCATCTAAGAAGTGTAACACTCCTTTTTGCTTTTCTAATAGGCTTTTCAATTAAAAAACAAACCTGCCCATTTGATAAGGCCTTTGTTTCCCAAGATTGCTATGTTTAGTTTTTCTTCTAGGACAGGTCTCAAACAGTATTTTTTTTAATCTTCAAAGACCACCCTTCCCCACCAGTCTACTGAAGAGAAAGGAATTTAAAACTCTGTGACATTCACCAAATCTATCAACTCAGAGAAGAAAAATCTCCATGTGGTGCTGAAAAATACAAACAATGTAGCTTGTGGTTCCTAGAAAAGTAAAAGATGGGAGGAAATTACATGGAGAGACCTGAGAGTTAGCTTGCCCCTCTGGAGACCTTCCAGCAAGGAGCAAAAGAAATAGCTCACATTCAGTTTTGCTCTATGACAGGTACTGTTCTAAGAGTTCTCCTGAGAAGTGTGAAGCTTGGACTGTGAATAAAATGCAGCTTACTTTTATTTTTCATCTTCCGGTTAAACTTTATTCACCCATGTAATTCAACAGTGACTTTGGATGGTGTTTGGCAGAGCCTTCCTTCATGAGGTCACTCCCAGATAATAGGTAGATAAAAGGTCAGCTTTTGTTATGAAAACGGTCTCAATTCTAAAATTACAATTCCCAACCAACTTCAGGTCATAAGACAATGGGAAAACAGCTTCAACTTCGTACCCTTTATCCTTTCCCCATGATCTCCAAGGTGTGGCTCCATACTTTACTTGCTGTCCAAGCCTGTTCTATGCCACAAACACCACACTGCCTTAGTCACACTGGCTTCCACACTGTTCCTTGAGCTTACAATCATGCTTCCACCTAAAGGATTTTGCACTGGCAAAGTCATATAGCCCATTTTACCATTTCCTAAATGTCTTTGCTTACATGTCATTCTGAAAGAGAAACATTCCCTTACCACTATTATTATTTACCATCTTATTCTGCAGTCTTTTTCTTCATTGTACTTTTTTACTTGATAGGCTGAATACTTATATGTTTATTAATATGTTTCCCTTAGTTGGATATAAGTTACACAAGTTCAAAACCTAGATCTGTTTTCTCACAGCTGTTCTTCTCATTACCATCTGAGAACTCTGAACAGTACCTGACCCAATATTAGGTGCTCAGTGTACATTTTGGGGGGCTTCCCAGGTGATTCAGTAGATAAAGAATCTGCCTGCAATGCAGGAGATGTGGGTTCCATCCCTGGCTCACGAAGATCCCTTGGAGAAGGGCATGGCAGCCCACTCCAGTATTCTTGCCTGGGAAATCCCATGGACAAAGGAGGCTGGCAAGCTACAGTCCATCAGGTTGCAAAGAGTGAGACACAGCTGAAGCGACAGCATACACAAATACACCCACACATTTTTTTTTATTTCAGGGTAAGGATACCCCATGAGTATAAACTGTAGAATAAAGCATCTCTAAAGTAGCTCAAAGGGAGGAGTCTTGATATTTTATTTTAAAACATGACTAGGAGTTTATTATTAATAAAGGAGTAATTATTCAGATTATTCCAACTTTGCTTACTCTATGGCTACCATTAAAAATTAACATTCTAGACATTTTATTAAAATGAGCAGTGTTCCTTCTAAGCTACCTTTCCAGCTTTAGCAATGTTTTCACTCAGGAGACAAAACATGGAAATGAACCCGAGTCTTACTAAATTAGTGTAATTGCATATATAATTTTATAATTATTGATAATAATGTTATTATAAATAAGCAGTTTCTTAGAAAACATTATTAATTTCATTTTAATGTAACCAATATAATATAATCTTCTTTCAACAAGGTCTGAACTCTTTTTTTTTTTTTAGTATATGTGCTGCCCAAGCGAGCACTGAACTCTTTAATGCTAGATTTTTTAAAATTCTCTTATTTAAACATTATAGAAAGTGTCTATTTTTGTCTTCATGGCTAGATTAGTGTTGGCTGGGTTATGCTTCCATTTCTCTGCTTCCACTGTTGCATTTAACAAAAATATTTAGGATCACACAGTAATGACTTCTTAGGGTAATGTTGCTTTACAAAAGTAGTGTCTTAATAGAACTTGGAGTTTGTAGGATTATGCAAGCTAAACTGTTCTTGCACTGTAAAATGCATTTGATTCTTCTCCTCTTATAAATTCCATGTTTCTCCTTTCAATATCTGCTTTCCAGGAGTCTATGCAAGATTGATGGAGACATTAAATTCAAAAACTAAAAGAGAAAAAAATGTAATGTGAGTCTTCAGTTGACTTTAAAGGAGATATATTGCTTAATAGAAACATTCAGGGAACAATGATAGTGGGCAGTAAATCCTAGATTAATTACACTTACTCAGTGTGCTATAGAGCTAATTCATATAGCCAAATGTTTTTACAAAGCACTATCATTTCATGATTTTTTGCACTGGACAGGAGATGTACAAGCATTAGTGTTAAAAGACAGGATTTTGCCCCTTATTCCTGAAAGCAAAATTACTCTGCTCTATTGCAAACCTAGTAGATCTCAATCCCTACATCTTTTATTAATTGATTTCTCAAAAATCTGTCCTTCATATTTTATTGTACAATCAGCAGTAAACCTCAAATGTTGAAAGATTTGAAACTGCTAAGTAACAAATCTGTGAATTCACAATGATATTCTAAATGATCCAGGAAATGTCATTTTAAGTGATAAAATCAATATGTATTTTGGTTCATTAGCAAAATACATAATGGCTATTTCTAGCGTCTCCTCAGACTTTCTGTTTAACCATTTTGTATTGTGATGCCTGGCCTGAAGCAGTTCTATTTTTAGTTCTAATGGAACAGTCTTAAATTGCTTATTTTCTGTTTACTAAAGTCATCCTGTTTGTTACCATGGAAACTATGACAACTGCTCCAACTAACTATTTTATTAAATGAATTGAAGATGTAGCTGAAGACTGCGAAGGTGCAGCATGTCATCCTTAAAACATACTTTCCAACAACTTCAAAACTATGGCCAATCTGTAGAAAAAATGAAATTAATTATGAATAAGATCTTCTACATTTCAAATTAGGGAGGCTTATCCACATTTGAAAATCTGAATATAACTAGCACATAGTCTTCCCCAACCTGCAAAGAGTATGTCTTTTAAAAGTGTATCTGTAAATCTGTTCCTTGGAAATTGGAGCACATTACCCCATTTATGAAATAATTTCATAAATAATTAGATCTCCAGGACCACCCTCAAAAGCCCTTTGACCTGTAATGTCTCACTCTATAGCAATATTAGCCTCTGTTCTCAGTTCTGGCAGTGGGAGACAAGTTTCAGAAATGTGAAGAAAGGGAAGAGTTTTCTCATACTCCAGTGCCCCCGTCTCCACCCTCTTGGGGTCCTCTTATTACCAACTCTCCTGGGTTGATCCTCAACAGGGTCCTCCTCCCCAGTGTCATTCAAGCCAATAAAAGAAGACTGAGTTCAGTTCAGAAGCAAAGGAAAACTTATTCTTCGATCTAAGAATGGAGAGATGCAATCACCTGCTATAGAGTCCAAGCTCTACCCACTTCAAATATTGTGGGCGGGACCCCTTCATAGGGTTCTGTCTGCAGGGGACGGGGGTGGGGTTCTGGTGAGTGGGCGGGGCTATGCTACTCTCCCCCTCCAGATCGCAGTGCTAGGGATACAGTGACTCCACACGGGCCTTTGGAGCCGAGGTGTTAGCGTGGCCGTTTTGGACTAGCAACTCTGGTCTGAAATGCTGAGTGCACGGCCTCTGCCTGAGGCGTCCTACTAGCAAGTGACTATAAATTAAGCACAAAAGAAGAGGTTAGACTTTATCTAAACAGCTAGTTTCCATCTTATTCTTCCTGTGGACCCTGTGGGCTTTGCCAGAGACACTCTCACTTTTGCACATCTTCCTTCAGAGTTTCACTTCCCTTCAAGTTTCATTTGGAGAAAGTGACTTCCCTGGTGGCTCAGAGGGTAAAGCGTCTGCCTACAATGAGGGAGATTGGGGTTCAATCCCTGAGTCAGGAAGATCTCCTAGAGAAGGAAATGGCAACCCACTCCATTATTCTTGCCTGGAAAATCCCATGAATGGAGGAGCCTGGTAGGCTACAGTCCATGGGGTCGCAAAGAGTTGGACAGGACTGAGTGACTTCACTTCAAGTTTCACACTTCGATCCTGCTTGTACATTGAATCATCATTCTCCTCAAGAGTCAAGATGTTCCCAGATAATTGTTTAAAAAAGAGAGAAAGCAATCAAGATACTCTCTATTGTCTGAATGATAGAACTCTTCCTGAAGTTTTTGCATTTTAAAGCATACAATATTTTTTGACCCCAAATAAATCCCTAACACATAAGATTTCCATAACCACAACTAAAAAATATTCAGAGGGTGAATGTATGAGGAAACTGCTTTGAGGATTTAGAAATCAGGCAGAAGTCGGTTGATATGAAAATTCAGCTTCTTTCCTGTCCTCCCTAAATCTTGGATCTTGGGTTTTCTGTTCAAGGATGGATGGCAGTGGTTAGTTGTAAGCTGAGTCATCTTTTTGTTCATTTAATTTCTAGGAAATTTTAATAAAATGTATCTTATTAGCCCTATAATTGTGCTTTTAAAAGAATGTCATCTTCTTGTTTAAAGAGATCAAATTAACACAATAACGTAGACAAAAATTTTGTTCTTATTGTCTAACAGAATACAAACCAAACAAAATCATTGTGATTTGAACATTGTGAATTTTACACAAAAAAAGAAAGAATTATTAGGACCTACTTATGACAGAATCAATAATTTACTGTTTGATATTCAAGAAATTAAAGAAGAAAAAGGAAGTAATTTGAGGTTTTTTTCGAGATGAGAAAAACTGTTATCTTTATTGTTTATACAGCTATACTTTATATAGATTCATAATTAATCAAAATATATAAAGGCTAAGAGTTATTTCTAGAAATGTAAAAAAAGTCCTTTTTTAAAAAGTAAAGTGTAATAACAAATGAGAGTATAAGAACAAATGAGATTTGATATTCTGTCTTTCGGTAATTTAGTAGTTGAATTTGCCTGTAAAATCTTTCTGGCAAATTTGTGTATTTTTATGTAAATATATATGCAATAAAATATGAAATGAGAAATTAAATTTTTAATTGAATTTCATTGATCATTTACGATAGAAAATTCTACAGGGCTTTATTAGAATTTTAATATTACTGACACTTCAAAATGAAGACATAATTTTGACCTTATACTCATTTTTTATCTCCTTAGGGTCCACTTTCATTTGTAATACTCACATAATTCCAGTGAAAAACCAAGAGGGCGTGGCTATGATGTTCATCATTAATTTTGAATATGTGAGAGATGAAGAAAATGCTGCTTCGCCAGAGAGGGTAAATCCAATATTACCAGTCAAAACTGTAAACCGTAAGTAAATGACAACATGTACATGTTTCTGTATTTTTATGGTAAATCTTATTAATAGAGTTGCTAACATGGAACTATTTTTACATTTCATCTTGTGATACTGAATTCTTTTCATTTGAAATTAATTTAGGATTTTACATCGATATTCATCAGGAAAATCACTCTGTAATTTTTGAGGGTGTATATGCAATTTCACTAGGTATTATTATCAACATTATAATTACTTTGGAAAATATTTTAGAATCTTTTCTCTATTTTCTGTGCTACATAAATAACCACTTGAGTTTTTCAACTGTTTTAATCAAATAGACTGCATTTTATCTTCCAATTTTTATACATCTAATAGTTTTCTCTTGTCTAATTGAGCTGGCTATTACCTTCCAACATATTATTAAAAAGAAACTGATAATGAACATCACTTATTCCTGATTTTTGTGTGAATGCCACCAGTGATCCCCATTAATTCAAATGATGACATATGGTTGAGTGGAACATGTGTTGTAATTTTATAGAAGTTTCCATTTGCTTGTATTTATTAATGGGTGTTGAAATTTGTAAATTACCTTTTCAACATCTTTGGAAACAAATGTGCTATGTTTCCTTATTTTTGTGGTAAATCTTATTCGTAAAGTTACTAACGTGTAACTATTCTTTGTCTGTGAAAGAAGCCACATTTGGGCATGATGTATTTTATCTTGTAATATTGAATTCATTTCATCTAAAATTAATTTAGGATTTTGCATCTATACTCATCAGGGAAATTGCTCTGTAATTTTTGACTGCGTATGTGCAATTTCATTTGGTATTATTATCAACATTATAATTACTTTGGAAAATTATTTGTAATGTCTTCTCTATTTTCTATGATATGCAATAATAAATAATAGTTTGGGGATTATCAGTCAGTTCAGCTCAGTCGCTCAGTCCTGTCCGACTCTGCGACCCCATGGACTGCAACACACCAAGCCTCCCTGTCCATCGCCGACTCGAATTTACTTAAACTCATGTCCATTGAGTCTGTGATGCCAGGATTATATGGGCTTTAAAACTTAAGTATAACTCCCCTGTGAGATCATCTAAACCAGGTACTTGTTTGTGAAGTAGCTTTTTGACATTTCTTTTCCTCCAGAGGAGCTTCCCTGGTAGCTCAGTTGGTAAAGAATCCGCCTGCAGTGAGGGAGACCTGGGTTCAATCCCTGGGTTTGGAAGGTCCCCTGGAGAAGGGAAAAGCTATTGACTCCAGTATTCTGGCCTGGAGAATTCCATGGACTGTATAGTCCATGGGGTCCCAAAGAGTCGGACACGACTATGACTTTCACTGTCACTGTTCCTCCAGAGATTAGACTATTCACATTACCCTGCTCAACTATTATCAGTCCCTTTGTGCTCCTCTGTATGCTTAGTCTTCTACCATTCAGCTTGTCGGTTTAAACTATATCATTTCCTTCCCCATTTTTACCAACAAGGCATTTGATGAGCTTATATTATATTTCCTTCTCCTTCCATTCCTTTGGTTGTGGTACTTCTGGCTTCTCAGAGGATGTAATTTACATACTTCTCACTTTTGTTTTGCCTTAAATTTCTAGTGAAATGTATTCAATGCTCACCACTTGTCTTTTTGTTGAAGTTTCACCAAACAAACTTCTTGGATAAAGTTCATCCTCTTCAGGAGATGTTCATAAGTAAATCAACACGGTTTTTCTGTAGTCTTCACACTTCGAGGACAGCCTGGGTAGACATAAGCTATTTGGTTCACACTTTGTTGCCCTGTGAACCTAGTAGATAGTGTTCCATTTTTCTTGCATCAAATTTTCCTAATGAAAAATCTGATGCCAACCCTTGTCTGCCCTTTGTAAGTGATTTTGTTATTTTTCTGATTCCCAGAAAATTTCAAAAATAAACTAATAATGGTAGATTTTAATGCTTTTCTTTCAAATGAAAACAGACTTTTAAAGTCTAAAGCTATTGCTTGTATATGTCTGGGTTTGACATTCTATGTCAATTTTTCCAGATGTATGGTGGACCCTTTCAATATGTACATTCAATTCATGTTATAGTTCAGGAAATTTTATTGAATTATAATTTTAATAGCTATTTTCTTTTGGTTTATTTGCCTTCTTCAGGGACCCAAATAATAAACTCAAGTAATGTTGCACCTTCTTTGCACATCTTTCATATCCACCACTTCCTTTCTGGTCCTTTTTTCTGTCTTTGTTCTATTTTATTTTCTTAACTTCTCTCATTTCTGACCTATATTCTTATGGTTTGCTTGTAATGTGATCTTAATTTTTTAGATAATTGTATCTTTTTCTGTCTTGAATGTGTTGCCTGTATTCTTTCAGTCTTGCTTTGCATTTTCTTCTTATTTGTCCAGATTTTATTCTATGTTCTTCAATTCCTAATTTATAATCTTATTTCATATCTCTAATTACTGGTTTAAAATTTTAAATTTATTTTGGGGTGCTATATACCTGTTCTGTCTTATAGCCAGATACTTAACACACTTTCTTATGCATGTTTTTATTCCTGTTTCCTGTTTTTCTCTTATGATATCTTTGTACAGATATTAGAGTTTTCTTTGTACAGATATTAGAGATATCTTTGTACAGATAATCCATTCATTAGGGACTTTCCTAGATGATCACTAATGAAAAATATCTGGTGGGGGCAAAGAGAATAGGTTTTGTTTGAGTGGCTTCTTAAATTTTTCAGTTCAAAGTTTAATTCGTGTATAGCAAGGAGTTTCTAAATGTGCGGGTTTTGTGGAGGAAGTTTCTATTCTCTAAAATATATGACACTAATTGATTTTGTTGTTTGCTTGTTTTTGTCTTCTGATTATTCTATTCCTTCGTATGTGATTTCCTAGCTTCCAAGGGACATTTCCACCTTTGAAGATACTTCCCCCTCTCCAAGAAGGAGTGCTTTCCCAAAGCTTATATCTGGGTCTTGTGCACTTTTCTAGCCACTTTATTATCCCCCTTGTAACCAATGCTTTTTTTTTTCTGTGTTCCATTACTCTAAGGAGACTTTTGTGCTCTCATTTTTTCCACTTATTTTCTGCTTAATATTGCATTGTGTTCTTAAGCAATTCTTTTGGTCTTGGGCAGTTATTTCCCTGGCTACATGTAAATTAAAGTTTGTAATGTCTTGCTCTAATTACTCTTTAGGCATAGTTTATAGGTATTTTTATTTGCCTCCCTTATTGATCTTTGTAGGTTTTAGGAGGATCTATGAACAAATGAAAATTTAAGTTACTGTCATTGTCTGTGGGAAACTGGAAGACTTATCCCAAAACTTTAATACTTAAAAAATAAATTGGTATACTATATGTAAATCAGATAGCTACTGCTGCTGCTGCTGCTAAGTCACGTCAGTCGTGTCTGACTCTGTGCGAACCCATAGGCGGCAGCCCACCAGGCTCCCCCATCCCTGGGATTCTCCAGGCAAGAACACTGGAGTGGGTTGCCATTTCCTTCTCCAGTGCATGAAAGTGAAAAGTGAAAGTGAAGTGTCTCGGTCATGTCCGACACTTCATGACCCCATGGACTGGGGTCCTACCAGGTTCCTCCGTCCATGGGATTTCCCAGGCAAGAGTACTGGAGTGGGTTGCCATTGCCTTCTCCCAAATCAGATAGCTAAATATATGTAAAATAAAAAACCCAGTCCCAAAGCCTATGTTGCAAAATGAACTAATACTAAATCGAATGTACACCAGCTAAAAAATTTCCATAGTATCAGTTGCTTTCTTAGCTGCATCTAAATGACATTATAGTATCCTGTTAAGGCAATACTGGGACAAAACATATTAGTGTAATACAGTTCCAATATTCTGAATATTTTGCTCTGAACAATATCACACTTGGGAAAAACTATCAAAACCATCAATTTGTCAGTCTCCCAGGTGACATGTTTTTAACAAAACTGAAGTACTATAAAAAATTAGTATCATACCAAGACTTGTTCCTTTAAGTTGGTTACTATTTTTGCTTTCTTTATATTTTCTGCTAACAAATGTCATCATTATTGAATCGTTCTCAAGAATATACTTTAGGCAACCTCAGGTTATATTTTGATCATGAATGTCAATAACATCATTTGTTTTGGGGGAAGCCTAGTTTTGTTTCTTTTTTGTCTTTAGAAAGTCTTCATTTCTCCCCCAGAATAGCTGTCTTTCATGGTCCATCAAATTGGATGAGAGTGAGAAAAGGGAGTAGTCTATCAGTTGTATGGCAAAAAGAAAAAAAGTATTAAAAAAAAATAAAGTATTCATTTCAAACTGAAATACAAATGGATAATTGAAGCTTTGATTTCTTGAATGGAAGGTAATCTCTACAGTAGCCTCCCAGAGTGTCATACATAATATACGCAACATTATACTATGATTAAAATAGCATCTCTTGTACAAATCACAGCAAATTCAGTAGAGCTTGTTCCTTATTATGTGAACACGAGTGGTTTCCCTACACTGCAGCTGTCACTCAAACAGGGAATCATTAGAGAGAGTACAAATATGCAGATAAAATTGTTTCCAGAGCATTACAAAGGCCTATTATTTATAACCATTATATTAGTTTTGATTATACCTTCTGTCATTATACGCTCTAAATTTCTTTTTACTTGGTGTCAATTTTTGAAGAGTTGATTATTAAATCAAGCAGAAAAGTTAAAGACAGACAAATTATATTTGGTAGCTTCTGATACTATCCAAGTTCTACTTTGTATCATGTCTGATCTTTGGAAAATTCCCCTTTTCTTCCTTAAAGTATAATTTTGCTACCTTTGTAAAATAATATATTGGCTATATCAAACATTGTTGCTCAGTTGGTGGCCACCAAAACAAATAAACCAATGAAAAATAAAAGAAAACCAAATGATACCCCCCTTTTTACAGAAAAATTTCAACTTTCAAAAAGCTTAATTTCTTATCTAAATAAGGAATATAAAAGTGTGTGTGTTAAGTGGGTGTCTGGGGGTATATGCATGTGCTTAGTATTGGTATTTAAATGAAAATAATAGGAAAAGGCTACTGTTTGTTTGAGAAGATGTGGGTGTCTATAAATTTAACTGCCTCTCCTGAAATGTAGACAAAATAAAGGAAAAAATGTGAAGGGACAAGAAATACAGATGAAAATGAAATGAAGTATTAAATTGAGAATGTTAAGTAATAGAAAAGAAGCTCTTAGTAAATACACAACAGAAAAGATACATCATGAAAAGACACTGTGATAAATTGGGTGGAGTAAATTGTGGAAACTTAGAGACTTGTATTGAATAAAAAGCTGAATCAGTTCTCAGTACAAATATCTAGTTTCTGAGTCAGGAACACAACACAACAAAAGTAAGCAGCTTTCTCTGGGAAGAACTAATTTTTCACAAACTTAATCTCTGTTGAAGACACAGAACCAGCCATAAATAGATGACTTGTTTTTCCTGGAAAGAAGGAAGTACAGGAGAGAGTATTATTCTAGTAGGTCTAACTGTCAAATCAATAAATACTACACAATTCTGTTGATTAATTACTCCATAATGAATATAAATACCAATTATAATATATAATTAAACCTTTTCTCACTGATGGTTTAAACTCTATAATCTGAATAGTGGAAATGATACTGAGTGGAGGATAAAAATCTACTTTGCCTCCCAAATAAAAGTGGATCACATCTAAAGGAACTAACAGCAATGCAGCAGTGGGAAAACATGTTCTCTTTTTTTTTTCCTGCTCTAATATCTGTTGCTATGAAATATTTGCACAACATGGAAGATAGCCAAATTATGTGTTCATGCTTACACTGTTTATTTCAAAGTTAATTGTCATCAAGTTTAAGAGGTTTTTGTTTTTATTATTTTAAATAAAATATTTTAAAGTTTTATTTTACAAGTATATTTAAATCTAGTATTTCTTCTGTTTGATAACAGAAATCTAGGATCACCAGTCTGGTTCACACAGACATACATGCATGTTCTCATTTGTTAAAAATCTCTTTAAGGTGTTTGGGAACCTAAATTAAATAAAAACAATATACAACCCAACAGAAAATAAATACATTCCATCTTCTTTTTATGTCTTAAAACCAAAAAGTCAGTTTGAACCACTATTAATGCTGACCTTAAGTTCATATCCCCAAGTAAATTTTAACTAATAACATTCACTCCTCTTACCAATTTAAAATAGCTTTTGTTTTTCTACTTTATCTACTGCTTCCATCACAGTCAAAAATCCATGAAGTTTTCTCATTTTACTAAACTTGAAACATATCTCAACAAGAAAAGAGGCCCATGTTTAAGTCTTTTTAGTCACAGAAAAATAATGAATTTTATCATTTATTGATTTATAAGTGATTATACTACATGTAAAAATTACACATAAAATCTTTTTTTTTTTTAGATAATTTTCATCTTTTTTCGTTAAGTACTTGAAAACCTCACCAAGGTTTTCATGACTCTTTTGTCAAATCCAGACAGATTTGTCAGACAGATCACCTCATCTTCCACATCTCAGAGGGCTTGGGGAGGGCTTGTGCAGGAAGTCCTTTCATCAGCCCACCCTCAACAAATATATCTCAATCCTGGTGACAAAAAAAGAGCAAAAGAGGTGAGAGCTGTGGAAAACTAAAGAAGCTCATCTTATTTTAAGTATCCAGGAGCACTTAAGCTCTACTTCATAGGAGGAATGTTGTATTTTCTTCCATATCCCCAACAGTTTGCAAATAGTGAGTACCTGGTGGCTCAGTTGTAAAGAATTCACCAGCCAATGCAAGAGACATGGGTTCGATCCCTGAGTCGGGAAGATACCCTGGAGAAAGAAATGGCAATACATTCCAGCATTCTTGCCTGGGAAATCCCATTGACAGAGGAGCCTGGGGGGCTACAGTCCATGGGGTCGCAAATGAGTCAGACACGACTTAGCAACTGACAACAATAACAATACATATTTGTAGAATATATAAATTTATGAATAAGCTATTTTTTTGTATTGAGTATTAAGTAATTTTTCCTACTAAATGAGCATTAGTCAGTGATTCTCTGATACTGAGACCATCAACATCATCTTATAACATGTTTGAAATGTAATTTGTTGGACCTTACACTAGAACACTTGATTCAGATACACAGAAATACAGCAATCTGTATTTTGAAAAACTCTTCAGGTCATTCTGACATATTGAAGTTTGAGAACTGCTGTTCTAGGTTATTAATGGCTAGATAAAAACATAAAGGTGCATTTTAAATGAAGCTAAAGACGACTGAAGTGACTTAGCAGCAACAGCAGCAAACATAAAAATAAAGTTAAAATTTTACAGTATCTTATTTTCACAGTTATTTTCAAAAGTGAACTTTTTCATTTAATTTCATTAAGGTATTATAAAAGGGATCCCATTATCTTTGAAATGATTAAAAATATACTCTCCAAATCAAAAGAGAGTTTTTACTTTTATGCTTACTAAAATAAAAATTTGAATTACTCTGAAAGCTTTGACTGAAGCAAAGTCTGTACACACAAAATACAGTTGGTAATTTAGGCAATTATCTAGCTAATTTAAGCCAGTAAAATGTATTCATTTGCTTTGGACTCAATATTCTAAATAATTGACACATAAAACATATATCTTCCTGAGTAGCTACCTTACTCCCTCAAATTTATATTTCATTGTTCAGACCTCAAGCTAAGGAACAAAAACATTTTCTGTATAGCTGGTTTATAAAGGGCATTCACAATGTTTTTACTATTCTCCATTGGAGCTGAAAGTCATTCTTTAATTCAAAGATGAAGAGCTGTGGTAGTAATATATAGAGTTTCCCACTCAGCAAGCATTACTATAGAAACAATCCATGATTCAGATGAATTTAATTAAAAGTTTTACAACATAATGAATATTTACTATTATCATGCGTTTGGAAGTTTCCTCTTTTTAAAGAGTAAATTTGACATTGAAAAAGGAACCATGACATTGTTGCTAAAAGAAATCTGGAAAAAGTTCAGTCATAAGTTGCAATCAACTTTATATCATGCCCCCCCCCACAGGACTTAGGCAAAATACATGTTTCTAAGATCAAGAAAATTACTAATCACTGAAAAAATTATGCATTATCCTTTTGTTAGCAATGAATGTTCATGACAGCCTAAATGAGCATGTCCACATCAGAATCCCTGTGTACATACCATTTGGAAGAATTTGTTACTTAGCAACACCCAAATTAGGGACTGTCCCTATTTACACAGCATGAGGGTAACAGGTGTCTGTACCATTTGCGTTCGGAACACTCCATCAAAGAGTTCCTGTCGTTGTAACAACTACATGGTCATCTTGGGTCAATCTAGGTACAAATTTTATTACTTTCACACAACATGAATGGACTCTTTAACTTGGCATTTTGAAAAGAAAGAATTCTATAAAAGAGAAACAAAATAGCAGTATTGTAAATCATGCATCAATTTATTAAGCAGTTAATACTGGAAACCTAGTTAGGTATTTATAATCCTAATGTGTTTGATTTTATTTCCAATGCCTCCTTGTGGAGGGGTTTTTGACCTTGAATGGCTAAGAGCAGTCCGCCAGCCTGTCCCATTCTCTGCCTCATCTCCCTTATTCTAAACCTGTGTTTTCTGCTTCTTTGCCCTCAAGATGAGCCAGCTCAGTTGGAAGCAGTGCTTCTCAGACATCATCAGCATTAGTGAACTTGTTCCAGAAGTTCTCTGCTGTTGGATGGCTCCTGTGGTTATTCTCACTCCTGCTACAGCAATAACTTCCCCTGATCTCCACACACATGATCTCCACACATTCCTTCAAGATTCCTATCTTGTCCTGTACTTCTTGCCTTATTGTAAAATGTTTCTTTTTCTCCAGTATCTCTCATCCCAGGAAATGTCCCAGAAGGCTTAGTCTTTCAAGGCATTGCTGATCACATCTGCTCCTTTAAAGGATCCCAAATTTAGCTTCAGGTTTACCAGGTTGATGGACACCCCGGTGACCTTCTGTTTTCACAAACACCAGGACTGCACTGGCTTCATTGCCCCATTTGTCACCCACTAATCAGGTTAGCCAGGTCAGTACTGCGTTCGCTCTGAATAATGTTATTGGTTTTTTTTTCCCCAGTCAAACTGCTAGCTACTGCCTTCTTTGACAATACAATGGGTTGCTCTAGCAGCCCATGGGCATCATCATAGTCTCCTAACACATTAGTAAGATAGACATCTCCTCTCAGGGTGCCTCTGTGGAAATTTCTTCCTGAAAAGGAAAGTCAGATATGTCAATTATCTTCCCTGTTTCTCCCATCAAATTTGATCTGTTGCTCTCTCTGACTCAGAGATTAAAATTATATTTCTCTGCACATCCAGAGCTAGTTGGTTGGAGAAAAGTCCCACAGTGATTCTAAGGCTTCCAATTTAAATGCCAGATGTGTGAATACCCTGGTTATAGAAAGGTACATTGATATTAATTCATGAATTATTTTGTCTGATAGTAGACTTACTCAGATCATTTTTTTTAGACCCTAGACTGGCTGTCCTTCTCCTTCTGTACCATAGGCCCTGTGCCTGACACCTTCCTCAAGGCAGGGACAGATGCAGAAAATATTGGTCCCTGCAGGTACACCGCTCCATCCCTCACTGGGAGTTTAGTCAAAGGCAGGCACCTGCCTTACCCAAGGTCATGGCCCTACCCATGGGATACCTGTAGCCAGTGACTAGCTGCAACAGGGAGATACCTGACTTCATTTTGGCATAACTCTGAAGGACAAGTCCAGCTCCACAGCTCCCAAGAGGACAGGCTGGAGTTTTAGCTGCATTTCTGTATCAGTTTAAATGACTTCTTCTGACCTGTCTTCTTCTTTTTCTTATGGGCGTATCTCCTGAGAACGCATCCCCAAAACTCTTTTGCACAGTCTATTTTCAGAGATCCAATCAAGATACTTCCCAGCACTCCAAATCCTTTGTGCGGGGAAATATCTCTGGTTGTGACCTTCACAGCACCCTGCCCCTCAGCCCCATATGCACACACATATGTCTTCCCCTTACCCCACTGTAGTCTCTGGTTTGCACAACTTCTTAAATGTAACATTTTTTCCACTTTTCAGTTTAGAATCCAGCTAAGCAGAACCAAGCAAAGGTAATATCTTTTAATTGATATTTAACTTGAGTTTAGTAGTAAAATGATTAATTAGTCAAAAGTTCTAAGAGTTTGTGGAAATGATGAGAAATTAAACCAAGGAAATGAGGAATTTGTAATTGTGAGGAAATTCAATGATTTAGCAATATATTGAGAACTTTTTAGGACTATTTGGGTTTTCTGCAAGAAATTTACTGTTTCAAATATTCATGGGTATAGTCTTAAGTTAGCATCTTGCTTCATGTCAAAATTAGCACAATAGTTTTCTTCCAAATTTTAGGAGATCAGAATCACCTCTGGTTGGGTTGAAGGAAGTGAGGAGAGAGAGACAAAGAAATATTTCAGATTGGTGAAAATTTCTCAATTTGGAAAATTTGATAAAACCATTTTCTAAAGTCCCATTACTGCAGGAGATAGGGATAGAAATGTAGTTGTGATCATTGTAATTCTGTGAGAACTGTGATCAGCTAAAAGTATATGTAAAGAAACTCAAAACTGGAAGGAATATTAAGAGTCAGCTAGTCCTAGAGGATTCTGCTGCTGGTGCTGCTGCTAAGTCGCTTCAATCGTGTCCGACTCTGTACGACCCCATAGACGTCAGCCCACCAAGGCTCCCCGTCCCTGGGATTCTCCAGGCAAGAACACTGGAGTGGGTTGCCATTTCCTTCTCCAATGCGTGAAAGTGAAAAGTGAAAGGGAAGTCGCTCATTCGTGTCCGACTCTTAGCGACCCCATGGACTGCAGCCTACCAGGCTCCTCCGTCCATGGGATTTCCCAGGCAAGAGTACTGGAGTGGGGTGCCAATGGCTTCTCCATAACGGATTCTAGGGGAGGTTAATGGAAGAATTTCAGATGGAGGAGATTTTGTTACTCAACCTTTGAGATTATAAAAAATGTGTGTATGCATTTATCTACATTTATTTAGAGGGGAGATTTATTATTCTTCAAAGATGCTTGTGTGAATATTTATGGAACAAGAAAACATGAAATCTTGGGTAAAACTGAAATTAAATCAAGGAAGCTGCTGTTTTATTTTGATTTTACCACCCTGATTTCCTATTTGACCCTGGGCCAAGTATTTAACATTTTTTCATATATAGATTGAAGTCATAATTATAGGTTTTAAAACAGAAGGACCCTGGGAATATCTATATCTTCTTTGTTGAGATGTAAACAGCTTTTAGTTAAGTGTAACGCAGGGTGTATGAAGGTATAGCTTACAAATTTATATTCAGCAGCTTCATAGAAGGTACATGTCCTGAGAAAGACATTGTCATGATAATTAATTATAAGTTCATGTATAGTAGAACTATCCCTTTCAAGTGAAAAATGATGCCTTTAAACAGAATTATGTTCATGTTAGTAGTTTATCAATACATATAACTGTTTTGGGGGATGTGTTAAAAGATGTGTAGTCCCCCCCAATTCTATTGTTATTATTTCAGACTTATTGAATGTTTTAGTAGATAGTAAGCTAAATAGTATCTCTTTTAATTATTCAAGTTAGAAAGCAAATATATTGAAATATGAAAGCAACTTACAAGGCTGTTTTTTAGTGTTAAGAATCATAAGATTATACTTATCTATGTTTTATATTTGATGCCTGAAAGTGCTAACATTGACCAAAATTCTCAATGTTTATTCTTTCCGGATGAACTGAGGTTAGACAACTAAATCTGTAATGCAGTATAACATGGTCATATTAACCTAGTGATGCAGAAAAGACCATCTGTACCACCTTGGATATGACTAAACTGTAGGAGCAATCTAAATGCCTTGTGCAGTCATTAATTTAAGAAAGGCAGGGAATTGTTTTTAAATGTGGAGGGTAATGTAATGGATGAAAAATGAATAAAAGTAGGCGCTGACCTCAGTGCATTGTAATAAGCTTGCAGAATTGATTTGTAAACTGCTTTATAAGTCAATTCCAAGTGCATTAAAAACTAATCAAATGACTTTGATGCAGTTCACTGATTTTTAACTTGGCAATTTACTTGAGCATATAAATGTTGTTAGTAGAATTATATAAGAATGCTTGCAAAATAGATACTGTGATGTACTGTTATTTAATCATATATGCACACAGTGGTTACTGTCACCTACTAATTAATCCAGAGCTTAATGCTGAATGTACCTGGAATTTGTGCACTGTGTCCTGTCTTTTATCAGAAAGATAAATTTTATTTCAATTATATTTGCCACTGTTAACTACTAGCACACAAAACCCAACAGTAAGAATTTAGCCTGCTTATTCTAAAATTTTCTGTAATCGGTATTTTGCATAAAATCACTAGATGATAAGGAGTTTGAAAACACTTCTGTATATGCTCTAGAATCAGAATGATAGCAATTAATAACCTCTGGGGAAAAGGTGATAATTAAGAGCATGTGTTGTATTAGGCATATAGGGCATGATATAAACTTCACCATTTTCATAAGCTATTGGATTCTACTCAGTTTTTTTGGCAAATATGAGTAAATAAAGTTCCAGGAGGCTGTGTGTTTATGCTAAGTTGCTTGAGTTGTGTCCGACTCTTTTCAGTACTATGGACCATAGCCTGCCAGACTCTTCCGTCCATGGGATTCTCCAGCCAAGAATACTGGAGTGGATTGCCATGCCCTCCTCCAGGGGATCTTCCCAACTCAGAAACTGAACCTGCTTCTCATGTCTCCTGCATTGGCAGGCAGATTCTTTACCACTAGCACCGCCTGGGAAGTCTATTAGAAGGCAAATAATAGGTCTAAATAAGTTGGTCAGAGCAATTGACTATCTTATTTTTTCCACAGTCAAAACTGAAGCACATTATCAGTTTAGGATCTGCTAGTGAAAATTCACTTACCATACTCAAGCATTCTGTTGGAACTGGGATTTGGTGAGCAAAGTAGACAGAGGCCCTGCCTACAGTCCACTGGGGGAGAGAAGTGTTAATCAGAAAATCAGTAAGTGTACAACTATGAGCTGTTGTGAAAATTACAAAGGTGATACTAATAGCTCTGAAGGAAAGAAGAGCTTCCCATAGGAAATGACTTTGGAGCTAAAATCTGAAGGATGTTTTTATAGATTATGTATAACTGAATCACTCAGCTCTACACCTGAAACTGCTGCTGCTGCTGCTAAGTCGCTTCACTCCTGTCGACTCTGCAACCCCATAGACGGCAGCCTACCAGGCTCCTCCTCCCTGGGATTCTCCAGGCAAGAACACTGGAGTGGGTTGCCATTTCATTCTCCAATGTGTGAAAGTAAAAAGTGAAAGTGAAGTCACTCAGTCGTGTCTGACTCTTCGTGACCCCTTGGACTGCAGCCTGCCAGACTCCTCCATCCATGGGATTTTCCAGGCAAAAGTATTGCAGTGGAGTGCCATTGCCTTCTCCACACCTGAAACTAACACAACATTATTAATCAAAGAACCTGCCTGCCCATGCAGGAGACATAAGAGACAAGGATTTGATCCCTAGGTTGGGGAGATACCCCAGAGGAGGACATGGCAACCACTCCAGTATTCTTGCCTGGAGAATCCCATGGACAGAGGAGCCTGGCAGGCTACAGTCCACAGGGTCACACAGAGTCCAGACACAGCTGAAGTGACTTAGCACACACACATGCATACTCCAGTATAATATATTTTTTAAGAAGAAAGAAGTGCTACAGATTTCCATAAAAAGAAAATCCTAAAGGATGTACTAAGTAGGAAGAGTGAAAATTATCAAGCACAAGGAAGCCCTGAATCTAAAAGAAGCACAGACCTCTGGAAGAATTATAAAGTTCATATGGCTGGATCCTAGAAAGGAAGGAGGAAAAATTAAGCTTCAGATAGTAGAGTTAGTATTATCTTCATACCCAAAGCGAGAACTTACTGGGAGCAGTAAAAGGTTAAGCAACAAGCTATGTGGTCAAAAGTTGTTTTTGTTTTTGTTTTTAATAATTTTTAAAGGATAGACAATATTATGCAAATATGGAAAATTATATGTATCTTATTGCAAGAAATCAGGTGAACTGTGATTATCTCCACAGAATGAGAGCAGTGGAGATAAAAAGAAGTAAAAACATTAAAAAGATATTCAAGAGGTAAAATGAACACAGCAGATTAATTGGATATGGAGGATGGAGTAAGACAGAATAGTAACTACTAGAGTAGCACTCATCTCAGGCTTATACAACTAGATGGACTGTGATGCCATTCACTGGAAAAATAAGGGTTAGACTTGGAGGATAGATCATGAGATCAGATTTGTTACAGGATTTTTAGGTGTTTTGAAGACTTCTAAGTGAAGATTCTGATGAGGCTATTAAAAACACAGCTTTGGAGGTAAGAGAATAAGTCTAGGCTTGAGTTATAGATTTATAAGTATTTGAGTGATGGAATTTCAAGATGGAATTGAAAATATATGCATAGATAAGACCATCCACTGGATGACTATACTTAAATATAATGCAGAAAAGCTCATAAGTTTTGAGTGTTCTTCCATGTTTTAAAATGATTCTCAATACACTGAGGTAAAGTTCATGGTAAATATATTAAAGATAATGGTGCCCATGACACTTAAAGAACTTAAGGAGGGATTTCTGTGGTGTTGAGTGTTTAAGACTCTCAGCTTCCACTGCAGGGGGCATGAGTTTGAGTCCTAGCTGGGGAACTAAGAATCCACATGCCACAAAAAAAAAAGAATATAAGGAGGTAGAAAATACCATAGCCCAGATAATCCAATTGACTGACTCGAAACCCAGCATGTGATTGTAAAGCCATGGAATGATGTGGACTTAGACTACTGGACTGACAACAGAAAACAGAATCTGCATTTTCTTGTAGACAATACTTAGAAAATCTTTGATTTACACAGTATTGTTTGGATGTTTTCTCTTATCCTTTTATTTAGGAGTATAAGCTTTACCTTTTTAATATTTTAACTTATACAAGAATGCATGCTCAATGAAACAAACATTAGAAATATATAAAGAAAAATGCAATACATTTCCCACACTTCCAAACCCACTGACCCAATCAACATTAAAACTGTGGATTGTGTTTTTCCACATCTTTTTCTACTGCCATATGACTTCTATGGGCAAATGCAAAGTTTTATTATTCTTAATGAATTAATGTCACCATAAACACATTAAACTGAAACTTCCCTTTTCATGTAAAACTATATTTGAGTAACCATCTAATCAAAGCATATGCATATTCTTGTTTTTAAAGAACATCATAAGATTCCAAAGTATAAAAATGCCATAATTTATTCCACTATTCTCCTTCTAATGGATAATATGATTGCATTTTGTTTTGGTGCATTTGTAGTATCCTATAAAAGGGATTTCTGAGTCAAATTAAAAGTGTATATGAAAATTGTATTTTTTTCACTTTCATAGATGTTGTAAGATGATTTTCCAAAGAATTTGTACCAGTTTGCTGTTCCACTAGCAAAGCATCAGAATGCTTGTCAGCATTCTTTGCCAGCACTAGATGTTATGTTTCTTGTTTTCATTTTACTATACGTTTAAGCATGGAAGATACTATCTTGTTTTAATTTGCATATTTTACACCAGTAAATTTATGTGTTTATTAGCTAATTTTTTAATTTTTAATATCTATATTTTAATGTTTATGTTTAGTTGTCCTTCTAAGCATCAACCATTCTGAGATACATATAACATTCCATGCCATATTCTTAGCTATTGGAACAAAAACTAATCAGGACAAAGAAATTCTTATGTTTACAACCCACTCTGAAACCAAACGTTTTTCAGGAATTCCAAGCAGAATAAGGACTGTTTCAAACACAGTTGACCCCACTTTTCACATCAACACTAGACTAACAATATCATCCAATATAAATCTTTTAGAATATGTCAGGCCACATTCCAACCTCATTCCCTTTCCTACACTTCCAATACTATAGCATCCTCCCTTCCATAGACCTCCCACACACATCCACTATAATCTTTCCTGTGTCTGGCCCTTTTACATATAGTATCCCATCCTTTCTTTTTCCTTCTAAACTGTACTCCAATGCTGTTTCCCTTTAAGCAAATGGATGTATAGTGAATATATTTTGTAATTTATTAAAACAAAAAAGTCATCCAAATAATGCTTTTGTATCACTGGACTATATCTAACCATCAGAAACATGGTAAAATCATTTCACTATTTTCTTACAACTTATATGATAATTCATATCAGTCCCAGAGACATTTTCGACCATAAACCACATTCCAACTGTAAATAACTTAAGTATTTGTTAATAATCTTTTACATGGTAGTTAAATATGTGTCAACAATGTTTGTTTGTTTGTTTGAAGGAATATATCTTTTGTCGTGTAATAATGTTCTTTCCTATCTCCATTTGTAGGGAAACTCTTTGGGTTCAAATTCCCTGGTCTGAGAGTTCTCACTTACAGAAAGCAGTCCTTACCACAAGAAGATCCTGATGTGGTAGTGATTGAGTCATCTAAACACAGTGATGATTCCGTAGCCATGAAGCACTTAAAGTCTCCCACAAAAGAGAGCTGCAGCCCCTCAGAAGCAGATGATACAAAAGCCTTGATACAGCCCAGCAAATGTTCCCCCTTGGTGAATATCTCCGGACCTCTTGACCATTCCTCTCCCAAAAGGCAATGGGACCGACTCTACCCTGACATGCTGCAGTCAAGTTCCCAGCTGACTCATTCCAGATCAAAGGAAAGCATTTGTAGTATCCGGAGGGCTTCCTCGGTTCATGATATAGAAGGATTCAATGTCCATCCCAAGAGCATATTTAGAGACCGACATGCCAGTGAAGGTATGTTAGTAATTTTTTTTTTTAATATGGAAACTTGGGGTAAAGAAAGGTAATTTCTGTATAGTGTTTTATTTCAACACTAATCCTTATACTTGTGAAGAAGAAATGTGAGTAGAACCTATTAAAAATATCAATTCTGCAGAATTGTTACTGATTTCCTCTTTGAATCCTAGTGACTATTTTTTTTTTCTGGCTTCTTTATTGATGTAGAATGATAACTATTATCTGCTTACTTTATCGACTGTTAAATAACTAATGCTTAACATAAGGTCTGTTTAGGTGATAACACTATCATCTCAAACTTAATGCATTGTGCTCATTTAGTAAATAGTCAAGAACTGGTCAAAAAGTGTGGTGCGTGATCATAGGACTATTTTACTGACCAACTCTTTCCAAAAGGAAAAGGTATATGAAATATGATATACTGAGTGATAAGAAAGCTATACACTAATTGGGGGAAGGGAAGAGATAGGAAGGGGCAAGGGGCTCAACCAAAAACAACATGAAATTCAAAGTCAAAATTCATTATTTCTCTCTGCCCTCTTTAGAACAACAAAAACAGCTCAGCTTTAACATTATAATGATAACATTTGTTGAGTATTTACATGTATGAGGCATACTCATTAACTCATTTAATTCTTATAATAACTTTATGAATTAGAATCTATTATTAAGTCCAGGATTTAATAGATGAGGAAACTAAGACTTAGAGGCATCCCTGATGTCTCAAGAATCTGCCAGCCAATGCGGGAGACAAAACAGACTAGTATTCAATCCCTGCATCAGGACTTCAGGAAGCTTCCCTGGAGGAGGGCATGGCAGTTCACTCCAGTATTCTTACTTGGAGAATCTCATGGACAGAGGAGCCTGGTGGGCTACAGTCCAAGGGGTTGCAAAGAATTGAACACAACTGAAGTGACTTAGCACACAACACTTAGATATGTTACACAAATGTCTGGTCCTAGGTCATGAAATTTATGAAGTGCCAGAAAGTGTTAGTCGCTCAATTGTGCCTGACTCTTTGCAGCCCTGTGGACTGTAGCCTGTCAGGCTCTTCTGTCCATGGAATTCTTCAGGCAAGAATACTGGAGTGGGTAGCCATTCCCTTCTCTAGGAGATCTTCTCGACCCAAGGATTGAACCCAGTTCTCCTGCATTGCAGGCACATTCTTCACCATCTGAGCCACCAGGGAAGCACTTTCAAACCCAGGACTGGTCTCCAGAATCCACAATCCATCCATTCAGTGTTGTTGTTCTTTAATGTATGCTTCACGAAACCTTGCTGCAAGGAAATGTTGAATCACTGAAACTTCTCCAGGGAGGTCCAAGATTCAGGGTATCTGTCATGGTCTGTGCATATGTTGGAAAAAATTTCCAGACATGAGGCAAAATTAGAAGAGAATAAAGTGTATTAGGAGACACTGTTAGAACAGTGGGCTGGCTCAAGGGAAAGCCAAACCCTTTCACAGCTGGGCAGCCAATTTTTATAGTCTCAAGACATTTCTACTGGAATGGTGGCATTAGGTGATTGACCAGGATGATATAAGGCGGATAATAGGGTGGGTACTTTACCTAATTTGGAGTCGGGAACTGGCTGGTTTTGATCCAGAGACTCATGGCAACAGTTGCTATAGGGCTTGGTCAGTTCCAGAGATTTTTAACCTCTGACTTTGGTACAGGGCTCCACACCTGTGACCTTGGTGTAGGGCTCCACAGCACCCACTGCATGGATGCATTAGTCTCACTTTCTACGATTTGGGTTCTGGAGAGGCCCACTGTCCTCTCTGTGGTATTTATTCCTGTGAGTGCCTGTCATCATCCATGGTACTGCTGGTTTCCTTTTTAAAACATAAATCTGATCACGGGGCTCCTTAGTGTAGGGTACTGGACACTTATCCAGCAGACCATAGTTTTTTCAAGCTTCATTTCTAGCCCCTGCAAGATTTCCTCCCCTTCTATATACTCAATTCTAAACCTGCACAAAAATAATCACCTTTTCCCAAAAGTATCTCATGCATTTTCTTCCTTCATTGCTTTGTTCTGCTGGGAATACTCATGCCCACTTTGTCCCTTCTCACACTACCGCTCATAGCCATAAGGACCCGTTTCTCCTTTCCAAACCAGAATTAAATGATTTCATACCTAAGTGTGTAAAACAGTGTTTACATATATGATAGCATTTCTTATTATTATTTCTTATTATTCTACATTCATTCCACATTTTATGTCTTTCAATGCTATTAGATAAACACACAAATAATGATGTTGTCGAGAGCTTCTCTAGTGCTGAAAGTCTAGCATGGTTGGCTCCATGGCTTTGGTTTTGTGGCAAGAACTCAGTAAGCATTGATGTGACTTTAAGAGCATCATGCTCATGAATTGTGTTACAGAACCATACACATCAGGCAGTAGTGAATTATCTATTCATTAGTACTCTGCAATTTAAACAAAAATCATAGGATTGAATCATGTGAGAGATCTCTATTTAAAGAGTGCAGTGAAGTAGAGAAGACAGAAGAGGTGAAAGAAAATGAATTAACAAGAAAAAATTCAAAGAGAGATAAATCAGTATCACAGAAATAAAAAGAACAGTTTTCTGTAAGATAGATTTGATATGGTACAAGAGCAATTAACACATTTATTTTATTCTCTAGTCCAAAGAAAGTCAAAAGGAAAAAGGAAAATAAAGTCAAGAACAATTTTCAAACCAGATCATTGTCTAAAACTCTGTACCATCTAGTCACATCATGCTCACTATCTCCTGACTGAAAGAAACTTCTGAAATTTAGTCTTTAAGCGCTGGATCCTATAGCGGAACAGTAAGTCCAATATAGTAATTCAAATGGCCAGCATATATTTTAGTTAGTCAGTCCACTTAGTGTAGTCTTCTTTAGCAAACATACTGACTTTTCAGAGACTGGCCTTATTGCCTAGAACCCGAGTTACAGTGCAATAGCATTCAGAAACAATATTAAATCATGCATATTCAGTGCATGGTACAGACTTAACCTGTGTTTTGACAGTGGTACTAAGTTAGATCAGATTTCATGATATAACTTTATTGTTTTCAATTTTATGTAGTCTCCATTTAGCACACAGTTACTGATGCAATTATGGGAAAATGATATGTTAGTATTTTGGGTTTCTCAGTACAGGTTTTATTTATGGACAAGGATGGACAATTGAGATCATCCTCAGTTTTCTTCTCCCACCCAAGCTATATTATTTTCAAAATCTGTATCATTTTTTTTACAGATGCTAAAGTCGGCTTCTGAATACCAATTGATAATTCAGAAGGTATTTTGTACTTCACCACTAGAGCAATTTTAGATACAAAATCTCTAATTAGTATAGAAGAAACTACAGTTCCTAAAGCTATATAATTTAATATGCTTTAGAAACTGAGGCACTGATAAGGAAGATGGAAAGCTTTTAAACTGATTTTAATTTTATGACTCTATATAATTATTTAATGATTTCAATTGTTGCCTCTTCACTCAAGAAGAAAATTCTCTCCTATATAGGTTATTTTATAGAACTTGAAATAATTTGCAAATATATCAGTGCATATTATTTTACATCATCTTTTCACCTAATCTACATTACCAAATACCTTAGAACCATAATTATCAAACCATTTGTGGTGAAGGACCAGAAGTTTTTGTTTTTGTTTTCCTACACAAACAAATATATTTGTAAATACAGTAATAATGCACTATATGGAAAATGAAATTTTAAAAAATAGACATAAAAATATAAGCCCCAATTCTTGTATTATTAAATTGAACAGATGTAAAATTATTCTGTCAAACTGCTACAAGACTCTAAAGGCTTATTCTAATTTCTGCACTTATACTGTCATGAAGATCTTAGCTAGCAGATCTATACAAGAAGATCTTAGCTGGCACCAATGCAAAGACCATATGCTTTGTCTCAGAATGTCAATGCAGCATTAACTATATAATATCACTGTGGGGCAGTTGTCTTTGGAACTTACAGTTCTTTACATGTGATTTCCAGGTTGATGAATAGAGTTATAATGTTTAACTACTTGCTCACAAGCAGTTATTACTTTCCTAATGATTGTTGAGCCCAGCTTCTGATGGAGATAATTAATTCCTTGTACTCAAAGTCTCTTCCATTAGCCCTATTTGCTGCTTATAGTCCCTCAAAGAGGGCAGAGCATTGACATATAAGGTCACTATTTTATTTGTGCATCTCTGTGTGAGATAATGTCTATGACAGCAATTCAGTATACCACACTATTGAAATTGCTTCAGTTGTTGAATTTGAAACAATTATGATATATCCCAAGATTTTAAATATGAATAGCACTAGCACATGTGTTGACAACATATCTTTCAAATCTTGATTATATTTGAAAGTTTTTAACATGATGTCATTAATATTAAGCTTGTTTGTTTCAAAACTAGTAATGAATATTTTGTTAGCAGCAATATGTAACAATGTCAGATTACTAATCTCAAAATAAATCTGAAAACACTCCATTTTGAAATTTGAAAACAAACCCATTATAATATAAACAAATTTCCTAAAAATTCTAGGTAGTACATTGACTGTATTGTGGACAACATAAATTTTTAAATCTCACATTACGTTTAAACAGTCAAATCTTTCACTGATTTCTTATAATTATTTTTGCCTAAGAATGGCTCTGAGACTGCTGCTTCATATTTTCAAAATATACATTGAAGAGCATTTGTGACATGGATTGTTCATAAAATTGTGATTAATAATTCAAGTTGGTTTATTAAACCATTGTCTTAGAACCACTTTTTATTAGCACACTAGTTTAGTTTATAATGAAAAACATTACTTAACATACAAAATGCTGTGTAGTTCTTTGTAAGTGGTGGCTGAAGCTACACTAAAATTGACTTCTGATGTGTTGAAAGTTTTTACCCAACTCTAGGCATACAGATATGGCTTTCTCCAAATAGTCATAATTATAATATCTGGATCTTGGGATCCATTGAAATTAAGTGAGATTAATGTTTCACATATTTGAACACAGATGCTTATGATGGCAGATACTATTTTTAGCATATGCATCTTACTTGGTTGAAGAATACAGGATATTAATTTCAAAGATACATTTTCAATCATTGCATCCTATTTTCTGTGATTGTTGTTACAGAGGATATTCAGTGCATATAACATAATTTTAGTTTTCATATTTCTCTCTTTTTTTCCTTACGTGCTCAAAACAGACAATGGTCGCAATGTTAAAGGTAATGTATGAACTCAAGTTCCATCATCTGATGCTTAAATTGCCCCCTTACTCGGCATGTTAACTTGCCTGCTCTATGCCCTGTTCAATGCAAGATCATGCTGCCCTTAGTGAGTCCAGGTGCCTGGTGGAGACATCATGGCTTGATTTTGGTGGAGATGTTGTTACTTTCTCAACTGTGTCACCAAAATGATTAAGAACTCCTTTTTCCTGCAAGGAGTATAAGCCTAGGTTGACAATGAAGACTTCCTAAACATTTGAATAATTTGGAAAGAAGCAAATATTAAGCTAAATATATTTCAACCAAAAAAAATCTTTTTTGAGTACCAGATTAAATAAAATAAACAAAGTGCTACATGACAGCATCACTTCACTTGTTCCTCTTTTGTTTCCTTAAAACTAGTTTCACGTTCCTGGATGGCAGGGGGTATGGTTTTAAGCTTACTGTAGTAGTAAACTGTATATGCATGATAGTCATTTCCTATTTTTCTATATAACATTTCAATCATTTTTAATTGTGTCCTCTATAAGTCTGAAATCACTAGCATGATCTGAAGCTAATGTAGGTTTAACTGGGCAATACCTCTGAATAAACCTGGATCTGACTAAAAATAGAAAATTCACTTCAGTTTTTCTACTTTATTGTACTAGATGCAAAAACCACAAAATATGAAAATCACATTATTCTCATCCAATTGAAAACTTTTGGAACTTAGTCCTGTAGCATACGCTCTGCATGCTGCTGTGGGCGTCCACATGGTGACAATACTCATTTGTGCATGTGTGTTGCATGGACACGTCTCCATCAGTGACCATCGTTACTTAGAGATCACTGTTTTGGCCTCTTCCGTATGTCACTCTACTCTGATCACTGTGAAGTTTTGTATATTGATTTCTCAAATGCTTCCCTAACTAATTCAGAGCTGGTGATGATTCTGAATTAAGAGCACTAGAAACTAAAGATGTTTTCTCATCAGCATCCCAGGTAATTTGAAAATAAGAGAAATCATGGCAGCTTTTCTCTATCCTAACTTCATTTTCTAAGTATTTCAAAAGGGTCTGTGCAGGTGACCTCCAATTACAGGATGGAATTTCATATACATGATTATTTTATCCTTGGCCTTTCCACTGAGATTTCTAAAAGGGAACAAATTAGTGTCAGCTGTGGGTAGTGATTTGAGTTGATATAATTCAGAACATAACCTCAAAAAACAGAATACAGACAGCTCACGACAACTGGCCTGTGTGAAACATGACTGGCTTTAGTATTTAACAATTAGCAATAAATTATTAGACATTAATTTTCCAGTGATCTTTAAATGCAGTGAGAAACAAATATAATTTTCCTCAGTAAACAGGAAATTGAGCTTACTAATCTTCAGACTAGTAGTTCACATAGTTTTCATGTCATACAAGCTACATTAATTCATTTTTTCCTTATAGCATAAGCCATTTAATCTCCAACCCATTCTTTCAGTCCTCCATTTTTTAATAGCAATAGTCTTTGAATAAAAACGAATCATAAAAGTCAGAATTTGGGATTAAGAAACTCTAACCCACTCTAGAAAGTTTTCACATATTAATATTTATAAAGTTAAAAGGTAAAACATGAGCAATTTCATTAAAAATTTAATGTAAATGTGCCCTCCAGTGTCTTTATTATTTGTTCAGGCTCTGATTTTGAAAACTATTTAAAAATATTTAAGTGCCTGGCTCTTTGAGATTTTCACAGAGTAATTAATATCCTAATTAGCCACAGGACAATGCATTAAGTGTGCTTTTTAAAATTTTTTGGGCCTTGTTACTAAACCATATTTAAATGAAAATTTTTAAAAATAAACAATTCTATACATCTCTGTATGCAAATACATAATTATATCTTTTTTCAATATTGACTTAACCAAAAACAATTTCTTTAACAAACTAAAATATTTAGAAATGTGCTTGGAAGGCCTTAAGATCATCTAGTTTATTCCCCTTAGGCAAGAATATTGGTGAAATCTCTTGCACAGGTGGTAGAAGCATCTTTATCTCTAGAGGATCCCATTCTTTAACTTTCTTAGAAAATCTATTATTCCTGCCTATACAAAAGCTAATTTAAATCCTTGCTGAAATGTAATTGTTTTCCCTTCATCTATCCTGAGTGGACTGAGATACTAGTTGGTTACTTCTATTCTTTATGTAACATCACAGCAAAAACAGCAAATTGATACTCAAATCTTTTCTGCTAAAATGGCCATTTCACCTTTTTTCTTCGGATCAATTTTGTTTTCCTTTAATAAATTCCCTTAACACTCTGACTCTGAAATAAGACTTAAGAGTGTACAAAAGTATAACCCATTATCAAAGAGTGAAAAAGTTAATTCAAATAAATTGCACGTGCTGCTTATATGTATGTGTGAATGTGTACATCATATATTTAAACAATTTTTCTAATATGTGAAAGATAAACTCAATTCTAGTGGTTATTCTGTTTATTCTACTTCCCAAGTCACCATAAAAATTAACCCCACTTACACCACTTAGTAAGTCATTTTAAAAAGTTTACCTCTGTATAGCTTCTACCTCTTCATTATCCCAAACAACTCTATACTCCACTGACAACGGTATGTTCAATTTCCAAGTCATCTATGAATCTGGCATATGAGTCCTTTCACCTCCCCTCTAGTCACAAAAGCTATCAGATACACAAAGGAGATCAACTGATTTAATATAACTTTTATCTCATATGCTACATTGACTGTTACCAAGTGTTTGTGATCTTACAAGAATTTACAAATTGATTTTCAGTCATGACAGTTTTCTTCTGTAAAGTATATGTCATGCACAGAAACAAACAATATGGATATTGATTACAAATAATTTGGTGATTAATTCTGATATATTTTTAATGTCAAACTGGTTATCTTATACTTAATGACAGTGGTCTTTTACAAAATCCAATTACTAAATACTGCATTCGCATTTTCTTTAATGTTAAGCCACTTCAGCAATTTAGGTTTTATTAAACTTTAGCCAAATAAACTCATGCTGTAAGAAATACTGTATAAAGATGATTTGAAATCACCCTTAATCTTTTTGGTTTCCTTTTCTGTTCCCTTTGGCTCTCAAGAGCAATAATCTTTTTTTTTTAATAGCATTATTTTTTCAAAAGTTTATCAGAAATCCAGCAGCATCTTGAGGACAATATATTCTCCTTTCACATCTTGTGTGCATATGTGTGCTAGTTGCTTAGTGGGGTTGTTTAATCCAGTCAACCCCATGGACTGTAGCCCACCAGGCTCCTCTGGAATTCTCCAGGCAAGAACACTGGAGTAAGTTGTTATTTCCTTCTCCATTAGCATCTTGTAACTCATGATAAATTCAAATAACCTCATCATAAAAATTTGAAATACCTTTGATCTAAAATTCTTCCCAGATGTTGCTTTAGCCTGTAGCTTGATCTTTAAATGCAGATACTTCTTTGTAGCTGGAACCTGGCTTATTTTATATTTAATCAGACACCTATATATTTGAGCTTGATCCAACTGTTAGCTTAGTCTTTTTATATGATCCAATGGATGTTGGCAATTTGATTTCAGGTTCCTCTGCCTTTTCTAAGTCCAGCTTGTACATTCGGAGTTCTTGGTTCACGTACTCTTGAAGCCTGGCTTGAAGGATTTTGAGCATTACCTTGCTAGCTTGCAAAATGAGTGCAATTGTGCAGTAGTTTGAACATTCTTTAGCATTGTCCTTCTTTGGGATTGGAATGAAAACTGACATTTTCCAGTCCTGTGGCCACTGCTGATTTTTTCAAATTTTCTGGCTTATTGAGTGCAGCATTTTAACAGCATCATCTTTTAGGATTTGAAATAGCTGAGCTGGAATTCCATCACCTCCGCTAGCTTTGTTCGTAGTGATGCTTCCCAAGGTCCACTTGACTTCACATTCCAGGATGTCTGGCTCTAGGTGAGTTTAGTCTTCATGGTCTCCTGTTTTCTATATCCTACTAGAATATTAGAAAATTTAGTCTGTTCATCCATTTTGCAAATGTTTCTCTAAAAATTGTCAAGTCCTCCTAAATACTTTTGAGCTTTATTATTTTCTATTGAATCTAGTGTGTGTATATTCAGTCACTCAGTGGTGTCTGACTCTTTGCAACCCCATGGAACCCTCTAGGCTCCTCTGTCCATGAGATTTCTCAGGCAAGAATACTGGAATGGGTTGCCATTTCCTTCTCCAGGGAATCTTCCTGACCCAGGGATCCAACCGGTATCTCCTGGGTCTCCTGCATTGGCAGGCAGATTCTTTACCATGAGCCACCCTGGAATCCCCATTGCATCTACTATTTCCCTTTATTTCTGCCCATCTATTTTCTTTAAATTCATTTACTTTGTTTTACAGGTTATTCTCTTTTCTTTCATTAGCATTTTAAATGCCATCTGTTTATGATCACTCTCAGGGAGGCTTCCTTTCACCTTTAAATTCTTTTTTTTTTTTCACCTTTAAATTCTTAACCAAGGCCTCTCTTAATATAGACCTAGGAGGTAGGAAGCCCTGCATTCTAATTTCTGGTGCTTGATTCTTATTCCCTTTTGGCCTCCTATTGTGTGTGCTTAGGCTTACAATTGGTAAAACGAGGATATTACTAATACCTTCCTTAATTAAAGTGTAGGAAGTTATTTTCATTAGAATTTAGACAGATTTCAGAGAAACCTAAACTGACTATGATAATCATTGCAGACACTAACAGACTGCTGCATATAAACACCTGCTTCAAAAGCAGTGGAGAAGAGCATAATGATCTTTGTTATACAAGATGAAATAGATTTTGAATCTAAACACGAGTGAATTATTTTAAGTAATATATTTTAAGTTCTGCTGAAGTCTTTAAATGTATAAATTTAAAAGGAAACCTAGCATTAAAAAAGAACAGACTAACAGTTTAGAAATGTTTTCCGTTAGAAAGTAAGGGAAGATGAAATACAGATTGCAATGAACTTGCAATATTCTGACGCCAAATCTTTGTGTGATGTGTATTGGCCAGTGGCTTCTTAGCCCTATCAGATTAGTGTCCTTTTGTTTCAACTTCCTGTTATGCTCACTTGACTATCCCAAAATGATATTCAGAGATGAATAACCTATTTCTAAAAGGCCAACATAATTTCTTAATTATACAGGAGGAATAACAGAAAAGCAGCTTATAATAAAATATTTCTATCAATATGTTAATGTTCAAATATAACTACCCTAGAAGATATCATATGAAATATGAAAAAATATTTGGTTTTAATAACATTAAAGGCATGATAAAACATTCCATATAAGTACTGGCTAAAATGATAGAGCAGGAGTGTGAAGGGATAGCAAAGTCAAAACCACTAGTGGAATAAGTAGTGACAAATTGGACTTATTTATATATAAATTTTTAAATAGTGAATAATCAAAATTAAATTATAAATAATACCAAAATCAACTGGGGAGAAATTGAGAAAGTGCGATATCCTCACAAATGAATTGGCCCTTGCTTTTCAGTGTAGTGTCAAAATGATTCCCTATGGGATAATGTGCAGTAATAATGCATTGTGCAGGAGAAAGACATCCTACTTCTCATAAGGACATACATATATCCTCCAATACTTAAGAAAGACCTTGCAGACTATTCACCTTCATAAGCAATAAGAACCAGAAGATGGATTAGAAGAAGAAATGGCAATCAAAACATTAGTAGAACACAGACGTTAAAACAAACTAGTGGTTACCAGTAGGGAGAAGGAAGGACGGGGGCTGACATAAGGGTATGAAACTAAGAGATACAGACTACTCTGTATGAAGTAAATAAACGCTAATACATTGTACAGCAAAGGGGAGTAAAGTGATTATTTTGAAGTATAGAAGATAATTTATAAAAATATTGAGTCATTATGTTGTATACCTGAAGCTAATCTAATATTGTGAATCAAGGATACTATCATAAAGAAAAGACATTATGGAGGGATCGTGGCAAACCCCTAGGGAGTTATTAAATCATTCCAAGGGTTTATTTTTTGCCTAAAAACTAATATATAATTCTTTTTGTTATATCATGCATCATTTTACATATATAGGAGATCAATAATATAAAATATTTTAGAAGAAATTTAATCAATAATTTTAAGCATGATTCCTATAATTATCTGTAAATTTAATAATATTGGATTCCAACAGTGTTTTAAAAAAATACTCAGATATCTTTATTTACATGTCTGCATGTCACAGCTGCAAACACAGACTGTAACCTGAAGTCTGAAATTTTGTTTTGGTGACTTAAATAACATAAGTAGTGTAGCTCCCAGTGATTAGGTTTTCCAAAATGGTGAACAACTTTTGGTAGAGTTCTGAATAAAAAAAAAAAAAACCTGTAAAAATATTCATTATACATGGCAGTTGTAGCTCTGAAAGGTTCATTGTATTAATTTATTAAAATATGTAAAACAGGTTCAAGGCTCAGACCATTATAAATAGGCTTTTCACCTACATGAATGCCCACTGAGTCATCCAGGTCAATTTTTCAAGGAAAGAGAATATACATCTCCCATCCTTGTAACAAAAACACCCCCACAGATGCCCCGATGGTGAAGTACTGTCACAGTTGATAGTATTTGCTTATCTGTGCAGCAAACTCAGTGGAGTTCATTTGAAGTGGCCACAAACACAAGCAAAGTACATGTAACGGTACCTTTCTGTGTTAACAACATTACAGATGATTCATATTTCTAGGCCATCTGCTACAAAATTCCAACATATAGAAGGATAATAGAGAAAGAGGATTGAAAGGTGGGGGTGAGGTTTTGACATACAGTTTAACTATATGCTTGAACTCAATGTTCTACAATCTCATGTGTGCCGTAAAGTTACCTAAAAAATGAAAATATGACATCAGAATTGGGAAAAGGCAATATCTAAGAAATCTGAAGTCCTAGAATATTTTTCAAAATTTAAATATTAAGCTATCGGTCTGGAATATAGCCATAGAATGATGCAAAAAAAGGAAACACTATCTAGCATATGTTACAATAACATATTAGTGGTGTGTATAGGAGGGTTTTACAAACAATAGGGTTTCCCAGAGACCTATCTGAAGGGAAGATTAATCTAACTTTGGGCTCTTATACTTCTTCTCATAGAAATAGAAAAGAGAATGAGAATCTATGTTCAAATGAGAAATACTGGGAAATATATGCCCAGAGAGCACAGCAACCTTTTTAACTTGAATAAACTTGGTCATCATCATGGGTAAAACTCATGGAATGAATAGACATGCACCTCAAGGAATACATACTCTCTTTCCTACATAAATAAAAAAAATCTCTTAAAATCATTTCAACATTTTATAATAACCAAATATAAACTTTTATAAATGAATGCAGTGTGATTTTTTTTTTCTCTAAGATGAATATGAACTGAATGATGGGTATAGTTTTTTCTTGGATTATTTTTGACCTGAGTTGATTAATTGTGGTCCAAAATACACAATCCATAAATTTAATTCTCAAGGGTTTATACCTCACTTAGTGCATAAAGCACATTTTGATCTCCAAAATGTACTAGCTTCATACTGAACAGGGGAAACAACAGCATAAGGCAAAATGTGTTAACAAGTTCATTTATGCAGTTGGTATGTTTCAAGCACTCTCGAGGCAGAAAGTTAATGTCTGTACAGCATTCTTCCTAATGCTAATCTTCAAGAGCGACATAATTTTATAAGTAATATCATCAGTTGTATAAGAAACTTTTTGGATTATTTTTTTTTTTTGGCTCTCCGTAACCAACAGACAATAGTAGTAGTGTGTTTGTCGCTCAGTCGTGTCTCAGACTCTTCGATCCCATGGACTGTAGCCCAGCAGGTTCCTCTGTCCATGGAATTTTCCAGGCAAGAATACTGGAGTGGGTTGCCATTCCCTTCTCCAGATCTTTCTAACCCAGGAATCAAACCCAGGTCTCCTGTATTGCAGGCAGATTCTTTTCTGTCTGAGCCCCTAGGGAATCTAAGAGACAGTAGGTTCATCTCAAAGGAAAATGTAGCTGGTCAGTGTACTTATCCTCAACGAAGGGGTCCAGGATCTTGACACTGTGCCAAATTGTCTTTGTAAGAAAGGAATGTGATAAGTGACCAAAGTTGGTCAAATAATCCAAATGTCCAAGAATAAATTCTGCGTATCTAATGCACAGAATTTTTTTTTTTTTAAAGTAACTGAGTACTACCAGCCCCAAACCCACCTATCGTCATTTACCCACTGACAGTCATTTCAGTTGTAAGCTATGTTTGCCAAAAGAGTCTTCTGCTATGTCTTTTTCCCTCAAAAAGTGGCCAACATTAATTCTAAATAAAAGGGAAAAAAATGAAAAGAAGGGAAAGATTTAAAAATCCCACATAGGATCCAAATTATTCAGTTCAGTCCATGCAACACATCATGCTTATGCTCAGTTGCTAAGTCATGTCCACCTCTTTGTGACCCCATGGACTGGGGCCCACCAGGTTCCTTTGTCCACGGAATTTTCCAGGCAAGAATATTGGAGTGGGTTGCCATTTCCTTCTCTTGTGACCCCTTACATGCACACAGATGATATTTGTCCTTCTCAATGTTACCTGAAATTCCTCTGTCTGGACTTAACACTTCTAGAATCTCTGTGAAGTATCTTATACAGGTAATAGAAGCATATGAAGAATGCAACTGGCTTGTCACTTGATATGGCAGAGGTGGGGAGTAATACAAATAAAAGCAGGTTAGACACTATTCAGAAATTTCATGGCCAACATGATTTTAACCTTCCCTGATTAATTCGTAAATTATAAAAGTCCTTCCTTGAATAATTGTTAAGTTATAAACAAGTTCTTGAGAAACTTTGAATATAGAGTTTAGACAATAATAGGGAGTAGAGTTCTTTCTTCTGTTCCAGCCTCTAATGAAAGAAGCCAATTAACAGCTAAAGCTGCCATCTGCTCCCTGAGTGCACACCTCGGGCACTATCTTATCCTTGGATATTCACATGCCGCTCCATATGGTGGATGGTGAGCAGGTAGCAACCAGCTGCATTTAGTCCCATCTGAATCAGGGTCCCAATGGTCATGAATTACTAACAGGTCATTCGAGACCATCTCTTTCTTAATTTTTCCTGATCTTGCTTTTACAAATACTTTCCAATTTTTTAGGGCCTTTTAATCATATCAAGTCAAGTCTCCTGGGATCCACGTCGGATTCAAACCTCAACAAATACAGCACCATTAACAAGATTCCACAGCTCACTCTGAATTTTTCAGATGTCAAAGCTGAAAAAAAGAATGCATCCCCTCCTTCTTCAGATAAAACCATTATTGCGCCCAAAGTTAAAGATCGAACACACAATGTGACAGAGAAGGTTACCCAGGTAGGACATTATTTTGCTGTCAATTTTCACTGTTTTTAAGGTCATTTTCTGAGGTAAGCCATTTATTTGCACTCCAATTTATCTTCAGATGTTGGGTGACCCTCTAATGTAACAAATAAATAAAACTGTAGACTCTAATTTTGTCTACTACAAGACTATGTAAAAATGGGCTGGCTTGGTTTATTTGTTCCCTTTGTTGCAGAGGTGATTAAGCAGCTATTCATCACATTTCGGCATTTATTGTTTTGTTACGAATCCTTGCATTAGTAAAGCATGGTATTTTAATATAATGGATATGTCTTTGAAGGTTTAGGTGACTAATTGGGATTTACTCTTAACTGTGGCCCTCTTTTTTGCACTTACGCTACTAAGTAGAGTGAGGTATAAGTCATTGGACTTGGGGGACGAACTAAGTTGAAGAAAAGTCAGAGTAATACAATATGTTTCTCAGGAACAATATTTTGTTTTTAAATAAATATTGCACATCTAACTAGGGTGAAAAAAAAGCACTGTCTAGCAAGATTCCTATGGTAAAGAATAGAGAAAAATGATTTGTACTTATTATATCAAAATACTAACCTAAGCAGTACCCAGCTTTTGCTTACAATGCACTCACATTGTTGGGAATTCATAACTCTAAAATTTGCGTCAAGTAAACTTTTTTTTTTTGTTTTTTTTTTTTAATAAACAATTTAACCTAGTATATTTGCTTAGCAAGTCATTTTATAAACTGTCACAATATAAAGATAAACTTGATCCTAATATCTATCTCAATCATTGAAGATACTATATTAATGAAGGATTTGTAATTGTAATTACTAAAACAACACTATAGTAGTTTGTACATACCGTCTTATGTGTGAACTGAAACAACCATGTAAAGGCCGTGAGTTGGTTGTAAATAGGCCCAAGAGTCTCTGTTTATTTGAGATGAGAGATTATACATGCCGTACTCAGATACATATTTTGATATTTATGTAGTAATGAGGCTTTCTACACTTGGTGTTTTGTTTTTCTTAACTTATTATTAGTAAATTGAGCTTAACAGTGGTAAATGAATGTATGTGTGTGTGCTGAGTTGCTCAATCATGTCTGACTCTTAGCGACCCCATGGACTGTAGTCCACCAGGCTCCTCTGTCCATGGGATTATCTAGGCAAGAATACCAGAGTGGGTAGCCTTTTCCTTCTCCAGGGTATCTTCCCAACCCAGGGATTGAACCCAGTTCTCCTACATTGCAGATGGATTCTTTACCGTCTGAGCCACCAGGGAAGGCCAGTATATGAATAGCCTACTGTTAATCATGTTGTGTCGGCACCATTTTAATAGCTTTGAATTTTACTTGCAATTGTTTTTGCCTTAAAAATTATCCTATTTGTAGATTATAGTCATCATGTGGATATATAGGAAGTAAGAGATTTTAGAGATTGCACAGAAGTCTGGTTGCAGTTCTTACTGTCAGGGTCTTGCCAGTAGCATAAATGAGTAAAGTAGTCATGATCTTGGAGCAGGCATGGTGGAGGCTACAGCGAGATCAGAGCAGATGGCTGCACTCAGCTCCAGCCAACTGTGGTCGTGAAGGAAGGATTAACCCATGTTTTCAGATCTTTCAGTTTTAAAAAGAATCTGGAAATCCAGATTTGAAAATAAACTATTACTAAAAGTTGGCAAGCTATTTCAAAATGCTTCTGCAGACCAAACAACACACACCTTAAGGCCTGTGGGCAGACAAGTTTGATCTTTGCAAAGTGTTCATGAGCTTGGTTCACTACAGGGCCCACCATGCCCTACCATGTTCAGCAGGTCCCCTGTGCTAGGAGGAGAGGATGTACCCACGACTCAGAGGTGGCACCTGTACTGGGCGCTTTCTGAGCCTGGTGAGAGAAGAAACATATACAAATGGCCCCAGTGAAATCATGGTGATAATGAACACAGGAGCACAGCTGGGGGGAAATAATTATACTTTAATGGAGGAACTTTCAGAGAAGTAAAACAGATGAGATGACATACTTAAGATTAGTCTAGAAGATTACTTATCAAACTGGGTGATAAATGATGTTTAAAAGCATAACAGAGTCCCATGCATTTGTGTTTTAATTCTGACTGAGTCATTTATTGTGTGACAAGACATTTGTTGTGTAACATTGAGGAAAGTTTTAGTTATGGGACAACTTATTTCTCAGTGTTGATAGAAGAATTAAGTAGAATGATACATGATAAGTGTTCATCAAGGTGCTATGTACATGACAAGCAACATCAGCCATTATTCTGTTTATCAGTGTTCTTGTATGACTTTCCTCTGCCCTCGTCACCAGTAATCCACACCTTGCCAGGACCTAGTCAAACACCTGGCAGAGTAGAGTTTATGAAATGTTGAAGGAAGAAAGGAAGGCAGGAAGGCAAGAGAAGCTGGCCAAGCAAATGAGGGAAGAGATGAGATCCCCAGGTGGAGAAAAAAACAAGAACAAAGTTGCTGAGGTAGAAAAGTCTGAGTATCTTCTCAGAAAGAGTAGGTTGGGCCAGGAAGATACATGCCTGAGCAGGGGCTTATTGCAGGTCAGGAGCTGCTAGAACTTTCCCCTCTAGTTGGTCCTTCATTACCTTTCTTACAAAAATTGCTTCTGGGTTGAGTAAAATGCAATAGCTGCTATCAAAAGGTTGGCATTCTTTTAAGGACTCATGTTTCTCTTTAAAATTCCCACGACTCTTATATTTAAATCTGTAACATTATGATATTTGTTTTAACATTTATAAAAGAAAATGTTTTAAACTACTTACCACTGAAGGGCTCAGGCTCACAAGGCCCCATAGTTTTCCAACAGCTTCTCATCCTTCTCATCCAAATCATCATGGCGTGCCCATCCGCACAGTTTCCAAAATATCCCAGTTGGAGAAGCAAGCAAAAGCCCTTTTAAGATGATGGGAGGTTAGAGTTGGATATTGTTTTATAAAGGATCACTTTATTTTTACCAATGTAGATACAGTGCTAGGAAGGACATTCTGGAGACAGAACACTTAGGTAGCTGTGAATCTAGCCAGAAATGATGAGAAACTGGACAACAGTTGAGACTGGAAACTAGTACCCTCTTTTGCTCTCAGCAGTAAGCCTTCTAGTTATGCACATGTCAGACCAAACAAATGTGTGTGCATGCTCAGTCGTTTCCAGTTCTTTGCGACCCTGTTGACTGTAGCCCACCAGGCTCCTCTGTCCTTGGGATTTTCCAGGCAAGAATGCTAACAAGGTGGAGATCAAATATTGAGATATTCCTCCTGTAAACATAGCCTCTGAGGGGGGCAAAAAAAAAAAAAAAAACACTTGAAGCAGAGACACCCTATAATTGTTTCCTCACTGGGCATTTGTGAAGTTTTCTGATCATAGTTATCCCTGGAAGGAATGCCCATATACACAAAATATAGTATCACTTGTCCCCACATATCTAGAAATGACTTGATAGCAACTCAAAGACTTTACTGTTCTCTTTGTTATGACTGTGTGGAAGTCCTCTTTGTCAACATATCTACCTGCGTGACAAGTCTCTCAGCCATGTCCGACTCTTTGCAACACTTTGGAATGTAGAATGTCAAGATAGCCTCAACCTATTTGCTGTAGGCAGCCAGCAATGTTTTCTTTATCTAAAGTTCTTATTTGTTTTATTCCTTTAATAAATTTGTATGGCAATCCTTTTTTCAAAAGATATCAGAGTTTTGTTCATCAGTCATTCAGTAGTGAGTTTTAAACACTCCCCTGAGCATAAACCATAAAGTATATATTTAAAAAAGGCATAAGTGAAAGGAACAATTCATCTCTGCCCATGTTATGCTCTCTCACCATTTGGATCTTATCTCTATCATACATTGGCTGATTACTAGTTAGCCAGTTATTTACTTGACTCCCCAGATAGAATGAGCTCATTGAGAGGGACCATGCTGCTATCCATTCATCTGCTCATTCATTCATACATCTGTGTATTTTTTATTCACTCAGCAAACATTTATTGAAAGCTAGTATTAATATGTACAGTATTGGTGGTGGTGGTTTAGTCGCTGAGTCATGTTCAACACTTGCAACCCCAAAACTATAGCCCACTAGGCTCTTCTATCTATGGATTATCCAGGTAAGAATACTGGAATGAGTTGCCATTTCCTTCTCCAGGGGATCTTCCTGACCCAGGATCAAACCTGTGTCTCCTGCTTGGCAGGCAGCCCCCTGCATTTCAGGCAAATTCTTTACCACTGAGTCACATGGGAAGCCCCTTGGTTAGCTAATTCCTACCAAATTCCAATGGAATGATGAAGAGAAAACAACGAATTGGAAGAAAAGTTGGGTGGGTAAAGAGCAAAGATCGGCTTTCACCATGTGGTTCTCAGTTCAGTTCAGTTCAGTCGCTCAGTGATGTCTGACTCTGCGACCCCATGAACCGCAGCACGCCAGGCCTCCCTGTCCATCACCAACTCCCAGAGTTTACCCAAACTCATGTCCATTGAGTTGGTGATGCCATCTAACAGTCTCATCCTCTGTCGTCCTCTTCTCCTCCTTCCCTCAATCATTCCCAGCATCAGGGTCTTTTCAAATGAGTCAGCTCTTCACATCAGGTGGCCAAAGTATTCGAGTTTCAGCTTCAACATCAGTCCTTCCAATGAACACCCAGGACTGATCTCCTTTAGGATGGACTGGTTGGATCTCTTTGCAGTCCAAGGGACTCTCAAGAGTCTTCTCTAACACCACAGTTCAAAAGCATCAATTCTTCAGCACTCAGCTTTCTTTGTAGTCCAACTCTCACATCCGTACATGACTACTGGAAAAACAATAGCCTTGACTAGATGGACCTTTGTTGACAAAGTAACATCTCTGCTTTTTAATATGCTGTCTAGGTTGGTCATAACTTTCCTTCCAAGGAGTGTCTTTTAATTTCATGGCTGCAATCACCATCTGCAGTGATTTTGGAGCCCTGAAAAATAAAGTCTGCCACTGTTTCCACTGTTTCCCCATCTATTTGCCATGAAGTGATGGGACCGGGTGCCATGATTTTAGTTTTCTGAATGTTGAGTTTTAAGCCAACTTTTTCACTCTCCTCTTTCACTTTCATCAAGAGGCTCTTTAGTTCTTCTTCACTTTCTGCTATTAAGGGTGGTGTAATCTGCATATCTGAGGTTATTGATATTTCTCCCTGCAATCTTGATTCCAGCTTGTGCTTCTTCCAGCCCAGCGTTTCTCATGATGTTCTCTGCATATAAGTTAAATAAGCAGGGTAACAGTATACAGTCTTGACGTAATCCTTTTCCTATTTGGAACCAGTCTGTTGTTCCATGTCCAGTTCTAACTGTTGCTTCCTGACCTGCATATAGGTTTCTCAAGAGGCAGGTCAGGTGTTCTGGTATTCACATCTCTCTCAGAATTTTCCATAGTTTATTGTGATCTACACAGTCAAAGGCTTTGGCATAGTCAATAAAGCAGAAATAGATGTTTTTCTGGAACTCTCTTGCTTTTTCAATGATCCAGAAAATGTTGCCTATTTGATCTCTGGTTCCTCTGCCTTTTCTAAAACCAGCTTGAACATCTGGAAGTTCTCAGTTCAGGTATTGCTGAAGCCTGGCTTGGAGAATTTTGAGCATTACTTTACTAGCGTGTGAGATGAGTGCAATTGTGCAGTAGTTTAAGCATTCTTTGCCATTGCTGTCCTTTGAGATTGGAAATAAAACTGACCTTTTCCAGTCTTGTGGTCACTGCTGAGTATTCCAAATTTGCTGACCTTGAGTGCAGCACTTTCACAGCATCATCTTTTAGGACTTGAAATAGCTCAACTGGAATTCCATCACCTCCACTAGCTTTGTTTGTAGTGATGCTTCCTGAGGCCCACTTGACTTCATACTCCATGATGTCTGGCTCTAGGTGAGTGATCACACCATCGTGATTATCTGGGTCGTGAAGATCTTTTTTGTACAGTTCCTCTGTGTATTCTTGCCAACTCTTCTTAATATCTTCTGCTTCTGTTAGGTCCGTACCATTTCTGTCCATTATTGAGCCCATCTTTGCATGAAATGTTCCCTTGATATCTCTAATTTTCTTGAAGAGAGCTCTAGTCTTTCCCATTCTATTGTTTTCCTCTATTTCTTTTCACTGATCACTGAGGAAGGCTTTCTTATCTCTCCTTGCTATTCTTTGGAACTCTGCATTCAAATGGGTATATCTTTCCTTTTCTCCATTGCTTTTCACTTCTCTTCTTTTCACAGCTCTTTGTAAGGCCTCCTCAGACAGCCATTTTGCTTTTTTGCATTTCTTTTTCTTGGGGATGGTCTTGATCCCTGTCTCCTGTACAATGTCACAAACATCTGTGCGTAGTTCATCAGGCACTCTGTCTATAAGATCTAGTCCCTTAAATCTATTTCTCACTTCCACTGTGGTTCTCAGTAAAAGATCAAATTCTTGGCTATATCTGCCCCCTTTTCCATAAAAGTAAACTGAACTTTTGAAACCTTGTATGATTCTCTTATTACTGAGGCTAGATGTTAGGCTAAATTTTAGATAAAGTGTACTATTTTGTTGTCAGATTCAGCTGTTACAAATTTTGTAATGTCAGGTTTAAGAAGATGGCACTGTGGATTCCAGAACTTTGTTGACCAGTCTTATACAGCCCTATCAGTCAATGCTGTAATGGTGCAAGTAATAGAAGCCTGATTGAAACCATTTTAAGTGAAAAATGAAAGGAGGAGAGTCAGCTTATAGGGTCACATAACCAAAAAGTGCAGGGGTAGATGCTTTGGGCCATGGCTATGTTCATTTTTTGAATAGCTGATGAATTCTCTCTTCTCAGCCTTGCTTTTCTCATTAATAACTTCACTCTCCATCTGATGGAAGCATGTCTTTAGACTCTCTTGTCTTACATAATGTTCACAGTTCGTGATCTGATAGGAAGGGCTTTCTCTCCACCAATGTCCACATCAGTTTCTGAGAAAGTGAACTCTGATTGACCAGCTTGAGTATTGTGTTCATCCTTGTGGTGGAAGAAGTGTAGCTCCTTGACTGAGGACCACACCAGAAAAATATAGTGGGGCATGAAGGGCTCCATGGACGGAAAACAAAACAACAGTGGCCCATTACGTTGATGAAGAGAAGAATTCAGACTAACAGTATCTCCTATACACAAACACACACATACACTTGATAGATAAATATGTTGGGTAGGCTCTAGAGACACAGAAGTATAAAACCTAGTGTGTGTGTGTTAAGTCGCTTCAGTTGTGTCCAGCTTTTTGCAACTCAATGGACCGTAGCCCACCAGCCTCCTCTGTCCATGGGATTCTCCAGACAAGAATTCTTGAGTAGGTTGCCATGCCCTTCTCCATGTGATCTTCCCGACCCAGGGATCGAAACTGCATCTCTTATATCTCCTCCATTGGTAGTAGAGTTCTTTACCACAAGTGTCACCTGGGAAGCCCATAAAACCTAGTACCAGTAGTCAAGTACTACCTGGAGAAAAATGATACAAGAATATATAATAATAGTATTTGCAAGTGCTAGTATAATACATGCTACAAGACCATATTATGAAACTAAAGGTAGTTTGAGTTTCCTTTATATATAGTACTGGCCAAATTATGAGCAAGTTATTCTGTAACTTATTACTTTATTACTTAAAAGGAATATCTGGTGAACTTAACAGAAACCCATATTGTGATCATCAGAAAGAAAAAACATATAATAAGGAAGATAATACTAGTCCACAAGTATAGTTTTCCTAGAGCTTTATTAAGGAGAATACTCAAAATAATTAGTTTTGAGAATAATCACACAGAAACTTAGATCACAAGAAAGAAATTTCTGAATGTTTAGAAGGTCATATAATTTTGAAATATACATACAACTTTAAACCTAAAATAGATTCTCATTATTTGGGATTTATTTAAGTATATTGTTGGCATGAAAATAGAATTAAGACAGATTTAATAATAGGTGACATTGGTTGAGCATTTACTGTGTCAGACTCTATGCCAAGTGGTTTAACAGATTATCAGTTTTAATCCACATGAAAGTCCTATGAGTTGATACTATTATTATCATCTCTATTTCATAGAAGAGGAATCAAGCTTAGAGAGAAGGAAGCACCTTGCCTAGGTCACACAGTAAATGGCAAAAGTAGCTTCCAGACTGAGATCATCTGACTCCAAAGTGAAGTTCTTAATCTCTAAAGTATATCCTCTTTAATTCTGTATTGTTTTCCTATCTGTCCCCTAAATCTACTCAGAAGTTAGCAGAGCATTGGAAAATACCTGTAACATTTGGCAGTATGGAAAAATATCATAATTAAAAGTTTGCTAGTAACTAGAGAAGTGAGTCTATAGAAATAAGAGAATGTGGTATATTTTCTCTAAAATTCCTCAAACTCTTCAAAAAGCCAAATAAAGTGATCCTTAAGAGATTCATTATCTCTTGTTTAAGTTCATATACCATTTTTTAAGCTAATTTTTTGTTAGGATAAAGGTTTTGTTTTTTGTTGGTGGCATGCCACTTAGTGGCAGGAAAAGCAAAATTACACTGATAAAATTGACAAAAAGAGCTCAAAGTATATAACGTGTCACTTTCCACTGAACTTTATCCACTGTAAATATGCTCATTATGTCTTCATGTCATTCAGTGCTCTCAATTTATACTTACTTTTCAGAAAACTCCAAAACAGTGTTTGTAACTTAGTACTTATTTATCAATGGAGATTGATTTATAGTGGAGAGACAGCATTGCTTTCATATTATTAGCTAATGTTTAAAAAGATAAATGTGTGTAACTTGTGTTTATCAATTATACCTCCATAAATCTAAAAAATTATATATCATCTTAAGCTTAATAGTACAAAATTTGTTAATGCTTTCTGTAGTTTTGCTCAAATTAGATAAACTTAGCCCTAAACTTTCTTCTATGACAGTAATAAAAATATCTTCCAGACGCAACTATAAGTTAAAAATACTTTTCAATAATAATGTCATTTTAATTCTGACTGCAGTTCAGATTCTGACACTAGCTGGGTGATCTACAAATCAACTCAGTTCTGGCGCTGTCTACCCAGAGATCATGTCAGATGCCATAGATTAAGGACTCAGTTTCTCAAGACTGCCCCCCACTTCAGGTGCCAATTGCAATTCCAGGTGTTTCTGATCAACTGGCTGTAAATTGGATTACAGCCCCTCCTTTACTTATATTAACTTGCTAGAGACACAGAATTTAGGAAACCTATTTATTCACTTGATTACCAATTATTACAAAATGTTACAAATCAACAACCAGATGAAGAGATACAAAGGGTAAGACCCTGAATGAAGGCACTTATGTTCCTGCAATGTTTGGGCTCAACCTGATGGCATAAGGAAGAGTTCTGTTTCACCAGCTTGGAAGCTCTCTAAAACCCCTTCTTTTAGGGTTCTTTTTAAAGCTTCATTACATAGGCATGAATGATTATTTCATTGACTATTGTCTATGGATTCAACTTCCAGCCCTTTCCTCCCTGGAGGTGAGGAGCACAGCAGGGGGCCTGACAGTTCCAACCCTTTGATCAAGTGATTGCTTCCTCCGTTGACCCCCACTTTGTCTTTAGGTTACTTAGAGTCTTTTCAAAATCATTTCATTGATGTAAAAAATTCCAAAGGTTTAAGAGTTCTGTTCCAGAAATGGGGCCTATGACTAAATGTGTGTCTTTCACAATCATGGATTAAAAATAACACTTGATTGAAAAGTCGAATTTTCAACAGTATTTTTATAAATCCTCATTGATGCTGTAGTCTTGAAATTACAAAAAAAACAACATACACAATACTTTTACAGTATGATTTAAATGTTTTCATAAACCTCATATTTTGCCTAAACTCATGGAGCATGCAAACCTCAATAAAAACCATACCAATCATCTTGAGCTACCATGAAAAAAAAGTGAAAGTGAAATTGCTTAGTCATGTCTGACTCTTTGCGACCCCCCAGGGACTGTAACCTATCAGGCTCCTCTGACCATGGGATTTTCCAGGAAAGAATACTGGAGTGGTTTGCCATTTCCTTCTCCATAAATAATTAACAATCACAAAAGAGCAAGTAAAATTTGAAATGTAATGCAGGAGTCCCAAATTGCCTCTGAACACTTCCAATTTAATATGACTTTAGTTTTGCATCTGTTATCTTATTGTTATTTATAGAATACCATCAGACTTGGTTCAGCAAAATAGAAATCACCATCTAGTATTTTCCCCATATTCTGGACTTGGTCTATGTCTAAACTGAAATGGAAAACAATATACGTCAATACTGCAAGTAGCAGTAAAGCATACTCACCAGGATAATTATTGATTCAATATTTGTGAGTGCTTACTAAATAGAAGTCAAAGTGTATGTACAACGGTGCTACAGAAATGTATACGTCAGTGTCTTTGCCTTTAGGGGCCTTTGATTGAATACAAAGCCTGGATCTTTGAGATCCTCAATTATGTTTTCTAGTTCTCCCTGGGCAAATAAATATATCATATAATCTAGTCAATGATGAGGAGAAGACAAAATGTAGCTAGCCATTTAGGTAGCAATTGACTAGTGAAAACATGTTGTATGTTATATACATGTTAAATATTAAAATGATGTTCATTACTTTGAAAATGTATACTTTTAAAAGTAACATTAATTTTCTTTTCTTTTCTTTTCTTTTCTTTTGGCTCCACTGGGTCTTCGTTGCTGTGTCTGGGCTTTCTCTAGCTGCAGAGAGTGGGGGCTACTCTCTAGTTGTAGTGCACAAGCTTCTCATTGTGGTGGCTTCTCTTGTTGCAAAACACAGGTTGTAGGGTGCACAGGCTTCAGTAGTTGCAGCATATGGGCTCAGTAGTTGCAACTTGCAGGCCTATTTGCTCCAAGGCATGTGGAATCTTCCAGGATCATGGATGGAACCCATGTTTCCTGCATTGGCAAGCAGATTTCTACCCACGCCACCACCAGGGAAGTCCTAATTTTCTATTTCTACTAATTTCTATATGCACATCAAAATTGATCACTTGCTGACATATTCAAAATTAAAATTTCATTTCAGTTTTAAACATCTAAATTACCTCAAAGGTTATACTTCTCTATATTCTAAATGATGAAGGAATAACATCGCTGATCGGCACTTTACCCTACTTTGTAAAGCAAGCATTTATGTATAATTGCTTTTAAAAAGCACCTGTTTGGTTTTCTACATTCATTAGACATTTTTTAATGGAAGGAGGAAAAACACCCACTTAAAAAGTTCTGTTAGCCAAAGAAATCAGATTGAAAATAGATGCTTGAAATGAAGTAAAATGCCAATGGTCAGAAGAGACAGGTAAAAATAATTTAGCTTAGCATACAGAGCAATAGTTGCTATGGCAACCAAGACAAAGATTGCAGTTATCTGTTGCCAAGATGGTTCAGGTTTTATCCCCCCAGTGAGTATAAGCCTTGGGTTAAAGTCGAACTCTGGGACAGAAAGGAAGCACTGAACTGGGAGTTCCTATGTACTTTTGCCTGATGGCCTAGAGTTTGGGACAAACATAGTTCAGGGTGAGTTGCCAAGTGAGAGTGGGGAGAAGCAGTAAGTTTTTCATGTTTCATAGGATAAGAATTAAGTAAAGGATTTTTATCAGGTATGGAAATTCAGAGCAGACATGGAATTTTCACAGACCCAAGCAACCCAAGGTCTTGTAATATCAAGTGGTTGTGGACTGTTCCGTGAGTAAGGAAGTAAATTCAACCATGGGATCTAATTTGAAGAAAATCCCAAATAAGAAAGTAAGATAAAAAATAATAATAATAAGAGATCCCATTAGTTATGTTGGTGGTAAATTGTGGTAAAATAATATATTTTCCCCTTTAGTTCTACTTCTCTGTATTATGCTAATCACATTTACAATGGAAAGTATGTAGTTAGATAATAAACCCTCTAAAACTCAATTGCTCCAAAAGAGTTCATTAAAAATCAGTTAATCGTCATAGAATTGTAAAATTTAAAGGAAACTTAAATATCACCTTCCCTAGGTTTTTGGTTTATTTTTTGAAACTTCTTAATCAATGGAATCATCTGGTTCTCTCCCCCTCCCTGTCTCTCTGTCCTGCCACCCTCTGAAAATTGTTTCAGTGGAGCCTGAGGACTGTGAATTTTTAACAATTCCCATTCCATATTATTAAGATCAGGCAAATTTGGGAAACAAGGATATGGCCAAACGTTTTTATTCTGCCTGTAAATTTAGAGCTGAAAAGAGAACCCAGTAGAGACCTAGTTATTGTATTTCTTCATTGTTATTGTGCATTATTAGTCTTTCCGGATATTTCTCAATGAGGTAATTGGCTCAGTTCTATATCCTTGTGATGTTCAAATTACAATATACTTGTCTTTTAAATAAGACATACTAATTCATATTTACACAATTCATGTTGGAGAAGTAGGCCTACTTCCATGGGGGAGCTGCTGAGTCCAGGAAATGGTACTGCCATGTTGATTTCTCAGTTAAACCCTCTAAGAAACAATGTCCATTTCAGAGAAGTTGCCTAAGCCAAACTAGGAAAATTAACACAATAAAAGTTCTGTGAAGTCCTAAATTAAAGAAGTCTGAAAAAATTACCCAGCACTTCTCAAACATTTTTGATAACAGAATCCATTTTAATTGCCTTTTTCTTTATATAACATCTATCAATATCCTGAACTCATATTTGAGGGAAGATTTTTTAGGAAATACTAGCTTAGACAAAATGTTTTCTTCACAGGTAACTGTGAGGACTATATTCAACTCAAGCATATATATTAGAAATTTTAAAACTTTTAAAAGAATGAGGGTTAGGATTAGCATGAGGTAATGGTGACGTGAGGAAGACGGTATGTAATGGGAAGTACATTTTTCGTCCTTGCTTTAACGAAGTCCACTCAGGCTTTTTCCTAATCGTGTACCAAATACACAACTCAGTTTAAAATAACTAGGACAAAAAGTACCATCCGTAGTTCCTTCTCTGTTTTAAACACCATGTTTAATCTCTTTTTCTGTTTTAAATGTATTGGTTACAAGCACACCTGTATTTTGAAGCCTACTCGATGTAGAAATGGAAAAATGTGGGATGCAAAGTCACACATAGAAAGTGTCTAAGTCTTTATTCTGAGATTAACATAGCTAAAGCTGGCCATAGAGCTGAGAATGGAGAACCCTCTTTTTCTGCCCCTGTCCCAGTGTCCGAAGGTCAGTGGCACTGAGGATGCTACCGTAATGGTGGGAATAGAGACACGGTGAGAGAACCAGGGAGAGAACCTGCAGTGTGAGAACCAGAAGACATAACCGTGCTATTTTCCACATTTCCTTGGCTCCTCAATTTCCTGTGGGTGTCTCAGTTCTCCATTTCAGATGTTGCAGAAAATACTAAAAAATAGTCTGCAGCCAGATTTAGTTTCTGGTGCCTGTTGATCCTTCTTTCATTTGAAGTGGAGAGTCAAACTGAGAAATCCCATGAGGAACATAGGCTTAATTTTCAGGTCATGGGAACAACACTAGGTGAGCTTGAGCAATGTAAGTCAAAGGGAAAAAGAAGGTAGGAGTGAGAAATATTCTAGTGCTGTTTCATGGTTAACTGGCAGCTGTCAGTTGAGCTGTACAATCCTGTTTCCAGTGATAAGCTGTCATTTGTAAATTATCCCCATGGCTATATCCATTATTCATGGGTTGGTACTGGGAAAGAGTGATTTCAGGCGCCTATGTTTTCCGACCTGCAGGCACCTGAACTACCTCCAAAACTGACTACTCTATTAACTCTCACGCCCTCTCATTTTTTTTTCCACCATTGTCAGATCCTACCAGCCTACTCCTTGTTTCCTGTGAAGAAAGACTTCTTCTTTCTCTTTCCTAGGTCTTCTTTCTTAGAAATGAATGAATAAATTCTGATGAACACATCACTTTAAGTCTAGTAAACGGACAACTGCAAGTATGGAATTTCAGTATAAAGCTAACTTAAAAAAAAGTATTTTCCAAAGAATAAGTATTCCTTTCCACTCTATGAAATCTATTACTTAAAAGTGAGTAAAAGCTAAGGCATGAATAAACCTGCTAGATATTTAAATAGAGAGACTTCATTACCATGTTTTTGCATTTTAGAATTGTATTATATTATTTATATAATAAATTAGAATAACCACGTGGCTTGTTCTTCTGATTAGCCATTTTAAGATTTTGAATATGTTTCTTATACACATTATCCAAAATTTGTCTGCCTTTTGCATCCAAAGTACTCCTTTAGAAACACTGAGGAAGAGAGATAAACAATCACTGTGCAGGGAGGTTGAAAGACTCTCACTTTGGAGACAGTTTTGTTCCATCCTGAATCGTCAAGCTCCCTTTTTTAAGGTCCAGGAAAACAACAGAGACACAGATGCCATAATCCCTATTTCATTTCCATGCAGTGTTTTTGTCTGGCATATTAAACTGCCAAGGAACGAATTCTCCCACATTAGATAAATTGGGTCCATCCTGACAGTGGTCTCTCTGGTTTCTTTGCCATGTTTTTGACTTAGCAATAAAGAAAAAATAGAATGTAATTGAAATATCCTGATGCTATTTTTAAGGAAATCTCCTTTACATAATATAAAACTTGTCTTAATGCAATTGTTTCAATAATTTTGAAACTAGTGCTCTTTAGAGTGCTGAGTGCCAATAAGAAGGATGGGGCATTGGGACTTCCACACCACCCCCAAATTCAGTCAAACCAGCTTCATTCTCAGTAGCTTTTTATGTATTGGCCTTCTTTTAAGGGTATGTGCGTGGATTTTAAGGAACTTAAAAGGGCCAGGCACTCTAAACAAACTTCAGTCTAGCTCTGCTATTTGGAGAAGGCAATGGCACCCGACTCCAGTACTCTTGCCTGGAAAATCCCATGGACAGAGGAGCCTGGTAGGCTGCAGTCCATGGGGTCGCTAAGAGTTGGACACAACTGAGCGACTTCACTTTTACTTTTCACTTTCCTGCATTGGAGAAGGAAATGGCAACCCACTCCAGTGTTCTTGCCTAGAGAATCCCAGGGACGGGGGAGCCTGGTGGGCTGCCGTCTGTGGGGTCTCACAGAGTCGGACACGACTGAAGCGGCTTAGCGACTTAGCAGATCTGCTATTTATTTTTTGCTTTCCTTTACCAAAACTGCGTAGAGTTTTTCATTGATTCTGGTCATCAAGTTCCCATTTTTATAGAAAACTTTCAGTTAAGTGAATTATTCAGAGCCTCACAAGTTGTTAACTACACACCCAAGACTGGAACCTTTATTTCTGTTTGGATTCCAGGGTTTTTCTCACTTGACATTCCCACTCAGGAACAGGACCATTTTAATTCCTGCATCTTCTCCTTTCTGTTAAAACTGTCAGAGTCCCAGAATTCCATCAGTCTTCTGATACAACTCCTTCAAACCTCAACCCTCTTCTCCCCAAGATGAATGTCTCAAGAAGTATAAACAGAGATACCACCAGAAGAAATCAGAGTTTTCATAACTAGTTAAAACCAAGCAATCAAACAGCAGGCTACTCTTATGAACATAAACAGTCTATTATTTGCCTCCAGGTATAGAACATACATAAAATTAACTTTGTGGGGAAGCAAACAACTTTTTTTTCAACACAGTCACTAAAATTTAGACTGTTCTTACTCATTTGTTCCAAGAATATTCTCAGAAAAAAAGAATCTAACACTACTTTTATGCCAGCAGGTTCAAATGTAAACTCTATATTAATGTCAAGGAGAGACACAATATACAAGAATATAAAAAAGCAACAGAAAAAGCAGTGAATTTCTGTTTCTTAAGAAATTATTTTTATCATAGAAAAAAGAATTACTAAACATTGTCAAGAACAGTAATTCATATTGCAGAATCTCTCTTTATTTGTATCAGTTAAGTCACTCGGTTGTGTCTTACTCTTTGGGACCCCATGGACTGCAGCACACCAGGCTTCCCTCTCCATCACCAATTTCTGGAGCTTGCTCAGACTCATGTCCATCAAGTTGGTGATGCCCTCCAACCATTTCATCCTCTGTTGTCCCCTTCTCCTCATGCCTTCAATCTTTCCCAGCATCAGGGTCTTTTCTAAAGAGTCACTTCTTTGCATCAAGTGGCCAGTGTATTAGAGATTCAGCTTCAGCATCAGTCCTTCCGTTAAATTTTCAGGATTTCCTTTAGGATTGACTGGTTGGATCTCCTTGCTGTCCAAGGGACTCTCAAGAGTCTTCTCCAACACCACAGTTCAAAAGCATCAGTTCCTCAGCGCTCAGCTTTCTCTATGGTCCAACTTTCACATCCATACATGACTACTGGAAAAACCATAGCTTTGATTAGATGGACCTTTGACGATCAAGTAATATCTCTGTTTTTTAATATGCTGTCTAGGTTTGCTATAACTTTTCTTCCAAGGATCAAGCATCTTTTAATTTCATGGCTGCAGTCACCATCTGCAGTGACTATGGAGCCCCAAAAAATAAGTCTCTCACTGGTTCCATTGTTTCCTCATCTGTTTGTCATGAAGTGATGGGACCAGATGCCATGATCTTCATTTTTTTAATGTTGAGTTTAAGCCAGCTTTTTCACTCTCCACTTTCACTTTCATCAAGTGGCTCTTTAATTCTTCTTCACTTTCTTCCATAAGGGTGGTGTCATCTGCATACCTGATGTTCTTGATATTTCTCCTGGCAATCTTGATTCCAGCTTGTGCCTCATATAGCCCAGCATTTCACATGATGTACTCTGCATATAAGTTAAATAAGCAGGGTAACAATATACAGCCTTGACGTAATCCTTTCCCAATTGGAACCAGTCTTTTGTTCCATGTCTGGTTCTAACTGTTGCTTCTTGACCTGCAGACAGATTATTCAGGAGGCAGGTAAGGTTTGTCTGCTTTTCCCATCTCTTGAAGAATTTTCCACAGTTTGTTGTGATCCACAAAGTCAAAGGCTGTGGCATACTCAATAAAGCAAAAGTAGATGGTTTTCTGGAATTCTCTTGCCTTTTCTATGATCCAGTGGACATTGCCAATTTGATCTCTGGTTCCTCTGCCTTTTCTAAATCCAGCTTAAAAACCTGGAAATTCTCAGTTCACGTACTGTTGAAGCCTAGCTTGTAGAATTTTGAGCATTACTTTGCTAGCATATGTGATGAGTGCGATTGTGTGGTAGTTTGAACATTCTTTGGCATTGCCTTTCTTTGGGATTGGGATAAAAACTGAACTTCCCAGTCCTGTGGCCACTGTTGAATTTTCCAAATTTGCTGGCATACTGAGTGCAGCACTTTCACAGCATCATCTTTTAGGGTTTGAAATAACTCAGCTGGAATTCCGTCACTTCCACTAGCTTTATTCATAGTGATGCTTCCTAAGGCTTATTTGGATCGCATTCCAGGATGTCTGGCTCTAGATGAGTGATCACACCAGCATGGTTATCTGCGTCATGAAGATATTTCTTGTATAACTCTTTTGTGTATTCTTGCCACCTCATCTTAATACCTTCTGCTTCAGTTAGGTCCATGCAATTTCTGTCCTTTATTGTGTTCATCTTTGCATGAAATTTTCCTTGGTATCTCTAATTTTCTTAAAAAGATCTCTAGTCTTTCCCATTCTGTTGTTTTCCTCTATTTCTTTGCATTGATCACTTTCATTGTATGTAAAATTGCAATTCATATCAAAAGACTACATAGCATTGTTTCCACCTGAAACTATCGCAACATTATTAATCAGCTGTGCTCTAATACAAAATAAAAAGTTTAATAAAAATGAAAAAGAAGACCAAGTAACAAAATACAGAAATACATGCCCCATGCATGTAAGAAATAACCTGAAACTTGATTGAGCCAGCATGGCCCCTTGTCCACAGTATTTGAAGAGGTTACAGTGTAACATTTTGAAATTATTGGTTTTAAGACTTTTATTAAAATATGTTTGACATAGTTAACACACATATCTCTGCTTCTCACCCCTATGGAATATAAATTAACTATTTTAAAATCTATGAAATTCACAAATGAAATTTGAGAACATTTTAAGATCAGAAATTTGCTTCATTATTTGTTCTGCCTTCTATTTTTATTTCCATAGCTTATGGAGAGTTAATTCCTTATTATCCCTTCCTCATCATCAACTCTTGAGAGTAAACTCAGAGCACAATCACTAGTGCATAACAGTTTTAGGAATTTTAAGTTACAACATGTAAAAATTAACCTGATAATAATTGAAATATGTTGTAATAATTATGTTCAGTTGGCACTTGATATTCAGTTTGTGTTCCAGAAAGCATTGAGAAAAGACTGAAATTTTCAGGGAAATATTTAGCTTAGTGTAGGTACCCAGTAGAGGAAAGGAAAGTTTCCTGATTAATCTATAAGGCCTAGGAGAACCTGCTTCTGCAACATTTTCAATTTCCCAAGGTTCTGTAACTGTAGAAAGCAGCAGACATCAATAATACCATTCTCTTCTCTTGCTTTGGCTTAATGCTTAACCTGAGTGACCTGCTACACACCTTGATTCTGGTTCAACCTGTGAGCTTAATGTGTCTATTTAAAAGTACTGGGATTGGCTGAAACAGTTATTTCCAACACTGTCTTAGAAAACTTATTTTAATGGTTAACTGCTTTTTTGTACTAGAACCCACATGAAGTAACTTTAACATATATCCTTTGGAACCAACTCTTCTGATCTTTCTGGAAAGCAAACACACACACACACAGCAGAAGACATTTGAATATTTCCTTTCCTCAAAGCCCTCTTAACCCTTCGCGTGCTTTCCCCCCTTCCCTGCCTTTTGTAGTCTCACTGCTCTCAGACGCATACTAGGCAACTATCCGCTTTAAGTTCCACTTGCCCCACTTATGACAAGACCTGGAGGTTTGTTCCAGGTGATTCCTAAACTTGCAGGATTATCATCCTTTTCTTTATATATAAAATCCTACCCATTTCTGAAATTTGTATTATCTCCAGGTAAATTTTTCAGTCTTCACAGCTTTCACTGACCTCTCCCATCATTTTTCTTATTTTTTGGCCACACCAAACAGTCTGTGGGATCTTAGTTCCCTGACCAGGGATCAAACCCCATGTCCCCTGTAGTGAAAGTTCAGAGTCTTAACCACCAGACCACCACACCAGGGAAGTACCAATCTCTCCCATCTTTAAACTCTAAGAATACTTGGTTTATTTTCACACAACTAAATAATTTATTTCCACAATGCTTTGTATCTCTTAGTGGATGGATAAATGATAGGTAGGTAGATAGATGGGCTTCCCAGGTGGATCAATGCTAAAAAAAAAAAAATCTGTCTGCCAATGCAGGAGATGTGAGTTCAATCCCTGGGTCAGGAAGATACCCTAGAGAAGGATATGGCAATTCACTCCAGTATTCTTGCCTGGAGAATCCCATGGACAGAGGAGTCTGGCAGGCTATACCCTATGAGGTTGGAAAGAGTTGATAGATAATTTGTGTGTATGTGTAAGGGCATGAGTTTCTTTCATCTCCCTATACCTTGAGAAATAGGACATATCACATCTTTTAAAAATATGCCCCCGAATAACCTAGCATACTGATCAATTGGTAATTAGGCTAAATAAAATGTCATTTTACATGGTACCTTCTTGGCACTCACAAGAGAAAATTCTAACTTCTGATGATGTTTTTATGGTAAGAAGGAATAAGGACCTCATTTGGCCATTCAGTTAATATTTCTGAGTTTCTTATAGGTGCTAAGCAGGTCAAATAAGACACTTGAAAATTAACTGTATTTCTCCTTTTATATATTTTCTTATTTTTCACTAATAAGGAAAAAGGCAGGATACAATGGGAAGATACTACGCCAGACAACAAACCTTGAGTTAGAAAGTCTGGACTGAACTGTGAGAGACTGAGACTCTGATACCGTTAGCTTCTGAGTGAAGATAAGAGAATGTTACCTGGATTCGAGTTCTAGCCCTTCTTACTCAATACTGCCAATGTTCTTGGCTACGTTATTCGATCCTTCTTTGTCTTGGATCCCTAACTAGCCTTTAAGTCAGAATAATATTTTTCTTCACGTAGGCACCCTTTAACGTTTAGTGTCAGGTCCAAGGCATTCTCCAGATACATGGGGAATGTCTACTCTGACAGGCCGTGGTGTTAGGAAGTCTGGACAATGGTGACATATCTTTGCCATCAGATCAATTGGGCAAAGATAGAACATTTAGCAGAATCCCTAATGAATTGTGATAAAGACTCTACTGTGGAGAAAGGAGTTAACGGTGGGCAGAGAAGGGACATCATATCTAGTCTGAAGGAGACAGAGGAGGGAATGCCCACATTACAACACAAAAGAAGGTATAGGATGGGAACCAGCTCGAGACTTGGGCAGCAAGGTCCCAAGGTGTACACAGATATCAGTGCAGAGACTTTTAAACCTAGTACTTCTGGCTCTCAAAGGTAGACCCTTCTACCTGGTCTCTATTCCACTCCATTCCACTCCTTCCCTATCATGGATAACTCTCTGATAGACTACCCACATGTTCTAAAGTAATGTATAAATAAATGTATTATTAACAGAGTTGGTTTAAAAATAAATTCCCTCAGTTCGTCTCATGGTGATAAAAAAAAAAATCCACATTTCTGGATGTCGCTAACTTGATTAGAGTATTTCATATAAAAAGGTGCATGAGGGAATTCCCTTACGGTTCAGTGGTTAGAACTCAGCACTTTCACTGGAGTGGAGGTGGGGTAAGTTTGATCCCTGATCATGGAACTGTGATCCCACAAGCCGTGCTGTACCACCAAATAAATAAATAAAAGGTGCCTGGAAAATGGAATTTTATTCTCACTGGGATATATTTGCACCTTAAAAGAGAAACTCATTAACTCAAATGAATATTTTATTGATGGAAACATGGGGAATAGAGGTAAATGGATGAGTGGTGAAAGAAAAGATATTTTTAAAAAGCAAGCCTTCTGGTTCTATCTGTATCCTCCCCAACCTCCTACCACTCCACCACCTAATCCCCTTTGCCATAATTATTCCCCTTTCTGTACTCTCAGAAGGAGTTAGGGGTTCAGTAACACAGGCTTCTCCTGAAGAATGGGCATTAGTGATTCAAAATAAATTATAAATGTGGTGGACTTCCTGTGTTCACCATAAACTGGACCATTTGCAATATAGTGACTCATCAGGAAAACTAAGAAAAGTACATACACCACAGGTGGCTATTTAAAATAGTAGCATTTCAATAAACCTAGATTTAAAAAAATTTTTATATTAATGAATCAGAACTCCAATTCTTGTAGCTTAATCTAAAACCTGCCTTCAACTAGAGATTTTCTTTCCTCTCTTAAAGTCTTTAAATAGCTTCATTAAACCCTTGAGAAATCATGGTCTCCTTGGCAAAATCATTCTTCACAGAATATCAAGTTACATTTGCAATACCTTCAAATAAAATCTAAAATGACATTGTCATGAAGTAGAAATTAAAATGAATTCTGTCCCTCTGTCTTGAGGATCAGCCTGCACTTATTTCCATTCTAAAAATGACAAAAAGTCAGGAATTAATAGAACTTTAAAAAGGCATTAGTAAGGATTATATCAAGATCTCTCCAAAAGAATCCCCAGGTAGTTAAAATATTTAATAAGCTCTGAAGTTCTGATTTCAGTCTATACTTCAGTCATCATACAAGCTGGAACAATTTTCACAAGACACACATGCATCATGAGTGCACATGCAAACACGATTCCTAACATTATATTCTGAGTTTAATTCCACTGCCTCTGTCCTTGGGAGACATCGATTATTGTGTACATGACACAAGACACTACCTACCTGCCATGCATGAGCAGTCTCCCACAGTGACGTCCTCTGATAAGTCTAGGTGGGGAGGCTATAACACATGACATAACTAGAAAATACATTACAGAGTTGTCTATAATTAAAGAGTAATATGTATGGGCCAGAGCATATTTGAAACGAGCATTCAGATAAAGGTTTTATCCACATGGTCAGGAGAAACTTCATGGAAAATAGAGAACTTGCTCTGGACCATGAATGATGAGCAGTGTTTGGAATAGTGGAGAGCATGCTGTAGACATGAGGATGAGGCTGGGCCGAGGCCAAGCGGTGGAGCTGAAGAGGGAGCGTCCAGAACAAAGCTCTTTTCTCATCATAATTGTCATTATGACCTCCTACTTTTTATTTTCTGTGCCAAATTATCTCAGGTCCTTCAGAGTTTCCTCAGAGGAATGTCCCTAGAGTGCTTATTTGTACTATGACTGTATATACCAATTTTACCTAGTCTATAAAAATTGAAGAAGGATCAAAATATGTATTATTACTTGATTTATGCTTAAATTTTGAAAGCTAATTGCTTGTTCAAACTGAATTTTGATTTGTGCTTTATCATTTGTTCTTATTAATAACAAATATGCCTCCTTGGACTCCACAAGACTATATGAAGTGCATAGAGTGTTAGTCATTCAGTCATGTCTGTCTCTTTGTGACCCCATGGACAGTAGCCCACCAACTCCTCTGTCCATGGGACTTCCCAGGCAAGAATACTGGAGTGGGTTGCCATGTCCTTCTCCAGGGGATCTTCCCAACCCAGGGATCTAACCCAGCTCTCCCACATTGCAGGTGGACTCTTTCCCAACTAACTGAACCACCAGGGAAGCCCATATAAAGTGCATAAAGCCTTCCATTTCATGAAAAATTCAAATTCTGATTGTTGCTATTACATAAAATCTTGATTGATGTGTAAGGGTATCCTTTAGCTAACAAATAGCACTCGTTTTAAAAGATAAATAATTTCTATTCAATTTAGCAAATGTTAGATACAAATTCAAGAAATTGAATGACTTTTTATATAATCTAAAAGAACACTTTTGCATCCTCATTTCCATCCCTGTTAGAGGAAGTTAATGTTTTCCAGTAATTGAGTCATCTCCACTCACCTAATTTAGAATACGCTACCCCTCTCCCCTCCCTAGTGCTTTCTGTGAATAGACCTGAAGCTTTCAAAATGAAAATTCCCCACCTGTATTATTTGTATCACTTCTGCTTCCCTCTTAAAAACACCAGGGAAGCCCAGGGAGCTACAATGATTAATGACCTGCTCTGGAATTTACCTGCTCTATAAAATGTGCTGAATTCCAGAGCATAAAAGAAACTCTGAAGTAGGTCAGGAGCTTAACCTGCCCAAGGGCCTACCTTAGACCAAAGGTAAGCAGGTTTGAAATTAAATTAGCACTATAAATTGCAATGACTCATGATTCAGTGGCTTCATCTTGGACTGGAAGATGGGAAACTATGTGTAATAAAGCCTTAAAAACCAAATTCACTCAGACTTATGCAATTTAGAATTTGAATTCATTCCAATGATGAACCTGGTTCAAAATAGTTTTGTGTGTTCTCTAAGGTGGGTTGAGGTGAGGTGTGGGGGAGAATTTGCAAAAGGAGTTAAGGAAATGTTTAGCTTATTAGAGTGGAGGCCAAAATAGACATTCAAGGATTACCTTAGAAAAGCCACAGAATGAGTGCTAATTACAAATAATTCATATTAAATTTAAAATTTTTATGCCAAGCAAGTAGATGAAATCTACAGGATGCTCCCCACAAAGGCAAAACATGACGTTCACAGGACAAACTGTTAGCACACTTCCATCTCTAAAAATCTATAATATTATAATCCACATGGGAAAACCACTGAAGTTCCCAAAGCTGTCAAGAGCAACTAAGTGGGTGAAGTATTAATGGGAGATGGAGGTAGCTTCTTTCAGAAGAAGTGTAGATCTTTGCTCCAGGAAATGATTGGGAGCCTCAAGGCAGTTATTCCAGGTGATTTTGACCTGTCTCTATATGGTGTGCCACCGTATGCCTAACCCACTTCAGTTTAAATACCATTTCCTCAACTGCCATCTGATTAAGCTAAATTCATCCAGTTTTATACTCTCTTCCTTTTATCACTTATTACATGTATCACAATTTGTAATCAAATCTTTGTATAGTTATTTCTGTTATGCCTGCCTTCCCCCACTTATATGTAAACTCGGTGAAGACAGAGATGAGGTCTTTTCTGTTTTCCATAATTTTCTCAGTATCTGATACATTGTGGGTGATCAATAAATGTCAGATGGATAGATGGATGGGTGCATGGGTGGGTTGCTAGATGGTTAATAGGAAGAGGTATTAGATGGTATATGAGGAGGAAAGGTAGAACCAGATTTCAACCAAGCTCCCTCTCAAATCTGTTATGGCATTTGTCTTTAGTTGCTGAACAATAGTCTATCCAGTAATATAAAGAGACTGAACATAAGGAAGCATTAGAGCAATATATCATTATAGAGTTTATTTTTACTTCGTATATGCACATTATTCCTTGTGAAGACAGAAATGGCAGGCTGATTTTTTTTTTAGGGCTTGCCAACTGCAAAAAAATAAGAAAATATAAAAAGCAAAACTTCTTCCTTTTAAAACTTTTCCTTCTCTACCCTATCTCTGAAGCCTACAAGGAAGACCCTGTTGAGTTGTTGTTGTTTTTTTTTTTTTTTCCCTCAAGTCTGCTTGTTGGGAAAGATAGAACTGGAACTGGAAAAAGAGCCAAAAGAATAAGAAAGTGACTGGTGCCATGGCCAGGCACCTTTGTACTCCACAAACCCTAGGTCTTGACTTTGCCTCTTGAGCCCTCTGCTCCTCTACTCCCCAAAGATTCATTAAGCTCTGAAATTGTGATGCATGTAGGGCTGTAGTCTCCTTCTGAGTGAGTCCAAGAGAGGAAGTGAACTCCCAGCCCTAAGAGATATCATGGCAGGAAAATCTGCGCAGTGTCAGGAATGAACATAAACTCCTAAGCTTTCAAGATGCTACCTTTAACAGGGAGACCTGAGGTACTGCAGTCCATGGGGTTGCAAAGAGTCAGACGTGATTGAGTGACCGAACAACAACCAGGGCAGGAATTTTATACCTTTCTCTCACTCTTACTTTTCTTCTCCTTGAAGTTAAAAAATCTATCTTTAAATATAGTTTTAATAGATGCTAGTGAGTGACACGGTTTCTGTGACTAGCCTAAGCCTTTCTTGTCCTATTCCCTAACTCCTGAGGTAAATGAAACGTAAATGAGATTCCGGGGTGCCTCTCCTGCTCCTGACCAATGCACGTTTTTATTGCTGTAATAAAAGCTTGTATGTGAGATGCAGTCATATGCATAACCACTTTTAAAATCTGAGAAGCTATGTTGCTACTAGAGGTAACAACTAGATCTTATTTTTTGAAGCTTCAAGTTTGCAAATATTCTCTAGAAAATTATTTTTTCTTCGACTCATAAGGAAATGACACATAATGTTTTCTGCAGAGCGTATAGGCATTAACTGCTGTTTCACTGATTATCTCGAGATTAGTTGTATTTAAAGATGTTTTTAAATGTGCTAATAAGATGCACTGTCCTTTTAAAGATACAGAGCAAGTGATATATAGCTTAGCAAAACAGAAATAATTTAAAATGAACTGGTAAGAAATCCTTTATTACTTGAAGAGTTATAACTTTTATTTTAAATATATATTACATTAAAGATATAAAATCTGCTATAAAAATCGCCTCACTTCAGCATCTGTCTTCATAACAAAGTAAATGATTGTTTCAAGATAATGAGTTTTTCTGAATTACTGAATGCATTAAAGGTGCTCTGAGGTATTCTAATCTGACAGTAATCCAGGCAAATATTAATATTTTGATACAGCCTTTGGTATAATGAATATGTCTTGGAAAATTAACACTAGAAGTTTGCTCTGTGTATAAAATTCCAGTGCAATTTTGACCAAAAAGTTTAAGGACATCATTTCAGCAGGTTACAATGAGAAAGCTGAGGACTGATAGATTGAATTTCATTAATGGGCGCCAGACTCCTTTAATGAGATGCCAAGTTTCAGAGGTTTCATCCAGGTTCTAAATGTTCAGGACAAGCCCTGGTAATTTGCTTTGCTGAAAGCAAAGAGCTCCCCCCTCCCCACAAAAGGGTCTTCAGTTGCAGTTTTCTGGGTTAATGTATTCTAGGTGAATTATCTCACCCATCGATTGCTGCCTTAGGAATTTCAGTGTTCATACAAACTAACAAACGTCCACCAGACAGCACCAGCAATGCCCAGCTGGCTGTTTGTCCCTCATGGGAAATTTTCTCAGTCAGAGCCTGGTAATTGTTTAGTGCAGCTGCTGCAGTTTCAAGGGTGCCAGCTCATCTAAGCCAACTGTATGCACACAGTCCATGACTCATGAGACTGGGAAAGTACACATCAAGGGTGGGTGGGGGCCTTCAAGGACTCCGTTTTAAATTTGCCCTCTTCTTTGTCAAACGGGGGAAAATGCGTAACGAAAGGCAATTATTTAAGAGTTATAAATATCCTATATAGTCCTGAAATTCAGCTATAGGAGTACATAATAATATCATCTTTATCATAAAGAATGTGCGGTATATCTCAAGTCACTGGGCTGTACTGTATGTGTTAAAATAACAGCTATACTATAACACCTGTTACATAAATAAAGAACTGGCTTGATATCCAGGGTGAGGGACAATCTAGGCGGAGTCTGGAAATGCAGGCCCCATACTCTGGCCTCTTGCCATGCTAGCTAGCATAAGTTCATCATAAGGTCTTCCAGAATTGTACTGGAAATTGCAAAAATATATTTTGTTAGAATAATAGACAAAACTAGATTATTATACAGCAATTTGAAAGAGTTTTACTGTCAATTAGAGGCAGTAATATCCTCCTGGAAAAATCCTCCTACAGTGTATTCTGTACACAAATGGCATCATTAAACAGTGTCAACCCGACACATATATACCAAGTGTATCCAGGGGCCTGTGGAATATATGATGACTAGGATGCAAATTCTCAATGTATTAGTTGTCTTTTGCCGAGAAAAAAAAGGATTAGAAAATTTTAGTGACTGGAAACAATAAGCGTGTATTATTCACTGCTTCTGAGGGCCGGAACTCAAGGAGAGGCTTGATTAGGAGGTGGTTCTGCTCAGTCTTTCACGAGGCTTTAGTGAAGTGACAGTCTTGGCTGCAGTCATCTCAAAACTAGATTAGAGAGGGCTCTGCTTCAAACTCACAAGACTGATGACTGGCCTCAGGAGATTCTCTGCTGAGGTCACCACGTGTCCCTGCCACACTGCTCCCTCACACGTGGTAGCTGACTTCCTCCGAGCAGCAGCCCAAGAGGGAATGACAGAGCACACACGGGATGGAAGCCGTACCTTTTAGTAACCTAATACTCAAAGAGGCAGCCCTTCACATCTGCCATATTCTATCCATTAGAAGCAAACTGATTTGTCCAGCTTACACCCAAGGGGAAGTGAGTGTTAATTGCTCAGCTGTGTCCGGCTCTTTGCACCTGAATGGACTGTAGCCCACCAGGCACCTCTGTCCGTGGAATTCTCAAGGCAAGAATACTTGAATGGGTGGCATCCCCTTCTTAGGCAGATCGAGGGGAAGGGATCACATGAAGACCTTAATTCCCAGGAGACAGAAATCATTGGGGGCCATCACAGAGGCTGCCAACCACACTGAGGGACTTAATTCAGGGCTTTAGCATTTCTCTGGAATTAAAACTACTACCTCTAATTAGCCTTAGATCCTAATTTTGATCCCTTCCAACCAAACTACCCTGGCTGTAGCAAAGTGGTCTTTAAAAACAGCAAATCTTATGTCATCTAAAAGGTGATAATTGTCCTCAGGAGCAAGTCTAAGCATTTTAATGGGACATACAAGATTCTTTATACACAGAGCAGTCTCTTGTTGAATGGCTCAGTCGTGTCCGACTCTTTGCGACCCCATGGACTGCAACACACAAGGCTTCCCTGTCTTTCACTATCTCCTAGATTTTGCCCAAACTCATGTCCATTGAGTCGGTGATGCCATCCAACCATCTCATCCTCTGTCACCTCCTTCTCCTCCCACCCTCAGTCTTTTCCAGCATCAGAGTCTTTTCCAGTGAGTTGGCTCTTCGCATCAGGTAGCCAAAGGGTTGATGCTTCAGCTTCGGCATCTGTCCTTCCAATAAATATTCAGGGTTGATTTCCTTTAGGATTGACTGGTTTGATCTCCTTGCTATCCAAGGGACTCTCAAGAGTCTTATCCAGCACCATAGTTTAAAAGCATTAATTCTTTAGCACTCAGCATTCTTTGTGGTTCAATTCTCTCATACATAATGACTACTGGAAAAACCATAACTTTGACTATATGGACTTTTGTCCCTATAGCAAAGTGATGTCTCTGCTTTTTAATAAACTGTCTAGGTTTGTCATATTTTTCCCCCAAGAAGCAAACGTCTTTTAATTTCATGGCTGCAGTTACTGTCTGCAGTGATTTTGAAGCCCAAGAAAATAAAGTCTGTCATTGTTTCCATTGTTTCCCCCATTCTATTTGCCATGAAATGATGGGACTGGATGCCATGATTTTAGTTTTTTGAATGTTGAGCTTCAAGTCAGCCTTTTCATTGTCTTCTTTCACCCTCATCAAGTGGCTCTTGAGTTTCTCTTCACTTTCTTCGATTAGAATGGTATCATCTCCATATCTTAGATTGTTGATATTTCTCCGGAAATCTTGATGCCAGTTTGTTATTCATCCAACCTGGCATTTTGCATGATGTACTCTCTTTTCATCCAGCCCTGAATTGTGCATGATGCCAGTCTGGCATTTTGCATGATGTATCCCCACAGACCTCTTCATCCATACCATCTCCATATCCCCTTGCCCATTCTCAAATACATACACATGCAGACTAAACACACATACAACATAGATACACACACAAACACACACATCTTCAAACACATAACTATATACTAGGAGACACTGCTTTGGATTCACTTGAGATGCTTGTTAAAGTTCATATTCCTCAGTCTCACCTAGATTCAGAGGGCAAAGGAGAGGAAAACAGCCTTTGACAAGCTTTCTAGGTAGTTCCTATTCATAGAAAGCTTCAAAGACCACAGCCCTTGTCCTGCTGAATAATCTTGACCAGCATGTCTCCAGACTTTACTACTGTCATGACCTCTTCCTGAAAATCATGTCATTTCCAAATTAAAAAAAAAAAAAAATCCCATTTACCCTTCAAAATTTACTCAAATAGCACCCTTGTCAAGCATCCCTAGATGGCCCCACAGCAATTGATGGGTCTCGCTTGGCTGGCCCTTGGCACATTTTATGAAAATTATTAGTTTGTACAGTCATTCCCTGGGTCAGTTCAAGAGCAGCTTGAGTGCAGGGACGCTCTGACAGCATTTCCAGTGCAAGGTCAAAAGTAGTCATTGCTCAGTTTATGTTTTCTGAAATTTTAGTTATTAAAATATACTTTTGCCCTCAAACAAGTCTTAAAAATACTTTCTAAGAAAAAAGTCTTAAAAAGTTTGTCTTAACATTTTCTATACAAAATAAAAATCTCATAACAGTATTTAGCCACTACATGCCACCTTAACTTTTCAACACATTATAAAAAAGAATAGCTTTTTTAAAGCTTTTAAATTCATTAAATTCTTCTGCCATGACATTTTGTCAATAATCTTGCATAATTTTGAATAATTAGTTTCAAATTACAAGTTTCAGTTGTGTTGATTTAATAGCTTTATATTTCTTAATACAAAGCAAAAGGTCAGAATGTGTTGGTATTTTTATTTGTATTTTGGTGTCCCAGATATTTTAATGCCCTAAGATTGCTGCTTAAGTTTTCTTCTCTAACTAGAACTTGGAGTATATTAAGTAATCAGTAATCAGATTTCTCAGACTTAAGGTAAACAAATTCCAAGATGCATAACCAAACACGTTTTAAATGGAGTCACTGCTGAGCGCACCGCTGTCAAGGTGGCTATTCTTAAGGTGCAGAACACCAAGAAATGTAGCATCAAAACCCTCGAGCAGCTGAAATGTGCAAGGTCACCAGCTGATCGAGCTTGTTTCATTACACTTAGAATTCAGTTGACATTGATTTCACAACTTCGGTGAAAGAATCACTTCTGGCTTCTCTGTGACATGATGACTTCTTCTGACTAAATTCTCCCTGAAAGACAGACAATTTACATAGCCTTCCAAGCCCTCAGTCAGTGTGGGATCCTTTAGGCTGTATGGTTTCTCTTAATATCTTGTGAATTCCCAGAACAAAACCTTTCACTGTCATAGGAAGGAATTAAAATCCACCCTGAAGTCAAAAAGAATTTTTTGGAAATGACATGCTGGCTATGGGGTAATCCACTTCTTTCCCTAAAGAGCAGATTGATAAAACAATATATCTCTTCATTTGTGAGTGATTCTTCCCTTTATTGTTATTCATTATTACTCTATTTGATATTTAATATTTTACAATTACCTGTCCTTATTCCACAGCTTATTTATAATCTTAGTGCCCAGCTAAATAATTCTAAAATTGACTTGCAATTAGATAATTTTGAGTATTTTTGCTGAGTGGCAATCAAGTAAAGTCCATTTGCATGCGTGTGTGCTAAGTTGCTTCGGTAGTGTCCAGTTATTTGCGATCCCATGGACCCAGCAGGGGTCCCAGAGAGCCCAGCAGGCTTCTCTGTCCATGGGATTCATGGAGTGGGTTGCCATGCCTTCGTCCAAGGGATCTTCCTAACCCAGGATCAGACCCCCCTCTCTTATGTCTCCTGCATTGGCAGGCAGGCTCTTTACTACTAGCTCCACCTGGGAAGCCCATTACCAGTCTTCAAATTGAGTAAGAAACCAAAACTAGTTACCAGAGAAGTAATACTGGTCAAGATGGCAGCTTAAGCTGCCACTTCACATGAGAATTAATCATTCCAAATCTACAACATGTACAGTGAATTACAGAAATGTGTTTTTGATATCTTCTAAGTTTTCTTTCATGATTCACCATTGCCAAGCAAGAGTTCCCTAACACATTTAACAGGCAGTGTCTCTCTTGCTATTTTCAGCTAATAGCCAACATATTGACATTAATACACACAATGGACATTATATTTATATACTCATTCAAATCCACTTTTATAAGTTTAGCCCCCATCCTATGTGCTTATAGTGGCAAAGTAGATGAATCCAGTTAAACAAAGAGAAATAAGACAGCACACTAGTGAGATGTTTGACTTTGTGCTGTGCTGAGTAAATTCTGATTGACTTCAGAGGTTGAGTTTAACTCAAAGGAACACTCTATAAAGAAAAATATTGGAGATTGATTTGCAAAATAATTGAATTGCAACCAGTCTATTATCTAGGAAAATAAATGCCTCTTCCTGGATCCATTGCTACTTAAAAATTCATAAAGGAAAAGATGAAAATGGAATGAAGAGATGCATTACTATGTGGCAGTATGTACATCTATGTGATAGTAAGTGGATTGGGAGTAAATGTATAATATTAATATACAGTTAACTATAGTCATGTCCTGCTTATACCCTCAACAGAAATATAAGCACAACATTACTCCGCATACCTCACTGAATTGACCCTAGCGGAATAATCTTTGTGACCAAAATTATTGATCTGAGGCACCTTTCACTTTAGGGCAGTGAGATTAAACACGAAATATATTTGGGCAGAAATCTTTGTACTCAATGACTTGCTGCTCTCAAATCCTTCTCTACCAAGCAAATGCCTAGGCAATAAGTGTAGAGATATATCCTTAAGCTTTAAAAAAAACTACATTTATATTTTGGAAATCTTTACTCTCACAATAGAGCTTGATTTCAATATCAGCAACACAATAACCACTCTTGACTAGTAGTGTAAATTTTAGTACCAAAATGCAGTAATAATCAGAAACAGAGTATGTTAAGGCTGGAAGAGATTTTAGAGATCACTTAACTGAACCCATGTATTTTATAATTGAGATAATTTATATGACAATTTTTCAAAACCCTGGTCTGCAAAGCAGTACTTGATGAAGACACTATTTGCACTGTCCATAAAAAAAACAAGCAAGATGAAGCAGTATAGTGAGTTTTCCATAAAATTAAATTTACTTATGTAATATTATTACCTTTTATTCTAAGACTCTGTCCTCCCTTAATTTATATATTAATATATCTTATGAAGTGATGATGAAAGTCAGAAAAAGACACTTGCTTTCCCTAACTTTGTAATTGATTAAATAAAATCCTGGTAACCCTGTAATACACCCCATTAAAAAAAAAATTACCAAACTGTGAAATACATGGCTTGGGGAACCACTGATTTAGATGCCAATATAAAATTTCTTCCATTGTCTCTTCCCTGGTGGCTCAGAGAGTAAAGAATCTGCCCACAATGCAGGAGACCCAGATTCAATCCCTGGGTTGGAAAGATCCCCTGGAGAAGGACATGGCAACCCACTCCAGTATTCTTGCCTGGAGAGTTCCTTGGACAGAGGAACCTAGCAGGCTACTGTCCATGGGGCCACAAAAAAAATCAGACATGACTGAGCAACTTTTCACTTTATATATGAGACACACAAATTTATCGAAAGACAAGTTGAGTAAGAAGGGTTATATATGAAATGAGCCATAAATAGGACATTGCTCCTGTTTACCATGTAAAATGTGGCCAAAAGTCTCAAATGAAATAGACTTTTGCTATTCATATGTGTCTCTGACAAAAGAGAAAATGTAACAGTTTTAAAAAACTGGCATATTTTATCTATCAACAAGACATAAAAGCTGTAAGAACAAAGAAATAAGGGAGATTAAAGCATGAATATAATCATATTATTACATATTTATTAAGATAAAGGTTATGGAGAAAGTCATACTTGTCATCAGAAGGCATAAACTGGCTTAATTTTCATTTGTTCTGTGTCACTGTATAGTCCTTTGTGTTTCAGATTGACATTATCAAATTCACGCTTCACCCCATAAGACATAAATAGGAGTCAAATATCTTAGTAGGTTTTTTTCAAAGAATGAAAAGGTAAAAAATTCCTAATGAGATATAAAGTATAGTATGTCAAAATGGAATTCAAAACCATTTAAAATCAAGATAAATTACCTCCTAGGAAGTTATTCCTGTGAGGTGATACACAAAAATAAGAAACTAATGAATCTCTGCTACAAAATTATGCTTCCACATCAAGTCACCTAAGTAATCAAGAGTGCCATATGTATTTCTTTTTACTTATTTCAGATAATTCATATGCCCATTGCCTTGAAGTTATGTACTTAAAAAATCAAATGTGATTTTCTTGAATGAACTACCCAAGATGTCTCTGCATGACTTTGAAAGAGAGACTTTGATTAATACTTAGCTCTCAAAAAAAGTTATTTCATTGCCACTTCTAGTCAGCATTTAAATATAATTACTTTTTAGCTATGATAGAATCAGTCTCAGATTAAATCTCAAGACCTGTCATAGTTTTTGGTGAAACATTTGGCCTGTTTTCTCTCTTAGAAGAAGAGAGAATATATCGTAATTAAAATTTAGTATCATTTTCAAATTTTCTCTTATTGTGCAGGTTTGCTCAGTAATTTTTAGTATATAGAATGCTTTTTTCAACCTTTTTTGTTGTTTCTGTTTGTGAGGAGTTTTTTCATTTTTGTTTGTTTTGTCTTTGTTTAAACATAGAGAAAACATTCCCAATTTTAGTAATTGGGCTGACCATACCATATTTAGGACCTATTTCTGAGTCCTAGTAAGACATTTTTCATAAGCCTTTTGAATTTAATACAACAGGAAAATAATTTGTCACATAACCAACTTTCCTCTTACGTATTTTTGACCACTTATGTCACAGGATAATCATCCAAGGAAAAATACATATTGGGTATTTACTGTATAAGCAGCAATGGATATGGTGTGGTTTGAAGTGCAAAAAAAAAAAAAAAGATATATATAGAAAACATGGTTAAACCCATCAGGAAGTTTAGAATATAGTAAAGAATTTATGAAGTGATTCATAAGTCCTCTTTGCAAAGGTTTGACTTCTGTTAAACCTTTTCATTTTGGAAGGAAGGAAGAGAGGGAGGTAAGAAAGGAGAAAGAATATGGGGGAAGGAGGAAGGAAGTAAAAGAAAAATTGATAATTTAACATCTGTTTCTGTAGAAGCCATCTTGTTTTACTTCTTATGGTTGTGTTGAGTTGATCTATAGATATTTTGTCTTTTTCTATTCATTGCACTTCTGGGTCCCTAACGAAACTTGTCAGACCTCCAAAAAGAACAAATCCAGGAGGCAAATTGTGGCCTTCCAAGAACTTGTTACAAAAGTAAACAACTAGACTGGATTCCCGCAATTAGAGTCAAGTTTTACTGACTCTTAACCATCAGACATGCCCCAACCAAGGAAAACCTGTCAACTGCAAATTTGGTAGGAAGGTCACAGTTGCTAAGGCTCCTTGAAAACTGGATGTTCTCAACCTCAACAAAACAGCATTTCTCATTTGGAAAATTTGCAGGAATGAGAAACCATCTTTGAAGCCAAGTTACTTAAAAGCAAAGCACAAGCCTTAGATTTTTAGTAGGCTGTTCATCCTGTAAATACATTTGGACCTTTGAACAATACAGGCTTGAAATGTCTAGGTCCACTTATTCACAAAAATTTTTTTTAATAGTAAATACTACACAGAATTTTTTCAATAGAAATACTAGAGTCCAAAAAAAATTTAAAAAAAGAAATACTACACTCCTGCGCAATCTGCCATTGAATGGGACCTTAGATACAGAGGAACAATGAATATAAAGAATCAAAGTTACACATGGATATTTAACCGGGAGTAGGGTTTGTGCCTCTAACCTCTGTATTGTTCAGCGGTAAACTGTACTCAGAAAATCTCTGTCAATAATGGAGAAACAGATCTCCTGTGCTTCAGTCAAGACACCTTCTTTGACTTTAACTTTGAGCACATTTCCTGCTGGTGCCACTCCCCGTTAATTTATACTTCTTTTCCTGTCTAAATATTTCTTATTCTCTTTTGTCTTTCTTTCTGTCTTATTTCCACTCACTCGATATTATAAATGTGTTTGTGGTTCTTGGAATTCAGAGACCCATAGAAGTTTATGTCCTCAGTCAGGATTTTTAACTATTATAAGTCCTAGATGACTTTAAGAATTCCTAAAAAGAGCATAAACACATAGTCCCTGAGAAGTAAACAACACCATACACCTTAATTTTTTCAAAATAATTTCAAACCCACTCATATATCCCAAGGTAATACTTTGCATCAGATAATTATGTGCTTGCTCATATACACACACACACACATTTGCATTTCTCCATCATCTTGGAATTTTTTTTCATTTTATTGAAAAATAATTGACATACATCACAAGTTTAAGGCATACAGCATGATGGTTTAATTTACATATATTGTGAAATGATTATCACAAAAAGTTCAGCCAATCTCCATCATCTCATATAGATACAATAAAAAGAAATCTCCTTGTGATGAGAAGTTTATCCTGGAATTTTACGAAGATTATTCCTGATTTTTTCCTTAAAATACATTAAGCCTGTCCTGTAGATGATACAAATACAGCAAAACCATACTAATATTTATCTCACTGAATGTAACTGAATAAACAACCAGTGTGAGATAAGCAAAATAGTAGAATTACAGAATCTCAAAAATTGGCTGTACCAATTTTGTTGCATGTGTAATTTCTATAGGATCCTTAGAAAGCATACTCAAAATTTAAAACAAATAGGGACTCCATTGATACTTACTGATTCATTTTTAAAAAGGACCATTTCATTACCTATAGCAAAATAGAGAATAGAGTAAAATAGAACAAAATAGAGTATCGCTGAAGACCTCAAGAGTAATTTTCTCCAATAACCCATCAGATATTCAGTTTCCTTTATGGCAGGCATTCCAACAAGGCCAACTATAAATGTTCCCTAGTTCCACGACATGTACTACTTTATGAGGAAATATCCTATTGCTTGCTTAAACTGGGTCCTTTCAAAGTGTTAAGGACTTTTAAAAAATACTTGATTCTCTAAATTACCACTCTGTGTATTGACCCACAGGCCAATATAGCATAACAGATATTCATAAAGAAAAAAATATTATCTTACCAGCAAACACACACAGCCAAGAGGCCTAACTATCTGTCTTCTGCTGTCTCTATCTTTACACAGTTGACTTGCTCTAAGAGTCAAATCAGAGAACTGAGTTCAGTCAATACTTAAATTGACATTGAATGTTATCTATAATTAAATTGAGAGCTGTTCAAGGTAAATATGCCTAAAACACAATAGTAATACTCACTTACTGGATGTTTATAGTGAAACAGGAATTATATGTAGAACTTTATGTTTTTTGCCTTACTTAGTTTACAGATGCCTGTGAGGTGGAGATTGCTGTCCTCATTTTGCTGTTAAGAAATCTGATACTCAGGAGATTTTTGAAATGGCCATGGTAGAGCTGGGGTATGTAACTGGGTTGTCTTAGTCTGGAGTCTTGTTTATTCTGCAATATTTGACAGACTGTGGATTTCTAATTTAAAATGGTCTTTATTTTAATTTTTTGTGCCCATCATGGCCATCAGGGGCTTCTCTGGTGGCTCAGTGGTAAAGAGTCCGCCTGCCAATGCAAGAGACATGAGTTTGATCCCTGGGTTGGGAAGACTTCCTGGAGGAGGAAATGGCAACCCACTCCAGTATCCTTGCCTGGAATTCCACGAACAGAGGAGCCTGGCAGGCTACAGTCCATGGGGTCACAAAGAGTCAGACATGACTGAGCAACTCACACTAACATGGCAGGTGGCGCTAGTGATACAGATTCTGCCTGTAATGCAAGAGATACAGGAGGTGTGGCTTCCATCCCTGGACCAAGAAGGTCCCCGGGAATAGGAAATGGCAACCCACTTCAGTATTCTTGCTAGGAGAACCCCATGGACAGAAATGCCTGACAGTTGATAGTTCATGGGGGTCACAAAGAGTGGGACCCAACTGAGAACAGAGACACGCATGCTGCTGCAGATAAGAACACAGGCCTTATGGAACCAGACAACCTTAGGAAGTTAGCTAACCTTGTTTTTTTATCTGTAGAGTGGAATAAACAATAGCATTGTCTTAATTTCCTTTGTTGTCATACAAATGACCACAAACTAGGTGGTTTAAAACAACCTATGTTTACTCTTTTACAGTCCTGAAAGCTGGAAGTCTCAAATCTAGGTGTTAGCAGGGGCACCTCTCTATTTGGAGGCCCCGGGAACATTTATTCCATGCCTTTCTCTCAGCGCCTGTGTTTCTGGCAGTGTTGGTGTTCCTTAGCTTATAGACACATCGCTTCAATCTCTGCCTCCATCATCACATGGCATTTCCTGTGTGTCTGTGTTCTCTTCCCTTCTAAGGACACCAGTCCTTAGATAGAGCTCCCCTCAGTCCCGTATAACCTCATCTTACCTTGATTACATCTGCAAAGACCTTATTTCCAAATAAGGTCATATTCACAGATACTGGGCATTAGGACAACAGCATATGTTTTGCTGGGGACATAATTGAACTCGTAACAAGCACCTCCGATGTAAAAGTTGTCATATTTAAAAGTGATAGTGCCTACTAAGTCTTCAGTAAATAATAGACATTCAATAAAGTTAAGAGTTACTATGACTGATAATACTATAGTTAACTCTGAGGCCTCAAATAAATTATTCAGCCTCTCTAAGTCAGTTTCCATGTCTATAAAAATGGAGATAACAATGTTTATTTCAAAGAGCTGTTGAGAGAATTGAATGTCATAATTCAATACCCGCCCTGGTAACTAATTCAATGTTAACGCTCCTCTTTCTCCAAGAGACAGCATTGATGAGCTGAACAGGTACCCTCTCAGGGGTCCAGTGTCATCAGGTGCATCATATTTCAAGGGAAAAAAAGCAGGGGCCAAAATAGGCTGACAGAGGACATCGAGGAGGGCAGCTCCGCTCCTGCCCAGCGGCAGTGCTGGCAGCTGCAGCTAGGAGTTTGGTCCTCCCCTGCCCGAGGAGGGAGGTGTTAGAAAAAGCACCTCACTCCTCATTGTCTTCTTGTCAGTGATAATGATTCTGGGGATTCCTGGGCAGAAAGAGTCTGACTGAGCAAAGTGAGCTTGAGCGTATCTATTCCTTTGTGGCTTCTTTACTCCTTACTCACTCCACTCTTGAAAAAGTCACCAAACTAGTGAGTGTGCTGGTTCATGTGATTTAGCTGGATTTAGATGTAGCTCTGTTGATCTTTTGCAAGTTGACACTCTATCATTGTTAACACCAGTGATGTGACTTTATTAAAATGAACCTCAAGGGAGAGCAGAGGGAAGAGATGACATACGCTGTGGACTTGGTATTTTTCTCTTGCCTGTTTGAAATCTTTGTCTTATCAAAGATCCAAGTATTAGAGTAACACTAGCACCTGGAACTAATAAACCCTCATATCATTGAGGTGCATGTGTGCTCAGTCGTGTTCTACTGTAGCCCTCCAGACTCCTCTGTCCATGGAATTTTCCAGACAGTAATCCTGGAGTGGGTTGCTATTTCCTACTCCAGGGGATCTTCCTGACCTGGGGATCGAACCTGTGTCTCCTGCATTGGCAGGTGGATTTTTTGCCACTGTACCATCTGGGAAGCTCATATCACTGAGGCTTACCACAATATTATATTTCATCCTCAAGCAATAGCAGAAGCCGGTGTTTCTGTGCAATGAATAATTTCCTCCACTTGATGATTGGGTGACCCAGGTTTCCTACACTTGATGACTCCCCTACCCCATAGGATTTAAAGCCCTGAAGACTTGGAAGCATCTGGCTTTATGCCAAGGAAGGGAAAAAAGAGTGAATAAGGAAGGACACACCTGCTTGGGTTTGGCCAAGAAATGCTATTCATGACAGATGGCTATAGTTAGACGCAGATGGAGCTGAGTAACATGCTGTTGGCCGGACAGACACATTCTAGCAACAACTCTCCTCTCTGGAGGGTAGAACAACAAATTTTGGCAACAGCAGCTGTTTCTCCCAAAATCCTTTCCCTCATGAACTTTCTGTCTTGCCACTTTCGTTGTCTCTTTTTCTTAAGCTACAAACATGTCCATTCAACTATTTTGAGTGTTTACTATGTATATTCAGATAAAGTGCTAAGCCCCAGGAATATTCCCTTGCCTTTATTCTCCATCCCACATTTTAGTTATTTCTAGTGGATCCTCTCTGTCTTTACACCTTCCTGGCTAATGAGTCCACTTTTCAGAACTTCAGCCTCTGTCTCTACGGGATGAAGTGTCAGACTCCAAGCTCCTCTGGAGCCCAGTCCTAGACCATCTACCAGGCACCTGCTTGAACTGGTATCTGGCACATTTATCTCAAACTGTCCTATCTAAACCCTGTATCTCTCTCTCCCATCTTTAAGGCTAGTCTTCATTCTTCTGTGATTTTTGAACTGGTATGCCTAGTGCTTCTTTTCCAGATCTCCATTTTTTTTTAAATTATGTCCATTTTAAAACAAAGATAAAATAAATGGAGAGAAGAGTGCATATGTACAGTTTCCATGAGAAAAAAAAAAAAAGAGAGAGAGAGAAGAGGCTGATAAGGAAGCAAACGTTAGGCCAGAAAGCATCTAATATCAGCAGCAAGGTGATACCCCAAGCTCCTCAGATCAGCTGCAACAAGGGAGGGGCCGATTCAAAATTAACTGAATATGGAGCCAGAACCAACAGCCACTGCCCAGCTGCCCGTTGGTGTGGAAGTTAAAAGGAGTTTATGGTTCTGGAAGAACCTGTCATTTTTTAATATGCATATATTGAAGTAACATCAGAGTATTATAAGTGTTTAAGATACTGTCTAACCTATTTCCTTCATATTTAGAGAGTCACACACATTTTGAGAAGCAGATATTTTTCATATTAACATACACAGAACATACAATAACAAAGCACTAAACCTGACATTTAATTAGATGACTCTTATTTTCACAAATTCATACAATCTTCAGAATCCAATTCACACACACAGATACACATGTGTGTGCACACATAAACACACATGTGATTAAATGTCTAAGCTTTAGAAAATTATTTGAATACAGAATGCTGCAGTGATCCTACTACCTAATTTTAGAATTTTATTTATTTTAAAATATTTCCTATGCTACAGATTTGATTTATTGTGTAACTGATTTTCATCTTTTTATTTAAATATCTTGATAATCATCCATGGAACTACTCATTTCAGTGAAAATACTCAGGTTTTGCTTTATTTCTCAAATCAAACGCTTAAAAGTCATGGGAGTTTCTTTTCTGATGCTATATAATCTATCTGATTCATTTTGTTACTGACTATTATAGATAGATAAAAATATAGCTAGCCTATTAGTTAACTGCGAGTCCCGAGTAAGGGGTAAATAACAGATGAGCAGTCTCTACCAACACCTCAGCATGGTGTTTAACAGCTGCCAAAAGTACTGTATAATCTTTTGGAAGGCTTAATCGTTCCCTATTGCACTTTTCAAAAAGGAAGAGTGGTTATTAATCCTGGTGTTTGCACAAAAGTTTCACAGTAGATCTTCATTGAATAAATAGTGCTATTTCCTATAAAGATTTTGGTTTTATATAACACTTTAACCATTCGAGGTTAAACAAATACTAATGTGCTAGCAAAGGGGAAAAACTGTACTTAGTAAAGAAAACCATATTTTAGGCTGTATTATACTGTGCAATTAATTGGTGGTTTGAGGAAAGAAAATGTGTCTTTTTGGAGACCATGGAGTTCCCCTTTTTTATACAGTGAGGCTTCTTCCTTCCTTTGCTTTCTCTCTTAAAAGAAAATCCTTATAATAGTTCAATTAATCATGTTTTATCTTTTTAAAATGTGCTATTTCTCAAATGTGTGGGAGAAGTTGACTCTTAAAGAAATGTAATAGACTGTGTAGCAGGCTTTTTCTCTTCAACCATTGACCGCTTAGAATCCTACTTACCTTTTTTTAGAACAACTACTTACCCATCTAATATTTTATTTCCAACAGAATGACTCCCAGGCACTGTCATAATTAATTTTATTTTCTTGGGAACTTACAATTCACACATTTATCCAATTCCAAAAAGTGAGAGGTGTCATTATCAAAGATACATGCACTTAGATCATTAGGACAATTAAAATAATATAAAGGGAATTAGCAATAATGATGGTAGTTTAGTCACTAAGTGTTGTCTGTCTCTTGCAACCCCATGGACTGTAGCCTGTCCGGTTCCTCTGTCCATGGAATTTTCCAGGCAAGAACACTGGAGTGGGTTGCCATTTCCTTTTCAAGAGGCTCTTCTTTACCGCTGAGCTACCAGGGAAGCCTTTGAAATAATAGAACTGAAATTCTAAACTCATACAGGTTTTCTCAAGAAAAAAAAGTAACTGTAAGTTATTAAATAACTCGTTATCATTTTTTACAGAAAAAGATATGAAAACTTTTGATATCTCAAGAGAAATCAATTTTTTACTAGAAATGAATTATAAATATATATAATGCAAATATTTACAAAAGTGACATTAAGCAACATAAACATTTCATTTCAAGAGGAAAGAATGCAGAAACATGCTTCTTATATCAACCCAGAAAAAAGTTTGAATATGAAATACTGATAAAGTAAAAGTATTTTAATAAGAGGCCTAACCTGATGAGTCTTGAAAAGTGGCTGTATTTTAATCTAAGTTGGTGAGCAGTGTAGCTAAGTATACTCAGAGAAATGGGCATCTGCAGACTTAGCATGTCCAGCTATCTTCTTAAAACATAATTTGTCCCAGCCAGCAATTTGACAAAATTTAAGGGGAAACAGTTCACAGCTGGGCGTCACTGGGATTATGTGTAGGATCCATGGACTGAATAGAAATAAACATAGTATAAATTAGATATGTGGAGAGCAAAGTAAACATTCTGTTGTAGAAAAAGGAATTCCAAATTGCCTAACAAGGAACCAACTCAATTCTGATAGGAATGAGACCCTGTGATATGTGTAGGGCCATCCTCAATATGAGTTTGAGCAGGCTCCAGGAGTTGGTGATGGACAGGGAGGCCTGGCATTCTGCAGTCCAAGGGGTCGCAAAGAGTCAGACACGAGTAAGCAGCTGAACTGATACTGATCCTCAATATCTTGGCCCTTTCTGAGTGAGATTTTATATTTTTATTATTATGATTATTATTACTGTAAACAGTTTAAGCATATTGTAAAAATAGAATAGTTTATACCTTTGCCCAATTTCAATAAAAGTCAATGTACATCTATTGTTGTTGCATATAACCAGACTTTTCCATTCACCTTTCCCTTCCCTCTTTCTGGATTTATTGGAACCCACCTCATATAGTGTTTCATCCACAAATACGTTATTATGTATCCCTAAAAGTTTCAAACTATTATTTAAAACATAGCACAATATCATTAACACATCTAAAAACAATACTTGTCAACAATTTCTGTGACAGCTTATCTCCAAGATGGCTCCAGTTTATCCCTTCTTTCCACACTCCTGCCATTCCCCTATCAAAAGGTAAAGCCTAACTTACCACTTTTTTAGAATCTAGGCTGGGCCATGATTGCTTTGGCCAATAGTATATGACAGGAGTAATGCTCTACTACTTCTAGTCCTTGACTTTAACAAGACTAGATAGTTCCACTTCTCTCTTGGGAGTACTAAACACCCATATAAGACATCTTGAAAGTGGAAAAAAAAAAAGTGAAAATGTTAGTCACTCAGTCGTGTCTGACTCTCGATGACCCCATGGACAGTAGCCCGCCAGACTTTTCTACATATGGGATTTCCCAGGCAAGAATACTGAAGTGGGTTGCCATTTCCTACTCCAGGTTATCTTCCTAGATCAGGAATTGAACCCAAGTCTCCCACGAGTCTCCTACATCACAGGCAGACTCTTTACCACTGAGCCACCAGGGAAGCCCCTTGTACATATTTACCTAACATTATAAATAAGAATAAAATAATAATCATTGGAGTTCTGTACTAAGTATTTCTTTTTGAAAGGAGTCTGTGTTTTTTTCAAATGTGAGTAACCCTAACTTAAAGAAGAAAGCCTGAGGTTCCAATCATGTCACATTAGGTCTTCTGCTGCCATCCTTCACCAATATCCCCTTGCATTTTATCTGTCAGCAAGATAAGGCAGCTTAAAGTTCCTCAACACACAACATAGCATTTTACGAATCCCTTCCTTTGCTCATTCTGTTTCCTCTGCCTGTAAGTGCCTTCCCATTCCAACTTCATCATCCCCAACCACTTCCTACTTGAAGGCTCAGTTCAAGTGCTTTCTTTTCCTGAAATTCCTCTATGAAGGCTGCTCCCCTACCCCATCAGTGCTACCATCAATCTCAGCAGCTGGGTGGACCTCACAGGGCTCCCATTTTCTTGTTCATGTATTTCTCCCAATAAACGATTGATTCTGTGATGTCAGGAACAATGTCTTCCTAATTTTTCAGACTCCCCTCTTAGCACAGTAGTCATCCAACTGTTATATGAAAGTCTGCATACTTGGGATGCAAAGAGTTCTACCCAGTTTTTACATCTCAAGGGCAACTCTAAGATGCTGGATGTACTCTAATGTACACTTCTGCTAAAACAAATATTCAAATTGTCCAGTGTGGAAAATTGGTATCAAGAGCGTGAGACTTAATCAGGAAGCAAGCTCAGGATATACCCATAAATTTAAAAATAACTTTCTTTTTCCTTTGGATGATTATCTACCCTTTTTTTTAATGAGAGAAATTCGTGACTTCAGGGATGTGGGAAGATCTCAGAAATTTTAGTTAGGGTTTGCCAGAGTACACTGAGTGCACAGAGGAATCTAATGGGAAAAGGAACTGAGAAGATAGAAAAGGTCTATATTTTAGATGACTTTGAGAGTCAAAATAAGGTTTTGAATTTTACTTTCTAAATACTGAGTAGTTCATGGTTTTTGAGAAAGGAACATTACATAATGATACCTTACAAGATGATCCATTCCTTCCGGACCAAAATATCATACACTGGTTTTTATACAAAGCATAACAGGATAGAGTTGTCTGCACTTATCAAATGACAGGTTATGTAAACATTATTCTTATTTTGATGTTGAGAGTTACATGTAGATATTGATAAAAATCTTGATTTCTGAAGATATTTATTATTTCATAAACAGTGAAATCACATTTTTCAGAGTTGTCTTCTACTAATAATTAATTCTTATCATTTCTCATAATAAAAATTCCTTTTCCACCATATAATTGTAGTTCAGATTTACTCTGGGCTTTACTCCCATTTCTTTATTATTTTTTTCTAAAGCTAATTGAATCAGTTTAGCTGTTAATCTAAAAACAGTTTTGTCCATTTTAACTGAACTATGGTTATATTTAAAAGTCTTGTTGTATCTCAGTTGGGGTTATTTAACTTCTCAAATTCTTTAAATGGCTCATTATGTGTGAAAAAAAGATATAGTATATGACAATTTCATATGGTATATGAAAATGAGATTTAAAATTGAAATTATTATTATAATCAAGTTAAAATCTACGTGGAAATTTTCTACTGAGTAGGGTCACTTGAATTAGTGTAGCTCTCATTTTTTCATATAAACTGAGACTCTAAAGGTGAACGATTTTAGTCCTTGCAATGCTTTATTAAATAAAATAAATCTTAGAGTTTAAGTAGACTTGGTGGCTGAGAATCTTGCAACCTTTCCAGATCAATATTCTGAATGTCTCCTTGCACCATTCTTTCTACACAGTTCCCTAAATGTGATGAAGGAGTTCAAGTGAAAGTATAATTGTCTCAGAATATTAAATACTTTTTCAGCCTTTTAGGGAAAAGACTCATTTTGTTTATTTTAATCTCATGTCACTTTTTCTAATATTAAAAAAGATTTTCAGGTGAGAAAATTTTAATTGAAGATTTGAATGAATTAGGTTTAATTTATCAAGCCTTAATTATAAATTAAATAAGACCATGGATCCAAGTAGGCTGTTTCTAATCATTGCAATCAATCCTTTCTTAAGTCTGAAAACTGAAATGCCCATGTATTCAATTGATTTTATGATTTCCTAAAAAATAGCAGTGTGTTTTATTTCCAAAGGAACCACTAACCATTCCTTAGTAACTCAGGGACAATATTCATTATTTTTTTTTTTAGTGAAAATTATATTTATCAAGGAATACCAATGAAGTTTTCTGGGGTCAAATATACTAAATTGTGGGGTTATTTTAAATGCACATACTTCATAATTACATGAATTTTTTCTAAAATATTTTGCTGTATAATTAAGTTGATATTTTTATAGGTTTGTAGATTAAATAATCACATTTTTATGTAGTGTATGGTTCTCTTTTCTTTATTCAGGTTCTCTCTTTAGGAGCAGATGTTCTACCAGAATATAAACTGCAGACACCACGCATCAACAAGTTTACAATATTGCACTACAGTCCTTTCAAGGCCGTCTGGGATTGGCTTATTCTTCTGTTGGTCATATACACTGCTATATTCACTCCCTATTCTGCAGCCTTTCTCCTCAATGACAGAGAAGAACAGAAAAGACGAGAATGTGGCTATTCCTGTAGCCCTTTGAATGTGGTAGACTTGATTGTGGATATTATGTTTATCATAGATATTCTAATCAACTTCAGAACAACATATGTAAATCAGAATGAAGAAGTGGTAAGTGATCCAGCCAAAATAGCAATACACTACTTCAAAGGCTGGTTCCTGATTGACATGGTTGCAGCAATTCCTTTTGACTTGCTGATTTTTGGATCGGGTTCTGATGAGGTAAGAGCTGCTTAAGAATCTTATTTTCTAAAAGGTTGAAAATATAAAGTGAAGCTATTTTAACTACAAAATAAGTTGTTGCTTTACACATTTCTATATCTCACAGATAAAATTCATTTCCAACTGGAAATGCTATAAAATGAAATGAAACCTTTTTGCCATTGCAAATGATTAGCAATTTTTTTCTATTTTTGCTAAAAATCAGTAAAGACTATCCTTTAAAAAACAAATTAAACTTTGAGACAAGTGTTTCATTCTGTGCTTAGTCACTTATTCATGCTCATTCAGGTCTCATCCTTTGAGACCCCATGGACTATAGCCCACCATACTACTCTGTCCATGCGGATTCTCCAGGCAAGAATACTGAAATGGGTTGCCATTCCCTCCTCCAGGGTATCTCCCCAACCCAGGGATTGAACCCAGGTCTCCCGAATTGCAGGCAGGTTATTTACCATCTGAGCCACCAGGGAAGACCATAGCATATTCCTGGGATATATAATTTCTACATATTAGTTTTATAGATATAAAACTATCTAAGATGAAGATACTTCTTTCTTTCTTAGCTCATAATTGTAGTTTGTGAGAGGAGGGACTTGTTTTATGTTCAAATTATGTGTAAGAGGAATCTTCTGAGATGTTTTATCCAAAACTCTTTCTCTTAAATAATATCTAGGTTTGAAAATACTTCTTGTATCCCCAGTATCTTATAAAGTTCAAAATTTTAAGGAAATTTGACAAGTGGATGTGCATTTTCTGGATAGAAAGGACATAATTTTAATCAGGTTCTTCTCAAATGGTTCTTTGAACCAAAACAAATCATGTTCTCCTAAAATCTCCTCTGTTTTATTGCCACTGTGTGTGTTGTGCTGTGCTTAGATGCTGAGTGAGTAAGTGAGTGAAAGTCGATCAGTTGTGTCCGACTCTCTGTGATTCTGTGGACTATACAATCCATATTCTCCAGGTCAGGATACTGGAATGGGTTGCCATTTCCTTCTCAAGGGGATCTTCCCAACCCAGGGATTGAACCCAGGTCTCCCACATTACAGGCTGATTCTTTACTGTGTTTAGTTGCTAAGTTTTTGTAAATAAATTTCCTGGATTCTTTAATAGAAAGTTTTACAGAAGGTGTGAAAGTAAGACTAAGGTATTAGATTGAGAAAAATAAGCTTGGTGTTTTGAATTTTTAAGATTCAGGTTTGGGAATGCCCTGGTAATCCAGTGGTTAGGACTTCATGCTTTCACTGCAGCCTGATGTCTAACCTCTGTGGTCCTGTGATCAATCCTTGGTCATGGTCAACTTAAAAAATATTCACAACCTAGAAGTTGAGAGTTATGTTTTATGCAGTGGGAATTTTTAGGACTTCACATCATACCAAAGAGTAACCTTGAGAGAACTGCTCTGAGGAGGTGAGTGGAGGAGCCAGGTTATATAGTTTTGCAGAAAAGGGCAGGTAGTCTGAACAGCAGAAGATTATTGTTAATTAAAGAAAACGAGATATTCCAAGTTAAGGAGTTGTTGCTGTCACTCAGTCACGTCCAGCTCTTTGCATCCTCATGAACTGCAGCACTCCAGGCTTCCTTGTTGTTCACTATTTCCTGGAGTTTACTCAGATTCATGTCTGTTGAGTCAGTGATGCTATCCAACCATCACATCCTCTTCCTGTCCTGTTGCCCTCTTCTCTTCCTGTCCTCAATCTTTCCCAGGATCAGGGTCTTTTCAAATGAGTCGACTCCTCGCATCAAGTGGCCAAAGTATTGGAGTGTCAGTTAAGGAATTTAGTACTTTTCTATGTATGGGAAGATGTAAGAGTCTGGGCTCACTGAAATCATTCCTTTCATGTGCATCAAAGCTGTCTGGGGCCAGTATCTTGTGTGTTTCACATCCTGAGTCCCTCAGGGCTACCCATAGGGATGGGCTGCAGCCTCGTGGCTACTGATTACTGTGGCATTCTTGTTTATTGATATGGGAGGAAATATTCCAATTCTTAGAGACTAAGATTCTACAAACCACATGACATGGCCAAAAAGAAAAGAAACAAAAGAAACTAAAATTCAGGGTCCTTTCCCACTTAAGAGGTTTTTCCCAGTTGCTCAGCAGGTATAGAATCTGCCTGCAGTGCAGAAACATAGGAGATGAGGGTTTCACTCCTGAAATCCCATGGACAGAGGAGCTTGGTGGGTTACAATTCAAGGGGTCACCAAGAGTCAAATATGACTCAGCAACTGAGCATGTTCCGAATCCATCAGGGCCTCACTGTCTTTTTTTTTTTTCCAAGAGGAGATCAGATATCATAAACACCCTTTGTAGATGGTTTGCTCCTGACCAATTAGGGCTTGAGGGCAAGTGAATCCTCCTTAGCTAGGGGGACAATAGGTTTAGAGGTAAATTGTCTCCCATAGAACATGCCCATCAAACTGGATGAATAAAGAACAGGTTAGTTAAACAATATATTCTTCCTGGATTCTACAAAACTTAGACAAAGTCTCAAACTTGACTCTCCTCATCTATAAGGATGATAATATTACTTCCCTTCTTAAAATTGGGGTTTTTTTTGAGACTCTAATGAAATAATATATGTAAAACTCAGCAAAATACTCAAAATCAGCTGCTGTTAAATTTGTTGAAATTTTAATGTTAGATACTCCTAACTTTGGTTTTTAATTAAAGGGCAAGAAAGCAAAATACTTCTTTATCAGTATTTATCTTTATGAACCTCTTATTATGGGTAAATCCATGTAATTACACCAAATAAGATCCTATTGATAAAGAGTAAAACCTCACTCTTTCAAATTTTAAAATATGTACACCAACAGTAAATAAATTTTAGCTTAGTGAAATGAAAGAATGGGTAACAAATAAATAGATAAACAAGATTGTTATGGGAAGTTAATTTACTAATGATATTTCATCAGTAGCAATCAAACAAGTGAATATTAGAATATGCTGATTATTCTAGGAAAATTTCTAGATTGCAACACAATCAGTTCAGCTTCAGTTACTATATTACTTGAAAATAAAGATTTCCTAAAATAAGTAATTCAGGTTATCACTGTTTCAAACAGAACTTCAGGTGAGCTGAAACAAGAGTAAATTTATGTGGTTCACATTAGTATAGGATGAAATAATCTTGGGGAAAAAAATGGTGTCTGGATAACCTTTCTCATATAGTATCAGACAGAAAGTGAAGTTTGCATCAAGAAAAGCAATGTCAGTTCCTTACTCTGTTACATATGATTTCCTGGGTTCCCCCATGTCTCCAAACCTGCTCCTCACTCTTAAAATGTGTTATGATACGGGTACGATCCTGGCTTTGGAGTCAGACAGACCTGAGTTTGATTCACCTCTGTGCCACTTCAGTTCAGTTCAGTCACTCAGTCCTGTCCGACTCTGCGACCCTGTGAACCGCAGCACGCCAGGCCACCCTGTCTATCACCAACTCCCGGAGTCCACCCAAATCCATGTCCATCAAGTTGGTGATACCATCCAACTGTCTCATCCTCTGTCATCCCCTTCTCCTCCTGCCCTCAATCTTTCCCAGCATCAGGGTCTTTTCCAATGAGTCAACTCTTCGCATGAGGTTGACAAAGCATTGGAGTTTCAGCTTCAACATCAATACCTTCCAATGAACACCCAGGACTTATCTCCTTTAGGATGGACTGGTTGGATCTCCTTGCAGTCCAAGGGACTCTCAAGAGTCTTATCCAACACCATAGTTCAAAAGCATCAATTCTTCGCTGCTCAGCTTTCTTTATAGTCCAACTCTCGCATCCATACATGACCACTGGAAAAACCATAGCCTTGACTAGATGGACCTTTGTTGGCAAAGTACTGTCTTTGCTTTTTAATATGCTATCTAATTTGATCATAACTTTCCTTCCAAGGAGTAAGCGTCTTTTAATTTCATGGCTGCAATCACCATCTGCAGTGATTTTGGAGCCCCCAAAAATAAAGTCAGCCACTGTTTCCACTGTTTCCCCATCTATTTGCCATGAAGTGATGGGACCAGATGCCATGATCTTAGTTTTCTGAATGTTGAGCTTTAAGCTCAACTTTTTCACTCTCCTCTTTAACTTTCATCAGGAGGTTCTTTAGTTCTTCACTTTCTGCCATAATGGTGGTGTCATCTGCATATCTGAGGTTATTGATATTTCTCCCGGCAATCTTGATTCCAGCTTGTGCTTTATCCAGCCCAGCATTTCTCATGATGTGCTCTATATATAAGTTAAATAAGCAGGGTGACAATATACAGCCTTGATGTAATCATTTTCCTATTTGGAACCAGTCTGTTGTTCCATGCCCAGTTCTAACTGTTGCTTCTTGACCTGCATATAGGTTTCTCAAGAGGCAGGTAAGGTCTGGTATGCCCATCTCTTTCAGAATTTTCCACAGTTCATTGTGATCCACACAGTCAAAGGCTTTGGCATAGTCAATAAAACAGAAATAGATGTTTTTCTGGAACTCTCTTGCTTTTTTGATGATCCAGCGGATGTTGGCAATTTGATCTCTGGTTCCTCTCCCTTTTCTAAAACCAGCTTGAACCAGCTTACTTGCTATACTTAAGCAAGATATTTAACTCATTTAAGACTTCATTTTTCTTCTGTTATATGATGAGAGGTAGATTCTTGTGATATCTAAACATAAAGCAGTGTATGTGAAAAGACTAGACCAGTACCAGGTACATAGTAATCACTTGCCAAAGGTTACTTTTTTATCCTTCCCATCCCTTTGCATTAAATCCCTGTTATTTTAATAAGTATTCCTTTTAAAACTTAAATGTTACCACATTAATCCATAAATACCTTAATTATCCACTTATTCGACAAAAATTTATAAAGTGTCTACTATCGTATAGTTGTTATTAGAATAGCTAGTTGCAGTTAGGATTCCTGGAAAAATAGGAGACAGAAAGGAAATTTTTTGAGGACAGTTTTCCAACAGGCTACAGTCCATAAGATTGCAAAGAGTCCAGCACAACTGTGCTCACACACAAGCAACTCAAGTTGTCTTGCAAAGCACAGGTGCTCGGGGTGTGTGGTAGGGAGAAGTATGTGGGCATCAAAACTAGCAAGTGGGAGGGGCGGTCTGAAAGGAGCGTAAAGAATCAACTATGAAGGATAACAAGACCAGTGATGGATTGGGCTGCATGATACATTTCTCAAGAGTGACAATGAAGATACTCCTTTCTATGCAAACTATATTTTTTAACTATAATCAGGCCTTTCAAGATGTAGTGATATTTCAGAATGAAATTTTCCCCCAAAGGGTATAATATATCATGTTGTTGTGTTCAGTCATGTCTAACTCTGAGATCCCATGAACTGTAGCCCGCCAGGCTCCTCTGTCCATGGGTCCCAGGTAAGAATACTGGAGTGGGTTGCCATTCCCTTCTCTAGACGATCTTCTTGACCCAGGGAACAAACCCACATTGCCTGCATTATTGGCACCAGGGAAAAAAGAAATACTTTCAAAGTAAAAGATCTTACATTCACATGAGCTAATTTGGGAATTTTCATCATATGAATATGAAGGAAAAAACTTCTTTGGATTTTGGTCCCCAAATCGAATGACAAGAACTAAAATCACTAAGCTTGAGGTCATTCTGATGAGGGGTAATCTAGTTCAGTGTTTTTCAAACTGAGGGTTCATGGAGGTACTTGAGAGTCTGAGAGGCCCTCAAGCAAGACAGGCTGATAAGACTCAGAACCATACACCTCCACTAGACAAAGAGTAGCCCAATTTTGTCTGCCTTTGCTTTACCAATTACAGTTTCAAGTAAATTTTAATAAGAATTGACTTAGTTAATTTTTTGATTTCCAGGAGAGGGTACGATAACTCCCTTCTCAAGTAGATTCATTCATTCTATTAGCATTTACTGGGAACCACGCTTTCTGTTGTAGTTGTTTAGTCAATAAGTCGTGTGTAACTCTACGACCCCATGGACTGTAGCCCACACAGCTCCTCTGTCCATGGGATTTCCCAGGCAAGAATACTGGAGTGGGTTACCATTTCTGAGTTTATAGGAAAGAGTGAGAAAAGACCCCTAGAGTATTATCTGATGGCAGCTTTAATGTTACTATGTACAGAAGGACATGTGAGCATGAAGGGGAGGTTTTTGATTACCGCTGGGAGTTTTCCAGGTTAAAAGGGTCAGGCTAGTTAGAAGGGAAGCCCATTAGAGGCATGAAGGTACAAGGTGTTGGTTCCCAGCTCCATCAGAACCAACATAACAGATATTTTTAATGACCCTTTCTGCTGTTGCTAAATAAAAGTCATGGATAATATAGCCTTCTTACACACGTAATTTCACAAATATATAATACTATCTTTAATATAAAGGAAAAACAAAAGAAATGTTCATTATAAAATACCTAGTTGACTATGTAAATGCTTCAGGCATGTCTGCATAAAAAGATAGAGTGAAGTTATCAGATGCTTGTTGTTGTTCAGTTGCCAAGTCATGTCCAACTCTTCATGACCCCATGGACTGCAGCATGCCAGGCTTCCCTGTCCCTCTCTGCCTCCCAGAGTTTGCCCAAGTTCATGTCCATTGAATCCGTGATGCCTTCCACCCATCTCATTCTCTGTCACCCTCTTCACCTTCTGCCTTCAATCTTTCCCAGCATCAGTGTCTTTTCCAATGAGTCAGCTGTTTGCATCAGGTGCCCAAAGTATTGGAGCTTCAGCAACAGTCCTTCCAAAGAATATTCAGGGTTGATTTCCTTTAAGATTGGTTGGTTTGATCTCCTTGCTTTCCAAAGGACACTCGAGAGTCTTCTCCAGCACCACAGTTCGAAAGTATCAGTTCTTTGGTGTTCTGCCTTCTTTATTGTCCAGCTCTCACATGTCTGTACATGACTACGAAAAAGACCATAGCCTTGACAATATGAACCTTTGTAAGCAAAATGATGTCTTTGCTTTTTTAACACATGTCTAGATTTGTCATAGCTTTCCTACCAAGGAGTAGTGGTCTTCTAATTTCATGTGTGTACCTAGTGATAATGAGGAAGCCCATAATTAAACAATAAATACAATATTAAGCAGGATAAGGTTAGTTTTCTTTAAATTTGCATTTTAATAAAGGATTTCATAGCTGTGTATGTATATTGCATACACATATATACATGCATTTATATAGATAATAGAAAAGTTTATATGCATATATTAATATTTATATACCTAAGAACACTGATAACTACAAATGTTGACTGATATAGCTGTGCTGTATGCCATATATGTAGAATACAAATAACACAAGATCTATTGTCACTGAAAATGAACAGTGGTAGTAACAGGGCTTACCAGTGTCATTAATATCTTCCTAATGCTAATGCCATCCAGACATCAAGAAAAGGTTCTCTATTTCTTAATTTTTGCATTATCAAACATCATGCCATCCATAGCAAATTACCTCAATATCATTGATGCAAAGGAACATTATCACTCAGTTCAGTTCAAACACAGTCATGTATGACTCTTTGCAATCCCATGGACAGCAGCACGCCAGGCTTCCCTGTCCATCACCAATTCCTGGAGCTTGCTCAAACACATGTCCATCCAGTTGGTGATGCCATCCAACCATCTCATCCTCTGTCGTCCCCTTCTCCTCTTTCCTTCAATCTTTCCCAGCATCAGGGTCTTTTCAAATGAGTCAGTTCTTCAAATCAGGTGGCCAAAGTATTGGAGTTTCAGCTTCAACATCAGTCCTTCCAATGAATATTTAGGACTGATTTCCTTTAGGATGGACTGATTGGATCTCCCTGCAGTCCAAGGGACTCTCAAGAGTCTTCTCCAACACCACAGTTGAGAAACATCAATTCTTCCACACTCAGCTTTCTTTATAGTCCAACTCTCATATCCATACATGACTACTGGAAAAAGCAACTCTTTGACTAGATGGACCTTTGTTGGAAAGTAATGTCTCTGCTTTTTATTTTTTTTCCATTTATTTTTATTAGTTGGAGACTAATTACTTTACAATACTGTAATGGTTTTTGTCATACATTGACATGAATCAGCCATTGTCTCTGCTTTTTAATATGCTGTCTAGGTTGGTCATAGCTTTTCTTCCAAGGAGCAAGTAGCTTTTAATTTCATCGCTGCAGTCACCATCTGCAGTGATTTTGGAGCCCAAGAAAATTTAGTCTCTCACTATTACCATTGTTTTCTCATGTATTTGCCATGAAGTGATGGGACCAGATGCCATGATCTTAGTGTTTTGAGTGTTGAGTTTTAAGCTGGCTTTTTCACTCTCCTCTTTTACTTTCATCAAGAGACTCTTTAGTTTCTCTGTGCTTTCTGCCACAAAGGTTGTGTCATCTGCATATCTGAGGTTATTGATATTTCTCCCTGCTATCTTGATTTCAACCAGTGCTTCATCCAGCCCAGCATTTCATGTGATGTACTCTGTATATAAGTTAAATAAGCAGGGTGACAATATACAGCCTTGATGTACTCCTTTTCCTCTTTGGAACCAGTCCATTGTTCCATGCCCAGTTCTAACTGTTCCTTCTTGATCTGAATACAGATTTCTCAGGTAGCAGGTAAGGTGGTCTGGTATTCCCATCTCTTGAAGAATTTTTTAGTTTGTTGTGACCCACACAGTCAATAAAACCAAAGAATATGTTTTTCTGGAACTCACTTGCATTTTTGTTGATCCAACAGATGTTGGCAATCTGACCTCTTGTTCTCTGCCTTTTCTAAATCCAGCTTGAACATCTGGACATTCTCAGTTCAAATAATGTTGAAGCTTTCCTTGGAGAGCTTTGAGCATTACTTTGCTAGCAAGTGAGATGAGTGCAATTGTGTGTTAGTTTCTACATTCTTTGGTATTGCCTTTCTTTGAAACTGGGATAAAACCGACCTTTTCTAGTCCTGTGGCCACTGCTGAGTTTTCCAAATTTGCTGGCCTATTGAGTGCAGCACTTTCGTAACATCATCTTTTAGGATTTGAAATAGCTCAACTGGAATTCAATCACCTCCACTAGCTTTGTTCATAATGCTGCTTCCTAAGGCCCACTTGACTTCACATTCCAGGATGTCTGGCTCTAGAGGAGTAATTACACCATCGTACTTATCTGGGTCATGAAGATCTTTTTTGAATAGTTCTTCTGTGTATTCTTGCCACCTCTTAGTATCTTCTGCTTCTGTTAGGTCCATACCATTTCTGTCCTTTATTGTACTTATCTTTGCATGAAATGATCCCTTGGTATCTCTAATTTTCTTGAAGAGATCTCTAGTCTTTCTCATTCTATTGTTTCCCTGTATTTCTCTGCATTGATCACTTAGGAAGGTTTTCTTATCTCTCTTTACTATTCTTTGGAACTCTGCATTCAGATGGGTATATCTTTCCTTTTCTCTTTTGCCTTTTGCTTCTCTTCTTTTTCAGCTATTTGTAAGGCCTCCTCAGACAACCATTTTTCCTTTTTGCATTTCTTTTTCATAGGGATGGTCTTGATTACTGACTCCTGTACCATGTCACGAACCTCTGCCCATAGTTCTTCAGGCACTCTATCAGATCTAATCCCTTGAATCTATTTGTCACTTCCACTGTATAATCGTAAGGGCTTTGATTTATGTCATACCCAAATGGTCCAGTGCTTTTCCCTACTTTCTTCAATTTAAGTCTGAATTTTGCAATAAGCAGTTTATGATCTGAGCCACAGTCAACTCCCAATTGTTTCTGCTAACTCTATAGAGCTCCATTCTTGGCTGCGAAGAATATAATCAATCTGATTTTGGTATTAACCAGCTGGTGATGTCCATATGTAGAGTCTTCTCTTGTGTTGTTGGAAGAGGGTGTTTGCTATGACCAGTGTGTTCTCTTGGCAAAACTCTGTGAGCCTTTGATCTGCTTCATTTTGTACTCCAAGGCCAAATTTGCCTGTTATTCCAGGTATCTCTTGACTTCCTACTTTTGCATTTCAGTCCTCTATGATGAAAAGGACATCTTTTTTGGGTGTTAATTCTAGAAGGTCTTGTAGGTCTTCATAGAATCATTGAACTTCAGCTTCTTCTGAATTACTTCTTGGGGCATAGACTTGGATTACTGTGATATGAAAGGTTTGCCTTGGAAAGGAACAGAGATCATTCTGTCATTTTTGAGATTGCACCCAGGTACTGCATTCTGGACTCTTTTTTTGACTGTGATGGCTACTCCATTTTTTCTAAGGGATTCTTTCCCACAGTTGTAGATATAATGGTCAACTGAATTAAATTCACCCATTTCAATCCATTATAGATCACTGCTTCCTAAAATGTCGATGTTCACTCGTGTCATCTCCTGTTTGACCATTTGCAATTTACCTTGCTTCATGGACCTAACATTCCATGTTTCTATGCAATATTATTTTTATAGCATTGGACTTTATTTCCATCACCAGTCATATCCTCAACTGAGCGTTGTTTTCGCTTTGGCTCTGTCTCTTCAATTTTCGGGAGTTATTTCAACAACAATACTATTGGTTGTCTCCAAAAAGTCAACTTTTCATTATCTGCTTCAAATGTTCCATAGTTTGCTTCTCTGTGTTAAATGTTACATCAGAGATATTAATAGTTAGACTCTAGAGCTTTCTGTTTAGTTACATGCTTCATTAAACTCTTACTCCCCTGAAAATCTGTAGTAATATTTTGATTAATTAATTGACCTCTCCCCTTTCACACTTCACTGTTATTTTTCATTAATTCTGAATGCAGGCAAGGCCTTTGAACAGGAAGTTTAATAGAGAGGAGGAGTTTCTGCTCACATTGATATGTTTGCTTCATTAGTGTGATAGATAAATCATGGAATGGTTACAAGGGAAAGCAAAGCAGGCTTCTGTTATAGAAACTTTGATCATTTTGTCAGTATTCTTTCTGAACCTGATCTCTACAGTAGTTGTCATTAATTTGTTTGAAATGAATTTCTAAAACATTAGACATACTCGTGTTCAAACTGAAATAACAATGAACATTTTGCAGGCCTGCATGTTTATGTGTGTCTACACATAAGATAACTATGTCTCTCATTATATAGTTTTTAGGAATTATGGCAGAAGTTTCAACTGATTGTATTTGAGGTTACTGGTCATGTTTCTAAAAGTCTGTGGCCTGACAAATAAGAGACAAAGAATCCACAGTGGAATAATTCTTGAACTAAGGAATATTAAGAGTATTCCATCAATAAGTTTTGCATTAAGTTCTTCACTTATCCATTACTTATATGTGATCCACTGACTAAAAGTTGCTAAAAACAAAATAAGTTTTGGTTAAATGTTTCTGGAACAAGCCAAATTCCAAATGTAAAAATATAACATAATATTCATAATTGTTTATTTACTGCAGCATTTGCCTACTACTATTTAGAATCATTTGATGATCAGTTTTCTGTGTTACTATAGCTAAAAAGAAAATAAGATCAAAATGCAGCAAAATAGAATGTTAATTTTAAAACAAAATAAAAATTAAAGTATCTCAAGAGTAAAGGATGTTAAATATTGGAGATTGTAAAATCTTCTTTTTAAAAGCCTGTTTGTTGAGAAATTTATGATATTTGGTACAAATAAGGAAAGGCTAAGCTAGGTGCCCCCGCCCCACCATGGTTTTTTACACACTCCAAATACAACTCTTTGATTGTATTAGTGAATGTGTTTTAGAGATATTAAAATAATATGACTCAAGCTGAACAAAAAAAATAAAAATTAGTTTCAGTATTATTGTGTTTTATTGGGCAATTTATTGAATAATGTTTGCAAGTACTAGAACTTAAAGGGAATAGAAATGAAATCTAAAACAAAATATGAGAGTGGAGTTATGAAATTTATTAGTCATTAAGTGTTCCTTTTTCCCCATTGTGTGTGTTGGTTGCTTAGTCATGTCCAACTCTTTGGGATTTCATGGACTGTAGCCCACCAGGCTCCTCTGTCCATGGAATTCTCCAGGCAAGAGGTACTGGAGTGGGTTGCAGTTCCTTCTCAAGGGATCTTCCCAACCCAGGAATCGTACACAGGTCTCCTTCATTGCAGGCAGATTCTTTACCATCAGAGCCACCCAGAAACCCCTTTTTCCCATTTGAGCCCAAATATTATGCTTCTCAGATTATGCAGGTAAAGAATCTGCCTATAATACAGGAGACACAGATTCAGTCCCTGGGTCAGGAAGATCCCCTGGAGGAGGAAATGGCAATCCACTCCAGTGTTCTTGCCTGTAGAATCGTATGGACAGAGGAGCCTGGTGGGCTACAGTCCAGGGGTTGTAAAGAATTGGACACAATTGAGCGACTAAAAATATACATTACTTGATAAACAGGACAGAATGATGGATTAAGTAGAAAGTTTCAATGACATTCATCTAACAACCAGCAGCCAGAACCAAAGATCACATATTTACATTTCCTCATTCATAGAAGAATAATTCTGTCTACTTACGATAGGCAAGGATTTTAGTGATTAAACCCTGAAATAAATATTTTAAATGTAAGATTTTTTAAAATGCTTACTAAAGAGAATTATTTTTCAAAATTGTTTTGAAAAATTCTCAAGCATGAGATTTCCTCCTATTGATGATGCTATCTCAGTTTAACTGTAGCCAGACTTATTCATAAATAGAGAGCTATTTAATACTTCGCCTATTTTAATTGCAGAAAAGCATTGTTTATCTTCAAAAATAATTCTATTTACATTAACAGAGAATGTCTGAACTACTGTAAAATATCTAGTAAAAAAAAAAAATCTCATAGTTTTTTTTTTTAGTCTGGGCCTGCTATCTAACATATTGACAAAACTGTAGTTGTTTAAAGTATATATTCTTAATATAAAATTCAGTTAAGAAAGTTGTACTTAATAAGGGAAAGTAGCTTTTACCTCAATATAAAAAAAAGCATCTGAGGCTTTAATAAACTATGGATGTGGGTACATTTTTTAAAAAACTGAAATTGGATGATATTCATCAGCTACTCAGAAATTTGAAAAATTAAATTTCCAGGAGAAGAATCATTTTACACTTTTTAAAAATTGTGGCAAAATGAAAGTCTTAAGATGGTGTTCTTTACTGTGGTATTCAGGCAAAAAGAGTTTGAGATGTCATTCATTGAGGGTAAAGGAGTTGAATTCTGAACTGGCATAGGTACTGTTGAGGTGGAAAATTAACTTGTTAAAGTTTATTATATCTCTTTTGCTGTATATTAATAGACAGTACTGGAAAACAATGGACCTTGCTTTGACCTACTGCAAAATAGTTTATCTCTTTCTAGATCTTATTTATTGTCTTTCTGTCTTTATATTACATTATAATGATTACTCTTACCTCTAGTGAGCTTTTATATGCTTTTCATTCTCTACCAAAAGTAACAATAAGCAAAAAATATTTTTCTAAAACCAGTGAAAAATTCAAGAAATACCACCTAAGAGAAACTTCTTTACCTCTCCTATTTTAAAAGTTCTTGTCATTAGTTTCAAGATAGTTTTATTTCTATTTTCAAAAATTGAAAAAACACCCACTGATTTTCATAGTATGTCTGGATATTACATGGACTTAGATATACTGTGAGATAACTATGCATTCTGAAAATATTCTGATCAGCCAAAAACTACCAATTATAAGGTAGTTGTTGGTCCCATTTTTGACTTGCATATAATACAAAGATAGTTCATTGAACTCAACAATGGAAACTAATAGCCTGACAAATCAGAAAGAAGAGATTGATCTTTTTTTTTTTTTTTTTTTGCCCATTTTGTTTCTGAGATTTTGGTGCAGTCACTTCTCTTTATTGTATTATCTGGGGCAAAACACCTTAACTCTTTAAAGAGATATTTAAAGAAAAAAGAGTTATTGCTAGCCTAAGTGTCATCTACAAGGTGTGCTGTACACAGCTGTGACTAAGGAAGAATGCCCAGGCATATTAGCAGCATCCTGATAACCACAGCAAAGTAATTTGTTACTTGGTACAAGTTATAGAATCAAAAGAGAATGGCTTTGACTGTTGAAGTCAATATTCACTCATCCTTAAGATGCAACTGAAAGTACTCTCCGCCCCCAACACTTTCACTCTTCTCCTCCCTCTTCCTCTCTGCCCTCTTTTCTGCAGTTCCTTTGTGTCAGCTCCTTTGGGACTTCATCGTGTACCTTACTTTTTCAGCTTTTTTGGTACAGAAAATATGTCACTTGTGTGTTGTCATATTTATTTACCTTCTCAGCAAACTTACTGTCTAATCTAGATTTCACCTCATTTTGACGTAATTGTAGAAGAAACACCGTAGATTTCTTTTGAGAGGAGGGCAAAATGGAAGGAAGAGGCATATACAGCAGATTTGATTCCTTTCCTTTTCATAACATCATTTTGCTCTACCATCTTGGTAGCGAAAAGAGTTGTTAGTATTTTTTATTACAATATGTTGTTAAAACAGCTCACTTATTCTGAAGCATTTCACTTCATTAACAAACTACCTATACAAATTTCATTATATTTCATTTATCTTGAGTTTCAGAAATTGCTCCCAAAAAAAGGCAGTTTTGAACAATAACCCTCAAATATTTCTTATTTCTCCACATAAGTAAATAGGAATCAAAAGTGGAGGAAAAATAAATGTGCAAACTTAAGCTCTGAAGTGTAGAAATGGAGTTACACTGAAACAGGTTGATTTCTGTTAAAGAGTCTGAGCGGTCAGTGCATCTAATGATAGTCTTGTCTTTAAAAATCCCTGCAGTTTCCCTGGGGAGCTGAAACACCAGTGTTCAAAACCTTCCATTCGAAATTCCTGATATCAGAGTAACATGTTTGGGAAATATGTAGCTTTAACAACACATTTTGGAGAAGGCAATGGCACCCCACTCCAGTACTCTTGCCTGGAAAATCCCATGGATGGAGGAGTCTGGTAGGCTGTGGTCCATGGGGTCGCTAAGAGTCGGACACAACTGAGTGACTTCACTTTCACTTTTCACTTTCATGCATTGGAGAAGGAAATGGCAACCCACTCCAGTACTCCTGCCTAGAGAATCCCAGGGACGGGGTAGCCTGGTGGGCTGCCGTCTATGGGGTCGCACAGAGTCGGACCAAGACTGAAGTGACTTAGCAGCAACAACCCATTTTACAATATAAAGTTACTGCTTAGTGATGGAAACAAAAGCATATGAGATATCAAAATAAAAACACAGTTACAATGTACTGGGTATTACCTACAATGCTAAAAGGAAGCGTTATTATGCCCATTTGCAAAAGAAGAAATTGACACTTGAAGATTAAATAAGTAAATTGTCTATGGTAACACACTGTTATGGAAGCAGAATTTCAAACCTAAGTTTGTTCCAAAGTTCTAACTCATAACCGCTACACTGAAATTTTGATAATACAAATAGTAGAAAGCTGTCTTTTCTCTCAGGAACCCACCTCATACTCATTTAAAATCACCATTCATTCATTGAAGAGACATAATTTTAAATTTGTGATGAAAAAACACTGTTTCCCTTACTACACCCTAAAAGATAATAACTCTGTTTGGGAACAGAGAAGACTCACCTCTCCTCCCATTCCTAATTGAACAATGACCAGAATCCAAATTGTAATAAGACCATCACAACTACACAAACTCCTTTCTAGAAGATTCGAATACTAACTGAAAAGAATTCAGGGGAGACAGAAATCTTTCCTTCCCTTGTGACCACTCTGGCATAAGGAAAAAAAAAACTGTAACCCTGATTTTAGAATGTTAATGAAAGTATTTTCTTGATGTTTAGAGCTCTTTTCTAACCAAATCAATATGAAGATATAGGATGATAGTTCTGCCACATGCTATTTCTTTAATTAAAATGTGTTCTTAACAAAGATGGATGTACTTTGAGAAATAAACAGCAACAATGAACACATAAAATGACTCAATAATTTATTGGTAAATACCATGTAACATGGAATAATTATATACCCTGTGAATTATATAGTACTTATAGTTGACATTATTTAGGAAACCTAAGAAATGAACTTGTAATTTGTACTTATCAGATTTTAAATCCAAACAACCAGTTAAGTATCCTGTTATTATTTAGAAGTGTCCTATCTTTAGATACCTGGTCAATAATAGTCATGCAATTAGTTACACATATCACATCCCAAAGCAAAATACATAATATCATTGGGATATCAAGAAGCAATTTATCGATTCAACACATTTAAAAATGAAAAACTGAATCTGAATATAGTACTTAATGCATGCATGCAGTCATCCAATAAGTTTCCCAGTTATCTGCTTGACTGGCTCCTCATTGAAACCCTTCTAAACTCTAGTCAGCTTGTCAATAAGATTCTCTTTGGCCTTCCTTTCTAAAATGGTTCTCATCCCAACCCAAGTTCCTGAATACCCTCTATCATATCGCTCTGTTTTTATTATCATCACACTTTTCACTCTCTGAAATGATCTTATTATTTGTTTTAAAAATACTTATTTCTCCCCAGTAGACAGTGTTTCTCCCCAGAGAAACAGTTTGTTTCTCTTTATAAAAAGTGACACTTTGTCTAATAAATAAATACTTTTTTCTACTATAAAAATGACCATATCCATTTGCTCAACACTATAATCCCACTTGCTAGACCCACCAGTAACACACTGGGATGTTCATCAGTGAATGAATGATTTACTGAGTACCCACTGTGTGCCAGGCAAGTGGTTAAAGTGCAAACCATAGCATGGTCTCTGTCCCAAAAGCATTACATGCCAAGATACTGAATTAATGTACCATACACTTTCACAGTACCTTCCAAAGCAAATGTTAAAAAAAAAAGAAAAAAACTAACCTTGATGTTTAATTCAAATATGCAGTTATAGTCAGTGCTACCATATTTTTGTAAGCTGTTTCTACTTACTTTGCTACACAGGAACACACACTGAATTGTTTACCGACTGTTTCTGATCATGCACATTTATTTCCGCAGACAACAACATTAATTGGTCTTTTGAAGACAGCTCGACTCCTTCGTCTTGTGAGAGTGGCCCGAAAACTTGATCGATACTCAGAATATGGGGCTGCAGTTCTAATGCTCTTAATGTGCATATTCGCCCTGATTGCTCACTGGCTGGCTTGCATTTGGTATGCCATTGGGAATGTAGAAAGGCCCTACCTGACTGACAAAATCGGCTGGTTGGATTCCTTAGGACAACAAATTGGGAAACGTTACAATGACAGTGACTCCAGTTCTGGACCATCCATTAAAGATAAATACGTCACAGCACTTTATTTTACCTTCAGCAGTTTAACCAGTGTGGGATTTGGGAATGTGTCTCCTAACACCAATTCGGAGAAAATCTTTTCGATTTGTGTTATGTTGATTGGCTGTAAGTAGATTTCTCTTTTGTTATCTATTAGGATAAAATAATAGTACAAAATCAATGTCTCTAAAACATTTAGAAGAAGGCAAAGAAAAAATTATAGAAAATTGTAGAGATAATGGGATTAAATATATGGGTATTTTATTTTATCTAATCTGATTCTCTCTGTGAGGGGAGACACCAAAGATCTTGCATGACCTCAGGAAACTATGAGCATAAAGCTAGAGTGACGTGGTCCTTGGGATTCAGGAATTGAGACTTGAAGTCCACTTTTACTGATGCAAAAATGTGTCTGAAATTTATTACTAATGTTTATGTTCTGTAATATTTCAAGCTGACACCAGATTAGAATAGGAAGGACTTATTTACATTACATAACTAGATATACAGACATTGGTAGATAGATATAGATATCTATCTACTATCTATTAGTAGGGTAAATATCACCCTACTAATTATAATGTAAGCTAATCTTTCATATATACACATATGCACATATATACGTGCATATATATATATGTATTTTTCCTTGTCATTTGACTAAAACTTCCTTTGTCTATGACATTATGCCAAGGACCTAAGTGACTGCCCTTTACCCTACAATGGGTAATGCTATGAGCATCAATTTATAAGTTATATTCTTTGGAATAAGAAAAAAAACTGTGTAAAACTAAAGATGTTTTAATATTAATTTTTAAAATATCACACTTTGGAACCACTAAAAATAACCTTGTTTATACCAGGCAGCAACTGACAAAAGTATGATGGACTTTTAAAGTTTGAAAAAGAGCATCATCCTTAGAGTGCATACAAATTTGAAAATAGATCCAGAGAGTTAATTTTTGAATGTTAATATATTGAGTAAAAAAGTGTGCTAGGTAAGCTTTATTTATGAAACTTGAATAGATTCATATTAGTATATTGTTTATTGATTCAAACAGTTTAGTGTTCACTGTATTTAAAATTTACTTTTCATATGTATGTTTTGTGTTTTCATATTAGTAAGGTTGTATAGGCAAATAGCATTACATTTAAATAGCTCTTAAAATATTCTGAAAATTCAGGCTAAGTCTTGCTACAAACCAAAAGGCAGAATTACACTCAGAAGGAAATGGAAGTGGAGCCCGCTGGAAAAAATAGAAAAATTCATTCCAGAGAGACTGAATCTTAGAGAACAAACACAGCCCCAACAATTCTGTGATGGCAACTGCTAGTAAATACTTCATAGTGTCTATCAATTTTAGTGGCATTGGTAACAAACAAAGAAAAGAGAAAAAGTATGTTTTTAATTATTTATACACAGATATAGAAATATACATATATGCTCTTTTTAAAAGAAAACAGGACTTGAATCTTGAAACAGAATCTGCAAGGAAGAATTTTTTAAGAGCTGTGACATGCTAAGTTGCTTCAGTCCATGTCCAGTTCTTTGCGACACTATGAATGTAGCCCGCCAGGCTCCTCTGTCCATGGGATCCTCCAGGCAAGAGTACTGGAGTGGGCTGCTATTCCCTTCTCCAGATCTTCCCCACCCAGAGATCAAACATCTTATATGTCTAACCTGTATTGGCCTGCGGGTTCCATACCACTAGCGCCACCTGGGAAGCCCTTTTTAAGAGCACTGAAGTTTAACATGTTCACCCCATAGGAATCCTTACCTCTTGTGAGGGTTAAGTGAAATGCATGGTACTATTTATGTTTTAAATGAGAGAACTCAGTTGTTTACTTGCTCTGTGGTGGCGGTGGTTTAGTCGCTTGTGACAGCGTGGACTGTAGCCAGCCAGGCTCATCTGTCCCAATGTCTAATCCTTAAATCAAGGAATTACTGCCAGTTTTTCTTCTTCCTTTCTTTGTGTCTTTTTCCTTCCTTTTTTCTTTCTTTTCTTCCTCCCTCCCTCTCTACTTCCCTTCTTTCCTTCCTGTATTTTTGCCTTTTTGAATGTAACATTATGCTATTTCCATTGATTTGTTTAGGAAGAATATTTGTTTCCTGCAGAGGAATTCTATCTTTTAAGAAAAAACACTCTAGTTAATTGGGTTGACTAAGATATATCCATATCCCACATAATACGTTTTATTTGAATAACAGACTTGCTTCTACAAAACTTAATCAAAATGGGATTATGTAAAGGTTAGAATCACACAGGAAAAAAGTTTTTACATATTCCTAGAGAATTGGATCATGAGCTATTATGCCATAAAAGGTAAAATAAGATTGGAAACAGCAATAATAAGCATGCCTTGAAATTTTCATAGCCGTTTAATTTATTTGTGTATATCTACACATGATATTTTCATTTACACCCAACTGTATTAAGAAATGATTTAATTTTCTGTATTTAGTTCTATTTTTGTACTAAGTACATACCCCTCAAGTGTATGAGTGGTTTGATTTAAACCTAAAAACAAAATATAATATCCAAAAGATAAATGTAAAATGTTGTATATAAACTGCTGCAAGTTAAAGTTGTTATAATCAGTTATGAAGTTGAACTCTTTTTCCCAAAGCTTCTTTAAAACTAATTTTCTTTCTAAACTAAAAATTTTAAGCCAAACAAAGTAATCTGCAATCCCTCTTACAGCAGTATAATTCAAGGAAACTAAAAATTAAACATTAAAGGCTATCATCTAATTAAATTCAAATAACTCAGATACTTATAGATACAGTTTTTAAAACTTCTATTTGCAAAGACAGTCACCAATTTTGCTGCTGAATGTGTACAGAGAACAGTAACCATAGAATTCTTTTTAAAAATATACACAATTCAAGATGAAAAATAAAAGTGTAAGTGGAATTAAGCAAGTGAGAATATAAGTTATGATCACACATTTATATCTATTTGTTCTGATTAATATATAACATAAGTATATCTTTATTCAAATATTATAAATATACACATTTTATTTTTAAACCTATAAACCAGTATATAAAGGCAAATGTATTTCATCTCTGATCTGCTTGACAAACATTAGGAGAATTTCTTGTTTTTATAATGTGTAAAAAAAGTAACTGGGTTTCTGCTTCCAGCCATGATGGGGAAACTGAAACCTTACAATACTCCTATAACTTCTTTTTTAAATAACAGAAAACAAAGTATATAAGCATTTGGATTTCATCAAAATTAGTAACTTCAGCTTTCCAGAGGACACTGTTAAGAGGAACAAACAAATGATAGACTAGAAAAAAATACTCTCAATACTTAGATCTAGAAAAAGACTTTTATTTAGAATATATCAAGCATTCTTACAACTCCATAATAAGAAGACAATTCAATTTAAAAAAATGAGAAAAAGTTTTAAATAGACGTTTCACAAAAGAAGATATGTCAGTGGCCAATAAATACATGGAGAGATATTATTAGTTGTCACAGAAATGCAATTAATGCTCTATGATGGTTAAAATTTCATCAACAGAAGAGATAAATGAACTTGGTAGAACCATGTGATGCAAATCTACTCATGATAAAAAAAAAAAAAAGAACAAATTGCTGACACATACAAAACAGAATTTCAAAACTGATATGACTGAAAAAGAAGTCAGACATAGATGAATATGTCCATTATGATTCTATTTATATGAAACTCTAGGAAATGCAAATTAATCTGTAATGACATAAAGGAGCTCAGTGATTGTCTAGAGTTAGCCTAGAGAACAAGTGGGCAAGCAGCCAAGGGACACAGTGGAATCTTCTGGGATGATGAAAATGGTCTATATCTTGATTGTGTTAATAGGGGTGTGTACATTTGTCAACTAACTGAGCTGTACATTTAAAACAGATTCATTTTGTTGTATCTAAATTATACATCGTCAAAATTTATATTTTTTAATTTGCATACTAGGTAGAAAAGCGTTTTTATTTGTTTTATCAGCATGTTTCAACTATTACCCAATGACCCTAAATTCATTGGGATTCCCTGGTAGGCTCAGATGGTGAAGAGTCTGCCTGCAATTTGGGAGGCTCAGGTTCGATCCCTGGGTTGGCAAGATCCTCTGGAGAAGGAAATGGCAACCCACTCCTGTATTCTTGCTTGGAAAATCCCATGGACGGAGGAGCCTGGCAGGTTACAGTTCATGGGAGCACAAAGAGTCAGACACGACTGAGCAACATCACTTTCACTTTCTAAATTCATTAGTTTGGTGAGCATCTCAGATTTTGAGTGTGTCGTGCTGATGTTTTAAATTATACCTGTTTTATTTGTATAGTACCTCAAGGTGAAGCAAACCATTTTGGTAAAAGAAGAATTTCCTGTTAAGCAAGGCTAAACAAAATACTGAGTTGAGAGAAATGATTGTATGGTCTGCCAGCTTGCTTTTGATTCATATTTTATGCAGGTTGATGGGCATTAGCTAAATAATGTATACAAAATAGAACCATTTTATGCTTTTCTCTTGCTTACCACCTTTAGCTCCATTTGCTTCCTAAAAATAAAGAAAAAATGTATGCCTTTATTATAATTTAAAAAGTCATTAGCATAGAATTTCCTTAGAGAAATATATGCTATTCATGTATTCAATGATGTACTTATGATCTAGATTTTGCTGTCCTATCAATGAGGAGGAATACCTGTTTATGATCAAACTAATATTTATGATCAAACTAATTTTTATGGCAGTATGGAGATAAAAACACAGTATTTATTAAAAAAAAATAAGAATGTTTTCCCTGACTCTTCTTTGCATAATTATGTGGTTTAAGTAAAATAACTAGCGTTAATTATGGGCCCTCTAATTAAATCAGATAAAAATCTGTACCAAACCATTTCCTGAGAACATGATAGATTCTTTGGACACCTATCAGTAAGCATAAATATTTCCAACACTAAAGTTAAGCAGAGTAAAATATATTTTTCAGATAAATCTCTTTGAATCATGGTAATCCATTTCAGGCACATATTGCTAGCTCCCTTCTTAACTGTTCATTTACTCAAATTATGCTCAAGTTTTTTTTTTTTCTTTTTCACACCTGTGGAAGATACAACCTAAACAGGTTTGCTATATTAATAAGAATTACTGTCTTTCTCAAACCCCAATTCAGCCTTCCCGTAGATTTCCCCAACTTTTCTCCTTTTACATAGATGAAGCACCACCGATTTGTCTGGGATATTCTCTTACTTGGCACATCTATGGTAAACAAGGACCATGCTAACCAAGAGACAGAAATAAGATGGAAAAGAAAGCAAATGACCAAGAAGATAAATCATTTTAAAACACAGACTGAATCTGGCCTAAATTTACCTTAAAAATGATTAAGTGGCTTATATAGGCAATGGTTTGTAAAATGTGTTGTGGAAAAAACATATGTTGGGTGAATATTGTTGAACAAATACTTCCAGGAGTTGTTGTTGTTTTTCTTTTCCCCCCACCTGCTTGATACATTACAGTTCCATTACCTCCTCTCTAAGTATCTGACATGTGCCCAAAGCAAGATGTAGGCCATTGTCATCATGTGACTTTCTGTATAGAATATAGAGTTTTTTTAGGATTATTAGAAACTAAACACAAAAATAAAAAGAAGGACAAGATATTTAAAGAGCTTATGTTAAATTATAAATATTTTGCCCAGGAAGCTTTAGAAATGCAATTCCAGGTAATGAATGTTAGTTTTCTTTCTTTCCATAGGTGAAAGAACAAAAAAGTATTCCATTTTTCTCTGCAAAAATAAAATTATATTCCCATAGTCTAAACCAAAGATATATTTCTCATATAGAAAGTATAAAAATGAATTTTAATAGATTAAAAATTACATACAAAGATGCACTCTAAGGAAACTGTGATTTCCTTGAAACAATTTATGGGGACTCCCCTGGTAGTCCAGTGGCTAAAACTCGGGGTTCCCAATGCAGGGGTCCTGGGTTTGATCACAGGTCAGGGAACTAGATCCCACAGGCCACAAAGATCCCACATACCACAACGAAGATCTGGCACAGCCAAATAAATGAGTAAATAATTAAAAAAATATTATTCCTTAGCAAATCCAAAATAGTCTAACTAATCTTAAATTTTATAGCAAATTTTTAATATTACAAGGTTAGGCCTGAGGCTGAGGTAGAGTTGTCACAATTTTAAAACTTTTGCTCCATTTCCAGAATACAGATCTGTAATAACCCCATGATGTACCTTCTTATTACATTACAAATAAAATGTTGATTCTAAACATGTCTTATCTCTAGTCAATAGTCTAGATTGGTTACAGGTTGATATTGTAAACGGTCTGAGTTTTTACTTTAATACAGAATCCATGATGAATTGGGGTATTTTTCCTCTCCAGATTTACCATCAAAATTATAAACTTTACAACAGTATTGACTTAACTACTTTATTCCCCACGGGCCAGTGATAAACCCTCACAAATGGATTGAGATTAAAAAAAAAAAAGTCTGCATTTTGAGATTCTGACAAGATGTAATATCCCCAAGTGCAGTCTTTCCCCCATAACTTTCTTTTTTATCCAATCCAGCACTAATGTATGCAAGCATTTTTGGGAACGTATCTGCAATTATCCAAAGACTATACTCGGGGACTGCCAGGTACCACATGCAGATGCTGCGAGTAAAAGAGTTCATTCGCTTTCACCAAATCCCCAACCCTCTGAGGCAACGGCTTGAAGAATATTTCCAGCACGCATGGACTTACACCAATGGCATTGACATGAACATGGTATGTATTACTGTTTTCCAAAACTGGAGCCCCTCAGGCATTATAGCTACAGCCAAAATGTAAAAAAAAAAAAAAAAAAAAAAAAAAAAACAGTTTCACCAGCTTTGAACCCCTTGCTTTTGTTTTCCTTTCTCGGATGTTTATTTTCTCCCCTGGAGATAGTCTTTCATCCTCAACTCATGGCATTGCATGGTGCTATATCTAGTTATACTGTGTGGCAAAGGCATAACATGATGCAAACTGATATAACTGTGTGTAGTAGAGCGCCCACTTCTGGTCAGAGAGAGAATTGCTCAGTTAGGACTTGGGCTTTCACCACATGGCCTAGCTGCCAGAGCCCGCAAAATAGATGGATCCATGGGCATTAAGATGTTACAATATAAAGAATAATAACTATAATGCCTCCAAACAGAAATATTTTTTTAAATATGACATTTTAAGGATATGTGGGAGAGGTTAAGGAACTTAAGTATACCATAAACATTTTATAATAGGAAGTTTCATGTTTCTGTTAAGGACAATTTTTCTATATTTTAATCAGTTAAATATGTGCCCTTTTACTGTATCTGGTTTAATGCATCTTTCCTTTCAAGGGGGAAATATGGATTCCTTCATAACTCTTAAACAAATTCAACATCAACTTTTCATAACCTTCCCTCCTCTATCAATGCTTATACAACTAATAAAATTAATTGATCTAAAGAGCTCCTTTTATTATTAGGAAAATTACATATATCTTTTTGACCTAGCTATTTGGCTATAGAGATTGATTACTAAAGATAAATTACATGATAAATACAAATTCAATAGCATATCATAGGCCTATTAAAAAAGGATTAGAATTATGATACCCTCCCATCTAGCTATTCCTCCACTGGGCAAGGATCTTGTTTCTAAGAGATCTTTAGAAAATGACGTCTTTCAAAGTTAGTGACAGCAACAGTATGATACAACTTTTGCATACAACTTATTCAATTGAGATTGACATTTTTTTATTTGATCAGCAATAGCCTAACAAAAAAAATAAAGATCCAAAATTAGCAGTTAAGGTACAGAAAGCATTGCAAATACTGCCCAGTTTGAAATATATATTTACATATGATAAGTTTATCATAGCTGTGCATGATTTATTTGATTGAGAAGTAATGGCATGCCATTATATATTTTTAATTTGAGAAACTAATCAATCAGCACATTTCATACAAAACCATAACTGAATCCCATGAGTTATTTCTAATTATCCCGTATTTACTTGTGAAAATTCATTTGCAAAGTTGATCTCACCAGGGTAACACTTTAATCTCTTAAGAAAGTACCTACAAATTGGTCACTTTTGTTTATTTCCATTCATATTATTGTTTAATGAAGATATCAGCATTCAGAAACTACAGGGGATTCTCTAATGCTGGGTTGGCTGAAGCAGTGTCAAGAATCTTTAATCAAAACACATGTCACTCAATTTTGTTGTTCCATTCTGCCAGATTATTTCAATAACAATAGTTAAACATTTATTTATTTTACTTCCCCTCTCCATATTACTCTAGTTTCGTGACCATTTTTTGTGTGATAAAGTCTATTTTGTAAAAACTATTTACCTTTCATTGTTTGACTCTATTACCTATGAATTTGGTTTATATACCACTTGCCTATTTACAATGTACTTATGAAAGATTTATCTCTTTCCTGTCTGCTTCACACCTTAATACATGGAATCACAACACCCACCGGTAAGAACAGGAGGTATTTATATCCAATTTAATTCTCGTGTAAATTGTGGAGAACACCCTTGTGGTCTGTCAGGTTTAGAGCTTGTTAAATGATTTCCAATGTTAGTTCTGATCTTTTTTGCATGGTGTAGCAGAGGAAATACAAAGCAAGAAGCTGGAGGAGATAACCTGGAAGAGGCCAAGTAGAGAATAGAAATTCTTAACTTGAACAACAACTTGACCTCTAATAATATTTATATAGAGTTTTCCCCCCCTCAACCCACCCACAAAAAGTCACTTATCTACCCCTTCCTCCGCTCTAGTAAAGGTTATGGGTATACGGTTTGCATTAGATAATTGTCATAAAGAAAATGTCATTCTCTTTCATCATCCTCTATTTTCATGATGTAGGTGCTTTTCTTTCCTCTCATCTGCATGCCTGTATTACATGATCCAGGAGTTGTGTGAGCTCTAAACCATGTGCCACTGAGTCTTGCATGTGGTTTTGAGAGCTTGACTTTGCACGAACTTCTTGTTTGTACACAGTGTCTACATTTCTCATCTTGTGACTGCAATGTGAGTAAAAGACCTAAGTGCAACATAACTCTGAAAACTCAGCAAATGGAAGATGCTTGCTAATTAAGTGCAATGTGCAAAAGAAAGTTGATTAGAAAAAAGCAACCCTACTTTTAGACTATTGAGAGGTTAAAAAAAAACCTTTTTTTTTTTTTACCTCTAACACCACATTGTTAAATCCCTGTGTCTTATTAGTTTTATTGTTAACTAAATTGTGATTTAATAACAATTTAATGCGACTTAACTTTATGTACGGTAATACATAAAAATACATCAAACTGTTGTATTTTACATCAGCATTCCATATTATTTCATTTAAGTATAACCTTAAATATAATTTATCATGAAACATTTCAGGCCATTTTTGCTGTTTAACCATGTCCAGATGAAGTACAAGATGTTTATTCACACTCTATTAATTGACTGAAAATTCTTTTTCATAACCCCAAACATTTGATTGCTTGATAAATCACAAAACATAACAAAGAATTTACCTAAAACATGGAACCATATTCCTTATTCCCTGTATTTTTGCTTTTAGTGGAACATCTATTGCCAGAATGTTCCAGAACCAAAAGCATCCTGGGAATATTTATGGGCTTCCTCTCAGTTGAGCCAAATGGTTCAGATTGCAAAAGGAAAGCGGTCAGAATAATGAAGCTAGTGAAAGGAAGATGTCCTTTTGCAAATTATGTCAAGTTTAGGATTAGTAAAAATTAGCTCAGAAATGTCCATAGGTTAAGTCTGGAAAATACTTTTCTTTCTGCAGTACTTTTTCAGATTAGGACTGAAGGTTCCTCAATGGATTTCCCCCCAAAAATCAAAGCTGTCTTTTAACCCAATCTGAAACTTTCAGACATTATCTAACATTGATTTTAGTTACAACAGTGCCAAAAACTGAAAATCACCTTCCATGTCATTGTAGAATCAAGCCATGCACATGAAGGAACATGGCTTGAATGAATAAGGACACCAATAACCATGATCTATCCATCATTCTGGTTGGAGAGAAATAAATCATTAATGACAGAAACTACTCCATAATTTAAAATTATATTTGCATGGAAGAAAAGCCTTTTTGAACATTCAATGAAAACTGTTACTCCTTACCTAAAAACGGCCCTCTAATAATGCCTGAATAATAGAGAAAATATATATAGAATAAAAATTAAAAAGACCCAAGTACTAGCTATCAATATGCCACTAATCTTGGACAAGTCACTTAACCTCTCTGTAATTTCATTGAACATGTCATTTTCAAATAGTTCTAAAGCACCAAAACTGCCCTTGCTAAATCTGTGACGCAATTATTATGGGAGTTTTTCTGCTTGAGGATGTAGAGTCTAACCTATCTGCTGCACACTCTCTTGCTCCGAGTCTCCTTTGTGGAACATTTGTTTCTGTGTTGAGTATTATTCAAAAAACCACTGAAGTAAGTGAATGGTAATGTGGGTGGCAGAGAAACCAAGGAGACCATTTCAGGTAAAGACAAGGACAGGAATAGAGGCCCTGTTTTGAGACATCCAAGGCAGAATTAAGGCAGATAATCTAAAAACAATTTCATTTAATTTACTTTAAGAAGGGAGGGAAAAAAAAAGGGAGAACAGTTGAGTATTTTAGTCTGGGGTGTTGGTGGAGAAAAATTAGAGAAACAGATATAGAAAGGAGTTGGAATAAGAACCTAAAAAAGAAGAAGAAATTCTTTAGCAGCCAGAGAGACAAAGTTTCCTGAAAGAGAGGTAGGAGAAGAAAGAAAAATGATGGTTTTGAGGAATAAAGAAGGCGACTCAATGGCACTCATACGTACCACATGGTCCAGCCCCTTTGGTCAAGCAGAGACTAATTCCTCAGAAAGAAGAAGGTATAGGGTCAGAGAAGAGTTGAACAAGGGAGAATATTTAGAGATTTCAATCAAGAATCAACCTGGTAGGCTAAAATTGCTTAGAATCACAGTGGCACTCTTGCCAGGCAGATTCTTTACCACTAAGCTACCTGGGAAGCCCCACAGTGGGACCCTTGAGTGACAAAACATACACTTATAATGGACCGAATGAGCAAAGCCAATGAAAAGAGAAAAGAAAATAATGAAGAATGACATACTGTTTAATAGAAATTCCTACTTCTTGGGGCTGATGTGCTTTCTAAGGACATTTTAATAAAAGTCTGATTTCATTTCTTTCCATGACTCTTTTCCTTCTCCTCTGTTTTCTGATAACTCTGACTACAGACTACTACTACTAACTGCTTGCTGCTACTACTAACTACCATCTATTTAACTAGCAACTACTAACACTAACCTGCATCTACAATCTAACTGCATTCCATCAAAACTATTGTTGCACGCATTCCCTATATTTATTTAAATAACTTCATCTGTGCCAGACTGTCACTTTCAAATATACTCCACTAATGTCCTATTTTAATGCACCATAGTGAAATGTAATTTTGAGCTCTTTCAATGTCTAATTCAGCAACTCAGATAAAATAATCCTTGTGACGTTAAGCCACATAGGATATAAAGCAAAATTTATAGAATAGCATATCTTGTCTCTACCATAATATTTTTATTACCCTTTACTTTTTTCTAATGATACTTTATATACCGAGCTTGATATAGTCAGTGAAAAACCTTGGACTAGTTCATTATAAGGCTATAGTAAAATGACTACAAATATGATGCCTTTCAAGTCTGACTAACCACCCAATGGGCAGAGACCCTGTTACCAAGAAGTCTTCAGGAAATAAAAACACTCATGTTTAAAGATATAAGCAGCATAATACAATTCTTGCATAGGTGAGCCTACAATTTAGATTGATATTTTTATTTGACCAGTAATAGTTTAACAAAAAAAAGCATCAGTTCAAAATTAGCAATCAAGGTACAGGGAGCATTACAAATGTCTCCTAATATGAAAGACATATGCTCTTCTCTACATTTAGATAGAAAAGTATAAATCCACACATTTAAAAAGGGAGCATGGGGATTGGCAAAAAAAAACAAAAACAAAAAACTGCATCTAAATGATAATGACCCTGATAATTGGTGACATCTTTTAGTTTTCTTTAAAGAAATAGTTGCTGCTTAAGAGTGGAATTAAAGTAATGGCTGTGTACAATGAACCTTAAAAGATATTTTCATCATCATGCTGATTAGTTGATAGGAATTGCCTGAATCAGCAGAAACTGGATATGTGAAATTTTCCACTTGCAAGAAATCTGCTATTAACACACATACTTGACAATTGTATTTAGCACCTGAACTTCAGGTGTTTAAGAGAGGGCAAGTCACCTCCTTCCTATTTTTCCTCCAGGCTATTTATCCTAAAGTCTCAAAAATGCCACATAGCACAATAATTATACCATCTGGAGCCCCCTGACATGAACAATATCAAGCTTAAAACAAGCATCTGGTATTTTCAGATTACAAATGGTATGTGTTAGATCATGGTTCACAAATGGTGACGGTCACATCAGCCTGGTCTCCAACCATTATTAAGAAAGACTTGTTTACATCAAGCACCAAGCTGCTTTAAGCAAATCAAGTTCAACAGTGGGATCTGATCCTGAGCCACTCCTGAGTCAAGAGAAATAATAACAGCATGGTCTGGGGCATTACACATGAAAAATAGTCATTACAGAAATACCACACTGAGGCAATGAACACACTTCTATGCTTCAGTTTCTCCCTTTGTTAATGTTCTTCCTATGGCAGTAGGAAGGTGGAAATGATGTTTCAAGTTGTTTTTCAACTTCCAAAATTTGTGCTACTATTCAAACAGGATTCAAGTGCAGTCTCTTATGCTGAAGAGTGATCCATGTTTCTATATGCTTTCTTTGGAACACAGGAATAATTCAAGCTCAATTCAGTTTAGGATCAATTAATAATCAGTACAGGTGAGCCAATAATAGAAAATAAAGACATCAACATTCACGTTTAAAATATTCTTTGGAAACATGAATTTAGGTGCATTAAATTCAAATATTAGAGGAACTTGGCACTTATCAAACTTAATGGAATCAAACCATCCACAATTTATCCCAAAATAAAAGTCCAGCTTTTAGTTAAAGAATTTCCCGAGACATTACCAATAGCTTGAGAATTTATATTGAAAATGGATATGTAAATTTCCACCCACTAGACCAGATATTTTAAAGTCATTTTTTAAAGGCAAAAATAAGCACAAGTAGTTCATCTTAGCCAATTGACCATATAGCCTTAAGGCAGCATACTCAGGAGAATTGCATTTAATTATTTTTCATGGTTTAGACATGTTACTATCCATAGAGATGAGTGTGAATGGAAAAAAAACCACATATAATCATGCCTCTTTCATGCCAGATATTCCAAAAGAATCTTTTAGTTTACATCTTGGGCTGCTGTTAGTCAGGTGTGCTATCCCAAGAACTCTACACTCAGTTTAGCGACCATCTGGTAAGAATCTTCCTCACTTTGGGTCCAGTACCTTGTACAGTGCGTTTTAACACTTCTGGAGCCATGCTAAATCATTTTCCTCACTCTCCTGGCCATCTTCTTAACTCAGAATGCTCTACAATTCACACAGAACTGAAACATGTCAGTAGTTAGAAACACCCACTGTAGTGGGAAGGAAAACCAAAGACTCACTCACACAAGTATAATTATTGTACTTGAATCATAGATGTTCACATCTAGCCAGTACCTAGTTTTATCTGTGAGTCAGCGTGTGGACACTAGGAAAACAGGGCCTTAGTCATGTTTTCTAAGATGGGAACATTGGCCCAGATTCTAACTCTAATTTTACCTGCCTTATGTATGAGCTGTGATAGAGTAGGCAACACTAGAACTGAGTTCAGAGTGCTTTATTATAATAAAGCAAGAATGGTTAATTGAGATGTCACTCCTATGAATTACTTATTCATAACATTTTTGTATAGATTTTGGTTACCCTTTTCTTGTCATTTTTAAAGAATTCTTTGTAATTTATAGACATTGATGCTCTATCTCTCATCTAGATTGCAATTTATTCCTAGTCTCTTTCCAGTATCCTGAATCTGTTTAGGATATTGTCTGGATTTTAATTTTTTTGTTTTTTAGTATCATCCAATTAGTCAACTTTTCCTGTATACTTCAGAGATCCCGTCCTGTTTCACAAAGGTCCCACTAAACCTGTGGATTACACAAGTAGTTTTCTAGGCTTTGAGTTTTGTTATATGTTTAAGGAAGAAAATTCTGAATCTGTTTGAAATGTAGTTTTATAATTTTCTTCACATAGTTGGAAGATAGGACTTTTTCTTTTGGTTTTAAATACCACCTGATTTACACATTAAATCATTAGGTATAATTGGAATATATATTCCCTGATGGCTCTGATGGTAAAGAATCCTCCTGCAATGCAGGCAGCCCAGGTTCAATCCCTGGGTGGGGAAGATTCCCTAGAGAAAGAAATAACTACCCACTCCAGCTTTCTTGCGTAGAGAATCCCATGGACAGAGGAGCCTGGCAGGCTATAGTTTATGGGGTCTCAAAGAGTCAGATGCAGCTCAGCACAAGTATCTTTACTCCCAAATTGGCTGTTTGTCCCTTCCTATGGCAATATAAATTCTGATTTATGCTTAATAGCTTTATATCATACTTTGGTATCTGACAAGGCAAGTCAACTCTTACTAATCTTGCTTTTCTTATTTTGGGGGGCATATGAGAATATTTTATTATTCCATATAAAATACATGACTATCTCAATTCAATTATGACAAATTCCATTTGAGCTTTTGAGATAACCCAGAGACCAGATTGTTATTTCTGGCACACAAAAATCAGAACTTGTAACCAATATCAAAGTTTATTCAAGAATATATGCAATCATAAGGCAAATCAAGGCATGGAGATCCTTCTTCTAGTATGTGTTCTAAGTTTTAACATTGTTGTTGCTCAGTCACTAAGTCATGTTTGATTCTTCGCAACCCCATGGACTATAGTGCGCTAGGTTCCTCTGACTTCCACTATCTCTCAGAGTTTGCTCAAATTCATGTCCATTGAGTCAGTGATGATATTTAACCATCTCATCTTCTGCTATCTCCTTCTCATTTTGCCCTCTACCTTTCCCAGCATCTGGGTCTTTCCCAAAGGGTCAGCTCATAGCATCAGGTGGCCAAACTATTGGAGCTTCAGCTTCAGCAACAATCCTTCCAATGAATATTCAGGATTGATTTCCTTTCGGATTGATTGGTTTGATCTCCTTGCTATCCAAGGGACACTCAAGAGTCTTCTCCAGCACCACAATTTGAAAGCATCAATTCTTTGATGCTCAGCCTCGCTCATCCAACTCTCACATCCATACACGACTACTAGAAAAATCAATTTAACTCTACTGATCTTTGTCAGCAAAGTGATGTCTCTGCTTTTTAATCTAGGTTTGTCATAGCTTTTCTTCCATGAAGCCCACATCCTAAGTTCATGGCTGAAGTCACAGCCCTCAGTGATTTTGGAATCCAAGAAAATAAAATCTGTCATTGTTTCCACTTTTTCCCCTTCTATTTGCCACGAAGGGATGGGACCAGATGCCATGATCTTAGTTTTTTGAATGTTGAGTTTCAAGCCGCTTTTTCACTCTTTTCTTTCATCCTCATCAAGAAGCTCTTTAGTTCCTTTCCACTTTCTGCAATTAGAGTGGTTTCATCTGCATACCTGAGGTTGTTGGTATTTCTCCCGGCCATCTTGATTCCAGCTTGTGATTCATCCAGCCAAGTATTTCGCTTGATGTACCCTACATAAAAGTTAAGTCAGATTTAACATAGGAGGACCTTAGACCATGTGTGTGATGACATAACACTTAAGCAGAATGAAGCTCTTCTGGTCATCAGACATACACATTTTAGAGTCTGGAAGTTACACAGCTTACAAGACATTTTCCAGAAAGTAATATCCTATAAATCAATGAAATATTTATTTACTGTAAGCAATTGAAACTAGACACACCCTGCCACAGATGAATGCCACTCCATAGATGAGACTGCCCTCCAATTTTAGTGTGCTTGTGAAGAGCAGGTCATTAATCTTTGTCATTATCAAGTCACTTTTCTTTCCAGGTATAACTCAAAGAGAGAGAATGAATCAAATACCTGTTGCTAACCCTTTCCTTTCTATGAATTTTATATTAATTTTTACATGATTTTGAAATTTCAATATAAAGTTCCTCACTGCGCATTAAAATCATCTGAATATATAAATGTTAGTGCTTCAGACCTACCCTGCAACAGTTAAACCAGAATTGCTTATAGCTATGTCAGAGCATCAGTATTTTTATGTCTATTCTAACATGTGTCCAGGATTGAGAGCCACTGATTTAGAGCCTAAAATGTCTCCTTCAGTAAGATTTTTCTAATGCTCTTAGAAATTCTTACCTTTGTTATTAAATTCATCCTTAAATTTACATAGCTTAGTCAAGCAAATGAAATATATTATACATTTCCATTTTTACCTGCTATTTATCTTCCTTATAGCCACATTAACATATTATCTGCCTAATGCTTTTTCATTTGTTCTTTTTGCCATACCACACGATTTGTGGGATCTTAGTTCCCTGACCAGAGATTGAACCCCACCCCCAGGGAAGTGAAGGTGCAGAGTCCTAACCATTGGACTGTCAGGGAATTCCCTATCTGCCTCACTTGTATTGGACTTTTTCTTTAGTTTGTTTTAGTCTGATTTGGGTTGGCTTTGTTTGGGCAGGAGGAGAGATCCCTAAGGATTTACTCTTGGATGTTCTCAGTATCATATCAGCAACAAAAAGAGATACATCCATCCTCTTTTTAAAAAATACTATTTATTTTCCATATGAATTCACTAGATTCTCCAAAACAGTTTTAAATAGTAGTAGCTGACTTTTTGAAAATAACTTTACCATTAAAACTAATACTTTAAAAAAAATCCTTGCATTTCTGAAATAAATCCTACTTGGTCACAGATATTTTTGATATTTTGTTGATTGTATTAGCCAGTAAGTTATTCAGAACTGTGCATCTATTTTATAGTGGTATTTTTCTATAGTTTCAAGCTTTTTAAATGTTAGAAAGAAATCATCTGTTAAACTATGTGGTCGTGGTGGTTTTAATAATAGTTCTTTAACCACCATTCAGTCTCCACTATGGTAATTATTTATTCTGTTTCTTTCTTGGTCAATATTGATAATTCCTATTTTGGGAAAAATTCATCCAATATATCTAGGCTTTCAAAGTTGTTACAAAATTGCTTTACAGATTCTGTTTTAACTCATTTATTCAGTCTTTTCCATATCAGTAGCTACATCTGCCTTATCATTGCTAAATTTGCATATTTTTGTTCTTTTTTCCTTCCTTTAGCAGCCCTTTGAAAGATTCATTTATTTCACTGTGTTTTTTTTCAGGGAACTAGCCTTTGGATTAATTTATTATTGCTACTATTCTTTTCATTTTCAGCATTTGCCTTCATTACCCTCTTTTTTATTCCTTTGTTTTGTTCTATTATTTTTACCATTTAAGTTTTTTTTGAGTCTTTCTTTCTGAAATAACTAAGACATTAAGACGTATTTTTCTTTCAATGTAAATTTTTCTGTGTTTCCATGGATTTTGATATGAATTTTTCTACTGCATTCTGTATTATGTATTTTTTGATCCAAAGGTTATCATAGAGTGTGGTTCTTAATTTTCATGTACTTCTGATTTTTAGTCACTTTTTAATTATTTTTTCTAGAGTTAATGGACTATATAACATTTCCAGTTTTATAAATGTTTAAGTACCCACACCTAATACAAAACCAATCTATGACTGCATTTATTTACAATGACTCACTTTTATAAAGTTTTTCCAAAACATGTCATTTTATTTTCATGGGGGTGGGGGAACCCTGCTTTCTTTCTTTAGTCATACTTACTTCATTCTTTTATGTGCAATACGACTGAATTATGTGATTTCATGAACAAGTACAGCTGATATACATATGCTTTGGAACTTACACAGCTGGTTTGAAACTCAATTTGTATAACAATATGGAACATTTGGAGCGTTGGATAACAAGACTAAACACATTTTACAAAAGGGGAATCTAATAGATGGAGGAAGAGAGCCTCTGCTATTTTGAGAGCTTCTGCTATTTTGAAAAAAGTTATGAAATTGTCAGTAGAGCCATCACTTTCCCTAGAAAACAATTGTTGTATAGTTTTAATCTTTCTGGGAAATGAATACCCTAACCAGTACAAAAAGAAAATAGCATTTATGCCACATTTCTATTCTTTGTTGCTTATTGATAAAACTGATGAATGAATGGAAAACATTTTGTACTTCACCATACTAGTAGCAACTTTAGAAATCCACTCTGATGAACAGCTATGGCAAGTCACAAAGGTTGAAAGAATCCTGGACTAAGTTTAGAGTCTTAATTCTTCCACAAATAAAATCCCTTAATGCACTTTTTTATTGTTGTTTACGCACTTAGTCATGTTCGACTCTTTGTGACCCCATGGACTGTAGCCCGCCAGGCTTCTCTGTCACTGGGATTTCCTAGACAAGAATACTGGGATGGGTTACCATTTCCTTCTCCAGGGGATCTTCCCAACCCAGAGACTGAACCTGCATCTCCTGCATTGGCAGATGGATTCTTTACCACCAAACCACCAGGGGAACCCTTAATGCACTTATTCTTTAGTTTTCATGTGAAAAAAAATGGGGAAATCACCCTTCTATATTCCTTATATAAAGTTGATAAATCAAAGCATGATTGTAACATATTACACATGAGGAAATTTTCTGAAACATAAACATATTCAAGTTCAAAATAGTATATCAAATGTGAAGTGGTACTTAAATCACTTTTTCATTACATGGCAGACTGCACCTCCCTTTTCCTTACTTTGTAGGCAAGCTACAATCAGTCCTTTTGTAAAAAAAAGTATTTGTGAAGTATTCTTTCATCCCTTCCTTCACTCCCTCTCTCAAACAATTGGGAGGTTGAGGGGAAGGTCCTAAAATTGCTTTTCAAGATGCAGATCCCTTCTGTTGCCTTTAGAAACTTTAGTGAGTTCCAGGGTTTCCCCTGAGACCTTACTTCAAAAATCCTAATGTACCCTCTTAAGTCAGGCCTTTGCTGATTTAGCAGAAGGGCTCCAGAATTGGAGTAGCAAGAATATGTATGTTAAAGTAGTAAATCCCCTCTGCTTACACATCATCATTCACACTGCAGCTCATCCTAGGCCCTGACTTAACTGGGATCAGGTTAAAGTTTGAGTTTCCTTCGGAAAGCAAAGGAACATCTCATAATTAAGCTGTTAACTGGGGATGGGAACTGCAAGACAAGGAAGGGAGAAGGGAAAGATGCAGGAGGGAGGACGCTTTTCATTTTTCAGGGAAACTTTACTTGTAGCACAGCGGGTTCAGGATTTATGACACTGTTTTCCATGTCTATGTGCAGCAGCATTTTGTTCTGCTCATATGTTTTTTGCGTAAATGATATAACTGTATGATATATGTTGAAAAGTTGCATGCAGAAAATTAGTTAATTTTCTTAAGACTTATAAAAGCCCTTAGTCATGGATTCTACAATACCCTGCTTTGCCAGCAATCTGGCCAGATGTGATAGTGCTATGCATTAAAACAATTCCTTCTTCTCATTAGCCACATGAGAGTAAAATAAGAAAGTAGATGAAAAAGCAGTTTGAGATTTCAGACTGAGGTTATATATATTTGTATGTTTAAAACTACTAAAAGAATGTACCTGACTTAATTAGTGGATAAACATGTAATCACCAAGGAAAGATGAAAGATGTGTTCTCCCTATCCCTTAATGATAAACCATAATCGTAGAAATAATATAATCTGGGATGACCTCAAAATTGTGAAATCCATTAAGGAACAACATTATCTTCTAGAAACAGTGAAAAGTGAGGTTTAGTATCTTTTAAAGATGTTATCAAATCTAGAATGTCCGCATAGTATGTAATAATTATATTAGAAATTTTAAAATGCTATAGAATATGAAGGCTGTGATTTAGGGCAGAGATTTAAGATTTGATATATTTCTTGCATAATCTATTTGATAATCATACTTGAGTTTTAATGTTTCGTTAGTGAGTGTTAATTTGTGTTTTGATTAATACTAGTTTGTCAAGATTTAAGTATATTCAAGGACCCAAGGAAATTTCCTACTGTTAGTTATCACAGTTACCAAAATTGTTTCTATGATTAATTCGCTGTTCAGAGGAACCATTTGCCACATTCAGACTGTCTTTCTCCATGTGCCCTCTTCAGGCTGCTTTTAGGAATGGCCCCTCTCTGCAGCCCTGCTAGGTGAAACAAACCAAAAGCCATTTATTACAGCATAGGTCAGTGTTCCAATGCTATCTAAATAGGGGGCCTCTATTAGATAATATTTTTTTTTCAAAATAAAATACTAGAGTTCAAAACACTATGGAAGGAGGGTTTTGGTTTTGGTTATTTTTTTGGCAAAAACTCAATTGTTGACATTCTTCCAACAGAACCTAGACAGTGTACACACCACAGAAAGAGAGTGTTTTGCAATGCAGGCTAAGAAACAGCAAACACTGAATCTTGTATCTTAAATCTGAGGAAGGAATAATAGAGTTTGATAGATGGTTAATATGGAGTAGTTATTTCCATTTTTGCTGTCTCCATTTGTCATTTCTTCAGTCTGACTTTGATTTAATACTTCTATCTTGTTTTGTGGTTGTTGGGTGGTTCTTGTTTGAATGTCCCTAAAATTTGATTTCTCTAGTACTAAGTTATGGGATTGATTTAACAGTCACAGAAAGCACTTCTTACTCACTTAAAAGAACAAATGTCTCATTTGTCTGATATAATTTGAGAGTTTCATAGAGTTTTATCTACCTACACTCAAGTAAAAGGAAGTTAATTTTGCATTTATAAAATATTCAAGTGACTTTATATCATAATTAAGATATGGAATTTTTATCAGCCTTGAAAAGAATGCTCTGGAACTTTCAGGAACTTTTTACTCACCTTAAATTAGCTATTACCTTGATAGTTCCTTTGAACAGCCATTAGTATTGTAAACTTGCATTATAAAAGTCTAATTTGGCATGAAAATGTGGGAAATTCTGAGTAACCTTATATCTGTTTTTTTCTAATCAGGGCATTTAGAGGCTTGAGGACCAGGGATATTTTCAGAAAGTTTTATTCATTGTTATGCTCTCCTAACAATAGATACTTGTTATGAGCAGTAGATACTTAATAAATATTTGTTAAAAGAATGAAGAATGTTTTTCCAAGCTGCAGGCCATGAAACTGAGCAATAGCCTTAGTCTGACATCAGGCTAACTCAGTAAAACAATGGCTCCATCTGCACAGCTAAAGATGCTATGTACCCTCATAACAGCTTTAGAGGCTGAGGAACAAGAAGCTTGTGTAGAGCGTAGCAGCCTGACTGCAATAATCATTAAACCAACCTGTGTCCCGGTTTGTACTTATGTATTTGAAACAGATTCTCTTTTAGCCAGGCTAAAGGCTCAATAAAATGCTAAAGCTTTTATCTGCTAAGGCTCAATAAAATGCCACTATTCGAATGCTAAATGAGGAAGCTCCACCTGACCAGAAAAGGAACTCAGTTGTAAGCAAGAAAGGCAACGTGGCTGGGACCAATGGAAGGGGTGCCTTGGATGAATATCCACTTAAACCCAACCCTTTCTTCCCGCCCTTTCAATGTGCCTCTAGCTCTGTTTCAATACAGCTCCCTCTCTTCTAACTCCCTTATAAAATCCCTTTACGTAGGCATAACCCAGATTCCAATGCTGCTAACTTACTTAGGACTTCCAAATCTCTGGGCTAGGAAGAGATTCAATGAATAAATCTTAGCATCTACTGAGTTCTATGTAATTGACTTAAGAAAATTAGGAAAGTCAGTTAAGGGCTAACATCATAGGAGGATTCCTTAATCTAGACAAGTCCTTCATGCCAAGATCTGTGAATCTCACCCCCACTACATACAAACAAAGGCCTCTCCTCAGAATTCTGTAGTACCTCTTTTGTTCTTGTTTAGTCACTAAGTCATGTCCAATTTTTTGTGATGGACTGTAGCCATGAACTGTAGCCCACCAGGCTCCTGCGGCCCTAGGATTTTCCAGGCAACAATACTGGAGTGGGTTGCCATTTCCTCCTTCAGGCAATCTTCTCAATCCAGGTATCGAACAAACCTCTGTCTCCCGTGTCTCCTGCATCGGCAGGTGGATTCTTTAGGCCACTGAGCCACCGGGGAAGCCCCATGGTACCTCCTACTAGAGGTTATTTTCTCCAGTGATTGTCACTTCTATTAGGATGAGTGTTAGGAGCTGACAACACATGAGAAAGACACTTGAGAAGAGAAAGATATTGAAAAACTTTCCCAAGTGCCCTTAAGGCTTCATGGGTGATTCCAAGAATACTGGAATTCCAAAAACATCTTTCTAAATTGATTTAGTAATTGACTACTTTCAAAAAGGATTTAAGACAACTCACAGTGAAAACTTGAGTGCAAAATGACAAGCCAAAATATTTAACACAAGTCATAAAGAGGAAAGAAAAGTTAGAGAGACGAAAGGAAAAATAATTAAAACTCTCTTGAGGCAATGGAACACAAAATTTAGTGGTGAATTTCCTAGTCACCAAATGAGACCAATAAAAATACATTGGGCACTGTATCTCTCAATTTCTAGCAAAGAGAATGTAACAGTTCTTTAGGAACAATAAATATGTGTGAAAAAAATCCACAGGAAAAGTCAGAAGTCAACTTTCTGTTGAATGTCTACAATGCACGGGATGATTTACATTCATTATCACATTTAATTGTGATAATTCATTAATATCTACCCTGTGAGGTAGATATTATTTTTACTGTAAAAGAAAATGAATCTCCAGAAAAGTTAATTGACTTGATAAAAGTCACAGCTAGTAAGGGATGGAACTAAAACTTCAACTCATGCCTATCTGATTCCATAGCTCATATCACACCCAGTAAGTATATAACCCCTACCTTGATCTCATCTGCATCTCCAGCTCAAAGCACACATACACACACACACACACACATGAACACACACATACACACACATGTGTTCATGCACAATTTTTTATTCTATAACCAGGTTATACTCAGAAAATATATCTTAGAAACCTCAGGAAAAATAGAAAGCTAGCAGCTATAAGTTCAACATCCTCATTCTGACTCCTATAACGGTAGCAGTATCTCCACTGGTGGTGGTCAGTGGCTTCAGTTGTATCCGACTCTGCAACCCATGGACTGTAGCCTCCCAGACACTTCTGTCCATGGGATTCTCCAGGCAAGAATACTGGAGTGGGTTGCCATTTCCTTCTCCAGGGAATCTCCCTGACCCAGGGATTGAACCCACATCTCCAGAGTCTCCTGCATTGCAGGCAGATTCTTCAAGCCACGGGAGAAACCCAGTATCTCCACAATTTGTGTGAAATATAAAATGCCTTTTTGTACCATCCTATAGATAAATGCTAAGGGAAAAATAGGCATATCCAATTTGTCTCTTGGAATAATGTTCCTTATGTTTTTATTTATATAAGGATACCTGAGAGTTAGGCTGAGATCACAGTAGTGGGCTTCAGCTAGGAAAAGTAAATCATACGCAAAGAAGCCAGTGAACTGGAGTCTGTTCCTACCCTAGCAGAAGACAGTATCCAAACCTACTTATCTTTAGTCTAACATCACTTGCCAAAGCCAATGTGATTAGTTTAGACTGGTAGAAGGATCAGCAAACTAGAGGACTACTTTCATGAGAGGAGCTGGGCTGCTTATAATCCCAATGAAGCGTAGGAAAAAGGTCTCCGGCCCCAAAGGCAGAAATGGACAGAGTTATCATTCTGGAGAGATCTCTGGTCTAAGTAGGAAATGCGACAGGAGCCCAGTCATGGAGGTGAAGCCTGAAGGTTAGAGTTAAGGGGGGAGAGAGCTCCTTCTTTGGGCCTGAACTGGGTCCTACAGAAGCTTCAGGATGAAAGCCTGAGTTTATGCAGCTGTGTGGGGCTGGGTAAGCAGTGTCTTGCCGTTGGCACACAATATATTGGTAACTTAACGACAAATTTGAGTATTGCAAAGGCTCTTATTCTCTGTCAAAGAAACACAGATGGATAAAGTGACTTGCACAAGCATCAACCTGTGGCAAATTCATGACCAGAACACATAGTATATGGCTTTTCTTCTAAAACACTCTTGAGCTATTTCTCTGAGTGACTACAATGAAGGAAGCAAGATGGGAGACAGTGGCTGTAGTGTTTCAGGTCTTTCAATGATTCTTTTGTATCATGTCACAGCCAGTCTGACCAATTACATCACACAGTAGTCCTGCAGAGGCAGGATCCTCGTGGCTGCTTTCATATGTATAAGTTAACTAAAATATGATTTAATTTGAAGCTCTTCTGTGGGGCACATGCATTAAAATTACATACACAAATTATTTATTATTACATTTAGCTATAGTGGACAGCAATAATAAGATTGACCCAAAAAGGTCGGAAATCCTAAAATTACATTATCAGGCACTTATAATGCCTCCTCCCCCTACTCCAAAGAATATTTAAATGAATTTATTTTTACTGACAGAGGAAAGTCAACCTGAGAATTTAAATCTCTATATGCCACCCAAAATAGCTAAGAAACATACAGAGAAGCAAGAGTTGAGTATCGTTGACTCATTGCATACGGGACATTTTTTTTTTTTAATAACATAAAATTTTACTCAGTTTAAAGTGAGCAGCACTTGTCACAAGATTTTGTTTAATCATTTTTTACAAATTTTTATTTAGTCACTGAATAGGCTGTTAAGACAGTAGAGCTGTTAGAAGCTTTATGTATGCATCATAAATTCTGGCACAATTTCCATTTCTGAAAACTGAACTGCGCCTTTTTTTTTTTAACTGCACTTTTAAAGTATTTTTGCTGTTCTCCTTTCCTTTCTCTATTTTCAGTACTTATCAAAATATTTAGTGCAAAATAATGTGCTTATGAAATGTAAATACTCATGTATTGTTAGCTAAGAGCCCTCTCTGGTATATGACATTTACAAATACCTTGGCTATTTCAGGATCATTATTTATATTAATAATAACTGAGATGTATACCAGAGATAGCAGTCCAAATTGACTTGAGATCCCTTCAGAAGGTTATCTTTCTAGTTGTACCACCTTTCATTAATTATGTCTTATTAATTGTCACATTGCATTATATCTGTGCACAAATGGTGCTGCATAACATAATGCAGGCAATGAGAAGCAGTGTGAAATGTTGTAGGCATTATATTTCAATGAGGCAGCATTTGTGTTGAGTCTGAATGCCTGCAGTTAATTCAGAGAACACGTATTTGAGTTCAGATTCTGACATGTTTAGCAAACCAAATATTCATTAAGTTAGGTGAAGTGGAAGCATTATAAGAATTCCTGTGTGACAGTTACTACACCTGAGGTGCTATGAACAAGAAATATACTTTATTTCAGGTGGAGGTCCTCTGTGTGCTGGTAGTATGAAACTCTGTCTCTTTTTTTCTTCAGGTCCTAAAGGGTTTCCCAGAATGTTTACAAGCTGACATTTGTCTACATCTCAACCAGACTTTGCTGCAAAACTGCAAAGCCTTTCGGGGGGCAAGTAAAGGTTGCCTTAGAGCTTTGGCAATGAAGTTCAAGACCACCCATGCACCCCCAGGAGACACCCTGGTTCACTGTGGGGATGTGCTCACTGCGCTTTATTTCTTATCCAGAGGCTCCATTGAAATCCTCAAAGATGACATTGTGGTAGCTATTCTGGGTGAGTGTTTTAAAATTGGATAGTCACAAATTCAGCTTTTAGCCAGTGTAATGCATAGTTTAAAATGACAGAAGACAGGACTTTCCTATTTATTTATGAGTACTGTTTAAGACTGACGAATAATTTTAAAGCTTTACTTAAAATTCAATTCAAATCAAATTAACCTTGCAGAAAATACATTTTCTTGACTCTCTTACTTGTTCTCTGATGTGTAAATGCTTCCATTCTTGGCAGCCACTTAAGCCTTTGAGGCCAAATATATGAAAATAGCATTTTCCTTTTTGTGTTACAGGATCGTGGACTCATGCTGAGTCCTTATCACCTTAAATAAAATGTATATGTAGTAAGCATACTTGCTAGTATGTGCCAATGCCTGTCATGACCTGGGTTTGTATGTTTATGAATTCGTCTATTGGCTGTACACTTTATACTGTGTCCCATCAAACAGAATTATATGAGTCCTTACCTAGGTTATCAGTAATATAGGGCTATAAACAACACACAGGGATCAAGGTGTTGAGATAAAAATTCATAAGTTAAACTGGTTTGGGTGCAAAAGAAAGTCCATCTCTCCAATCTGCCTCTTCAAAAATAAATTTATTCAGTGTGAACTGGTAGGATTTCTTTAGAATATTAGAACAATGGGAAAGCACAAGGGAGCAGAGAGAAATGAGATCAGTTTTTGTTCTCTCCTATCCCCTAGCCAGTAAGTTTAAGGCTGTGTCTCCCTGGGAGCACCCACTCCCAATGTTTGGGAACATGTGCGCTCATTTTTTTCCCTATGGATTAAATCTGGTTCTATTTAAATAAAAAGCACCTAATTCAATGATTTCCTTTTACTTGACTCTTGATGTTAACATCCAAAGGATGAGGATATTGTGTTTTCTTCACTGTTGTATAGAACCAATGGGCATAACACAGAACCCAATAAATGAATGAAGATGTTTGAGAAATTTATATATCTTGATCATTATATTATGATGAGAAATTTTTAAAAAAAAATTTTCAAACCTGATCAGAGGTACAATTTGGTTTATAATCCAATAAGCAGACCAAGAATAAAAATATATCTTAAATCACTTAGCAGCTACAGAGTAAAGTGAGATTTTCACTTGATTTGGCCTTGACAGTTCTAGTCTGTTGCCAGGGAAGAAGCATGCATCGTTGCATTCCTGATCTTCAAATCAGCCAGCCTTAACTTCTACAGGAAGGTAACAAGCTGTCTTGCTTTATAAAATAGTAATTTTAGAATGTAGTTAAACTGTACATGGTGACTGGCTTACTCTTTGCTCACTTACAATCATGTAAAATACAAATACAAAGCTCATGCTGAATTTAGTTCAGAGCTTTTCTCTGATAATATCGATACTAACATATCAAAACTATAAAGAATTTCAAGAGATTCTCCTTTCCTGTCTCCATTTCCATGTAAATCTGTACTTAAAAGTCTCAGAAATTATGAGTCCTCATTCATTTTTTAAGCTATTTATTTAAATTAAAGTTGAAGTATTCTCTCCAACATCAATTTTCCTTATAAAGATATGGCATCTGATTTCTCCCCATTACATTCACATTTAAAATAAGAACATCACAGAGTTTTTCTTTTACCTCGAATTTTTTTGTTTAAAAGTCTTTGGTAGTTTCCATAGTTGGGTTATATATGAACTTGTTTACCAAAAAGATAAGTAACAGATCCACTGAGGTTTTCTAAATCTGAAAAGTAGCTTTAGGATATACGTATATATGTAAAGGTACATTTTACACTGCCATCTACTACCTTTAAAAGTTACATAACCAATACTCCATCAGTAGTTACTGCACATGTATTTCATAGGTACAATTTTTAAGTATCTTGGCTTTAGAGACAGAAAGATCTAAGTGGCCATGACATTCAGGGAAAATTATGGGAGGAGATGAGATATATCAAGTGTGCAAAGATTTTAACTGGAGTCAGAATGCGTGGGATGTAGTTATGGCTGCTCTCTTTCTACCTTTATTTCACCCAACTAAGAAGGTGACCTTGACTTAATCTGTTTACACTCTTTAATCCTCTTTCATTTTCATAACATTTGGATAATAATTAGTAATTTTTTCATTAGGTTATTTTGGGGATCAAGTGAGATAATACACCTAAGCATTTGATGCAGAGCCTGACACCTACTTAGTCTTCAATAAGCATTTGTTGTTCCTGTCATTATCATCCTCATAGTTGAAGGAGACCTAGGAAAGAAGTGACATGTGGCTAGGCAGAGGGGATGGGAAGGGCCCATCAGAAAACAGACACTAAAATAACCCCAGGCTTGGCAAAAAAGCAGGAAGGACACACTTTTAGAATAAAGGCCATACAGTTTAAAAACATGACTGTATTTGTTGAAAAAATATAACTAGATGTATTATTAAGTGCAGTTCCAAAAGTAGTTACTAAAGGAAACCAGGTATATGCAAATTGTACCCCCAGTCCTCTAAGTTAAAAGAGATCTACCATAACCCCATGCTTGGCATCACCTTCCGAGACCGTTCTGAGATAGAAAGTTTGTGACTCACCACAACCTTTCCCTTATTCCTAGAGTGACAGAATTAGACCATACTAGACTCTTGCCAAAAACATAGCAAACCAAAGCCGTGTCTGCTGCATTCCAGATGCTTAGCCAAAGAATCAAAACTAGGAAATAATGGGGATTATACCAGGATCAGTGCTCTAAAAGGTAAAATTCTGGTCAGCCAACAAAGGCGACTGGGGAAGTGAGTACGTGGCCCTAGGATTGTGCTACCCAAGTGTCTGTTGGCTGTTGGGTCTTAATGTGAAATTTTTGGTTCAGGGATAGGTCAGTGATCCCCTTCAACTTTTAAAAGTAAAACATTAAGTTCAGATTTCCTTCATCCTTTTTTTTTCCTCTCCTTTTCGATCTTTTAGGAAAAAATGATATATTTGGAGAAATGGTCCATCTTTATGCCAAACCTGGAAAGTCTAACGCAGATGTCAGAGCGCTCACATACTGTGACTTGCATAAGATTCAGAGAGAGGACTTGCTAGAGGTTTTGGACATGTATCCTGAGTTTTCTGATCACTTTCTCACAAACCTAGAGTTGACTTTCAACCTGAGGCATGAGAGTGCAAAGGTATATGTTACCTGCTCATTTGTGGACTCTGACGTTTTATTTTATCCTTAGATTGCCCAAGGACCTCTGAAAGATCAAGTGAAATAGTGTAAATGGTTAAATAATTGTGAATATTTGAAAAGAAAAGCCAACTTAGTATTAGAATTTCTCAATTATAAAGAAAGAATTAGGTCTAATTGCACTCAAGTATGTTGAATAACTTTAGTAGTTCAATTCAATTTGGCCTTTTAGAAACTTTTAGGAGATATACTTGATCTATAATAGCCTTTTTTTTATATTGAATGTGACATTTATTTGTTATAAATGGGTGATTCTAGGCTATTGAAAATCACCTAAAAAGAGTTTATCTTATACAGAGGTTAAAATATTCTCTCAGATACTATTTACACTGTATATTGGTTAGCAGTATCTTTTCAATAATCATGAAGAAGTTAAATTCTTTTTTTTTTTTTTTTTAGGAGTTAAATTCTTAAAGTTTAAGTACATATTTAACACAATTTCTAAATTGTAGAAGTATAAATTAATCAGGCCTATACCTAAGTCAAAATTATTGATGCAGAATGAATAACATATACTCTAGTAGAAATAGTATCTTAAATAATGTTGCATGTGATTTAACATAGGATCAATTTCGAGAGTGTAGCCCTTAAGGCCCTCACTCACCCTCCACTATGAAAATATGTCCTTATCACCCGCGAGTATTCTAAGAGTAGATTTTATGTTGCAGCCCACAATTTATTACTAGATTATTCTCTATCTCCTCCCCCTCCCCACCAAACTCATAATCCTAACTCCAACTCTAAATACATTTTTTGCCAGAAACCAAATGTTTTGACACTTGCAAGTATATTTTAATGTTAACTAATAAAGTCTCTGGAAAGTAAGATTCTCAAGTCAATAGTTAGGTAAAACATGGTAGATTTCATTTTCCCTGGAGTTATAGTCATTCCCATGATACTGTGAGAGACTTAAAGAATTTAAGGTCACCAGAGTACCATTTGATAACCCAAAGCACCAGCTCAGAAAATTACTTCTTTTCAAAATACTGAAAGTTGAAAAATCAGGTGGTAAGAGGTTCAAGTTACCCAGAGTATATGCTTTTTATAATGATTTTAATTCAAAATTTTATCAAGTTGCAGTTTAATATGACTGACCTCATTCTTATTTTGCTTCAAAAAATAAGCATCTACCTCAGATAACTTATTTGTAAAAATTTTAGGCAGCAACCAAATAAACAAAACAGAAGCTTCCATTTGTTTTATTTATTTGGAAACCTCCAGTTTTGTTTATGAGAGAGGGAGGAAGGAAGAATGGGGAACAAAATAGGGTTCAGAGCATAGTGTTTATTGATTTCGACCTTCTATTTATTGTTGTGAAATTTAACCTTGCAATCTTTACCATGTAATTTAAACGTCATAGCTAATTATAATTAGTTTACACATGTTTTTCTGCAATGATACAGATTTTTCAATTTTTTAAATTATTGCTATTTTTATTTTAACTTTTCCAAGTTACATAAAATATATTACACAGGAAGGAATATATGTTGTCTGCAAGTTTTGACATCATCCCCAAACATTTCTGATAAATAACTTCTACAACTATGATTTCCCTGGTTAAACTACTAGAATTATTCTCAGTCTATTTTATAATTTAGAGAAAATCATTAAGCAAAGTGTTGTAGTTATTTGCCTGCAATCTATTAATTAAGTCTTAAAGTGGTTGAAATGATATGAAATAGTAGAGTTTACTGATGATACACTATATTCAGACTGAATAATCTTCCACTTTATCTTCACGTTCCATTAACAAAGGCTGATCTCTTACTACGATCACAGTCCATGAATGATTCTGAAGCAGACAACTGTAAACTGCGAAGGAGATTGTCATTTGATAGTGAAGGAGACAAAGGTAATTCATTATTTTCTAAAGTTTAAATGTGGAGCATGTGAATATTAGTCTTGCTTATTTAAATGCTCATTGTACTTCTCATGTCAAGGGTAAACTTAATTCAGATTTTAGGAAGGCAAATCCTTTGCTTTTTTCAGTAGCTAATGATGCGTTTTCTGATTGATAACTCTCAACAGTATTTCTCAAGAGCCGATCCTAGGCCCTCTTCTTCTCTTCTTGTTCTATCATACTCTTCCCCTAGGTAATTTTATTTATACCCATAGTTTAATTATATTTTTGCATACATGTGTGTGCTAAGTCGATTCAGTTGTGTTTGCCTCTTTGTGATGCTATGGACTGTAGGTTGCTCTGTCCATGGGACTCTCCAGACAAAAATACTGGAATGGATTGCCATGCCCTCCCCCAGGAATCGAACCCTCCTCCTTCCCAACCCAGGGATCAAACCCACGTCTCCTGCATTGTCTTCTGCATTGGCAGGCAGGTTCTTTACCTCTAGTGCCGCCTAGGAAGCCCTATAGTATTTTCACATAGGCGATGTGCATGAAAGTGAAAGTGTGAAAGTGTTAGGTCATTCAGTTTATGTCCAACTCCTTGTGACTTCATGGACTGTAGCCCACCAGTCTCCTCTGTCCGTGGGATTCTCCAGACAAGAATATTGGAGTGGGAAGCTATTCCCTTCTTCAGGGGATCTTCCTGACCCAGGGATCGAACCCAGGTCGGCTGCACTGCAGGCAGATTCTTTACTATCTGAGCTACCACAGAAGCTCTGGAGAAGTACATATTTACATCTTAACATCAGAATATCTAGGGACTTCCCTGGTGGCACTAGTGGTAAAGAATCCACCTGCCAATGCAGGTAAACGTAAGAGACGCGTGCTCGATCCCTGGGTAGGGAAGATACCCTGGAAGAGGGCATGACAACCCATTCCAGTATTCTTGTCTGGAAAATCCCATGGACAGAGGAACCTGGCAGGCTGTAGGACATAGGGTTGCATCGAGTCAGACACAACTGAAGCAACTTAGGGTGCACATACCAGGACATCTGAACTTCAGCCTCGTATATCCAAATGCCTACTAAACCATCTACATGAAATTACAACAGCGACTCAAACTTCTTAAAATTGAAATCATTCGTGCCCCTGGAAACCTCTCTCTCCATCAGTTGCCATGTCTGTAAATGGCACCACCGTTCAACACGTTGCACAGACTAAATAGTCTCTCTAGGAACAAATTTTCTCTCAACCTCTCCATCAGCCTTGCCAACAAGTTTTATTATTAGTACCTCCAACACAGCCATTTACTCTTCAGACTAGGTCTTTTTTGGTTCACTCTTCTCCATCTTCATAACCACAACTCTGGGTCAGTGAAACATGTTTCAACTCACCTTGCCAACTTGCCCCTGTTTCATCTGTTGTTTACACTGGACCACTGGTAATTATTTTTTCTAAATCCAGTTTGGTTTATGCCACCCATATATTTACAGTCCTCTAAGGACTTCCCATTCCCTAAATTCTTCATAGGGTGAGTCTATGCCAACCTTTTCAGTCTTATCTCATAACATCCTTCCCTTACCAGCTCCTCTCTTTTGCAACATTTATTCCAGTTGCACTTCCGTATGATTGGCATCATTATTTAATCAATGATGTCTGCCTGTAGATCATAAACCTCGTGGGAAATATTTGGTCACCTAAAGCTTCAGTGCTTGCCTCAGCAGTTGTTCAACAAATATTTGTTGAAAGAATGAATGAATTAATGATGCACTTGAGCATCTTCCATGTGATTCTTTTCCTCATTTTGCCTTTTTAATCAGTTCTTTTCTTGGTCCTCTTTCTTCTGAATCCTCTCCCAAGGGGAGCTCATCTCTTAACTTTAACTTGCTCTATATTCCAAGGTAACTCGGCTGCCCTTTCTTCCATGTACATCACTTTTGTGTTTTTGATTATATGCTTTCCTTAGTCAGAATTTACCTCCCTGTCTTCAAACACACATATGTGCACACATACAAACAAAACTATACCACACCACTTTTTAATAAATTAAATTACTTTTTTCAAGGTTAAACTTCAGTGATATTCAATGTGAACTCTTTCTTGATTTTCTCAAAAATACAGATTTTCTTTTTTTATGAATTCCTAAGACACTTCCCTCTTGTTATCTTGTTATATAGATGGTTCTTAACTTACAATGGTTTAACTTGTGATTTTTTGACTTTACAGTAGTGCAAAATGATACACATTTAGTAGAAATTATATTTCAAATTTGAATTTTTATCTTTTCCCAGCTAGTGATATCTCATAATGTAGTTTCTTGTGATGCTGGACAGTGGCAGCTCTCAGCCAGCCACATGATCACAAGGGAAATAGCCAAATATACTTAAAACCATTTTGTTTTCTACTTTCAATGCAGTATTCAATAAATTACATGAGATACTCAACACTTTATTGTAGAATAGGCTTTTGTTAAGTGATTTTGCCCAACATAGCATAATGTAAATGTTCTGAGCATGTTTAGACTAGGTTAAGCTATCATGTTCAGTAGATTAAATGTATTTTCAACTTATGATTTTCAACTTACAGTGGGTTTATTGTACTATAACCCCAGAGTAACTCAAGGAAGATCTTTATTTTTAAATATGCCCTGTGCAGTGGTTATTGGTATATTTGTGTTTTTTTTCTCTATCAAAGAGTAGACTCCTTTAGCAAAGCATGGTGAATAAATATCTGTTGAATTAGGCTAATTTTTTAATCCCCTGGCCGATTGAAGAACAATAAACCACTCACAGCTAGGTGATAATATATTTCTGCAATGTCCTTAATTATTCTCCTGGTGACTTTTTCTAAAACCAGAACCATAACAGTCAAGCTGTTCTATCGACTTAATCTAAATCCCTTATCCTGAAGTTAATCTCATATTTTGATCTCACTAAAAATAAAACACAGCTTAACAATACTGTCTATATAATAATGTCACCCATACAGTTGAAGATTTATTAAATCTCCTTTCAATCTTGTTTAGTTTCCTCATTCTCAAGCTAAATAATCAAACGTTTTTATCTCCAGATAAGGCCCTAAGAGCATGTCACAATTTATATTGTGCTAATGCTACTAGACATTTCTATTGATTTTGAAGACTTTTCCTTTAATCTCAGGCTTAGTGTATAAGACCTGTTTTATATAAAATATTGATGATAAGGCATTTGCCTGCCTGTAACTTTTTGAAGTTTCCTGGTGTATCAGTGAGTAAGTCAATATGAAAACACAGTTAGCTCCAGTCTAAAGTGTAGCTCAATTGGTAAAGAACCTGCCTGCAATGCAGAAGACCCAGGTTCAATTCCTGGGTCAGAAAGATCCCCTGGAGAAGGAAATGGCAACCCACTCCAGTATTCTTGCCAGGAGAATCCAATGAACAGAGGAACCTTGCAGGCTATAGTACATGGGGTAGCAAGAGTCATACAGAACTTAGCGACTAAACCACCATCCAGAGCCTGAGAGCCTATTCCAATCTTCAGGTTTCTATGGTGCTATAGGCAGGTTTAAAATTTGCTAAAAGCAATTTAGTCCCAATCACCCCAATCTAAAGATCTGAATGGCCATCCATTCTTTACTTCTTGATATAGAATCAATATCTGGGAGGGAAAAAATGCATATAAGCAATTATAAAGAATAAAGAAAGTTCAGAAGATAATTGATCCCAAATGATATGAAGGTGACATAAATGAAAAACTGCCCATGAAATGTATTGATTACTTTAGAGTTAGTTTACTGCTCAGTTGAAACAATACCTTGAGGGCATATATTCAAGAGTAATGATGACTGTGAATTAATTGGCAGAGGCATCAAGAACCAGAGGGAAGAACACATCATTGGCCACTGGTGACAGACACATTGAATCTCACAATTACTGCCCACAACCTACCCGACAAAACACCAGAACTCTTCAGGTTTCAGTCCCCACTTATACCTCCCTCCCACCGTGTCTACCATGTGGAGCTAAGGAGTTTACATTCAAAAAGAAATATTAAAAATGAAAAGATATATATAGAAACTTTGCAGGTTGACTTGAACTAAATAGAAGCTTAACATATTGGACCTCTTCTCTCCTAAAATACATTTGTAGGTGAAAGTGGTTTGTCCTCATAGGCTCTGTACTTCTGAGGAAACAAACTCAGTTCTTGAATAGAAAGAGTTGTCAGTTCGAGTCCAAATTTGAGGACACTTTATATATATACATTTTGAGGATATTTTCAAGAAGTTCTCTTTCCTTGGTAAAGTTCTGACATAGAGGTACCCAGGATCTTCCCAACTTGACTGTGGTTATTGTAGGGGGAGGTGTTACAGTTTCTGAGATGAAAGTAGAATGTTACTGTTACAGACTGTGAAGAATAAAAGTGTATCTTCAATGACTTCCTTAGTGATCACAAGCATTGAAAAGATAGTTGGACAGAACAGAAATAAATGAGCTTTAACCATTTAGAACATGTTGAAAATAGTTCAAATACTCTTCAAAGTTGGATTGTACTTACTTCAGAGTGTGCCAGTATAGTCTATTGAATATGAGAATATTTATTTTAAAATTTTATGTTGTGAAATTTTTAGGAATTTTATGTTGCTGCATGGTGTGGCCAAAAAATAATAATAAATAGAATAAAATTTTATATTGTGTATATTTTATAATACTCATAATTTTAGAACAGTAGCATGTATAATGGCCCATGAGATACATACACACAAACATATATGTATTTTTAGCAATAGCTCTTTTGTGACTGAATGTTTGGAATATTCTGTTCAGCTTTTTCTATGAACAGAAAATAGAATATCAAAGTAGCTATTAAACACTAAAAGCTAATTTAAGGATTCAGTTACCCTTTGAGAGACACTAATTCAATGAGAGCATCAATTAATAGGCCCACCCCAAAAAAGGAAATTGAACTGTGTTAAATGTTCAACATCCTCTTTACATTGAATTTAGATGGTTGTCACACATAATAAAAAAAGAACCCATTTTAAGAGATATATATATTCTAAGAGCAATTTTCTTACTTTCCCACTCATGTGTTTTTTTTATTAAATTCTGTATATATTCAACTGAAAAAATCTAATGTTCCAGAAAATAAGAATGGAAAGAGATCTTTAACTCATATGCCTATGTTTCAAAGAATAGCAATAAACATTATCTTTTTCTAATACTGGTTTAGTGAATTCACATTGTCATACAAAAGTCAGTAATGTCTAGCAAGTGTTTCTCCAAAATAACTTCTATGAAAGTTATTGAAGTTAAGAATGAATATATACATTGTTAAACTTGTTTTTACAAAATAGGAATGGGTCAAATTCTAATTTTATGAAGTCAGTCCTTTAACAATATTGTTGTTATAATCTGGCACCTCTTAGGAACATCTTCTCCAATAATAAAGAATGATTAGTTTTTGTTATCCATTTCAGTATTATATAAATATATCTTTATTTTAAGTTTTAAGATAGATTTTTATCTGTGTTTATGTAGAAAAGTGATGCTAATCTGTTTTCAACTTTCTTTGATGCTAGAGAGGAACTAAAGTACTTGAAATCAAATGAAGACATTTATTTTAGATCCCAGTGTTCCAATGAAATAAAATTTTTAATGCACTTGACTGGAAAATGCTCAACTTATCTCAAAATTGTTATCAGTGGGAAATCTTAAATGATAAGAGAGCACATTAAATGCCTCTCTTTAACCTAAAGTTGGGTCCACCTGTTAGGTCTGACAAATAAAAATGATAAATAATTGAGAGAAAAACTCCATAAATTATGGAGAGAGCACAGGCATTTGTTCCCAGATTGTTTGAAATGTAAAAATTTTCTATAATCATTCTTAAGATGGATGGGTCCACCTCTCCATCAGGACATTCACTCTACACTCTTCAACCAATCCAGAACCCAGAGAGACACCCACAAGACAATTCATAAATGTTTTAGAATTGTATCCTGTGAGAAAAGGTGGGTAGATAGATTGTCGACATACAGAAACAAGGTTTTTGTTTGTTTTTTGTAAGAGTTTTCAGTCATCTAAGTCAGAAAAATTCCAAGCTTAATGAAACAGGCCAGCTTTTTCCTTTGTACAATGATTGTAACAGGAATGATTATGCAGTCTCATTTCTAGCAAAGGGGAAAAGGTAAAAAAACTTCTGATTGCTATTTAGAATACTATTTCTACATAGTATTCAAGAAAGCAACTTTGAGAAATAATAATAATAAAATAGCACTAAGAATAACATTAAGAAAAAATAATACCTAAAGCTATTTAATGTCTATTAAGTAATCCAGTTTAGGGACTTCCCTGGAGATCCAGTGGTTAATACTCCATGCTTCCACTGCAGGAGGGCACAGGTTCATCCCTAGTTGGGGAAATGAGATTCCCACATGCTACCTGGAGTGCCCTGCCCCCCTGCAAAAAAAAAAAAAAGTCAGTTTAACTAGAAAAAGGCAGAAATGGAATATGCCATAAAAATCTAGAAGTAACTGGAGGCTAATTATAAAGCATTTCAGTCCAATTTCATGTATTCCATTAGCCAACCTCCAGCCTAAGACTGAGCAGTTTCCATTGTTAATCCACAAATAGATTGTCATTTCAGCTGTCATTTTAAATGATCAAATTTGAAGCTTTGTTTTATCTAGTATGGAATAGAAAAATGTTGTTGCAGTTGGGCTGTGTCAGAGAAATTGTTCATGTGGCCTGAGTTCCAAAAAGCATCTGGCTGATCATTCAGTCGCAAAGAACACAGAAAAAATATGGAGTAATTTCCCCTATATACTTGAAAAAAATCAAGGATATAAAACTTTTCTTCTTTCATGATCCTGCTTTTACTGGAGATTTTTGTTAAAGGATTTAGATATCATGTATATAGAACAGTTTGTCCCATTTCACAAGAATTAAATAATAATTCCCCATCACCACATTGTGAGCACATCCCAAGTTGAAATCAGCAAGTTCTAATTCAATTTAACAATATATGTTAACTGATAAATTTTTACCTAAGCATCCAAAATCAAGCCATAAGTTAGAATAAACTAAGACCAAGGCCCATGTGGTATGTGGGACAGAACATTTTACTATGTATGAGGATTTACAAATCTACAGAGGACTCCTAAGATTGCCCAAGCTGAAAAAAAAAAACATGTGATTTAATAACTTGTGGTGTGCATTCATTACAAGTGTCCACCTTAGCATTATCCTTACTTAGATTAGAATTATGAATTAAATGATAATTTAGTTTGCATTTGATTCTGCTGGAAAAGATTCCATGAAAGTGTTTAAAAGAAAAGCATTTCAGGGAAAATGAGAAGCCTTTGCTGATTCAATCCTCCTGGTGCCCAAACTGTACAAAGGTTTACTTAGAAGCAACAAATTGACCCAGTCCACTAAGCAGGTATGAGGACAATTTAGAGAAATGAAGCATTTGCTGTTTTTAGCATTTACTTGCATAAAGTTGGAAACTATTATGTTTTGAAGAATGAAATGGTATGTTCATAAAGTGGGAGAAATGATCAAATTTTCAGGTGGGAAGAAGTTAAAATCAAAGAAAACAGGAGGAGATGACAAGAATGAAGGAGGGCTGTGTCAGTGACACTGGAGATAGATGGCTTGTGTAAGAAGACTTGAATTTACAACCAACTAGATTAGTGGTTGAGCACTGAAGAGAAATATAAGGGACACTGAGCAATCAAGATGTCTACAGTGCTTGAGACTAGAAAAGTCTGTAGTCTTCTCAGTAATGATGAAATCACTGCGCAAGTGAGAAATCTTAAAGAAAATAAATTAAGCAATCTGCTTTCATTGCATTTAACTTTAATTGGCAGGATGTAAACAACTAACTCCTTAATAGCCACGTCACATGAAGCTGGTTTTTGAACTTTATCCATTTGTACCTTGGGCTGCTTTCTGGCTTCTCAAATTTTAAATTATGATTTTTTAAAAATAAAAGAAAAAGATTTCTGTTTAATTTTGTGCCATATGGGAATTTTAAAAAACAGTTGGAAGTTTCTCTGGAGTGGCCTTAAATCATTTCATTTGGCCTTCTATAAATAACAAAGTAAGTATAATCAGGCAGAGAGTAGATGGAGACACTCTCTTAAACATTTCTCTAGAAAATGATATACCTTCTGGAGTATGTTGGTTTGTTATTAGTGGTAACCAGATGGAGAATTATACTGTCTCCCCAGGACACTAATGGAAACAAGTTCCGAGATTTGTCTCTTAGAGTTTTTCCTGCTGAAATATGTTCTAACACAATGTTCAGGGCTGAAATTATCCTGACATTTTAGTATCAAACAGCCAATGTGCACTACTGGCTTTAATGTAATTAGTTAAACCTACCTTAATTACTATTTTCAAGTTTTATATTATTTGCAATATGCTGCACAACCAAACCGCATGGTATGTCAAGGCCATTATACAGATTGAACTAAGGCTGAAATTCAGCCTGCCAGCCTTTACCATAAGGGGGCTTCTGGATTTGACCTTCACAATGAGTAGATGACCACAACAGATGAGAGGGCATGAAGGTTAAAAATAAACGAACAATAAGCTGCATAGTGGTGATATTTTAGAGTTGGGACATGTTTTTCTTCACTGTTTCATTTCCTTAAAGAGATAGTGCACCAGATTTAAGAATACAAATGACTGTTGAGTGTATATAAATAAAGTTTAAATTACCCTATAGTTTTTTTTCTGAGATATAAATGTGATTACTGTCACAGGTATTCTTTTATTTTGAAATGAATAATGTATTTCATGACAGTAATCTAATGCCCTGTGAATTAAGGTTAAAAAATCTTCTTAAATAGCTACATTTTCAGTAGGATAAAGAAAAGAAAGAGCAACATTTCTGGAAGTTTAAAAAAATTCTGTGTTAAAGTTATTCAAAAAACACACTACGAAAAAGCTAGTTTATGTAGTTAGTGTAGTGTGCATAGAGTCTCATATTTGATTATCTTCTATAAAATAACTTTTCTTTGATAGATTTTGGGAAAGAAAGCACTACAAATGACCCTGAAGACTCTGTAGATACCATAAGACATTACCAGAGTTCCAAAAAGCACTTCGAAGAGAAAAAAAGCAGATCTTCATCTTTTATCTCCTCCATTGATGATGAACAAAAGCCTCTCTTCTCAGGACTTGTTGATTCTCCTCCAGGAATAGGGAAAGCAACTGGACTTGATCTTGAAACAGTGCCCACCTCAGGAAGAATTCGCATAGATAAAAGAAGTCACTCTTGCAAAGGTAACAAGTTTCTCAGGAATCAGTTTGTCTCATGTCAGTGCTAATCACAAAATGCTGACTTTGTACAAATGAAAAGCCATGCCACATGTTAACTGAATCTGCAATTTCATGATGTATTTGCAAAGATCAAATCTTAGATCATCTACAAAGTGTCTGCAGGATTCTGGGATAGTGGTCATTATTCCCAATTATAGCAAAAGAGGTTCTGTATAGTCTGTCAGGCCTAACACGATGCCACATAAAACGTTGTAGGAATGTCTTTTGTAGTGATTCCATGGGAGAGGGGATCAATGAGTATTTGAAGAATTCTAACTCATTGATTCTTACATGTATCTTCTGTATCCATGAAAATGAAAGCATTAGTCGCCCAGTCATGTCTGACTCTGTGACCCTGTAGATTGTAGCTCACCAGGCTCCTCTGTCCATGGAATTCTCCAGGCAAGAATACTGGAGTGGGTAGCCATTCCCTTCTCCAAAGGATCTTCCTGACCCAGAGATTGAACCTGGGTCTCCTGCACTGTAGGCAGATTCTTTACCATCTGAACCACTAAGGAAGCCCTCTGTATCCATTCCCACCCCCAAAGCTGTTTTTACAGCCTGAAAGGCCAGTTCAATCAAAATACAATAAATATTTTTAAAAAGAGCTTCAGTTTACTGGGAATTATGAGAAAATGGAGATAAATGACCCGAAATAAAATGTCCTTTTGATTCAACTCATTGGAACACATTTGTTTATAAGGAATACCCATATATATGGGTTATGTTTTAGACAATATGCATGAGCTGTGTAACTGCACTTAATAAATATATCCAGATTTGATGCTAAAGGACGGAAAACTCAGAAAAACTTGAGGACTACTACATGAAAAAACACTTAACTTAGCATAACAGGAGCTAGATCTACAGATCTTATTATCTCACTAAGAATATGTAAGAACAGGCATGGGCAGACTGCCTGGGTTCCAGGTCCAAGTCTGTGACATGCTCTCTTCATGTCTTGACAGACCCTACTAAGACTCAGTTTGAACATCTTCAAAATCGGAATAATATGTTCTAACCAACTAGTCTGTTGTGACTATCAAATAAGATAATTGTATAAATTACTTTCTCTGAAATAAAATCCCCAACTCTGTTTAGTATTTTTTCACAGTTTTTATTTTCTAACACTTTAATCATTGACTATATTCCTAGATAGAAAAAAATGTAGAGATGAAGAAAGTATAGCAAAAAAAATAAAGAAACTATAACAAAAATGAGGGCAAAATAGGATGTTCTTGAACTGGCAGGATACAAAATTATGGCACAGTGTAAGTAAATATTACATATCATTGTCACCATTTTTCAAAGTGACTGTATCTGCTAACAAAAGTTTTATTGAACCTAGGATGTTTAGGCTTTACAGTTGTCCAGAGTTACTTTCCCTATTTTATCAAATCAGCTTTTGCCATGACCCCAAGTTGAAGTAAGCTAAGAATATATGCAAATGTCCTCTGGACAATCTAAAATCTTGATGAAGTGAATGAAAATAGTACCTCATTTATCACAATGGAAGAATGGAATATTAGATGTGATTACTAAATGTCCCATTTTAGTTATTTATGAAAACGGATTCTGGGAAGTGCTAAAAATAATGAAAGGTTGCATCATGGAAGTCAGAAGTTCTGAAGAACTTGCTGAACCATCCTACTGTCTTCAAAAGAGTATAACTGAGTGGGCCTGATTTTTTTCAAAATACTTTTTGTTGTTTTCCTCTTGAGTTTTAAAGTCTCAAGTGACAAGTTATTAAAGATATATTTGGGGGATTTTATTCAACTTTATGATGACTCTCACTAACAATGAATTCTCATGCCCTTCATCTTATGTTTTTCTTTGCCACTTCTTCCAATTATTTTAATTAGCTATTTTACATGCACAATAAAAGTATTCTATAAAATCTAAATTAATATCTACAAATTTTAATTTTCAAAAATTCATAATGACACCTCTGTTCAAATAAACAGTTGCCTTTAAAACTCATAGTTAAATATTCATGTCAATTGAATAGGCATAATTGATGCAGCATAGAGTTAATCAGTGTGACACATGGTTAACTAGATAATTAATACGACTAACCAGTGGAGAGTTCTAAAACTTTGTTCAATGCAAATTTCTTTCCCTAATAATTTTTTAAGGTGAAATACTGTGTGATTTTCAAGAATTTGAAGAATATGTAGAGTATAACTGTAACTGTTGTGATTCAAATTACTAAACCCCCACAGATTTTAGTTTTATCCTCAATAGGAAATGCCACTTACATCTCTAGCATTTGTCATGCTGAATCCAACAGAGAAGCACCTTTAGACAGAACTGAAAAGAAAAAAATCAAACTAAATGCACTCTGATCCTACTTAGATTGAGGTCAAAAGTTGACTCTAGGAAAATTGTGTACCCAGAACCAAATGAAAGTTTACTTTCTGTTCATCCATTTCCAGAAATGTGTCTTGCAACTATAGCAACATTTTCCAAGGCAACCGAGTGCAGATTCTTTCTGAGCTATATTTAGAATGTATCTAAAAGGATGTTCATTTTGATTAAGACCACTATGCAGGATCTCCCCATTGAACTCTTTTTTTTTTCTTATTGCTGTTAAAACAAGCTAATCACACATATCCAGATTTTAATAAAAGAGTAAATTATAATCAAGGAAGACTTTACCCAATAGTTTACGAGTATTCTTTTTTGCTAAAAGATTATCAGTTTTTCTCTTGAGCACTGAAGAAAAAATAAAATCCTACATAATTTATTGCATGTGATTCACCACTGTTATTTAAAAATCGATATCTTATATATGATTTGAGAATGAGAGCGCTATTAGGCATAAGTGGAAATACTGTAAGCTTTCTCAGCACAAAACTTCTGAGTATAATATGTAACTTCCATCCTGTCAGTTTTATTGTTTTTGTTTTATTGTCTAGCAAGAGGCTAGACAGGGAGAAACATTGGCATCATCCAGCCATTTATATGAGTGTTCTGACTATTTGTTTGGCATTACTTCTCAAAATTGAAAACCTAGTGTACTAAAACATTATATTATTGTTTTGCATTTTAAAGTCACATGTGTGTGAATAAGAAATACTTTTCAGTGAAAATCTGCTGATGTATTACTTAAAAGTTCAGTACATTTTTGATGCTCAATTTCATAGGAAATTACATATTGTCACTTCAGAAAACAAAACATCAGTTGTGCCCGACTCTGGGATCCCATGGCCTGTAGCCCACCAGGCTCCTCTCTCCATGGAATTCTCCAGGCAAGAGTAATGGAGTGGGTTGCCATTTCCTCCTCCAAGGGATCTTCCTGACCCAGGGATCGAACCCAGGTCTCCTGCATTGCTGGCAGATTCTTTACCAACTGAGCTACTAAGGAAGCCCCTTCCATAGAATAAGGAAGGCTTTAATTTCCTCTGAGGTCTGTTAACCATTTCAATAGTATAGGGAACCCTGACCTTATGTTTTCCTAATACCATCTTTGGATGTGCTAATCCCTTTGTTAGAGCTTCACCCAAGTGAAGCAGAAATTGTTGGTACCTCATTAAAAATTCTATGCATTCAATGATAAAAGTATGGTGATAGAAAAAGCATGAAGAAAAGGTACAGACATTGTGTCTGCTACCTGTGGATAGGGGGTACTTTTGAAGAAACTGTAGGAAAGGATTTCAAGAAACCCTACAAATCCTGTTCCTTGTTTCTAGAATCATAGCTAATTCTCTCCAAATTGGTTCCTTTCTATCCAATTTTTAAAATAACCAAAAATATAAATTCCATAACTTTACATAACTTTCGTCAGTGTTTAGTCATAAATACTTGTCCGAAAGAAAAAACAAAAGTCTTTCCATCAAAGCAAAATCACTTTTTGTTATTTAAGTCTATTTCCATGTGAAAATGAAGTCAGTCTTTTTCTCCTACCAGTCCTCTGAGTGAGGAAAACGTACTCCTTCTTTCTCTCTGAAATAAACTCCCACTTCCACTAGTACTGGATTGCCGTGCCATGCGCTCAGTCATGTCCAACTCTTTGAGACCCTGTGGACTGTAGACTTCCAGGCTCCTCTGTCCATGAGATTTTCTAGGCAAGAATACTGGAGTGGGTTGCCATTTCCTCCTCCAAGTGCTCTTCCTGACCCAGAGATTGAATCAGCCTCTCATGTGTCTCCTGCATTGCAGGTGTATTCTTTACCCGCTGAGCCACCGGGGAAGCCCCAACTAGTATTTTTTCATGGGTTTTGCTTCCCAAACTTTCAATTGGTTTAAGTACTTCTTAGATACATGAAATGCAGAGGGTAAGAAAGCATAGCAGAAGTCATCAAAAGCATATTACAGAAATGAGAGGGAAAATAAGATATTATATTTGCCCTCAAATATTGACAACTTGCAAATACAGATTGTTAGAGAAACAGTAAATTAAATGAGGTTCAGAAAATGAACCTCTGTAAGAAAAATGATTAAAACCTTGTTAGACTGAATTCCTCAAGGGCAGGGCCTATGTCTTCATCTCTAACTCTTCTACAATGAGCAAAGTGTCTGGCACATAACAGACATGCAGATCATCTGAAAAGTGGACTTGAACAGATAAGTGATATGTTTTAAAGTATAGTAACATAAAAATATTTTAAATGAAAGAGCTCCAAGGAAAAATATTGAACTTTAATGTGCATAGATTAGGGCCTTCCTTGGTGGTCCAGTGGTTAAGCATCCACCTTCCAATGCAAGAGACGTGGGTTCGATCCCTGGTCAGGAAACTCAGATCTCACATGCTGTGGGGCAACTAGGACCCAATGCAGCCAAAAATGAAAATAATGTGCATAGATTAAAGGACAGTGCAGAAGGAGCTACAAGAAAACGTAAAACATGAAAGAATGTCATGGGACATTAGGACAAAGAGACTTTAGGCCTCTTCCCATCTTTAACTGCTCATCGTTCTTTGGGTCTACTTTGAGTTTAGTTGGTCTAAAGGAATCCTTCTGGAGATCATCACTTCCCCATGACTCTCTCTTCTCAAACCCACTCTGAATCATTAAGTATGCAAATTACTCTGTGGGAAAGAGCCCTAAAATCTTCAATCTGAGGTGAACCAGTACCTACATATGGTGCTGTTTCTACCCAAATGTAAAAGTTCAAAGTCTTCGTTCTCTTACTAGAGTATAGGGTGGGCCTTCCATGTTTCCCCTTAGCACAAAATAGAAAGGGAAATTATACTGAAGACTCATAACCAGCTGTGTGGAAATAGGTGGGGGAGGTGGCAGTCAGGATCAGGGTGGATGGGAGTCAGCTACCTATTGGTTGTAGTTGCTCAACAGGTCCCTGAGTCCCTTTGGTTCTGTCTTCCAGCTAAATTTCCAGATCCCTTCCTGCTTGTATTGTGGATGTCTCTGTAGCTATAAATGGGCACCCAAAGAAGCTGACATCCATTTTGCTGTTTCCCACAGATATCACTGACACAAGAGGCTGGGAAAGAGAAAATGCTGGGACTCAGGCTGATGAGTCTAGTCCCTCAGCACTTCAGCGAGCTGCCTGGGGAGTCTCTGAAACCGAAAGCGACCTCACCTATGGAGAAGTGGAGCAAAGATTAGATTTGCTTCAGGAACAGCTTAACAGGTATAAGCAATTCCAGGCAAGGGAATAATGTAATCCAAGCCGTTGGTGGGGTCTGGCTTTACGCTTTGTAAATAGCAAATTCATCCTGCCATAGACCTCACATACGCCTTCCATATACACTTTCTCATTTTAAATACGACTAGAAGTTGACAGAATTATTAATGTCTTACAAGGAGCATTTATTTAGAACACTTCACACTTTTGACAGCACAAATCCTATTTTTTCTTTACTCGTCATAAAATCAGTATCTCATCAGCATTGCTTGTCTAAGAAACTTCCTTTTTTAATCCCCCAAAATAATTCACATTTAGTTTGTTGACTAACACCCTTCCTCTTTCAATCCTCCTTTTACACTTTGTGTTGGCTCCTGGTAACTCAGTTATATCTTATGGCATTTTTAAAAATATTGACAAAATTATTTAAACATTTATTTTTTCAGCCAATTTGTCAAAAATGTGATTGAGTTGAAGCCCAGATCCTCTCCATTTTCCCTCCATCTTTGACCTATGACCTTTTAAGATAAGGAATAAATTTTGGTTTTAGAAAGGATAGAACCCCTTAACCCAAATCTACATGGGTTCCTTAAAATTAAACTGATCAATCAGATTTAAGACAAATAGATGTATGATACTGTTTTAGTTGTGTTACATGTGGAAAGTGACCTTGATTCAAGGTATTTTCCAGGATACCACTGGGCAAGGTATTCCAGTAGTCACACATGAAAAACTGCATGGATTAAACTAAGATGCTCAAATCAACTTAAAACACACAGTGAGTGAGGAGAGCCAGATGGGGTAATTAACACATTTCTAATACGTACAATCCTGGTAAAAGAATCGCACAACCCGAATCCTGATTTACATGACATTTATATATATATATCTCATCAGCTTTCCCTGCTGATGGTGTGGTTCTGAGGATGAGAATCGAGATTTCCACAAAACAGGTCCACAGATAAAAACTGCCCAACACCAGTGACACACACTTACTCCATCACTGAGAGGTAGGGTCAAGTACCCTTGGCCACAGTATAAGCCATACTCTGGTTTGTTACATCATATTTCTATTCTATCTTTGGAACGTCTTTGCAGGTTGCTAGCATGCTGTTTGTATTTAATGCATCTTATGAAGTCTGCCCATGTCTAACAAACTACTTGCTTACTCATTGTCTGTGCTTACCACATTCTATGTGTTTTGCTTATACACATAAACTAGCTACTATGCTTACTTTTTCTTGTGTTTTGTTGATGTTGCTTGTTGTTTTATTGGTTTTTTAAAAAAAAAAATCTTTATGCCAGAATTGAGCAGTGTCAAATAATACAGTAAAAATGTGTATCTACACAAATATACATTATCATGAAAGATGAATTAGCAATTAAAATAGACAAAAGGAATTGGAAAATCAACTAATTTGTAAATTTAAATAAATTCGTATGCCTTAATTTCAAAGAAAAGTATGGCAATACTGCATGAACTAATGATATGTTTTGTATTTTTTCATGCAATTTAATCAAACTTTGAAAGTTAAAAAACTGAGATCTATATCCCACTCTCAATTGTCAAATATCAGTCTTGTAAAATTGAAACATATCTGAGAAAATTAAAACAGATTATCACTTACTTAGAGTCAGTAATTCCTATTTAAGGTATAAGAACTTGACATGATCATACTTATTATTGCTCAGAGAAGCATATTTAGTTAATTACTACATTTCCTATCTCTCTCTTCTATTTATGCCAAGCTACATTGATCTTTTAGCCATAATATATATCAAAATACATACTTTACACATAGAACTGATAGATTTCTGAACTTGACCTTCCTCTATTCCTGCATACTTCTTTGCGTGTTTGGCGTGTGTGTGTGTGTGTGTGTGTGTGTGTGTGTGTGTGGCTCAGTGGCTCAGTCATGTACCACTGTTTGCAACCCCATGGACTGTAGCCCACCAGGCTCCTCTTTCCATGGAATTTTCCAGGCAAGAATACTGGAGCTGATTGCCATTTTCTATTTCAAGGGATCTTCCCAACCCAGAGATAGAACCCACGTCTCTTTCATCTTCTACATTGTGGGCAGATTCTTTACCACTGCGTCACCATGTAGTATGCATTCAATTCCTGGAGTAAATGAAAAAAAAAAAAAATGACTGAATGAATGGATGAATGACAGGGACAGTGATTTCTTCAGCACAATACTTGCACAGCACTTAACAATTGTTCAGCCTAAAGTTATAACCCTCTTACTTAACTACTAACAGAATTACTAGGTCAAGTCATCTAAATTTCTCCAGCCTCAGTTTCCTTTTTTGCCCTCTTCTGACCTGCAATATTATTGTGAAGACTAATGTAATACATGTGGGGAGTATATATGCTATAAAATACAAAGAGTTGTGGTTAGACAAAATATAATTAACAATGAACTTAACTTCATTTCTATTATTCATACTTGTTAGAGCATATTCTTCTACTCTGCATATATTTCTATGTTATCTAATTTGGATCTTTCTTGAAGGTGAAATTTGAGATTTTAATTTTCCCTTGTTGCCTTGTCATGGATGCCAATCGTTACTGCTGGTGTAAATCAAAGATCACTGAAAAAACTTGCCTTTAATGTGTCCTAGAACTGAAACTATAAATTTTAAGGGCATGTATACCTAGTTCCCATTTTGTTTGCAACCACCTATTAATACTAATACTAATGGGCTTCCCTGGTAGTTCAGTTGGTATAGAATCTGCCTGCAGGACCCAGGTTCGATCCCTGGATCAGGAAGATACCCTGGAGAAGGAAATGGCAAACCATTCCAGTATCCTTGCCTGGAAAATCCCATGGACAAAGGAGCTGCAGTCCATGGGGTTGCAAAGAGTCAGGCATGACTGAACAACTAACATACTGTTACTACTAATAGCTGTTATTATTTTATTATGTTAGTTTTAAAATTACTTTTATACAATACTTTTTCTCATAACCAAACTGCAACTAAATCTTTTTGACATGTCCTAGCATCTGTATGTTTTTGAATATATTTACTTTCTTTTACTAAATTCTAGCAAGCTCTCAAAAACATTTTATTGCCTGACTCAACCTCTTTGGATTTAAAATCCAATATATTGCATTTTTACTGCACAGACATCTCCAAGAACCTGTTTCCTCCACTTTAGAAGGCAAAAGTTTGAAGAAGGCAGCTCGATTTAAACTTCAGCTTTGCAGGGTGAGAATCCTGGTATACTTTCTTAAGTTGGATCTACTCTGTTTAGCTTCAGCATCTGTTCAAATGTAGTAGAACTGTAAATTTCTATCCCATTTGTTTCATCCAAATACACATATTAAGTACACAGTGCAATAAAAACAAATATAAATAGTCTATCTTGAGTCATCCTGGCGGTTGCTGCTTTTTGCTTTAATGGCCAATTAAACTCTATATGGGGTTAAAGGTTTACATAAGAAATGTTCTTACTTATATATTATGCCTACGGATATACATATTTAGGGAAAATCACTAATGCTTGATCCCAAAGCCATGCTTCTTAAACTTTAATGTTTTCGAATCACCTGGGGATCTTGTTAAAATGTAGATTCTAAGTCTAGGTCTAGAATCCACATTCTAACAAGCTCCCAAATTTGACCACACTTTGTATAGGGAAGCCCGAGAGGATATAAAAGCTTTCAGTGCTGACTCCATCCCTTACAGAACACTGTGCCTGGTACACTGTTGGTCTTTGATAGTATGTGAATGAAAACATTCATTTTACACAGCTGTTTAGCTATGCTGATGTAGAGGAAGAAAAATAAATTTCCCTCTACCTTTCTGAGTTTCTGGCTGAGACCCCCTATAATAAAAGATTAAGAAAAATTTAAAAAGAACATAAATGTATTAACATGTATACCTCATATACACATGGGAGGTATTCAGAGGAAAATGAGTTACTCCCTGAGGTGCCTTAGAATTCAGGATTAAATACCATCTTAATAGGGAAAGGGGCTGGGGATTTAGGTCCCTTAGAAGAGAGTAAATGATTTTTAAGATAGATGAATGATCCCTTGAAAGAATGACATGTTATCATTAATATATGATATGTTAATATGGGTGTGATAGTTTGTGACAAAGTTTGTCTTGGTGTGATGCCTCTTTTGTAACAAAATTCAATCTTCCCTGGTTGTTGAAACTCCCAGAGAAGGGATTTATGACAATTGAGTTTCTTTTGGAATATCTGCCTTTAGGCAGATAAGAGAAGTTCAGAGAAAGCCTCTCCCCACACTTGCTGTTCTCCAAGTGCCTACAGCTCAAAAGAATCAATATGCCAAAGTGGCTTATTTTGGGGTGGCATCTGCTGCTACCCTTCACTGGCAAAAGAAAAAGTTATAAAATTCAGCTTTTCTGTTTCAAAGACCAAGCTAGAATTTTTCAAAATTCTCTCTAATTCTTCCAGAGTAGAATAGATTATTTAGTGTCATCCAAAGAGTCCATTCCAATTAAACTGGTAGACCCTAATCATAGAACATGAAAATACAACCCATGCATAATAGAGAAATTCTTTACTAAAATCTTCTTCTTGAATGTTTTAGTCTCTGGGGGCTGCTGTAACAAAAATACAGTAGACTGGGTGGTTTATAAACAACAGATATTTCTCAGTTCTGGAGACTGGCAAGTCCAAGATCAAAGTGCTGGGAGATTCTGTATCTAATGAGAGCAAGTTTCCTGGTTCATAGATGGCTGTCTTCTCACTGTGTCCTCACATGATAGGAGGAAGCGAGCTCTTTGGGGCCCTGGCTTATGAGGCACTAATACCATTCAGGAAGCATCTACCTTTATGACTTAATTACATCCCAAAGGCCATACCTCTTACGACCATCACATTGTGGTTAGGATTTCACCATTAGCATTTCAACATAAACATTCAATCCATTGCAAAATATCAGACTACTGTTAATACAACTAAACTAAGTATTCATAATCACTGCAGGAAGACCTTGACCTAGACAGAGTCTTAAGTATTATCTCAGAAAGGAAAGTAAAAAGTGGGGTATTTATATGACTTTGGAGCTTGGGCCTTTCAAGTTGAAGAACTGAGGGATTTGAGCTAAGTTCATAACATGATAGTCCAGGATTGATGGACACAGTGACATGAGGATCTTAAACCAAGTATGGATAAATAAAATTTGATCAAGCAAGTTATTTGCTCTCAAGATCAGTTTGCTGTCTCCAGTGAGTTAATCTGTAGAATTTTCCTGAGGGAGGAATGTTCTTTATTCCCTTAGACTTATTTTTCTCAGGCAAAGTTTTCCTGAAACAAGCAACTAAGTCTTGTTCTCAGCCTGCAACAGCTGCCCCATCTGCACGTGATGGTCCCACTAATGGGCTGCATGCTGCTGTTACTGAAGACACACTTCCAATAGGTTTTTCCTTCTCAGACACTATTCACCTAGACAGAATCTGTGATATAGAGATCCTGTTTCTTGAAGATGACTACTGTTTGACAAAGGTTTTGTAAGGAATCAAAATCATTATCATAATGTTTGACTCTCTGCTGGGTCTTTAATCTCATTTGTTGATGAAGTTTTTATTATTCCACTGTCCACCCCCAAATCCTTCTACATGTAATGTGTAAGCTACTCCCTAAATATTAAATGCTGTTCATGATAGGATAAATTCATACAGAAATATTTACAATGAATATGGAATTTTCTTTGGGGACTCAGAGGAAAGAGAAATTAATTCTGAATAAGGTAAGATTTGGGTATGCAGATAAAATTTGTGCTGTATTTTGAAGCATGAAAGAAAGTATTGATGCTTAATAAAATAATGAGTCTTCTCTGTTGAGTTAGCACCATAAAAATATTAGAACAATGAGTAACAAGTAGATAATAAACTAGTTGATAATTCAAATTTTTGTTGTGTGGTTTTGACACTTGTAAGGCATAGTCATGTATAATTTATAGCTATTTGTTTCGGAAACACTAACTACATGGCTATACGTACCAAATATAGAGAACCTGTACAAATAATATACAAGTTACCATGATTCTCAGAAGGAAAATTTCTAGTCAGTTCTAAAAACTAGAAGAAGAATGATCTTTTTTCATGTTGTCCAGGTTTATTCTGTTCTCTCTCAAATCAAAGGTTAAGTTCTCTCCATTGTGAACTTCACAAATATAGCATGTATATAACTGAGCAAAATTAGTCTATGCTTTTAACATTTTGGGTACAATTTACCTTTTTCTTGCATTTTCCATTGAAACAGAATAGTAAGCACAAACAAGTAAAGAGTTAAAAGCTTTCTCAAGAGGCATATGGTCTAAATTTTCTGTTTTATACCCACAAAATTCTTTTTTAATACTGTTAACACATGCAAAGGAGAAGAATCAGACCCATTGTATTCTGTTGTTTTTTCTCTTGATTTTAATTTAAAATGAGAATGAAATTAACAGGCCATTTGGCTACTTGTGAACTTTGGGGGGAAAATGATCAGGCTGGTATTTTACAAGCCAGATGGGCTATAGAAGCAAGTGAACTTTTATATTTGGTCTGTTTCTAAATACCAAAGGCCCTGAACTATAGATGGGAAAGGAATTTAGCATTTGACAGTACTTAACATTAAGGAAGAATGTAGTGAATAATATACAATACTTGATGTGAGTAGGAGAGAGGTAACATAAAATATTGATAATATAAATTTGAAACACATAATAAATCATCCAATTGTTGCAATTATGAAAGAAATGTGCTATAATATCTCTTTTTTAAAGAGTAAATAAAACGTCCATGAGAAACTGACCAAAACCCGACTTAAAAGCAAAGAGAATGACTGATTAAAAATAGATTCTCAATGTGTTTTCCATTTTGAAATCAATAAAGCTTAACTGTAATGTAATACAATGTACACTGTGAAAATGTAGTCTTTTCATTCTGATGTTTTTCTGTTAAGATCTTATTAAAGGAACAGGAGCAATGATCATTATCAGAGCCATTAGTGTGATATAGCAAGTAAGCGTCTCCGTGCTCCCTCTCCTGTCCTTCTTGTGTAAAGCAAGGCCACAATTCTGTTTGGTGGTGCTGCTGCAATTTTTTTCAAATGTTTTTCAATCCTGAACTATTTTAGGACTGTCTTCCCATTTCTGTTTGTCCTGCAGACTTGAATCCCAAATGACTGCAGACATCCAGACCATCTTACAGCTGCTGCAGAAACAAACCACTGTGGTCCCACCAGCCTATAGCATGGTAACTGCAGGAGGAGAGTATCAGAGACCCACCATCCGCCTGATGAGAACCAGTCATCCGGTAGCGTCCATCAAGACAGATCGAAGTTTCAGTCCTTCCTCACAGGTGAGTATAGGTAGCGTATAACAAAGAGCGTCTCTCAAGATGTGTTTCCAGGGACCATCTGAATCAGAATCGAATAACCTGGGCTACTGCAGAAAATGCATACTCTCATGTCCATCTCTGTCTCTACTCAATTAGAACATCTGGGAATGAACCCTGTAATCTCTTTCTTAAAACAAGCTTCCCTCCATCCCTTTCTCCCCAGTTCTTTTGCTCATTTAAAGCTTGAGAACAATGGACCTAGAAGAGTGATCTTAAGACACTAGTATTTTTTTTTAAGAAATGTTTAAGAAATTTAAGTTTTTTTTTAAGAAAAAGCTTTTTTCAAGAGTTAATCTACTTAAGTTTACAAATGGTAGAACATTGAAAACTAAAGACTACCCCTGGGTCCAAAAAACGTTTAGATAAAGTTTGTAATTTGCTCTAGAGACACTCTTGAACAGGATCTGGGGAAGGAAGGGGCAAGACATAGCAGCCAGCCAGACAAGACCTGAGACCAGGAGTAATCAGATAATAACCACATCTGTGCCCACCCATCACTAAGGAGCTCTAAAAGTTTCTCACCTTGATGATGGTAGGAGAAATGTTAGTGTCCTTTATTTTTCCTCTGAAGTCCTGTGAGGAAGCCCTCTGATTTTGTTAATGTGGAAAGTGTAATTCCTTTGGAATTCCATTTTGGGAACCTTTCTTAATCACTTAAATACTGTGGCCAAACTGGACTTAAGAACAGCGATTTAAATAAGAATTCACAGAACAATCTTGTAAAAACTTTTTTAGAAGTTTGGGGATTGAGTGGAAAAATGCTCTGGGGAATGAAACTATTTTAATAGCACAGAGTAATGTGCCTGAAGGAAAATAATACAATCTCTCTGAAGTATGAAGGTAGAGATTGATTTATCTCTAACTGGTTTTGAATAACTGGGAAACATGTGAAACCATGCAGCTTGTTTTTTGTTTTCAGTTGACTTCCATGACATTTTCTGCCAAGGGATGGTTGATTTTCCGTCCTTTCTTTTTCTTTCTGTGTTCTCCAAATGTACTCACCAAATGACCCACCTTTCTGATCCCAGTTACGCTGGGAATTTTGAGTTAAAACTCATCTGGAAAACTCAGTGTGAAATATTATGTTTAAAATAATAATAATCTGATATGGCTTCAGAGTAAAATTAAAAATCTTGGAATGGTTGGGTAAGATTATCTAAACTGACGTCTGACCGCCAATGTCTTGACCCACCTTTGAGAGGGAAAGATTGGTTAAGACCACTAATCAAATACAGATTTATGGGAGAAGTAAGCATGTTTAGATTTCATGGTGTCATTTAGAAATATGTCCAAATGAATTATAAAAATGTGTTTTCTTCTCTTTTCTTTCATCAGTGTCCTGAATTTCTAGACCTTGAAAAATCTAAACTTAAATCCAAAGAATCCCTCTCAAGTGGAGTACATCTGAACACCGCTTCGGAAGACAACTTGACTTCACTTTTAAAACAAGACAGTGATATCTCTTTAGAGCTTCACCCCCCACGGCAAAGGAAAACTTGCCTTCATCCAATTAGGCATCCCTCTTTGACAGATTCATCCCTAAGCACTGTAGGAGTCTTGGGTCTTCATAGGCATGTTTCTGATCCTGGTCTTCCGGGGAAATAATCATTTTGTACTGTTTATTCCACATACAATGTAAGTGCTTTTAATGGCTGTTTTCCTTTTTGTATTTAAATCCTCTCTACTTGACTCAGGGGCTCACAAGGTACCATTATATGCAAAAGTACTGTATATTTTCCTAAATTGATGCTTGTAAGGTAAAATTGAGCAGTTAGGATGTAAATATATGTATGAACTCTTCTGTTCCAAATGTTGAAACTGCCAGCATCTCAAGGCACCTTACTTTTTATTTTTATTTTTTGAATCATGTGCATGTTAGGAAACTCCAATTTCTCTTGCATGGAGACTCCTATTTATTGCTTTTACTAAACCAGTACTTTGCTATGAAAATGCCTTCCAAGCAGGAAAGCAGAGGATAAAATTGTTCATGGATGCAACTCAGATGATCCTCAACTCACGGAAGTTCAAGGAGGCAGGCGAAAGGGAACCTGGTCACTTTTGAGAACAGATATCCTTCTGGATTGAGATGTTTATAGATAATTACATTCATTCTAGCACACCGGAAAAAAAATACAGTTTTAGAGTTATAAATTTCTGACAGTATAGGAAACCATTTCCAAATACATGAATATAGGCCAGCTTTAATGAGGACCAAAAGGCCTTTCTATTTAAAATTCTTTCTCTAACTGTATTCACAACTGTATTCACAAACTCCCTAAAATATTTTCCATTGGCACATTTCCTTAAATGCTTAGAAACAAGTTTCTCTAATTTTTATTTTCTTTTTTGTTGGTGGGTGGTGTTGGAAGGGAGTCATCTTAAGAACTGCTGAAGTGCTACCGACACAAACTAGTATCCACAGCTTTCTTCTGACTCACATTTTAGGGCAATACTGAATTTGATCAAATAAGACTTTTGATCAAATTAGCACACATTGTTTTCTTTCCAAAAACTGTGCAATTTTAGTGGATTTATGTGGCAAAACTAGCTTCCATTAAAGGTATGCTGTTCTGTGACTTTCTAATTCCAGCTACAGAAAAAACAGTATGCATTTACCTATCTATAAAGAAAATGGACAAACCAGCAGAAAAAAATTTTCAATTTTATTTGGTTATTCAAACACATTTACTAATCAAAGAGTAACTGAAAATCTATGATATGTGAATTGGGCTGAATATATATTGATTCAAAATATCAGAATATATGATGGAATATATTTTAATATATTCAATTATTAGATTATTTTGGGAGAGTGGTGACATATGCCTCTCGTAAAATCAGCGTACAGATAAGTTGCAAGTTAATTTAAGATTCTGATTAGCCAAATTCCAGTTAAGACCTTTTATTTTTTAATTGATTTGAGTACAACTTTAAATTTATTATGGATTGGTTCATTGTACCCTTTCCTTCTGAACAAAATGTCAAAACTTTTGAAAGTTTCTTCATCTTTTACTAAGTTTTACACTTATATATATTTTTAAAGACACACTGTATCTGTGTATGTTATTAAATGGATTTATTTCTGTCCCTCTAGGATAGAAATATATAATCTATTGACTTACTTTTACCATTGACTAGTATATTAGTTTCAAATACAAGCAACTTATTTAAATTTACAAAAACTTTGCACTATTTAAAATATAAATAAAGTGACCTTAAATTGCTCCCTATATATTGTTTAATGGTCACATAAATTGATAATCTGTGTGGAGGCAATCTGTAGGCCTAGGCATGTTTTATCCCTGCTTAATTTTTGAAAATAAAAACATAAGCAACCAAATACACATGACAGAGTGTGTACACAGACCAGTCAATTCAATAAAAGTATGATAATTTTAGCCAGCTTTCCAAATTGTTTGGTGTTATGCAGATAGAAATTTAGGGGCTAACAGATGATTTCCTTTCCTCACTCAACAAACTTTTATGGGTGTCTAGCAGAGGAGAAAGAGAAATGGCTAACTGATCCAGTGGACAACTTAGGGATTTTGTTTCTGTATGTAGGCAGATTTTTGCAGCTGCAACAAATTTCAGAAGGATTGTCAGTCCAAGCTCCAGGGAAATTCAGAATGAATTCACCAGAGAATGTTCATTTATAGTGAGAAAATATCTGGCAGGTGAGGAATTCAGATCTGATTGATTAGTGAATGCTTCAGCTTCAACATTTGGTATGACATACATAAAATTCAGCCTCCCACATAAAGCTTCTATACTTCTTTATAAAAACTAAGCATGAAGGAATAGGAACATGGGAAGTGGTGTGCAAGCATCCAGCTTGTTTAAATTCTAGTATAGCATGAACATTTTTTTCTTTGTAATTCCTCAACATAAAAGAATTTCTTGATATTAAAATCCAAGTCTCAGAGGGTGCGATAGGATTAGGAAGGTCCATTCCTACAGGATATTAGCTTTTTAGCCCAAGCAATATAAAGATATGGTGAGTCACGTTGATGATAGACATCAGAAGACTTAACGACTTAAACCAAAGCAGTTGTCTTAATTTACAAAATTCATCCTCTTGTCCTAGCCAAATATCTAATCCCTAAAGTCACTGTCATTTTCCCCAGTCACAGTCTGATCCCTCCATCGTGGGATCCTGCTGAGGGCCAGGTTAACTACTGTAGCCAATAACAGCAGTATAGCAACTGCTCTTCTAGGTGATTAGAAGTATTAACATAACACCTTTTGGCTTCCACCTAAAAATAATATTACCTGGTCTCCAGGTCTAAATAAAATGGCATCTTAATCTAAAATTTATCTGAGTTAGATGTCTTCTGATATTATTAATTACTGAGCATCAATTTGAAAGACTTACCAGTTTACCCTGTAGGGGAGTCTTCTCTTAATTAGTTGAGAAGAAAACCAGGAATGAAAAATGCTGAAGGCATGTTCTTGCAGGGTTTTAAAATAATCACTCATTCAACATATATGGAAGGAAGGGTTACATTTGGGACAGGATAGCTTCTTAAGTCCATTATAATAGGTTGGTCATCAGAGCTGACTCTGATGACCTTACTGACTCTTCGAGTAAGATAAGGAAACTAAGGGCGGAATAGCATTTGGTGTCAGGTTTAACATGTATAGGGCTTCCCTGGTGGCTCAGATGGTAAAGTGTCTGCCTGCAACGCGGGAAACACGGGTTCATCCCCTGGGTTGGGAAGATCCCCTGGAGAAGGAAATGGCAACCCACTGTAGTACTCTTGCCTGGAAAATTTCCATGGACTGAGGAGCCTGGTAGGCTACAGTCCACAGGATCACAAAGAGTCGGACACGACTGAGCAACTTCACTTTCTTTTCTTCCTGACTGCTGCTCTCAGGGTCCTTCTGGAGGTTGATCCTTACCAATGGTTCTTAAATGCCTAAAAGAACAAGGTCCTTATCCAAATGTTATTGTAAAATCCTATTATATGTTATCTAAGGATAAAATTTATCACCCGAAATGCCTATCTAAAATAGGAATTATTAACAATAGTATATTTCCTCTGAATGCTTTTTATGGTCAAAAAGGAAATCTGGTAGAACTAGTTACTAAAAGTGAATTGGAGTTTTTCAAATGCTTATCCATGGTTAAAAACCCCAAAGTAGAGCAGTTGTTTGAGTACATTTCTAATTGTAAATCAAAATTCATATAAATTACAAAAATTTTAAATGTTACTAGATTTCAAGTAATATTTTTTGCTGTACAACCAATGTGTCTATCAAGTGAGTTCAAAGAGGCACCTAGAAGACAAGATGATGATGTTGTCGGGGGTGGCCCTTGAATTAGCAGCACTAGCTCCAACCACCTGGGAACCTGTTAAGAATGCCTTTTCTTGGACCACACCCATTCTATTAAATCAGAAACTTTGGTGGGGAGTGAGGCCAACAGTCATGTTATAACAAGCCCTCCTCCATATGATCCTGATGCGCATGAAAACTTTGAGAATTACTCATGTAGTGCTCTGCAGTTAGACCAAATTGGGTCTCAGCACGAGTTCTTTCATTAATAGCTGTGTGACCCTAACCAAATTAATTAACCTTTTTGAGTCTTTTTCCAGAGATAATGGTACCCGCCCTGAAAATACCTGAGGAGGAAATAAGATAATATGTAGGAGAGTGCCTGGCACATAGTAGATGCTCAAAAATGCTAGATTCTTTGGCTGTCATCCAGGAACATAACATTAAAAGCAATCAGGAAAATAAACAATTTTCCACAATTTAGCTTTTGCACAATGTGCAACGTCTCCAACTAAATGGCTGGAACCAAGACTAAAGCTTTTGTTTCAGAAAAATGCCAAGTGTAGCTATTGTTTTCTCTCTCCTAATTGTAGTTTGCACTGTTAGGTTTATAGCTTTAAAATGATACTATTTACAGTAATAATTGTGAGAGTATGAATCTCATGGTTACAAACATATCTACTTTGAATGGATGTTAAATGCAAAGTGTGCAAAAATGGTCTGTTGAATTCAGTACAACTAGTATGTATTCCATGAAGACTGGCTCCCTAATGAAGCCTCTTTCAATCCATCATATAATTCCCTAATGGTTATTTTAAAATAATTTTCAAAATACAATTTTGAAAGAATGTATGTTTTTTCAGAAAATAGAAGCTCACGGTCTTAATGGTTCTTTTCAGACATCAAGGCCCATTCCCTCATGGCACAGATACATTGTACAGAACGAGCCTGCTAAACTCTAGTGTGGAATAGTAGTGATGGCTAGAGACTCAGTGTGGTCAATCTGAACTCAAATCCTACCTCCTCTACTCACTGTTAAGCCAAAGTCTTCAGTGAGCTCCAGTATCCAAAACTATAAAAATGAGATAATAACTTAAGTATCTCAAAGGGGTGTTAAGGAGTCTGAAATATATTTGTGGAAGTGCTTTGTAAACTGCAAGGTACAATAAAACTATAAGACTTGATGCATCATCACAAAGATGGTGGTATTAGGGTACTAGTGCCGCAGCACCGCTTATGTCTTCTAAAAACCTTCTAGTGCTCTTTCCCTTGCCTGACACTACCTGTATTTAACCTCATGACAAAAATCTATAAGGAAGAACCTATAGATCTAGAGAATCTATAGATTCTCACACAATTCGCAAAGATCTATCTGCTCAGAAAAGGAGAAAGCCAGCATTAGGAAGCTTCCTCTGCCATAACACCCCAATGCGTGCATGTGTACCCCAATACTTGTCCAATATTACTTTTGTCCAAGATCCATGAAATTATTAATATATCTACATTGCAATTGTTTTTTAGGTATGTGATAGCTTCCCCTTGTCCCTCTCACTTATGTGTCCTCCTTTTAAGTTGTTTTCTTGTGGTTCTCATTAACTTATTGTGAAATGATGTCAACCTTTTAAAAACTAAAAGGGTAGCCTTTTTAAATGCTTTATACAGTATTAGGTATTGTGATTGATCAGTGCTCAAGCTTAGAACAATTCATTACATGCTTTTGTGGTACAAATGCACTGTAAGAATATGCAATATCCACAGGAAGACATGAATACTTTTTTTTTTAAATGTCAAGATCCTTTATTTTTTTTTTTAAAACCAGTCACAACACTAAGCTTCTGGCCCATATGAATTCTTAATAATTGACAGCATGAAAAAGAAATTATTATGACTTATTTATACAAACTACTAAATGGAGGTTAAGAGAGATGCTAAGTTATTTAAAAGTAACACATTATTACTATGACTAGAATAACATATCTATAGAAATGCAATGTTAAGAAAAATTGACCAATTTCATTGTTCTACTAATCATCACTCAACTTTCAAATGAGAACACCAAGAATTACTACAGAAATGCTCCCAACAAAATATTTTTATTTTGAGAAGTGGCAATAGTAATGTGGTTACTCTTGAAAAGTTAATTATAATATCAAAACCCAGATGAATTCCTGAATTGCAGTCATAACATCTGCGACTTAATTAATTTGTTTTAAGAGACAAAAAATAATTTAGCACAACTGTGGTTATAAAGCACTATATGTTTAATCTGTATTCTACTTCCACTGTCTGTATTTTAATGCTGTTTTTGAGTTGAAAATAATCAAATAATTACAACTGCTAGCATTTAACCTGTATTTTTAAATACTGATAATATATTGTTTGAGTATTTGAGAAAATCTCACATAATCCCATTATTTTTGTGTTATTCAGGAGTACAATTCAAAGATCTGTAATCTTATAATACTGCTTTACATAGTTTCACTAAAATGGCCCTATAGTTAACAATAGCATTGAAATAATATGGTACTCTTCTAACAAATACTAAGGAAATAGATAAAAATATTGGGGAATCCCTAGTTCTTAATCTGGGCACCTGCCAACTTTAAAGGCAAATTACCTATTTTTAGCTGAAATTTATGTTCTATAATTTTGATAGGAATTTGTGTATGAGAATGTTTGCTGGTTAAATAATAATACATTTCAAACAGTAATGTGTGTAATTACTGGAAAATGTCAGTCATCTGATACAAAGAAGCTTGCTCACATCGGTTAAGTAGTAAGTACCTTGGAATGCTTTAAACGTAATGAAACAATCTACCAAAACACGTATATTTCCTAGTCTTTATGCACATAATGTAGCATGAAATCATGATGCTTTTGAAATACTCTGTGCAGAAATATTTATTTTTTAGCAAATATTTTCTTCAGATTGGTATGTGATATTGACAATGTAATTTACTTGCACAACTAGTTTTGCAATAACCTTCCACAAATAACTGTAAATAAGAAAACTGTAAATTTCATGTAAAAATGGTTGCAAAATTTTGGTAGCTAAAAGTGTACAAGTTGTATTGAAAATATAGTATATATACATAATTTAAGAATGAAGCATATAATTTCTGATCTATTTATACATGAAAATTCAAGAATTTGTAAAAGATATTATTTTGGGGAAAAAGAAAGTAAATCTCATTAGCTACTTAGGATACTTTTATTAGGGAAGCCAACTCTTTCCAACATTTTACTAGATACAGAGATAGATACAGGCATGGTGGTGCTGATATATTTCACAAAATCACATAATTGTTAACAGTGCTACAATTTTACCAAGTTCCACTGGGGCGCTAGTAAGCTGGACTGAGTGGTAAAAAGCATTAAATTTCAAAATAAACAAACGACAACCCTTCACTTTTTGCCCCTCAAGAACACAATAGTAATTTACTAAAACACTTACTATTTATTTAAAATTTCCAATGACTAATCAGGCTTTAACTTGCATGAGATAAATTTTTTTATAATGTATGCTTGATACATATTTTTCATCTAGAATGAAAATATTGGGATACAATTTTCATTTGCCTATGTTTCATACATTTTTAATTCTTCCCTGGAATCATTTACCTATTATTTTTTTTTAATCAAATTATCTTTAAAGAAAACTTTTAAATAAAATTGATTGATCATAACATGTAATGTTCTTAGCTAAGGGCTGTTTGTCTGTTTAGGGTTGAAATTACCCACTATTCACTTTTAAGGTTTAAAAAACCGAGAAAACATTGCCCTATAATAAAAAACCAAGCCAAATACAGAGTAGCAGAAAGCACTGTACTATCTAGAAGTGAAGCTGATTAAAAAATAAGAATCAAAGTATGAAAAAACAAAATATCTTTTAAAAGATTCTCTTGCCTTAAGATAAATGTAGGGGCAATGCATTTAGATAGCTTTGGGAAATTAAATACATATTCACAAGTTCAGTTAACCCTAAAGTCTTTTTAAAGTGGCCTATAATTTTCAAAAGAATATGGATCTTTAATTAGTATGTTTCTGGAATATCCATACTAGCAATGTTCAGGTTATCCTTTGCAATTTCAGTAATCATGACAATATAAAATGTGATTAAATACAGTCAACTAAAATGCAAATAACTATCTCTAAAGTACATATTTATATTTTCATGCTTCTGGGAAAAGGTTCTGTCTCCCCCCCATGCAAGGGCACACACATAGACACATACACATACACTGTATCAGAAGAAGGGGTGCTAATTCCTGGCATACTTGTCTCTGAATATAGCTATTAAATATGACCTAGACCAATTCTTCTCACCCCCTGGAAGATTTCCAAACTGCCACATCTCTGGCGGTGAAGAAGGGGCACACCTGAAGACCCAAGCAGCACACAGGCAAGGAGCCTACGGCTCCCCTCACAGTAGGCACATCATAGCAATGCAGACTTGCCGCCAACGTCTACGTACTGTGTATTCAGATAAAGAAGCATATCTGAAATTTGAATGCTCAAAAAGTAATACACAACGCTGTATATTACCAAGCTACATGGGTAAAAGGAATGTTAAGTAATCTAAGGTTCTTTTCTTTACTATGGTTTTTAAAATAAGTAGACATGGCAAAAAAACAAGAGGGCAAGTTTCCCAGGATTCAAATAATGATCTGATAGTGAAGACAGAGAAATTTTTCTTAACTTTCCCAGTTTTCTGCGAAGTAGTTTTGTGCTCAGAACTCCACATTACAGGACAATTTGAATTCAATAAAGACATATGTAATTTTATGACCTTATTCTAGACTGTAACTTATTTGAACAGTATTCCTCTAAAAGCCCTGCCTGTATTCATCACTATAACACAAGTTCTCAATATTTTTCTTTGTATCATCTAGTATTATGAAATCAAGACAGACTCTTAGATGATACCTTAGCATTATACATTTATTTAAAAATGCTCAATTTGCTATGAAAATGATTTGTGACCAACAAAAATGTGATATTGTAATATGTTTCAAAGTAATAAAACACCCGTGGTTGCATTTTAAAGTTTAAGAGAAAAGAAGAATATACTAACCTGAAAAATGTATTGAATGTTACTCACTAGATTTAACAGATTTTAACAAATTTACTCCTATTAATTTCCCAGAAAACTGCTACAAAAAATAAACATATCATTTATGTCTGTCAAACATAAAAGGACAAAGAAAAGCACACTTCTGACATATAGTATTTGTTTGTTCAGTTTTGTAATGCCATAACAGTGACCTTGATTTATATATTTTACTTAAAGAAATCACAATTTATATTTTCAATTACACAGATTTTAACTACATTAATAAATTTTACTCTCTTCCAGGGTAAATGCCTTCTCTGGAAATAAACATATCACTTGACATCTTTCTATTACATTTTGTTTCTGAATGCATGCTTGATAGATCAAATGAACAGAGTCCTTGAAATTACACTTGAAAGTGGACCAAATTAAGATTCCAATAGTATTGATTACCCGCTGTAATGTAATTTAAAATGTGTTAACTGCCACTCAAAATAGAAGTGCAATACCTGACATTTAATAATTTGGCAGTCTTTTAAGCATAGGTGAATTACTGCACTGTTATTTGAACTGAAGAATCTCTTAATATATATGTTACAGATTTTGTATGATGCAAAACTTTACAGCAAGCTATTTGAATGTTTATTAAAAAATTCTCAAAATGACATGGAAACATGTTTATTGTATAAATAAAAGCACTTAGACATTGAGAGTGTACATGATTTAATAATTTACATCATCATAAGAAAACTGGAGCATGAGTTAATCAGTACAAACTACCACACTATATTCACATTCATGTTCATTATAAAATGATTTAATTTTTACCTTAGTAATAGATTCTGTTTACACTATTTTAAAAGCATTAAAAATATGAATTGCCTTCTAGCAGAAAAATCCTGGTAATGTATTCTCTATGGCTAATGTTTATATAAGATTTTCTAATGTGTACAGATTAGAAAACTGAGCACTAGAAAAATATGTAATTGTCCTGAAGGCCAAAATGACCCTAGTATTTGAAATAATGTTAATTTGGGAATTTGGAAGGAAAGTGATGATGTCACAAATCTTATTTCTAGATTTATGTTCTCCTCATTAGTATAAGCAAAATTTGAAAAGGGGCTAAATGCAAATAAAATTCTATGGATTAAAAAAAAAAAAGGATTATCTAATGTGAAGTGCAAAACAACTGTCTGACAACCAGCTTGGATTGGCATAGAATATCAGTTTTGTTAAGAGGAAGGGTTCTGAGGTTAAAAAAATTTCAGAAAAAATTGAGTCAAATAAAATTGAGATTTTCTGTACCTTAGGTTTTATTAAGCTTTCTGAGGAAGATGAGGCTTTCCTAAATACGTTTGGTCCTGGGAACTTCTTCAGACCTCCTATGACCAAAAGTCATAGGAACACCTTTGGTAAAGGATGAGTTAAAGAGAAGCATGTAAAAGTTCTACCTCAGAGTGTCATTTGACAAAACTCATATGACTCATGTCATACCATTTTAAAAGTTTGACCTCAACTCTGAGCGTCCAAATAAGGAAAATTATAACTGACCTCAGAATAGTACAATAACTCAACCAACTGTACAAAGTGTATGTTAAGATTCCATGCTGGTGAGTCATGGTATCACCCTTATTCAACATGAATGATACACAGTGTGTTTATATAATCTCTTTCCTACAACACTGCTAATTAGAATTCTGTATCTTTTATGGCTCAGTTAACATGCTCTTACATTATCAAATATATGTTCATGAAAAAAATTAACAGCCAGAGGACAAAATTACATGAGTTATTTATCACACATTTTTATAAATCTGGCCAAATGAATTTGACAGCTAATTATGTAAAATTATCAATATCAACAAGGGTATACATTACTTCCTTTCCAGGTTTTTTTAAAGTGAAAGTTGATCTACAATTCTGTATCTTTATAAAAGGTTTTTTTTCTTTTCAAGAGACTACCATTCATCCTCCATTTTTATGAAACTTCCATGTAAAACTATATTATTAATTTGATCACAAGCCATATTAAAATTATGTTACTTTGTATTCACCTTTAAGCTAGAAGATATTCAGTTAAAGTGTAATAAATGTATGTGGTTTACTAACTCTTCATTTAGAAAGACTGAGGTGTGTTTGCCAAGAAAGGGACTGATTAACTACAACAACTTATATCAGTAATCTTAAAATGCTAAGAACCTGGTGATTCCACTTTCAATTTTCATAGTAATGCCACTCAGAAATGCTGTCTACCATGCTCAGGACCCACATTACACTTACTGAGAAAGACTTATGGGTTTACTAATGTCAAAATCACAGACTAATGCTGTCAAGAAAGTCAAACCTATAATTTCTAAACATTTAAACAAAGTGGTAGGTTACTTGATTTTTTTAAAATGTTATAAATAGCTAATAGCAGTATGTATAAACAATTTAGTTTAAAATAACAAACTTAAATATTGACATTTCATTAAAAATATGTCATTTGCAGAAAACCTAAATTTAAACAAAGATGCCATTTTAGGTTATCTATACAGAGAAAGAAGTTATGTTCATTAAGAATTTTGTTCCACAGAAGACAATAAAACACACTGAAGAAAAACATATACTGCAAAAAATCAAAAAAGGAAAAACAATGCCTCTTGGAATTTTATTTCACCATAGATTAATTTATGGTCCACCTAATGTGCCTGGCGTGCTGCGATTCATGGGGTCACAAAGAGTCGGACACAACTGAGCAACTGAACCGAACTGAACCAAATGTGACTCAGGATAAAATTTTAGGAACTACAATTTTCTTCACAGGCGAAGAGTCACAAGTTTCTGTTTTCTGATTATGTGAGCAAATAAAAAGCCCTACTATAAAGATGGCACAGAATCTAGGCTTCCCTTTCTGGCTCACCTTCAAATACCAACAACTGCAAACAAATTTTTCAAAATATAATTTGTAACCTTCAGGTAAGTATAAATTAGTTTTATTTAGGCTTTCATCATTTAGCTTCTTATACAATCTATCTTTTCACAAAATATATAATCTATCTTGTAATTAAGAAAGAAAATTAAAGTTGAGGTATTTATATCACTTAATTATACACCTATGTTGATTATGCAGAGATCTCTAAAGTTATAAGCTTACTAAAAGCAATAATATTCCAAATACAAAAACATCTCTTTTATTGCTTTACACTGTTAGCTAAAGTAAAAACTCAGAGAAGAGATTCAATATATGGAATATGGAAAAGCCTTAGAAGCTTTAATTCTAAGGAGTCCAGTTCATTTCTTCTAAGCAGAGAAACTCACAGTATTTCTTCAGCCTTCAAATTCTAGACATTCAAATTGCCATTGTGCCCTGCAAAAACTAATAACAGGCAAAATCATCATTTGGTAACAACCACATGGTTTTTGTCTTAATGTTTTGTCTCTAATTATATTCCACAGAAGCATTTTCTCAAGAGGAGAAATTTCTACTGTCTAAGGCTTGTAACTCAAACCAGTATTATACTAGTAGGATAAAGTTGACCTTATAATTTCCACATAACACAAACAAAACCCTGGAACACTTAAGAACATGTGAAATATAACCTTTCCTGTAGCTTCAATTCAAAAACAACCAAAACATGGACTCGGCTTAATAGCAACAACTGAAATGAGAAATGAATAGTTCCATTACCTATCATAGATGAACATCTCCTATCTCTTTCAGAAGAAAGATCATCACGAGTAAAACAGTCTTTATAAATTTGCCCTTAAAAATGATTTGGAACATAAACTGCCAAAATCACTGTCATAAAAGTTTAAAGTATTTTTATGTTTAATATCAAGTCAAATTGGTTACTTATACCACTACTGAATTTTATATTTGAGTTATACTGAAAACTATAGAAAAAGAATATGGTTTTTAAAATATATTATCTCCACTACTGAAACCAGAGATCATTTACATTCTGATCACTATGAGCACACATAGAACACAGTATAAATATCCAAAGTAATACAGGATACTCACATCATCATATACGAAACTCACAACCCCTTGTTGCAAGTGGTCTCTTCTCCTAAAGAAATCTTTAAACAAGAAGTTATTTTCTGTGTTATAGTTTAAAATCTAGTTTTAAATAACTGGTGCCCCCAGGTATTATAAAAGGAATAATTTTACACTCTAGTAAAGCTTGTGATTTTTTTATGTTCCAGGTCACTGAGATATGAAGAAAATTTTCCAAAACTGGGCTATAACATTTTTTCACTATTTATATTCCTAAAGTTTTAAAGCCTTAGAACTCTGATAAGATTTAACAGTAAATAATGAGGGGAAGACACATAATACTATCAGTTTGCTGAAGAAAATGAGGGACATCATTTGGGGAAAAAAGTCCCATAATGCTGTGCCCATAAATGGTCCATACCTGTCAATGCTCGAAGCTTCACACAGCAAGCAACATAATCATCAAAGAAGATTCTGCCATTCTTGCCGTAACGTTTGACAATGGTAGTTACTGTTTGAGGACTCAACCTATAACCTAGAAAAAGGGATTGCTAGATTAAAACTTCTAAAACTACACATCATAAGAACACCATTAACCAACAATGTATTCTTGTTAATAAAGTTATAAAACAAATTAACTTTCAGAATTCACTACATAAAAATATATATCAGAAACAAAACACATTCCTATTGAAATTGATCAGGAAAGGTTTTATTACTAATAGCAAAAGTAGTACATAAATTTCACAATTCCAACTCTATAAAAAGTCAAAGCTAGGAAAAAGAAAACAATTATCTTTTTGTGCTAGTAAAATATATTTTCATTTTGAAATAATGTCTAATGTAGTCATAGGTTTTTTAATTCATCAATTTTTAAACCCTGTAATTTTATAGTTCTTCAAAAACATCAAAGCAAAGATTATTAGTGATCTTTGATATCATTCAAACCTGTATTGTCTTAGAGTCAAAGAAAATTTAAGATTCAACATGGTTACTTAAAGGGGGAAGAAATAGGGAAATGTTATTCCATTTTGGCCTATAACCCTTATTATGTTTCTTCATAGATTTTTCATCTTAACCAGTCTTTTTACTCTTTCCTTAGTTCTTTTCTGTCTAGCCCAGTGGACTCTAAGACTTTTTGAATGCATACTTCGAGTAAAAAGTTTTGGATCATTCACTCCCATTATATGTATATTATTTAGTCTTAAATTCTATACAAGTATTACTATTTATTTAAATTTTAAAATATATAAAAAACTAAAATTTAAAATAATGGAATAAAAGTAATTAGAAATATAAATTATTTTACTTGTTGCCCCCCCTAGTGATGGTCCTATGTATTTAATGAGATGTGTATATTTTACTGTGAAGAATGCTGCCCTAGAAATGTTGTCTTTGTATATTACTGGATTAGATATAGACAAAAGACATTCATCCAGTCAAAGGGAAAAATAATGAAAATAAATGCAACAGAAGATAATTCTACAAATAGCTATAATGAAATGCAATCCAGGAAACTTGCTAAAAGTAACTGAAAGGAAAGATATAAATTAATAGAAGTCAAATATGCAAGTGAATGTTATTACATGCAAATAAACCCAGCTTCCTACTAGAGAGTTATGATCCGGGTGGATGTGGGACTGATAAAATTCACAAGATTTTCCATAGCATTCTCAGCAAAAACAAATTGAATATTTTAAAATACATCTGAAGACCTAAAATTTGAATAATACAGAATGCCTCTTTGTTACTTAAATTCAACTGCCTATGTGAATTCTTTGGTGGTTTTCTTTTTTCCAAATGGCTATACTAATTTTCCAACATTGTGCTGAAATAAGAACCAAGTTTAATTCATTAGGAATTAAGACTCTATAATTAAACTATAGAAGTTTATATGGACAGGACTATCCCTAAAATGACAACTTATTAAAATGTCTATTTATAAAATAAAATCATGGTTTTGACTTTAAACTGAAATTTGAGATAATTTACACTTGTTCAGATTACAAAAGCATTTTGTTTAGAAATGAATGTAAATAAAATCACAAGCATAAATACAATCAAGAAAACTACTTAAAACTATGTTACTGTAAGCAAGTTAAATGGACTGTATATAGTCCATGGAATTCTCCAGGCCAGAATACTGAAGTGGGTAGCCTTTCCCTTCTCCAGGGGATCTTCCTAACTCAGGGATTGAACCCAGGTCTCCCACATTGCAGGCGGATTATTTAACCAGTTGAGCCACAAGGAAAGCCCAAGAATACTGGATGGGCAGCCTATCCCTTCTCCAGAGGGTCTTCCTCGTATTGAGCTGGGGTCTCCTGCATTGCTGGCAGATTCTTCACCAACTGAGCTATGACGGAAGCCCTGAGCAAGTTACACACTATTCATATTGTCATTTTTTGAAAGAAAACAGACTGAGAATTTAGCTTATCAGAGATATGATAAAAATAAAGTTACAGTCTTTTGAGATACTCTAAAATGCAGACTTCTCATTTTGAGGTTTTTTGGTTTTGGGGTGTCTACTGTGTGTTTTACACTACATAAAAAAGAAGAACAACTAGACTATGTATGGAGACCTGTTATTGAGATAAGCTTTTGCCATCAAATTAGAGATCTTACCAAGTTACAGAAGTATACAATATAAATGATGAGTACAATTAGAATAAATTTAAGTATATTCAACATAGGAAATTCAGAAACTGTTTTATCAACCAGAATACATGAAAGATTATTCTTTGAAAAGCTCACAAATAAAATGGTTTTGTTAAAGACATTTAATCAGAATGTACCTATAACCTTGAACTCAAACTGGACAATAGCTGCTGAAATAATATACCCTTTTATTACTTAGAAGTTTAAACAATTAAGATTCATCTGATCAAAGAACAAAGATGACCTGGATTTATTTAAAGAATTTTAATATGCTTACCCATAGCAGCAATGGCTTGATTCAGTTCATGATGCTCTACTGAGCCACTTCCGTCTTTATCAACAGTTACGAAGTTTTGCTTCCAGGAGTTAAGAGCTGCCCAAAGTTCTTTGAATTCATTAAATCCCATTTTTCCTGTGTAATCTCTCTGATAGTTTTATTAATGAAAATAAATTCTTATACCAAAGAGAATTTAACCTGGAATCAAAATTCCAAATAACTGACTAAAAAGTTGTGAGCTCACTTCTGCAAGAGTTAGCCAACTTAGCATATAAATAGATTTGTGTAAAAATGGAAAAGAATGGAATTCAAATAGGATGTTACAAAGTATTTTTAAACACTCTAGTTTACTATAATTATTTATACCTAACAACTGCCTTAAGGGTAATTATTCCATATTCTAGTATTTTTTGTTTTTACTCAAGGATACATCCAACATGGCAATCATAATTCTGCAGGTTTCCAAACTGAAGGCTATAAAACATATTTATTATTTGAATTAAATTCTGCCCTATTTATGTAAAATTACAACATTTTCTGTTTTTAAAACAAAACATTTACCAACTGCCAAAACTATACATCACTCAATGAACAAACTCTGATTGTTAGGCCTGCATAGTGAAAGAAAAAAAAAAAAGACAAAAATTACTACCTTCATACTACTCACATTTACTAAAGGAATTTGGGTAATTAAATAAGCAATTATAAAATACTGAAAACTAAACAAGGGGAAAAGAGGGCTTTAGTCTTCCTAACACAAATGACAAGTCAGCTTAAGTAGTTCTTACATACTGGCATCACAAAACTTGAAAGTGTTAGAGATTTGGTTAAAGCTTAGGGCATATGAGAATGAGAGGCATATAATGACTTCAGATGAGGACCAGATCATACGTCTTGAATGCCACCCTAAAGGTTTAGACCAATGGAGGTTACTAAAGGATTGGAGAAGGAAATGGCAATCCACTCCAGTATTCTGGCCTGAGGAATCCCATGGACAGAGGAGCCTGGCAGGCTACAGTACATGGGGTCGCAAAGAATTGGACAGGACTTAGTGACTAATCAACAGCAAAGGATTTTAAGGAATATAGGAGCAATTCTAAAATTTCCATTTCAAAAATAGTAGTTGACAAAGAAAGACTACACAGAGAGTAAAGTATGATGAATCTGGATGTAGGTAAATCATTTGGAAGTTTACTGCACTCAACCAAATAAGAAAGAGATGAGTTTCAGAACTGAAAGTAACTGCTTTTTCCTGGGGGGAGGAGAAAAGAAAGGAAGAAGAAATATAGATAATAAGATAGTTTGCTATCTTAAATCAGAAATATTAACACTTCCATATTTAAAGAACTATGAATGAGGACTTATTGGGCAAAATTTAATTTTTTCTCATCCTTATCATAATTACATTCAATTAGCATGCTGATTTATCTCGACTAATTATATATAGTCCTAATGAAGGAGATATTATGTCAAGTACAGTTCAGTGAAGTTTACAAAGTTCTTACTAGTAGTTCCTTAAGATAAACAAATGAATAAGCAAAAATGCTTAAAATTATTTATGCTATTTGATAAAATATTTTGAAATTTTTATAAAGAAAAGAACTATTTCAGCTAAATTTTAGACCCATTAAAGAAAATTATAAAACAACCCACAAATTAAAAGAAACTTTCTTTACTGTTTCACATGTTATCAATGGTGGAATAGATGGTTACGGTATTTTCAGAACAGCAATTCAACTGACACTGAATGAGCAGTTATTATGAACCAGTAGTGTGTGTTCTGTGATTTAACATAAACATGCCTAACCTATAATAGTCCCAGTTTTACAAATAAAGCAACTGTGGCCCAGAAAGATAAAGTATCCGAAGTTCAAAGAGCTAACAGGTGGAAGAGAGAGGATTGGAGACCAGTGCTTCTTCACACAAAAACTTCTCAGGCAGGGACAGGCAGAAATCTCTGGAATGGCATTCCATCATTTTGTCAAGTAAATTAGATCTATTTTGCCTTAAAGTTAACATAGCACACATTCTTTAAGTGGAAGAATCTTAATAGATGATAATAAATGACAAAAATTCAGTCATCAAATAATCAGCTCTTCAATCAGTCTCAAAATAGAACCAAGCAAATGTCAAAGTAAATAACCTTGACAAAGAATAGATGAAGAGAAGTTTTAGGCGAGTTGACAGATTTTCACTCTCTCCCCACACCACATTAGAATGGACAGAATTAAACTGCATTTTTACAATTTGTAATCCTTTAGAGAATAAGAGAGGAAACCAAGGAACAAAACTTTGCAAGTTGAAAAGTAGGTGGACATAAGTTGACAACTTCCATCTGAGAAAGTGGCTTCCTGACCTTGCAATAAGAAAAGCTGAGAAGCAGCCTCATTATCCTGGAGGAGACCCCAAACTTTTACAAATTGGCAGTACTTCTGAAAATGGGTGTGAATGTAGAGACAAAAACGCAAGGACTGGTTGAATGCCTATTGAAGGAGCCTTTGAAGCCCCAAATCTTCTTGCTTCAGCCAGATGGCTGCCCTGTCTACTCCCAAGCCAGCAGACATCTGGGTTACATTTTCTGGAGGGGTCTATGCACTGCAGGAAACCAGGCACTGTTGAAGACAGGGCCATCTATTAAAACAAGGAAATAAAGTGACAATTTACAAAAGACTGAGAACCCTGCTGAGTCCTCCCTCCTTGGTTCCAGAGAGCAGATCAACTGGACAACCAGCCCCAAAAGAAATCCCTAAAGATCCTGATGCCCAGTGTTGCAGGACAAACCGCCCAGCTGAACCACCAGGCTCTGAAGTCTGGCGTCAACACCCAGCCCAGCTCTCAGGGCTTCTAACCAGTATTTTAGTTAAACATGAGCAACCAAGCATCATCAGACATCTGAGAAAGGCAGCTAACATGAAAGACAGTCAAATGAACAAACCAGGGAAAAAACATTGAAGAAGTAGGTTATGTAGGAGGAAAAAAACTTGGGAAAAAAAAAAAACATTAAAAATCTCAGAGAGATAAAGACGTCACACTTATGAAAAAAAAAGAACAACTGCTTTTGAATTTTAAAAACATGATAGGAGAAATGAAAGCCTCAATAGAACTTCAGGAGAACATATACTAAAATTGGAATAGTACAGAGACAATTAGCATGGCCTTTGCACAAGGATGACACTCAAGTTCCCAAAGTAATAAAAAAAAAAAAAAAGAAAGTTGAGGTTGTTGTTTACTCTCTGTAGCCTGCCAGGCTCCTCTGTTCATGGGATTTTCCAGGCAAGAATACTGGAGTGGGTTGTCATTTCCTTCTCCAGGAGATCCTCCTGACCCAGGGATCAAACCCGTGTCTCCCGCATTGCTGGTAGGTTCTTTATCACTAAGCCACCCAGGATTTCTCCAAAAGTAGAAGAAACCAAGAGGCAGGAGAGAAAAAGAAAAATGACCCAATCCAAATGGCAGACATTCCACAAAGAGAAAATGGAGAAAAGGACACTGAAGAAAACTGTTCAGAATGAAAGCAAATGAGTCTCGATTGGAAACTCCTTCTGTATCCCCCACACACCAAGGAACAGCACTGTGACATTTCAGACCAAGGGCAAAGAGAAGCTCTCACAAGCCCCTACACACTAAAAACAAATGACATACAGGCAGAAAACAAAAAGATCAAACAATAATGGAAGCTGGAAACAATGGAGCTTAAAACTCTAAGTCAAAATGTTTTGTAATCTGGAGTTCTATACCTGGCTAGTCACTTCATTCTGAGGACACAATGGAAGCATTTTCACAGAAAGTCTCAAAAGATTTGTTTCCCATGTACTTTTATTAAGAAGCTAATTATAATGCATTTTATCAAATTTAAGATGAGAACAAGCGATGGAATGGAGACCCAACTCAAGAGAGAGAGGAAAGGGCTCCAGATGAGTGCATCATGACAGCTATGCACAGAAAAACGTGGCACAACAGAAAGCTCCAGGATGGGGATTAATTTCAGAAAAAGCAAGCAGTTATAGAAAAAGGAAAATTAATCATATATTATTCTAAGACTCAGGAAGAGCATTTAAACAGTAACAATAAAGCAAATGCTGATTACTGACCTAATGAAAATTACCTAACAGCGATACTGGTTGGAGAGGAAGGGAAGGGCTCCTGTGCATAGGGCAGGACACGGGTGAAAGGGTTACATCCTCACTGTCCACAGCAGGACGTAATCATTGATCATCATCTAAACTGAAAACCAACAGCAATAAAATCGTGCTATTTGAGATATGGAGGCAAATTTCAAAACAATTAGCTGAAAGAAGTTGAAAGGGAATTTTTCTAAGAGTGGTTAACGTCGGGGAGGGGAATGCACACTGAACAGTATTTACTTAACAAGATTTGTAGCATTATTTGACTCTGCATTATGTGTGTGAGTGTATGTGATTAAAAAGTTTTAAAAAATATTTCAAGTATGGAAACAAAAAAGTTAGAAAATTAATTTCCTAGTGCAATTTCGACAGAAAGAAGAAAAAAAAGATCTCACGAGAATAAGTTCCACTAATTCCAGACTGTGTTAAACACTTCTGAAGGTCTTCAGCACCCACTTCACCATCCTGTTAAAAAATAATTATACCCTGATTAATAAAAGAAGTTGTGTAAAAGCATACTAAAATGCTAACTAGCTGCTCAAGGCCAATGAATAAATATGCAGTCATCAAAATATTACTCTATTATCAACTACAAAATTATATAGAGAAAATTACTGACGACAAAGACACATTAAAGAACATCACACAACATGAATACTTTTTCACAATCAAATTTTATTCTATTAAATTATGCAGGCATTTCACATATAATTTATATTCCCTACTTCTGAAAAACAGCATAATCACTTTGTCCTATAATAATGCAAAGTAAAATCTTGTGAGAATCATTATACTTCTACTATAAAAAGTTAGAAAAATGCCTAAATTGTGTTCAGAGAAGTCTCAAAAATTTTCTTTCATGCTTCTTTTGAGGGGAGCTTATTTCTAGAGGATACTGAATCTTTAACTGGGAAGAGAAAATATCATTTTCCTCTACATCTTTACTCTCAGCTTGAGAGTGCCCCTACATTTTGGTGTTATTCTTCTGAGTTTTGTCCAAATATTCTTTGCCATTCTTATGGGAAAAGAAATCTTTTATCACAAATAGGAAATCACAGTCAAAGTGGAACAGGTTAAATACTCTCATTATGTTTCAGTACCTCATCCTATTTTCTACAAAAATAAAGAGTAGAATAATTTACTTGGAAGCATCTCATACATGGTCATGAATTCAAAACAACAGCTCTGGAAAAGGATTAAGGAGGCAAATTTAAAGCATGTAATTTATAAGAATCTAAAAAACAAACAAACAAAACTTTTACAAACTAATTCTAAGAAGTATTATAAACACATCTAAGGAGCATTGTAAACACTTCTAAGGAGTATTATAAACATTATCAGGCAAGTGAGAGACTAACTTTTAAATTTGAGGAAGTTTAAAAAAACTCAGTAGTTATAATAAATTATGTTTTAATGCAATATTGAAAAAAAAAAAACTAATGCAAAAAAATCTGTGAAAAAATATCCAGTTTTTAAATAAAGGCTCTCACCCTATGTTTGCACCATTCACCTCATCTGTCTCTCTTGATATTGACCCAGTTGAGGTCTATCAAGCCTGTTAGATTTACCTGATGGTCTTAAATTTCTAAGATATTTAAGTATATACCAGTTTATTTATTGCATTTTAATCTGCTTGTTTTGGGGAAATAAACCCAAGTATTTGGTAGAACAAAAAGTTAAGGAAAGTGTCAAATAGTACAATCATAGCAAATCATTGTTGACAACTGTTACAATGAAATAGTTTGTAAATCAAATAAAGGTCTCTAAATATACATGTCTGGTTCTTATATTTTAAGTTGTAGTTTTATAAAATGAGTTTATTATATAGTCAGCTATAGATTACATACTTTTTCCCAGTATTATACTACTTAAGAGTTCCTTGAAGATAAGAGTGGTATAAGGCAACAGGATTGCATTTAGCTGCAAACAGTAGAAAATATTATCAAAAGGGTTTAAACAAATAAATGTTTATTGGGTCTAGGCAGATCAAGACTCTGTGGTAACTTAACAAGGCCATCAATCTCTTTTCATATTTCCAAATCCCCCATCCACAGGCCTTTATCCCAAGCTTCTGGCCTCAAGATCACAAGATGGCTACAGCCCCTCCATACTTCAAGTCCCCTTTCCAGGCAAGTAGTCCCCTTTCCACAAGGATGAAAAATGGCTAACACTAGTTTCAGCTAAGCTTTCCTCATTTGGAAAAGGAAAGCATCCTAAAGAAATTGCACCTACATCTCAATGGCCAGTATTATCGCACATAGCTACCTTTATACAAAGGTGTCCGAGACAGGATTAGGGTTTTCCAACCTCTAATACACATGAAAAGGGAAAAGGACATTTTGAATGAAATTTGGGTAGCCAAAACAAAGTGTTTGCAACATATAATAATTCTGTGTATATATATTTCTAGAAAGACATATGGGACCTAGTGAACATTTAAATGAATGAATAATGAATGGAAAATGTTATCAAACTTCTCTGAAATTCTAACCACTCAATAAATCTTCTTGACTACTGTAAAAGGGAAGAGACATGGTCTGTGTCAAGACTCAAGAGTGAATCTCTGTCTCTGCTCATTAGATTGGTATTTGCACCTTCATTCCGCCCCATTTCTTTTACCTTTTCCTGATCTGCTTTACCATCAAGGCTCTCCCAGAAACATCCACAGTTCACAAGTCTCTGTGACCCTCTGTCACAGCTTCCTCAAGAAGATTTACTTAGAGATCACTTCTTCCCAGATCCTATCTGGCTCAGTCTCCATGCACCACCCTGGTTTCTCCTAACATGTTAGACACCAAACTAACAGACTTTTTAATAAGATAATTATGACCACCCTAATTTCTGATCTCAGGAGAAAAACTGGATAAGTTTAAAATACAAATTTCATATACATTTTAAATGATACACTAAATAAAAGAGCTTGACATTTGCTTTAGATTGCAATAATTTTTTTAAAACTGATATTTGTGCTGTATATTTAACATTTTACCTGGCCAGCAATAGCAAGGAAGCATTTCCACATGGGGTCTCCTGTTGAAATACTGCCTGGATAAGCCGGGTGTCCAGGGTATCCTGGCTGTCCCACTGGATTGCCAAAATTTCCAAACTAAAAGAGTGAAAAGGGAAGAGGTTATTAACATAAATATTAGCCATTAAACACTAAATTTGGTTTAAAAGAAAATATTTATGAGAAGTCCATTGAAAAGCAAAAATTGAGTTACTGAAACTTCCCAAATTATCACAAAAGCTGTTCGCTACAAACTGTTGGTTGCCCTGTATTACTTAATTCATCTCACTAACAAATATTATCCAATGTTCTTTAAAGTGTTAAAGAAAAAAGAAGTCTCTAGCCTCTAAGAATGAGGCACACTTTAAAAAAGTATTTATCATCATCACCAAAGCGAAAAGTTAAAAAATATAAGAAAATTTCACCTATAGTAAAATGAGAAAGTAGAAAACCTAAAGATACATACATAGAAGAAGAATACATAGTAAATAAAATGAAACTGTGACCATGACCAAATCATGGGAAAGTGCATAGGGCTGAAACATCCTGTCCACCAAAAAACATGTATTGTTTTAAAAAGCAAGACATCAATGAAGAAAACAATAAGGTGGTAATTCAAACCATGGTCCTCTTGAAAATAAGAATAACAAGAATAGCAACAATAGTAATAGCAAATCTTTATTGAGAGCTTGTTGTATCTTAAGCACTGTTCTAACTACTTTCTCCCTACCCTGTGATTTCCCAACAAGTCGGTGAGGTATGAAAGTACTATGTCCTTCTTTCAGTTAAGGTCATAAAACATCGGAGCAGTTTCCTGAATTAGTTAAAGTTAAATGGCTAGTACCAGGTAAACCATGATTCAAATATAGGTAGTCTGACCTCAGAGCTTACATACTGTTTGTTTCCTGCTTTGGCTCTGGTCATTGTTTTCGTTTTACTCTGGAACTTGGTATGCCTTCTTTTATATCTTAGAGAGGCATGTTGCTTGCTTGTTGCTCTGTCATCTGTGACTCACTGCGACCCCACGGACTGGAGCCTGCCAAGCTCGTCTGTCCATGGAATTTTCCCAGCAAGAATACTGGAGTGGGTTACCATTTCCTCCTCCAGGGGATCTTCCTGACCCAGGGATTGAACCCACATCTCCTGCGTTGCAGTTGAATTCTTTACCCCTGAACCACTGGAAAGTCCAGAGAGGCATTTTTTTCAGTGTTTTTAATGAGTCTGGAGGATGAAGAAATATCTTGACTACTTTTGAAGAATGAGCAGAGATTGATGGAAGTCAAAAAGAGAAAAGAATTATAAGTATTGGTTGGGGGGAGTGGAGCAGAAAGGAGCCTTTTGTAGCTGTTTAAAAAGCTGCAGTTTGGGATACCCTAATGGCAAAACGAATGACATATGGGAACTCCAGGAAATGTGCTCAGGGATGCAACCAAAAACTAGATTAGAAAGCAATAAATACAAGACAGGAAACAATAAACGTTAAAATAATATAATGAATTGTTTAAAAAGTGACTGTGTAAGAGTTACTTCTTTGGGACTCCCCTGCTAGTCAGTGGTTAAGAAGCTACCTGTTAAAGCAGGGGACATGGGTTCAATCCCTGGTCTGGGAAGACCTGACACGCCACAGGGCTACTAAGACCAAGGCACAACTACTGAGCCTCAGGTCCTGAGCCCACGCTCGCAGCAAGAGAAGCCACTGCAATGAGAAGCCCACACGGTGCAGCTAGAGAGAAGCCCCTGATTGCTGCAACTAGAGAAAGCCTGCAGGCGGTAATGAAGATCCAGCACAGTCAAATAAGTAAACACAATCTTTTAAAATAAATAAATAAAAATAAAAGTTACTTCTTTGAAAAGATGGACAGGCCAGTTTCCAGGGAAAAAAAAGAGAAGTGTATATAACCACAAAGAGAACTTAAAATATATATATATATATATATATATATATGTATATATATATAAACAAATGCTTATGAACACCTTTTTACCAACACATTTGAAAATGTAAATAAAATGGACCTTCTAAAAGTATTTAAATTCTATAAATTACAAAAATATACTGAAGGAAAAAAATCCTATTTCTAATAAGGGTAACTATGATATAAAGATCAACTTTAAATTTAAAAACTGCATAAAATATTATTTTTTGAGTTACCTCACTGATCCAGGGAAAGTTTCAGGCCAGTATTGGGGGACAAGTCTTGACCCAGAGGTAAAAGGATTAGCAAAATTCCCAAAGCAACTTTCGCTCTGAGGCAATAACAAGCACCTAGACTTTTGGTTCCAAGGCCTTCAAGGACACGGAGGGCAATTAAGGCCTGGGGCATATCCATGAATTTAAGGCTTACTGGAGACCCTCACCACCTTAAGGTTCACAGAAGGAAGAAAAACTGAAAGAACATTTTTTTCTAAGAAGAGAGGCCAAACCAAGTATAAACATATTGTTGTTGTTTAGTTGCTAAATTGTGTCCGACTTTTGAGACCTCATCAATGATAGCCAGCCAGGCTTCCCCATCCTTGGGATGTCCCCACAAGAATACTGGAGTGGGTTGCCATTTCCTGCTCCAGGACATCTTCCCATACCAGGGATTGAATCTATGTCTCCTGCACTGGTAAGTGGATTCTTTACCCCTGAGCCTTAGTGAACCTAGACCCTCTACTGTAGCATCTCAAATAAAGTTTTACACCATTCTTTGGTAGGTATCCTTTGCTATCTAAATAGTATAATGATCTGATCCTTGTTCCTAACTTTTTTTTTTTTTTTTAAGAAAGATGAAAAGGCTTTTCTGGAAGATTTATTTATAAATGATCGAAAGTGAAAGTGAAAGTCCCTCAGTAGTGTCCGACTCTTTGGGACCCCATGGACTATATAGTCCATGGAATTCTCCAAGCCATAATACTAAAGTGGGTAGCCTTTCCCTTCTCCAGGGGATCTTCCTAACACAAGGATAGAACCCAAGTCTCCTGCATTGCCAGGCGGATTCTTTACCAGCTGAGCCACCAGGGAAGTCCAAGAATACTGGAGTGGGTAGCCTATCTCTTCTCCAGAGGATCTTCCTGACCCAGGAATCAAACCGGGGTCTCCTGCATTGCAGGCAGATTCTTTACCAACTGAGCTATCAGAGAAGCCCTTAGAAAGTTTACCCTTTTTCTTTTACTCGTGGAACGTATTCTTCATTCTATTTCTTCCATGAATAGCTCATCTGTACAAGTTTTCTATGCTTAGCATATATCCTTATGCTTGAAAATTCTGACCACACTGTAATACTACCTTAAAAATACGTACAAATTTTGTTGTATATGCTGTTACCATGTTGATAACTCCCAACTCCCAAAGGTGTTACAGGATAAACAATTAGGTAAGAAAGTATAATCTTCTCCCCCACAACCCAGCCCCCCAATGTTTAGAACAGACCGCCCTTGGTAGAGTAATAAACATTAGAAGGCATTTAGCATATCTTAATTTACTCATAAGCCACATAAAGAACTGAAAAGAAGTGGTCAAAAAAATTCAGGGAAAGGATGTCTAGCAAAACTGGGGAATGGGGCCGGGGGAGGAGTGCTGAAGGGAGGGTAGACCAAAAAAGATACTGAAACAAGGATGCTTTGCTCCTCTATTCCAAGAAAGAAATTTCTAAAAACACTCCACACCCATGGTTCCACAAGGATTCGCCTAAGGGGCCATCAGGCGCCAGAACACCTGTGGCTTTCCGTTTGGCCCCAGCCCCGGCTTCCGACAGTGCGCAAAGTCCTGGCGCCGCTGAGTACCAGATGTAAGCAAGGACTGACAGAGGGTGAACCCGGCACGTGGCCCCCGCCCGCAGGGGCGTCACATCCCGCGGTGGTGGAGGCCGCGCCGAAGCGGCCAGGACTCACCCCTCCTCCGTATCCCGGGTAGGCCATAACAATCTTGCGAGCGTCAGCCGTAGAGTCGGCGACCGCCCGGCTGGGACAAGAGCGGAGGAGGTCTAGGTGCAGGTGCCGGCGCAGGTGAGGGTGAGAGACGCACTTGCAGCGCCTTTCCCGTCCTCCAGACCAACCTTTTCTGAGTCCAGCCCCGCCCTGCTCGGTTCGGATTGGCTGAGACCTGCCCTTCGCAGCCTATCCGGCCTAGGCCCGCCCCTTCCCCACGTCTAGTCCCACCCATCTCGTCTCTGATTGGCCTCACGCGCCCAGCCTTTTCCTACTCCGCCCCTATTGACTGGTGTAGGTCTCGCGCTCTAGCCTTCCTAAACTGCAAAGAAACTTGCTGCAGTGACTTCCACACTCTGGAAAGGCTCTCGAGGCTGGTTTCTTTTCACCTTAGAAATCCCAGACCAGCCCGCCCATGACTTCTTTTTACCTATTCGTCCACTTTTTTAAAGATGGACTATGAAATGTGTATCTATGAATTTCAAAACTTGCAGAGTTACTTACATCTTTTTTACCGTAGCACCAAAATTATGAAACTTTGACTTCTACTCCAAAGGTAGTGCGTCTAAGCTAAAACGCTCTTGACACCAAATTTTACAAAAAGGTTATTATAGCTTGTTTGGTAGATAAATGGTGATAAGAGTTGCCAGATTTAGCAAATAAAAATACAGGATGTTCAGTTAAATTTTATTTTCAAATAAACAATGAATTTTTTAAAAAATATGAGTACGTACCAAACGTTGAATGAGACATGCACTTGTACTAAAAAATGATTTGCTGTTTATACGCTGATAATATACAAGGCATTCTATATATTATCTAGCAACCCAGTAGATGACTCAACATTTGGGCAAATTCTTAACTCTTGAGTTGTGCCTCCTAATAATATCCATCGAAAGGAGCAGCTTGTTTTTTAATCACTCAGTGAAAAGTTAAATGCTTAATTACTTTGATTTATTAAGTAATAGTCATTGAACAGTTCTGCTTGTCTCTGGAGCTCAAGTGAATTTTGCAGCTTCAGCCTGGAAAAGGAAACACACATGGGAAGGACAGCTGTAAATTTAGTTTAGAAACAAACAAAAAGACCATGGTGATATTATTTTGAGTTACCGCTGAAGAACAAGACAACTGCTAAAATGTTTCTTGAAAATAAGGATGTTAATAAAAAAAGTAAAGATGTGGAAGAAAGTGTTAGCTATTGGCAGGGGAAATTAGCCTTGCAAAGCTGAGTAACTATAGAGGAGGAACTTGTTCAGCTGCCCTACAGAGGAGGAACTTGTTCAACTTTGTAAAACCTAATTTTCTCAGAAAGAGACAAAAAGGAAGATTGCTAAGGTACAAAGCACCCTTGAGAAACTGTGCCTTGGTTCCGCTAATGCAATAAGAAATACTTTGGCCAATGAGGTTAAATTGGCATAAATAGATAAAGGGGGATGCTAAAAACTTTTTGATAAGAGGAAAGAACATTTGACTCATTAAAGCATCAAGTGATAAAGCATTACAAAGCAAAACAAATTGAAACCAATTGATATCATTTCACGGGGGCTCCAAAGAGCTCTGGTATCATAGTCCTTTATTGGCTCAGTGCAGAGAAGAATTCAGCCAGAGCAAAGAGGTAAATAAAAAGTGATTTATTAGAATAGGACGCCTGTGAGACTTACAAGAGGGTGGGTGACAAATGTTGTGCCCAAGAATTTTGTGGACTACAATTTCATAATCAAAGGAAAAGTGGGGAGGGAGAAAAGACCTTCTTTGTCTTTCTTGAGTAGATGTAATGCTTCCATCATTAGTTCCTCTTCCAGGTTGAACAGGGTCGTTTTCTTGTCCCTGTGTGATCAAACTAGGTCCACAAATTGTTTTTTATGTGTACAGAGAGCATGTCCTAGGGATCATAAATTTACTGAGCTCACAAGACAGGATGTGCGTCTCATACCACCATTGTTTTATTGTTTGGAGGCGTGTCCCATCCTTCTGTTGCATGGTTTTGTTAAGCAAGCCTGCTTGGTTTTGTGGTTAAGCAAACCTCTTAATTTACAGGAGTCTCCCATATTTTTCTATTTACAATCCCCTAGTGTGATTCACTTGGAGAAGAAAATGGCAACCCACTCCAGTGTTCTTGCCTGGAGAATCCCAGGGATGGCGGAGCCTGATGGGCCCTATGGGGTCGCACAGAGTCGGACACGACTGAAGCAACTTAGCAGCAGCAGCAGCAGTGTGATTCACTATTTAAACACTTACTTTGTCCATTCTGTCCCTATCAAAATCATTGCAAAGTTTTATTCTAATTGATTAACTACATATTCAAAGAAATGCTCAGAAAGGACCAAGTGTTTTACATTTACAATTTTAGTCTAAATCTCTGGTCAGAATTTTTGTGCATCTTCTTTTCATCGTACTAGCTTTATCAATGCATTGCATTTGTGTCAACACTCCCTGGGCCCCTTGCATTTCTACGTACATAATTTCAAGATGTGCTAAGTCACTTCAGTCACGTCTGACTGTAGCCCACCAGGCTCCTCTGTCCATGGGATTCTCCAGGCAAGAATACTGGAGTGGGTTGCCATGCCCTTCTCCAGGGGGTCTTCCTGACCCACATTTCTAATGTCTCCTGCATTGGCAGGCAAGCTCTTTACCACTATTGCCACCTAGGAAACCCATAATTCAAGATAGATATACTATTTTCTTCAAGGGCAGAGAGAAGCTTGGCTGCAGGATAGCAAAGACAAACTCTCCTTCCAGGGTAAAGTTTGCTTATGTATGCTAGCAGAATTTTCCTAAACTTAGAGTTCCTCCTTGGTGATTCACACCCATTGCTTCTGTATTACCCATCTAGCAGCTTCATTTCACTCAGTGGAACTTGGGAGCAAAAGGAATCCATGAGGATTCCTTCTGGCTGAGGAATCCACAGCCTATTGTGCTGTGAGTAACAAAGTCCTTTGTCTCTGACAGAGAAACCTCTTCTGTCCTTCTGTCAACTTCTGTGAAATTGTGGCAGGCTACTTGTTAGCTGGTAAATAGGATAAAATATCAGACCCTTTGAAGTTCTAGGTAGTGTGTTTCTTTCTTAGAGAAAGAACTACCCAGGGAAACTCCTACTGAAGGGTAGCAGAATATCCCACCCCAAAATATTTCACTTTGGCACAAGGATTATTCTGAAGGCAAGTGAGAAGAAGCAAATACAAGGAAAGTTCTCTATTCTCCATTTGTCTAAAAGCAGGACCAAAGTGACACTCCTCCACTCTCTACCAGGAAGGACAGAAATGAGTACTCTGAGACAAGTGTGGACCCTTACCATAATGAAGGCAGGGACTTAAATCTATATAACAAATCTTATGCTTGTTTATCCTTCTTTTCCTGGTAACTACCCCAGAGGTAGTTTACTCATACCTTCCTTTTCTCTTTAGCTGAAGATGGCATTTAAGCCGAAGTTCTAAGCCACCTCTGAGAATTATTCATTTTTCTCTGATTATCTCCCATGTCATCTTCCCTGGTGGCTCAGCAGTAAAGAATCTGCCTGCAGTGTAGGAGACCTGCAGGAGATGCAGGTTTGATCCCTGGGTCAAGAAGATTCCCTGGAGAAGGAAATGGAAACTTACTTCAGTATTCTTGCCTGGGAAAGCCCATGGACAGAGGAGCCTGGTGGGCTACAGTCTGTGGGGTCTGAGAGTTGGAAATGACTAAGTTGGAAATGACTCTCAGCAACAAGTTGGAAACAACAAGCACGCACACACATATAACAACATATACATGAGGATATGTGTTAGTAAACCTCTGGGCTTTTTTTCACTTGCTCATCTGTTTTTTATTATGGGGATCTCTGCCAAGAACTCAGAAGGGTAAACGGAAAATTATTTTACCACCCTTACACTATCATTTGAGATGCAGAGAAGATTTTCAACACTATAGTCTACTGTATCTCTCTCTAAACCCATTATTTCATATAATAAATTTTCCAGTATAGGAACTGAAATTTCAAATGAGTCAATAGGAGTATTTTTTTAAAAAAGTATGATACAGCAACCCAAGATGGCTATTCTCTTCCTCTCTGTATATCCCCTGCTTGACTAGTAAGTGCCTGCTTCACCTACACCTACTCACATACTTGCCCCAGGCCCTGACTAATAACTGTTATTTTAGCCACCATGATAGCTTATCAAAAGGGGCAGTGAGGGACATGCCTTCTGCTGGTTCCCCTGGTAACCAGTAAGTCAACTTGATGTCAATTCCCCCTATAATTTGTAACTCCCGGCCCCTGGAGCAAAGACTGCCCGGTGTCCTGCCCGCAGTCCCCCACACATGATAGGATATTTCTCAAGGATATTGTGTCAGACGTGCAAGTTCCCCCATCCCTTAAACCTTTGATGTCTCTGTTGCAGACATCAAAGACATTTCTTTGGACTTAAGGCTGGTTAAGCACAGGCTTGCAGGCCTGCATAGTGCAGCTCAATAGTAACAGTTATGACAATTTGCTCCAAGATTCAGTGACTATGGTATGAACAGTATCATTTTATGAAAATAGAATGTATAAAAAACATTTTAAATTGTACATGTTTTTTCATAAATTACTCTGTTATTTCATTTAAAAAAAATAGCTTATAGAGTAAATGGACTTTTCTGGTGGCTCAGTGGCAAAGAATCTCCCTGCCAATGAGGGAGACAATGGTTGGATCTGAAAGATCCCCTGGGGGAGGTGATGGCTACCCACTCCAGTTTTCTTGCCATGGACAGAGGAGCCTGGCGGGCTACAGTCCATAGAGTCACAAAGAGCCAGACACGACTTAGCGACTAAACAACAACAATAATAAATAGTAGGTAACAGGCACTGTTTTGTGAAGTGTTATTCCTCTAAAGAACTCCATCAGGTATAGACAATTATTATTTTATAAATGTAAAAAGTAAGGTGGAGAGTTGTATATCACTTATCTATAATTGCAGTGTTAGCATAGCAAAGCTGAGGTTAGAACCCAGGAAGTTTAGCTGCAGAATGTGGTCTCTTAAACAATACATTTGTTTCTTTTGTATTTTAAAATACAAAATTCTGTATTTCACTGATAGATCTTCTTGCTTCTCCACTAACCTACTTCAGTCTATTGTCAGCACAGCTGAAAGAGCAATGCTTTAAAAAAATGTTACATCATGTCCAGCTAAGGCTCCAATCCCATACTGCTGCTGCTGCTGCTAAGTCACTTCAGTCGTGTCCGACTCTGTGCGACCCCACAGACAGCAGCCCACCAGGCTCCCCGTCCCTGGGATTCTCCAGGCAAGAATAATGGAGTGGGTTGCCATTTCCCTCTCCAATGCATGAAAGTAAAAAATGAAAGTGAAGTCGCTCAGTCGTGTCCGACCCTTAGCGACCCCATGGACTGCAGCCTACCAGGCTCCTCCATCCATGGGATTTTCCAGGCAAGAGTACTGGAGTGGGGTGCCATTGCCTTCTCCACCAATCCCATAAGTGGCCCTTATCCCACCCAGAGGGTGAAAGAATATGCTTGCTATGGCCTGTAAAGTCCTGATGTGATCTTCCCCAATGCCACTGCTCTGTAACCACTCCATGACTCACCACTGGCTCAATCCACACCAGACTCACTGGGCTCCTTGCTTTAAAGGAGAGAACCCATTTACTCTCTCTCTACCCACATAGTATTTTAAAATTAAACAAAAATTATTTACACCATAAGTGAAGAGGGCTTAAAGAGCAGAAAAAATGGCACACCAATATCTAGAGAAATAAACAAGAAAATTCATGGTTTTGACTAAGATGAGCCAAAAATTTGTTCTCTTACACAGGAAATACATGTTTTCTGACAAGTGTAAAGTTTTCATGACTGTGTCTACTTATAGTATCTCTTCCAAATCTTGGTGGTCTTTGACCTTAGGGTGAGTTTAGATATTCAATTAACCAGTACATTTACTAGTACAATATAAACACTGAAACAACAATGGTTCCCTTTCCTATCTGTGCCCATCTGACTTTCTCTTTCCCTCTAAATGAATTTTTTCTTTCTCCCCCTCTTCACAGATGGAAAACATAGGAAAACAGAGACAGTAAATATGTACTGCTCCTCAGCAAAATTCAGAGCCAGAATCTGCCCCTCTCAGGAATCGTTTATATGCCAAATACTAAGATATACCAGCTAATGAAAAACAGCATGAATGCAGCTTATTTTATAGCACTAAGAAATTTCACATAGATAGCATAATTCATTTTAGTCAATAAATGCTTATTTAACATCTATATTGTAGTACTAGTTTAGATGGAAAAAATATACATCAGTGGAAGTGGGGAGGATGTCCTTACCCTTGTGGAGCTTATATTCTAGCATGAAGAATAAGCAATGATAACTAAAGATAATGAATAAGTAAATTAATATATAGTATGTTAGGAGATGATAAATGCTGTGGAACAAAGGAACATGGAAACAGAGATAGGGGTAGGGAGGTGACTAAGTAGGTGGCAGTATAGAATGGGGCGCCCAAAGGAGCCTTGTAAAGCAAAGGATGTTTGTGCAAAGGATTAAAGGACATGAGCAAGTTAGACATGAAAATCTCTGTAGGCAGTATATTCCAAGCAGAACTAGAGCTATAATCCAGAAATCTGATGACCTGTTTAAAGCAAAGTAAGGGGCCAGTGAGTTTGGTGTGGATTGAGCCAGAGGTGAGTCACAGAATGGTTACAGAGCAGGAACATTGGGGAAGATCACATCAGGACTTTACATACCTCTACAAGCACATTCTTTCATCCTCTGGGTGAGATAACGGCCACCTAAGGGGTTGGAGCCTTAGCTGGACATGATGTAACTTGTGTTTTAAAGCGTCACTCTTTCAGCTGTGCTGACAATAGACTGAAGTGGATTAGTAGAGAAGCAAGGAGATCTATCAGCAATCGTTGGCAATTTAGAGATAATGGTGACTTACCATGGAGTAGCAGCTGAGATGATGAGAAGTGGTCAGGTCATTTTCCATTTTTAAGGTATAGCCTTTTTGATTTACTGATGCTTTGGATTTGACCATTGATGGCTTGGTGACAAAGTTTCTCTCCTTGGCCAAACTCTAGTCAGGCTCTTCTGAGCGATCTTCTTAACCCTGGCCCCTATAAACTTGAACAAAAACTTAGTTTCTAACAGCTCGAGGCTATATCCCTAGAATGACCCTAGTCCCCTTAAAGTGCCCATATGAGAAGACTCAAAGCTTCCAAAAGAATTTACTGTTGCTGGCTGGCTTGTTCCAGTCAGCACCTGAAGATAGGGTCCCATCTCCCAGTTTCCAAGAGAGAGGAAGAGCCTCCTTTGATAAGAGCCACTTAGCAAACCCTGAAGGATTTTGCTTGGGCTAGACCCCTCTTCCTGCTCTTTGTAATTTTTTTCTTGCTTTCCAGATTCTATAGGGCCCTCACTTACCCCCACCCCTTATTTCCTCATCTTCTCTTTAAAACACACAGTCACCTGTCTATAAATCAAAGTTGAGTTCAATTCACATCAGATTCTTTTCCCTATAATTTCCCTATTATTAATAGTCTATGACCAATTTAAATTACCCTTACTACTTTAACTAGTGTCCAGTTTTATGTATCATTGCCAATGGTGGCAACTGGAGGAAGAACTGTTTGGGATGGCCAAATCAAAAATCAATATTGAACATGTTAGATCTGAGACGCTTAGGAGACTAAGTGACAATGTTAAGTAGGTTGTTGATCTAAGAGGCTGGTTGGAGGGAACAGTGCCTACCAACCACCCAGCATTTGCTTCTTACGGAATCTTTCTATTTCCCACCTGATACGTTGCAACTGTTAAGAAGTAGTGAAGAATTCTGTAAGAGATATTCCTCCAAAAATGACCTTAAAATGGAAATGATTCCTATTGGCAGTGAAAGTGAGAGGGCCCAAGAAATTAATGCCTCTTTGACATTGTTTTCCATAGAATTAGTGAATGATAGGAACAGATTATGACCTAGTGAATTAAAAGTGAAGCTTATTATAAATGCAAAGTGATTCTGGCAACCTTTAAATCCACATAGTAGAAATTATGCACACCCAATGTCTTGGACAGCTCGTGCTGCCTTAACAAAAATACCATAGACAGGACTGCTTAAACAATGGGAATTTATTTCTCCCAGTTCTAGAGACTGAAAGCTCAAGATCAAGGTGCCAGAGGATTGGTGAGACACCTTGAGTTGCACATGGCTGCCTTCTCACTGTTTCCACACATGGTCTTTAGCCAAAAGGAGACAGAGAAGTGAATTCTCCGGTGTTTCTTATAAGGGCACTAAAAATTTCACTCTGAGGGGCACACCTTCATAACCTCATCTAAACCTTATTACCATTCAGTGATGCTATCTCCAAATACCATCACACTGTTAGGCTTCAATAAATGAATTTTAGGGGAACATAGTTATCTATAACATATATCATCTAAAAGGTGAGGAAGAGGAGACACAGTCATAAGTGTCTGCTGTGTTGTGGCCTTGGTTCCACCCTAGAATTTATTTATTTCATGCTAAAATATATTCACATAGATTTCATGCCATTGCTTTAATTGATAGGAAAAATTATCATACTTTCTTCAGAAATTATTCATTGTGTTTTCAGCATGAAATAATGAAGGATTTATATGTGTTAATTTCACAAAGTATAAAAATATGACAGTACAAAGTGAAGTCATCTGGTAATAATTTCATTAAAAGTCCAAAGGTTCAGTTTCTTTCAGCAACTGCCTAAGGGTTCTTCCCGCTAGTGAGGACAGAGAGCTAAAAGTTTCCTAAATAAGAAAAACCTAAATATTACTTACCATTTATTATTGAAACCAGCCAGTTGACAAATTGACCTTATTCAGCTAGGCTTTCAACAACACAGTTTTCTGTTTCTGATTCTGGTAATATTAAGTACTCTATTGGCAGAAGAACAAACTCTAAAGCAATTTAATAAACAGTAACACATATATGAAAAGTGCCAACAGGACTCTTCAGAAAGGTGAAGAATGGTAGCTTCTGAATATATATATAGCAATAAATACACTTGGATTGCTAAAGCTCTATTAAGCAATCTGGATTCAACGCAAGCTTCTTTTAGAAATGCTATGTGTAACGTTAATCACACTGTGTGTTCACCACTAATGCTCAATAAAAGCACCAACATGATAATTAATAGCCTTGGTGAAGTTATCTGTGATTCAGGTAATATTAGAAAAACGCCTGCCTTACATTTTATTTTTAAATGTTTATTTATTTGGTTGGATTGGGTCTTAGTTGCAGCACACAGAATCTTCATTGTGTCATGCAGGATCTTCCATTGTGACACACAGACTCTCCGGTTGTGGCATGCAAACTTAGTTGTGGCGCATGGGCGGCTTAGTTGCTTCACCACAAGTGGGATCTTAGTTCCCCGACGAGGGGTGGAACCCCACCCCCCACCCCCTGCACTGAAAGGCAGATTCTTAATAACTGACCACCAGGGAAGTCCTGTCTTAAATTTTAAATACAGGTTTCAGGCTTGTGAATATCAGACCCCATATTAACATGAGATCATACACTCACAACACTGACTTTCTAGAAAGATAGAAATGAAATAACATTGATTGATACTTTGGGTTGGTGATTATCCCTTCAGTCAGTAACTTAATTATATATTATGTGAGTTTGAGTTACCAAAAACTAAAATAATTTGATCAAAACCATAAAAGTGGTCCAATTCTTAAATAGATCAAGGACTGCCTAAAAGCTGAGATCATCTCATTTCCACACATGCATGTGTGAAGATAAGATTGCTGGTAGAAATAAGACCTGGTAATAAGAATGACCCAGCAATCCCACTTCTGGGCAAACACACCGAGGAAACCAGATCTGAAAGAGACATGTGCACCCCAATGTTCATTGCAGCACTGTTTATAATAGCCAGGACATGGAAGCAACCTAGATGCCCATCAGCAGACGAATGGATAAGGAAGCTGTGGTACGTATACACCATGGAATATTACTCAGCCGTTAAAAAGAATTCATTTGAATCAGTTCTAATAAGATGGATGAAACTGGAGCCCATTATACAGAGTGAAGTAAGCCAGAAAGATAAAGATCATTACAGTATACTAACACATATATATGGAATTTAGAAAGATGGTAATGATAACCCTATATGCAAAACAGAAAAAGAGACACAGATGTACAGAACAGACTTTTGGACTCTGTGGGAGAAGGCGAGGGTGGGATGTTTGAAGAGAACAGCATCGAAACATGTATGTTATCTAGGGTGAAACAGATCACCAGCCCAGGTTGGATGCATGAGACAAGTGCTCGGGCCTGGTGCACTGGGAAGACCCAGAGGGATCGGGTAGAGAGGGAGGTGGGAGGGGGGATCGGGATGGGGAATACATGTAAATCCATGGCTGATTCATGTCAATGTATGACAAAAACCACTACAATATTATAAAGTAATTAGCCTCCAACTAATAAAAATAAATGAAAAAATAAAAAAATTTAAAAAAAAGAATGAAAAGATTAGAATCTTGTTTTCCACAAATGTTTGTTGTTTATATAGTTATGAATCTGGTCACACTGTGCAGCTTCTGAGATCATAGTTCCCAGATCGGAGATTGAACCGATGGACCCAGGCCCTCAACAGGGAAAGCACAGAGTCCTAAGCACTGGACCACCAGGGAATCCCCTACGATCTATGTATTTATATAGCAAATGATACTTTTCACGGTTATTTTCCAGAACATTATATTGGATATTCACAACAACCTTGAGAAATAAATAGCAGTTATTCAATAAATTTTAAGAGGAAGGTAAGATAGTAATAAGGTGCATCGTGAATGCAGGCACAGATCAAAACACAGTTGCAAAATATTTTTAAAACAAAACATAACTTAATTGATTTTCATGTTTGGAAAATGATAACCCAAAATGCTCCTGTAGTTTTGAATAAATGAATGAAGTTCCCGGCTTAAGCTTTCTTTTTTTTTTTTTGTTTAAAAGCTAAGAATTAAGCTATAAAGCACTTTATTGAGTTCTCCCAAATTAGAAATTAAGTAAAGGAAAAAGTTTAGTACACCCCTTGTAAGGTCCCAGAGGCTAGGAATTATGACATATACTAACATAGATGAGGATCCATTATTGGGAGCCGCTGGAATGCACCCAGTCCCTGACAAGGTCATGGGACGAGAGAGGAACCTGCAAGGCAGCTCTTCCCCTCGAGGTTGTCCCAGGGGCTCAGTAGGTCCTTTTCTTCCTTCTGTCTTACTGTTGTTGGGCTTTCTATTAATTTTTGGAAATGATAATATATAGTAATAAGGCCTTGCTGGAAAAGTTCAAGCCTTTTTGGAAATGCTCAAGATTGCTCTGGCTCAGGACACGACCATAAACATCAAGTCATAAAAGAAAAGGCCACAGGTATAGTTTGGCTGCTTGCTTAAAAGATTATAATGTTCTAGAATAGAAAAGAGTAGAGGTGTTTAGATTTAGAAGTAGATATACTGCTTTAGTTTACTTGCTCCTTGGTTGAAAGTGTTTTCACTATTGCTATTTCCTTGCTGCTATTTGTTCATTGTTTCCCTTTCTTTAAACAACGTGGGATATTATGGGTATTTTTGTAAAATTAGAAAATGGGGTATATAGGATTTTAATAGAAGATTTATATTAACCAGCTTTACTGCCATTATCTTACTATTAATAGAGGTGTTTTGCTGCTTTAGAGGTGTTTTTGCTATTTAATAGTTAATCGTTGTAAATTGAGATTTTGTGGTTTCAGGTAAAGAAAAATATCAGGTTTTTCTCATGGTACTATTTTTAGAAATGTCAAACATGTTACTGTGACCCTTCCCATGTATTGTTTTATTGTCCAAAGAATTTACATTATACCTGAGACTTGTGGAACATTGTTTTTGTTACAGTGAGAATGTTAGGCCATTGAGGCAAGAAGACTATGTACAGGACATTTAAGTATAAACCCTGTAAATCGGAAACGTTCTAGATGAATGCTTGGGGGAAAACATGGGGAAAAAAATATTGACGGAAGCACAAACCAATATCTGATGTAATATGTGGTGACTTAAGGGGGAGGTAACATTCATTCTATAAAAACTGAGCTATCCTAAAAATAAAAAAAAAAAGCTACCTCTTCTACGCAACTGTCTGTGTGTGTGTCTGTCTGTCTTCTTCCTCGCCAATGCCACTCATCCCTTGGGTATTCCTGGTCCTGCCAGGGCTGGACCTCAGCAATCCATGATCAGTGATGGTGCAAAAACCACCATAGTGGATATAAGAAACTCAATTAATGCACCATCCAAGATCTACTCAACTTAATCTATCTCAAACTGTTGCTTTGTTTTCTGGCCTCTACCCATAAAACTCACTTGTTGCTGTGCATGAGTGCTCAGTGTGTCTGACTCTTTATGACCCCATGGACTGTAGATTGTCAGGCTCCTCTGTCCATGGAGTTTTCAGGCAAGAATACTAGAGCTGGTTGTCATTTCCTTCTCCAGGGGATCTTCCCTACCCAAGGATCGAACCCATGTCTTTTGCATCTCTTGCATTGGCAGGAGGATTCTTTACCAGCTGAGCCAACTAGGGAAGCCCACTAGTTGTTGGTACATTTATTAAAAATGCAGATGGCATACTCAGAATCAATTACCACACTTAGGCTGTGGGCGCAAGGCTAGGAGGCAGCTGCTGAAACCTGGAAAGTAGAGCTGTCTGGAGAGGACCACCTGCCATGACCTTCAGTGGAGGTATGTAAGATGCACTGGATAGAAGGGAGCTGCGGGTACAACAGCCTTCTTCCCTGTCTCCAATCTCCTTTCAGAAATTCCAATGACTGATCTCCATCAAAAGCCAGAGAAAAGGGGAGTTTAGGGCCACAACAGCCGCCCAGGGAATAGTTCAGCATAGGGGACAGTGTAGCATGAATCTTCAGAGGCAAGTGGAAAAAATAAAAAATGGTGAAGAGAAACAAATTCCATAATGTACATTTATAATCCTGCCAAAATTTAACAGCTCTTCATTTAGAGGCTCAATTTATGTAATTTTTCTGTAAGGCAAAAATCCAGATAAATTGCTTAAAGTTAGTATTTATAGAAAAATTATATTGAATAGTGAATTTCTCTTTCATTAAAACCAAATGCTTGACTGAGCAATTAGGCTATGGAGATGAGACAGGGAGAATGAAAGAAAACCTAGGTTTTTATTCAGCCACCATGATTCCATTACTGACTTGATCCACCCATTACAAGAGGCACTATGGCAACCAGCTCAGAAGAAAGGGGGAGGGGGAGGAGAAAGGAGGATGTAACCTAGCAACACAATCTTTAGGCCGCAGTTTGCTCATAATTGTCAAAATGGTAGTTAGTGATATCAGAAAACATTATTAAATCAAGAGAAAGTATACCAAAAAGGGGTGAGTGGGGATAAAGCAAATATTTATGTATGTAGGTAAGAAAGATCAAATATTTATTAAAGTTAAAATTCCTGTACAAAATGTTTTTCTGTATATTATTTTAAATAAATGTACACATAAAGTAAAAACTGTTTAGAAGGAAATAAAAAACTGATTTCTATTAGAAAAGCATGTGCCTAAGATAGAGCTTTTTCAGTATAAATTTGAAAAATTAAATGGTTATAATCTCAACCTTAAGTATTAACTAAGCAAACATGTATCTTCAAGCTTATTATGACTTTATCATAGTTACTCAAGAATGAAAAAAGTAGTTCATTTTTTTTAATGTGTCTATCTATTTATTTGGCTGTATCAGGTCTTAGTTGCCACACTCAGGATCTTCTGTGGTGCACGAACTTTCTAATTGTACAGACTTAGTTGCTCCAAGGCATGTGGGAGCTTAGTTCCCTGACCAGGGATCAAACCCACATCCCTTCATTGCAAGGCAGATTCTTAACCACTGGACCACCGTGGAAGTCCCCCCAAATAGGTGATATTTAGATCAATATTGATATTTCCTTCTGATTGATATTTGAGAAATGTTCATGTAGAACACTATTAGCTAACCACATCATGCAGATAACAAATTAATAGCTATAACAGAATTGGGACAATTTCCCTTTATTAACTCCACTGATTTCATTCATTCACATACACATTCTGATTTCAAGAGAATATGCTAATTGGTACACTAACTACATTTTCTTATTTTCTAAATTTTTGAAGTTCTGGGATCTGGGGCCAGACTAACTGCCCCTCCCAGGACTTGTTTAGTCACTAAGTTGATCTGACTCTTTTGCGACCCCACAGACTGTAGCCAGCCAGGCTCCTCTGTCCATGAGATTTCCCAGGCAAGAATACTGGAAAGGGTTGCAATTTCCTTCTCCAGGGGATCTTCCTGACCCAGGCATCGAACGTGTGTCTCCTGCATTGCAGGTGGATTCATTACCACTGAGCTATCAAGGAAGCCCAGAACCTACCAAAGGGAATTATGTACATATGTTTAGTCACTCAGTCATATCTGACTCTTTGTGACCATATGGACAGACTGCATCCTGCCAGGCTCCTCTGTCCATGGGATTCTCCAGGCAAGAATACTGGAGTGGGGTGCCACCTCCTTCTCCAGTGGCTCTCCCCCACCCAGGGACTGAACTTGCATCTCCTGCATTGCAGGCGGATTCTTCACCACTGATGCCAGGGAAGCCCTTCCCTGGGGCTAACCAATTATTAAAGACAGCAAAAGACAACACGATTTTTCGTAGGCAAACTACGTAATCTAGAGCCTGAGCTCTGAACTACCACCTCTCTCTGGATCTGTCTTGTCAAGAGGCAGAAGCCTCTGCACTAACCTCCCTGGGACCAGATACCCAGATACCGGAAGAAACAGCATCTCTGACCCAGAGCCTGCTGAAATTATTCAAACTAGCCAATTCTAACCCTGCTTACCCTGCCTTGCCTGGCCTTTCCCATGGAAACCAAAATGCAGGCTCCAGTCATCCTTTTCCTTGGCTCTTTATACCTCCTGACTGACCCTGGTGCTTCCCCATGCATGGTCTGGTGTTCCCCTCCTATTAGAAACTGTAACCGACTTGGCAATCATCTCCTGATCTGTTGCGCTCATCCTATTGGAATAACAATAAAACCTACATTTTAAAACAATTGGTTCTAGTCATTATCGTCTGTTTTAACTCTTGAAGGAACTGTGCAGTAAATATTTCAGATGGATCATTGACTCAAGTTCATTTACTGGCTGTGTGACACTGGGCAGAATAATACAACTTCTATGAATCTCAGTCTACTTTTGCAAAATAGTGAAATTCTCTACTACTAGAAAAATTAGTCCTCTTACTGTTTTCTCTGTTTTTATAAAATATAATACTTTATACTAAATTATCTTCCCATTGGGAAATATAGATAATTTCCCTTTTCTTTTATCTGGCAAAAAATCTATAATTGTACCTAGTTATAGTTTTTTTTTTACTTAAGACCAGCCAAATCAGTTGTGATGCAATTAAGATATGATAGTAAAATCCCCACAAGGTGGCAGCAGAGGCATCACCATCAGCAGCCAGTAGCTGTACAGAAGAGCCTAAGGAAGGAAGCAGGGGAAGTGAATGCCTACATTCAAGGGAAGATAAGCCTACAACTGAACATCTAGGATTCGATGCTGCTTTGAGTCTGTCGGCTCCACATAGGAGACGCTGGGCCATCGAGCTTCCAGGGAACTTAATAGGCCAAAGGCAGTGTTTGGCCCCATCTAAGACCCTGGGTCAGCTTTTAGAATTTCATTTTGTGAGGAAGTTCAGGTTTTTTCTACAGTTCACTGTGGTGTTCTACAAGTACTAAATGAAAATACTATTCTTAATTCCTAATTAATGACACACAGAACATTCATGTGCATGTAAGCAGTCTATTCCTGAAAAACAAAACATTTCTGAGATGTAGAAAATTAGTTAACACTCATAGTCCATGTTTGCATCCTTATTAATATTAATCTATCTATTAAAATCATAAATTCTTTAAGTATTTGAAATATATCATTTGTAGTAACAAAATAATTTGGACTACTCTATCATTAAAATTTTAAAAATCTTCCACATAAAAAAAAATAAAATAAAATAAAATAAAAATCTTCCACATAGTGCAATTTATCCCTCTTGTGATTTTTACTGCATTTGAGAGAGAAAGAATCAATGAAATGGAACCCTCTGATTAAGTTCTAAGATTGTGTACCAGTTCTGAGGGGTGGGAAAGACCATGCAAGACCCCTAGAACTGTTGGATCTTTACATCCTCAACACAAATGTGCAAACAGACACACAAATGCAGGACTCGGATACATCCATTCTCATTAGGAATTCAGAGGAGAAAAACTAACTTCTTGTACATGTAATCAGAAACTATTCCATTTAAAATGTTATAAAATTTAATTTTCCCAGCTGATGCTTAAAAAAGGGATGCTCTGCTTCTTGTTTCAGTTTTCACCTTAGAAACCAGCATCCTTTTCAACACATGTTCAGCATTAATGTGTCATAGTTTTGCACTTTTTGTTGGTGATTTCACTGTTTGAAATGACCCCAAACATAGTCCTGAAGTGTTATCTGGCGTATCCAAGCGCTGGAAGGCTGTGATGTGCCTCAAAGAGAAATATGTGTAGATATGCTTTATTCAGGTATGAGTTACAGTATTGTTGACCCCGAGTATAATGTTAGTGAATTAACAACATATATTAAATAAGGGGTCTTTAAAAAGAGACACACAGAAAACAAGGTTATGCATGAATTGGTTTTAGAAATATTATGACCTCAGGAACCTAACTCCACACTTCCCCAGGGGCAGTGGCTCAGTATTCGTGAATTCAATGTGACTTTATAGTGGACGATGAGACTTCCTTGTACTCTCCATTGGTGCTATGCTAGTAGAGGCCCTAATCCTTAGTTCTCAAGTCTGGCTGGAGACTACTATCACAAGTGCAATTGAAAGGAGAAATAACTGACAATAAAGTTCCAATCGTGGAGATTCTGATGCAATGGATAGCTGTATATATATCTGCCTGTGAGTCAAATAGACAGCGAGGCTTGAGAGCAACTTTCTAGCTCACTTTGCCACACAACAAGGAACTGAGTGGCTACTCTGGTACTTCCTCTTGGGGATGCTCTGGGAGGGCAAGGTGTGTGCTCGGATAAGGAAAGCATCTAAAAGACAAATTCTTCTAGCCAGCCTTCGGTTATTTTTGAAATAAAATGGCTTGAGCTCCTTTAAAAAAACAATGCCTTAAAAATCAGAATTTTTAAGTGTTTTGAGCAGGTATCACTTTATTTTAGGGGAGGTGGACACAGCTAAGTTCTAGCCAATGAGATATATTAAAAAAAATTCTGCGTGAGACTTGTGGGACACTTTTCTCTTCACTATTGAGAAAACGCAAGTGGGAGACACTCTATGTTTTATCTTGTTACAACCTGCTTTGAACTGGAGTTGTAGGAAGAAATGATGTGGGGAACTGTAGCAGTCATTTTGCTACAATGAGAAGACAAGAAAATTATAGGGCACACCCCACGGTTCTGACCTCAATGAATTACTGGCTCTTCCTGTTAAGTGTGAAAAGTCAATTCCCTGTTGCTGGGCCACATTTACTCAGCATCATCTTTACCTTGCAGGTGGAAGCCTGCCTACTGAAGTGGTCCTCCTATCCTGCAGAGCATGGTGAAGTCTGGCACAGTTCATAAGATATTTGACAAATTCTATAGGGCTTATGCTCTCATTGTCTCCCTGCATGGAATTCTCAATCTATGCTCCCTCTCTCACTTTCTACAGGTACACTTTTCTATGTAGCTCTGCTCCACCACATGGGGCCACTACCTCTCCTTAATTAACCAAAGCAACACAATATAAACCAGTACATGTGGAAGACCTGTATAGGCAGACTTTCATGGGAGATCTGGGTCTGTAGCCCTCCAGGCTCCTCTGTCCATGGGGATTCTCCAGGCAAGAATACTGGAGTGGTTTGCCATGCCCTCCTCCAGGGGATCTTCCCAACCCAGGGATCAAGTCCAGGTCTCCCACATTGCAGGTAATTCTTTACCATCTGAGCCACCAGGGAAGCCCAGACCTGGGACTACTAAGGGTCAGCACAGCAAATGAAACACAGGAATGAACTTGTCATATTCTGGCCATCTCTGCCATCAGGAATCTCTCTCAGATTCTCTCTTTGGAATGTCAATACAATCTACCTATGGTGATCTCTTCCTTGGAGATCTCTTCCTTCCAGCGAAGACCATCTCAGTTCACCCTCTAATGAACAGATGTTGAATGTGTGTAAATGCACACATATACATTTACACATACATTTATGCAATAAAAAATGGTAGGAAATATATTAATAATGCCTATCTCTTGGAGATGGAATTATAAGTAATTCATAAAATATTCTTCAATATGATGTGATTTTCCCCCGGAAATTTCTACAGCAAATATAAACTATTTTTAAATAAAAATTAATTTTATTAAAATATTCAATTCAGGAGCAAATCATCTGGACAGCACATGTCTGGCAATAGGCTCTGAAATATATTCAGGTTCCATGTGTTAATATACTGACATTTGTCACAAAGCAATAATAGCACTAGTAATTTGAAAGTTTGACTTCCAAAATCTAAAAGCTACATTCCATTTTCCTCCTGGAGCCCTCTCCCATTTCACCTCCACAACTTCATTCTTGTTAATACTCCTCTTCAAATGTATCACATCTCTAGCCCTTTATTGACTATGCCAAAGCTTTTGACTGTGTGGATCACAACAAACTGTGGAAAATTCTTAGAGAAATGGGAATACTAGACCACCTTACCTGACTCCTGAGAATGCAGGTCAAGAAGCAAGAGTTAGAACTGGACATGGAACAAAAGACTGCTTCCAAATCGGGAAAGGAATACGTCAAGGATGTATATTGTCACCCTGCTGATTTAACTTATATGCAGAGTACACCATGAGAAATGCTGGGCTGGATGAAGCACAAGCTGGAATCAAGATTGCCAGGAGAAATATCAATAACCTCAGATATGCAGATGACACCACCCTTATGGCAGAAATCAGAGAAGAACTAAAGAGCCTCTTGATGAAGGTGAAAGAGAAGAGTGAAAAAGTTGGCTTATAACTCAACATTCAGAAAACTAAGATCATGGCATCTGGTCCCATCACTTCATGGCAAACAGATGGGGAAACAATGGAAACAGTGAGAGACTTTATTTTGGGGGGGGCTCCAAAATCACTGCAGATGGTGTTTTCAGCCATGAAATTAAAAGATGCTTGCTCCTTGGAAGAAAAATTATGACCAATCTAGACAGCATATTAAAAAACAGAGGCATTACTTTGCCAACAAAGGTCCATATAATCAAAGCTATGGTTTTTCCAGTAGTCATGTATGGATGTGAGAGTTGGACTATAAAGAAAGCTGAGCGCTTTGATGCTTTTGACCTGTGGTGTTGGAGAAGACTCTTGAGAGTCCTTTGGACTGCAAAGAGATCCAATCAGTCCATCCTAAAGGAAATCAGTCCTGAATGTTAATTGAAAGGACTGATGCTGAAGCTGAAACTTCAGTACTTTGGCTACCTGATGTGAAGAACTGACTCACTAGAAAAAACCCTGATGCTGGGAAAGATTGAAGGCAGGAGGAGAAGGGGATATCAGAGAATAAAATGGTTGAACGGCATCACTGACTCGATGGACATGAGTTTGAGTAAGCTCCAGGAGTTTGTGATGGACAGGAAAGCCTGGTGTGCTGTAGTCCATGAGGTGGCAAAGAATCGGACACGACTGAGTGACTGAACTGAACTAGCCCTTAGGAAGCTCTCTAGAGTTGAGGTCAAGTACTTTATTCTTGATCCCTATCAGCTAAAATCTTTGAACATGAACCCCCTAATATATATATAAATATACATTTTCTTTACATGTACAATTATGACATACCATAAAATACAAACAAAAACTTAAAAGTAAGGGATGAGATAAAGATGAAACAAGATTTTTAAAAGTAATTGATATAATCTAGTGCATTAATAATAAAAATAACTTGTAATTGACAATGCTTTATTTTTTAAATCTTAGTGTAACTCTCTTATATAGCAATTCAGAAGTCTGGTTGGATTTATCTCAATATTTGATTTCAATAATTCATTCTACAGCAATAACTCATGTCTCTGTCCCTACTTGAAGACTCTGTCAGCTGTATAAGAGCAGAAGAGAAATAAAAATATTTAACTAGCTATATGGCATGGGTAGTAACCAATTAGAACAGCCACTCTTCAATCAGAATGGACCCAGGCTGAGACTGCTAACCCCACAGTGCCCATCAGCTAAATGCCAACCAGGACTTCAAGGAAAAGACAAGGCACTCTACCAACATTTGACTGTAGCTTGCTCTTGAACATTTATTGTAAAACAAAAGAAGCCCAGTCAATCTATGCTTTTGAGGCAAAGGTGTTGTTTTAAAGATGTGCAAATATGCAAGTAAAATTTTAAAAGGACTTAAGCTATGGAGGAAGCATTTAGAAAAAATGGATGTTTGGAAAATATATCACTGACACCTGATATTTTTGCCCAAATATTTGTGTTGAAAAGCTTTCAAAAGTGCACACTTAAAACTAAAACTTTAAAACTGAATTTTTGAAAATAGTTGGGAAATGGTTATCATGACCTAGTAAACTTTGTTATTTTTTTCTATTTTGACTTATTTATATTTTTGAAATACAAACAGTATCCTTTCAAACTTTTCTGCTGCATCAACCTATCAGCTTCTGCTTCTTGCAGAAAGGGATACTGTGTAAAAACTCAAGTTAGATGGCCAGTTATTATATAATGTTTATGCATATAACTAAGTTATTTCCTCTATAAATTGTGTATTATTTGAGTGCTAGTACTATCTCTTACTCATTATTTGTCCAAAGAAATTGCTGGCAGCCAAGTAAAGGGTATGTGTAACGTGCCAGGATTAGGGCTAAGTGCTTACAACAACCTTTCAACATAGTACAAATATCATCATTATTCTCATTTTACAACTGAGAAATTTGAGGTTATTTTCCTGAGATGACAGAGCAATAAAGAGGCAGTGCTGAGATGTAAAGCCTGATATCCTGAGCTCACAGTCTCTAAGCCTAATCACAACCCTATTCTGCCAGTGGAAGGGCATCTAACTATAAATTACACAGAGTAGGGTCTTTCTTGATACAATTTAGTAAACAAGTGAAAAAAACAGAATGACAATTCTAGAAGTATTTTCTCATCAAATTAAATTATTATCATTTTCTTTGGAAAAGGCATGACTGCCATGTGTGGCCATTAAATTGCAGTTCTAGTTTGTTGAAGACATGGCAGTTTTGACTTTTCTTACTTCTTAATAGTAGAAAACTCAATTGGTAAGGTGGTTAACAGCAAGAACCTGTTATCTAGGATCTTCCTGAGTGACTATTTAAAAAACAAAATGCTAAAAGGTGACTTTTAAAACTGATAGAGATGGAAATATTTCTTTTGGGTTTATTTATTTATTTATTTATTTATTTAGGGTTTAAAAGAAAGGGCAGCTCAAGAAAAAAGGAAAAGATATAGGTCAGTATGATTTCCTAGCTCAAAGGAGAAAGGAAACAGAAACTTACATTAAGAAGCAATGAGGAGGATGATAAATGAAAACTATTTGAATAAACTTGACAGAGAAAATCTCTATTAAAATAAAAAGGAGAAAATAAATGAAACCATGCTGTGAAAATACAGAAGAAAAAGGATACATTTTGAGAGATTAGATTCCTTGTACCCCAACTTCTTTCCTTCAGCAATGGCCCAATCAAGACTATGGCAGATTCCTAAAAATAGAGGTTTCTTTCTATTTTCCCTCAAAATCAGTTCTCCTCACTCAATCTTCATCCAGCAAGGTGACTCTTACCTGAGAGTAAACATGTATTATTATTGATGGGTATTATATGATGCTAATGGTGAGGGTCAGAAGAGGGCATCTATATGCAAAAGCACCCGTGAAACTGCAATGTGCATTATTATTTAGATGTTACGAAAGTCCTCATGCACTTATCCTCCCCTGGCACCCTGTATATTTTCTGGTTATTATTTGTTTCCTGTCTTCCTCCTCCCATTAGAATGTGACATCCATAAAAATAGGAACGTTATAAAGTTTTATAAACTGACCCTAGTGCAACACTGGTCACAGAGTAGGTTCTGAATATTTTTTTAAGTGATTGAATGAATGAATGACATAATCTAAATACCAAACACTTAAACCTCCACTTTTGATCATCTTTCACCAGGACAGCAATTTCGTGGCATTAAGAAGATGACATTATCTCTCTACATTTAATCAGCAACCTCTTTTTATTCCCCAATGTTTGAAACTAAAGGACTAAAGATGAGTACCATGGGACACAATGTTTTTTGGTTTGTTTGTTTGTTTTGGCTTTGAAATACTGAATACAACCTACAAGCAACTAAAGGGGGGAGGGAGAGGTGGACCTTAACAGATAATTTTGTATACATGTAACTAAGCATATAATATGTTTATCTTCTACCTACAAGATAAACTTCCCAAAGTAACTAAAGATATGGTATTATTTTATGAAGAGATAGCAAAGAAAAGCATAAACCAGGCTCACTTGCAAGCTCAACGTTTTATTTCACTTCAGCAACTTTCACTATGTGTTTTGACATTAAGCCAGTTGCTACAGTTAAGGCAATAAAATTCCCATTCAGGTGGAAAATCAGCAAGGGCCTACATATATGCAGAATATTGTACTGGTCCTGTGTAAAAATGTCTTTTCTTTAAGCATATTACAATTCCCAGGGAGAAAAAAGCTGTTACTAGCTACATAATATAGCAAATAATATACCTCCATAGCAAATAAAATAAGACTATAACGTATTGAATTGGATATTTCCTATGCCTCCAGTAAACAAAGATTCTGTATTTCTCTTACCCAGTGCAAAACACCACCAAACTTCTCTGGCCTATCCAAACTTCATTGAATGTGCATTGTTAACCCATGTCCACGGGATTCTCCAGGTAAGAATCCCGGAGTGGGTGCAAATTTCCTTCTCAGGGGATCTTCCTGACCCAGGGATCTTCCCGACCCAGTGTCTCTTGCATCTCCTGCATTGGCAGGTGCATTCTTTACCACTACACCACCTGGGAAGCCCACCAACTGATTACTTTGCCTAAATATATCTTTTCAGTGGTCTAAATGACCCCTTCCACCGCCATATAATTCTGGACCATGAGGTTCTCATTATGAAGCCCATAAACTACCACCCATAGTCACCCAGGGCTGCAGAATGCCAGAGTGAGTAGCAACCCAAAGGACTCACATTTATGTGGCTTCTGTACTGAACCAAAGCTGCCATTTTTCAGTGTGGGTGTCTTTTTTTTCCTCATGACATAGACAAATGTTGATGTTTACTACAAGTTGGTACATTAGTTGCTAATTAAGTTCCTGGCTGCTTCAGCCAAAACTTGCTGTATTGAATCCAAGAAAAGAATGGCAGCTACATCAAAAATAAGTTGTTGGGGATTTTGTTTTGTTTTATTAAAGAAAGTTGTATATTAAAGAATATGGGGAACTTACATACTGGGAGAGAGAAACCTTTCAGTCTTGGCTTCCTTCTAAGCTGAGTTGGTAGTTCAAGTCCTTCCGCGTCTGTCACCAGGCCTTGGTCAAAGCCAAATAAACAGTACAATCTACGCGTGAGGTAACAAAGTTAATTAACTGTTTATCATTACTTGCTCTTTTTCATACCCACCCACAAATTCCCAGAGGAAAGAGTTACTTCTTGGGGACCCACAGGAGGGCAGGTTTATCCTGGAAAGAGCTCACTTCACCCTGGGGGGCTACATCTCTCCGAAAAGATGTCTTCTTAGTATCATCTCTCTGATTGTCCCCGTAATCTCACGCTCGGGCGGGGCTGGGGGCTGCCTGCATTCGCCAGTCGAGCCTAATCACTTCCTGTTGACATCAGGGTCTGCGGCCGTCTCTCTCTCTCCACCTCTGGGCTGGGAAGTCCCCAGTCACGCTTGCAGATCTTAGCTGACAAGGGGTGGTGCGAGACAGTCGCGGGGCGAGAAGTCTGAATTTTCAGGCAGAACCCTGCAAAGTCGATAAAATACCCGCTGGCATTGCTGAAGCGCTACTGTCTTACTCCGTGGAAGAGAGAATTCGCTTTCCGTTTCTGTTTCCCACAGGGCCAGAGGACTGTCCTTACCAGAACCGACCAAAAGGTGGCTCCTCCCCGACCAAACAGACGCTCCCAGCCCAGCGGATTACGTGTGGAAAGTCCTGAAGAAGAGAATCGAAACAGAAACCGAAGTCAGGCAAACTATATAACTGCCTGGCGGAAGGCTGGCCTCGAAACTCCTACCCGAGTGAGCAGAGCCGGCGCCCTGGTCCCCGGCTCACGCGAGCGCCCGCCGCCGCCGCCGTGTCCCGCGCACCTGCCCACCTGCCCACCTGCCCAGGTGCCACCGCGCCCCCGCGCGCCCGCCTGGGGGTCCTGCAGGCAACCCTGTCGTCAGGCGCGTTGCTGCAGGCCCTGCGGCTCCGAAGCAGCAGCGAAGACACTTATCATCCGCTGAGTTGAGTGAGAACAACTTTTCCGTCTACCCGGAAGAATCTTTTCCCACCTCTGAGGAAGAAGGATGTCGTCGGAAGGGAGTTTCGCAGACAAGAATTTCTGCTATCTCATCTCATGTTTCAGGGCCAGAGTGAAAAGGTATATCCAGGTGGAACCAGTGCTGGACTACCTGACTTTTCTATCTCCAGAAGTGAAAGAGCATATTCAGAGGACGGCCGCAACCAGTGGGGACATTCAGGCAGCTGATCTGCTTCTGAACACCTTGGAGAGGGGGAGCTGGCCGCTCGGCTGGGCTAGGGTGTTCGTAGAGGCCCTCCGGCAAGCAGGCAACCCTTTAGCCGCCCGCTATGTGAACCCAGAGCTCACGGACTTGCCTTCTCCATCGTCTGAGAACGCTCACGATGAGTGTCTCCAACTGCTGAACCTGCTTCAGCCCACACTGGTGGACAAGCTTCTGGTTGCAGATGTCTTGGATAAATGTGTGGCGGAGAACCTGTTGACTATTGAAGACAGAAATCGGGTAGGTGTCAGTTCAAATGGAGCTGGACTTAAAGGCAGATATTGCTACTTGGGGTTGTTCCTCCATTTGCCCCGTTCCAAATGTTTTTAGACATCTTTGGGTAAATTTGGTTCCCTCCTCCCTTGAGAATGTCTAGGCTTTAAAAAACATAATTTTGCAAATTTAAACACAAAGCAGCTATTTTTTCTAATTCTTTAACTGAAATGAGCTAAAGAAGAAAGAACTCTAGAAAATAATGTATGCTAATAGACAGCATTTATTTAACACTTACTGTGCAATTAGATTCATTTGCAAAACCTATTAGAGTTCTTGCTCACAATAATCTATTGAGTTATTAGTTAATGATCTAGTATTATTAACTGTGCCATTTTACAGATGAGTAGACTGAGGCAGTTTAAATAACCTGCCCAAAGTGGAAGACAGTGGTTGAGGTAGGGATTTAGTTCCTGATGATGTGAAACTTTATGTCGTATTATATGTAGTTGCATAGAACGGAGATCAGCAAACCATGACCCATGCTAAATCCAACCGAAAGCTAAGAATGATGTTTAAATTTTAAAATTTTCAGTTCATAAAGAAAGTTTTATTGGAAACAACTATGCTCATTCATTGACATGCTGTGATTGCTCCTGCGCGTTAAGAGCATTTGAACATAGAGTCATATAGCCCACAAATCCTAAAATATTCATTATCTGGGCTTTAAACAAAAAGTTTTCCGATCTCTGGCCTATACTATGCACTATGCCATTTAATTTTGGTCCAAATGGGGAAATTACATACTACATACACACAAACACACACACACACTTTTTTTTTCTTTAATCAAAGTTTCAGCATTCTTTGGGAATCAAAAATTGGAGATAATTAATTGAAAAAATATGTAGCCAGTAGTAATTTTCCACTTTAATAGAAAAATAATGGATTTTTTAGGTGCCATTTTGACAGGAAGAATTTTACAGGAGATTACACTTAGCGTTTTATTGTTCATTGTTTCTCAGTGAATAAGGAAGTACTGTGGCATATAGAAACTCTGTCCTATTTGAATCTGACTTAGAGTGTACAGTGAAAGTTTTATTTTGAAAGGCATGTAGGCAAATAAACCCATTTTGGGGGGTTAAAGTCTACCATGCTGTGATTTTTGACATTTTCTTTCTTTTTTTCTTTTTAGTTCATCGATTGTATGTATCCTCATTACAAAGTTCTGGGCACAGGACTCCTATCAGCCTATGATGTGACTTGATCTTTAGTGACTAAAACTAATGCTCCTTTGTCAACTCGACAGCCATAGGGCCTGTCCAAAGACCTAAGTGTGTATCTAATTTTGATGACTGGTTTTCCCAACAAGTAAATAACTTTACACTGTTGTCAGTAAGGTTTATGTAGTTTTGTGTATTGAGAACCAGCTAGAACGCATTATAGTAGTCCAGCTGGATATGACAAATGTGTACATCACTGTGGCAGAATCTTAATTTGGAAGACAGTATGCAGCCTTCAAGCCAGCTGGAGATGGAAGATGGCATTTCCAGCCACAGTAGCTGTTAGGAAGTCCAGAAGCAACAGAGTCCAGTAACACCACAAAGCTGTTTATGTTTGGTGGGTATGATGTCCCGATTGCCAGTGAAACAGCACTTCTCCTTATTTACTCTAAATACGTCTGCCTATCAGCATCACTTTTGTCTTGCCTGGATTGAATTTCCGCCAGCTAGATTTTATCCAAGTTCTTGATTCTGGCAAGCTTGGAGGCAGCTAGCAGGAATGCAAGGGATTTGACACAAAGAAGATATACAGTAAAAGGACATTTGTGTACTGATAGCAGTTAAGACCAAAGCAACCCCATTTCTCTCTTTTAAGGGAGAATGGAGGAGCAATATATGGAGACTTTCTAAGGAGCAGTAGTGTCTGTGATATCCTGGCACATCATTCTTAAAGATACCATCTGTCTCAGAAGGAAGCAATGGCGGATGATGGGAAGGAAACACTAGGTTTAGGAGAATCCATAGCATGTTGGTATGGGTTCCTTGAGGAATGTTTATCTTATTACAGAAAAGTGTAGTGAGGAAAGCATGGGAATTTGGAATGGCAAGACCTGGATTTTGACATCTCTGTTTCTTACCATCTCTATTCTTTTGGGCCAAATTATTTAAGTTTCCTGACCCTAAATATACTATGAAAATGGGTATAATAGTAATTTCCTCTCTCATTCACAGTATTTAGTGAACATGAGTGAGATACAGTGTTTATGAAAAAGCTTTATTAATAAGAAAGAGCTGTTTTGATATGATGATGACTTCTATTATTTATTTGGTTATATTTCCTTGTGAATTTAAAGTTTCAAGGACTAAGGTAAATGCCTTGTGTTGAAATTGAGATCTGCCTCCTAAATTCCATGGATTCAACTGTGAGTTGAGGAAGAAACTGTTTTTCATCTAAGGATGAAACCAGGCCCTAGTTAGAATTAAGTATGATATTGGTGCTTAATAAGTATTAATTGATTGGATTAATTTCCAAGAAGTTGTCCAGAATAAAAAATGAAAATGCTTGGTGTAATGAATTGCTTTGCCAGGCATCAAGGGGGCGGGGAGGAGGAATGGTTGGATAATAAATATAAGATCTCCAAGTTTGCTTTTTTGACATCTTAAAATAGCATTTAACTAAGAAATTAGGACTTCCAAAAATAATTAATTAATTAATTTTTTTGCTTCACCACATGACTTGTGGAATCTTAGTTTGCTAACCAAGGATTAAACCCAGGGCCCCAGAAATAAGAGTACTGAGTCCCAACCACTGGACCACCAGGGAATTCCCAAAATATTTTATTTTTTTCTTTTCCTGTTTTCCAGTTGACATTTTCTACTTGGTCTGTATTTTAGTTTAGGATTTCCACCTCCACCACCCAATCCCTGTCCCTCTTACACAAGTGCTTCTAAAAGTGATCCTAGATTTAGTTTTGTGACCAGCAGATACCCAAATAAATTGATTTAATTGATTAATTATTCATTCATTCCATTTGAAAATATGGAGTGGCATGTTGCACCAGACACCGAGTTAGTGCTGAAAAGATTGGCGAATACAGATACTGCCTGTGCTTTCATGGAGTTTATGATGCGGTGTTGATCTGTGTTCATTCTTCTAACAAATAGGTTAAAAATGTCTAGTATATGTGAGGCACTATTGTAAATGCTGCTGCTGCTGCTAAGTCACTTCAGTCGTGTCCGACTCTGTGCGACCCCATAGATGGCAGCCCACCAGACTCCTCCTTCCATGGGATTTTCCAGGCAAGAGTACCGGAGTGGGTTGCCATTGCCTTCATTGTAAATGCTGGAGACTCATTAATAAATACAAGAATGACTTTATAGAACATTATAATAGAATGATCCCTAACAGTAACGGGGTGCCCCTGTACTGACCTGCTTCTATTCAGGCTGCTAAGTGGCACCTTAGTACATCCATGACTTAGACAGCCATGAACTCTGGATCGTATAAACATTTCCGTAGTGTCTTAACAGCTTAGGTAAACTGCATATTTCAGCCCCGTCCAGTTCAAAGCATTAAACATCTATAGTCCTGGAAGACTTTATACACCTTTCATTTATACAAAGAATCAGAGATAGCATCACCAGTCCAGCTAGAAACCACCCAGTTCTATTTACAAGAAGTTGAGTATTGGGGTCAGTCTCCTTCCAGCTCATTGTATTGCCACCTAAGTTAGGATGGATAAGATTTTTTTTAGTAATAAAAAGGACTAATAAGAAGTTAGTTATGTCTGTGTGACAGTGCTTATTCATTCAGAAAGACATTAGCTTTTGGAGAGAACTTGTTCTTTAAAATTCTTTGCTTTTAATGTGAGTTTGCTTCCTGATTTACTGGTACTGAGGGTTAGTTCTGCTATGTTAAAAAGTCACCATTACTTTTAATAGATATCTGAGGTTATTCTGAGGGAGAAAAACCATTTTTATTGAACTTTACAACTGTGTTGGCTATCCAAAGTTTAAAAGAAATATCATTGTTTTCCCTACTATTGTATGTTACAAAAAACTAGATCAAAGAATTCAGAAATCACTGAACTGTGTTACCCACAAATTCATATTTATTTTCACTCCATATATCAGTTAATAATGTATCCATAGACATTTTTAACTGCATAGTCAAGAGAATACATTAAGTGGGGAAGATATATGAGTGGGAATCATTATATGTCCTGTTTCAGTCTCAAGTGTAAATATTCACTTCCCAAGAATTTTAATGATCAAGTGTATGTATTGGGAGCTTATTTTTTCCTATGTTTTAGGAGAACAGATTAATTTTTAAAAATTTAATGGCTGCTTTAAAGGAAATTTATATACCTTCCAGCATCCAAACTAGGAAGATTTCTTAAAAATTCAGAACCTTGATGACACTGCTAAACTTGCACAGGTATTTTATGTAGTTCCACATTCAAATAATAAAAATACTTGTAGGAAATAATGGCAAAATACTTCTCAAATTCCTGAACTGAGTAAGGACAAAGCAAACTTGACAAATACGAATCACTGTATACTCAAAGAAATAACTAATTAATAATCAAAGAAAATTTAGTGGATATATTAGCTTTTAAAAATATAACTATTTATTACAGTGCGTCTCTTGTTCATTTTAGAGAAATGCTTCCTGATTACTTCTGTGGAATGAGTTCAAAGCTGATTAAAGGCTGAAATAATTAAAAATGGAATAGTTGAGTTAAAAGAAGTTACTCAAGCCAGTCTCATTTAGCATCTTTAGTGACTACTGCTTAAATTAGTAGATAATAATAAAAATGTTACAAACACCTGAGAAGGCAAAGAATTTCCACTAGAAAGTTAATGAAATTAGAGAAAAGTAGGAAATGAGCGAGAATCTGCTTAGAAATGCTGTGAGGCAGAAATTGCTTAAATTTTATTGTCATTTTAACCACTTCTTGTCAAAAAATGAATTTAAAATTAGAGACAATTACCAGCTATAATTCAGGGAGGCAGCATTCAACTTCTGAAGCCAGTTGCCTGGGATCAAATTCTACCACTGCCATTTACTAGCTTTATGGTGTTAGGGAGGTAATTGGACTTCTCTGAGCCCTGGATTTCTGATCTGTAAAATGGGTTAATGTCGGTATCTTCTTCAGAGTTGTTGGGTTGATATATGCAAAACCTTTATAATTAACTATTAGCTAATGAAATGAACATATCCACTGGGTAGAAATATGCAGTATAATCTTGTACTAAGTAGTATCTGCTGGTGAAACATTTGTAAAGATAGATAATTTTCCTGGTTACCTATAATAATAATTAACACTGAATTTGTACCAAGCATTGTTCCAAAATGCAAATTCCTGGTATTAGATGGTTATGGGAATGTTTATAGGACTAGAAGATATGCACATTTGCAGGAAACAATCTAGTTGAAAGGTCCATATTGTACTAGAAGATGGATAAATGTTGAGAAGGACCTTTGAGAGTATGTCAGTCACTATTTCTTAGCTAAGCTGCTGGCTGGAATCAAGAGATGCTTTTGAAAAAAATTTCTGGTTTCCCAACATGGACAAATGAGAATCTCTGGGGGCAGGTCTCAGATATCAGTATTTTCTAAAGTTCTCAGGTGATTCTAACCTGCAACTAGGACAGACAAACCCTGAAATTTCATTTCCGTTGCTTAATTTTACACATATAGAAACTGAAGTCTGGAGAGGTGAAGTGGTTTGCCTAATGGCACAGCAAACTGATTGTGTTCTACCTAATTTCTTTCTGGTCTAAATGTGATCTTTTCTCTAAATGTTTGGCTCTATATTAAGAATTGGGGGGATTCATTATAATAATGATTACACAAATGATTCACATTTTAAAAGATTTGCTAGATTAATCTATAAAAGAAATTAAATGAAGGCTTAAGATAGGAATGAATGGATATACAAATAATTCTTCCCTATTTTTAAAAAAGATATATAGAAATACATTTCTTATAGTAGTAAGTAAACACAAATTTAAGAAAAAATATCATAGTAATGATAAATAGCACAAATATTAAAGAATATAAAGCTGTGATGGTGATTACTTACTCCATAATGGTAAGAGTCAAGAAAGAGAGGTTGAATAACAAATGTTTGATTTCCTATTTATAGACTCAGTGAGTTGAAAAGAAATAGCAAGCCCTAGATATACAGAAGGAAATTGATGCAAATAGACATAATGTAAGTAGAGATTAGAGACACCTTCTTTTGCACCCCTTATTCAGAATGATAGAGGTAAAACATCTGCTTCCTATGTCAGGTTTGAATATCTCAAAAGCTTTAAAAAATGGTGGACATTTAAAAGGGGGATTGGCCCAGCGAATTTCCTCCCTCTAGAATCCAGAACGTTTGCAAGTGGCATTGATGTTTTCTTTAATGTTTTATTATGAACCTTTACACATACGGTTCAATTTTTCTAACAGTTAGTTTCTGTTTAAATGTATTCATAAGATGTTTGACTTCTTTAATTCTACTTTTCTCTTAAAACAGGTTTCTGCTGCAGAAAATAATGGAAATGAAGCAGGGGTAAGAGAGCTACTGAAAAGGATTGTGCAGAAAGAAAACTGGTTTTCTACATTTCTGACTGTTCTGAGGCAGACGGGAAATGATGAGCTTGCCCGGGAGTTAACAGGCACCAATGGCCATGAAGGCAATACAGGTATTGCTAATTCTGCAAAGGACAACTTTGTGTGTTTTGCCTAGTGATTGAGAGTTTAATGAAGCCTATAGATATGGTGCCAAAAAAAAAAGGATACTTAGAATCAGAATTTCAGATCTGTTTTCTTCTCTTTACAAATGAGGAAACTGCTGCCTGGGAAAAGATGAACCTCCCAAAGACCACAACACTCAACCAGCTAGGCTAGAATATTGGCAGCTGACTCCTCGTCCAGCATGTTTTCCATTTTCCATCTTATTCTGGAAACAAAGGGATTGTCTGAGATTTTTATCAAGATCCTTTTAACATTGCTTAGACAAATAAATTGGAAGAAAATATTTTAGTGGTTATTACAATTATGCTGCAAAGTCTTCACGACATTCATATAATACTTTGAGGAATTTATTAAACATTTGATAAAAGGTCTATAATTGCTAATGTATCACAATATTATTTTCTGTGAGTTTCTGAAAGTGTTCAATTATAATAATACAAATAGCATAGCTCTTTCACATATGTTGTTTGTAAATATAGTATTAACTGCCACCTTATTTTTCTTTACAGAGTATGTATCCTATATTTTAAAGAAGTATCAAATGAAAGACAAATTAAAATTTAGTTGGCAATATATCGTTACCAATATATAGTTGTTATAATTTATACACAATTATATATAATTTAAATGGATTGTAATCATTTCAAGCTTCAGTCAGTTCAGTTCAGTCACTTAGTCGTGTCCAACTCTTTACGACCCCATGAATCGCAGCACGCCAGGCCTCCCTATCCATCACCAACTCCCGGAGTTTACTCAAACTCATGCCCATTGAGTCGATGATGCCATCTAGCCATCTCATCCTCTGTCGTCCCCTTCTCCTCTTGCCTCCAATCTTTCCCAGCATCATAGTCTTTTCCAGTGAGTCAACTCTTCGCATCAGGTGGCCAAAGTATTGGAGTTTCAGCTTCAGCATCAGTCCTTCCAATGAGCACCCAGGACTGATCTCCTTTAGGATGGACTGGTTGGATCTCCTTGCAGTCCAAGGGACTCTCAAGGGTCTTCTCCAACACCACAGTTCAAAAGCATCAATTTTTTGGTGCTCAGCTTTCCTCACAGTCCAACTCTCACATCCATACATGACCACTGGAAAAACCATAGTCTTGACCAGATGGACCTTTGTTGGCAAAGTAAAGTCTCTGCTTTTTAATATGCTATCTAGGTTGGTCATAACTTTCCTTCCAAGGAGTAAGCGTCTTTTAATTTCATGGCTGCAATCACCATCTGCAGTCATTTTGGAGCCCAAAAAATAAAGTCAGCCACTGTTTCCACTGTTTCCCCATCTATTTCCCATGAGGTTATGGGACCAGATGCCATGATCTTAGTTTTCTGAATGTTGAGCTTTAAGCCAACTTTTTCACTCTCCTCTTTCACTTTCATCAAGAGGCTTTTTAGTTCCTCTTCACTTTCTGTCATAAGGGTGGTGTCATCTGCATATCTGAGGTTATTGATATTTCTCCTGGCAATCTTGATTCCAGCTTGTGCTTCTTCCAGCTTACTTCACTTCTTTTATTCAGTTAGGCGTTCAATCAATGTGTAACGAGTACCAACAATATAGCAGACACTGCTCCAGGTGCTGGGGATATGGACTTAAATGAGACATATGCAGTCCCTGTTTCCATACACCATACTTCCTAATGGAATAAGAAACAGTGTTCTAAGTTACTTATACAAAAGAAAAAACAGATAATTACCAAATTATTAGACCAAAGAGTATATTATGATTTTATGTTGTATTATTTATGAAATAGCTTAATTTTGCTCAGTAGTTAGAAATACACACTATATATATGCACATATATATCTGTGTGTATATATATGTATAGTATGCATATATATGTATAAAATAGTGTTTACATATTTATGTGTATATATAGGGAAATATTTTTACTGTGATATTAAAAAGCCCTAAAGAATCACAAAATTGATGTTAATAAACTTGTGTGTAAGTGAACCATGGGAAGTAAAGTGCCATCCATGTTTGTGGAAAGTCTTTTTGTTTCACCCCAAAACAAATGCTGTGTGGTGTCATAAATTTGAAATGGCCACAAAGTGAAAAGCTCAAGAGACTCCCCCTTCTCTCTGAATATCATTTAGGGATTTGAAGGGATTCATTCAGCCAAAGATGGTCAATCCAGCTTTCAAAAGCCAGGAGTAATTCCATGATTTGTTCACTAGCAATTCCCTCAGTTCCTACTGTCATTTTTTCTATTTCCATAGCAAAGTTTAATTGTATAAGGAAAATTCCCTCTCAATAGGAAGCATCTTGAGTTTGCTTTAGTACTCTGGAGGGAGCTCAATGGTACTACTTGCTTGCAATATCAAGATTATAGTTGTGTTCTCTTTTTTTTTGCATTTATTTATTATGACCCAGCTATTATTTCTATAGCATAACTCTAGTAGCCCCAATCTGCTACTTCTAAAGAGACTTCAGGTCAAATTTACAAACAATGATGGGGCCAAATGTCTCCCTTATCCCTCAAGGATGAGCCAGACTCCAGTGCAGATCACACCTTATGATGAGTTCCCTTTCAAGACCACATGGGACCATTTCCATCCATGACGACATTCTAGACTTGAACTTTGAAATGGCTAGTCTTGATTTTTTTGTTCCCTGGGAAATTTTGGTCTCAGTGTATCAAGGGATATTTGAAAGAGCAGCCTTGCAGATCACAAAAGACCTTGTTACATCCATCTTCCAAAGTAGAGGGTAACTACCCATCTTACAGCTGTGTCCTAGTTTGGGGAAAAAACTAGAAGATTGGCTCAAAAGTATCATATTGTCTGGCTACATTGCTTTCTTTTTTTGGAGGGGTGGTTGTTGGGGCAGAGCAACAAGTTACATACAACATATTTCTTTCTAAGATATTTTGGTGCCTTTTTAGAAGTCTTATTTGATTTTTCAAATTCTAATTCTTTGAACAATAGCAATCCTAGGTGAAGATTGCATGTGTAATAGCTGGGTAATAATGCACCTTATCACATACATCTGTCTAATATTCACAAAACTTCCTCTTTACTTTCCTTATTGTATGTCATGACTATGATTGTCTTTAAGTGTGTATTTCAGAATGGCTTAGGGACTAGTTTATCCAAATTCCTCCTGCCTGTGGACTTACATTGGCTGGCGGAGGTCAAGCACTTTATAAAAGGAATAAAGGCCCATGGAACCAATTAATTGTCTATCATTCTTTTCACCCTCCCTGGTGTCCTGACAGGATCCCCTTAAATTTGGGGCTTTCCTTCTTTCAACCAAAGTGGATGATGATAGATGTTGCCCCAGATATGTGGGCTCTTACAAAGGCAGGGAGCAGGGTTAGGGTTTCTAAGCTGTTTTTTTTAAGTTTTTAAATTAATTAATGTATTTTTGGCTGCACTGGGTCTTTGTTGCTGTGCCTGGACTTTCTCTAGTTGCGTATAGTGGGGGCTTCTCGTTGCAGTGGCTTCTTTTGTTGCAGAGCACAGGCTCCAGGGCTCCTGGGCTCAAGCAGTTGCAGTATGCAGGCTTGATTGCCCAGTAGCACGTGGAATCTTCCTGGCTCCAGTTGAGTCGCTATGTGTCTGCCTCTTTTTGGCCTCATGGACTGTAGCCTGCCAGGCTCCTCTTTCCATTGGGTTTTCCAGGCAAGAATACTGGAGTGAGCTGCCAGTTCCTTCTTCAGGGGATCTTTCTGACCCAGAAATCAAATCCATGTCCCATGCATTAGCACGGGTTCTTAACCACTTAACCAGGGAAGTCCTCTATGCTTCTTTGAAAAGTTGGATAGAACTTACAATCTCCATCTGGGATTCAGCATTCTTACATTTTCACTACCCCTACCAGCAGTCAGGGTACTCCTGACAAACTCATTCCAAACAAGTAGGGCTTTCTTCTCATGTCCTCGGAAAATCCAATCAGGGATTCAGGAATTTAAATATTGTTTGCTGATCTGTACATCTTATTAGGGGAGTCTAATCCTGGTGCCCAGAACAGAGTTAGCTGTGATTATTCATGTGGTAGGGGCTGCTGTGGGCAGAATTGTGCCCTCCTCAACCCATAAATTCAGAGGTTGAAGCCCCCGCCACCTATGTGACTGTACCTGGAGGTCTGTCTTTAGGAGGTAATCAAGGTTAAATGAGGTCAGCAGAGCAGGCCCCAGTCTGATGGGCCCAAGGCCTTAGAAGAAGAAGAAAAATGAGGTCTCTGTCTCTCTCTTTCCCCACCATGTGAGGACACCATGCATGAGGAGGTCATGCTAAGCAATCTCAGAAATAAACTCTCACCAGAGACCAAATGCTGGCACATTGACCATAGACTTCGAATTTCTAGAAATATGATAAAATACTTTTTTTTTACTTTAGCCACTCGGTCTACGGTGCTTTGTCAAGCTGGCCTGCACCGATTAATACAGGAGACTGGGCTCTGGAGCCTGACACTTACTGAATTCTGGCTCCTTCATGTCTCTGGATGTGGGACTTTCACCAAGTACCTGCCCACTCTATGCCTCAATTTACTCCTCTGTGAAATGGGGATAGTAACATTACTTACCATTGGGATTATTTTTAGGATTAAATGATTTAACATTAGTAAAGCACAAAATAAATTGCCTATTATTATTATAAACCCCAAATATGCTTAATATATACCTATGAATATTATCAAATCTTCTTGTCTAAAGACAAACTCCAAAGTCAGAACAGTTGTCTTCAGGAAATTCTCCATACACAGCACATATTTTCTCCTTATTCTTTAAGATAGGTTAATCAAAAATAATACTTTTAGGAAATTTTCTTTATGGCATCAGTCTCTGACAGATTGTACTTCAGAAGGGCAAAACTCTTATTTTTCTTTGTAACCCACAAAAGCATTTGGAAAAAAACACTCAGTGCATGTTGGTTGAAGGGGAAAACGGTCAGATGAAAGAAATAGAGGGAAAAAGAAAAGAATGATCAGAATATTTTATTAAATTTCTAAAAAATCTCCAGAAATTCAAAATACATGAATGTAGGCTGACATTAAAGCATATGTACATCTCATGTAGAATGCACAGTGAGAGAAAAAAATGGCAAGATCACAAGTTAAAGAAAAACTACCACCAAATTTGCATTTTCACTAATGCAGTCTTATGTGTGACTTTGTATCACTGAATAAGTGGCTTACTTCCTAAAGATGATGGTCAGGAAATCATCACACTTATGATTAGCATAATACTTAATATTGTATCGGCTTTTTAGATAAAATTTAGTCATCACGAAAGAATTACTCACTGTGTTCATATTAAAAATAAAAATACTGTGTCAGAATGTAAAAACATGTTCCAGACCTTTCAAAATGTCAAACCATTGAAGTGTATTTAGGCATATCTCTACTAGAGACCCCACTTGGTTTTCAAAATAAAAATAGCAGCCCTTTATATTGTATAAAAACTTGCATTTCATTGCAGTCTGCATTCTGTTTAGAATTTCAAAGTATGTAAGTATATTCAGGTTAATCTCTATTAGGAACCCCTATTTGTTTTCAAAACACCAATGACAGTTATGTATACTGTATAAAAGCTTGCATGGCACTATTATTTACTTTCTAATACTTTTGTTCACAGAGTCTGAGAATTTATCACAAGAAGATGGTCTTGAAGTCAAAGAGCCACTCCTTTTAGCCGCGGATCAGCCAGCTTTGGAGGTCTGGGACATAGAGAATAGTTCATTGGAATCGTCTTTTGCAGATTCTTCTATAGTTTCAGGTACCTGGCGCACACACATACTTTACATGCACTAATTAACTACTTCCGGAAAAATCAATTGTTGCATTGATAACATTAGGATCTATTAAACAGAGGGAGGAAACTTGGACTTTGGGGTTTTGTATTTGTACTTAGATACTATTTCTGGAGGAGATTAAATGAAAATTATTGCTCTTTGTGGCTAAAAATCTTTTAAAGCTAATGCAATATTAATATGTTATGAATATGAACACACTGAGTTCCAATTTTATTTTATAAAGATGTCCATGGTTCTTGTCATATGATAAATATCACAAGTGCATCCCATGATTTTCAAAGTACTTTCAAATACATGAATCAGTTTGACTCATCCGAAGTTCTGAGAATTAAATGAAGGTATTACCTTTTCCCTTTTTCACAGATTAGGGTGTCACAGAAAGGTTAGGCTGGGTTGTAGAAACCAAAACCAAGGTTGTAGAAAGGAAGATGAAAGGGTGCTAAACAGGAGTTTGCTTGAATTTCAGTAACTAATTGGTGTTGGGTACTAGATACTACCATATCCACCTCTTTTGATATGAAACAGGCCTGGAAGAATGAAACAAGTTTAGCTGTTTCCCCTCCCTACTTTTCTCATAATAGGAGACGCCTTCACTCCTTCCCCTCTGTCCCTCAAATGGCCACGTTCATTTTTCACTAGAAATAGTTGCTGGAAGTCTGTGGTATACTAATAAATGCTTACCAAGTGGCCCTGTAGGGAAAAGAAAAAGCCCTGATGTTCAGGATATGCCATCTTCATGGTGTAAATACTCGCACCATGGCTACTTTCAAGCGTCCACATAATGTCACTGAACAGTAAGTTGGGAATAGATGTGCAGTACATTATTTGCCATCTATTACATGGAGACAATAGACTTAAATAGCCTCAGCATCACTGATGATTGTAAAATCTATGAAAATGATTAGAAAGTGATGAGTTTTAAGTATTCATTACCTTTGTTTTAATATAATTTAGTTAGTAAGTCCATATCATTTAATTTGTAAAGATGCTTGTGCTTAACATTAATAAAATTCCACAAAATTCCAGAAAATTTAACAGTTGTTCCTGTGGGCCAGTATAAGCTGACTCTATCACACTACTGCAAAATATGCTGTTTCAACTCAGAAAAGTAATATAGCTGTGTGGTAGGAAATTTGGAAAACAGAGAACAAAGAAAAAGACCACTCCTCCTTTCCCAATAGAATACATTACTCTTCATATTTGGGTATTTGTTCTTCTCATTTTTTTTACATACCTGGATGTCTATATACAATGGCATTTCTCCTATATTTATTAGATATTCTTCTACAGCATGATTTTTAACAATTGAATAACAAGTCCATCTATTGAATGCTTTTTAATTAATTAACCACCTTTTGAACATTTAGGATGTTTCCAAATTTCTACATCATGAATAATGCTGCAATAACTCTCTTTGTATTTATATCTCAGTTTAATTCTTTTTAAATTTATGTTTTATTCTTTAAAATTTACTTTATTGAAGTATAATTGATTTACAGTGTTGTCTCAATAACTGCTTACAGCAAAGTAATTCAGTTATATATGTATATATATACATTCTTTTTCATATTCTTTTCCTTTATGGTTTGTTTATTACAGGGTATTGACTGTAGTTCTTTGTGCTGTAGAGTGGGGCCTCGTTGTTCATCCATTCTCTGTGTAATAGTTTGTGTCTGCTAACACCAAACTCTCAATTCACATATACTCCCTACGCAGTTTAATTCTTAAAGACATATTACATAATTGAAATTTCTGGATCAAATGATTTCTACAGTTTTAAGGCATTTCATATTTAATGCCATATTTTACTCCAGGAAATTGTACCAAACGGTGTAGGGGAATACTTACTGTCCTGAAGTCTCTTGTACAAGGGTGGGCAATGCTGTTTTTAAACTTTACCAATTTGCTATGTTAACACCTGAATTTGAGTTTTTAATTTCCAATGAAAAACGTCTTTACAAGTTCATTCTTTTTGTTGTTGCTGTTGCTAATTGCCTATTTTTCTTTTAGGGCATTTATATGCTTCTTGCTGGTTTAGGTGAATTAGCTAAATATATAGGGTAGCAATCCTTTGTCATAAATAGTACCGAGGTTTTTTTATAGCTTGCCTGTAATTTAGCCTTGTTTGTTTAAGGTGTTGGGTTTTTTTAGTGGGATACTTCTGAAGCATTAATGTGCTTATGAGTCACCTGGAAGAGGGGGGTCTTATTGAAATGCAGATTCTGTCCTTTTCACTTGCTCCCAGGTGATGCTGCTACTGCTGATCTTGGACCACAATTTAATGGACAGAATAGCATAGCACACGTGAATTCTAGAGGATCTTTTTTTTTTTAATTTCAGCAGCTCTGCTTTCTTTCAAAAATCATGATTGTATGGGAATGCCAAAATTACTACCTGAATGTGGATTTTTCACATTTTAATAAACTTCCTTGTTAGGCTACCTGACATCTCTGTGGGTTACTGGCTATTTTCTAAATTCACACTAGAAAGAATTAAAGCCAGGACTGAGGCTGGTAGTCGATCTTCATCTCAAATGAAGGGTTTGCATCAAACTTGCCAGCCTAATGCATCTTGTCAGCCTGCAGTATCTGTGAAACATTCAGACTCTCAGAAAGGACAAAATTAAATGCAAAACTTTTTTTTTTTTAATCTGTTTTCTGGGACTTCCCTGATGATCCCGTGGTTAGGACTCCAAGAGTCCACTTCAGCAGGGCATGAGTTCAATCCCTAGTCAGGGACCAAGGATTCCACAGCCATGCAAGGTGCATCTTTAAAAAAAGAAAAAAATCTGTTTTCTTACTATTTAATATAAAACATAAATTTGCATCATGTGACAAAATCTGGATTTTAAAATAATGGTCTTGAGGGACAGGAAAGGGTTTGTTTTCCTTCTTGGGGTCCCGTCCCTCCCTTTCTTTCACTTCCCCTTCTTTCACTTCTTCCTTTTAACAAATCTTTATTAAACTCCTATTGTGTGCCAGGCATGCGCTGTTCAGTTCAGCACTGTAAATATTGTGATGAAACGAAACAGAAGTGGCTTCTGCCCCAGTGGAGCTTTCAATGATGGGCATGTCAGCCAGGCAGCAGTCACTCTGTAGCTCATGAAGTGCAGTAGAAGAACAGTACAGGCTGCTAAGGTGTATACTAGTCTGAGGACATGTACAGCATGCTGTACCAAATCTGAGGACTCCAGCCATTCAAGACTTTAACAGCTACTAGGCTCTGAGGTTCTTGTGCTGTCTGAACTTCTTATGTGGACTTGGGAACAGGTTCATCCAATCCATGCTGACCCTTTCCAGAACAGTAAGAATGGGTAACAAAAGTATAATGCCTTTGCTTCAGGCCTTGACCCTGCTCCTGAGAGATGTAGACCATCCCAGTTACTTGTTCCTTTTCTTGTTGTTCTTCAGAACTAAGAATTACTGATGTAAATGACTTTTAAAGAATCATTACCCACAAAGAAGTTATTGGAATTCTTTTGACAGAAGTTTTTGTTGCAAAATTAACTGTAGAAGGATTTTGCCTACGTTGCTATTATTTGGCAAGCTTAACAATCAGGATAAATATGAAAGTATTCAATATTGAAAATATTCAATAATATCAATTTACACAATTTTGTGCATCTTACTGATATTGATAATGTGTAATCTTTAGTTTGAAGTTCAGTACATCAGGTTAAGATTCCAAGTACAGTTACCAAGGTAGCATTGAAAGAAACTTATTACTTAAGCTACACACATTCTATAAATATGAAATTTCATATGCAAAAAGAAAAAAATGTGGCTTGAATTATTTCTAATTTTAAATTAGACTTCTCTAAGTTTTATTTCCAAATCAATTTCTAAAATAATTTTTTTCAGTGCACAATATTTTTTGTGGCTACAAATGATAAATATTTATAGTTTTAAGACAAAGATTCTTTATATATTGTTTTTAACCTTTTTTACTCCTTAACACTCCTGTCAGGTAATACACACTAGCATTAGTAACAGTGGCCCACCGTGAAACTGATTTTAATCACATCTCTCTTTCAACCTGGGGGTGATAGATCAGAATTCCCTAGTGGGCAGCCCTGGACAGTCATTTTTGTCATGCCTCTGCATCGGGGGTTGGCATTTCTTCTTCCTTTCTCCTTTCAACTGCTTCCCTTTAAAAAGTGGTTAATAATTAAGATAGACCCACGCTAATACAATAATCTGTTTTTTTCCCACACTAATAAAATAATTTCTAAAGGATATTTGAATAGTTCTCAGACTATTCATAAAATTTTAATGCTGGATGTAATGGTTCTGCTTTCTGAAGTCACTGGTCATTTTCTAACAAGAAACTATTGGAAAACTTTGATGTTTCTCTGGACCACATGTCCCTAGAAAATATCAGAGGGACACAAAGCCCACATTCATTTTCTTCTATTAAAAATAATTTAACTATAGAAAATATACAGTTATCTGGTATATGTTAATTTTATAGGCTTATGGTAAAATTGGTTATGCAGTCATTTTTAATTTCTACTGTGAACTTTGTTAAAACAAACAAGTGGTTATTTTACTTATTTGACCTTTTAATACACTATTTTATAAATTAGTGCCCTAATTTATAAATTAGTGTTATAATTAGATAAAAACAAACAAATGAGATTTAAAATTAAATAATAAAACTTATTGTATTTGGGATGAACTCACTTTTATGCAGAGTTCCGCAGAGAATCCCCCAAACTTCTTTTACCATTCTTTGCTGGATTTCCCTGTTACGAAACTAGAAAATGCAAGTTCCGCAAATTGGACAGCAGAGGGCGCTTTGACATTTATAAAGAGAGCAGAATGTCACTGTTCCCGGGTGGAAGATTATAATCTAACAGGATGAGTGTGCCATGTGTGAATACACGGTGCGCATGACTGTGAGTGCATGTGTATATTTTGATTTATATATTCGTTCACGTGAGGATTTTAAAATTCCACCCCAGCTAATGAGCTTACCAACCTGCTTGTTTTCAGACTTTAATACCTTCTTTTTCATATTCCCCCATATGTTCCACTCCTTAGGTTTATCCGGTGACATTATGCTTTGGAATATATTGTGGATATATTTTGCATAGATCATGTTCTGTAGGAGGGGTTTAAAAATTGACCTTTATAAAACAGCCTCCTTCTTTCTGGCCCAATCTGTTAGAGCATTCTTTTTGTTGTTGTTTTGTTTTGCCTTTTTATAGACCAAAGTCCAATCTTAGACTTGGTCTATAGTAATCTCTGTAAAAATGCCACAAAATTTATCCTTGCACTTGCGGACCAGAATAATGTTCTATAGTACTAACCTCTAGAAATTTAGAGATTTTTAGAATCTCTAGAAATACATACCACATAGCACTTGAGAGCTTAGTGGGAAAGATAATTGATACAGCAGTCTTCAATAATACTGTGAGAGATCACCCATACTATTATGGAATTGCTCTGAATTTAGATAGCTCTCCTTTACATCTCTATCTCTTCTAAATTTAGTTATATTAATTATTGAGAACTAGAAATACTAGTACAGAAATCCAAGAGGCAAATATTATTTTGACTTAGAGAGAGAGAGTTTGTTACAAGTGCTGTTTTATGTTTGTTAAAAGAAAATCTAGGATTGTGTTTTATTTGAAACCCACCGAGAGACATCTAGGTTAGTTATATGACCCCCAATCGCATAATAGTTCTAGGAGGAATACTGTTCGTATCTCAGGAATGAGAATGTAAGTATTTTGATGGAAAGAAACCTCTCTGTGTGCAGCTAATACGTGTTGGATTTATTTTCATGATTTTTATATGACTACAAGCTTAAAGTTTTTTCAGCAGAGTTTCAACAAATGTGATTTTAATTTGATCTTTAGACATTATCTTCTCTATTTGAATAGGACTAGAAGCTGAGAATATGTTCTGGCCAAGCACTAGGGTACTGTCCTCACCCTCAGGGAGTTTATAATCCAGTTCAAGAAAACAAGTTTCGTGCCCCTAAACACAGACAGTAAGTAATCTGTCTTTAGGAAAAGAGAATATGTTAAGGATAAGAGGAGAAGCCTGGGAAGACTTAGCACAGAGGAGGAATGGAAGGCAGTTCATCTGCGCTTTGAAGGTCCTGTGTTGGATTTGTAAACAGAAGTGGCAGCCGACACTTTCCATTGTATGGATAGCATAAGCAAAAGTGCACGTATAAAGCAAGCTCAAAATGTGCTTTAGGGGTATTGATAGTGGAAGAGGTTATACCTAATCTCTCTACCTTCTACTCAATTTTGCTACACACCTAAAGCTGCTAAAAAAACAAAGTCTATAAAAATTCATCCAGGTATAATTAACACATGGGCAGAGGAGTCCAGTGGGTTATACAGTCCATGGGATCGCAGAGAATCGGCCATGACCGAGTGGCTGAGCATGCTCCCACACATTAAACACAAGGAAATTCAATTGTATTAATAATAAACATAGCAAAATTCTGTGGAAAATGTGGGTAGGGAAACAGTTGGATTCCAGAGGAGCATTTATGAAGGAGGGGCTGGGTGCTAAGATTTCTAGGATCAATGAAAGTTAACAGGTTTCTTTTACTATGATTTTTACAAAGACTTGTCCTGAGGCAAAAAAAAAAAAAAAAAACAACCCTCTTAAATGTTTATCATTTGGACAGTTATGGAATATTAGCCCAAAGCATGTGTGATGATTTCAGATGGTGTTTGTAGGAGAGTGTTTTGTTACAGAGATTTATCCATCAGGGTGCTGGAACGGGTTCCTTCTGGCTTGCAGGAGCCCAGCATGTACATCTCTTCCCAGCTCCACTGGGTGACATCATGCTGGTAGCTTGAAATCAGCCATGGTGGGGAATATGAACACCATCAATGTTGGCAAGCACTTTATTTTATTTTTGAACTAGATCTTTGTCTTATTAAATTAGATCAAATAGAACTTACAAATCAAGTCGTCAAATCAATGTGGCAAGCACTTTTAAATTGTCCCTTTTTTTTTGCTCCCCAAAAGCTACTACTGAATATTTACCAGGATTTACCTTTATTTATCATTTTAAAGAATGACCATCTTTAAAGTCTTTATTGAATTTGTTATAGTATTGCTTATGTTTTATGTTTTTGGTTTTTTTGGCCACGAGGCAGGTGGAATCTTAGCTCCCCAACCAGGGATCAAACCCTCACCCTCTGCATTAGAAGGCAGCATCTTAACCACTAGACCTCCAGGAAAGTCCCTACCAGGATACCTTTAAATGCACCTCTCTCCATACTCCTCAGATCCACGTAACTTGAATAACTTTTCCTGAAGGGTACCTACCAACCTCCCATCTATCTTGCAAGCATTCCTACACTCTACATTGCCAAGGCTTACTTCCCATGTGGTCATTAAGCTTATCACTCATAACGGAGTCTGCTCTCAGACTTTTTACCTGTTACTGACAAGCAATGAATGAATGGGGCACTCTCGTGGGTATGACTATCCCTACAACCCTATACTTGAATCACTATCTTTCTCTTTAAGGCTCAAGTCCAGAGGCTAAAGGGCATAGATGACACAATTTAAGCCAACATCAATATACACAATTCTAATTTAATTCTGGCTGAAACATTTCAGCAGAGTGAATTCTATAAACAGGAGCAGAGGCGCTCGGTGGATAGCCATGTGGGCCTGTGGCTCTAGGAGATTTTTTTTTTTCCTTTGGGGAACTCATTTCCTAGAAGCTTGGATCCAGGAGAGAATATGCAAGGTGGGTGGAGGTGGCTTCTCTCCATTCTGCGGGAACACATGTTCCCTGGCACAGAGAGCAGAATCTGACAGACCAAAATGTAAGTGTGTGTGTGTGTGCGCGCACACGCACGCACAAATCCATATACATAGAGCTGAAAATAAAAGTCATCTATCTCCTTTCAGAAAAGATAGTTATTTCAAAAGAAAAGGAGATTGGTATTATTAGTAGTATGACAGTAAGCACACTTGTAACGAGCCTGAGTCCTGCGTGAGCGCACATACATACACATGCGTGTGAAGCTTTGGGATGATCTTTGCTGTTCCAGACTTTGGGGATTATGCAACTAGAGGGAAGGAGGGGATAGTTGAAGAAGTGAAACTAATATGCATCGAGAGGTCAGAACTAGAATAGACATACCATTACCCGGCAAGTGAAATCAGACTATTTGCATACTTTATAAGCACTGCCTCTCAGGAGAACGGTAGGTTTTGCTGGTGCCCTTTCTCAGTAGCTCTGAGGCTCTGGCCCCCTTCCTAATGCGATGCAAAAACCACTTTCCAGCAAAGAGAAGGAAAGGCTGAGGCAAGGGGTAGGAAAGGAGGAACCTTCTATGAAGTTATAAACGTATTTTAAGCTGAAATTAGGAGGAACGCCACCTGGTAGGGATGGAAGTAAGCACCAATTGGTGTTTTACCTAATGAAGCTCAGTTCTTAGGTTGAATAAACAATGTATTTATCAGCTCATTGTTAATATAGCATTTTTCCAGCAGAGGGCATACTTTACATTGAAATAGATCTAAAAAGGCCTTCAAGGAGGAGGCTTTTTTTTCATTTGATATTTAAAAAAAAAATTTTTTTGGCTTCTAAATGGTATAAAAATATTTTAAAGTATTTAAAGTTCCGTAGGATATTAAATATATAATTTCTCAGATTCAGGTTAGTATTTCTGCCTTATTAGTAAACTATTCAAGATGTGATTGTAAAATGAGACAGTTTTTTTTTTTTTCTCCCATGTTTTATAGACTGGTCTTAGACACTATTATTATAAGAAAAGGTGTTCTTTATTGTGTTGTTTACAAAATTATTATCTAAAACCCTATCTTTTAACAGAATATTGTTTTTCTTCATTCCAGCAGTTTCATAGGAATAACTGCTTTTCTTTAAACAGAAACTACCAACATATTCTAATCCATTTCATAGCTGCCTTTGATATTTTTCCTAAAGGAATTGACACCTATCTAAAAATTAATTAAACTTGTTATATAATCTAACTGTAATATTCAAAGCTCATGTAAACAGCCCCTTCATGAGAATTTAAGATTTCTTTCCCTTAAAGATTTATTTATTTGATCTAACAGAATCATTCTCACAATAAAGGAGAAAGTAGAAATTGCTGTCTATATTTTAAAAAGGTAAAAAGGGGTAAGTTACTTGTTCGCAGTGGCTGAGCTCAGATCTGGAGACTAATTTGTTTGACTCCACAGCACATGTTCTTTTCATGGGAACGCCCAGTCTCCAATTGACTATTTATCTGAGCTATTTTAAAATCATAGACACATGACTTTAGTCTTTAGGACATAAATCCAGATTGATACTGTGAAAAGTACAAAGAATGACACATGATAATCCTATATAATCAACTGCAGGAACTCTTGGTTTATAAATTCAATAGGTTGGTTTAATTTTTTCATTATATAACACTTTTTTGATCTGACTTTTTGGTGTGCGTGTGTGTGTGTTACATGATTTTTTTAGGTAAATGCATGAAGAAAATCTCTGGAGAAAGCATTCTCAATGTTATCAAGGAACAAAATATTTTCTTTAATTATTAGAGTTATTTCCTTTAGTACTTCTGTTTCTATGAAAGAAAAAATATATCAAATGCATAAGAAATTGCTGCTGAGGAAACAAAATTATTTTTGTGTTGAAAAACTGGAGATTTATATATCCTTAAAATGACAAAGATAAAGACCTCTCTGTGTTCACTTTCATTTTAATTGTGATGTCTAGCAGAATTACCGCAATTAATTTTCTCCAAGAAGTATAGAAATGTTCCTCTTTTATTTGTGTGCAGAGAATATTTAGAACTTAGTGTGGATGTTTAATCACCTGTACTCCTATATAAAATTTTTTAAAAAGACAGTGTGGATGTTTAAAAATAAAGTAAATGAAAGTTTGTGGATGAAATCAGAAATGTTAGTTAGCACAATAAAATAATCTCTAACTTTTTTCCCTGGCAAGATAAGCTACTTCAAGATTGTTAGAAAAATTGACATTATAATGCAAATGTTTGTATGCTTAAAAAAAAAATTTGTTCCAGTTAACTCTATGGATATAGTATTGTTCACTTGTTTACAAAGTTTTTAACAGATCATCGGCATGCTTGGCATTGGGCAAAAAACACTGGAATATTAGACTTGGATTCAAAAAATAAGATTCCCAGCTCTGTTCCATTCTAGCTGTGTGATGTAGATAAATCATTTAACCTCTCTGAGACTTGGTTTCTCACCTATGAAACCGAGGTGATAATAGGTATCCACCACAGAGGATGCTGAGAGCTTAAAATACCATTTACGTCTGTATAAGCACTGAGTTCAGTGTCCTCTGACACATTGTGGGTTTGTTTGCTGAACCAAAATAATCCAGGTAATGAACTTAATTAATAATATCCTATTTTAGTAGTATTTTTCTTTAATAGTCATACATTATTTGTGCATGTTGCATTAAGCAGCTCTCTCAAACCTTATATATGCTACAACAAAGCTTGGGGAAAATCCTGACTTTACATATACATGGAGTAAGTTTAAGATAATGGTTTAACTGCTAGTGATTAGAAAATGAAATGAAAATCAAGTATAATTTTTATCTAGATTATTCTTAGTGAAAAACTTAAAGATACAGTGTTTCATTTTAGATAATATTTGTTAGTATTTTTCAGTGTTTTTGGCATTGTCTTCAGTTCTCTATACCACATTTAAAACAAGTAAAATGAATGTCAAAATTCACTTTTTTTGCCTTAAAAATCTTGATTTATCTTTCTAGATCTAGAATTATCCTTGCGATGACATTTTCCCCACCTCATTTTACACCTTGCCTTTTCCTTACAACTCATATTCTCTTTCATCAGTACATCTGCCCAAAACGCTCTTCTACTTGACAGTTCTATCCCACACTCGCCTCTGAGCTCCTAACAAGGCATACCTCTGGGAATTGCAAAGTGCCATATTTAAAATCTCTCAGTGAGATATACAGGTTTTCCCGTGTGATCATAAGGGATTCCTCAAATCTGAGTTTCAGAGCTAATCTATGACAACTGATAAGCACAGTATTTTCACATGAGTATATTTGTGTTGTGCTAATATACTTAAACAGTATGCAAGTCCATTGAGAATTTTTTTTATAAATTTCTTATCTGCTTTCTTCTAACTTTTAAGAAAGCTATCTCATATATTTAATTGGTATTGGCTGTAATTCCATTACGTTTCCCAAGCTCACTAGGCTTATCCAAGTTGGAAGGGAGATGTCACAGCCACACTTCACAGATGCTCAATGGAATAGTAGTCGGCAATAAAAAGGAACAAATTGCTGATATAAATAACAATGTGAATGCAATGCATCTTGAAGGTCTTATTCTAAATTAATGAAGCCAAACATAAAGGCTACCTACTGCCTCAATTCATTAATATGACATTCTGAAAAAGACAAAACACTAGGGACAAACCGAATCAGTGATTGCTAGGGGACAGCAGCAGGGAAGTGACAATGAAGGGGTTTGAGGACAAATTTTGAGGTTAAACTCATCAAACTTACCACCTAAAAAGAGTGATTTTTACAGGATGGAAATTATACTTCAACACACCAGACTTAAAAAAAGAAATAACTGGTTAAAGAAAAAGAAGATACTGTAGTTTTGAGGAGTTATATATTGTCCATGTTTAGACATGTTTTATTGATAACATACTATGTCTCTTTATCACCTGCTTCTAATTCCAGTTTAAGTATGTGACATTCAGGCTAGTTTTACTTAGCTTCATGGTGCATTCATGCTCAGTCTTGTCTGACTCTTTGCAATGCTATGGACTATAGCCCGCCAGGCTCCTCTGTCTATGGGATTCTCCGGGCAAGAATACTGGAGTGGGTTGCCATTCCTTCCACCAGGGGATCTTCCTGACCCGCATGAGGGGATCAAACCCACATCTCTTGTGTCTCCTGCGTTTGCAGGCAGGTTCTTTACCACAAGCACCACCTAGGAAGCCCTTACTTAGCGTAATCTTACTTTAATATAGTTTAATTAGTGCATGTGAGATCTCTAGCATAAAATAATAATCTCACAAGTATAAATATTATGGAATATTAATTTTAAAGATGGTTTATTGTTTATTATTTATTTATTCATTTTAGACCACACTGCCTGGCTTGATAGTTCCCTGACGAGGGATTGAATCCCAGGCCCTGGCAATGAAAGCGCTGAGTCCTACCCACTGGACCACCAGGGAATTCCCCAAATATTTTTAAATGACACTCTTGCCTTAGTAATCCACCAATGACTTGAATTTTATTTCATTTTTCAATCACCAACAAGTATATGCAAAGAACTTGTTGTACCTAGCATTACTACATGGTTGTCAAATACTGTGAAGTAAATTGTGCTGGCTTCATTTTATTTTTTATTTTATTGAAGTATAGTTGATGTACAATATTTATATGGGTTACATGTGTGCTAAGTCGCTTCAGTTGTGTCCGACTCTTTACAACCCTGTGGTCTATAGCCCACCAGGCTCCTCTGCTCATGGGGATTCTCTAAGCAAGAAAACTGGAGTGGGTTGTCATGCCCTCCTCCAGGGGATCTTCCTGACCCAAGGATCAAACCTGCATCTCCTGCATTGGCAGGCAGTTCTTTACCGCTATGGCCACCAACCTTATATAGGTTACAGGTGTACACAATTTTTAAAGGTTATACTCCATTTATAGTTACTATAAAATATTGGCTATATTTCTTGTGTTCTACAATATATTCTTGTAGCTTATTTTATACATAATAGCTTGTACCTCTACTAGCCCAATTTTAAACAAGAGGAAGGAAGTTAGGCTCATAGCATTGCCAACAGCAAATTTCACAAGTCTTTTAATTCCAAAACCAACATCTGTAACCATCTTTCATTTATTTTTACCAGTTTAGCAATAGTTCTGATCCTTGCGGATGGGATTGCATAAATCCTTGGAAATGAACTGTAAGGAGGGAAGCCTTCCGTTGTGGGAAGGGAGGTTTTTCAAAATGAATTGATGCTGAGTATTGAAAAGAAAAAAAGAAACAATCAGGATTAATAAGTGAAATGTGCCCTTGCCACTTGTATTTATTGTCATCCTTGATGGAAGCTTAGTTTAATTATAAGAAAGAAAAAAGTAATTTCCAACCTCATGTAAGCTTCTAGTGCCCCTGCAATGTCAGGCTTTCCTGATAGTCTGAGTAAATTCTTTGTGAGATTTTAGTTATGTGTATCACCCAGTTGCTGTTTTCATAACTTACCAGTAGAACCATGTTCTTCATTAATTCATTAATTTTTCTTTAACATTAATTCTCTACCATTTTACATGCAGATGACTCAATGGTTTAAACATAGTGCTTATGTTTAAGTGATAATATCATGCTCAGATATTTTTTTGGACAAAATTTACAGAAAGGGGGACAACAAAAGTCATTACTCCTTACAAATTTACACGAGCCCTCATATTGGATGGATGGTACTTTAAGTAGGTAAATACATGTATTTGATTCAGTCCCCGACAGCTGCTCATTCATAGTGGAGTTTTTAAACATTGCTTGCCAGAAACTCTTACCTTTTATTTGTGATTGTCTAGATGTACCTTCTCCACTTGCATTGAACTGTATGTACTGTGTGCTGTAGAGGTGTGCAGTTAAAATACGTTTATTCTCAGAAATATTTTTAAAATATTTTAAAATGTTTTCCTTTGCAGAATCAGACACAAGTTTGGCAGAAGGAAGTGTCAGCTGCTTAGATGAAAGTCTTGGACATAACAGCAACATGGGCAGTGATTCAGGCACCATGGGAAGTGATTCAGGTACTGCCTAACTGTTGTGTAAACCTTAAAAAGTGTGAAATAAGACACCATATAGTGGAACGCATGGGGGCTGTTCATACCCTCCCTAATGTATTTATGCAATTAAAGCAATTCTTTTCTACAGTTGAAATAGTTTTGGAACTTTGCCATTCACTTTCTTGAAAAGTACAACTTACAAGTCTTAAACTCAAGGTCTCTAATTTTGATCTGGTACATAGCTTTTTGGTCTGGCATATGCCACATTCCATAGAACCAAGTAATCTATTTTATTTATGTGATCTGTTTTGATTAATTTGACTGCTTTTAAATTATATACTCAATTTTATACATTTATTTCCAACCCCTGCATTTAAAAAAATTAAAATACATTATAAATAAAAGTAATATTGAGATGAGTATGACTATAGTTAATGGCATTTAATGAGTCCCTCTTAAGCATTAGAATATACATATATAGTTAAAAGAATTTCAATATTAATAAACATCCTTTAATTGAGTTTGCAAAATATTTTCACACTAAATGAGAAATTTACTAGATATTTCACAAATTGTTTTTTGTATCAGTTTAATATCCCACCCACTTCCCAGGTAGTGCAGTGGTAGAGTCCACTTGCCAAGCAAGAGATGTGGGTTCAACCCCTGGGTCAGGAATATCTCCTGGAGAAGGAAATGGCAACCTACTCCTGTATTCTTTCCTGGAAAATCCCATGGACAGAGGAGCCTGGAAGGCTTATAGTCCATAGAGTCACAAAGAGTCAGACACAATTAGCAACTGAGCACACACACACAGTAAATAAGAGGGCCTCTTCCCAATCTCCACGCTTTAGCAAGACTTCCTGTTTATCAGACACCCTAACTTTGGTCAGTCTGATCCATTTCATATCTTTTCTTTCTGTCCTTTGAATGTACATTTCCATTATTACTACTGAGGTGAAATGTTAACATTAAGAATGGGTGATGGGCCCTTTCATGTCTTTCTAATATTTGTGTGTTTGAAATATTTTATAATTAAAATGAACAAATTAGTGCAAACAAAAATCAGTGTTTTGCAATATGGCCAGCAAAGAAGCAGCAGCAAAATAGAAAATTAAGAAACTATTCTTCATTCGTCTGTGACTGAGTTATAGAAAACACTTAGAAAATATTGTGTACTTCAGATTGCCCTGCATTGTCTGAAGGATTATAGAAATTTACATCTACAATTGGCCTAAAAGGGCAAAATAGTTTACATAAAGATAGCCATCTGCCCTAAAAGCTTTCCCAAAGGAAACGTACCACCTCTTTTATTTAAATGTTCTTGTCTCTTAATAACCCCCAAATAACTTAGAACAAGTTGATTTGAGGAAACTCAATTCACCAAATGTCAGTCATAACTTTAATGTTAATTAAAAAGGGTTAATTAATTTTCCGTTCAATTTAGTCAGTGTTAATATTAAGTTCTTGGCATGTGCATACTTCTGTGGCTTTTATTTGTTTTTTCTGTGCTTGTTATACAACTGTTAAATTTAATAATTAACATTTTTATTAAATGCTATTGATACTAGAACTCAAAATACACTCTAGCTAATATTTAACATCTTTATGATTGCTTTAAGCTTCTGGACCTTCTCCTAATTTTTGTTTGCCTGAGTAAGGGCTTTTCTACAATATTCATTCATTTAATAACTATCTAATAGATATCCTCTATGTGCAGGGCATTTTGTCTGTTCAGCACTGTTAGCAAATGCAACTATTTACTGATTTTCAGTCTTCAACATGGCATGAAAGTCATGATAAATCTAACGCAACCTACTTTTAAAAAGCAAATACATTTCCAAAAGCAAATACATTTGAAGACAAACACATTTTTAAAGGGCAACTCATTGGAGTTCTGGATGGTTAGTGCTTAGGAATAAAGCCTAGTGGATACAAGATTGCATAGTAGATGGCAAAATTCTGAAATCATAAAATGATGAAATTCCTTTCTTTCATGTGCATGCTATAAGTTGACATACAAATCAGTTTAAGATAGGTTTATGTAAACTGCAAATTGTTAAACATGCATTGATTCACTGAAAGCATTGAGGTGTTTGGGATTATGTTTTAATTTCTGAGGTTGACATCAAAGGGACCCTATTCCACACACCCTTTGTCCACATTTAGAGGTTACATTATGAGGCATAAGAATCGTGGATGTGACATTATGTTCCTTCATAGTATTATTATGCCATAGTAAAGCATAATTAGTGGTACTTTTGAAGTTTAAATATTTTAATTATACCGTGAGAGGCTTTTTTGTTTTTCTGTTCCCCCTTCTCAGAGAGATATACTGCTTCTAACAAAGTGGCAATGTTTTTGGCAATGCACATTGGCCTGATATGTAGAAAGTGTTTCCTTACTATTTTGAGGTAATATCTATTAATATTTGTCCAGCTGGAATGGTATATTTTTCTGAGGTTACATACTATAGGTAAAGGAATACTTTGTCATTTTCAAACACATGCAGTGACAGACCTTTTCTCTCCAAGAATAACTCAGCTGTCAAAAATCAATGTGAGAATGAAATTTGCCACATGGTGTAGTTTCAATAGAATGTTATTATTTAAACCTTATTTGATTTCATTTTTTTGACCATTTGTATGGTATAGTATAATTTTAAGGTCTTCGATAAATACTTGTTGTAGAGGATGGGCACAATATTATTCAAAGCCTGTGCATATTTTAAATACCATTTTTGTTATTGCATTTAATTAATTTTGCTTTTTTGAAGAGAGCCAAAAAGAAGCACACAACAAACAAACAAAACCCAAACATTTTTTTTTATATAAAGGAAATTGGCTCCTGGCTCCCTGACACCAGCCCAATTCTCTCCTTCTGGTGACAGAGAAGAGAAAATTCTCTTTTCATTGCGTATGTGGATGTATTCTTCCATTCCTGTGTCAGAGGATGTGATAAGGCAAGAATCAGGCTGAATATTTAGCACTCACCCAGCTCTTTTTCTTTGGATGCTATCCTCACAATGAATCCAACTCTGATTTTTTTTTCCGTATTCACTCTGTGCCTCTCTTTTAAACTTGAGGCTACCAATCAAGTTTCCTAGACTTGACTCAAAAAAATATGGATGATATTGAGCTATCTGGGCTTCCCAGGTGGCGCTAGTGGTAAAGAACCCCCCTGCCAATGCAGAAGTCACAGGAGACGTGGTTTAGATCCCTTAGTCAGGAAGATCGTCTGGAGTAGGAAGTGACAACCCACTCCAGTATTTTTGCCTGGAAAATTCCATGGGCAGAGGATCCTGGCGGTCTACAGTCCATGGGTCGCAGAGTCAGACACGACTGAGCACAGCACTGTGATATTCTTAAGTCAGCTTGAATCTTCTGTAAATATAATAGAGGATGGGTTATTATAATTGCTATAGAGCTCAAAGACAAGCGTGGTGAGAAAGCTTGTCAATGTGTGTTTTTAAAAGCTGCTGATCTTGAATGAGTTCTTCCTGACAATCCTAATAAATGAATCAGCAGATGAGCCAATGATAACGTAAATGTATTGCGTATATGTTTACTCATCCATACAGAAGGCAAATTTCCTGCCAGGTTAGTAGATGACTCTTCCTAAGTGGTATTTGGTGTGAATTTTCCTACCTGTTCAGATAGTGCTATCACAGCAAGTTAAAACCCAGTTAAACAGAATCATCCAGTTGCCGAAATGGAACAATCAGCAACTTTTTCTGAAGTTAATGGGATTCTGTTAGTTTAATTTTATTGCACTCATTGATAAGAGAGAGAATGCTTACTTCATGTGTAATGAAATACTGATAAGTGCTGTCATTTCATTTTTTTCTTGTGATTACATAAAGCAAAAGATGGGCTTTTAAATTGATACAATATTTGCTTTACTGCATTCCACATGATAAGTTATACATTTTTAGATCTTTTCCCCTGACTAATATAGATAAACTCGGTCACTTCTAAAAAACATATACTTAAACCAAGATATATTATAATGATTTTATTCTAATGTTTATAAAATTAATGTATGTTAGTTGTGTATTTTATCAGTATTTTAAATGTAGAGATCTACTCTAGCTGAAAATATTTTTAATGTATTGTGCTTTGAGTTTCAGGAAAACATGAATATGTGGAGACATACCTATAAGAAAGTGATAAAAATAACATTCAAAGCTAAATAGAAAAATTAGTCACAGTCCAGTTATGAACCAACAAAATTATTTTTCATCTTTCACTGCACACTTACAGAGTGAAGGCTAGCATGGAAAAGGCTAGCACCTTTTCCCTAAATACAGCTTGTTTAATCTGATTGCCTTAAATGGCAAAAATTGGATTGGGGGAACCAGTTTTAGGTATTTGAGATAGATGATCTACAGATAGAAGATAGATAGACAGATAGATATGCCTTTTGGTATTTGGTTTGTCAGGTAAAGTTTTTCACATGAAGGAAAGTAGCATCAGCTTTAGTTATTTCTTCACAATAAAAAGTGAGGGGGAATATAGAACAAGGAGTCCTACTTTCCCAGTCCCTCTTGATTTGCCGGTGAAAGAGAATTGGGTGGGGTGGAATGGTTCCACAAAGAAATGGCAAGTCTGAGGCATTAAGAATCATCAACTGCCAAGCCTGCACCACAGTCATTTCCACTTGGCTTTGCCCACTCTCTGAAAAGACTTCTCTGTGTTGCCCCCTCCTAGTCCTCCATCCTGTTAATCCCTTCCCTCTCCATTCCCATGTCCTAGGCCACTTCCAGAGCGCTTGGGCTGTGTCCTGCAAACACAAAGAGCTGACACCCGTTTGGTACAGAAAACAGAAAATGGATTGGTTTGGACCCCTTATGAAAGGAGATTTAAGCTGCAAGGGGCCCATGTTCCATTTCAGGCTTCCTAGCCTTAGTTATTTTGTTGTCTGTTTCCTTAGTTTTCTTCCTTGTAACCTCCTTCAGATGATGAGAATGTGGCTCAAAGAGCATCCCCCGAGCCAGAGCTGAATCTCAGGCCTTACCAGCTGGAAGTGGCCCAGCCTGCCCTGGAGGGGAAGAACATCATTATATGCCTCCCTACAGGGAGTGGGAAAACCAGAGTGGCCGTTTACATTGCCAAAGATCACTTGGACAAGAAGAAAAAAGCATCTGAACCTGGAAAAGTTATGGTCCTCGTCAATAAGGTATTCAGACAGTGCATAAATAGAACATGTTTATTTTCATATTTTTTTTCTGAAGCATTTGTCTAGTGATATTTGTAACAATGGGTCATACGGTTTTAATTAGGAAAAATGTCAGAATGAGTAATTTATTTTAAACCTTTTTTTTCAGTTCTATTATCTAAATTATTAACCATTAAAGTAGATTTTTTTGTCTTATTAAACCAGAACATTAAATCAAAGGGCTGTAACTGATGTACTGTTGTTCAGTTGCTCAGTCATGTCTGATTCTTTGCAACCCTATGGACTGCAGCACGCCAGGCTTCCCTGTTCATCACCAACTTCCAGAGCTGGCTCAAATTCATGTCCATTGAATCAGTGATGCCATCTTGTCCTCTGTCATCCCCTCCTCCTCCTGCTTTCTATCTTTCCCAGCATCAAGATCTTTTCCAATGAGGCAGCTCTTTGCATCAGGTGGCCAAAGGATTGGAGCTTCAACTTCAGCATCAGTCCTTCCAATGAATATTCAGTGTTGACTTCCTTTAGGATTGACTGGTTTGATCTCCTTGTTGTCCAAGAGTCTTCTCTAACACCACAGTTCAAAAGTATCAGTTCTTTGGCATTCAGCCGTTTTTATTGTCTAGCTCTCACATCTGTACATGACTACTGGAAAAAACTATAGCTTTGACTATAGAGACCTTTGTAGGCAGAGTAATGTCTCTGTTTTTAATAATGTCTCTAATTTATACTGATGTATAAAGAATGTATTTACTCAGATTTTCTTTATGGTGAACTAGTACTGACTTATCATTGCATATGGACTTAAATGACCTCAAAATATCACTGAAATCTAGGCTTAAACACTGTGTTCTAGAGTCTCTTTAACCACCGTACATGAGTGTGTGCATGCTAAGTCACTTCAGTCGTGTTGAACCTGTGTCTCTTGTGTCTTCTGCATTGGCAGGCAGGTTTTTACCACTAGCATCACCTGGGCTACCACCTAGGAAGCCCTTTTTAACCACTGACCCTCAGTCAAAAGTGGCAAGTGCTCTTTATTCAGAATATATATAATTTGGCTTGAAAATGAAGAGAAAATTAAGTGAATATTTGAATGATTTATATCAAGTTTAATAGAGAAATAATTTTCAAATAGTTTATATATATGTAAAAAATATATATATATATACACACATATATCATTCAATGCAACTGAGGTTTTGCTTTAATATTTTTATCTTAGGATTTTTAAAGTCTATCTTCATAAACAGGTATAAGTCTCCATTTTAAACAAAGTCTAGTTGAACTTTATTCAGATATATCAGAGTTTATTAATTTATAAGTTTGTAACTTGGGGATATTGATATTTACCATTTTATGGAGTAAAATTGAGTACAGTTTCCATGACCAAAAACAATCTTTTTCCCATTACATTGGTGACTAGATTCTCATTTGCTCCTTTACAGAAAATATAATTATAGACTATATGTGTAACTTTCCTCTATTTTTTGGATTTCTATCATGCTGAAAGTTTTAATTATAGTCTGCTTTTTAGTATTAGAGAAATGTACTCAGAATCCATAATCTTAATGATTTCTATCATGTAACTCCAAAAGCATTTTGTATATACACCCCAAGCCTAAATACGGTTCCTTCATACTTACATGCCCCCTGTTAGAACAGTTTGTGTGTGTGTGTGTGGTGATGGTGATACATTAAAATTTTTTTCCCATGGCTTTTCATATATTTTCCTTATTAAGGATATTATCTTTTGGAATAAAACAAATCTAGGTGTGAATACTATTTCTACCTACCAGTAATTTGATCTTGGGCAAATTATGAACTTCTCTCACTTTAATTTCCTCATCTGTAAAGTGAGTAAAATAATACTACTCTATACAGGGTTGGAGGTTTAAATGAGATAATCTATTTAAAATCTAAGAGTGACTCAGTGAATATCAGTTCCTTCTCCCTTCCTTCCTCCTCACCTTAACAACTAATAAATTGCAATTCCTTAACCAATGAATAAGGTCTTAAGTGCCAGGTCCAGAAAAAAGAACAAAATTAATTGGATTTGAAACGACTTAAACTGATGCTCTTGATACCGTCTTTACATTCTTGCATTTCCTCAAACTCATTCCCTTCATTTACTCTCCCAAAGATCTCTCCTTCCCTTGTCTGTCTCTCTCTTGGTTATATTACCTCCTCCAAAGCATGTAACCTCAAAACCTAGGAGTTACTTTTGGTCCATCAGCTTCCTGTACTTCTTTTATCCAGCATCATAGACACTAGAGTTGAAAGAAGCCTGTAAGATCCGGTTTTCATTTATTGCCAAGTGATTCTCTCACCTCTGCTGAGTAACTTCTAATATCAAGAAGGTCCTCCTTCTAACAAGAGAGAGCTCAATCCATTCTTTGAACAACCGACACTGTTAGAAAGACATACCTGCATTCATCAAAATCCATTTCTCTGTAATCCACACTTATTGCTTAGCATTCTTCCCTCTGTAATATACAGAGTAAGCTGAATCTTAATTTTGCTGCCTTACGATAGCCCTTCACAAAGAAAAGACATCAAGCATCAAATGACTCCGGAGGGATTTTTCTTTTAGTTTGCTGTGATAAATACTTCCAGTGCTCTTATATGTTCTTCATATATGTAGTTTCCAGACTTTTCATCTTCTTTAGAGCTCATATTTTTTCAGACATTAACTAAGACCCTGTTAAAACACAGTGTTTAGGGTTGGACAAAATACTGTAGGTAGTAGAGGAAAGATGAGATGTGACGTGTGATCCATGGCCGGGTTTGCCTTTTGTTACCAATGCTGGCACCCACTGACTCATCTGAAGTTTTCCGTAACCTAAGAAGTCTCAGCTTGTTTTCATTTGAAGAATCTGTTAAACTAGACCTCTCTTAAGTTATTTTTGAAGGTTAATTTTGAGCCTACATGAAAATACTTAGGTTTATCCTTATGTTTTTCATATTATGAATCTTGATTGATCTTTTCAAGTCTCATATTTTTGTGTGTATCTCATGCACCTTCCTTTTTGTATAACTCCTCATCCTCTCAGTGCTATATTCTGGCTGTGACTCTTTCATCCCGTTGGAGCAAGGTGATACTTATGAATTCACATTTGCACCCGTGTTTAAAAGTGAAATTATCCTCATTAATTATTCATATCCATTGCATTGCTCTGTAGACATTTAAGGCCATGGGTCCAATTTCTGATCTGCTTCCCTCTTGTTTTTCCATAGGAATTATTGGAAATCTCTCTACTAGATCTTCCCTAATAATCATTTAATTTATTATCCCATTGCTTTGAATTCTAAAGTAATTTAATTCTTTCGATTGAATCAGATCATCTCTGACCCAGTAAGTCAACATAACCTACTTTCTATATTTGGCCCAATGGCAAGGCTTTAATATTATAACCCTTCATCTAGAAAGGAGAAATCCTGTTTCCTAATACCGTTTACTTTTGTCTCCCTTTCTCTTTCCTTTCCAAAGTTATCGCCTTCAGATGCAGGGAGAAATGAAAACACCACCTGTGTTCCCAGACTTTCTATTTCCTATCTAGGACTTCAACATCATGAGAGAGAAATCCCAGGTTCCTAGATGCTATAATACAGCCCCATATGATTCAGCAGAAGTGGGTAGCATTTGGGTTTGATTAGTCTTGGCAGGCACTCTGTCACATCTCAGGAAAAGGCTCCAAGAGGACCACACACCTCCCAATTAGCCATGTCAGGCTTGCATCTGGCTCTCTTTGTGTCCTTCAGGAGGAAGTCAGTGCCACCCAAAGTGAGTCTCAGGATTTCCAACACCTGCCACCTCCTGTGACAATGTCTTTTTATTCTGTAGGCCAAAATATGCTGCTTCTTTGGAATATCTCAGCCCATCCTTTATGGGCGGAACCTCAGGTTTCTATGCCACTCCGGACCATGGCGGTGGTGGTTTAGTCTCTAAGTCATGTCTGACTCTTGCAACCCCATGGACTGTAGCCTCCCAGGCTCTCTGTCCGTGGGATTTTCCAGGCAAGAATACTGGAGTGGGTTGTTATTTCCTTCTCTACTCCATCGTATAGAGATTCTTAAATGATTCAGCAGCATGAGCGTATTTAAAGACAAATCAAATGCGGAGCCTGCCCTCAGGGAATCTATGGTCTAGGAAATTAGAGCTGTATATTAATATAATAATGACTATTGTGTTACACTTCACAATCTCTCATTAAAATCACACAGCCCTTGTTTTTAGTAACCATAAATATCACCATTTTAGCAATCAGGAAACCGAGGCTTTGGGCTTTAATTGGCCTGTCAGGACTCATCTGCAGCAGAGCCGAGACTTGAACCCTTTTCTTCTGAAGGGAACTTGTCCTCCCTTCTATCATTCTCTACTACTAGGATAAAAAGATGGTGAAATACCAGGGAAGTTTTCTGAGTACTGGCACTATGTTAGCCTCTATTTCATTTATTTTTCATAACACTTCCACCACAGGTTGATATTTTCCTGACTTTGTTCATTGGAGATAGAGATGATTAGGTGACTTGTCCAAAGTCACACAATAAGCAAGTAGCTGGAGTATTTGTTTTCAGAGCTCACTTTCTCTCCTCTGGAGCATGCAATCTCCACTACATTTAATCTTCCTTTACTTCCTCAGAATCTTTTTTGCTGACTTCCTTCTTAGATTATTTCCGCTGTCTTGTATAAGTAGAATGAAAAGAATAGTCCTATAAAAGTGAATCAGAAATGACTTTGTAGAAGAAAAAGAAGAGCTGTGGTTCTCTTTTTAAAAATTTTTGAAAAGACTTAAATGTCATATTGGAAGCTTCATAAAGTGCAGGCTTCAAGACTCTGTCCTAAATATGGTCAGTCTCTAGATTCAATAGCTCTTGAGTGGGGCTTGGGAGTCTGCATTCTCCAAATATCTCAATTGATTTTGTGACAGATAGGCAGACAAGAGATCTCACTTTGGAGGGAGAAAAACAACTAAATGAAGTTTTCTCTTTCAATCCTGTGTTATATTCTTGCACTTACCAAACTTTGTTATTTATTCACTCTGTTTCCTTGGAATTCATGGGCTCCATTTAGCCCCCTTTCCCCTCCTACATTCACTCTTAGAAGCCCTCACCATTTCTACTAAATAATAATACAAAGAAGTGTTCTTCCTTGGTTCTCTTCAACTAAGAGGGTCAGTCTGCCCTTATTTTTCGCATAGAGTTTATCTCAAATTTTAAAAAATGAATAGCACATACCTTACAGACCACTGTAAGGTAATCACTGATCACATTATCAGGTAATTGCATGAGGAGAAATGTAATGTTCATTCTTTGATGTTTGCCCTTGAAACTCTTTCTGCCAACTTTATTTGCCATGCTGTACATTCCTGGGCTTCCACTGTACAGTTTCTCCTAGGATATAACCTTCAAGATGGCCTGGTTCGGGAAGATCCCTTGGAGAAGGAAATGGCAATCCACTCCAGTATCCTTGCCTGGGAAACCCCATGGACAGAGGGGCCTGGAGGGTCACAGTCTGTGAGTTTGCTAAGAGATAGATACAACTTAACAACTAAACAACAGGGGCCCGGTTATTCCTTTCCCTAGTAATCGAGCTGTTCTAAATGACTGGTGATGTGAGAGCCTTGAGGTGTCAACTCAGTCACCTTCAGTGGTCACTACAACATATAAAGACTCAACTCCTTTGTTCTTTACTGAGCAACAAAACCTTAACACTTTGACCAGGTTCAGCTGTTACTGAGGCTAGACATTTCTAAATGTAAATTGAGGTAGAATGCAGAGTAATGACATCACTGGGCATTGTGAATGCAGGACTGAAGAACTGACAGCACACCTCCAGTTCAGCACTAGGCTCAGGGCAAAACATTTCCAGACTTGCAGGTCTCAGTTCTCAGACACGGGATTGAACGTGGGCCATGGCAGTGAAAGCCAGAATCCTAATCGTTAGGTCACCTGGGAACTCCCATAAATTTGTTTTCTGTGTCTGTGAGTCTGTTTCTACTTTGTAAGTAAGTTCATTTGTATTTTCAATTACATTAGATTACATTTGGTTCATTTGTATTTGTCTTAGTTTACTCATGTATTGTTGTTCAGTCACTAAGTCATGTCCAACCTCAATGCCATGCTCCTCTGTCCTCCACTATATTCTGGAGTTTGTTCACACTCATGTCCATTGAGTCAGTGATGCTGTCTGATCATCTCACCCTCTGACGTCCCCTTCTCCTCCTGCCCTCGGTCTTTCCCAGCATCAGGGTCTTTTCCAATGAGTATTTACATCAGGTGGCCAAAGTATTGGAGCTTCAGCTTCATCATCAGTCCTTCCAATGAATATTCAGGGTTGATTTCCTTTAGGATTGACTGATTTGATCTCCTTGCAATCTAACAGACTCTCAAGAATCTTCTCCAGCATCACAATTTGAAAGCATCAGTTCTTCAGCACTCAACCTTATTTATGGTCCTACTCTCACATCTGTACATGACTACTGGAAAAACCATAGCTTTGACTAAATAGACCTCTCTCAGGAAAGTGATGTCTCTGATTTTTAATATGCTGTCAAGTTTTGTCATAGTTTTTCTTCCAAGGAGAGATTACATGTATAAGTTATATCATATGATATTTTTCTTTTTCTTTTTGACTTAGTTCACTTAGTAAGATAATCTTTATGTCCATCCATGTTGTTTCATGTGGCATTATTGCTTTCTTTTTGTGACTGAGTAATATTCTATATATATACATATATATATATACACACAGACACATATATATATAAAACATCTTTCTTTTGCATTCATATGTTGATGGACATTTAGGTTGCTTCCATGTCTTGTCTATTGTAAATTGTGCTGCTATGAACACTGAGATTCATGTATCTTTTCAAATTAGGGTTTTCATCTTTTCTGGATATATGCCCAGGAGTAGGATTGTTGAATCATTAGTAACTAAATTTTTATTTTTTTTAAGGAACTTGCTATTTTGTTCTTTTTCAGCCACCAAAGCTGGTCTAGCAGTCCATCCCTTCACCTCCACCTGTTCTCCTAGGCAATATCTTACCTTCTTCCTACCTTTGGTTTTTTGCATCCTCCAATTCCTTAGGCAGGTTGCCTCTGGCTTGATCCCCAGACAACTCTACAGCCCATAAGGGTCCTGTGAACTGTTACATTGAATTTAAAATACTCTTGGTGTTCATAACCCTTTATAGCTTGACTTAGTTTTAAAAATTCAAATTTTGTTTCTTATTCAGGCTTAATTTCAATTTATCTCTTCACTAACCCACAGTTTACAAGATTAAAATTTTTTCTAAACCCTTCCAAAATGGAAGTTGCTTCTTCCATTTTGCTGTCACTTTCTTTGTTTCCATGGAAGAATTGTCACATTGTGTTGTGATCATTTGTTTTGTTTTCTTGAGTCTTGGTCCATGTGCTTGGCTAGAAAGAATTCCTGAGAGTTGTCAGCTATACCTTAAACATCTTTGTGTTTCAGACACAATGTCTACACCTAATGAAAGACATTGACTAAATGCTTACCAATGTGTGAATGAATGAAATGATGGATAGGCTGTTACATCTAATTAACTTATAATGCAAACATTTCTGATAATGCTTGGCATACATAGTAGGCCTTTGGTCAATACTCTTTTTGTTTGACAGTGCTTTCTCTTTCTTTTTAACTTTGGCATTTTTAAAGGTACCGTTAGTTGAACAGCTCTTCCGCAAAGAGTTTGAACCATTTTTGAAGAAATGGTATCATGTTACTAGATTAAGTGGTGATACCCAATTGAAAATAACATTTCCAGAAGTTGTCAAGTCTCATGATGTTATTATCAGTACAGCTCAAATCCTTGAAAACTCCCTTTTAAACTCAGAAGAAGGTGAAGATGATGGTGTAGAGTTGTCAGGTTGGTTGAAATGTTTATTTTTGTAAAATAGTATGAATATTGATAGTAGTAACAGGGACTGTATTAGTTAAATAAGTTTTTAAAGGTTGATTAAATATTTAAACGTTTATTTTTTTTATGTTTTATCAATTTTTAATTGAAGTGTAGTTGATTTACAATGTTGTATTGATTTCCCCTGTGTCGCAAAATGATTCATTTATACATATATACATTATTTTTTAATATTCATTTCCATTGTTTATCATAAGATATTGAATATAATTCTCTTCTACAACCTTGTTGTTTATCCATTCTATATATAAAAGCTTACATCTGCTAACCTCAATCTCTCACTCCATAATTTTGATTTAGATTGTCTTCCATTACTTAAGTTTTCATTAAAAACCTTCTTCCTTGGGGAAGTAAACAAAAAGTGGGATAAGTTTTTAAGTATATCACTTTATTCTGCATCAGTATATCATTATTAAATCAAACAGTTACTGGACTTCCAAATTACTCAGTATTTCTAAGTACCAACAAGTTCTTTTTAAGTTTTAGTGGACCCTGTTAGATATGCCCTCTTCTCTGTAGAATAAATACAGTCCTTTCTGTTTTGTGGGGGATGGGAAGAAAAGGTAGGAGCAAGGTGGGGAAGGAAGTGTATAAAATCATAATAATTAAATGCCATGTTGAAATAAGGTAAAATTATTCCTTTTTAAATAATGTTTTTCATTTGATAGAATGAAGATAAAATTCGCCAACTTTAAATATTTTATTAAAGAACAAAAATGTAATTCTGAGAGTTTTGGGGAATAAGTCAGGATTTGATCCATCCCATAACATTTTTTAGATCAATAAATTTTCCAAAACTCACCTATTAAATGGGGATGATAACAGGGATAGTTTCATGATTAATACGCACAGACATCTGTATATACAGGTGACTAGGATACTTACATTTCCCTTTAAAAAGTGAGAGGTACTTGGCTACTAAGTTTACTAACTTAAAGGTACTTTTTCACTATGTCTTGCCAATATGGACAAATAAACCATTTTAATTTCCTTTCAAGACTTTTCTCTCATCATTATTGATGAATGCCATCACACCAACAAAGAAGCGGTCTATAACAACATCATGAGGCGTTATTTGAAACAGAAGTTGAAAAACAATAAACTTAAGAAAGAAAACAAACCAGTGATTCCCTTACCTCAGATAGTGGGGCTAACAGCCTCACCAGGTGTTGGAGGAGCCAAAAAGCAAGCCAAAGCAGAAGAACACATTTTAAAAGTAAGTCATTAACTTTATGCATGAGTCAAAAAACCAAAGTTATAGCAAATGCCAGTGCTTCTTGGTTAAGATTAAGTCCAAGTGCTGTGGAATGCATGAAGGATGGTATTCCATGCTCATCAGTTAAAAGAAATCTATATGCTTTGAAGTGAATAGACTCAGTCTTGTACAAAGCCGTAAGTGCCTTAATAAATTACTGTGACACAGAACAATATCAAAAAAATTATGGAGAGCAAACTTAGTGAAAAATTGGGACAAACTAAATACCTGCCTTTAAATATCTATCCCTAATTGTCAAACTCAATGATCTATTCATAGAAGTATGCATGAACTATGAAGGCTTCTAATTTCCATACATACTCTATGCATTTCAAAATTGCATAGTTTCTTCTGTGCCTTTTTGTTGTTGTTGTTCTGTGTGATACTCAGGTTCCAGGTAATTCAAATTAATGGAGATATGAGAGACATGAGGGAAATGGAGATATGAGAATCTTTATTTAAAAACATATTTCTTGTCCACTGCCCCCAAATGGTAACAACACATATAGTACTATTGTTGATCTCAAGCACTGAAAGAATTCAGAGTAATTCACATAAGATATTGACACAAAGGCATTGTATTTACATTTTAAGTCCCTTATTTTTAAGTTGAAGTTGGTAAAAATCATATAGAGTAGACAAAAGCACAATTATTTTTTCCAACATATTATTTATTACTAGAATTAAGGACTAACTCCAATCCAAATCCAGGTACATGGGCTTTGTCTGCTCCTATCTTTGTCCTGTCCTCTTTTATGTGTAGAAGAAAGTGGTAATATGATTATGGATGTCAAGATGACCCATAAATGCCTTGTGTAATACGGTTAGCTTATAAACATCTCTTCTCATCTCTGCAATTTTCTGTACTCTCTCCATGTTACTTTTTCCATCTGGAAAAATGGAATTTAAGAAATGAAAAGAAATACTTTTTCTGAAATTTTCTACCAACTTGATTTAGAAGTTCTTTTTTTACTCTTATCAGGATGAATGTTACTGTTTGGACCCACAGTGAAGCAATACTAAAATGCTGCGCTTAGCAAATCATGCTACATATTTCTCACACAAGAAAAAATTCTACACTGAATCAATTGAAAAGGAATAGTATTTGAATATTGAAGTGTCTCTTTTTCAGATATGTGCCAATCTTGATGCAGTTACCATTAAAACCGTGAAACAAAATATTAATCTACTTAAAGAGCAAATAAAGGAGCCATGCAAAAAGTTTGTAATTGCAGATGACACCAAAAAAGTATGTGCTTAAAGTTTTATGTTTATTTGATTGATGATACCATGTTCACCTGAAAGATGCCAAGATTATCTTACACTGACACTCTGAATAATATTATTTTTAATTTTTGTAGAAAAGTTAGTTTTATTCTTTTTTATTGATATTAGGCAGCAAAGCACTGTGGTGAATTCTTAATCTTTTCGTTTTCTAGTTTATACAAAGAGTAGCTTAGTACTTTGTTTACTAAGTGTCAGTTGTGGTGGGAGAGAAAGGGTAAGGGTGGGGAAGGTTGTAAAGCTAAACTAGAGGGATTACCATAGTTTCTTTTATTTGTTTTACTTTTCTGAATTGATTTTCCCAACATTGAACAGAGCCATTTTTGACTACCAGATTTCAGTTGGCAATGATAACAGGTATCCCACCTAATTGACATATTTAGTTTCTTAGGAAAATACTTAACAGTAAAGAAGTGAAATATTTACTTTAACAGTGTTTTTGTGATGAATATCTTATACAAATCAACCTGAGTCAGTTTGAAGATTGTGACTAGAACATTATGCCAGTACTTTCTTTTGTAAAATGTAAAAAGCACCATAAATTTTAGCTGTGTGTCCTTGATAGTAAGTACAGTCTTTGCAAATCTACCTTATAAGGATGTTGAGTTATGAAATATACATAATAGATAATATTGTGTTTGAAATATAGGCACCAAACTAATGTTAGCAACCAATCTCCATAGGTCATTCTTTTCTGAAAATTTTGAAAAATAGAACTGTCTGTTCCCCCTGAACTAGCACATTTGAGTGTACTTGATTTTTCTTCACTTTTTTCATTCAGTTTTACTGAATAAGTTTAAATGCATGTTTCTAATCATAATCATTAAAATTAATCCTCAGTATCCTCAAAGAATTTGCTACCTTATCTTTTAACTTAATTAACTTATGCTGTGCCTAGTCATTCAGTCGTGTCTGACTCTTTGCGACCCCATGGACTGGAGCCTACCAGGCTCCTCTCTCCATGGAATTCTCCAGGCAAGAATACTGGAGTGGGTTGCCATGCCCTCCTCCAGGTCCCTCCAACTTAATTAACTTCGGGTATACTTTTTATTGGGTTTCCCTGGTGGCTCAGCTGGTAAAGAATCTACCTGCAGTGCCAGAGACTTGGGTTCGCTCCCTGGGTGGGGAAGATTCCCTGGAGAAGGGAATGGCTACCCACCCCAGTGTTCTGGCCTGGAGAATTCCGTGGACTGTATAGTCCATAGGGTCAAAAAGAGATGGGCATGACTGAGTGACTTTCACTTCACATACTTTTTATTGAAGTGTTAATACAACACACATACAGAAAGGTTCAAGTTCATAGATGTGCAGATTGCTGAATCTTCATAAACTGAAAACACTTGTATAACCAAAATCCAGATCAAAGGACTTCCCTTGCAGTCCAGTCATTAAGACTCCATCCTTCCAGTGCAGGAAGCATGGGTTTGATCCCTGGTCGGGGAACTGAGATCCCACATGCTAAGCAGTGTGGCCAAAAATGAAAAATGAAATCCCCATAGTATATATTCTTCTATGTCTGGCTATCCTCAAAACTCTACCTTTTAAAATTTTATTTTGGCACAAATAATACTGAAACCAGTTCTTCACTAAGGAATGTTTTTTTAAACTAAGTTCAAACTTTTTAAATATTTGGGATATTACTTTAATATGTATTTTTAAAATAGCTATTAGCATTCAAGGTGTATAACATTCATTAATTTTATTTTTTAAGTTTTAAATGGGAAATTCCAGCATGGATACCTGGTGTTGGTGTGGTGTGGCTTGAGGGTGGAGGTAAAATAGAAGCTGATAAAAAAAAAAATTTAATGTATAAAGAAGTGATCAGATTAACCTGTTACTTTGTCTAGACAATGAGTCTGAATCAAATTTGTTATAACATATAAATTATTTTAATAATGATAATGTTATTAATTCAACAATATGAACATGTAAAAATAAGTGTATCATTTATTTTTAGGATCCATTTAAAGATAAGCTGCTAGAAATAATGACAAAGATTCAAATTTTTTGCCAAATTAGTCCAATGTCAGATTTTGGAACTCAACCCTATGAACAATGGCTCATTCAAATGGAAAAAAAAGGTAATTTGGGTTTTAACATAGCATTTGCTTTATCTCATGTTTATACCAAGATTCCAGGTCACATGTTCCCAAGCAAACTGAAAGCAAATATAATAGCAAATGGAATTTCTGTGTTCAAGTAGGACAAGGATAAAATGTCCTGACTCCTTATCTAAGGAAAGAGGCACCAATTCATCCATTTTCTGTTAATCTCCAGAGTCTTTCACTTATTAAATATTTAAAGTATTAAGATAAATATTAGCATCTCTGTTTCCACATGCAAACTTAACTAATGTGTTTTTCATGCCATTCCTCAGAGTCAGCATGAATCAAGTGTTTTCTTTCTTTTTTTTTTTTGCTGATGCAAAATAGAAGTAGCAAGTCTAGGAGTCAGAAAACTTGCCCCCTTTTTCTGCTCATGGCACATTTTGAGCCTTAATTTGCTCATTTCAAAACCAAAGTGAAGCCTATTTTCAAGTCAGTATCATAAACATATTAACATATTCAAGTCCACAGCAGCTTGGGGGAGTATTCTATCATTATTTCATTGTACATAACATATTTTTCATAGCTGCAAAAGAAGGAAATCGCAAAGATCGTGTTTGTGCAGAACATCTGAGGAAGTACAATGAGGCCCTACAAATTAATGATACAATCCGTATGATTGATGCATATAATCACCTTGAAACTTTCTACAATGATGAGAAAGAGAAGAAGTTTGCGGTCCTCCTAGGAGATGAGAGTGATGACGATGGTGATGATGAAGATGTGGGTGATGGAAAAACACCTTTGAAGCTGCACGAGACAGATGAATTTCTCATATCTCTATTTTTGGGTAAGAATCAGTGTAACATTTTTGCATGGACTCATGCGTTTATCTCTTTGGCATGAACCCACTGCTTCTTAAGAACTCTCCAAAAAGTTCTCTTAAAATCTCATTTTGAAAGAAGAAAATCCATTCATATTGGAGATATTTCTAATTGATGGGATCAACCAGCGATGAGCTGTATTATCTTAGCTTATCATTTGGTCATCTGGTTTTATTATTAAGTTGACCACAACAAATTTATTTTAAAAACTAGCCTGATTGTTGGATATAGCACAAGATTAACTATAGTTGAACTTCTTAGTACTTCATTATATGAAGTCTTCCAGTTAGTTGCTCACATATTTTATGAATTTAAGCTAATTATTTCTTGCAAATCAAAACTGTAATAAGATGTCACCTCACACAGTCAGAATGGCCATCTACAAATAGCAAGTGCTAGATAGAGTGTGGAGAAAAGTGAGCCCTGCTGCACTGCTGATGGAAATGTAAATTTGTGGAGCCACTGTTGAGAACAGTATGGAGGCTCCTTAAAAAACTAAAAACAGAGTTACTATATGATCCAGCAATCCTATTCCTGGGCATATATCCAGAGAGCACTCTAATTTGGAAAGATGCATGCATCCAAATGTTCATAGCAGCACTATTCACAATAGCCAAGACATGGATGCCACCTAGTACATCAATAGATAAAGGGATAATAAAGATGCTATACATCTATATCTATATTTATATCATCTATATCTGTAGCTATACCTGTCCGCACACAATGAAAGATACTATGCAGCTTAAAAGAAGAATGAAATAATGCCATTTGTAGCTACATGGGTGAACCTGGAGATTATCATACTAAATGAAGTAAGCCATTCAGAGAAAGACAAATAATTATCTTATATCACTTATATGTGGAAAATCAAATATGATACAAACTTATTTATAAAACAGAAACAGACTCACAGACGTAGATAGGAAACTTATGGCTACCAAAGGGGAAAGGCAGAGGGAGAGGGATAAATTAGGAGTTGGGGATTAGCAGATACAAACTACAATCAATATACACAAAACAGATAAACAGCAAGATCCTACTGTGTAGCCCAGGAAACTGTATTCAATATTTTGGAATAAACCATAAGGTAAAAGAGTATTTTTTAAATGCATATATATTACTGTATACTCTGCTGTATATCTGAAACTGACAGAACATTGTAAATCGAGTATACTTGAGTTAAAAAAAGGAAATAAATGAATTATTTCTTAAAGGAAATAAGAAAAAGTTGAAAAAGCTAGCCCAAAACCCAGAACATGAAAATGAAAAGCTCATCAAATTGAGAAACACCATAATGGAACAATATTCAAGGACTGAAGGATCAGCGCGAGGAATAATTTTCACAAAAACACGACAGAGTGCATATGCCCTTTCCCAGTGGATTATTGAAAACGAAAAATTTTCAGAAGTAGGAGTCAAAGCCCACCATCTTATTGGCGCTGGACACAGCAGTGAGTTCAAGCCCATGACCCAGGTGAAAACATCCTTTTGGATTTTTTTTCTTATGCTGTCATTTCTCTTCACTTGTAGTCTTTTTTCATCAATCTTCTCATCAACCCACAATGTGAGTTTAATATCCATCAATCTGTGGCATTTGATAGGCTAAGCTTTGTTCTAGGAATCACTTTCTCCATATTCTTGGAGGAACTTTCTATCTTGGGTTTCTTTTGTAAAAATGCTTAACGCTTAAACTTAGTAACAAAATGGGAAAACAGTCACAATATAATATCAAATGGAAAAATCAAACTCCCACAAAAATATGTGCATTATAATTAGAACTATGTAAAATATGTTTGCATAGGATAAGATCTTTAAGGGAACTTGGAAAAGTTAAGACATTTGATTAAGACATAAGACATTAAGACATATGATAGAGATTTGGGACTATGAGAGATTTTCTTTTCGAGTTTTGTTTTGTTTTGCTTTTAATCTATTATACTACTTATGTGCACAGTAAAAAACACTTGGAAGAAGGAAAAAAAGACACTTATAGAGATTATAAATATGGGTGAAACAGAAATGGCTTGTTGGTGTAAAATGTCTTCTGAAGCCCTATTTGTCCTGAGTTTTTCTGGACAAAGGGACACTTTAGTTCCATTATGGTCATCATCATTTTTTCCATTGGAACAAACTGAATTTGTTTTAACATTTGTTGAAAAGAAGTTGTTCTTCAAATTGTGCACCAAAACACTTGGTATACTCTCTACTTATATTGGAGTTGCCTCTAAAGTTTATGCCAAAGAAAGCACTGTTTTCTTTAGGTAAGGAGTTCATGATGAGAACTGCTTTACTTGATGTTTTGCTGTTTGCCCTAGCTGCCAGGAAGCTTATAGCAAAACTGAAGTTCATTCTCTCAGCTTCTGTTTTAATTCCTACAAGCGATACACCTATACTTTTTCAATTTTGGTCCCATTTTTTAGTTTTTATTCCATTAGCTTTAGTGTTAAAACTTTGATTTTATGTAGCCTTGGCTCCTCTTTGAAAAGAGATGGGTTAAAAATGGCAAAGTATCCATTCAAGCTACTTTTTGCTTATCCAGTTTTGACTAGGTGGCTGAATGCCCAAATATAGAACACACCCCCTTCCTCACTCCCCACATCCTCACCTGTAGACTGACTTGAATTTACTCATTGGAAGAGGAGTTAGGCATCTCTGTAATATGATGTGAGGGTCTGACACTGAGTCTGAAATTCTCACTATTAAAGTTACTCCTTTGAATGAAGGCACAAACATCTGCTAAAATCCAAGGATCTGTCAAGTTTATATCAATAGAGGGCATGAGTGCAAGAAGGAGAAATCATCAAAGAAGACTGGAGAGGGATCTTTCTGCAGGATTCTCCAGCAGTTAGAAGTCAAAAAGAAAGACATATGTCATCCTGCCTCTGAAAAGAATTGGATGGGAATAAGAGAACATACAATCTGTCTGACAGGTGTATTTTTGTTTAATGTATGGAGGCAAAAGATAGGGTAAATATACACCAAAGGCCACTGGATCAACAGCTTTGATAAGAGTAGTTATGAAAATAAAACTCCACTGGCTACATCAAGCTAGGATTATGCTCACCAGTTCCTCCTATGCAAGCGCCAAAGTGAATATTTGATTCCTTTACCTATGTTAACTTTCAAAATTCAGATTTTTAAAATTTAATATAACTGTTTAATTATGTTTTTAATAACCTATTCTTTCATTTTTATTGATGTCATCCTTTTGAACAGATAATATATTTACCTCTTTAAAAATTAATAAGGTACAGGGCACACCAGTGTCCCTCAGTCTCCCAGCTCCTCTCCCTGGAGGCAACCAATGCTTTCAGTTTCTGTCAGGAATGCTTCGTGTTTCTTTGCTTGAATGACTCTTAAAGTGACCAAATGCAAAATACAGTGTATATTTTCTCTCTGACTCAAAATTTGACTGTCTTTAAAAGTGTCATCGCATCTTATTCTCTGTTAAAAGATTCTGAAGTTAATGTAGTAAAAAGCAAAGCCTATTTTAGTGTCTCATTGCTGTATCCTCTTCTCAACTGAAAGCATCTCCTCCTTTCTTCCTCCTAAGTCACCCATCAGTTTGTTTCCTTGGCACGCATGATGGCCTTCCCACCTCCAGACTGGAGGATGGAAATATTTTTGTTGCTGTGTGGTAATCCCAGATTGGACATCAAATGCTGCCTCACCATCATGTCTTTGTTCAATGCCAAAAACAGATGGCAGCAAATCCGTGTATGATCTAATCCTTTCATTTACACTGACCAGTTGCAATTTAGTGTTTCTTTTCCTAATTAGAAGATTTTAATGTGTTTAGCATTACAACATTTAATTTACTAAAATGTTTCTACAGAATGAACAAAAAGAAGTCATTAGTAAATTTCGCACGGGAAAAATAAATCTGCTTATCGCTACCACAGTGGCAGAAGAAGGTCTGGATATTAAAGAATGTAACATCGTTATCCGTTATGGTCTCGTCACTAACGAAATAGCCATGGTCCAGGTACATTCAGATACCTCAAATATGTTAATTTCTTATTTTGTGTTCTTGTTTTGTTTTCTTTTAGTAAAACATTACTGTTTAGTAAAACAGTAATGGAAAGTGAAAGTTGCTCACTTGTGTCTGACTCTCTGCGACCCCATGGACTAAACAGTCCATGGAATTCTCTAGGCCAGAATACTGGAGTGGGTAGTCTTTCTGTTCTTCAGGGATCTTCCAATTCAGGGATCAAACCCAGGTCTCCCGCATTCCAGGAGGATTCTTTACCAGCTGAGCCACAGGGGAAGCCCTTTTTGTGTGTGTTTTGGTTTCTTCTGGTAGAACAGCACACATAGTTTAAAAAATATATCTTGTTTTCCTACAAAAAGAGAAATCAACCAGATAATCAGAAAGCCACCAAATTAAGAAATACTTGAATTTCAGGAGTTGATGTGTTATTCAGTGCCTCACTACTCAGAATGAATTTTTCATGAGGATGATAGCGTTGATGGTGAGGTTCCTGGCCAAGGCGATAACATTTTTTGTTACTCAAAATGTGCCTTAGTATTAACTCTCTATACAAAAGTGAAGAAATGTATTGGGCTTCCCTGGTAGCTCAGCTGGGTAAAGAATCCACCTGCAATGCAGGAGACCTGGGTTCGACCCTTGGTTAGGAAGATCCCCTGGAGGAGGGCATGGCAACCCACTCCGATATTCTTGCCTGGAGAATCCCTATGGACAGAGGAGACTGGAGGGCTACAGTCCATGGGTTCACAAAGAGTCAGACACGACTGAACGACTAAGCACAGCACAGCGTACCACCACACTGAGTGTGTTTTCTTGGAACATTGAAGGCAGATGCCAGAAACAGAATGGCGCTTGCCTCAGCTCTGGTGTCAAAGTCAGAGAGGCCCTTCTCCCCATTTGTCCTCCCTACCAGGAAGGGGGCAATGGGGCTCCCCCAGCCCAAATCACTGATGATGGTTTGCAGGGTTTGAGAGGGGTACTTGGGGAAAAGAAGGGCAAGACAGGATGGCCTTGTGTCATTGATGCTTTTGAGGGCCGGTGTGGGCTTCTGTGGTGGCTCAGTGGTAAAGAGCTCACCTGCCAATGTAAGAGCTATAAGAGACACAGGTTCGATTCCTGGATCAGGAAGATCCCTTGAAGAAGGGCATGGCAACCCTCTCTAGTATTCTTGCCTGGAGGATCCCATGGACAGAGGAGCCTGGCAGGCTACAGTTCATGGGGTCACAAAAACTCGGACATGACTGCAGCGACATAGCACGCATGCATGGGGGAAATCCTACAGCATTGTTTTTCACTGAAGTGCATTTTGAGTTTCAAATAGCCAACTTATCAAGAAAATGGATAATAACTGACTTTACAGAGAATAGAGGTGTCTTTTGATGGTGGGATACTGAGCAGTGAATATCATTCCAGAACAAAAACAGGAGCATTTGCAGCAAAGCACAGCCCTTCATTGACGTCATTGACTTGATTTCTTTCTGTTCTCAGGCCCGTGGTCGAGCCAGAGCTGATGAGAGCACCTATGTCCTGGTTGCCCAAAGCGGCTCAGGGGTTGTGGAACGTGAGACAGTTAATGATTTCCGAGAGAAAATGATGTATAAAGCTATAGACCGTGTTCAAAATATGAAACCAGAGGAGTATGCTCATAAGGTATTGTTTTGGGCCAACTCTGAATTTAGTTTTCACTTTTAAATGGCTGCCTGTGGTTGCCATGATATCTCTTTGTGGTTAAACATCTAGACAGAAATTGTGCTGAATTATAAGTTCCAGTTTGAAGAACTGTTCTGAGACCAGATTCACATGCAAAGACTCAAGATCCGTGGTGGGCAGAAATCATCAGGGAGCCATTCTATAAAGTTTGATAATATAAATTTAGATTTTCCCTGATCCAGAAAGACTAGTGCAACTCACTTGTTCAATTCAACCTGGTCATTTTGGTCCCATCTAATCTGTACAGGCATTTTTTTCATTTTAGAAATATTTGTGAAGTGCCTAATCGTGTTAGGCAACATTATAAAAATAGTGAATGTAGCTGCAAGCAATGCAGGTAGATCCCCCCTGCATGAAACTTATATTTGAGTGAGTACATGGTGAGATTTGAGGAGGAGAAACAATAAAGAGAAATAACGCAAGTTATACATGAATGGAGAGGAGAGCTGAAGCATTAGATCAAGACAATGTGAAACAAACATCCAGTTGGGCACTTTAGGTTAGGTGTTTGGGAAAGGCCTCTAAGAGGGAGAGACAGTGAGGCTAGCCCTGAATGTTAAGAAAATAAATCATATACCATCTTGCTGCATTTCAGTTTACTAACATAGAATCATTTGAGTTGTGAGAGGAATGCAGCAAAGGAAGAATGTATTTCTACAATATTTCAGGAAATCCCCCATACCACTGAATTAAAGACTGTAACTACTATAATAGCAAACAATCCATTTAGAAGAAAATTCACACCCTTGCATATGGGTGTGAATGTTAGTTTCTTAACATTGGAATTGGCTCTACCCTAAATAGAGTTTCACGGAAGGGATGCTTTCAAATTGGTGTGCATTGCTATAACCAACTCCAAGGTTTCCTGGCCAGGTTTCTACACGAATTTATATTTTAAAACCCCTTTAAATATAAGGCAAACCAAACATTTTGTGGTGTCAAATCAAACATTTGTAGCCATGTAATACCACTGGAAAGTTAGCACTTTACATTTAAAGTACTAAATGAATAAATCACGTGGGATGTTTTTCAAAGATTAATGTTTCAAGACCAGTGTTTTGTATAAACTCTAGAACCATCTCTGGAGTTTGTGAGTCGCACTTTTCCAGATAATCTCTAGAAAAGACACAGTCCCTTTGGGGGCCCCATGAGCTATCTTTTTTAGGTCTCCTTTGGCTAAGAGACCTACTCTACTCTACTCTCTTAAAACTGCTCCAGGTAGACAAACCCAGAGAAGGGATGGCAATGACATGGGGTACATGTCACCACTACTCTGTTTAAAGCCCCATCACACATTGCCACCAGGTCAAAACACTTCTTTCTACTGATTTAAGAACCCTTCTCAACATAACATTGGGGCAACCACTAATGAACAGTTTGAGTTGACAGATAAGGGGAGGTCTATTTTCTATGTTATATACTGAGTTTATACATAACCCCAAGCTTCTTCAATCAAATCAGACTTCTAGGAGTAATTTGAAGATACTAAACATTGTCCCTGGCCTTGACCCAACCACATTTGCCACATTACATTTTAATTGGAATTAGACTGATTATTATTAGAGGAGGAAGTGGCATCCCACTCTAGTATTCTTGCCTGCAAAATTCCATGGAGGAGACTAGTGTGCTACACTGCAGTCCATGAGATTGCAAAGAGTTGGGCACGACTGAGCATGCACACAGACTGATTATAGCTATGCCTCCCATATATTTGTTATGATTTCTTTTCTTTTCTGGCCCTTCTAATTGTTTCATATCCTTTACTAGCTTAGAGTTATTCTTTTGGTTTCTGGTGTCCTGGTTATATATCCAAACACTGACCTTGGTTTTGTTTGCTTTTTTTTCTGTTGCATTCATAGTTATTTCTTAATTGCCCATATGTATCTGTTCCTATGCCAAATCATCTTTTCACCAGCTCACTGAACTGTAAATATCCTGCAAGAACAGCCTAATTAAACTTTTAAAGAACAGAATACTTCATTATATTGTTATAATTTCCATAGGAAATTTGTCTTCATACTTATCTGATTAAATCGTATGATAGCCCACAGGTTCACTTGCAAGGTTTGTTCTCTTTTCGGTGCTAACTATGGCTGCCTCGAGTCAAAGTCTAAAACAGAGGGGAGAGCCAGAGAACTGGGCTATTCAGTTTTGTTCATCAGCACTGATAGTTTACTTATCCTGAAAACTTTCCTTTGATTTTAGGGAAAACAATGGCTTCCTCCACAACTTAATATCAATTTGTCATCTTTGAGAGGTTTAGTTTGGAGGTAAATTATTTAAAAACTAGAATTGTCTACTGTGAAGTTGTATAGGTGTGAGAACTGGCCAGTCTCTATCTCAAGTTTTATATCTTTCATAAACTATATTATTTCTGTTATGAATAAGTTTCTCCATTAGACACAGAACTGGAAATATAAAAATTTAAAGATTTTATTCTCTCATATGAAGACTGTGGGCAATTAGACATACACAATAGTTCCATGATGTCATCAGGATGCCAAGATTCCTTTCTCTTCTCTGCCTTTTTACTATTTGGCTTCCATTCTCAAGGTCGAAGCTTTTAGAATTTCAACTGCTGCATGTTCACTCTAAGAAGGAAGGAGGAGAAAGATGGAAAAGGCAACAGTGCCCATACCTAATACTTAATGATCCTTACTGGAAATTTCATTCAACATCTTATAGACATGTCTTAAAGGCCACTGACTTGTAAATGAACTCATTTGGTGGTATATTTCCACTCAGAATAAAATTATAGTTCTGTTACTACGAGGAATGGATCCTGGGTGGTAAACTAGTATTTTCTGTCACAAATGTATAGAGGAGATAAAATAGTGAAGAGTCTGGAAGTTACAATATATGAAGAGACGTGAAAGAAACTGGAGGCTTCTCATGGATAAGAAACGACTAAGGGCGATGAAGTAAGAATGTTTAGTTCTTTAAAGAGACTTCATATGGAAGAAAGAGTAGACTTATTTTATGAGATAAAATTAAAACCTATGGAGATGTGGATTACAAGGACTTTCTTTGTTTTTGTCTCTTTGTTTGCTTTGTCTTTATTAAATATTGCAAACATTTTCTCACAGTAGAACATTTTAAAAAATGGAATGGGGTATGTTTTGAACACTTAGGGATTCCACATTTCCATGATCACAGGAGAAGATTCTATACTAAACTCTTTGGGGGCCATCACCTCATCACTTTTATTCTTATACTTTAAGTCAAGTGTATATTTTCATAACTATCTAAGATCTCTGAATTCCAGGCAATTTACTTCATTGAAACTATGGGAAAAAAATCACATTGAATATTGTTTTGCAGATTTTGGAATTACAGATGCAAAGTATAATGGAAAAGAAAATGAAAACCAAGAGAAGTATTGCAAAGCAGTTCAAGAACAAGCCATCATTAATAAATTTTCTGTGTAAAAACTGTAGTGTGCCAGCCTGCTCTGGAGAAGATATCTACGTAATTGAGAAGATGCACCACGTCAATATGACACCAGAGTTCAAGTAAGTTCAAGAGAAACCTTATTTTCGTTTCTTTATAAGGGATGAAGCAGTTTGTATTGTAAATGGTCTAACAAAATAGTACACATGAGATTCATTATTTTTTCAGAACTCTCCTTCTTAGTCCCCAAATTATGAATCTTATTTCAAGTGTCCATTTTTCAACTATATACACGAGGGCAGGAAAGGAGAAGTTTAAGACCCAAAGCCATTTTCATCCAAATCAGATTGGTTTGTGAATGCTCATATTTGTTTTCAACTTCTTGAGCAACTTACATCTAGTTAAAATAATCAACAGACCTGAAAGAAGCCATAAAAAGCAACATACCCTGAGAGGTGTGTGCCCAGTGATTTGGCCAACGGGATGAAGTACAGAATGGTGCATGCATGTGGATGACTGGCAAGCCCATGTGTACCATGGGCTGTGTACTGGTCCTATGTGAATTCTCAGGGATGATTCTGACTCCTTGATAATTTTAGGAAACTGTACTTTGTGAGAGGAAACAAAGCACTGCAAACGATGTGTGCTGAGTATCAAACAAATGGCGAGATAATCTGCAATAAATGTGGCCAAGTAAGTAAATTGCTGTGGGTTTAATTTTACTCTGGCCAAAAGGAATTCTTAATTGAATGTGCAATTAACCTTTCCTCTCCCCCTCTCTTTTGTTTTCCAGGCTTGGGGAACAATGATGGTGCACAAAGGCTTAGATTTGCCGTGTCTCAAAATAAAGAATTTTGTAGTGGTTTTCCAAAATAATTCACCAAAGAAACAATACAAAAAGTGGGTAGAATTACCAATCACATTTCCTGATCTTAACTATTCGGAATATTGTTTGTTTAGTGATGAGGACTGACATTTGATTCAAGATTTCTTTTAAAAATATTATCAACTTGACATTTACATGATTTTGGTTGTTTTCATCATACTACAGAACTTATGTGAACATTAATAAAAGTCAGTGCTTTACTCTGTATTGAGCTATATGAAAGAAGACAATATATTATGCTTTCAATTTCTACCTTGTTTGTGGGCAGAGGTTAAAAATAAAAAGCTTCCAGTAAAACCCTTTAGTGTGGAGCAGTATATTACTATGGGAAGGATGTTCAAGTATAAATAAGGATCTGAAGTACTAATCTCAGTCCTGTCACTAAATTTCAGAATAAAATTAAGCAAACCAGTTCATCTTTCTGAGCCAGTCTCCTTTTTGGTGAAATGGTAATGGTACTATCTGCTTTTGCTTTTATTAGCTTTCTATTGCTTCATAGGGCTTCCCTGGTGGCTCATGGGTAAAGAGTCTGCCTGCCAATGCAGGACACTGTGGTTTGATCCCTGGGTTAGGAAGATCCCCTGCAAAAGGATATGGTAACCCACTCCAGTGTTCTTGCTTGGAAAATTCCATGAATAGAGGAGCCTGACAGGCTTCAGTCCACGGGTCACAAAACTGTAGGACATGACAGCGACTAAACAACAAGTGGCTTAAAACAACACCCATTTATTATTGCACATGTTCTGTAGCCCAGAGGTTGCTCAGCGTCTCAAAAGTCTGAAAGTCAAGGTGTCAGGTGATGTTTTCACCTAGATACTCTGGAAGAAGAATCACTTTCAATCTTTTCAGGTTGTTGGCTGTCATTTCCTTGGAACTGAAGAATGGGATTGCTATTTTCTCGTTAGCTGTCTACTGGGGATCACTCTAAGCCCCAAGTGTCACCCTTATCATGTGGCCTGCTCGTGGGGCCTTTCCCAGCTATTTGTTTTTTCACAGCCAGCAGGAGACTCTCTCAAGTGTGCTAAGACAGTCTAACGGTAATCATGGGAATTTTTAACTGTAATCCCATCATATTCACAAATCCTACCCATATTCAAGGTCGGGGGAATTTTCAGGGAATATATACACACCGGCAGAGATCTTGGAAGGCTTCTTAGAATTCTACTTCCCACATCTCTTGCCCAGTGTTCATGATTAAGTAATATATGTGTTCGACATGAGTTTGAACAAACTCTGGGAGCTAGTGAAGGACAGGGAAGCCTGGTGTGGGCAGTCCGTGGGGTAGCCAAGAGTCAGACAGAACTGAGCAGCTGAACGACAGCAACAATATATGCGTATGTATGAAAGTACTTTGAAAAATGTGAAGTACCATGAAAGGCAAGGTATTGTCAGGGGAGTGTAATCTCCTCAGTTCTGTCTCGTCACAACAACGATTTGAAGCGACAGATGTTAAAGCCCTCGGTGCATCACAACTCTTGGACAGTCCGTGTTATAGTTCTTGGACAGATCAGTTTTATTTAGAAAATAAAGGAAAATGCATCCTCGAGACATGAGGGTATGCCTACCCAAAAGATGCAAAGAGAAGAGAGAGAGAGAGAGAGACCCCCGGCCCTTTGGCTCCTCTTTTTATATGTTTTTCCCTCCCCCTGGGCCTGTCCTTTGTAAATTGGGCTAGCCAGGAATACTGTTTGTTCCACCTGAGGTGGTCACTCCGGGTCCTCAGATCTTCCTTTGTTCTGGCTTTTCCCTTCCTTTTCTTTTAGCCACCACCATTCTGGACTCCTTTTCTTATTCTAACTACCTAATAGTGTATTAAAAAGCAGAGACATTACTTTGCCAACAAAGGTCCGTCTGGTCAAGGCTATGGTTTTTCCAGTGGTCATGTATGGATGTGAGAGTTGGACTGTGAAGAAAGCTGAGCGCCAAAGAATTGATGCTTTTGAACTGTGGTGTTGGAGAAGACTCTTGAGAGTCCCTTGGACTGCAAGGAGATCCAACCAGTCCATCCTAAAGGAGATCAGTCCTGGGTGTTCATTGGAAGGACTGATGCTGAAGCTGAAACTCCAGTACTTTGGCCACCTCATGCGAAGAGTTGACTCATTGGAAAAGACCCTGATGCTGGGAGGGATTGGGGGCAGGAGGAGGAGGGGACGACAGACGATGAGATGGCTGGATGGCATCACCGACTCGATGGACATGAGTTTGAGTAAACTCCAGGAGTTGGTGATGGACAGGGAGGCCTGGTGTGCTGCGATTCATGGGGTCGCAAAGAGTCAGACAGGACTGAGCGACTGAATTGAACCGAACAGTATTATTAAAAAAAAATCAGGTAGGTTAAGGCTTACTTCCACAATTTTCCCTTCATGAACATAAGACTATGCTCAGTAATTACCTTAAAAGAAAGGAGGTTAACTTCAGACTAGTTATTAATATATATGAGATTACCTATGTCAGTGGAGATGTCCAGGGTTCACATAGTGTTGAACAGGCAACAGGTGCTAGATGTCATTAAAAATAAATAGAAAGTGTTTACCTGCACCACCAGAGAAGGCAATGTCATCCCACTCCAGTACTCTTGCCTGGGAAATCCCATGGATGGAGGAGCCTGGTAGGCACAGTCCATGGGGTCACAAAGAGTCGGACACAACTGAGCGACTTCACTTTTACTTTTCACTTTCATGCATTGAAGAAGAAAATGGCAACGCACTCCAGTGTTCTTGCCTGGAGAATCCCAGGGACAGAGGAGCCTGGTGGGCTGCCGTCTATGGGGTCTCACAGTCAGACACTACCGAAGCGACTAGCAGCAGCAGCAGCAACCTGCACTACTCCCTAGTCCTAAGCTGAAGAGTAACCTCTCTGTGTCTGGGACATGATCAGTGTTCCTGAGCTAAATGTGATCGTTAGGAGATAGACACAGGGCCCAGCACAAAAGAACATTCTCCCAGTAGAAGAGTAGCCTCTTTTGTCAAGGAAGAACCACATGATCGAGACAGAACCACAACAGACCATTTTAACCCACACTTACCCGGTCTCACAGATGGTCTGCTTCACAGAAAGTTACCTCCTATGACTAAGGAGAAACAAAGTGACGGAGGGAGTAAAAAAGTAAATTCTGTGGTTTGGGGATTAATTAAATTCTATCTAACAATATCTTTGAATCTTTTGATTAGACCTGAGCAAATATGAATATTAACCAATCAGAGCCCTTCAGAATACAAGAGGACAAAAGAAGGCTGTGATTTTCTCAAGATATTTTTTAAAACTCCAGCTGATTCCATTTAAAGTATTGCTGTCCTCTAGAATATTTTGGAAATTATACAAGAAATCAAATGCATAGAATAGCTAAACATACTACCACAACATATGTAGACTGTTTATGAAGTATCAGCAAATACTAGGTTTTCTCATCTATGTTTTCCAGTATGTTTTCAATAAAGAGATATTATTTTTATCGCAAAGTTTTAAAATACATGTTTCAAGTAACATAAAACTTAATATGCACTCTACCTGAACTCAAACTCTGAGGCATTAAAAAATCATTGAAATCGTTGTAACACTTTAATTGTTAATGAACAGTTTAATATTTTAAGGTCATTTACAGAATATCTTCATGACAGGTAGATATGTCAGATGCCTGAGTTTCAGTCCCCATATAGTCTTCAATTACTTGGGTAACTGAGCAACCTCATCTCACAAAGCTTGCGTTTGCTTTCTTAAAAAATCAGAGGTTATATTAGGTGGTATCAAAGTTTCCTTACAACTCTAGCATTCTCATTGTTCATGCTTCTGGCTCCCTGGCTGCTCTCATATGGAGACCTTGTTTAGTGATTTGTGATATTACCAACCATGGACTTGGGCTTCCTTGGTGGGCTCAGATGGTGAAGAATCTGCCTGCAATGTAGGAGACCCAGATTTTTACCCCTCGGTCGGGAAGATACCATGGAGAAGGGAATGACAACCCACTCCAGTATTTTTGCCTGGAGAATTCCATGGACAGAGGAGCCTGGTGGGCTATATAGTCCATGGGATTGCAAAGAGTGAAATACAACTGAGCGATTAACACTTTAACAACTGTGGGCTAAATATCTACTGCATACACTACACTTTTGAAGGTAGCTCCTGTTTGCTGAATGGCATTGCAGAGGTCTCACTAAACAGGTTCACAGGCTGGAGTCATGCATCTCAAGGCAGGGTTGAAAGGTCTGAAAGGGTCCAGAAATTTTAGAACAACCAGCTTTTCCAAGCCAATAGATCATTGGCCAATGTTGGGGATAAGAAATGTAAAGGCTGTCAACAAATTTGCCTCAGGTAAGGGGGGATAGGATTTCACAGCAGATGGAACTGGGTAAGGTAATAAATCGGGTAACTAAGTTTGTACAAGAAAGGGTGCCGTTCCCCCTTGGGGAACAGATTCATGAGTTTACACTTGGTGACCAAGTATGGGTCAAAGATTAGAAACATGATTTGCTAGCCCTTTGGTGAAAGGGCCCTTATGTTATTCTAACTACCCCTACTGCAGTTAAAGTTGCAGGTATTGTCCCTTGATCCATCACACCAGAGCGAAGAAGGCATACCACGCTGACCCGGAAGACGCGGAGTGGACCACCCAGAAGGACCCCACCGACCCACGGGGAACCAAGATCATTCTGAAGAGAAAGAAGAGAAGGAGATCCCGGACGAGCCCTCTACAGGATGGAGCTGGGTAAACGACTCCTGCTGCTCGGCCTCTTCAACGCAATCCTGAACCTGACCAGTGTTCCTGCACAGGACAACGTCTTCATCTCGTGGGCACATTCTTACGCGAACTTCCACAACTCCTCCAACTGTTGGGTATGTGGGGCCATGCCCCTGTCAGTAATGGACGGACTCCCCTGGTGGGTATCGCCACTCCGTTATGGGGACTTTATACCACTGTGTTCCTTCTTAGAGCAACAGAAAGGAACTTTTCTCTCTCTCACCAACCATAACCTTTCTTTGCTCTCCTGGTGTAAGAAGAAGCCATCAATGGGCCAGGGACATAGGGTTACATTTAACATGAACACCAGCCTTATGGAGATAACAAAGGCTTATACCTCATATATGAAAATTAAAGAGAAAAAGGGCTCCCTTAACAAAAGGGGGACAGGCCTCCTGGTACCTTGAGCAATACTACCAGGTCTGGGATGAATATTTCTGGATGACTCCTGAGAAAGGACAGTTGATTACCCCTGCTACTATTTGCTGGGAACAAAAAGAACAGAAACTTGTATTTGGAGACCACCCCCTAGACCCAAAAGAATTAAAATATATGGGTTATTTGCCCCCTGAACAATGTAAACAAATCTTGGAAGTTACCTATCACCCCAATCAGTCTGTTCAGTGGCCCAGTTCCGACTGGAAATATAATCCTGGAATCCGCTGGGTAGCCCCCAATGGGACCCAGTGGCTCTGTGGGCTTAACTTATGGCCATGGTTACCAGTTGGCTGGGTGGGGCGTTGCACATTAGGATTTGCTTTCTCCCATGGCAGTATTAAGCCTAGCCTACACCAGCCTCCAGTAAACCTGCCTTATCTGCATGCAAGATGGACACGATCTGTGTTCCAATGGTATGACTATCTTGCTGCCTTGTTTATACCCTCTGTAGGGACAACGGATATCATGGTTAAGGTAGAGGCCTTAACTAATTTCATTAAACAGGCCCTCTTAGACAGTACTAAAGCCACTCAAGCTTTGAACGAAGAACAGATTCAGATGAGGAAGGCAGTAATTCAAAATAGGATGGCATTAGACATACTCACAGCAGCCCAAGGAGGGACTTTGGCGAATGGTGTGTACATCCCTGACCTGTCTGAAGATGTATCTGCTGCCTTGGAGGATATGCAAAATCAAGTGAAAGCCATGTCTAATGAATTGTTGTTATAGTAATCTTGATCATACTGCTTTGTGGACCCTGCTTCCTACAATGCCTTGTGAATTTTGTAACCCAGAGGTTGATAGCATTCTCTCATGTGGGTGGCAGGAGGGCTAAGGTACAATATATCTCAATAAATGATGCTCGTTATGGAAACTAAGAGCATCAAGAGGGGGGAATGAAGAAAGAATTCATAGGGCCTGGACTCCATCTCAGGCCTGTCTGTGCTGATCGTGCGCGGCCACCTCTCCAGTGGACTCTGAACTCTGTGCTTAGCGCCTGTGGGAATGACAATGGAAGGATAAGACCCCCCTCTGGGCAGGGGAATCTTGAAGAACAGACACTAATCACCCCTGCCTCCAGACACTATCTATCAGAATGTAAGCACAGGCTTATCAGTTATTAACTATTTGGAATGTAACTGCGGGCTTATTGATTATTGACTGTTTGAACACATAACACGTGAATGATGGGGTTATTGTAGTTGTATTTACCCTTCCTTTGTTTATGTAAGTCTCAAGGGAATTGGGGTAGTGGGTTTGGACACATGGGGTATAAAAGATTTTCACAAATGCTGGTCGGGGCCCTTGGCTAAGAGGAGACTCTGCCTTGGGCCCGCCGGTGTAATAAACTGCACTCCACTAAAAAAAAAAAAAAAAGAAATGTAAAGGCTTACTACCAAAAGTTTGAGATCATTTCAGTGAAATCCCAAGAAATTAAGATACAGTAACTTTTGGTTTATATAGGTATTTTTTGTATGGCATTGAGTGTAAGACATTGAGGCAACACATAAATGGATGAGAAATAGTTTTCCACAGGATGATTAGTGCATGTCACAAGCAATTGTTGAAAATGAAAAATTCTATGTGAGGTGAATACTTTCCTCTTTGCAATTTAATAGTCTCTATATCAGAGTGTTGTGTCTTAGGGAAAGGAAGGCTTCTGACATTATTTTCAAATGTTTGAACCTAAAGGCAAAGAGGATTCAGTGATTCTCGTTGTTGCTTTTAAGATGTAAGAGTCTTGAACACATTTATGTGCTAATAGAAAAGGACAAGAGGAAGTGAGAAAATTAACAATGTTCTGCCCAAAAGTAAATTGTTTATTGGGTATTAATAATATATTCTACAAAATGTTCTTGCTACAGAATTTTCTAGTCACCCTGATGCCTTTGCACAAAAGTAGAAGCCCTTCCGGAGGTGGAAATGGCAACCAGCTCCAGTGTCTTTGCCTGAAAAATCCCATGGACCGAGGAGCCTGGCAGGCTATAGTCTATGGGATCCCAAAGAGTCGGACACAACTGAAGTGACTTAACAGGCAGGCAGGCAGAAGCCCTTCCTTGCCATCTCTTCAGCAGACATCCTTCACATTTTTCAAAGACAAAATCTGTGTGTCACTTCCCAGTATCTAGCACAATTCATGTTTTCAGAATTAGAATGGAGAGCACACCCAGGGAAAGTAACGTTCATGCACCCTGAGCAAAACAAAGTGCTCATTTCCAAAATCTGGTAAACAATTACATGAGTCATAGCAACAAAGAAAAAACAAGAAAATTATTTTATTTTCTTCTAAGAGTTAGGAAGTTAATTTGAAGTGACTGTAAGTTTGTAGTTTGCTGTTTGTGAATTTATCCTTAATTAGTTCTACTAGACATACAATTTTACATCTTTGTTTTTATTAGGAGAGTACGGAGTGAGACAAACGGGTGTGGATCCTCACTAGCTTTGTGACTTGAGCAAGTCACTTAATATCTCTGAGACTATAGGAAATTAAAACCAATCTTGAGGAGCTTTCAGGAGAATTTAGATATTGCATAAAACATACCTGCTGCTGCTGCTGCTAAGTCGCTTCAGTCGTGTCCGACTCTGTGCGACCCCATAGATGGCAGCCCACCAGGCTCCTCTGTCCCTGGAATTCTCCAGGCAAGAATACTGGAGTGGGTTGCCATTTCCTTACTGGGTGCTAAATGCATTTGGTTTCTTGTATAATTTCCAAATATATGTATAGAATATATTAGTAAGAGTTTTCAGAAAAGCAGAAGCAGTGGTAGAAGCACAGCTGTGGATATAGCATAATGAGTAAATGTTTGATTATGAGTATTATAAACATTCAATATTTATCTAGAGGGCTTTTCTCAAGAAGTAAGGGGCTCAGTGGTAAAGAATCCACCTGCTAATGCAGGAGATGCTGGTTTGATCCCTGGGTTGGGAAGATCCCCTGGATAAGGAAATGGCAACCCAATCCAGTATTCCTCCCTGGAAAAATCCCATGGACAGAGGAGACTGGCAGGATACAGTCTATGGGATCACAAAAGAGTTGGACAGGATGTAGTAACTAAACAAGTATTAGTTGTAATGAAACATGATTGCTATGAATATGCTATTCAGTGTAGTTTGAGGAAGGATTTAATGGTCAAATCTTCTATAGATGCAACACAAAGATAGGTATCAATCACAAATATAGAAAAGTATAAAGATCAACACTTTTTAAAGCAACTGTAGGAGTTAAGTAGGTCTAGCATATAGATAACAATTATAATTAGAGCCTGTCTTCATCTTCAAGAAGACTATAATAATGGAAGCAACCTAATATATAAACATACTATACATACATACATTTATATGTGTGTGTGTGTGTGTATGTACGTATACACACACATAATGGAATACTACTCAACCATAAAAAAGAATGAAATATTGTCATTTGCAGCAACATGGATGGACTTAGAGGGCATTATACTAAGTAAAATAAGTCAGACCAGAGGATGACATATACTATATAATATCCCTTTTATGCGGAATATAAAAAATACAACAAACAAGTGCATACAACAAAAAAGAATCAGAGTCATGCTGTAGAGAACAAACTAGGGTCTATCAGCAGTGGGAAGAGGGGAGCAGTATATACAGGTTGGAGAGTGGAAGGCACAAACTTTTGGTTGTTAAGATAGGCTCAAGGATATATGGTACAACACAAGAATATTAGCCAATATTTTGTAATCACAGTGAGTGGAAAGTGACCTTTAAAACTGAATATACATTTAAAAATAATAATATAATTTGAAACTAAGCAGGCCAGCAATTGCATGAAAAAATGAAAGTGAGCTAGAGAAGGATTTTTGTTGTAGCAAGTGAACAATAATTTTTGTCCAGCACAAATTGTAATTTTTTTTTTTGAGGGGGTGGTTCTCTAAACATTTTTTTCAGGTCATAAAATATAAAATATATATGGAAAGCATTGTATATTATATACATGTATAAACATATAATTTTTAGATATTTTCTACACAGAGTATTACCAAGTTTCTCTATATAGGAAATTAGTCATTCCATAAGCATCTTGTTTGAGGATGACATCAGATAGTGCTGAGCTCTATTAATTTATAATTTAAAATCCAAATTAAAGGCTACATTCTAGGTGAGAAGAGGAACAGACTGTTCATAGGAAGTAATATTTAACTATGCAGTAGTTAGAATATATTTAAACCACTATTTAACTTGAATATACTTAATGAAATATACTAGGTTTTGCACACTAATTTCAAAACTGGACATTAAGACACATATGAAAGAAATTTAAATGTTTGATTCAGTTATATGTAAACTAATAATGAACCAAAGATGAGCCTTTTTTCAACTTAAATATATCCTTCAAACTCTGCCTTTTGCTGTTTTTAATGAGCCTTGTATTTTATTTTACATACACAGGATGAATGGACTGCTGGATGTTTAGTTCTTTCATTCTTAATCTCTTAATGAGCATGAAAATGATTTTAATTCAATAAGCTACAAGGATTTATGTAACACTAAAATGACCCGAACAACTGAGTTAGTGTTGCCCACCTGAGATTCATATCAATTCAGTACCATACTGAGGTGTCTACTACTAAATTTACTTTTTTCCTTAGCATTTGATCCAGATTTATAATTTCAGGACTTGACTTTGTACAATTCGTGCCTAAATAACCTGTTAAGTTCAAAACTGCAACTTTATATGACTTTCAAAACATTTATTTGACAAATTAATCCCAAATCTTTCACTAACACACTGATGTTTCTTGTGTTTAATTAGACTAAATGGTTTGTCTTCTTTTGAAAGCCACTAACATCTTGGGGAAAGATCCTTTAAGGTTCTCCAAATTTTGTAATAAACAACTTAGTTTAGTATTTTATTCTATCACTTGTTTAGAGATAAAGTGTAGAACTCAAATAACTGCAAGAAATAAACAAAAATAATGTTTCATTCCTAGGAAAATGGTGTGTTACAAGCAGGAGATTAAAAAGAAGAGAAAATGAAGGTAAAAATGGAGTAGAAACTAAATGAATGAAATAATAGAGACAGAAGCAAAGAGGATAAAAAGACCTCCACACTAAAACACATAGACAAAGGAATGAAAAAGGAAGAAGCAAAAATGAATTTACCACGAGATAGGTGTAGTTTTAATAAATGGCCAATTATTGTTTTCATCTACTAATCAAATATTTTTAAGTCCTACTATTTGTTTTGTTGTTGTTCAGTTGCTAAGTCATGTCCTACTCTTTGTGACCCCATGGAATACAGCACTCCAGGTTCATCTCTCCTCCAATATCTCCCAGATTTTGCTCAAATTCATGTCCTTGAGTCAGTGATGCTATCTAGTTATCTCATCCTTTGTTGCTCTCTTCTCTTTTTGCCTTCAGTCTTTCCCAGTGTCAATGAATCAGTTCTTTGCATCAGGTGGCCAAAGTATTGGAGCTTCAGCTTAAGCATCACTCCTTCCAGTGAATTTTCTGGTTAATTTCCTTTAGGACTGACTGGTTTGATCTCCCTGCAGTCTTAAGAGTGTTCTCCAGCACCACAATTCAGAAACATTAGTTCTTTGGTGCTCAGCCTTCTTTATGGCCCAACTTTCACATCTGTACATGACCACTAGAAAAACTGCAGCTCTGACTATACAGACCTTTGTCAGCAAAGTGATGTCTCTGCTTTTTAATATGTCGTTTAAGGTTTGTCATAGCTTTCCTTTACAGGAGCAAGTGTCTTTGAATTTCACAGGTGCAGTCACTGTCCGCAGTGATTTTGGAGCCCAAGAAAGTGAAAGCTGTCACTGCTTCCACTTTCCCCCTTCTATTTTCCATGAAGTGGTGGAAATAGATGCCATGATCTTAGTTAGTTGTTTGTTTGTTTGTTTGTTTTTTTCTATTTTGAGCTTCAAGCCAGCTTTTTCAGTCTCCTCTTTCACCCTCATTAAGAGGCTCTTTAGTTCCCTGAAAAAGTAGGGAAAACCAGTAGGCCATTCAGCTATGACCTAAATCAAATCCCATATGTTTATACATTGGAGGTGATGAATAGATTCAGGGGATTAGATCTGGTAGACAGAGTGACTGAAGAACTATGGATGGAGGTTTGTAACTTTGTACCAGAAGCAGTGACCAAAAACACCTCAAAGAAAAAGAAATGCAAGAAAGCAAAGTGGTTGTCTGAGGAGCCTTTACAAATAGCTAAGGGAAGAAGAGAAATGAAAGGCAAGGGAGCAAGGGAAAGATATAACCAACTGAATGCAGAGTTTCAGAGAATAGCAAGAAGAGATTAAGGGCTTCTTAAATGAACAAGGCAAAGACATAGAGGAAAACAATAGAATGAAAAAGACTAGAGATCTCTTCAAGAAAACTGGAGATCTCAAGGGAACATTTCATGTAAGAATGGACTTGATAAAGGACAGAAATGGTAAGGACTTAACAGAAGCAGAAGAGATGAAGAAAAGATGGCAAGAATACACAGAAGAATGATACAAGAAAGGTCCTAATGACCCAGATAACCATGATGGTGTATGCACTCACCTAGAACTGGACATCTTGGAGTATGAAGTCAAGTGGGCCTGAGGAAGAAATACTATGAACAAAGCTAATGGAGCTGATGGAATTCCAGGTGAATTATTTAAAATTCTAAAAGATGATGCTATTAAAGTGCTGCACCCAATACACAGCAAGTTTAGTAAACTCAGCAGTGGCCACAGGACTGGAAAAGACCAGTTTTCATTCCAATTCCAAAGAAAGGCAATGCTAATGGATGTTCAAACTACTGTACAGTTGCACTTATTTCACATGCTAGCAAGGTTCGGCTCAAAATCCTTCAAGTTAGGCATCAGCAGTATGTGAACCAAGAACTTCCAGATGTACAAACTGGGTTTAGAAGAGGCAGAGGAACTAGAGATCAAATTGCCAACATTCATTTGATCGTGGATAAAGCAAAGGAATTCCAGAAAAACACCTACTTCTCTTTCATTGACTACAGTAAAGCCTTTGAAGGTATGGATCACAAAAAATGTAGGAAATTCTTAAGAAGATTGTAGTACCAGACCACCTTACCTGTCTCCTGAGAAACCTGTATGTGGGTCAAGAGCAACAGTTAGATCCAGATGTGAAATAACTAACTGGTTCCAAATAGGGAAAGGAGTATGTCAAGGCTATATGTTGTCACCTTCCTTATTTAACTTATATGCAAAGTACATCATGAGCCATGCCATGTAGGGCCATCCAAGATGGATGGATCATGGTGGAGAGTTCGGACAAAATGTGGTCCACTGGAGAAGGGAATGGCAAACTACTTCAGTATTCTTGCCTTGAGAACCCCATGAACAGTATGAAAAGGCAAAAAGATAGGACACTGAAAGATGAACTCCCCAGGTCAATAGATGCCCGATATACTACAGCAGATCAGTGGAGAAATAACTCCAGAAAGAACAAAGAGATGAAGCCAAAGCAAAAGCAACACCCAGCTGTGGATGTGACTGGTGATGGAAGTAAAGTCCGATGCTGTAAACAGCAATATTGCATAGGAACCCGGAATGTTAGGGCCATGAATCAAGGCAAATTGGAAGTGGTCAAACAGGAGATGACAAGAGTGAACATCAACATTTTAGGAATCAGTGAACTAAAATGGACTGGGATGGGTGAATTTAACTCAGATGACCATCATATCTACTACTGTGGGCAAGAATCCCTTAGAAGAAATGGAGTAGCTCTCATATTCAACAAAAAAGAGTCTGAAATGCAGTACTTGGATGTAATCTCAAAGACAACAGAATAATCTCTGTTCCTTTCCAAGGCAAACCACTCAATATCACAATAATCCAAGTCTGTGCCCTGAACAGTAATGCAGAACAAGCTAAAGTTGAATGGTTCTATGAAGACCTATAAGATCTTCTAGAACTAACACCCAAAAAAGATGTCCTTTTCATTGGAGGGGACTGGAATGCAAAAGTAGGAAGTCAAGAGATACCTGGAGTAATAGGCAAGTTTGGCCTTGGAGTACAAAACAAAGCAGGGCAAAGATTAACAGAGTTTGGCCAGGAGAACACACTGTTCATAGCAAACACCCTCTTCCAACAACACAAGAGAAGACTCTACACATGGACATCACCAGATGGTCAATACTGAAATCAGATTGATCATATTTTTTGCAGCCAAAGCACTATACAGTCAGCAAAAACAAGACCAGTAGCTGACTGTGGCTCAGATCATGAACTCCTTATTGCCAAATTCAGACTGAAATTGAAGAAAATAGGGAAAACCACTAGACCTAAATCAAATGCCTTATGATTATACAGGGGAAGTAACAAATAGATTAAAGGGATTAGATCTGATAGACAGAGTGCCTGAGGAACTATGGACAGAGGTTTGTGACATTGTACAAGAGGCAGTGATCAAGCCCATCTCCAAAAAAAGAAATGCAAAAAGGCAAAATGGTTGTCTGAGGAGGCCTTACAAATAGCTGAGAAAAGAAGAGAAGCTAAAGGCAAAGATAAAAGGAAAGACATACCCATTTAAATGCAAAGTTCCAAAGAATAGCAAGGAGAGATTAGAAAGCCTTCCTCAGTGATCAATGCAAAGAAATAGAGGAAAACAATAGAATGGGAAGACTAGAGATCTCTTCAAGAAAATTAGAGATACCAAGGGAATATTTCATGCAAAGATGGGCACAATAAAGGACAGAAATGGTATGGACCTAACACAAGCAGAAGATATTAAGAACAGATGGCAAGAATACACAGAAGAACTATACAAAAAAGATTTTCATGACCCATATAACCACAGTGGTGTGATCACTCACCTAGAGCCAGATATCCTGGAATGCGAAGTCAAGTGGACCTTAGGAAGCATCACTAAGAACAAAACTAGTGGAGGTGATGGAATTCCAGTTGAGCTATTTCAAATCCTAAAAGATGATGCTGTGAAAGTGCTGCACTCAATATACCAGCAAATTTGGAAAACTTAGCAGTGGCCACAGGACTAGAAAAGGTCAGTTTTCATTCCAATCCCAAGGAAAAGCAATGCCAAAGAATGTTCAAACTGCTGCACAATTGCACTCATCTCACACACTAGTAAAGTAATGCTCAAAATTCTCCAAGCCAGGCTTCAACAGTATGTGAATTGTGAATTTCCAGATGTTCAAGGTGGATTTAGAAAAGGCAGAGGAACAAGAGATCATATTGCCAACATCCGTTGGATCATCAAAAAAGCAAGAGACTTCCAGAAAAACATCTACTTCTGCTTTACTGACTATGTCAAAGCTTTTGACTGTGTGGATCACAATAAACTGTGCGAAATTCTTCAAGAGATGGGAATACCAGACCACCTGACCTGCTTCTTGAGAAATCTGTATGCAGATCAAGAAGCAACTGTTAGAACTGGACATGGAACAACAGACTGGCTCCAGATCAGGAAAGGAGTATGTCAAGGTCATATATTGTTACCCTGCTTATTAAACCTATATGCAGAGTACATCATGTGAAATGCCGGGTTGGATGAAGCATAGGCTTGAATCAAGATTGCTGGGAGAAATATCAATAACCTCAGATAGGCAGATGACACCACCCTGATGACAGAAAGTGAAGAAGAACTAAAGAGCTTCTTGAAAGTGAAAAAGGAGAATGAAAAAGTTGGCTTAAAGCTCAACATTCAGAAAACTAAGATCATGGCATCCACTCCCATCATTTCATGGCACACAGATGGGGAAACAATGAAACCAGTGAGAGACTTTATTTTTGGGGGCTCCAAAATCACTGCAGGTGGTGACTGCAGCCATGAAATTAAAAGATGCTTGCTCCTTGGAAAAAAAAACTATGATCAACCTAGACAGCATATTAAAAAGCAGAGGCATTACTTTGCCAACGAAGGTCCATCTAGTTAAAACTATGGTTCTTCCAGTAGTCATGTATGGATGTGAGAGTTGGACTATGAAGAAAGCTGAGCGCAAAAGAATTGATGCTGTTGAACTGTGGTGTTGGAGAAGACTCTTGAGAGTCTCTTGGACTGCAAGGACATCCAACCAGTCCATCCTAAAGGAGATCAGTCCTGAATATTCATTGGAAGGACTGATGTTGAAGATGAAACTCCAATAGTTTGGCCTCCTGATGCAATGAACTGACTGATTGGAGAAGTCCCTGATGCTGAGACAGATTGAAGGTGGAAGGAGAAGGGGATGACAGAAGATGAGATGGTTGGATGGCATCACTGACTCGATGGATATGAGTGTGAATAAGCTCCGGCAGTTGGTGATGGACAGGGAGGCCTGGCGTGCTGCAGTCCATGGGGTCACAAAGTGTCAGACACGACTGAGCGACAGAGCTGAACTGAACTGAAACTTCATTATGCAAAACGCCTGGCTGGATGAATCAGAAGGTGGAATCAACAACTTCAGATATGCTCATGATACCACTCTAATGGCAGAAAGAAAAAAGCAACTGAAGAGCCTACTATTCGTAAGGTATTATATTTTAGGCACAGAGAACAGTGAGTAAAATAAGGATCCTGCCCACAAGATCTTTTACCCAATAGAGAGAATTTTTTACTCCATATGAGTAAAATAAGAATTTTGTTTTTAAGATTCACTTGCCACATTCACAAATTCATAAATTAGACTTATTCATAAATATCAATACTATATGAAACACAGTGATCAATGCCATAAAAGAGAGATACTTCCAACAGGTTTCACTGAACTGTGGAGTGTCCAGCAGGTTTTTCAAAGTCTTTTTGGGGATTATCCTACCTCGGGGAGGGTGTGCAGGGCAGACATAAGATAAAAGGAGAACACGTAACAATTTAGGAAAGAGAATTTTACTATCAATTATGGTTAGGTAACCTCCCATTAGAAAAGGAAAAGTTGTTCTGTTCAGAAAAAAAAAATATTTTTGCCTTAAAATGTATAATAAGTTTGAGAGAGTTTTTATAGATAACATAGTATTTAATTTTAAAGCATTAAGCTTTATCAAAGTAATTATAAAATAGCTGAATTGTTTCAAAAGATTCAGTGACTCTATAAAGGTGTGAAATGGAACTGAACTGATTTAAGAGGATGCCAACTGTTGATATAGCAGTTATGGGGAGAGGTCAGGACTTCTGTGAAGGGAGAATTGAGAGGAGAATTGTAAGATGCCTATGTTCCGATTATATCCATCCTGTTCAAAAGATGCCTCGAGATGCAGTCCTACTTTTCCAGCATTCTCCTAGAAAAACGTCTTAGCAACTGGACCAGCAGAGTCATCTTCTGGCCCAGGTAAGGTCATCACCTCATAACCATTCTGAGGAAAAGAATCCCCAGACAATCATAGCTTGCTCTGGGACTATGATGGTGGATGAAGGGATAGACAGCTAATGCCACATACATCTTTGTTTACAATATCCAGTGATTGGGATGGGTTAAAAATGTTCTTTAAAATGCTTTTTGATGAGTACTCAATTTGATTTAATTATGTGTTTGGCTGAAGGAAAACTGACCTATAACAAGTGAACCTAGTAGATACTCTTCAACAGAGAGTGAATTTGCAGAGGCGAAAAAATGAATGTAATGAGTATAGATGATCTCTAAATAAGAATTGTTTTTAAAAAATTGCAAAAAGAGGGAAAGAGATGGGAAGAAAATTTTGAAAGGGAATCTAAAGTTTCAAGCCTGTTTACAGGACAAGGAGTAAGAGTCAAGAAACAAGGAGAGATTCAAGACTCAAGAGGGAGAAATGAGAGTGTAATTGTTGAAACAAAAGCCTAGGAAGAAGGAAAAGGATGAAACCAAGAGCACAGGAAAGACAAAGGTTGGCAGAAGAAGAGGGAAAAAGTAAATATGAATAAAAGATACAACTTAGAGTAAAGGAGTATAAAAGATACAGCTTAGCACAGAAGGAGGAGGTTGATGGAAATATTCTCTGACATCAATCACCAAGCTATCTGCTGAGTTGGGTTTGGAATTTAAGGATGGACATGGGGACATTAAATAGAAGGGATTTTCAAACGTGCTTTAATGAAGGCAAAATAAATAATTAGAAACCAAGAAGAAGATGGTCATTCAGTAACTGAATTGGAAATAATAAATGTAGAAATAATAATTTAATAAATAATTATGTGCAGGATATTAGACTAAGTTCTGTTATATTTATTCTGTGGTATTAAGAGGAAAAAAATCTGGATGTTTAAAACTTTGATGGATTTGAAAATGTTAAAATGTTTTGGTCAGTGTAACACAAAGCTGGTTCTGTTTGTAGCATGAAATTATATTACAAGAAACCTAACATCAATATCCAGACTAGTTAAAAATTAATTTAATATTTTTTGGCATCCCCAAAAAAATCCAAATGGAAACTGCACATTATAAAAATATCTTCAAACCTTTTAAACTTGGTGTTTCCCTCAGAATTATACATTATACATCAGAACTGCTCCACAACCTCTTTTCCTCTTTCCAAACTCCTCAAAATTATCTCCCTAAATCATCCTGTATTACTTTTTAATCTCACCTATTCCTTCTCCCAGTCTCTTCCTTTTAATATAAATCAACAGTCCCGGAATATCTGAAAGGAACAGTGACAATTATCAATTTATTGCGTTTTAGCTCCAAATTCAACCTCTCTATCTGCTCCCTAAAGATACGTCTGTGTGCTTTGAATATTTTAGATTTGCCTGCTGCCGTGACATTCAAGTTTGCCCGGAGAGGATGCTGGAGAGGCAGCACAGGAATAAAGGTTTCATGGGTGCTTATATGACAGGCTTCTGCAATCTGAGTAGTTTCCTCCAGTGGCCAGTTACTGCAGGGCCTGTGGCTTTCTCCAGCATAGTGTGTTGCATGGCAGCCAGCAGTCCTCCGTGGCCAGCAACTGCATATTCCCAGGCAGTTTTGTTTAGAGTACCTCCAATAAGACACGTCCCCTTGAACAGCTTTCCCTGGTCCCCAGAGAGCACAACTCCAGCAAGCTCCAACAAGTAGATGACTGGTAAGTTCTGAAGGCACCATGGCAACATCCTTGCTTTCCGAACCTCCAATTGCCCTCTCCAATAAAGTCTGAATCAACCTTGGGTGCTCTATTTCCACCACAGGAGAAGCAGCTGCTTCAGAGGCCTCTGTTGTTGAGTTGCTAAGTCATGTCTGACTCTTTGTGACGCCATGGACTGCAGCATGCCAGGCTTCCCTGTCCTTCACCACCTCCCAGAATTTGCTCAAACTCATGTCCATTGAGTCGGTGATGCCATCCAATCATCTCATCCTCTGTCACCCTCTTCTCCTCCTGCCTTCAATCTTTCCCAGCATCAGGGTCTTTTCCAATGAGTTGGTTCTTCACATCAGGTGGCCAAAATACTGGAACTTTAGCTTCAGCATCAGTCTTTCCAATAAAAATTCAGGGTTGATTTCCTTTCAGACTGACTGGTTTGGTCTACTATTTCTATATTCTTTAGGATTCTTTATACTTAGCTAATTCTTAGCTAATTCTCTGTTACTCCAAACCCATTGTAGTAAATCATTATCTATATTAAAATTTATAAGTTCAAATCACTCTGTGGTTTTTCTCCCAGCAGACTGAACTCAGACTCACACAACAATATGTAAAGGAATATCAGAAATAGTTCTTAAGAAGTAATCATTTTCAGACATCCAGTTATGTTCTCTTAAGTTTAATCATTGAATTTCACATTGGAAATTAATCAAATGCATCTGACCAATTCTCTAACCAAAAATTTAGAAACAGGACAGAATACATTTTATAACTAGATAATTTCACTTTGTGAACCTAAACTATCCATTTTATAATACCAATAACTGAACTCCAAATCTCTATCTTACATGAAAGACCATGAAATGAGTTGTGGAGAGGATATAATGAGAAAATGTGTGTATGACATATTTTTTAAATACTTGAAACTCACCAAAATAACTCTCAGAGAGAGAGAAAAAAAACTACTTTTGTAGAACCCTCACTAATATATTTGCTTAGTTTTGAAGATGAGACCTTCTTAGGGCACTGGTAATGAGTGAAAGAAATAGTTTAAATGTTTTGCATTAAACAGAATCAGTTTAGTAGGAGCTAAAGAGGAAAGGGAAAAAATTGAAGAGAGAGGGGATCCCAGAGGCAAGGCAGGAGTCTGCAGCCTGAGTTGAAATCACCAATGGAAATTCAACCATCATTGTCCCAAAACACCAGTAAATCTGCTTATTACATATTTGAGTTGGTGTCATTTGGCATCAGACATCAAGGCGGTCTGGCAGGGAAATATGGAAACAATGAAGGGAGAGCACACACACAAAGAAAAGTGGATACAGAGAAATTCTGGATTACAAATGTTGAACATATTTTACAGTGACTGACACTAAGCAGGCGTTCAATAAATATTAATTTCCTTTCCTGACTTGAAGTATTAGTATAAGGTGTAATCTCTGCCCTTAGCGAGTTAACAAATTGGTTGAGAGTTCAGTGACTATAGGTACAAAATTGTCAGAAAAAATATGAGTATACAACAACTGTGTGGTATACAAACTATAGGTATTCTAGACTTCTGAAAAGTCAGGGATTGAGAAAAACTTCTGAATTAGAGTAATAAGGAATTTGAATAATGCCTTGTGTAGAATAGATGTTCATAGTTCTTTAAAATAATTTTAAAAGGGAAGGAGTAGGACATACGTTCTAAATGGAGGTAATGAGGAAGAAGAGAGAAGAAAAATGAATGTGTTTTGCTATTGTAAAGCCAGACTGAATCTGGGCTTGACTGGGTAACCAGTACAAATGAAGTTATTCTAGTTTTTTGAGCAGTGGAGTAACTCAGGGAGTTAAGCTAAATCACACTGAAGAAGTAAAAACTGGAAGGAGAAAGATGAAGGAAGGAGCCGGCTGCAGTCATTCGGGGTGAGGTGATGAAAATCTGTACTTGATCTTTGGCGGGGAGGGTGAGAATGACTGGTTCTAGATGCTGCTGAAATAACATCACGAGCTGAGGAAAACATGGCTGGCATCGAATTGATGGCAATCAGCAAAGAAATACAAAAGGACAACACAGTTGGTGACAGAAAGAAATACAAGTCATTTATTTACATTACCTTATTTTTGTTCTCAATGTGACTCATAATTCTGTTTGGCCATCATCTAGTGCCACGTGTGGTCATGTTCCTGGCATATGGAACAATTGTTTCATTGCATCCAAGAACTTGCTCACTGGGCTCCAGCTGTTCCTGGTCCACCCACACGGATCACTGAGCTGTGGTGGATGCAATTCCTTTGTCCTGAGGAAAAGGTTTGAAATGAGTCAGAATCTCTTAATGTGTGAATAAAGCAAACTTTTTCTTTCCCTGAGGCTCTGGTTACCATGGAGGACAGCACAAAGCATCTTGGTTACTTCCTCCATCCATTCCCACTCTACCAACGGGGGTACGCTGGCTATATGACCCACATGCTATCTTGGTCTCTTAAAAGCTAAATAAGGTGCTTTGGGGCACCTCCCATTATACTGAGGACAGGGAAATGAATTTCTGATAATGTGGAGGAGATCGTTCTGTACTCTATTCTGCAGCCCTTTCAAGTGCTGCTCGTTCTGAGGCTATGGCTTGAGATCACGACACCTTGGTTAGACTTCTGTGATGCACACAATTAATCTAAAATTTGTCAATAGCTATGCTGCCAATAGCAGGTGAGATTAATTTTCAGTTCAGTTCAGTTCAGTTGCTTGGTTGTGTCCGACTCTTTGAGACCCCATGGACTGCAGACCACGTAATAACTTATTAAATTCAATGTAGCAAAAATAGTATACTGATGTTACCAAGATAAAATTATAAGATACCTCACAATAATTTTCTTTCCTACTAAGTTTCCAAAATGTTGTCTGTGTTTTACATTTCTAGTCCATCTCAACTTGAACTTGACCATTCAAAGACTCAATCGACACATGTGGCTAGTTGTCACTGGAGGGGATACTTTCATTTTAGACAGTGAATCACCTGAAATGTATAATATTGTAAACCAATAATACATTCAAAAAGTCTCATAAATCTGGCCCATGAACCTCACAAAGATTTTTTTCTAGATCTCTAGGTGTTAATCTAATGATGGCTTTAAAATTGAGGATAATATTTGATACCCATGAAATTGTGCATGGGTGCTAAATTGCCTCATCGTGTCTGACTCTGTGATCCTGTGGACTATAGCCCACCAGGCTCTGTCTGTGGGATTCTCCAAACAAGAAAACTGGAGTGGGTTTGCCATGCCCTCTTCCAGGGGATCTTCCCCACCCAAGGATCAAACCCACACATCTATGTTTCCTGAATTGGCAAGCAGGTTCTTTACAATTAGTGTGTTATATATATGTATTTTAAACTAAAAGTTCCTGGTGTGAAAAATTAATAAACAGGATTAATAAACAGACATCAGTTAAGTAAAATTGGGTGACCACAAGGGAGAACTCTCATGGGCTGTGAAGATTGCAGAGTTTAGCTGGAAGAAGAAAGGTTCCAGTTTTCTCTTTACTGATCACATGTAGAGGTGTTCCCCTTGAGTGGTATCTATCTCAGGCCCACAGGGAGAGCTGGTGAGCTCCTGATCTTCTATATTCTTATTCATTCATTCATTCATTCAGATAGCAATATTTATTCAGCACTTACTATCCACCAAACATTGTTTCTATGTCCTTTGGCTATATGAGTGAAACAAGTCAAAATTAGAGATAAGATATGAGATCAAGGGGAATAAGCAATAAAAATAATATATACATATATACCACATATTTCAGGATATTTGGAAGTGGTAAAATCTGTGGAAAAAAAGAAGAGTAACTAAGAAAAACTGGAGGCTAAGAGAAATCAATTTTAAATGAGTGATTCAGCCTCATTGAGAAGGTGACATTTGAGCAAAAACTTGAGCTCACGTTGGCAATGTTTTTCCTATTTTCTCATCCAGAAATCTTACTTTCTATTATAAATCTTTCCTGATGCTATCTATTAGAAATGAGAAAAATAAAGGTTTAAGACTACATGGACTTCAGGTCTAGGCCAGTTGGGTTTTTTTTTTTTTTTTCTTTAATAATAGCATATATTTATCTCTTGAAAACCTAGGAGACCTGGCCTTACTCATAGTAGCAGTTGGTAAGTTCATAGATGGTGTGGCCTAAGATGTGCTCCCCAAAGTCCTGTTTTGTCTCCCAGTTCCTTTCCTGTTTTAAAATCTACTTCCTAAAGAAATTATGTGATTTCCCCGTCAGTCAGCCAAGCTGCCTATGTTCACTACCATTAAGATATTCATTATATTAAAGCGCAGCATAATTATCTCTTCTCTTTTGAAATTCAAATTTGTCATGGGAATAAGACTCAAGAAAAAACCTATATTTGTGAAAGGGAAAGTTTGTGTCTGTGGCATGGACTGGCAGGTGTGTAGACAGAGAGTCTCCCAAATAGACCAGGGGCTGAACTGTCAGTGATGAGGTAGGGTAGAAAAGTAGAGAGCACAGATACAGACCAGAACAAGGATAATAAGGTCTTAAACTTGACGTCATAGACTTCGCATAGTAAACACACAGGATATATTTTTTGTTTTTGCAAAGACATATGCTTTCACACAATTTTCTTGACCAGTTGGCCCTCTGATGTAACTTTATTTTCTCACTGGGATACGAATTTTTGAATTTTTTTTTTTTTGGCTGCACTGTGCAGCCTGAGCGATCTTAGTCATCCAACCTAGGATTGAACCTGTGCCCTCTGCAGTGGAAGCTCTGAATCTTAACCACTGGACCACCAAGGAAGTCCTCACTTTTTAACTTTTGATGGAATGGCATAACAAGAGTGGGATATGGTGAGAGTGAGATGACCTGCTTTAGGAGAAAGGAGAATATATTACTAAAATTGTTTAGAACTGCTGGGTATGGTGGTAAGAAAAAGCAGATTGATTTAGTAGGTTTTGTTGTTTGTAAATATGTTATGGATATGCATTCCCTTTTTTCTGCTTCCAGGGAAAAGTACGTCCTCTGTGCCCCCACTTGGTAACCAGTGCTCTGACACATGTATTTCCAGAGTTTCTACTATATATATCCCTACATAAACATTTTCTCTCTTCTTTTCACAAAAAAGAAAATCATACCATACAAACTGAGCGATTGATTGTGGACATTTTTCATGTCAACACATTTAGACCTACAACATTCACTTTCTCATCTTCCATAATGGATTTGTCCAATTCCCTCTAGATGGGCTTTTAGATGCTTTTCAGTTTCTGGATATTGTAAAGTGAGTTTCAACAATACTCTTGTATTTGCATTTTATCCAATGTCATCTTTAAAGTATACTCCCAGGGGTAGAATTGCTGTCCCGGAGGAAGTGTATAATTTTGGTGTTTGTTCCTAGACTGCCCTCCAGAAAGTCTGTAGTGGTATTTTTCTCTGCGAGCAGCTGATCGTGAGAGTGCCTGTTTCTCTGTGACCTTGCTACCATTTTTTGATCTCTGCTAATCCAATAAATGCTTCCCAGGTGACACTAGTGGAAAAGAATCTGCCTGTCAATTCAGGAGACTCAGGTTAGATCCCTGAGTTGGAAAGATGCCCTGGAGAAGGAAATGGCAACCCACTCCAGTATTCTTGCCTGGAGAATCCCATGGATAGAAGAGCCTGGCAGGCTACAGTCCATGGGGTTGCAAAGAGTCAGACTCAAATACAATAAATAAAAAATATCCAATTTGATTATGTTATTTTGCATTTCTTTGATTCCTAGCAAATTTAGCATCATGTTTATATTTTTATCACTTGTGAATTTGCCTGAGTAAACTGCTTTGTTTTGTTTTGTTTTACCATTTATCCACTTTTCCCTATTGTGCTGCAGAGTAAATGTTCTGAAAGAGGAACAAAAGATGGGAAGCACAAATGTCACCTCAATCTTATTCAGCTTATAGCTGAAAGTTTGTATCCTTTACCAAGCTCTCCCTGTTTCACCCAGCAACCACTTTTCTACTCTATTTCTGAGTCTGACTTTTTTAAAAAAAGATTTCATATATAAATGAAAACACGACATATATGTCTTTCTTTATTGAGGTTATTTCACTTTGCATAACGCCCCTCAGATCCATCCACGTTGTTAACTGTAAAATGGCAGGATCCCTGTTTTCTCATGAATGAATAATGTTCCATTGTCTATGTTGTGCGCTTAGTCATTCAGTCATGTCCAGCTCTTTGCAACGCCCCATGGATAGTAGCCTGCCAGGCTCCTCTATCCATGGGGATCCTCCAGCCAAGAATACTGGAGTGGGTTGCCACGCCCTCCACCACGGGATCTTCCCAACCCAGGAACTGAACCCAGTTCTCCTGCATTGCAGGCAGATTCTTTACCATTTGAGCCTCCAGGGAAGCCCATTGTATATGTACACCCATAATTCCTTACCAACATTCATCTGTTGATGTGACACTTAGGTTGTTTCCATATCTTGGCTATTGTGAATAGTGTTGCAATGAACATGGGAATGAAGATACCTCTTTGATATCCTATCTTCACTTCCTTTGGACATGAACCAGAAGAGGGATTACTGAATTCAAGCTTTAATGGTTGTCTTCTGGAGAAGGAAATGGCAACCCACTCCAGTATTCTTGCCTGAAAAATCCCATGGACTGAGGATCCTGGTAGGCTACAGTCCATGGGGTCGCAAACAGCCAGACACGACTGAGCGACTTCACTTCACTTCACTTTTGTTCTCATAATTATCTTTGTGGTTGTTTTTCCCTATTTTTCTTGAGTTTTTTTTTTTCTTACTTCTTTGTCAGTGTCCTTACATTTTCTTTAACATTTTAAGATTTTGAGTCTTCTTTTTTAAAAAAAAAAATATTATTCTTCTCTACTTATTCTTGATTTTCATAGTAGATATAAGAATGAGGGACAATCAGAGAGAACTTGGTATGCAGGTGGGGCTTGTTGGCTGGTGGGTTTTATTTAAGGATAAGCAGTCAGGAATCCATTGAATTGAAGAACTGAATTTACTTTGTTGCACTGACTCCCGGCAAGTTCCTCTCACATTCCCCACAAATAGTTTAATATCTCTTAAATCTTTTTTTTTTTTTTGCCTAGAATAAATGCTCAGCTGCAGATTGTTTTGCATCCAGAGGTGAAGAATCCATACATGCATATCTAACTAGTCTCCCTTTTTCCCCAGTGCCATTTCTTTCTCCTACCCTCAGTGGGAAATGTCATTTCACTTCTGGAACCATTCCATGCAAGTCCCTTTCTAGATGTGTCCCAGACAGTTGCTATTTCTGCTCTGCTATCCCATGCTCTCTCCATCTCTCCATTGTTATATGTCTTATCCTTTTCTTCCTTTTCCAATCAGTTTAATGGTGTTTTAGGAAGCAAAGAAATTGATATATATGTTCATTTTACCATTTCGACCTGATGTGAAATGAAGTCATCTGAGAATCTCTGTAATTCTTTTATAAACAGTTTAGAATGTGACTCAATGTATTTCTTCCCCCGCCTCAATTATTGCCATACTATGGAATCAATTAAACTCCCATATACATCCCAAATGATCCCCTCACCTCTCAGTGTTTGGCAACTATAGTATAGGTACCTTCACCTCTTTCCTCTACCTTGGCCACCTACTTCTGTATCCACACCCACACCCTTGTCAGCACCCTGCACTGAAATCTTAAACTGAAACCTGCTCATTTCTGATAACAACTTCTTTATGTCCTATTCTATCACTGGTCTCATCAAGAAATCCAGCTTATTAGACCATCTAATTTCTTCCTTCTGTTTCACCTTCTCCTAGATCCAGTCTTGATTACACACCCCATCACTACACCTATAGGTGTGTGTGTATATATATATATATATATATATATATATATATATATATATATATACCCTCCTAGCTTAACATGGACCAATCAAATTGAGTTATAGGGTAAGACTGTTTGGGTTCATGTCCTGTCTCTGCCACCCACATAGCTCAAGAACACATAATCATAAGCTATGTAACTTTGAGGGAGTTACTTAAATCATCTTTGCATCCATGCCCTTGTGTTTCAAATGAAGAACATAATGGTACCCATGTTCTGAAGGTGGAATGAGAAAGTACTTAGTAAAGTGCTTAGAAAAATGCTTAGAAAAATGTCAGGATTAACATGTATTCAATAAGCATTACTTATTAATAGTAATATTCTCTACTGTAAAAATACTAGTGAAATAGCAGTCTTTAGTAAGTTTTATCAAACTGTACAAAACACACACTTAATTTAAACTACTTAATTTAATCAAACCTACTGATTTATTACTTCTAGGAAAATGTAATATTTGCATTTTTAACCTGCATCTAAACACCCAAAGAAATAGGTTGTTTCTCTACTGTTTATTTCCTAATCCAACTTTATTGTTAACTCTCTGGGCCACCAAGGAGACCTTGCCCTAATTATTAGAGGATAATAAACACTGGCATCTAATTATAACATTTATTAAGAAAGTAGGTATCAATTACAAACCAGGAGGCATGTTGCTTCACATTCTCCCTCATGTAACAACTGGAGTTTTAGAAAATAGATCAGATTCAAAATTAATTTAAACTGTATCATTTGTCATCAATGCTGTTACATCACATCTTCTACATCTATAATTATGTGACAGCTGCTCTGAGTTTTGATGATATTAGCTCTCCTTAGCTTAGACCTCATATCTTTGATGATGGATTTTCTGATGAATCCCTTAATTTAAACAGATCCCTGGAGGGATACTTTCTGATCCTAGGCATTGTATAACTATTGCTCTGATTACTAGACCTCAATTCTAACAATACTCTAACCAAGCTGATATTTTGGATGCAGACCCTATAGAGTAAGACTGAGACCTTTGGAGTCATGTGTAACAATGTTCTGTGAAGATGTGAGGACTACACATATTTTAGCTCTAATTATTCTACCATCATACTTGGATACCTTTCAACAGAAAACTCAGTGAGATATTAATTTAAAATTTTACTTATTTATTTTTTAATTTTTAAAAATATATTTATTACTTTGGAATCAATATATTTTTAAAAATTAAAAAAATAAATAAGCTTTGGAATTAACTTCAGGACTTATCAGAAAGAATCAATATACCATAGTAACAATGGTTCCTGCTGGAATCTCGGGCAAGTTACCTAATTTTTCAGGGCTCCATTTCCTAATCATTAAAATGGGTTTTGTATGACTTAAAGGAAATGTATTAATGTACTTTGTACAAAACAGTTGACAGGAAATTTTTACTGAATGTGAGAAATCAAATGAACAGGCATGGCCTTCTTGGGAGCAAATTTTTATTTTAGAGTTATTATTCAATCTTAATAATATGTTTTAACTTTTGATTAACGAAAGCATCTCTCTTTATCTCCCTACCCCAAATTAAAAAGACAAAATCCTTATTTATGCTTTTAACATTGTCTTAACCTTCACACTCAAGGAATATACAGCTGAATGTGTTTTCTGGGAAAACATCTAAATCAAAATCATTTTTGGCAGACACAATAGCTATTACTAAATAGTTCTATTGCTACTAAATAGCAAGCTAAGGATTTATGTTATAGTTAACTTATCCAGTGGGCTTACTAAAATGCAGTCATATTTTAAATGAAAACATATAAGTTCCATCTCTGGAAAAAGCTCACTTTAGTCTCTAGTATCCTAATACTTGCTCTTAATTGTTTATAGGCCAAAGTCACACTTTCCATTTTATCAGCAATGAATGGGTCCAGAATTGCTAAATGAGGAAAGTCTCAGTCTCAATAAAAATAAGACTTAGACTTGAATTAAGGATCACAAACATGTGCCATGTTTACTTTCTGTCTCTCCTCCTGGGTCCATGTAGCAATCAACAAACCCACCAGGGCACTCTTGGGCACTTTTTTCTACGAAACACAAAGCCAGCTTCAGGGTCATTCTCAGCAAGGGCTCCAGGAAAGGAAAAGAAACGAATATGTAAGGACTCACTTGCCAGGTGGCGCATTGGTAAAGAACACACTTGCCAATGCAGGAGAGGCAAGAAACACAGGTTCAATCCCTGGGTTTGGAAGAGTCCTTTGGAGGAGGAAATGGCCACCCACTCCAGTATTCTTGCCTGGAAAATTCTATAGACAGAGGAGCCTGATGGGCTATATAGTCCAGGGGGTCATATAGTCCAGAGTTGGACATGAGTAAGCGTTCACACACACACACACACACACACACACACACACACACACACACACAGTTGCCAGGCTTGTAGAAGAATGTAAGTTTCCTGAAGACACAGACCATAGCTTATTCATAATTATTTCCACCCCCTGGCTTATTCATAATTCTTTCCCCCCCAAAAAATGTTAACTGGATGTTAACTAACTATATAAAACAAGGATATATTGAGTTTCCTTAATGTTTAAAAAATGTTAGCATAGGCATTTGCATTTGACTCTAAAAGGAGAAAAAGTCAGTAAAGATGCTATAATATTAAAAGAATGTAAGTTATTTTTGTGGGAATACTTATTTGGATGAAAATTGAACACTTACAAATGATCTCAAAGGGATGGATATGTGTAGTTCTGTTATAAGCAATGTATCCCTAACTCACCTTTATTTCTGTAGTCAGTCTCATTTTTCTTGAAACCTTTCAAACCAGTCAGAATCTTCCAAAATTTGCAGTTTGAATTACCCAACCATCCAAGGAAAAAACAAACAAAACTAAAGAAACATGTTTTAGCCTCATATTTTCCCTTCTCACTAAAAGTTTCAGTCAAAACTTTTCCTTCTTAAAGCACTCAGATTTCTTCTTAGATTCTGTCAAATGGGTTTCTTACAGACACCCACACTTGACTGCAGTCCTAAGTGGTACCCAGGCCAGTCACATGTCAGGGCATTTTTAATTGCTAAAGCCAAGAGTAACCCTTTTAATTATGCCCTAATCATTTACTACAGTCAGTTTCTCTTCAGGATGTAAAGTCGTGGAAATAACTCACTAAAAAGCACTTGGAGACTTTGGAGCCTTGGCAGCTGGAACAGAACTTCTGAGAATGCGCTGTGTGAACTTTCCAAAGAAGGCAATACATGTGAGAGGACCCACATGGTAGCAGCAGTTCATTTGGAACCTGGCTGGTGGCTTTTATCTTGGATTTGAGGATTTCACAAGCACACGGAGATGCCTATAAGTATATAGCACAACTTGGATGTTTATCTCAATGATTGCTCCAGTTTGCAAAGAGCTGGCCCCATCAACTGCAAAGGAGGGAGGGGCGCCTCTCCAACCTGGGGTGGCTACATCTCTCTGCCAGTAAGTGCTTCATGACTCATTTTCCTCAACAGAATTTTCATAAGGCTGGAATTCAGGGAGGGATGTCTGGAGAATGTCTGAAAGGAAGTTCACAAGCCACTGTCCTGCACTTTGCTGAAGAAAACCTTCCATGGTAGTCAGACCAATTGACTAAAGCAAACAGCAAAAGATTTCAGAAACATTTCCTCATTATTGTTCATGAAAAATCCATGAAAGTTCACCATGAAGTTTTGTTTTAGTCAGGAGACCCATGAGTTGGGGGGGGGGGGGGGGCGGGGTGGGAAATAGTAGGTTAACAACTGTATTTATGAGGAACAACAGAATCTATCCAAGGGAGTTACATTGAACCAGCCAACATACACTAATAAACTGGTATGTGTGTGTACATGTGGGTGTGTGTGTGTTTTAATTCAGACCGATGTCAGATGATGTCAGGTTAACCGATGGCTTGGAATTTATGCAAATTTAGCCAAAATGAAATTGTACATATGACTTACTTCTTTTTTCAAATGCTTTTTATTTATTTTAAAGGCTTTATAATTACTAACTGTTCTCTCTCAGAATATATTCTGAGAGGGAAGCAAAAATATCACTTTTGCAAAGCCATGTTCATTCTTTCAAAGGTCTGCTGGTAAATTATTCTTACTGATCTTTCCATCTTTCTGGCCTGTGCATACACACCTAACCCATACTAAATTTCACCAGATGGCATTTTATTTCTTTAAAGTAAAGCAGTCGTGGGTTTAGACAGTTGAATTTTTAAACTTCTGTATTTACTGAAAGTGCATATGGTGCTATATGGACAAAGAAATTGTGCTGAAAGAAAAACATTTCTGTCTGCAGTACCTCATAATCTCCCAGAGAAAGAAAAATTGCAGTAACATGGAGTCTTTCTTACAAAATCTTATGTGGCTTTAATTTTCTTCCTCTGCTAAAAGTTAGATATATATGTACTATACACACCTTAAAGTTATATTTTAAATTCTTTTGGTTGCAAATAGAAAGGTTATCCAAAACCCCATGACTTTCCAATATGATTCATAAGTGATTTCTAGAAGAAAATGAAACATAAACCTAAACTTGTTTAAAAAATATTTAAAAAAACCTCTGTATGTCAGCATAAGCAGATGTTGGTGTAGAATTTACAAGGTTAAGAAGGCTATAAAATCTCCCTTGAGCCACTCACAGTTCATTTCAAGGCCAAGAACGCCCCCAAAATCTGTTTCTAATTTTACAGAAATCTTTTGAAATTTGGCACGGTTTTCGAAAGTCCGTGGAAAGAAAAAAAAAAAAAAACTTGCCCTAGCTTCGACTTCCAACTACGAAGACAGACCTACTTCTTTCAACGGTTTTCACAGATCTGGTGACCCACGCTCTGAAGTCAGAATTAGCTAACTTTCAAAAGCATCTGGAAAAATGAAGGTTAGTATACGCAGCCACAGATACTGCTAAAGGATGGGGGCTGGCTGAATTGAGCACAATCAGAGTTTTCTATTGTTTAGAAGGTGAGGATTTGTACATAAGTATGTACTTCCTGGAGTGGGTTAGGATTGGGAAATTGTTCTAAATATACTGTGGAAACATTTCTCCTTGCAGAGCTGGAAGAATTCCAGCAATTATAGCCAGATCAGTGGAAGACAATCAAAAGCTTTACGGGGAGGGAGAAAGCGGATTTAGGTGTAAACAAAATCTTGCCATTTCTACTATTTAGCAGAAACCATTTATATTTCTAATTTTCTTTATTTTATGTAGACATGGTTAAAAATTGTATTTGGAGTTGCCACCTCTGCTGTGCTTGCTTTATTGGTGATGTGTATTGTCTTACGTCCTTCAAGAGGTAAGAATTTTCTCTATTTTGCTTGGTCTGCCTAGAACAGTTTGGAAAAAGGACTAGTGCACGGTCACAAGAGATTGAGCCTTTCCTAAGTGCTTATTTTCCAAAGTAATTCTGTTATTTCTAAGAAGACATATAAACTCCCAAGTATATTGTTGAGCAACCAGAATCACTGAGGAATTCAAGGCATAGGTAGGAAGAGGTTTCCAGTATTACTTCTGCAATAGAAAAACCTGAGCACTCTTCTGTAACACCCCAGTGTCTCTCCAAAATACATGCTAAATTCCAAGCTTTGACAGGCCTTTAGAGACAATATTTTTAACTAACATTGCTTTTCATTATTGGATTGCCTCATGGCAAGTAAAGATGAGTAAGAATGGAAAAGTTAAAACAGAACCTATGGAAATTTTTATTATGAGTCTTTCCAAAAATTTAGGGAGGCAGTCAAGAATAGAGATCTCAGGAATAGCTGCATAGAAAAAGAGAAATTGTTGTTCTAGATGCAAAAGCCAAGAAAATCAAATTAGAAGACTAAATATTATTAAGCAAGCATTATGTTTAGTTTTTCAATCGATTCTTTTTAAACAGTCTTAGATAACATTGATTTCACTTTGCTGAAATTCAGGAGACTGATGTTGGGGCTAGTTTGGATTTAAATTAAGACTGTTTATAAACCTTTCTGTGATATTAGGGACATAGGTTTTTATGAAACTATGTAAAGAAGATTAAGATCTAAAACAGGAAAAATGTACAATAATAACATGTCTAGCTTTGGAGTCTAGGGAAAGGAAAAATGTTTGCACCAACATTAAAAGCTTGTGATAGCTTATGATAGCTGAAGTGGGAAATACCCCTGGTTAAAAGCTAACTGACAATAATGGAAGAACAGTGACAAGCCTTTAGCCAAAGAAAGTATGAGTTCTGAATTATTTATTGCTTTAAAAATGAAATATAGGAAAATACTTTGAAAAATTAAAAGTGCTCATGAGATTTTCACAGAATTACAAAGTGAGGAGGTTAACCAATAAGATAAAGGTAATGTTTCTTCAGTGTAGATCTTCAATACTCATTCCTCTCTGCTAGCACGAGATTATTCTGAGGCTGTTGATTGAAAGAGATTATGTGAGTCCATATTTTTTGTACTTTGTCAAGTTAAAATTGTTTTCAGATCAGTGTCTCACCTCATTTTGAGGCCATATTCTCCTCAGAGCAGCAGTTGTCAGGTAGTGGATTAGGTCCTATCCTATTGATTCCTTGAATGCTAATACATGCAAAAATAACTCCTAATTTTTAAAGGAAACCCCCCAATACTTGAAATGGACATTTTGCTCCATCAGAAACAAATGTGCGGGGAACACAAGTGTGTGGATTTTAGGGGAACTAAGATCCCGTGTGCTGCTCAGGGTGGCTTAAAAAAAAAGTCAAGGAAAAGTATGTGGATTTTATGGTAAACCTGCCTCCATGTCTAGAGGCAAGGGTGAGTTGCATTTGCACTTTGGAATTTGAGTCATAATTTCCAATAAGAAATATAGGACAGTTATAGTATATAAAAGTAAGAACATTTTGAGAAACTTAAAGACCCACTTACAAAACACTCGCTCATTTGTTTGTTGTTTAGTCACTCAGTCGTGTCCGGCTCCTCGTGACCCTATGGACTGCAGCATGCCAGGTTTCCCTGTCCTTCACCATCTTCTGGAGCTTGCTCAAACTCTTGTCCATTGAGTCAGTGATGCCATCCAACTATGTCATCCACTGTCATCCCCTTCTCCTGCCTTCAATCTTTCCCAGCATCAGGGGCTTTTCCAATGAGTCAGCTCTTTGTATCAGGTGGCCAAAGTGTTGGAGCTTCAGCTTCATCATTGTTATATATTAACAAATGAAGTCCCACTAATTAGTCCCACTCAGTTAATTGAGTTTCACTTCTGCCCATCATTGAGCTAGTTGGGGGAATAAGGGTACTGCATTTAGACTTCCACCTGAAAGCACAATTAAGAACGCAGTATGGATGCTCAGTCATTACCACCAATATGGGATCAGACATTCACTTAGACCGCTGGGTCACTTAAATCACTAGGTCTAAGTGAAAAATGAAGAGGAAAGGGCTTTTACAAGGAGAGGGTAGGTCCCAGGAACATCATCTGAGAATTAAAAGAGCTTTGAGGGAATTAGGCAGGATTTTAGAAACAAATAGGGCAATGGGGTAGTGAAATGAGAAAGATCCATTTAGCTCACTCACATAATAACAAAAATAACAGATAACTATTTGGGGACTTCCTAATTTTCCCATTTTTAATTTTACTCAATAGGAAACATATCTGAGTTCCCACACCTTAGACCCAAGCTGTCCTCATTGGTCTCAGCCTACCCCCCTCCAACCAATTCCCTTTTTTTCTCCTGTCTCTACATTTTCTCTTGAGGTTCTTCTTTCCAAGCATCATTCCTCTTCCTATGTGAAAATACAACCACACCAAGAGTGGAAACTAAGCTTTTCATCTTTCCCTCATATTCGCCCACCCTGAGGACAAACATAAGAATTTTTGGTTTAAGAGAAGTGACAAAATAAAAGCCAGACAAGCAGAAACTAGAATTGGAAAGTAACAGAGGCTCCAGAATTTCACAAGTAAATTCAATATGGCCTTGCTTCATGATTTATAGTTTCTGAATTCCTGAACCTTTGTGAAAGGACTTATGGGAGCTATCTGCACTTTTCTTGATTTCAATTGAGTATAGAGTTCACTACATGAGCAAACACTCAATAAACATTAACTAATTTTTTTCCAAAATTGCTAACATTTTGTGGCAGCTTAATAAATGGTAGCAAGCATTTTATTGTGTTCTCCATCCTAGTACACAAAGATGACAGCTCCCTCTGTGTGATGGTTTTTTTTTTTTTTCCCCTCAACAATGCTCTTCTTAAGTCTGAGAGTAGGACGTAATTATCTCTGAGTAGCACCTGTTTCCTATCCCCCACCTCTTTGGATCAGAAATGAATTTTTTCAGGAATTTTGGTTGCAAGGCAAAGATATTGGCAGCTGTAAGGCAAAAGCAGGAGAGAAGAAATGAAGAAGAAAGGAAAAGGAAGCTGAGGTGCGTAGGAGTAGAGACTAAGGCTGAGTGAGGGAAAAAGAAAAGAGAGATTATATAGTGTGGAGAAGTCAGGTTCTTCTGGGCAGGGCCCCCAGTACCTGCCGTGAAAGGAGAGCCATCTTTAGCTAGAGTAGCTTCAGATCTCCTTGAAGTCCTCTTGTCTACCTCTGCATACTTTTCGTTTTATTATTTTTTTGTTGTTGGTTTTGGCCTGCAGTATTTTATACAAATTTTCAGTAGTTGTCATTTTTTTAAAATCATAAGATTTCACATAAAAATGTAGATTTTTGACTTCTTTTTAAATATTAGATCTGACAACACTGGGCTCATGGGAATAGTTGAGTCAGAAGCAGCTGTAGTCTTTAGGTTGGCAATGCAGTCTCCACTTTGCTGTGTACCCCTATATAAAATAGAAAATGGAGAAAACCTTTCAGTTTTATTTGCATAAAGTAACATATTCACTTACAACATCTACTTGACTCCTATAAACACTTGGATTTTTTTTTTTTTTTTTTTTTTTAGTGGAGTGCAGTTTATTACACCGGCGCGCCCAAGGCAGAGTCTCCTCTTAGCCAAGGGCCCCGACCAGCATTTGTGAAAATCTTTTATACCCCATGTGTACATGTCCAACCAAACCCACCACCCCAAATCCCTTGAGGCTTACAAAGGAAGGGTAAATATAATCACAATAACCCCATCATTCACGAAACACTTGGATTTTTAACTCTTGAGGAGAAGAAGTTATAGTGTTCTTCTTGGGATTAAAAATAACAATCTACTGAATTAAAAAAAAAAAACCCACAGAAATTAGCATCCCATAGTTATCCATTATCCACAACGCCCAGTCCACTGTGGCTTTTGGATACTTTGGTTATTTGTTCAACAGTTATTTATTGAGTACCTTCCAGATACCAGGCATAGGTATAAGGCATGAATGACAAGTTCTCTAGCCTTACAAAAGGACAGTCTGACAATAAACAAGTAAATAAGTGAATTAATAGAATATTTCAAATTTGTAAAAGTGCTACAGAAGACAAATGGAGTGGGGCTGTGTTAGACATCCAGGGCTGCCATAACAAAATATCACCTGGGTGATAATAATAAAAAGCAAATAAAGCCCGGGTGGCTTAAATAACAGAAATTTCTATTCTCACAGTTCTGGAGACTGGAAGTCCCAGATCAAGGTTAACTGGGTTTAGTTTTTCTCGGGGGCTTCTCTCCTTGGCTTGTAGATAGATGCCTTATTGCTTTGTCCTCACATGGCTTTTTCTCTGTGCATGTGCCTTCCTGGTATCTTCCTCCTCTTTCCATAAAGACACCACTAGCTTCATCAGATTAGTGTTCCACTACATGTTCTTGTTAATTGTAATTATTTTGTTAAAGCACTTATTTCCAAATACAGTTCCACTGAGGATTGGAGCTTCAATTTATGTATTTTGGAGGGACAAAATTCAGTTCATAACAAAAGTGGCTAGGGGAGGCTTCTCTGAGATGATATCTGAGCCAAGACCTAAAGGACAGGAAGGATGCAAACTGGAGGCTAGATCCTCACTGCAGAGGGAAATGCAGATACAAAGGCTCTGACGTAGGCAAGTATCTGGGAATTTCAACCTGTGCAGCCAAAATTATGTAACCAATGAACACAGTCTATATGTATATGTATATACATAATAGACTTATGAGTATACATACACATTTATAAAATGTATAGTGATTGCTTACTTAGATAAGTAATAACCTTATATAATTATTTCAGAAGATAATCTGAATTCACAGATGATTTAGACAGAATGTAGATCAATATTTTATAAAGACAAGTATCATTTAGAATGCCTATATTTTTGGCAGAAATCCATTGCTATTATTACTATTATTGTAACTATTATTAGTACTAAAATCTCATCATTTTTTGTAAAGTAAGATATATGTGAGACCAAATTATCATCAAAGGAGATGTGAATTTGTTTTTAAGGCTTAAAATTTTCCCAGTATCAACATTAAGAACTGTGAAACAGACTCCCTCAAACATCTTAAGAGTTTTAAGCTTATTTATTCACTGTTCTTTTGGAGGAAATATGGGGAAGTCTAAAGGGCTGAGGAAAAGATTCAGAAAGTCCATGGACCTAAAAGAGCTTTTGAGTTGAGTATAAATATATCAGCCTTGCAGATTATATTTCTCTACTTTGCTCTTGGATTTTAAAATCACAGAAGATGAATCTTCGTAGATTCTTTTTGAGTTTTGCCAAATTCTAAATAATTTGAAAACAATCCAAGTTTTCAGATGATTCCCATATTGCAGAGGAGTTTACCTGTCTCTGATTTCCAAAGTGAATTGTTTTACACAAGAATATATAGTCACACATACACCTTGAAAAAACCAGGTTCTAAAGCTGTCACTGGGGATATGAAATCAAGGCTAAAGGTTTTTAAGAACCAGAGACAGTCAGACTGAGTCTTAAAATCTAGGAACATGCTAGGCTAAATTAAAATAACATTTCCATGGGATAATCAATACTAATGAGTCTTTTATTTACTTGTTGCTTATTTTATGTAAAGCAAAGAACTTACTTTTTATTTCAGTATCCTTGCAAATTAACAAAAATTATGTAGTAAAAATGGAATAGCTTACAATCCTTATTAACCTTTATCCCTGTGAATAATAAAAAAAAATAGAATTGCTTCATATCTAAATTAAAATTTTCTCCAACATATTATGATTTTTATACTTGGTAGAAAAACTGACGAGGTAGTACTCCTTAAAGGGACAGGTTAGAAAGACTGTATGTCAAAAAAAAAAAAAAGAAAAAATCAGACAACTTAGATGAAAAGAACCACAGATAAAAACTACCACAATTCACTCAAGAGTAAACAGAAAACCTGAATAGAACTGTAACAACCGAGAAAATTGTTTTAATGATTTTAAAACTTCCCACAAAGAAAACCCCAAGCCCAGCTGACTTCACTGGTAAACTCTAGAGAACATTTTAAGAAGAATTATTACCAACCCTTCATAAACTCTTTCAAAATATAAAATAGGACACTTATCAATTCATCTTTAAGGCCCGATGCTGTGATACCAAAACCATACTTCTTTACGTTACAAGTAAAGAAGTTACAGACCAATAGTAGTTAAAGCAATATTTATTATGAATACAAATGGAAAGAGCCTCATCATACTACTAGCAAGCCAAATCCAGTAACGTATAAAAAGGATTATTCACCAAGATCAAGTGAAATTTATCCCAAGAATACAAGGTTTAACATCCAAAAATCAATTACTATAATGAGTTATATTAATAGAAAAAGAGACAAAAAAACACATGGTGATTTCAATAGATACAGAAAAATGATTTAACAAAATACAGCCCCCTTTCATTATAAAAACACTCAGCAGACTAGAAATAGGAGGAATTTCCTCTATCTGAAAAAGGGCATCTACAAAAAAAAAAAAAAAATCAGAGTTAATATCACACTGGTGAAAGTCAGTGCTCTTCCCCTAAGATCAAGAATAAGATAGCAAGTTAGTTCTTATTTCTATTAAATGTTTTATTCTTAGTTGTATGAGCTTCCCTTGTGGCTCAACTGGTAAAGAATCCACTTGCAATGTGGGAGACCTGGCTTTGACCCCTGGGTTGGGAAGATCCCTAGAGAAGGGAAAGGCTACCCATTCCAGTACTCTGGCCTGGAGAATTCCATGGACTGTATAGTCCATGGGGTTGCAAAGAGTCGGACAAGACTGAGAGACTTTCACTTTCACTTTCCGGCAGTTGTATCCAGGGCAATTAGATAAAGAAAGAAATAAAAAGTATCCAGATTGGGAAGGAAGAAGTAAAACTATCTCTATTTACAGATGACATGATCTTGTTTATGGAATATCCTAAGGAATTCACTAAAAAATAATGGAATTAACAAGCAAGTTGAATAAATTTGCAAAACACAAGATTAATATATAAAAATGAATTGTTTTCCTATACATTAGCAATAAACAATACAAAAATATATAAATAAATGAAAATAAATCCTATACTTATAAATCACAAAACAGCATTTTAAAGATGGCAATATTCTCTAAATATGTCTGCAAACTAAATGTGACCCCTATCTAAATCCCAGATGATACTTGTTGCAGAAATGTACAAGGTGATTCCAAAATTCACATGGAAATACAAGGGATCCAGAATAGTTATCCTAAAATGGAAGAATGAATCTGTCTGCACTGCAGGCAGATTCTTTACCCACTGAGTTATTAAGGAAGCCCACAGCATCCGGGAAGCCAAAGGACAGACATATTCCCTAAAGAAGATATCATGGTTGTTGCTGAGTCACTAAGCCGTGTCTCTTTGTGACCCCATGGACTCAGCATACCAGGCTTCCCTGTCCTTCACCATCTCCTGGAGTTTGTTCAAACTCATGTTCATTGAGTCAGTGAGCCATCCAACTATCTCATTCTCTGTCACCCTCTTCTTCTCCTGCCCTCTTTCTTTTCCAGTGTCAGGGTCTTTTCCAATGGGTTGGCTCTTCCCATCAGGTGGCCAAAGTACTGGAGCTTCAGCTTCAGGATCAGCCCTTCCCATGAATATTCAGAGTAGATTTCCTTTACAATTGACTGGTTTGACCTTCTTGCTGTCCAAGGGACTCTCAAGAGTCTTCTCCAGCATCACAGTTCAAAATCATCAATTCTTCAGTGCTCAACTTTCCTTATGGTCCTACTCTCACATCCATATATAACTACTGGAAAGAAGATATGAAAGTGACCAATAAGCTTATGAAAAGAGACTCAACATCATTAGTCATTAGGAAAATGTAAATCAAATTCACAATGAAGGGATTTCCTTGGTGATCCAGTGATTAGGAATGTGGGCTTTCACTGCAGGGGGCTGGGTTTGATCCCAGGGAATTAAGATCCTGGGTGCCAAGTGATGTGGCCAAAAAAAAAAAAAATCTGCAATGAAATACTAGAAATGAAATTGCAGGTGTAGCAAACAGATATCCATTACAGCCTACCTAGTGAGACATAGCTTGGCCTTGGAGGTTGTAGTAGAAATAGAGAGGGTAGAGAGAGATTTTGGACATAGAATTGTGAGACCTGGGTGCTAGACAAAGGCGGTAAGCAAAGAGGGAGGTCAAAATAACTCACAGGTATTTGAATTGAGCAACGAAGTGGAGGATAATGCCATTGACTTGGAGAAATCTGGAGCAGCAGAATGGAAGTCCTGTTTTCTGAGCTTTAGACTTACTGACTTTGAAGTGCTTGTGAAACACACAAGTGGAAATATCATCTGGGATTCAAAGAAGAAATCCAAGTAAATCCAATAAAAGTTACATCACAATTTAAAACAGAGATTAGAGGAAGATGAACTGGCAAAGGAGACTGAGTGGGCCTTCAAATATAGACCAGGTTTACTTTCATCTTCAGGGTCACCAAAACATTTGTCATTTAACACCATGTAGCGCTAGTGATAAAGAACTCACCTGTCAATGGAGGAGACAAGAGACGAAGATTCAGTTCCTGGGTTGGGAAGATCCCCTTTAGGATGGCAGGGCAAGCCACTCCAGTACTTATGCCCAGAGAATCCCACGGAGAGAGGAGCCTGGTGAGCCACAGTCCATAGCATTGCAAAGAGTCTCCCACGACTGAGGTGACTCAGCACGCATGCAAAGCAGTAAAGATCACAGGGTATGGTCCACATAAAGCAAAAGAACACGGTGCATGCATATGTTCTCAGTCACTTCACTTGTGTCCAACTCTGTGACCCCATGGACTGTGACCTGCCAGGTTCCTCTGTCCATGGGATTCTCTACGCAAGAATACTAGAGTGGGTTACCATGCCCTTCTCCAGGAGATGTTCCTGACCAAGGGATTGGACCCGCATGGCTTATATCTCCTGCACTGGTAGGTGGATTCTTTACCACTGAGCCACTTGGGAAGCCCCTTACTGCTTTAGAGATCAGGGGGGCGAAAAAAAGCCCCGTTTAACATAGCACAGCAATAACGTAATACAAGAAATGAACTTTTAAAAACCTGACAATTCCTTTGAATAACTTTATTCAAACTATATTGTTTAGTGTTATCTACAGAGAGAACCTTGCAAAATTCTTTCAAAATCAAGAGCTACTACATTCTTCAGTGAGACATTAAAAGCTTTATAGCAACCTCTTTGCTATATTTGGCGAAGATCAAATTGTCTCATTTTCTCTCAATGTTCATTTTGAGGTATAATTATCCTACCTCCCCTTGTGCATTGTTTGATTTTTGTGTTTGTTTTGTTGTTGTTTTATTACAGTGTGCATTCACTTTATTTTTTTTTTCCAGTGGGTTTTGTCATACATTGATATGAATCAGCCATGGATTTACATGTATTCCCAATCCCGATCCCCCCTCCCACCTCCCTCTCCACCCGATTCCTCTGGGTCTTCCCAGTGCACCAGGCCGGAGCACTTGTCTCATGCATCCCACCTGGGCTGGTGATCTGTTTCACCATAGATAGTATACATGCTGTTCTTTTGAAACATCCCACCCTCACATTCTCCCACAAAGTTCAAAAGTCTGTTCTGTATTTCTGTGTCTCTTTTTCTGTTTTGCATATAGGGTTATCGTTATCACCTTTCTAAATTCCATATATATGTGTTAGTATGCTGTAATGTTCTTTATCTTTCTGGCTTACTTCACTCTGTATAATGGGCTCCAGCTTCATCCATCTCATTAGGACTGGTTCAAATGAATTCTTTTTAATGGCTGAGTAATATTCCATGGTGTATATGTACCACAGCTTCCTTATCCATTCATCTGCTGATGGGCATCTAGGTTGCTTCCATGTCCTGGCTATTATAAACAGTGCTGCTATGAACATTGGGGTGCACGTGTCTCTTTCAGATCTGGTTTCCTCAGTGTGTATGCCCAGAAGTGGTATTGCTGGGTCATATGGCAGTTCTATTTCCAGTTTTTTAAGAAATCTCCACACTGTTTTCCATAGTGGCTGTACTAGTTTGCATTCCCACCAACAGTGTAAGAGGGTTCCCTTTTCTCCACACCCTCTCCAGCATTTATTGCTTGTAGACTTTTTGGATAGCAGCCATCCTGACTGGCGTGTAATGGTACCTCATTAAAGAGATAAATCCACGAACCTATGGACACCTTATCTTTGACAAAGGAGGCAAGGATATACAATGGAAAAAAGACAACCTCTTTAACAAGTGGTGCTGGGAAAACTGGTCAACCACTTGCAAAAGAATGAAACTAGAACACTTTCTAACACCATACACAAAAATAAACTCAAAATGGATTAAAGATCTAAATGTAAGACCAGAAACTATAAAACTCCTAGAGGAGAACATAGGCAAAACACTCTCTGACATAAATCACAGCAAGATCCTCTATGACCCACCTCCCAGAATATTGGAAATAAAAGCAAAACTAAACAAATGGGACCTAATGAAACTTAAAAGCTTTTGCACTACAAAGGAAACTATAAGCAAGGTGAAAAGACAGCCCTCAGATTGGGAGAAAATAACAGCAAATGAAGAAACAGACAAAGGATTAATCTCAAAAATATACAAGCAACTCCTGCAGCTCAATTCCAGAAAAATAAATGACCCAATCAAAAAGTGGGCCAAAGAACTAAACAGACATTTCTCCAAAGAAGACATACAGATGGCTAACAAACACATGAAAAGATGCTCAACATCACTCATTATTAGAGAAATGCATTCACTTTAAATCAGAAGGTATTGGTAAAGCACCCAGTCTCTAAAATCAGATGGAGCTGGATTTAAACCCAAGCTCAGTTATATATTAGCAAGTTATTTTAACTCTCTAATTTCCATTTCCTAATCTTCAAAATGGTGTTGGTAATAGTACCTATATATCAGAGAGTTGCTGTGAGTGTTTCATGGGACTATACATGTAGAGTGCCCCATACTTAGAACTTAGTATAACACTTTTTGTTACTGGTCTAAAGCTACCACAGTCCCATTTCTTCAAAGTTGTCAGCCTTTGCCCAAATATAACATTAGTTTTAAATAGTTTGTTCCCCACCCTTTTATTTCCAGCATTTACTCCTGTGCTGCTCACTCCAGAAATAAACATGACCTGATGCGATGGCTGGACATATTTCCTATTGAGAACAGAATCATTGTAGAGTAAGCAGAGAGACAGATGCGGTATGTCTGGAAGTCCGTGTCACTCTGCTGAGATGGCCTCATAAGCATCAGTTTCAAAATCAGTATGAAAGTGAGAACAAAAAGACCTACCAACCATTCATGAGCCCACTTAATAAACCATGTTTTCTCATTTAGTTTGTGACGAACATTAGAACTGACATCTGATGTCTCTGCTCTGACAGTTATTGCCAGTTTTTCCAAGACTAGAAAATTAAATGACAGAAACAGAATCCTAATAAAGAATAAATACAAAATTTTAAGAAAAATTAGGAGAATAGTGAATCATTACTTGTGAATTCTTTTTTTTTTTAAATTATTTCTGTGAATTGTAATTTCTTGGATTCATAATTGAAATAATTCCCATCTTTGTTTTAATAAATTGAAAATGCAAATAATTATTGTTAATTAGAGTATTTAAGCAGTGTATGAGTGACTGTAAAGATGAGCCAAATTGACTCTAAGGGTGCTATCAGGAGTTAAGTGTTAAGCAAGTGTCTGTTACCAGTGGAAGAAAGATATGCTCTCAGGATTCATTTCTACTTCTGCTCAACTACTTTGAGTTTAAAATTTTCAGATGGCAAAACTAAACTTTCAAAATAATCAGGAGATTATAATTCAATATTAAACCATTATTTAGAAAAAGTAATGAAAATCCACGCATTCAATTTTTTAGGTGACTAGAACTTGTTTAGTGTGATTGATGCCATTGTGATGCATTTTATACTGATTTACACATACAAACGCACACACGCACATATTCAAAACACTAGAAAACAATGGCTCCTTCCCCTATCATTGCTTTCCCTGTTATCTTGTTTAAACATAAGCTATGGCAGGATCAGTCCCCTTGCCCTTTCTCAATTCCTTAAGAGTCAGCAGAGGGAATGTACCTAAAGAAGAATCCATCTGACAATGAGCAAGAGGACTGGATAGAGACATAAACATTACAAGAGACCTGGAACATTCCTTGAAAGCCATGATCAGCATTAACTGTGGGGAGTCTGTCCCTGAAATGTAAATTTCTATGCAGGCCAGACCTATCCACCTACCAGGAGCTCATAGGCAGTGAGAAATTCAACTGATAGGCATAGGAGAACACTGAACCAAGTAGATTCAGTGAAATCACAAAATTTGGATTCTTTGAAGAAGACTCACCAGTGGGGCTTGAACAAAAATGAAAATCAGGGCTTTATCCCCAATTCTGAATGAGTAGATTTGAGATAAGAACTAGGAATCTGTTTTTCAAACAAGTGCTCCTGCTAACTCCAAGGACAAAATTTTGATACATTTTTAAATGATGTCCAGGTAGAAGAGTTTATATATGAAATTTACAACTTGGACAGGATGGTAAAGAGTAAGGGTAGGTATATCTTTAGGGGAGGATTAGAAAAAAAAAAACAAACACCTAAAATAAAATCTGTCCAGTTGATTTATTTTTTCATTCAACAAATATTTATTATTCTTCTACTATATGCCAAGCATGGTCCTAGCTGGTACAAAGAACCAGCAATTGGATTGGAAATTCTAAGTACATGTTTTATAACTCTTAATACGTGACTTAATCCAGCATTTTAGAGCAGGTACATTATTCTATTATGAATGTGTGGTCATTTTCAGCAGGAAGAAAAGAATGCCTAATGTAAATTTTCCCCCATCTGATTCAGTAACACTCTGAGCCCAGCCTGACTCCAGGATAATCACACCTTTTGACCCCTGGTTACACCCCATGCAAGGTTAGGAGTAATCACCTATCCCAAAGCTGTGCCACAAACCCTATTTCCAGATAAATACAGCTGGCTCCTCTTGATGTGTTCAGTATAACACCTTATCACTTCCTGGGTGCTGGTGGGGCTTATTATCATTATGATAATTAGCAGTATAATTAATGCATAATTAAATTGTTTCACAGATATTGAGTCAATGTGACATATGTTAAGTTCTCTAGATCATTAGCATTTATAGCTACTATCAGTTCAGTTCAGTCGCTCAGTCATGTCTGACTCTTTGTGACCCCATGGACTGCTGCACGCCAGGCCTCCCTGTCCATCACCAACTCCCGGAGCTTATTCAAACTCATGTCCATTGAGTCAGTGATGCCATCCAACCATCTCATCCTCTGTCATCCCCTTCTCCTCCCACCTTCAATCTTTCCCAGCATCAAGCTCTTTTCCAATGAGTCAGTTCTTCACATCAGGTGGCCAAAGTATTGGAGTTTCAGCTTCAGCATCAGTCCTTCTGATATTCAGGACTGACTTCCTTTAGGAATGACTGATTGGATCTCCTTGCAGTCCAAGGGACTCTCAAGAGCCTTTTCCAATACCACAGTTGCATAGCTACTATGCACCCATTTAAAATAAATGACTGGCTGAGAAGTAATATGACATATACCCTTACTCTCACATAACTTTCCTGGATAATCTAAATTAGAGGTTACAAAGAGTAAATAACTAATCCTTGAAATCTTCTTGAGAAATCTGATAAGAATCAGCGTGATTGTTAATGTCAAACAAAGGAAAATGAGTAGGAATTTAAAAATAATTTGAAGTTTTATTTTTTAATTAATTTTATCTATCCCATGTGTGATATTAGTACTAACTGTACTATGATCATGACTGGACTATTTCAGTTATGGAGCCCTAGGATGACCAAGATGTTCCAAGTATAACTGATGAACTCCATTATATTAGAATAAAAATTGACCTTTATATAATAATAGTGTAATCTGAAACTGCATTTCCTATATTGTGATTTTGTGTGTTTGTGCTTAGTTGCTCAGTTGCACTTGATTCTTTGCGGCCCCATGGACTATATGTAGCCCACTGGGCTCCTCTGTCCATGGGGATTCTCCAGGCAAGAATACTGGAGTGGATTACCATGCCATCCTCACTGTGATTTTAGTAGATATTGTAAAAAATCTCAGTGGCCAAATTAGTTTGGGAAACACAGATCAAAAATATTTATTTCAAGAATATGATGAGCTATGACAATAACAAACATTTGTTGACTGCCAAGCATAGAGTTAAATGTTACACTTGAATTAGCTCACTTAATTTAACCTTCTATTAAAATGAAGACTAATTATGGCTAAGAACTCTCAATTAAACATAATTGCAAGAAAGGAAAATTATATTCAAGGATACTTAAATAGGAAAATCTATTATATAAGTCATTAGCCATAATCAAAGCATTATTCATGCTAGACAAAAAAGATGTCACCAAGATTATATTAATTTATTGAATTAGTAACTAAAAATGCTTTTAAAAAACAATTATTTAAGTTTTTTTGGTATTCATAATACAGGGATTCACTAAACTAAATTTTTTTCATCTATAAGTTCAGTATTATGAAGACACAAATTAAATATATCTCAAAAGAAAATAATTTCCACTGTAAATAGTACTAGAATTTTCCCTTATTTAGAAACAGATTGCAATTTGCTCTTGAAAGTTAAATAAAATCAAATTAAAATACTTAGCAATTATACTAATGCTATTGTAGTAAAATGATATTTTATTCATTGAATGGGAATTACCAAATCAATGGTATGAATTTTGTACAAGATCATTTAATTAATTAGAAGCACTTTCATTACAAATAATTGTATAGCATATAGAACTTAGGATGCAAAGTACCTGTACAAATGTGATTATTAGAATAAGCTAATTTCATTCTTTAAGAATTTAGTGTCTTGTTGCAAAGGGGTTCATTAGTCACTCATGTTCTTCTAGCTACCAGGATAATGTTTAGTAAATTAAGAAGATAACTCATGGTCCTAATAAAAAGTTGGAGCATACTTAGGTCAGTGTGAATCAGTTAAAACCTCCAAAAATGCTATTATCCAGTTGGTCCCTTGGACCTTATTGTATGGCACTTCACTTATGTGATTGTATAGTTAATAGAGGCATATTTTTTCTCAAATTCCAAAATTTAAAGTGGTAGACCTGGAAGGTATTATCAACATTTTCTAGTCCAGTCCTTTACATTATAGGTGAGCAAGCTGTGATGCCAGAGATTGACTTACCCAATATAGGAAATTGGTAGTAGAAACATTCTGTAAAGAAGAGGGCACAAATTTCATCCATCCACCCATCAATCCTTCATTTCATGTATTCATTCATTCAACAAGTATTTACTAAATGCCTATTATGTTCTAGACCTTAGGGATGTGGTGGTGATCAAAACTAGACATGGTCCCTGGCCTTACATGATTCTTTTGAGAATACAGTGGGAGGTAACGAAATGTGAAAAAAATAATCACTCAAATGCATACAAGATAACAAACCAAGACGACAAATGTTCTTTGAAAAGGGAACCTGGCCTATGGTACTGTATAACAAGGGAGCCAGACCTAAACCAGGGGGTCAGGAAGGGCTTGCTGGAGGAAGTGGCTCTTATGTTAAGCACAAAGGGCTGAAAATAAGTTATAAGGAGAAGGGAGAGGGTGAAAAAAGGTGCAATGGCTCTAGAGAAAGAAGTAAGTATTTGAGGAGCAGAAAGTCCAGCATGTTTAGAATCTAGAAGTAGTGAGAGAAGGGTAAGAAAGGGCTGGAGAAGCAGCTCTATGCCAATAAAATGGACAACTTGGATGAAATGGACAAATTCTTAGAAAAGTATAACTTTCCAAAACTGAACCAGGAAGAAATAGAAGATCTTAACAGACCCATCACAAGCAAGGAAATCGAAACTGTCATCAAAAATCTTCCAGCAAACAAAAGCCCAGGACCAGATGGCTTCACAGCTGAATTCTACCAAAAATTTAGAGAAGAGCTAACACCTACCTTACTCAAACTCTTCCAGAAAATTGCAGAAGAAGGTGAACTTCCAAACTCATTCTATGAGGCCACCATCACCCTAATTCCAAAACCTGACAAAGATGCCACAAAAAAAGAAAACTACAGGCCAATATCACTGATGAACATAGATGCAAAAATCCTTAACAAAATTCTAGCAAACAGAATCCAACAACATATTAAAAAAATCATACACCACGACCAAGTGGGCTTTATCCCAGGAATGCAAGGATTCTTCAATATCCGCAAATCAATCAATGTAATACACCACATTAACAAATTGAAAGATAAAAACCATATGATTATCTCAATAGATGCAGAGAAAGCCTTTGACAAAATTCAACACCCATTTATGATTAAAACTCTCCAAAAAGCAGGAATAGAAGGAACATACCTCAACATAATAAAAGCTATATATGACAAACCCACAGCAAGCATCACCCTCAATGGTGAAAAATTGAAAGCATTTCCCCTGAAATCAGGAACAAGACAAGGGTGCCCACTCTCACCACTACTGTTCAACATAGTGTTGGAAATTTTGGCCACAGCAATCAGAGCAGAAAAAGAAGTAAAAGGAATCCAGATAGGAAAAGAAGAAGTGAAACTCTCACTGTTTGCAGATGACATGATCCTCTACATAGAAAACCCTAAAGACTCTACGAGAAAATTACTAGAACTAATCAATGAATATAGTAAAGTTGCAGGATATAAAATTAACACACAGAAATCCCTTGCATTCCTATATACTAACAATGAAAAAACAGAAAGAGAAATTAAGGAAACAATACCATTCACCATTGCAACAAAAAGAATAAAATACTTAGGAGTATATCTACCTAAAGAAACAAAAGACCTATACATAGAAAACTATAAAACACTGATGAAAGAAATCAAAGAGGACACAAACAGATGGAGAAACATACCGTGTTCATGGATTGGAAGAATCAATATTGTCAAAATGGCTATTCTACCCAAAGCAATCTATAGATTCAATGCAATCCCTATCAAGCTACCAACGGTATTTTTCACAGAACTAGACCAAAGAATTTCACAATTTGTATGGAAATACAAAAAACCTCGAATAGCCAAAGTAATCTTGAAAAAGAAGAATGGAACTGGAGGAATCAACCTGCCTGACTTCAGACTCTACTACAAAGCCACAGTCATCAAGACAGTGTGGTACTGGCACAAAGACAGAAATATAGATCAATGGAACAGAATAGAAAGCCCAGAGATAAATCCACATTACCTACAGACACCTTATCTTTGACAAAGGAGGCAAGGATATACAATGGAAAAAAGACAACCTCTTTAACAAGTGGTGCTGGGAAAACTGGTCAACCACTTGCAAAAGAATGAAACTAGAACACTTTCTAACACCATACACAAAAATAAACTCAAAATGGATTAAAGATCTAAATGTAAGACCAGAAACTATAAAACTCCTAGAGGAGAACATAGGCAAAACACTCTCTGACATAAATCACAGCAAGATCCTCTATGACCCACCTCCCAGAATATTGGAAATAAAAGCAAAACTAAACAAATGGGATCTAATGAAACTTAAAAGCTTTTGCACTACAAAAGAAACTATAAGTAAGGTGAAAAGACAGCCGTCAGATTGGGAGAAAATAATAGCAAATGAAGAAACAGACAAAGGATTAATCTCAAAAATATACAAGCAACTCCTGCAGCTCAATTCCAGAAAAATAAATGACCCAATCAAAAAGTGGGCCAAAGAACTAAACAGACATTTCTCCAAAGAAGACATACAGATGGCTAACAAACACATGAAAAGGTGCTCAACATCACTCATTATTAGAGAAATGCAAATCAAAACCACAATGAGGTACCATTACACACCAGTCAGGATGGCTGCTATCCAAAAGTCTACAAGCAATAAATGCTGGAGAGGCTGTGGAGAAAAGGGAACCCTCTTACACTGTTGGTGGGAATGCAAACTAGTACAGCCACTATGGAAAACAGTGTGGAGATTCCTTAAAAAACTGGAAATAGAACTGCCATATGACCCAGCAATACCACTTCTGGGCATACACACTGAGGAAACCAGATCTGAAAGAGACACGTGCACCCCAATGTTCATAGCAGCACTGTTTATAATAGCCAGGACATGGAAGCAACCTAGATGCCCATCAGCAGATGAATGGATAAGGAAGCTGTGGTACATATACACCATGGAATTTTACTCAGCCATTAAAAAGAATTCATTTGAACCAGTCCTAATGAGATGGATGAAACTGGAGCCCCTTATACAGAGTGAAGTAAGCCAGAAAGATAAAGAACATTACAGCATACTAACACATATATATGGAATTTAGAAAGATGGTAACGATAACCCTATATGCAAAACAGAAAAAGAGACACAGAAATACAGAACAGACTTTTGAACTCTGTGGGAGAAGGTGAGGGTGGGATGTTTCAAAAGAACAGCATGTATACTATCTATGGTGAAACAGATCACCAGCCCAGGTGGGATGCATGAGACAAGTGCTCCGGCCTGGTGCACTGGGAAGACCCAGAGGAATCGGGTGGAGAGGGAGGTGGGAGGGGGGATCGGGATGGGGAATAAGTGTAAATCTATGGCTGATTCATATCAATGTATGACAAAACCCACTGAAATGTTGTGAAGTAATTAGCCTCCAACTAATAAAAAAATTTAAAAAAAAAAGGGCTGGAGAGATAGATCATCCCAGATCAGCTAGGGCCTATCATCCAGGCTAATGGTTTTCTTCTTTATCTTGAGAGTCTTAGAAATTTGTGGAAGGGTTTAGTAGGAAGATAAAGTTAAAGCTCATCTTTGACCGTTTTATTTTTATATGAGCAAATACCAGATTTGTATATCCTATTCAGGGTGTAGGACAGTTTCCTGTTTTGGTTCTATAAGTAATGGTCTGGAGAAGGGGTAAGGTAGGAGAAATGGAGAACAGAAATATGGATGTGAAGAAGGATTGGAGGTTGGTCACCATAGTTTCTCATGTAGCAGACCATTGTCAGGCTCTACAATGAATTTGGTCTGAGAATGAAACACATAATTGTCTTGGAGGGTTCAAATACACCTGAGTTTTGTTTGTGGTTTGTGAACTACTTTAGGTTAGTTTTTACATGGAAAACCTCTACTCTTGGAATTTCCAAAGTCAAATGTATAGATGATGTGATTTTCCTTTCTTCTGGTCTACTTTCTCTTTATAAAAATCCCTACCTTGGATAAGAAATTATCTGCATTCATTAATGTCTCTCTTGAGATGTCTGAAGGTAAGGATTCTGGTTGATGTTATCTGACCAATTGGGATGCTAAAATATATCATTTATAAGTTGATAGAAATTTAAGCCAAGCACATGTGAGGAACTGCAAAGAACTGCTTAAAAGGCTGAGTTTTTAGTCAAATGTACATGGGCTTCCCCTGTGGCTCAGTGGTGAAAAATCCACCAGGAGCTGCAGGAGATGTGGAGCCAATCCCTGGGTTGAGAAGATACCCTGGAGGAAGAAATGCAGCCCTACCCAGTATTTTTGCTTGGGGAACTCCATGACAGAGGAGCCTGGTTGGCTACAGTCCATGGGGTCTCCAAAGAGTGGGACGTAACTGAAGCAACTAAGCATGCATGGTCTGCAAGCTCAGTTTTGTAAGACCTGGAGTTGTTGGAGCCTCGTCTCATCTTCCTTCTTAAAAATCTCTGAAAGTTCTTCACTGCCTGAAGAATAATGTCCCTGCTGCTCAGCGTGGTCTCCTTCACACATCTCAAGTTTTTCCCACAACATGTTCCTTTCGGCCATCAAGCTACTTCTCTAAGCCTCATTAGCCTCTCTACAAAAAAGGAAATAATACTCATAGTCATTAGGACAAGAGTTAATGGGGCTGGTGGTAAAGAATGTGTGTGCCAGTGCAGGATACATGAGATGTGGGTTCAATCCCCGGGTCAGGAAGATCCCCTGAAGGAAGAAATGGCAACCTACTCCAGCATTCTTGTCAGGAGAATCCCATGGACAGAGAAGCCTAGTGGGCTGCAGTCCATAGGGTCACAAAGAGTAGGACACAATTGAGCATCTGAGCACACACACAAAAAACAAGGGTTTAGCAACGGCAGATCTTTTCTTTATATGGTATCTGAGAGATATCAGAGTTATTCATCTTCTTTTAAGTAATGATATGTTTCCTCCTTTCCCAAAGTTCACAACTCTGAAGAGAGTACAACACGAGCACTCACACTGAAGGATATTTTAAATGGGACATTCTCTTATAAAACATTTTTTCCATATTGGATTTCAGGTAAGTGAATTATTTTTTGCATTTTTTTTAATGTGTGATTTTGGTGTTTTTAGTGCCAGCACATCTCTATTTGTAACATAAGCCACCTTAGTTGAAATGGATTAAAAGAGCAATTATTTAGATAAGTCAAGTGGCCACCAAAGCATTTTTGACAGAACTACTTGGACAGGATTTGCTCAATAATAATGATGCCAGTAGTAGTTTTAGCAGAACAGTAAAATCTGAGAATGCATTGTTAGAATAAGCTGAGCATAGGCTATAGATTTTCAGAACAGGAAACAAGCACCTATTTAAAAGAGGTCATGAGAATTTTACAATGAGAAATTCCATTGTTAATATAGATAACCTAAGAAATGAACAAATCCTACCCTGAAGACAAATCCTTTAAGGGCCATAAAATTGATATTTGCATATAGTTTTTCAAAATAGCGAGTTGTTAAATGAGTCTAATCAAACAAATGGTAAAAGAAACTAAATTGCCTACATTATAATTTATATCTAAAATGCCACTAAAAATTGAATATTTTTGTTTTCTCTTTAGAAAATAACATGCATATAAATAGGTTTTAAACTAAGTCAAAAACAGACTAAATGGAGTGTGTGTGTGTGTGTGTGTGTATTTGCAAAAGAAACATGCCATTTAAACTAGTTTATTCTCCTTGTAAAGCAGAGAAAATCCAAGTTTATTCCTAATCACCCTGAACTGGTAAAATAAGGCTTCTACTGACAAATACAGCATTTTTGTATAAAGTAGAGGAAAGCATCCTTTCCTCTCTTCCACCATCAACTTATTGTTTTTTTTTCCAACTTATTTTAAATTTGACAAAGCAATGTGTACTGGACAGAAAGGGGGGAAAAAGTCTGTCTATAAAATAAGAGAGGTGTTTCTTTGTTATAAATGTATTTCTTGCTAAGGGAGATCATTTCAAGTTTTGTTTTCCTTCTTGTTTAAAGGACAAGAATATCTTCATCAATCTACAGATAATAATGTAGTATTTTATAATATTGAAACAGGAGAATCATATACCATTTTGAGTAATACCACCATGGTATGTATCCACCATCATCTTCCTCCTCAAAAACCTCTGCCAGCTCTTCACTGACCAAGGAGCAGAGTTCAAACTCGGAGTCCCTGATCTGGACCCAACTTGCCTTCTCAGCTGTCTCCCACCATATTTATCCTCCGATTCTCTCTTCTAGTCACATTAGGTTACTATACTTGCCTCCTCAATTACTAGCCTTTTCCTTCCTCTGTGGAACTGGTATCCCATGAGGTAAGAGGTACAAACTCAGTTCTTCTGGCCAGGCAAACTGAGTTCAGATCTTTGCTCTCATTTACTAGTTATGGGGCTGTGGGTGAGGTTCCACATTCTACCATCCTCATTGTGCCTCAGATTCTTCTGTAAAGTAGGAATAATAAAATACCACTTTGGGTTAGTATAAGAATTAAATACAGTAACATTTGAAAGTGCTTAGAACAGTGCTCAGTAAATGCTCAGTGACTAGTCCTATGATACATATGCACATGTTGTTCTGTCCTAGGCCCTTGGACCTCCTACTTTCTCTACCCTCAATAGTCTACCAATCTTTTAGAGTCAAGCTTGGCTGATATTTCTCCTTCTCTGTGCAACAAATGATCCTCATTTGCATTTAATCACTTCTTCCTCAAAATTTTTGCAGTGCTGTTATTTACCTCTCTCTTATAAAACTGTCTAAATTATAATGTTATTTATTTACAAGTTTAATATCATAAGCCTCTTGAAATCACAAACTGTATCTTATTTATCATACTGTCATCCCTTAAAGTGTAGTAAATTTCTTTGTATATGGTAGGTATTACCTAAACTTTTAAAAAATTACTTTTAATGTATATATGGGAGTATATCAATGATATGATATTCTCTTAGAACTATAAATGTATATGGCTCTGTTATTTTTTCTGTTTTCTAATCAACTTCTTCATGATTTCAGAAAAGTGTGAATGCTTCAAATTATGGTTTATCACCTGATCGGCAATTTGCATATCTAGAAAGTGATTATTCAAAGGTATTGATGATTTAATTTGGATTTGTCTGATTGTATCTCCTATTAACCCACAGACTGGTTTATAAAAGAGGGAACAAGAGTTTCTTTATCTCTAAATATTTGAGAAATTAATTCAATTCTAGTTCAATCCCCAAAGCATAACAGTAACATACAAATAATTCAGAATTTGGCATTCTTGTCTGGCTATCATAAAGTATTAAAAATTACTTTCATCCTGAGGGAAAAACTTACTTTGGGGGCACCGATATTCATCATAAAAATGTTATTTGGCATCATAAATCATTAGTTAATTCTCACAAATTTTAAACTTTTTGATATTTATTATTACTGAAAATGGAACTATCACAATGTAGCTTATTTAACTCACTTGCTCAAGCACAATAATATATAGTTAGTGGCTAGACAATGGTTTAATCTGTGTCTTTGAAAGCCTAGTGTAGTATAGCAGGATCCATTGCTGGACTGTTTAGCCTTACTTAATTTCCCCTTCCTGAATGAGGCTGTGAGGGAAGATAATCACCTTATTTTTTTCTACTTATACTGGCAAAAGAATTTATATCAAATTCAGCTTCTAATAATTACTTTGAGATCAAGAACCTTTTGTTTTAATTGCCATTTTTCATATTTAGTTGAGATGCAAAACTCCCTCAATGCAGAGAATGAAAAGTCAAGCCTGCCCCTCCCCATTGTTCAGACAGCTGATTATTTTCCAGTGGACCGGTCTTGGTCACCTGCAATCTTCAGAAGGACATGTTTCAATATGCTGGAGTTTCTTTGCAAAAAGTTTGACAGCGCTTTAAGGAATAAAATCCAAAATAATACTTGATTTCTTCACTTAACTATAGTACAGATGCATGTCAGGAAGCAAAAGTTAGAACTGGGCATGGAACAACAGACTGGTTTCAAATAGGGAAAGGAGTACATCAAGGTTGTATATTGTCACCCTGCTTACTTAACTTATATGCAGAGTACATCATGAGAAATGCTGGGCTGGATGAAGTACAAGCTGGAATCAAGATTGCTGGGAGAAATATCAATAACCTCAGATATGCAGATGACCCCACCCTTATGGCTGAAAGCAAAGAACTAAAGAGCCTCTTGATGAAAGTGAAAGAGGAGAGTGAAAAAGTTGGCTTAAAACTCAACATTCAGAAAACTAAACTCATAGCATCTGGTCCCATCACTTCATGGCAAATAGATGGGGAAACAATGGAAACAGTGACAGACTTTATTTTCATGGACTCCAGAATCACTGCAGTTGGTGACTGCAGCCATGAAATTAAAAGATGTTTGCTCCTTGGAAGAAAAGTTATGACCAACCTAGATAACATATTAAAAAGCAGAGACATTATTTTGCCAAAAGAGGTCCATCTAGTCAAAGCTATGGTTTTTCCAGTGGTCATGTAAGGAGGTGAGAGTTGAACCATAAAGAAAGCTGAGCACCCAAGAATTGATGCTTTTGCTGTGGTGTTGGAGAAGACTCTTGAGAGTCCCTTGGACTACAAGGAGATCCAACCAGTCATTCCTAAAGGAAATCAGCCCTGAATATTCATAGGAAGGACTGATGCTGAAGCTGAAACTCCAATAATTTGGCCACCTGATATGAGGAACTGACTCATTTGAAAGGACCCTGATGCTGGGAAAGATTGAAGGCGGGAGGAGAAGGGGATGACAGAGGATGAGATGGTTGGATGGCATCACTGATTCAATGGACATGAGTTTGAGTAAACTCCGGGAGTTGGTGGTGGCCAGGGAGGCCTGGCGTGCTGCAGTCCATGGGGTCACAAAGAGTCAGATATGACTGAGCAACTGAACTGAACTGAACTGAACAGTACAGATAAACAATGAAAAAAAGAGCAGTTTTTTTGTTTTGTTTTGTTTTTTCTGGAGGAATTACAAGCTGTATATCTCTTATTTATTTTTTCAATATCTATTATTTAAAACAAAAAACTATGCTCAAAAAAAAGCAAGCATTTTACAAAAAAACTATATGATGGATAAAATTAGCTTTATCCAGTTTTATAGGATATTATAATAATTACTCAGGTACAGGGTAATCCTTACAGGACTAGGAAATTGTAGTGATTTTACTTCAATCAAGGTTAAGTAGAAAGGGAACAATTTTTAGAATAGAGTGTGTTAGAGGAAAGCTTTTTATATTAAGAAATGTCTTTGGATATACTTTTTATGGAGTAAGGGTTGAATCACTGCTGAGATTAGTTCTGGAATTTGGATGAACAGCACAGAAGTCCACAGTAAAACTCTTTAAATGACACTCATTTGGAATTGAAACATCACTTTCCTAGTGCTTTGTGAAAACAGTTCTTTTATAATTCTGAACCTTGAACTGAGTGATCTATGATTCTACCTTATTGACCTGAGCCTCTTGTGAATCATAATTTGTCTTTGCCTCTTTTCTTCCTGACAGCTTTGGAGATACTCTTACACAGCAACATATCACATCTACGACCTTACAAACGGGTAAAATGTCATGTCTTTTTGTTAACACAACTTCAATCTCATATAGAGCCTCCAGACTCTAATTTGAGAATGACTGTGTTATCTTATTTCTAATCTTAGTTTCTTACGTTTTTATAATAAACATATACCCATGCAACTTAAGAAATTCAAAGAAATACTTCCTTGGAATATTCACCTGTTTTTATTTGACTGATATCTTACATTTTTATACAAAACATAGTTCTTATACAAAACATAGTTTTGTTTTTCCTACTTTTGAACACCTAATTATAAATTTTTAATTTATGAAAGTAAACATTATCTGTAAAAGTACCAAAAATGCATGGGAATGATGCACAGTGTTGGGGAGAGGGGCTCCTTCAATGGAAGGAAGCAGAAGGGAGGGAAATGTAGCATTTAATCTAAATTTATTTAATATTATGCTAATTGTTTTTAAATGTAAAATGTTAATATTTTTAATTTAGATGACTAAGTTATCATCTATTATATTATTTTCTGTATCTCTGTGTTTAATTTTTTGAAATATTTACAGCTTAAAAAAAAATTAAAAGAGTGAGTAGGTAGGCAGAAGGCTGAGGGAGAGAATTTCTGACAGAAGCAACAACATGAAAGACCTAAAAAGGAAGGGAGAGCACAGAGTGTTCAGGAAATTCAAAGTAGGTCAGTTGAGTTGAAATTGGAGGAGGGCATGCTTACTAATAGGAGGTGGTGTAAGGTTGGGAAGGAATTGAGGCCAGAAATCACGCGCCAAATAATAATAAGGAAAGTTTAGTTCTCATCCTGATGACAATAGGGAATCACTGAATGGTTTTAAATGGGAAATGACATGATCAGATTTGCACTTAAGAAAAATCACTCTAAATATGGACAATGAATTGGTTTAGTTACTCATCTTAATGTGATATCCTATTTGCTGTTATATAAAAAGGAAGATAATTATATGGCTTGAAAAGGTATTAAAAATCTTACAGTCTATTTCCCCTTTTGTCCAGTAAAAGCACAAAAATTTAAAGACAACTATATTTCTACTTCTATTAAATTCTTTCTACTTCTTTCAGAAAAGAATAACTCTGATCTTCTTAAACTGTCAAGTTAAGAAATAGGATCTGCTGTATAATGTAGACTCTAAATCCATCCAATACACTCTGAGTCTTTTCCCCTGTATCCACATTGTTACCAAAGTCAAGAAATGTTTATTGAGCAGCTCTTATGTGGGCTTCCCCAATGATTCAGTAGGTAAAGAATCTGCCTACAATGCGGGAGACAGAGGAGTCAGTCCCTGGGTGGGGAAGATCCCCAGGGTAAGGAAATGGTAACCCACTCCAGTATTCTTGCCTGGAAAATCCTATGGACAGAGGAGTCTGGTGAGCTACAGTTCAAAGGGTCGTAAAGGATCAGATGCAAGTGAGCTCAAGCACAGACAGACATATGATGGGGAGACACAAATGAGTCTGAGGTGGCAACCCTATTCTCAAAATCTTTAGACTAGTGAGGTGGAAACCTTACCCTTTCAGTAGAATTTCTCAAGGCTTTAATCATTTCCTTGTTTTTCTTTTAATCATTTTTAAATTCTCCAAGTCCTATCTCTGTGGAGGTTCACCAAATTAAATTACATTCCAAAAGATGACAATACTAGTTTTTTAATCATGGTTTCTATAAACTTCATGGCCTAGAAGCATTTTAAATATTTAGCTTTTGTGCAGTGAATTTAATCAAACCACTGTTTTGTTTGTTTTCCTGCACAACTATCTAATTTGCCAGATTGTTTTTTGGTCAGGTAAATACACCATAATTTAAGGAGTGAAGAATGACAAATTTGTTGAAATTCAAGGCAAGACTGAATATCACTCATTCCAAGGCTTCTATGTGCCTCTGTATTTTATTTAAAAAAATCTACCTTAGAGAAGATGAGGATAGTTCTGGTTTCCAGCAAGGGAAGGGTAACTGAGGAGATGAAAGCCTTTGTAAAGAACCCTGCTCCATTTTCTATCATACGGTATATATCTATCATACTGTATATATATACGGTATATATCAAAACAGATAATGGCAGCTACAGTGGCTTGCCAGCCATGAAGAGACTGTGGGCTGAGATTTTCAGCTTGTCTGCATGATTGCATAGATGATTCCATGGGATATGGAAACCTAAAGCAATGTTATGATGTCAAGGTAACATGGACACTGATTTGAGACACAGCAGTAAATTGGGGTGAATGTCTTCTCTTCTGGGACATTCTTTTTCCTCTGCTCTCCTATGTTGATCTGTTCCGAACATTCTAGTGGCCTGGTGCTCATAAAATGCCTTCTACAATCAGGTTTCCCACTGCAACACCAACATTCTTCCTCTGTGGCCATCACTTTTTCTACAATCAAAGTTGATCTGTCCAGTGCCATGTTCCCTCATTGTTTGCTAGGCCGCGACATACTTTATGTTTGCTAGGCTGCATCATACTTTGTGATGTAATAAGTTAAATCAAGGTTACATGTGTTCACAAGTGTCCAAACTTTAAAATGATGGGAGAAATAGAAATAGCAAGCCTATGTCAGGTTGGAGAGATGTTTTTGGAGGGGGCAAACAAGGAGTTTTCCTTCAGGTGCCTCACATTATGCCTTGGAGGCAGGTCTTGTTTTGCATCTCCACACAAGCATTCTTGATGAAACTATTCATTTCGTCTTCAAGAAGATAATAGTCAAAATTTAAACAAGACATGCTATTACTCTTTAACACTTATAAAAGTCTGAACACATTCTTGCTGAAGAACTACAAAATCTCCATGGTGCAAATCAGTCAATTGAGTATTTGCAGGGTGACTTGAAGCATCAAAGTGAGATTTTCGGCGAATAGTATATTTGAAATTGGGCTTCCCAGGTGGCGCTAGTGGGAAAGAACCCGCCTGCCAATGCCGGAGACATAAGAGATTCGGGTTTGATCCTTGGGTTGAGAATATCCCCTGAAGGACAGCATGGAAACCCACTCCAGTATTCTTGCCTGGAGAATCCCATGGACAGATGGAGGCTGGCAGGCTACAGTCCATAGGGTCACAAAGAATCAGACATGACTAAAGCGACTTAGCACACAAGCATGCATATTTGAAATTTCCCCATGGGTGGAGGACTTTCAAGCTTAAGGCATACTGCCCAGTATATGATCTGTTTTTCAGTTTAGCCTGAGATCAGATGTTCCTTTCCTTTTCTGATTTCAAGTCAGATCCCGGGGGAGATTGTCAAATGGCATCTTATTTTCAAAAATTTGAAATGCATATGCATGCACAGGGATGGGGGTTGTGAATGAAAATGTGGAAGAGTACATATTAAACTTTAGCACAATTATAGAATTTCAGAGCTGGATGTATCTTTAGCGACCATTTCAGCCTGGTGTGTACAAATTTTACAGTTCTGAGGGTTAAGAGACTTGGGTTTAATGAGGGGTCTGCCAAGAACTAGCAATATTATTTTTTAAAAGTCCTATCATTTCTCTAATCTCAAGTTTATTTGCACAAGACTAGGGACATTCAATAAGATAATTTCTAGAGGTATTTCCACTTAGTCTATAAACATTTAATCCATTCACCTCAGTATAAAAGGTCAGAAAACTGAGATCCAGAGACATTAAATGACCTGTGAACTAGTGAAGACCTGCAACTACCATCCCATGTCTTCTGTCTCATGTTATATCACATTCTTTCTATTAGATTTGCAGAAGCACAGATGATGATGCATTATTTTTATTTTTTTAAATTTTTTAATTTTTATACCTATTATTTGCCCTGAACTGCAAAGTTCATTTATTTGTTTATTTTCTTTCTTTCTTTTCTTCTAGGGAGTTTATAAGAAGAAATGAGCTTCCTCGTCCAATTCAGTATTTATGCTGGTCGCCTGTTGGGAGTAAATTAGTAAGTGTTTAAATTATAGAAGTGTTTAATCATTTAAATAAAAGAGGAGCCATTTGATTTTGGCCTTTGTTAAATTTCCCTGCCTGAAAAAAAATACATTTATGACTATTTTAAGTGGTTAAAAATGGGAAGAGTTTAGATAAATTGAAACCCATCTGAGAATTCCGCAAAATCTCAAGCTCATGGATAGACTTCTTTAAATATCGCAGTCAAAAACTTTATCCTCATACTCAGCCAGAATGCGTTGTGCCAGAAAGCTCAGGAAAAATATGGTTTTCACAAGTTTCCCAGACTAGCTTCAGACAACATGAAATTTTGTCCAAGCTCTTATTTAAGGACTCTAAATAAAGATTAGATCTGGCTAGCTATTAATATTCAGAGATTTATTTGACTTTCTGTTAATATACACAATTATTTACTTAGGTAATAAAAGCAACTAATATAATAGCAAACTTTATTCTTTATTTAATATATAGACTTTAAAATCATAACTTTTATATGTTAAAAATCATAATGTTAATGTGAGTTGTTTGGTATTTTTTGACCTGTTAAAATGGTATCTTAGTTGTGAGTCTTTTCATATCTGGATTATCACTCTTTTTAAAAGTATTAGGTGAATAATTAACATAAATATGCAAACTTTATTGTGTTTCTTATGAAATTTCTCCTTATTAACTAACTTACCACCACTTCTAGGCATATGTCTATCAAAACAATATCTATCTGAAACAAAGACCAGAAGACCCACCTTTTCAAATAACATATAATGGAAAAGAAAATAAAATATTTAATGGAATCCCAGACTGGGTTTATGAAGGTACGTTGTATTCTTTTTCTTCTGCTGCTGTTAGGCTTTTAATTGAAAATAATCACACGCATTTAGTAACATTTAGATGAGTGGTATGTTACTGTGATGAGGGTGGCATTTCTGAAAGCTGTTATCAGGTTATGAACAGGACGTGCATATTCTGAAAGAACAAAATCTTGTTATCAGACTGGTGGAATTTATTTTCATGAGCATTATAAAGCAGTAGCAGTAATTTATATTCTAAGAAGTATATGGTCCTTAGATGCTGTGTGAGTATATTTTCTCAGGTTTATTTTTTCTTGCAAAATAAACCTTTTATCCAAAACTAAACAGCTGTCTATATTATTGTGCAGGAAGATACTCTTAGTTCTTAATGCAGTCATTAATTTTGTCCTCTTTCTTAGCTCATGTAGGATCCAGGACTTAACTGGACTTTAAAAGTTCTTCTAGTCCTTGCCTTTTTAAAAATATATGTATATAACTAAATTAACCGGTTTTTTTTTTTTTTAATTCCCAGAACAGAAAGTTAACTTTCAAATTTATGTTGCTTTGTAGTATAAGCATGGTTTTCCTTGTCTTGGCTACTTTAGATGACTGTAAAGAAGCTCCCCCCGACGGGAAAATTAATTATTGTTGAGATTTTATTTTAAAAAATACATTCCTGATTAATGTCAATTCCCCAGTAGATTAATTGATGTTTGATATGAGGTATAAGGTTAAACTACTCATCTATACCCAGATTATTCATCTTTTGGTAACCAAAACATGGAATATACCACATCCACATTAAAGAAGTTATTTCAGTTAATAAATGGCTATATACAATGTATTTTGAAGTATTTACAATTATTTTGAGTAAGCCGTCTTAGAAACTAATAATAATATGCTAGTATTTATTTTTCAGAGGAAATGCTTGCTACAAAATATGCTCTCTGGTGGTCTCCTAATGGAAAATTTTTGGCGTATGCAGAATTTAATGACACAGAGATACCAGTTATTGCCTATTCCTATTATGGTGATGAACAATATCCTAGAACAATAAATATTCCATACCCAAAGGTATGTGGGATACTTTTAGCAGATACTTCCATTTCCCTGCTGTCAAAATGAGCAACCAATACCGTGAATAGAGGTGGAATCAACAAGTTTGGAGAGCTGCTTATCCTTGTGCATTGTAAGGCAAACATTGTACTGTGCTCTATTATTTATGTGGACATCTGTTGCTTTGGACATCTGGTTGTGCTGGATGAAGTAGTCTTTGCAAAATCCATTGCAGTCTTTGAAAAACATATGGTCTAGATCATGGAGGAAAAACAAGCTTAACTTAATTTTAATTTTTTTCTTACTTCATGCTCCAAATTCAGGGTAAAGTTCTGTTTTGCAATTCCTTTTGAATTCTGATCTAAATGCAAACTAGAATGGGAAATTAAGACTTTGAATGTGATGTTCCTGTCAGGTCAAAGCAAGTAGGAGTTATGGTCTTTTTTGGACATTTATGGTAGTTTAAGTTTATGAGCCTAGGTTCTTCTTTGAGCGAATTAGACATGCTGTGAACCAATGTTTCTTACATAAACATTCTAAAATTCTTAGCTTATGTACTTCACATGCAGTCCCATGTCTCAAGAGAGGCCTCCTGAAAATAAAAGGCCTCATGAAAATAGATTCCACCAGAATGGCCATGTCACGGTGGAGAAATGTCATATTCTGAGTTAATTTAGAAAAGAAATCTGAAAGATCAAATCACAAATTCTCCTCTGGCACAAGGAGTAGAAATGATTTCAGAATGTAATTCTTTATTCTTAAGTCACTATTGTTTTTCCTTGCCAAAGGGAACCCTGTTATGGAGGTCCCTATATGTGACAAAGATGGGAAGGACATGCATAGACACAAGTGGATTCTGAAGCAAGTCAAAGTGGCCATAGTGAGAGAAATAGAAATTCCAAATAGTCTAAAATTTATATTAAAAATCATATGAGAAAGGAAATGAGTATGGGAGAGGGTGTCTGTTTAGGTAGAAGATCCTCAAATGTTGTGTATTAAGTCCGAAAGCTGGAGGTATTTGGAAGTGAGAGGTGTGATCCTTGGAACCCAAAAGATGGAAAAGAACTTGGATATTTAGAAGGTTGTATGGAGCAGGAAGAGATGAAGAAACCCAGAAGTGAGGAGTAATTCACACTGACAGAGAAGTCAGGACCCAAATTCTTCTGTTTCTTTGAAGCTGAAGCTGCTGAACATCTGACACTGGACTAAGAAGTGAGGCAACTATATATATAGCCTATATGCCTAATTTTTGTGGATTTACATTATTTGACAATTTTAAGATTCTCTTTTTCTGTGCTAAAATAACAGAACTCTAAGAAGATATATGAGCATGAACTACACTGTCATGTAAACCTAGGGCATATACTAAGGCAAAAGCACAAAGCAAGAACAGTGTAAATCACATGACATTTTATTTTGAGGTGGAATTTCCCTAATTTGGGGGCATTGAAAGCAGTAATAATTTAAGCAGCTAGTAGACTGTTTGGTAATTGTCCTAGATCAAATTACAAGGTAAAAGCAAAATCTATCTTTCATTATTTATTCTTTATACTCCCTTCCCCACATCAAGCTCCCTCTGCACTCCCCTTGGCACATGGAGAAATATTATTACAATTATCCTAATAACAATAATAATAGTGCAAACTATCTGTATTAAAAGTCAGAGAAGAGAGTATCGATTATGGAACTGCATTTTTAAATCCCTAATAGTTTTCCCTATGAATTAAAGCTCCCGCTAATCACTAAGAGTATGTATTTTCACTCTGGTTGCACAATATTTGTAATTACACTGCAATGAAATTTGTAAACATTATAATTAGAATGTTTTCAACAGTAATATATCTAACAATTATTAGCTTATAAAAATATGCCTAAATTCCAAAAGTGTCTCTAAAATGTTGGTGATAATGAGAATTTTGTGTTTATCTATCTCCGCTTTCTTCACAGGCTGGAGCTAAGAATCCTTTTGTTCGGATCTTTATCATTGACGCCACTTACCCTGAGCATGTAGGTCCCAGAGAAGTGCCAGTACCAGCAATGATAGCCTCAAGGTATATTCATCTCTGATGCTCCCCACCTTTCAAACTGAATTTTAGCACTGCAATTTCTTCATCAGGGTTTACATTTCTTTTCTAGCGAGTTTGCAATGACTATGCTACAACAAAAATAAATAAATAAATAAATTAGTATTCCAAGCTAAATACATAGCAAAATTAAAATTCACAAATAATTTTTTTAAATTGATGTGAACATACTAACCCTTTTTACACATATAAAAATGACCAGAGTACTCAGTCTAAATGCTACTTCCCTTGAGTGTGTGAGTGTAAGCTAGGGACAAACAAGGAGATAGTAAAATTCATGCATGCTCTCAACCTGGCTTCCTTCAAGTTTGGCCTACTTTTTCCCAGCATTTGCGGATCATGCTTATTATATGTGCATGGCAAACAGGAGATAAGCCAAACCCCTCCAAATATTAGTGTTTTTCACTAGGATGCAGTCTATTTGAATTGATCTGGTTGTAGCATTATCTGTTTGTGGATGAACTGCAGGCAGACCTGGACAGAAGCATTTTCATTTCTGTGAAAGGTACCAGCATGGTACCCATTGAGATCTTGTCTGATTAATCCTGGTCATTCTGGTTGATATGGAAAAAGGGGAGGGGTCCATAAGCCCTGCCTGGCTGGCCTCCTTACTCCTTCCCACATCCTCTCAGAACAAGGCTTGACTCCTCTTCTCCTGCCTCAGGAAGGAAGGTCAGCCAGGGCCAGATGATTGATTAATAGGAAAAAACACCTCATCAGAGGCCTCTGCCGGACTTTGCCAAGGTGAATGTGCTCTCGGATAATAAAAAATTCTTTTTTATTTTTCAATTATCCATTATTCCCCACCTAATCTAGTTGATGAAAACTGGACTAAATATATCTGATTTTTTATGTATCATTCTCTTCAAGAGGCAAGCAGAATGAAAGAAAGCATCATTTGAGCATCTGTAATACACTAATAATACAGTAATAATATCTAACATTTTTTGAGCACTCACTCTGTTGTATGTATAGATTGTAAGTACTTTAAGCATTCTTAGTAAATCTTCACAGCAACCTTTCATACTGGTAATGTTATTATTCCCATATTATATAGAAACAGAGGCACAGACATGTTAGTCAAGGTGGTATAACTAGTAGGAGATAAAGCCAGACTCTGAACCAGAGATCCCTTGTAGCTCTGTGATTCCTTTTACAACAAGGTCCAACATTTTGTGGTTCATTTACATTGTTGTTCTCTACACGTTCACCCTCAGAGCCAAGTAATCATTGCTTCCTTTCACTGATATCCGCTTTGTGCCAAGCGCTGTTTGAGTTACTTTGCACACACTATCTCTGATTATTATACTAACCCAAATTTCAACCCCTGACCTGCAGCTAAAACTCAGCTTCCAACACAAACCTGCCTGGAAAGAAAGATGGTCTTTTACCCACTTAACTCTCTTTTAATTAGTTAAAAAGTGAAAACTTGAGTTCAGCTATGGAAAAATAGGCAATTTAATGCTTTTTGTCCTCTAGGTCGGCCAGTAACTTTGGCCTTGTGTCTTAATTTTTTTCCTAAGATATTAAAATCCCAACTGGGGAGAAAACTCAATTATAAAATAATTCTATTAGATCAGTGAACTCTTGTATATTCTCTAAAAGTCAGCAGGTATATTCAAATTTTTTAATGTTTAAAAGAATATTTTGCCTTCCTTACCTGTAGCCTAAGTGTTTCAGAATAATAAAATATGTCCTTTAGAAAACACAAATTAAGAAATTATTTGAATGTGATATTGATTTATAGTTGTGACTTTCTGTTTTGATTTGTTTGCAGTGATTATTATTTCAGTTGGCTCACATGGGTTACTGATGATCGAATATGTTTGCAGTGGCTAAAACGAATCCAAAATGTTTCAGTCTTGTCTACATGTGATTTCAGGGAAGACTGGCAGACATGGAACTGTCCAAAGGTATGTCGTATTAAAACCACAGAGGTGTATTTCTGAAGATAAAAGTACAAGAGTGGGGACTTATCTATAGCTAACAAATATGTGTATATATACATATATATAGAATTACTGCATTTAACTCCTGATTGTTTTGCAAAAAACACTATTTGAAGGTTCATTATTTTTATTAAACAAGTAAGATACCTTTTGTTTTCTCGAATGACTTTAGCATTGAAACTGAATAGAGAAAAAGATTAAATGACAATGCCATGCTGGGAAAATCAGGTATCTGGTTTTAAATTAGGATGGAAGTCCATCCTTTTGAGATTATAAAATTGTCAGTCCAGAAAAGCAAAATAATGATGATGAAAACATAAGATGGATCCATTAAAGAAGTAGATATGTTCTACTCAAAAGAATTAGAGAAAAATGCAAACGGTGATGTTTGCTTTTGCAAAATGCAAACATTCTATTCAATGTCAAAATTGAAAAATAAGAATTCCAAAGTAAACAAATATTATTAAAGGAAAGCCAAATGCTTCTATTTGAAAATCAAAAGTAGGTAACTGAGAATGATATGAAACAGATTTAATTATCCTGCTATCCTGTTATCTTTGCAGAGTGCTCAATACTGTGCTAATTTTAGGGAGAAAAAACTTAAAAAACTAGGCACAGATTTATTGTTGAGTTTTAATTGTTTTTATTGCTCAAATCCAAACATAATCTGTTGAATTAATGAGTCAGAAAGCTACTTCTCCAATCAGAAAGCTTCAAAATAGGCCTGTTCATAAGTACTCATATTAGAGACTAAGAAACACAAAATGTTTTCTTTAAATAGGAAATTTGATGGGTACATTTCATGAGACATCTAATTATGAAGAAATGTTTCATTAAACCAAATATAGAATAAACCTATTTTATAAAGTAAGAAAAAAAGCACAGAGCAATCAAAGTTAAACACTAAATTCCATCTAGAAATTAGGACATTATGTTTTGCAAGAAAAAAGTCATATGAATCTGTTTGGAAATATATCAGGACTATAATAGTCAACATTACTCAGACTAAAAATATTTTTAAATCACTACTGTGTCTGTAAGAAGCTTGACTAATATTGATGGAATATGCTAGAAGTTTATTTTTATCTTATTTATGTTTTGATATACAAAGCAGGAAGATTTTTGGCATTAATGCAGTGTCATAGGCAAAAAGAAAAGATAGAATAAATTTAATTTTTCTAGTTAAATAGAAACAATTGGGTGAATATATTGTTAATGTCTTCATTGAATCTCAATACTAGGAATTATTGATTTAATTATATTAGTTTATAAGACTGGTCACTTAGATAAAATTTTTAGCTTTTAAAACTAGGCATTTAAAACTATAATTGCTTTGGAATTTGAATTTCTAATTTATCAAATCTGAGACAACTTAATCCAAACTGACAGAACGTATAAGATGCTCATTCAATGAGACGTGGAATTCCCTGGAATATACTTTAGTTTTATGGCCAAAATCAGTGATTAAGTTTAGAATACCAGGTTTGAATAACCTTAAAATTTCAAAACAACTGCAGTTTCGAAATAGTCTGGTAAGTACATGGAACATATTTTTCAGATTTAAGAACAACAGAGATGAATTTTCCAGTAACCACACTTATGACTGATGTGTGTGTGTGTGTTTAGTTTTGAAAACAAACAACATTTAAGGTTAAGAGACTTGGCAACACTTTATTCATGTTGGGAGTCATACCCAAAATAAAGAAGCAAAGGAAACTGGCAATAATTACTTGTAATATAACTGTATTAATAAATTTGTAGTTTGGAGGAGGAACATCCTTCATAATGTTATTCTCTGCAAGAGAATTAAAGTTAATTTTATATAATAGCTAGAAATCATGAATAAAAACATTTCACTCTATTAAGTCTTATCTTGTTTTTTTCTGAAACACCAGCCTATCCCTATAAGAGAAAATCCAAACTATGCTTTTAAAATTTATTATTCCTTTGCTTTTTATTACTATATACTCTCTCATGGTTCTCTTTCTAGTTTACTGTTTCTTTCTAGCTCTTCCTCTCTAGAAATCTTATTATTCTCCAAGTTAATGCATTTGCAAGATAGGCCATCTGCTGTAACAATAACAGCAGTAAAACCCTTCCAAAAGTTCAGCGGGTTAATACAATAGGCTTGCACATTCATGTAACAATCTAGTAGTGAGTCTGGGTAAGTGGGAAACAGTGAGGGTGAGGGATGGGTGCTCTGCTCCACAGGGTCATTCAGGAACCCAGGTTGATATCATCTCTACTGTCTTCATCCAGTAACTTCTAAGGATACTCCAAGGTTATTCAAACCTGGTCATCAACATCCAGCTAGGGAGTGAAAATAGAATGGAGGATATGTATGAAAGGGTTTTATAGGTTTGATATAGAAGTAGCACAAGTTACTTTGCTCAAAAGCTATGGGTTAGAACTTACACATGACCACATCCAGGTGGATGGGGCCCTGGGAAATGTAGCCTACCTCAAGTCCTAGCAAAACCAGGAAATAAATGATTGCTAATTATCCTAGTCTCTATCCCAACACTGTGTTACTCTCCTAGGTGATTTTTATCTAATACAGGAAAGTTTCAATTACCACTTGCCCCACAAATTCATTCTGAGGATTTGAACTTTTATGTATCTCTGCTACATCGGCTCTACTCCACCATCACTACCACTACCTAGATATGGGTCTTCAGCATCTTTTTTCCAAACATTACAATGTCGTTATTTAGTCACTAAGTCATGTCTGAATTTTTTTGCGATTCCAAAGACTGTAACCCGCCAGGCTCATCTGTCCATAGGATTCTCCAGGCAAGAACACTGGAGCGGGTTGCCATTTCCTTCTCCAGGGGATCTTACTGACCCAGGGATCAAATCTACATCTCCTGCATTACGGGCTGATTTTTTACTGCTGAGCCTCCAGGGAAGCCTCCCACTATGTTACCCACTTCTTATCTATTCTCTGTATCATGTTCACAATTATATTTTTCAAATTGTGATTTGAAAACTTTCAAAGGATTTATCATCCACAGGAGAAATCCAAATTTCCTGGTTGTGGCATAAAATTTTCTCCAAGATTTTGCTGATGCCCCTACATTCTCCCTTATTTTCTAATTCTTTCCCACAGCCAGCCCCCACTCAGCCATACTAAGCCACCTGTGGTTTTCTAAACTAGCCTCATCTCTATGCTATTTATTCCATCTAGAATATTTTTCATTTAACTGTTTATAAAATTTATTCATTTTTAGGCTTATTATTTGTTCAATAAAGGATTTATTGTACTATCCTCAAGTACATACCAAAAATAAGATTCAGTGCAAATTTTAAGATTTCTAGGTACTTTATAAGATTGAGAAAAGAAAAAAAAATTAACCTAAACTCCACTGGGAAATACCTTTTTACCTACATGACAACAGTTTGGTTTGTGGTAGGTCTCCACAGATATTTTCTTAATTCCAGTCACTGACTTATGGAAAATTTAACCAGAATTATGAATGATTTGCAATAAGATGCAGCGCTCAGATCATCCTTATGTAGGCAATAGTGATGTTGTATAAGATCTTGAATATAGTCATCTTCAACTCAAGTGTGTAGTTGGTTGACTAACAGTAGTTCACTCTGACCAGGCAGCTTAACTTGTTCAAATGTCCAGATTATATTTAGGAAAAACTGTCCTCTTAATACTATGTTTCATTTGATCTTTTTTTTTTTTCTCTTAGACTCAGGAGCATATAGAAGAAAGCAGAACTGGATGGGCTGGTGGAGTATGATTGCTATCTTTTCCTTATCTTTTAATGAAATTCTCAGCTATTAAAGGACTATTTGAAATGTATCCAAACTGGCATTTTATAGAAAAATAACAAGGTAAAAAACACAAAGGTAGTGATCCCTTCAGCAATTTTGTGCCAGACAATTTTAATGTCCATATCTAGAATTCTGTTGAGAATGAATCATATACCTCATGTCTGTTCTTAACTTTTTCAACCAACTCTTTGATATGTATAATTAATATTGCTTCTTTAAAAATGTAATAAATATCATTTTTCAAAAGGGAACACAATCCCTGAATTGCTTAAAATAATCTTGATAACTTTTAGCCACTGGAATCCAGGGAAAATAATTACATTTGGTATCCTTGGTTTAGAGACAACCTTGCTTCTCAATATATTTTGTATAAATAAATGAGTAGATTAATTTCATACATACCCATACTTATTCTAGTTTTTAAGTAAAGTGGTATCAGTTAGGGGAGTGTATGTTTTGTTACAGTTTGTAATCATATATATCTGGATTATTTTGGATAGATTTGTTCAGTGATTTATAAGGATTTTTGTGTAAAACTAAATCATGTTTTAGGAAAACATCAATTGTATCTTATATCTTATATGAAGAATACAAAGTAAGACAAATAATAAGCGAATATTGTATGGATGCTACCATTTACCACAAATATGTGGTTGAATTCAACTAACATTTGGGTACAAAAAAGAAAAGCTACTTCTGAGATTTGGACACATGCAAAGAAAAAAGAAACTTAACTAGTTTAATACATTAACCCAAGACAAGGGACAATAAAGAAGTCAGAAGTAAATTCTGAGATCATAAGTCTTGCAAAATTTAAATTAAGATGGAGAGTGAAGTAAACATCTTCAGGTATTGAAAATTATTTTTTGTATACTTTCCTGGACCCAGTAATTTTAGCTTACATATATTTACTTTCTATCTTCAGTTAAAGGTACTTCAGTTCTATTCATTAACTAGAGAATTTTGTTGTGTTAGTCGCTCAGTCTTGTCCGACTCATTGCAACCCCGTGGACTGTAGCCCATCAGGCTCCTCTGTCCATGGACTTCTCCAGGCAAGAATACTGGAGTGGAGACATTTCCTTCTCCAGGGGATCCTCCTGACCCAGGAATTGAACCCCAGTTTCCCACACTGCAGGCAGATTCTTACTGTCTGTGCCACCAGGGAAGCCCCTAAATAGAGAATAGTTATTACTTTATTTTTTTATGCAAGTAAATGTACATGGGTGCAGGCTAAGTCACTTCAGTTAAGTCCAACTCTTTGTGACCCTATGGACCGTAGCCCACCAGGCTCCTCTGCCCATGGAATTTTACAGGCAAGAATGCTGGAGTGGGTTGCCCTGCCCTCCTCCAGGGGATCCTTCCAACCCAGGGATCAAATCAGCATCTCTTATGTCTTCTGCATTGGCAGGCAAGTTCTTCACCACTAGCACCACCTAACAAGGTAACAAGGATAAGTGTGTAATTCAGGGGAAAAGAAAAAGAAAATCCTATTTTATTTCACTGTTTAACATTGTATAAGTAACAGGAAAAAAGGGAAGAAGTCAGTGAAAGAACAGGATTTTCTAAATTTTTTGGATTCTAGGTCAACCAGAAGCTTGCCTTCCAGAAAGATAATTCCTAGATCAGCATTTGAAAACTTGAGAAAAGGGAAAAATTTAATTTACGAGTTCACTGTCATTATAGAGATTTCCTGTAAAGAATGAGAGAAGAAAGAATACTTGAAAATGTCTTTAGTTGTGTTCTCCGTGATATTGATTTATCTAGAGTTTCTATAAAGTAATATGAATGATGTGATTTTACAAATAGATAAACCATGATACGCAACCAAGATAAGCAATCTTATCAAAGATGTGATCTTAGGAATCCATACACATTTATTCTGAAAATATTGGCACCATTCAGAACACTCTGAAATACTTTAAAATACATCTTTTGAAATCTGTTTACAAGCATGTTGAGGACAATTGTATCTTGGAAATTTTTATAGTCTGTATAGCACCAATCTTGTAATCCCAGCAAACAATAGCTGAATGAATGAATGAATTGCCTTCTAAAGTTTTAGAACATTGTTTTAAATACCCTCAGTGAAAGCATATACATGTCCTTGGAGGGAGAATGAGGTCTCTACATTAAATCAAAATCATGCGAAAATAAATCTAGTGGATAAATGAAATATGTATCTGCAAAATATGATTTTACACTAGATCATTATAGTATTTATAGCTTTAGAATTCTTTTGGGAAAAATTAGTTTTCCTGTGTACTAATCTCAATCCCTCCAAATGTATCCAATAGTCATTAACTTTCTGAATATTAGAAGAATTGCAGAAAATTTTTTGAAGTGACAGTTTTCAAGAGTAAGTTCACACTTCCCCAAGGCAACTATTTTCAAGGGGGCCATTCATTAGATTTTATAAGTCCTGACAAACCTTTTGGAGTCATGACTTTATATAGTCATAACTCATATGTCATAATGTGCTGCATAGCTTCCTTTGACCCATAATCAAACCAGTGGCTTAATAAAATTACCCAGAAATAACCTAGAAATATTTGTCTTTCAGACATCTGTTCAAATAATATTTATGAGGGTTTTAGATAAAGTGTATAGGCTAGTCATATTAATATAAATTTAAAGAGCAATTTTAGACCAGTTTTTCCTTTAATATTTGTCCAAGAGGTTTAAAATGAAAAAGGCCTTCAGAGATCACCTATGGACTAGAAAAGAGACTAAATGGCAGTTAACCTATTAATTCAGGCAGAGAACTAGCAAATACTTCCTTGAGAACTTTTTCACTTCCTTTTCTTCTGCATGAGATATTGTGTCTTAATTTGGGGGAAATTCTCTAATTTCTTCTTTGGTATTTTATCAGAAAAATAACAACAAATTCACTTCAAATAATTTTTTTTTTTGTCCTGTGGAGAGCAGACAAAATAAGATTTTATCAAAGACTCTATTAATAGTATTTAATCACTAAAATGTGAAGAACAAATACTAAACACATAATGCTTAGACTACAAAGCCACATTTAAATCACTTAAAAATAATTAAGCCATACACCACATCACATTTGAGTGGTTGGTGAAATCCTATGGCTCAGATAAATGGATGCTCTACTTGATGCTTGGAAGTCTGTGCCTTTGACTAAATGTGGACTCAGTTTAGGCATCAGCCTTCCATAAGCAGGTTATTTACCATCCGTGGCAAAAAATTAACTGGTGTTAAATCATCTTACCTTCCACGAAAAATATTTTAAATGACTTTGTAAGTAGAGATGAGGAGTTTATCAGCACATCTAAGCATGATAAAGGGAGCCATGAGGATGTCTTGTTAAACGGAGGACCACCTAGTGACATGTGGTTATCTAGGGCCCAGGCGTCACTTGCTGCCAGAGCACTTAACTCAGGATGCATTATGGATCTCACTCTGGCAGAGTGAATGCGGAAATATTTTACACCCTCTTTACCTCACCCAAGTTACCTGTTCATCTAAAGCATCTGTCTTGGATGTGTGCAATTAAAGGGGAGAAGATAACAGTCTTTGCCTAACAAAAATATTCTTCCTGTTTGCCTGATTCTAATATCTTGAAACATAATGTTCTGCCCTCTTACTATTTTCAATAAAAATGAAATTTCCTATTTTAATCTGGAACTAAACCGTCTTTAGAGTTCCTTAACTTGCTGCAGATGTAAAGAGAGTATTTTTTTCACTAAGGTTCCTTAGAGTATTTGTGACCCCAGTTCCGTTACAGTGATTGAGACAATGTGGAGCCAATTTGTATCTTTCATCTTGATGGGGAGAGGAGGACACTGTAAAGTGTTTACTAATAAGGAATCACTTGGCTGAGAAGGTGAAGCCTCATTCTAAAATGAAAGAATGACTTTTCAGGCCACTACTAATGAAATTCCTTCCACAAAATTGCAAATCAGAATTTCCTATTCAGGGGCCTTCTGGCTTTCAATCTCACTGAGTCTGTACACAGAATCCTACCAGGACTGACTGGTCTTATGATTAGTGGACCTAATAAGAGTATCATGTAAGGAGACAGCAGTTTCTCATTATTCCATTTTTTATTTTATTAAAAACATCAATTTTATGACAAAGAGATAAGCACACCATATTAGTTTCCTAGGGTGTCTGTAAAAAATTACCACAAACTTGGCTTAAAACTACAAAAATTCATTCTTTCATCATTCTGGAGGCTAGAAGTCCAATGTAAAGGGGTTGGTGGGGCCATACTTAGATGTCTCCAGGGAAAAATCCTTTCTGACTTCTTCCAGCTTCTGGTCTCCTGGCAATCCTTGGACTTTCTTGGCTGGAGCTCCACCAGCTCCAACCCCTGATTTCATCTTCACATGACCTACTCCCCTGCGTCTCTTTGCAGCCTCATCTCTTCTCATGAGGACACCAGTCATTGGCTCTAGGGCCAACTTGGATCCACTATGATCACATCTCAGTTCTTAACCTCATTACACCTGTGAAAATGCTATTTTCAAATAGGTCATTATCCTACTCTGTTTGAGCTGTTATAACAATGTATCCTACACTGAGTGGCTTATAAACAACAGAAAGTCATTTCTCACAGTTCTAGAGGCTGGAAGTCTGAGATGAGGATGCCAGCATAGTCAGGTTCTGCTGAGAGCTCTCTTCTGCCAACTTCTTGTTGTATCCTCCATGGCGGAGAGCTGAGCAGCAGGAGGACACTCTGGTGATTCTCGTTAAGTGGGCTGATCCCATTCGTGGGAGCTGTACCCTTATGACCTCATCGAATCCTAGTTGCCTCCCAAGGCCCCCACCTCTTGATACCAAATACCATCTTAATAGGGGTTGAGTTTCAACATATGAATTTGGGGGAACAGAAACGTTCAGTCCATAACAGTTATCTTCTGGATTAGGTGGAAAAGAATTTGGGGGACACTAGTTAGACCCCACAGATACCACATCAAAAAGTTACACTTTAATATCATTCAATCATAATCATGACTTTTATTTAAAAACATCATGTCAAATTACACATAGGACCATCATTCAAAATACCTACAACTACTTCCCTTGTTCTCATTTTGCTGTAAAGTGTGTCCTGACAATGTGAGTGTCAGCAAGTTAGGTGTCTGTAGCTGAAAGATACCAGTAGTCTTTTGATTGTTGTTGCTTGGACAATTGTAAAGGATCTGAATGTTTTAACACTGTCATGCGGAGGCACTCCTGCTAAGAAATCTAGTTTGGAATAACTTGCAGGAATATCTACTCTGTACGATGTAGAATAGCTCTTTCCTCATGGAGCCCCTTCACCACATTACCATCCTTCCTCCACCCAATGACCAGGATAAAAAAGGAAGTCAGCAAATGTACAATGAGTCTCTTTTTCTGATGGGAGAAACTACTAGCTTAAAATCTGATGTCAGGACATTTGCAGGACTTTAATTATCTGTACCGTTCAGGATGCTGAGTTATAACTTGCTCTGTTCAGGACACACTAGACCTGTGGCAGAAACTCCTCAGGTCCTTAAGCAGTTCCCTACAGGTGGTGAACATGAGCCCTGGGAAGAGGTCAGAGGTGAACAGTGATGTTTGGTCTGCTCCCTAAGCTCAAGGAGTACACCTTTCATTGTCTTATCATTGGTTGCATTTTTCTCTCAAGTCCAGAAGTCCCTTTCTGCCATTAAAAGCTGTGACTAGCAGTTCGTGATATTTTAATCTCTAAAATGCCTTTATTGCATCATCAGCATCAGGTGCTTGACATCAAACAAATCAAGAAATAAAAGAGGCTATCGACCTTCAGAAGAGTCACATTTTGGTCAAATATAACATTTTGAAGTTTGACTTGGTTAAACATCAACATTCATTTGTGAATTTTTTTAACTATGTCAAACCACGTAATCTCAGAATACAGAAATTCAAACTAAGCAATATGAACCCAAGGATATGTAGTAGCAATTATGCAGTAGCTGGAATGTATAAGTGTCTGTTAGAAGCACCAGAAAAGCTGTCCATTTGAAAGGATGGGATCTAGGGTGTGAGTGCCGGAAGGTAGGGGAGGCAAGACTTTCTGGTCCTGATAATTGTAACTACACATGGCTTTTAAAAAATCAATCATTTTAGTTTGGTTTGTCTCCTGAACATAACCTCTGTTCATTTCTTTCAGTTCTTTGTTTCAACACCAGTGTTCAGCCATGATACCATTTCATACTACAAAATATTTAGCGACAAGGATGGCTACAAACATATTCACTATATCAAAGACACTGTGGTATGTTCCTTCCAAGATTTATCTCCTGAAAGATCATTCACTTGAGGTTGCTCAAATAACGCTCAGCTTCACACAACATAATGTTTGTCTTTTTATAGGAAAATGCTATTCAAATTACAAGTGGCAAGTGGGAGGCCATAAATATATTCAGAGTAACACAGGATTCACTGTAAGTATTGCATGAAGCTTGATGCACCATTCAGGTTTTAATTGGCACTGATGGACGGATGAAATCTACAGCACCACTGCTTTCAGTTAAGAGCATTTTTATTACTTATTCTAAAGTGTAGTTCAGACAGTTGTGGTTTCATTAAAATTACACATTTTTTAATAACTAGTCAACACAATTTCCTATTTTGGAAAGAACATTTAGTAGGTGGTTATTTCTCTTCTGATAGTTGGTATATAATTACATTAAAAGTATAAAAGTTTTAGAATAGTAACTGGTCCTAAAAGCAAATTTTCCGTCTAGCACTTGAAGCAGTAAGCTAGATTCAGAAGTCCATGAGGGCAGCCCCTTGATAAGAAACATTCTTGAAGTGATTCACTGTTGTATAAGTTTGAGAATGTTATCTGTAATAGCTATTATTTATTAAGTGATTGCTGTGTACCACATAATATAAAGTAGAAATGATAATCCCAGTTTTACAGATGAGAAAGCTGATACTTAGAAATTTAATTAACTTGGGCAAGGCTACATAGTTAGTGGTAGAACTAGGATTTAAACCTAAAATATATCAAATCTAAGATTCTTATTATTAACCTCAACATGGGGCTTCTTTCTTCTAGGTCTTTCCTTTTCAGTCCATCCTGTGCATTATCTAAATAAACCATCTTAAAATGAGCATTTTTGATTAAACATCTCTACTCAAGAATGTGTAGTTTTTTTCCCCCTTTACTTCTAATAAAGTCCAAATCTAGAGCACTCTCTTGTAACTACCCTGCCATTAGCTTGAATTCTAAGAGCAAGAGAGGAAGATAATTAATCCAGCTCCACTGGATGAAATTTTTTTAGAAACCTATTGCCAATCCATGGAATTCTTTGAACTGTCAGCAAAGGAGTTTAGCCATTACATGGAGCAGCCATTAAAACTGCCCGTGTAAGATGAGTGACAAGATAAAACCTAATGGGAGATTTCAGGAATAATATATTTAGGAGGTAGGGGAAACTGAAGGCAGGAAGACCCTGGTATGGTCATAATCTAGGCCTGAGGTGACAGAAGCCTGAACTAGAATAGTGGCAATGAAATGCAGACTCCGAGAGAGAACTATATCTCCTTTTTTTTGCATCTTTGGAACATGAGATAGTGACTGGAACAAAATAGTTAAATGAATGAGAGGACAGGTAGACAGACAGTGAAGAGAGACAGAGGCTGAAAAGGTAAGTCAGTGGCTGTGAGGGAAAAGGGAAGGGAAAGAGGGAATGTGGACTCTGTTCTAAGTGTTAAAGACAAAGACAATTGTGAAACTTTTGACATAACAACAAAAAAACTGTAGGAGGCAGATTGGAAAAAGCTGAGTAGTTTATTCACAGGTAGTTTGAGATGATGTGGGAAAAGCAAGTATAGTGATGTTTGGAGTCATGTGAAGTCAGTAAAGACATTTAGAAGGATGCTGGTTTTGAAGGTAAAGTTAATAGTAGGAATCAGGTGTATTCTGTTGCCTTTTCCTTTTACTGGGGGTTTTCCCAGGTGTCTCAGTGGTAAAGAATCGACCTGCCAATTCAGAAGACACAAGTTCTATCCATGGGCTGGGAAAATCCCCTGGAAGAGAAAATAGCAACCCACTTCAGTATTCTCACCTAGAAAATCCCATGGACAGAGAGCCCGGCAGCTACAGTCCATGGGGTCCCAACGATTCAGACGCAATGAACATGTACGCTGGGGCCTTTTACTGGGAATAACAAGGTCATTATTTCAGTGAGGATATACAAGTACTTGGGTGAATTAAAAGTTCTGAGAATTAAAAATAAGAAACCAAACCTAAAACTTTTAACACTTTATTGTGCTCTTCCTAAAAATTAAATGTCAGTTATTTTGTTATATTCAGATGAACTCACAGAGGAGAAAATCATGCCCATTAAATTGGATTTCCCACTTTGTTAAGACAGGTTAGAACTGGGACCGAGATACTTAAGTAACAAGCATGCTCTCTTGTGACCTGTTTTGCTTCTGGGTAAATTAACATGCCCCTTTGTGTGGTATCCTTGGGTAGATGAGTTTCCTGATTTTTAAAAAAGTGATCTACTGTCAGTGCTTCTGTAAAATAAATTCTAAACGTGTTCAAAATCATAGACAAAATTAAATAGTATAGCACAAAGAAATCAGTAAACTGTTAATTATGGAAAGGAGAGGTGATATTAATCAAACATCTTAGCTTAACCAAAAAAGGGTACTCAACATAATTTAATATTTCTCCTATAATTTATAAATACATTTGTGCAAATATATTTTATATATGTATAAGTCAGAGTATGTACATAAAATGCAGAAGTATGAACAGCAGCAATTTGTGTACATAAATACCAATTAATTGCTTTATTCCATTAAAGTTGGACTATATTGTTTACTATATTAATACTATATTAACAATTCTATCACCATTTAGCCATCAATAATTATCTGATAACTTCTGAATATATTTTCAGGTTTTATTCTAGCAATGAATTTGAAGGCTACCCTGGAAGAAGAAATATCTATAGGTAATTTATGTCAATTCACTCTAATATTTTTATATATTGAAATTTGAATAAAAATCAGAGTCCTCAGAATACATAAAATATTTTTTAAAGGCTGAAATGTAATAGAATTAATTTATGAATTAAAATATTCAGAGGATGTGTATATCACTATAAGAATATATGCCCCCTAACATACCAGCTAACCAAATGTTTTCAAAAAGAAAAATTAAGAAATTTTAGGGGGATCGGGATGGGGAATACGTGTAAATCTATGGCTGATTCATATCAATGTATGACAAAAATAAATAAATTTAAAAAAAAGAAATTTTAATACTGATATAAACATGGCATTAAACATTTTAACTAAATTTAGAGGTAATTGAGAAAATTCATGTAACACACATTTATCAAGTTACTACTGTATACCATGCATTGCGTTTATTCCTGTAATGTGTGATTTCTTTTAACATGACTTGCTTTGAGACTATTATGATTAGAAGGAATTCATCTCTCTTCATATATTAGTGTTTTAGTTTATGGCCCCCTTGGTGATTGGAATGGTGCCCTTAACAGTCCCTTCTGGATGTGGAAGTGAAAACAATAGCTTCCATGGGTTAGTGGTCTGCTATAGGCCTTGCACATTTTTATCTGCTTTATATATGTAATTTCATTTAATCACAACAACAACTCTATGCAGTCAGTGATGTTGTTGGGCCAGGATTTATACCTGGGCATGCTGAACTTGACCCCTTATTGTTAACCGCCTACCTAATGTTTTCCAAGATCACACCAAAATATAAATGTGAATACTACTAACTGTACTGAGAAAATAAATTTTTCCTTCTGCTGCATTCCTCTGTTCCCTTCTGGATCATAGCTTTTCATATGTTGAGAAGAATCCCCTTCTGATGATAGCAATGACTCTGATCACCCTCTACTATGCTCAAGGCAAAGTCAGGGGCAGCAGTAGAAGGAACACTGCAGTGGCCACAGGTAAACTTACCAGCCACATCAAGACTCCACCTCTGGTTGCCTCCTGGCATAAAACCACCTGGTCCTCCCCAAATGAGACTCTGAGGGTTTGGGGTAAGGTCTGGGAAGTTGTATGTTAAAGTCAATTACCCAGAGAGTTGGCCCAGCGTGGTAGGTACAGGTTGGCTTGTTAAGGCCCTTTGGAGGGGGCATTTCCGAGAAGAAGTTCCAGGAACCCAGGTTTCCTGCCAAATAAAATGAAAGGCATGAGATCTACTGAGAACCATGTTTGTTTGGCTTTTTTCCCAAATGGCTTATTACTAATTTCCCCTTCTAGATACATGATAAGGACAAGAGACCCCTTTCTTGGTGATACTGTCAAATCTTTATTGTCTGTTTTGCCATGGGAGCACACATTATAGGAAGTAATTGAGAAAATTCATGTAATACACATTCATTAAGTTAGTACTGTATACCAGGCATTGTATTTATTCCTATAATGTGTGATTTCTTTTAACATGACTTGCTTTGAGCAGATGGGAGAGAGATGGTACATGGGACGTGAAAGAACTATGCATTCTCAACCACTTTGTAAAGTAAGAGATTGATAGCTATGAGAAGTGACTACCTCGCTCCCATTTGAGGTGCTAGATATTTCTCCCACCGCCAGAAAACCGCCGAGGGCTTCTCCCTCAACGTCTGTGCCTATTCAGGCAAAGATGGATTGAAGATCAGATAAAGCAAAATACTGTGATTCTCCCTTACTTTAAATGATATTGGCAACAGAAAAATAGTGAGCCTGATGTTAATATGTAAATCAGTCATTTTGCAAAGAGTAGTACATTTTGATAAATACAATCTCAAAATTTCAGCTTTTAGTTTTATTTTCATTTCCCTCTAGAATTAGCATTGGAAGCCATTCTCCAAGCAAGAAGTGCATCACTTGCCATCTAAGGAAAAAAAGGTGCCAATATTACACAGCAAGTTTCAGCGACTATGCCAAGTACTACGCACTCGTCTGCTATGGTAGGTAACGGACCTAACACACGCTCTACCCTTCTCTGCCACTTTCCTTGTCCTTGTCATCATTATCTGATCAATCCTTAGCTACAGGTTATTGAGCACCTGTTATATGTGAGGACCTTATCTGCCTTATCTTATCTAATGCTTACGGGAAAAAATGTAAGGAGGATAGGAAGGTATTATTATCTCCATTTTTTGCAGTTGAGGAAACAGACCTTTTGTAAAAGGTTCACACTGCTGGTAAGCATCAGAGCCAGATGGGAGTAAAAGTTCCTTGGCTATAAATCCCAACCTTATACCCACCATGTGCCACAGCACCATGACGTTGTATTGTGAGAGCAATATCATAAAAAGAAGCATCCTCTGATAAAATGGTTCCTGGACTTCAGCCCCATTTGCTTGGAGAAATGACAGTCTCCTATAGTCAGGGAAAGAAATGTGAGCTCTTTGTCTTGGAGGCCAGCAATTCTTTGAACTATAGCTTCTATGGGTATAGAAAATAAGCTTTTGTCACCTAGTATGTCCTTCCTAAATTTGAGAAGCATGATAAGTAATTCATTCAAGTATTGAAAAAAAAAAACAGCTCATAAAATATACTAGATGTTTCCTGGTTGTTTAGGTTATATGTCCATTTAACAAATAATTTCTATCCAGATTATTTTATTTTATGCATAACCTGTCATCTGTATCTTGAACGCATAGTAAAGCTGGGTTAGGCAACCAGTAAATCATTGAGATATGTTCGGTCTTTGCTAGTCATTATGGGGATTTTGGAAAACTGATCTGAAACATACCTGCCCCTTCATTCTCTGTTCTGACACCCCTCCCCCCACCACTATTAATCCCTGAGTTTCCCTGTGAGTTGAGGGTGGACAGAAAACAAAAGGGAGTTGTTACAAAACATATGCCATTCTTCTGTTTCTGGTGTCAACTGCCTGTATTCGGGTGGGCAGCTCAGAATATAAACAGAATCTCTGACTGATTTCTATCCCTGCTCAGTGTAGAGGACCCTGAGGTTTCCTTTACTTGCCAAAAGAAGGGTTACCCGACACACCGCTTCTTCAGTCCAATCATCTGGACCCTGAACCTCACCTCAGCTCTTTGACTATGTGAAAATGAGTAAGCATTTTAATTCAAATGCCCCCTTTAAGATGGCACAAGATACCACTTTAATATAACACTTTCACAAAAGGTTTGGTCTGTGGCATCTCTGTAAAGTCAAAAGATTGTTGTTCATGACCCTATGTGCTGAGAGTGGTTACAGCATTTCAAGGTATACGTTAAATGTCCCTCTCAATTTATGTGCAACATTTTTCATCCCAAACTACGTATTCATGCAGCATATATTGAAGCTTACATGCCAGGCACAGGGTATCATTGAAATAACTGTCCTGAATCATCTGGTTGTCTATTTTCTCTCCTGGAGGCAGAATAAACTTTCCTTTCATCTTTATATTCATAAGGCCAAAAAAGAATGGTTAGTGCATGATAGATGTAGAATGTTTGTGGAATGAACATAGGTAACTAGGGAAGATCAAAACATTGCTGCCTTTTGCAAAGCGTACCCCAAACCTCATTTTTATGCTGATATTTGTTGTTGTTGTTCAGTTGCTAAGTTGTGTCTGTCTCTACGCAACCCATGGACTACAGCACACCAGGCTCCTCTGTCCATGGATTTTCCCAGACAAGAATACTAGAGTGGGTTGCCAATTCCTCCTTCATGTGATCTTCCCGACCCAGGGATTGAACCTGCATCTCCTGCATTGACAGACAGATTCTTTATTTCTGAGCCACCAGGGAAGCCCTTTATGCTGATACATTTACTGATAAAGACATCAGTGACCCTACTCATACAAACGCATTTATAGTTTATGTATTCTGCATTTGTACAGTGCTTTAATGCTTTTTGAAAGCACTATACCACTTTTTAGTGTCTTCCTAAGATCTGCTTGAGCCTAAGTGCCCCCTGAAGAGTAAGGAATCAAATACTAATCTCTCATGAAAAGTTGGTGAAAGACTCCTTTCTGGAACTTGAATCGCCTGACTTTTCCACACTCACTCTTCCTCGGCAGTATGGTAATTTCCCATTTAGCAAAAAATATACTGTGTGGGAAGCATCACATCGTCTGGTGTTTTTGAAGCTCCAGTAAAATGAGTCACTGCACCATCATAGGAAAAACCTTGAAATCTTCCCCTTTAGGACTCAGAGTAAAGCTTCATTATGTAACTTCAAACTCTCTGAGAGAGATGGTGAGTAAATCCCAGATAATAGGATTGAAGTAGGTAAAATCATATTGATGATGCTGATGGAACAAAAGCAGTGCAAAGAATACTTCTGCCACTAGGATCACACCCTCAGGCCACTTGTGTCAAGGGCAGTCTGCCATTAGTTTGTCTCATAGTTTGGGCAAAAGATATATGCTAGTTATCCCTACTGGAACTGCACACCTAGGAACATCCCATAAGGTGGGTGCTGTTTAACTGAAGTTTAGAAATTCAGATTCATGTCTCATTGCCTTGCATGCTATATGCATACATGTACGCCTTACATACAATATGCATTAGTACCTTTTAATAATGTTGAAGAAAATCAAATCAAAATTAAAATCTCTGAGATTAAATTCTATAAAATTTAGACTCCACACAATAAGTACTGCTGGGTTTTGAGGGAGCCTAATAAATGAATCTTTTCTCCTCGCTGTCAGGTCAGATTGAGGAGTCAGGCAGGAAATCAAAGTATTAGCTTTATTGCCTATAAAGGTTACCTGGAAAATGGGACCAAGACCCCAGAATCACAATTACTCATACAAATATGGGTGTAACTAGAAAGCCTCCAGCTTCGCCCATGGGGCCTGCCACTTTGAACACTTATAGCACACACACTGAGAAGCAAGTCAGAATCATGTTCTCTGAAGGCCGAAAGATGTCAGGAACAAGGCAGAAGAAGGAACTGCTCATATCCAGGGTTTCTAATAACTTTACAAACATATTTCCAGGTATTATTTATTCTATATTTCAAGTAAATAATAGTTTTTTTTAATATTTACAGATATTGTTAAAATGACCAATTTTTGGACTTCCCTGGTGGTCCAGTGACTGGGACTCCATGCTTCCACCTCACTGCAGGAGAGCAAAAATTAGATCCCTGTTGGGGAATTAAGATTAAAAAAAAAAAAAAAAGGCCAATTTCTGCACAAAGAACCTGAATTCCATGTCGAAATATATGGTGGACACTGGTTTGCCACTCAGACCTCCTACCTTCAGGACTGGGTCCTCATTTCTCCAGCTGCTGAGAGAGCTGGTGGCTGAAAGCTTACAGCTGGGCCCCCTGCACCCAAGCCAGAGATCACTCTTCTCTCAGGCCAAAATCAAGAATCACTCCATTCTGGGAGATAAAAGGCAAACTAGTTGGCTCCATTCAAGACAACTCTGAAGGCCAGCCAGCTCCAGAGCTGCCAGTGAGGTTGGCTGAGGTCTCTGTTGTGACTGCACCCCGCCCCACTTTCCCTTAGCCCCCCACCTTTTATTCTCTTCCCCCACATTAGCTGGGATCCTAATACAGCACCCCAGATGAGCTTTTGGTGAACAAAACTCCTTCTAGGTCTGTTTTGTAGGGAATGTGTCCTGTCACAGCATATTGAACAGGAAATGTTTTCTATATAAATTTATTTCTGCCTATAGTGAGCAAACTCCAGGAGTTAGTGATGGACAAGGAGGCCTGGCGTGCTGAGATTCCTGGGGTTGCAAAGAGCCGGACACAACTGAGAGACTGAACTGAACTGATGGCAATTAAGTGAAAGAAAAAAAGTTGCTGAGTTCTACCTACCAAAATAAACTGAACATTGAACTAAGACGCAAGATTGAAAATACAGTCTGAGTATTGGTGAAGTTAAAGACACAGCTAAAACTGGCCCATACAGCATATCTTCCCAGAAGGCCATTTATCACTGCAGCTTCTGGGGCCCATTTGTGTAATTAAATACTGACTATTTAGGATCATTCTTGGAAATATATACAGGCAACTCTTCTGTCTGTTCTTTGACTGGGCTCTGGTCTCATGTATTGTTTGAATGTAACTTAAAAGGGGATGTTTACTTCTTTATGGGAGAAAAAAAAGTAGTTGTATAAGTAAAAGAGGTGATTGAGCTTGACAGTAATCATAAATACGACTAGCAATTCTTACTGAAAGCTAAATGTTATTTTAAAACTAAGCCACATTTTTGTTTTCATCCCATGCACAGGCCCAGGCCTCCCCATCTCCACCCTTCATGATGGCCGCACCGACCAAGGTACTGTCTCCACATGCTGTTGTCTTAAGAAATCCTGGACTCTTGTGAAACTAGAGGAAGCAAGACAGCTTCCCCACACCAGCAAGGGGAACAGTGACATATAGCTTATTGCATAGCTTATGATTATATTAATCAACCTATTCTTTGTCAAGCCTGATCATATGAAAGTTAATTATTATTTGCAGTAAGAACCTGGCATAAAGCAGAGGAGTTATATAAGACGAATTAATCCTGTCTTCCCCAATCACCCTTATAAAACACAGAAACTTAAAATTGGAAGGAAACTGAAGATTTTTAGTACACTCTCCCTCCGGAATAAGAAGGCCTGTTTTTTTTTTTTTTTTTTTTTTTAACATCCCGAACTGGAGATGAGTTCCGGATATAACTCCAGTTCAAAGCAGAGGGTGACTATCATGCTAGCTTTTTTGTTTTAACAGCTACATCACACTGTTGCCACGTATGAGAGCCCTGAAATTTGGAGGCTCTTTCCATTTTCAACTGCTATCAAGGCAGATCTCCTCCATCCTGTATTCGTGATATTGGTTCAAAAATAGTTCACAGCTCAAAGATGACCATTTTTACTCTTGAGGGAGATACCCAAGTGTATAATTGCCCTGAGACTCTTCCTGCGGTTCTCTGTTACCTTTTGATTTACTATGAAACGTTGTGGGGTTGAAGTTGATGGAATCTAAGGACAAAAAGGGACTTTAGCACTCAAACCTGTGATTGTCCTTGGACAGCTTTGGTGACAGGTTAGGAGACTGACTGCTTTGGAATTAGTTTGGCTGCCAGTTCAATGGCCTACGTACAGGTGAAAATAAGGCAGTGGGGAAAATCAGAATCCATTCAGGAGCTCAGGACAGGACAAGCATTGTAATAATGAAACTGAAATTTAGTTTCGTTTTGAAGTTTTGGGGGTTTTTATTGTTGTTTTAACCTTGTGTCTAATAATGAAATACTTTAAAGAATAACAGATTGTATGTCTGAGTTTGGCTCATTTCAACCTTCAGTGAGAGAAATTTTAAAGCAGGACTAGTTTCAAATCTGTAAGTCTTTGTTTTAATGGAAATCACCATAAATGTGTAATTCTCATTTGTTCTCAAAAGAGAACACAATCTCTGATTTGCATAAAATAATCTTGATAACTTTTAGCCATTTGAATCAGGAGAAAATAATTGCATGACTGCAAAATAAAGGTCAGTTTCTCTTTTTTAACAAATTTCCACTCTGTTACTATCCTTCTCATATTCCTGCTAGATAGCAATTTTTGTACTGCTTACAAAACTTTATCACTTCACTCAGTACTTACAAAATAGGTACAATGTTCATGTGTCTATATATGTTATATGTATTTACATGCTTTTAACTCTCAAAACCAATGAAAATTCTTTTATAGTGCAGTTCTGCAAACTTGCCCCATGATGAAATTTTTCAGAGAAGTTTATTATAAATACAGGTTCTCAGGCCCTCCTCCAAAATTCCACTTTAATAAGTCTTATATTGGGCTAGGGAATCTGTACTTTTAATCTATTACCAGATAAGCTTTGGAATAGCTTTTCAGAGCAGATGCTATGTCTTCTACTTATTTAGTTTCTCTTTGCATTTGGTGCCAAAAATTTTCATCCAGTACATATTTATTAAGCACCTATTACATTAAACCAGGCACTTCGCTAGAAAATACATCCTAAAAATGAACAGATATTGCATTAGAGATGGTACTGTTCTCAGGAGATTACAGGTCAGTGGGGAATGCAAACTTGTAAACAGACAGTTACAACACAGTGGGATAAAGTATTAAGATAGGGAAAATAGAGATTCATGAAAGCATATTAGCAGGGCTCCTCTTCTGGAATAGGGGGTTAAGAAATGTTTCCTAATGATGACTACATCAACCTTAAGACTCATAAATATAAGGGAGAGATTGATGCTGTTTGGATGTCCAACTTGGTCAAATGGATTCATACTGATGCTTTTTATTGAAAGATGGGACCCACAGTGGAGAGAATGTTTTTGGAGAGGTGATGAATTTTGTTTTGAATATTTAGTTTGAGGTACTGATGACATATATCCAAGAGGAGCTGTCCTGGAGTGACAAGCTTTTGGACCTGGATGTTGGAGGATTAGTTTGAGTTGAAGATAATCATCAGGAAGTTATTCATTTATGGAATACGTGGTTACTAAGTTTGTGGAAATGGATGAGAGAGCAGTGTGGGGAAAGTGAGGGTGGGCAAGGGTAGTAAAGAATGAGCCTAGAGTAAAATTGTGCAGAACACCAACATGAGAAATGGAAAGAGAAAATGAACCTGTAAAGGAGACCAAGGGTGGACAGAAGGAGAAGGACACCCTTGAGAGTATGGACTCATGGCACACAGAGGAGGAGAGGATCTCAAGAAAAGGGAGTGCTCGTCTGTGTCAAGCACTTCAGAGTAAAACAAGACCTTCCCTAAATCAATGAGCTTAGCAAAGCAAGGATGAGCATTAGCTTAGTCAGAACAGTTTCAGTGGAGTGGTGGAGGTAGAGGCAAGATTGAAGTAAATTTAGGTTTGCACAGGAGGTAAGTAAATAAAAAGAGACTATTTTCAATAGGTTTGACTGATGAGTGGAGGAAAGAGGTGGATAATCCTGGAAGAGATTGATAGAGGTTTAAATTAGCTTTTGAAAGCTGATAAACATTTGAGAATGGTTGAATGCTAATGGAAGAAATGTGGAGACCATGGTTGAAGACATAAAGGAGTGGATGTCCCTTCACTCTGGGTAAAGTGGAGTCCAGAGACAGGTGAGGAAATTAATCTCTGGCCTTTGATGAGAGAGAATGAGGACATTTTTAGTGTATTTCTATGAAAGTTTGTAGAAAACAAGGCTTCCCTGATAGTTCAGTGGGTAAAGAATCCACCTGCAATATTTTGTAGAAAACAGTGCAATGGCTATATTTTCTCTGCAAAGTGAAGTAAAGTCATTGGACAATAACAGATAGCACTTGACCCAGATGCTATAAAAACGTAGAAGAGTTGACACTTGACATGGAGGACCCATTTGAGGCATAGGTACTTCAGACACAGCAGATTTTCATTAAAATTGATCAACTGATTAAATAGCTTTATTTATCAGGTTTCCTGAAGAGTCTTCACATAATTTAATTAATGAATAATATATCATAGTTAATATGATTTTAACAAATAAATCAGATGTGATCTATCATTCTTACACCTTGATTTCATCATAATGAAGAGTCTCCAAACATATGGAGAGCACAATGACATATCATGTACTTGGTACTGAGCATGCTGGGCATCGAGTATACAATGATGAGTAAAAGAAGATAAAAGGTATAGTCTGGGCTGTAGCAATCCTTGCCACATTATACACTTCTAAGACAAAGCCACATAGAGAAGTCCAATTGCAACCCCTCCCTCTCTTCACAGCCCTATGAAATTCTATTTTGCTCCAAGAGGTAGGAAAATTGCTCATTTACTATCCATAAAGATGCAACTCTGGACTGTAGAAGTATTAATAAGCTTTTCTATTCAACTTGTCATTTCAGTAAGTCCTTATCTGGGAACAGACTAGAGAAGGAATCAAGGTCAATCCAATCAGGCAACATCCGTGTATTGTCTCAGACTTCCAGCATCTGTTGGCAAAACGATAAACATGGTCAAGTAAATATGACAGCCCCTCTGTGTGCTTGCTCCACATAGATTCCCTTTATCCTTGACAGTTCCGCAGTCAGAACCCATACACAGAATGAAGGACTGGCTTCATTGTACTTAGAACTGAGTATTCATTTAACTTATCTTTTTTAGTTTTGAGTTTTTAATTGAAATATAGTTAATCTACAATGCTGTGTTAGTTTCAGGTGTATAGCAAAGTGATTCAGTTATGCATGCATGCTAAGTCACTTCAGTTGTGCCCAGCTCTTTTCGACCTCATGGACTGTAGCCTGCCAGGTTCCTCTGTGCATGGGATTCTCCAGGCAAGAGTACTGGAATGGGTTGCCATTTTCTCCTCCAGGGGATCTTCCCAACCCAAGGATCAATCCACACCTCTTACGTCACCTGCATTGGCAGGAGCATTCTTTACCCCTTGCACCACCTGAAAAGTCCTTAAAGTGAAAGTCAAAGTCAAAGTCACTCAGTTCTGTCTGAGTCTTTGTGACCCCAAGGACTGTAGCCTGCCTGGGTTCTCTGTCCATGGAATTCTCCAGGCAAGTATACTAGAGTAGGGGCCCATTCCCTTCTCCAGGGATCTTCCAGAATCCAGGGATCAAATTTAGGTCTCCCGCATTGCAGGAAGATTCTTTACCTTCTGAGTCACCAGGGAAGTTCATTTATATGTGTATGTATATATATATATATATACACACATATATATATGTGTGTGTGTATAGTCTCTTTCCAGAGAAGGCAATGGCACCCCACTCCAGTACTCTCGCCTGGAAAATCCCATGGACGGAGGAGCCTGGTAGGCTGCAGTCCATGGGGTCGTGAAGAGTCAGACACGACTGAGCAACTTCACTTTCACTTTTCACTTTTACGCATTGGAGAAGGAAATGGCAACCCACTCCAGTGTTCTTGCCTGGAGAATCCCAGGGATGGGGTCGCACAGAGTCAGACACGACTGAAGTGACTTAGCAGTAGCATAGTCTCTTTCAGATTCTTTTTCATTATAAGGTGTTACAAGATACTGAATGTATTGATAGTTCCCTGTTCTATACAGAAGGTCCTTGTTGTTTATCTATTTATACACAGTAGTACATATATGTAAATCCCAACCTCCTAATTTATCTCTCCCCATCTCCTGTTATTCCCTTTTTTTGTTTTAACTTTTAAATTGCCACAACTATCTCTTTCCTGATGGATTATCCAAAATTAAAATGAAATGTATTATGTATCTTATACAACTCATACCAAAACATCTATCCTTGTTCTAAGATTAAATGTAACACGTTGACGCAAAATGCCATGAGTACATGAAAACTGAGAGTTACAAGAGAAGTGGTTTGGCAAACTTAGTGTAGTTACAAGTACTCCCCCAGCTCCCCATCTTCAAGGACCACTTTTTTAAAAAAGCACAAAAACAAAGAGTCCACAGGCCTGCTGCATTTCAGAAGTCATCCAGACACTCTTTTTAAAAATAAAGCTACAAACATCACTTATTATTCAAAAACCTAACTTTTCTCAGGAGATCAATGGATTTGTTCAGTTAAACAACAGTTTTTTAGATCTTTTCCAGGTGCCCCCTTTGAGAGTTCTCTTTAGGAGTCTTGGGTTGGCTCTGATGGTAAAGAATCTGCCTGCAATGCAGGAGAACCAGGTTCAATCCCTGGGTTGGGAAGATCCTTTGGAGAAGGAAATGTGAACTCACTATAGTATTCTTGCCTGCAGAATTCCATGGACAGAGGAGCCTGGAGTGCTACAATCCATGGGGTCACAAAGAGTCAGACATGACTGAGTGACTAACACTTTACGATGAAAGACAAAGACCATAGTGTGTTTATATGGTTGTCCTACTAAGATATATAACTACCTTGAAAGAAAGGATTTGAAGGAATTGAATGCACAGTAATTCAATTACAAAAAAAAAAAAAAAGAATATCCTATATTAAGCAAGTACAGCAGGAAGAGTTTAAGAAAGAAATAGATGTGAAAAAAATCACAGACTTAATATTTGATCTTGTGCACTGAAGATTTTAAAACAAACTTTATAGCTATATACTTAATTGCTTTAAATATGAAGTATCAGCAATATAGATTTTATTTCTACCACTTTTGTTTACTAAAACTATTTTGTTTACTAAAACTATTTTTGTTTACTAAAACTATCTTTTTCCAAAATGCTACTTACTCAGGGCACTTATTAAAGTTTGACACAGGAAAATGTGGCTCAGTAAGCATTGTTACTTCTGTGATTCTGCTCAAAATGAGTTTTGATGCCATCAGGGTCAGTTTAGGAGACAATGACTGATGTCTCTTACAAGCTCATCCTGCTGTAAAGCCTGTATTAAAAATCTGCTTGTCAATATGAAAATCCTTAAACAATCCATATACCATTTCAGTTTCATCCATGGTAAATTCAAAGACATTTTAAGAAAGAAATTTTTTATAGAACTATTAATTAAAAATGAACTTTTTTTTTTTTAAGAAATTAAAATCCTGGAAGACAACAAGGAATTGGAAAATGCTTTGAAAAATATTCAGCTGCCTAAAGAAGAAATTAAGAAACTTAAAGTGGATAATATTAGTAAGATCTTTAAAAACTTCTCATGAATAAATATGAAGCTGAGCACTTATCTTGCTTTTTAAAAACAAAATAGTAGGGTAAATATTATAGTATAATCCTATAATATTATGGGATCTTAATTTAAAAATCTTACTGTAGCAATAAGGTTTTATGAAATATCTCTCATATGTTTGTGAATAAGGTTGATATTTTTCTATAGCTCCATTTCAACACTGATTTTTTTAAAGTTTATCTAATTTTAATTTTAGAATGTGTGCTTCTACAAAAACAATAGTTTGATATTTCTAGTAACTTGTAACTTAGACAAAATACATAATAAAAATAAAAATACAGTCTTGATTCTTCACAATTTACTAATTATAAGTTGATTTTATGTTATATATTATTATTAAAGAAAATAAATAATGCTGAGTATTGTGGAATGAAGATTTTTCTGTTTTTGTTTTTCAAGCATTGTGGTACAAGATGATTCTTCCTCCTCAGTTTGACAAATCAAAGAAGTATCCCTTGCTAATTCAAGTGTATGTAATATTTTCTTTGGTTTAAAAACTATTTATTGAAAGTATGCTGTATTAAATACACATTTGCGAGATAGAATGAACCATTCTCCTCGGTAACAGTTCCTATTGATGCTGTTTTTATATATTCCCCAACTAATCAGAGTAAATAAAATATGGCTATTTAAAATAGCTTGAGAAAGTTTTGAGATTTTTAGATGGACTTGCTTGCATTTGCTGTTTTGAATTTCCTTTGTGTGGCAAATTGCCTAATGTGTCAGAATACCTTTGAGATAGAGCAATTGCAGCCAAAAAAATATTGTAAATCATCTTCACGTCTTATGTAATTGAGTTAGAAATGAAATAAGGGAATGGAATACATTTTGTGGAATCACACCCCAAATCAGTGCTGACCTACACACAATTTGCTTAAAACACCATGCATTTTTTTTAGTATATCTTATGCCTGCTTTTAGCAAGTGGCAGGTGGCAGAAATGACGAAAAACCCACACATATTCCTTGAAATGCCAACCCTAGATGTATCCGTTTTGGGGAATAGGAGGGGCTGTGTCCCAGAACAACTTCCTTGTAGCAAACCTCTGGGAAAAGCCTGGTCCTCTCTTGATTCTGAGCCAGTTCTAATGCCGCTGATATTGAAATTTTATCATACAAATGTACTGGGAAATACTAAAGGCAATTCTTGGCCCCGATGGGAAGTTGAGTTTCACAAAAACATCAGAGATTCTCTTTCTTTTTTCCCTTTAGGTATGGTGGTCCCTGCAGTCAGAGTGTAAGGTCTATATTCTCTATTAGTTGGATATCTTATCTTGCAAGTAAGGAAGGGATAGTCATTGCCTTGGTGGATGGTCGAGGAACAGCTTTCCAAGGTGACAAACTCCTGTATGCGGTGTATCGAAAGCTGGGTGTTTATGAAGTCGAGGACCAGATCACAGCTGTAAGGTGAGCGCCTTCTCATTCAAACAGAAACTGATGTCAGCAACAGTTATGCAGTAACTTCTGGGTTTCTCCATCCTTCATGCCTTAATTCTTTTTGTCTATTTTCCTAACGTCATCTAAAGCTATCATTAATCATCAAGGGATATTTTTACCCAATATGAGAAAAAAATTATTCACGGAAAAGAGTAGAAAAATAACTTGTAGTGAAAGATGATTAATACTCTCTTTCCATGTTTTAGGCATTCTAATAGCCTTTCATTAACATGGCTCACAATTAACAGAAAAATTTGTGTAACTCTAGGAATAGTCTGTAGAAAATCAGACATCTGAGTGCTCAAGCTTTGTGGATTCTACCTCATAAATTCAGAAATGGCTCAAGATTTCATCGGCACTATGTACTTACAGATATCAGACATTCATTTGTAATTAAACGATCATATTAGCAAGAAAGTGTTTTCCTACTTTCATTTGACAAAAAAAAATATTTTATGTAATAGAAATTACATTATGAAAACATTTAGAGGAAATATAGATTTATAATCTGACTTCTTCCCAACTATATTCTCAACCACAATTTATGACTCAATCATTTCTTCCTGAAACAAAAAGAAAAGAGTCACCAAAATTGTTCCTAATTTGGAAGCACTGTGCAGGATTAATCTGGATATTTCTTATAGTTGTCAGGTTTCTCTTATTATGGTATGAGTAGGTGACATTAGAGAATAGTAGTTTGTAAATGTAAAAACTAACACAGCCTGATTGCACTCTTAGTCATGGGTATAAGTGCATGCATGACAGCTAAAGGTCAAACAATGCTTCACAGAAAAGAGCAATTTAGAAAATTAATTAGTATGTTTCTTTTATCATCTTAATATCACTAATGGTTATTGATTTCAGTGTAGCATGCCTAGCACAGACTGTATTTAACACCTAGGAGCCAGGTCCAGACAACACTTTTCTGTATATTTTTGTCTCTAATCAAAGCAGAAGAGTTTAGACTCACAAGTGATTTTTTTAAAATAGAAAAGTAATCATATGCTTTTAAATTTTCATTCTGTGAACACTAATTACACACACACACACAAAACAGTCAATTAAAAGCAAAGTCTATTTGGATAAAATCTAACAAACTAATAAGTAAATTATTAAATAACGCTACACAATATGTAGGCATTATTCACACTTAACTTCTAGGAGGCTCCATCTTTCCTACTCACCCAGATTTTTGGCCTTTCCACTATTTCAACTTTTTTGAGAGATACTTCTGTGTGACAGAGAGTCATAGGAAAGGTAATTCAAAGAAAAATTCCAAGATACAATGTCTCATATAAGACTATGGTATGCCTTAAGAATATTAACACAGCTATTAGCATTATAGACGTAATTCTTTTTTGGCTATGTGTCACACTGCTTGTATTAGACCATGCAATAAAACACCAGGGACATGTAATTCTGGGACAATATCAAAGGACAGAGATGTAAACTGTGGTTTATAATTCAACTTTCTGAAGTTGGTAGAGCTAAAAAGTGATTTGTTTGGTGTTGATTAAAAACAATCATTACCATCATACATCATTATATGTTTGTGCATTTATTTATCACCAAAAATGTGGCATTCAAATTTAAGAGGTATACCTCAAGAAACAGAAGAGATAGAACAGATAACTTCTTAATGTTTTTCTTTGGATGAATTGAAAATTTAAATCTGATGTCCATGCATTGACCTTAACATAAATTGTTATTTCTGTTCAACACATAGAACAGGAAGCCACAAATTCTATTGATTTTTCACAATAACATAAATGACGCTTAGAACTGAAATGAAGATGGACCAGAGGCTGTAACTGGCTACCTTTACCTCCTCTGAGCCATTTTTGGATGGAACCTGAAGAAAGTTTTTGTACTGTAGATCAGACATATGTTCACTCATTGACTCAGCCATTCAAGAGCAGGTGAAGTAGTGTATGCAATTACAATACTCTGTATAAAATCATGCAATTTACAATCTCAACTTTCAGTGCACTTATAGTTTCTGAAGAGTGAATAAACCACATACACTCAACAGACAGCATGGCTGTTAGATGGAACTTTCTGTATTTACCTCAGTGAACAGGGGTGTCTGTGCGGCCCATGCAAAGTGCATCTATAGCAGTGGAGATGCCAACTGGGGTTGGCCTTTGCCTTGCTTGAAGCCATTATTCTGCAAAAGTATAAGGGAGGCCTTGAAACCCAATGTTTTGAGAAGACAAAAGCTAGAGGATAGATTTATAGTGATAATTCTGGAAAGAATTCAATCACATATTTTCCAGAGAAATGTTTTAGGAATCAGACCCTGAATGTCTGACCTGAGGACTTGGGATTGTAATCCCTCTATGGTAGTCCTCCAACTCTTGTTGCTGTCGTTCAATCGCTAAACTGTGTCTGACTCTGCAGCGCCACAGACCATAGTCCATCAGGCTTCTCTGTCCATGGTCCTCAAATTACCTCTTCCTGCAAAAAAAAAAAAGAAAGAAAGAAAGAATGAAATTTGTTTCCTTGAATCTCTTAGGAAATGCAATCAGGCTAAATTTTTTACATACCAAAAAAATCATATGTACATATGTACAAATATGTACATATTTGAAAATACTAGTAAATACTAGTCAAGGTTGAGAAACAAATTCAACGAAGCAAAGCAGGGGAAAAAAAGCCCTACAGCTGCACAAATTTTGAATGCCCCAAAGGAAATATGTTTGAGGTCAAAACTTAAGTAAAACTGAGACCGACGTTCTTCAGGCTCCTTTGCAAGTGGTACACATGTGAGTCCCTTAAAGTTTCAGTAGTTACAGGGTCAAATCTGCTCATTTGGGGTAAGTTCAGCACTTTAGACATTCCCACAATTTTGAAATTTTATATAACTTCAGGGATAGTGGTAAGACAGAATTATATGAGAAACAATATACTGTTATACATGATATCAGTAAAAACATTTCCAAACTAGAATAATAATCAATCAAGAGGGTTCAAACTGATCTTTAGTCTAGGGTTATTTTTAAGAGAGAAAATTTGTAAAGTCCAGACCAGTCTCCAAAATTAGAAAAGCATGCTTTTTCCCCTGTTATTAACATTTTGTTGATTTAACTACATTATTGGCAGTATTTCTGATAACCCTCCTGAAAGCTCTTCAGAATTTTGGAGGTAAATTTTATAAAGCCTGGTTGGTCTCAAAGTGCTCAGATTATCTAGCTAACCTTTAACCTAGTCTTGCCACATTAAGTGTTAATGTTTCATTTCCATGTTAACTATTGCGCTATCATTTCCTGTAAATGTCATCCTTTTGGAATAAACCTAGGAAGGGAGCTGTTAAGAATTTCCTGTTCCCATGTATCACCTGTTATTTGCTTTTACCCCAGATGCAAGGCAATATGATTGCTAGCTTCTGGGAGATCATAAAATCATGATTGATTTTATGGCTTCGAACTGGCTTCAAGCACTAGCAGCAAGATTGCTTTGTTTGGGTTTTTTTTTTTTTTTGACAAAGAAAGTGAACCTTCTTTTCTTTCATTTGGCTTTTGAAGCTTGTGGGCGAATTGCCAAAATACCACAGTTGACAGCCCGTTTTCTCTACCTACTGTGAACAAGCATCCACACAGGTAGCAACTCTCCATTTGCTACCGCATTTCTCCCCTGAAGACGCCTCAGTGTCCTTCAGAATTAGTGTCGAGTAAGCTGTGACTGACGGGGCTTCTTCCCATCTGTTTGTCCCGGGCATCTGCCCAACTCCTCTGTGCAGCAGAAACGTGCATTTTGAATCCATGCAACGAGCAAAATGGTTGCTGTGAAATCCCTTTAAGAAATTCCATTATTCAACTAACTCAAATCACTCCATCCTAGTTTCAGAGAAGAACGAGGAAGGACATTAATGTCACTTAAGGCAACCAAAAAAAAAAAAAGGAGTTTTTCTGGTCATGAGTGTCACTTTGGACTCATGCCCTTCTTTTCCTTCACTGTCCCATCCAGGCCTCTGTAATTGCTCATTCACTTTGCTTTTTCCTTCCACTGCTTCTGTTTCTTTGAGAGTTCTTCTATCAAAACATTCCCTAAATAAATCACAATGACTCTTGAACACCAGCCCTCAGGTAAGCATGGTGTAAATTAGCCCAAAACACTCTTGCTTTGTACCAGCAATGCACTTAGATTTCTGAGGGTTTCCCAGGACTTTCTGAAGGTCACCATTAAGTGTGGCCCTTTGCTCCTAAGGAGAGATTTGTCTTCAAATTTGATTTCAAATGGAGGCTCTTTTGTGATGGAACTTGAATGAATCATGTTCATATTCTAAAAGATACATATAGTTGTCCAAACCATGATAAACAGAGGGTATCTAAATATGAAATGAGAGAGGGATAGATATTTTTCCACGGACGGATGCGACCAAAAATGAGGCAGTGATTATAATGTGTGCGTGTGACTAAGTCGCTTCAGTCATGTCCACCTCTTTGCTTCCCTATGGACTGTAGCCTGCCAGGCTCCTCTGTCTATGGGATGCTCCAGGCAAGAATATTAGAGTGGGTTGCCCTGCCCTTCTCCAATTATAATGCATGTCAACTTAAATAAAAGGTTAAAATGAGGCAAACTCAAAATTGTTTAAAAATGAGTTTATTCAGGTATAGCAGAGGAATTGCAGTTCTGGACTCACAAACTATAGCAAGTTATAGGGCAGTTCATTGAGGGTTTGGGATAGGCTGTATTATAGGCAGGGAATATAAAGAGGGGAAGAGTTCAGTGAGAGTCTGTTAAAATCAAAAACAGAGACCAACTTTGACTACTACCTGGGCAGATAAAACCGGTCCCATCATACAAACAAAGCTCAGTTAAATGTATTTTGAGGAACTAACCTGACTTGGGTCATTTCTTTTTCTGGTCTCTGGAAACCATAAGCAAAACTTTCCAAGGTTGATATGAGGCCAACTCCCTATCATTTAAGAAAATTTCAGTAATATCAGTTTTCTGCACATCAGGCATATATGGAAATCAGTCTCTCAGTCCTGAGGGCACCTGTGTGCGATTTTTCATTTATATTTTTCAGTCCCATTTTAGATTGAAATTCTTTCACATTAATACATAAGCAAACAAAATCATAAGAAATTAATAAAATGTAAAACAGGAACAACAAAACCTTTTTTTTCCCCCAAAACCTGCAGTTTTGGAAATTTGGTCCCACTCAAGATGGTATTACTTCTGGTGTTACTCTGAGCCTGTCTCTCTCTTTTTTTTTACTTATAAATAACTTAACTACATTTAATATTAAATTCAAAAACAGGTAGCTGTAGTCTGAGAACCTGAGCTAACCATTTACCTGTTCAGTGCACTAAAAAATTATTTCCCCTTTCGGTCAATACTCATTTGCTGAATATGAGCTTCTTCATCTGAGCCCCAAGTAACTCACCAGCCAATTAGGGTAGGAGGCCTTACATCTGTGAGAGTACTACTCAATAGATGTACCATAGAGTTTAACAGCTCCTTTTATCCTTTGCAGAAAACACGATAATATTATTTTAATTATTTGTAAATGCAACCTTATTATGCATGTGTTTAAACAAAGAAAACGTAGCATTTCTATTAAATCTTTGGATTAAATATGCTTGTGTAATGAAGTAAATGTCATGTGTACACACTTAAAATTCTAAAAATTTGTTTCTTTTACTTTAGAAAATTCATAGAAATGGGTTTCATTGATGAAAAAAGAATAGCCATATGGGGCTGGGTGAGTTGTTTTATATGTTTTATGCCTGTTATTTGATTCAGCAATCATCATTTTCTAAAGTGTTCGCTTATAAGATTTCTCATGAAATGTTAATGTTGCAACATAATTTGATCTGTCAATGGAAACAGTCAATTTGGATAATCTGGGCTTCAAAGTGGTGGCTTTAAGTGTTTGTTCCTTTTTTAAAAATCATTTTGTTTCTCCCTTATATAGAAAATTAACTCATAATTAATACTCTTTCACTTAATTTCTGCTATTAGAGTATATAGAACTGAACCATATTCATCAGAGGTTTAATCCCCTTTGTTATTTTAGAGTTAACATATTTCTTTTATACTTCATCATTTCATTTTAATGAAAAGCTAAGATAAAGTTGAAAATTACAGGAAATTTCAAAGTATAAATTCCCTAGGACCCAGTCTATCCTAGTCATATCTTGACTATTTGATTCTTGTTTTTGTAATCAGATTTTTTCCCAGAACTAATGTTAATTTCTGCTAACTGGGAAGAGATAATTAATTACTAGTTATAGGTTGTGGAGATCATTTCTCAAGTTTGAGAGACTATACTGGTTTTCTAAATACATACTGAAAGAAAGTGGCGACATTTACCAGTCTTGGGCAATAAAGTCACTGGAAAGTTCAGAGAACTTTGGGAAAGAGTTTAGAATTGCCTATTATAAATTATGATAATCACCCTTCAAAGAAGAGTTCCTGTTTCACTTTTTGGTCTGAATTTGTACATTTGCAAGTCAATTTGTAGCCATTTGTGCTTGGGTTGTTTTTCTTGGCTGTTTTCTGAGAGCGGCCTGCACAAGATGGAGGGAATGAAACCCAATATTGAAGGGAATCTGCAGGATTCCTCTCAGCTCAGTGACCAGATGAAGAGCTGTTATGAATTTGTGGAAAGTTGTTACTTTGAGCCATTTGGTCCTTCTTAAAACTATCAAATGTTAAGTATCAAAACAGAATGGAATTCAAATGGGTGGAAATAAATGAAATATTTTATAGTGAAACATTTCAGATAAGACCTTTCTTACCATCCATTTTTATAAAATTTCCTAAAGTAAATTCTTGAAAGATTCACATTTTGAACTGAAGACTTACATATAATCATAAACATGTCTCTCAGATTTTCACTTTGCTTTTACTTCAGGCTTTGAAATAGCCATAAAGTGAACTTTTAATTTCATTTCTAGAACATTTTAGGTTGAAGTACTTTGGTAGAGAACCACGTATGTAGATGATTTAAGAAACCCCCTCATCACATGAAGGAGAGTGGGCTTTATCCATGATTCTATAACATGTTTCTCCTCTTAGTTTTCTGTTTCTGTGATCATTATACTCTATTCATCCTTTATATGTTGGTAGTTTTCTGGATCTGGTCTTGATTCTCACTGTTCTTCACTTTCTTGGGGAAATCCACATGGTTTCAAAGACAAGGCCAACTGCCAGATGCCTGCCTTTAGTCCCCACCTCTCTCTTCTGAGTGCCACATTTCAAATGCCTACTGATCAGACAGGACTGCAAGGCCCTTGGCAATCTGATTGCAACCTAATTTTTCAGTCTCATCTCCCTCTACTTCTCCCCACACCTTATGAATAATTTGATTTGTCTGTGCCATGAGTCAATCACTCCTGTTCTCTGCACCTCAGTGCCCATCCTCTTCTTCCATGCCCCATGTCTTCCTCTCTCCAAAATGCAAAATTTCTGCTTATTCTTTTAAGACCCAACTCAGATATAACCTTTGTATGCTCCAGTAGCTCTTTATTACTGCTCTTATAGGAATTACCATTTATCTTGTTTGTGCATTGTTTTCTCTCACAAGAATGTAAGCTCATCAGCGGAATGGACTTTGTCTTTCAACTTTGTTTCTCAAATGCTTAGCACAATATTGGCCATCTCACATACCTATGAGGCTGTTTAAGCTGAATTTAATCCTGTAAGTTAACGTTCCTCCAATGTGTCGTATTAATACCACGAAATTTGGGGGCAAACGTTCTCTGGTCTAATAATTTGGTAAATTATGAAGTCTATATAATAGTGCATATAGATTCCATGAAGAACAGTAAAGAAACCTGTTAATTTTTTTTTTAATATAGCATTACCAAAAAGTATTTGATTCCATGGATACCTCTTTGAGAAGTGATCTTGAAGTCAATAGGGAGTGAAATGGGAGTCTTAGAAAGATATTCTTGGCTGCAGAGTGAAGAATGGCCTGATGTTGGGAGAGGGAGTGGTTCAAAGGACAAGGAGGGATGTAGTATTGGCAACAAATACCAAGGGCCTGAATTTAGGCAGTGAAGAAAGGGGTAAAAATAGGTCATAGTTTTTTGTGTTCTTTTATAATACAATAAGCAGAGACCTAGGGGAAATTGGAGAAGGGAAAGAGAAAGATGTTGAGAATGACCATTTGGGTTTGTTTACCTCTTACTGTGTTCTGTAAGTATCTGTTTCCACAAAGTATTAGACACCTTGCTAAACTGAGAAATACACTAAAGCTGACTACACAATATTTTCTTTGGCCAGTTGGTCAGTAAGTTACAAATCAACCATTTCCCTCCATCATGCAGATTAAGAAGGGGAGAGAAGGAAGGCATTTTCATTGTACCCTTTCATTTTTCTGGCACACAAACTAACATCTAGTAGTCTGGTTTTTAGCTACTTAATAGATATGTACTATGTACTCAGCCCTATGATTAGGAAGTGTCTGTTATGACAGTGGTTCTGACCTGGGCAGTTTTGCCACTCGGGGATGTTTGGCAAAGTCTGGAGACATTGTTGGTTGTCAGAACTGGGGGAGTGCTATAGCATCTAGTGAGTAGAGGCCAGAGATGCTGTCAAATATCCCACAATGCACAAGACAGCATCCAACAGAAGAGAATTATCCAGCCCCCAATGTCAATAGTGCCAAGGCTGAAAAACCTTGATTTATATGAAGAAAAATTAAAGCAATTATTCTGACAATTGAAGAGCAGCAGGGGTTTTGCTAAATTATTAGAATAACAACCTCATTTATGGGCTTTGCTTTGTTAATATAGACCTAGCCAGGTGGTGTTGAATAAGCATTAGTTCGTGATTTAATCTTAGTTCCTTTCCCTTCCAGTGACTAATTATAAGCAATTTGAATTGCTATGTGTGATCAACGATGTAAAAGTAGGACAAATGCACCTCTAATGAGACTATATTAGACTCTGAACTTAAAACTTGCCAAAAAGGTTGCCCTAATGTAGGGATATAGAGGAAGTGGCTTGTTGTCAGATATCCTGCAGTTGAGTCTCAGCTCCACCACTTACTCTAAATTTATTCTGAGCCTCAGTTTCCTCATCATGAAATGCAACAATAATTTCCCCACCAAGTCACTGTGAGAGTTAGATGAGTTAATAGGAAAGTCATATATTAAACAAATATTGATTCTATTCCTGATGTGTTTCAGATTACATCGTTAGTGCTAGGGGGGACATTCATTAACAAGACGGACAAAAATCTCCATCTTTATCAAGTTGGGAATGGTTGGGGAGAAAGGCAATAAGCAAGATAAATAAATAGCACAGATAGGATTGTTAAACAATGATTGGTCCAATGGAGGAAAGCAAAACAAGAAAGGAGTAAGGAGCATCATACAAGATTGATGCAGTTTTAGATTAGAAGGACAGGTGAGACTTTTTTTTTTTTTTTTTTTTTTGAGTTAAGACTTGAAAAAGGAAAGAATTTAGCCATGCCAATTGTGGAGACAAGAAAATTCCAAGCAGGGGGTGGTGGCATTTGCAGAAGTCCTGGGGCTTAGAGAGTTCAAAGAACATTAAGAGAGCCAGTGAGCAGAGAAGTGGGATGGGGGAGAAAGGAGACAGAGCCTGTAGGACCACAAAGACTGTTGCAATGACCTTAGCCCTACAAATGTTAACTAGTTATTGTTATTGTCTGTAGGCAAAATAGTCCAGTCCGATTTATAGCTCCCATCAGAATACTATTCCATAAATCCCTCAAAATTCTGTGCCCTTCTAAGCAAGTTTTTAAAGATATCCTTCATTTAAACAAAATGGCAAGGCATCTAAGTGCAAAGGACAAAATTCTAGAATTCTCATGGCCAATCTGCTCCGTGGGTTCTTTTCTTACTGCATCCACCCACTCTGCCTTGGAGCCCCACCCATGGGAGAGCAGAAAAAAGTCAACTCGGGTGGTTTTTTTTTTTCTCTTTATTTCTACAATAGAAACAGTTTTTCTAAGCTGCCTGAGAATTTAAAGTACACCTTCTTTTGTTGTGCTGCTGCTATACTAGTTTTGCTTTTACAAATTTCTGGAGACAATGTGTTCATATCGAAAACATGAACATTTTATTCAGATACCACTCTTATCTAATCAGTGAACAAATACAGATTAATATTTTTATAATTTCTAGGATTTGGGACAGAGATATTCAAAACCCTTTTTACTATATGCAAATGCTCTAATTTCAAATATCATTCTGTGCTATTTTGTGTTATGGGGCATACAAGAGGAAAAGCAGAACCCAGTATTATAATTTTCAGTGAACATACTTTTTCAATAAAACCGTAAACAATCAAATTTCTAAAGGACTCAGGTTTACTCTGAAAGTGAAAGTGAAGTCGCTCAGTTGTGTCCGACTCTTTGCGACCCCATGGACTGTAGCCTACCAGGTTCCTCTTTCCATGGGATTTTCCAGGCGAAAATACTGGAGTGGGTTGCCATTTTTTTTCTCCAGGAGATCTTCCCAACCCAGGGATTGAACCCAGGTCTCCCACATTGTAGGCAGACACTTTACCATCTGAGCCACTAGGGAAACTCAGGCTTATTCAGCTCCTGCTGCTGCTAAGTCACTTCAGTTGTGTCCGACTCCAACTCTGTGACCCCATCCCTGGGATTCTCCAGGCAAGAACACTGGAGTGGGTTGCCATTTCCTTCTCCCAGGCTTACTCTACATGCATTTAAATCTAAAATTAAGAACGAAGAAATCATTCATTTCAGTAATAGTTGTTGCTAACCTACTAATCCAAACAGATTATTTTTATAAGTAAAAGTTTGATCCTGATGAGAATTTTCACTTATCAAAATGACTTTAAAACCCACATTTTCCTTCTGTTTTTAAAATATATTTTTCCTCTATTAAAATACGTTTTAGTTCTCCTCCAAGTATAATGAAAGGAGGCCACGGTATAATTGGAGCTGCCTCTTTTAGCCTGTGTTTTGTAGCCAAGGGTCCTCAGTAAGATTCCCTGGAGATGGAAACATAAAACTGTAAACTAGTTAGAGCATTCTTTCTCTAACAATTGAATTCAGCAAGAGGGTTTAGCTAATCCCTGCAGGCCATGTATTTCATGGATTAAGACTAAACGCCGGCCACTGACCTGCTGCCTGATTTCACCATGTCTGTCTTCTGTCTCTCCCTTACTCTCTCTTAAGACTGACATTTCTGTGGCAAAAGATGATATGAGCTCTCCTGACCTTAGGGCAGATCATTCCCAGAAGTTTGTGGTAATAACAAGGCACACCCTTCGTTAGAGAGCCATATTGTCCTCTTTTGATTTGTAGGGATGTTCCTGTGTTGGGGCAAGAATAATCACTTCCTAATCTAGCACAGACATTGGTGGGGGTGAGGGTGGGAGTATGACCAGGACACTGCTTAATCCATGTGCCCGGAGGAAGCATCTCTCTCCCAACAAGTAGACAAAATTTGCTTTCTGGGGGAAGATGCAGCTTAATTATGAAGTTCTCTGTTCATTTCTTCATTTTCAGGAAAAGGTTCAAATTTCCAAGTGACACAGACACACATCTCCTTCTGTTATCAGGGTCACTTTCTGAATCACCTACCGATTCCCTGGTAAAGAAAAGTGATGAGTGCTAAACCCGCTTCAGACTCTGCAATTTGTATCTCCTTTTGTGTTCATTTTCCCATTAAGTTGAGGTAGTAGGGGCAGGTAAGATTTGTTAAGGCACCAGTGGCTTTTCCTCCTTTGAGCTGCTATGCCAGAAATTCGCAAAACAGAATGCGTATATACAAACTCTGGCCATCTCTTAAACTACTCAAAAGGTTCTGTGTCCTTCTCTTGATGTTCTCATTTGAAAACAGATTAAGTAAATACACAGATATAAGTTCTGCCTCACATTACTGTTGTACATTGTGGAATGTATCTTGCTTTTACATTTGGAAATGATCTTTTTTTGTGTGCACTTTTTTAGAGTAAAATTCTGCTTTTGCCATAGCAAGGTCCTGGTTGTAAAAACATAGAGGCATGGGCAAAGAAATTTCTGCAGAAGAACTGCAGTTGTATCTCTCTCTTAAACTGCCCCCTCCCTGTTCCGATCAGCACTCCAAGTGTTTGTAATTGACTAGGATGAAATTGTTGCAACTTGCTGCCAAGAGTGCAAGATAGACATTTAATCTACCCAATCCACATTCCCCAGCTCCCATCAGCACGTATTGTGAGTAGAATCATTATACAAATATGTTGGAGAGTTTATGAGAGTGAATCTGGGACTGACTCCTAACAATGTCTCTACAGTCCTATGGAGGTTATGTTTCATCGCTGGCCCTTGCTTCAGGAACTGGTCTTTTCAAATGTGGGATAGCAGTGGCTCCGGTCTCCAGCTGGGAATATTACGGTATGGAAACATTTCATAAATGTTGCTGCAAAAACATTTAACACATAATTACTCTATATTTAAGGTTGCTAGGAAAACAAATTATGCAGTAAAATTCACCCCAGCATCACTGGGAAAAATATAATCTATAAATGAGGTTGTTTATATGATTCATTATAATCATGCTGCAACAATCAAAGAAATCTTAAGACAAGAAAGGATTCTTCCAAAACCCAACGAATGTTATTCTCTCCTAGAAACCTTGTGCCCCCTGATGAACCAAATCTTTAAAAATCAGAGCTAACTCTGTTTGTGCAGACACACAGGTGCAGCCAAACTGGCTTTTAAGCAGTTCTGAGGGAAAATCAGGCCAAGCCAAGTAATTCACCACCACACAACCAGTTTGCAGCTGCCTGTTACGTTACTCCAGAAGTCAAAGAAACAAAAAATTTGTTCGAGAAGTATACCTTCCATGTGTGCATATTTTTATGATGAACATCAATGCAGGATGACTATTTGGAATTAATTATAATAAACGCACAAAAATTAGCTTTCATTACATCCTCTTCCCTGTGTTGAGGTGAAAGTGAGACAATTGTGACTTGGGAATCTTTATTCAGAGGAAAAAGTGTGTTGGAGGGTGAGGAGGAATTGGGGGACATATTTCTATCCCAAATTAATTAAGAGACCAGTGAGAGTACTAGAGTTGGCTGCATTTGTGATTTCTTTTAAAATGTAATGACGTCATTCCTAGCTCAACATTTCCCCCATCAAAGAACTTTGGGTAGAAGTGAAAAAGCTGAAGAACAGTCCTTGCTATTGTTAGGTGCTCCTGTTTCCGTAATCTTCTCTTGCATCTCTTCTCCAGGCTTGTTGAGACAACTAGCAGAGCAAATGACTAGGGTGGAGCATTACAGAAAGGAAAGCAAGACCTTTCCTCAGCAGCTCCCGCTGGGAGATTGAGGAGCTGGCTCAGACAGTAAAGAATCTACCTGCAATGGAGGAGATCAGAGTTTCAATACCTGTATTGGGAGGATCCCCTAGAGAAGGGAATGGCTACCCACTCCAGTATTCTTGCCAGGAGAATTCCATTGACAGAGGAACCTATCAGGGATGCAAGAAATCAGACATGACTGAGAGACTAATACATTCACTCTCCAGCCTGAGTTATCACGTGCAAACCTCATGCTCTTACATATTTTACAGCATCTATCTACACAGAGCGATTCATGGGCCTCCCAACAAAGGATGATAATCTCAAGCACTATAAAGTAAGCATTTTCTGTTTTATTTAGGTCATTAATTTATTTCACATGTGCTAAATAATTGGAAAGCAGTCATTCAGACTTTACACTTCTGCTGGGTCCACAAGCAAATATGATGATCTTTTGTCAGCTGTAAAACACCTTACTAGAAAGGAATTAACTCCCTTTGGATTCTACTTTTTCTTTCCTCATCCTCCTCCCCACCCCCAACCCCTACACAGCTTGAGCGGGCATCGTTTATGCCTAAGGTCTCACTCATATGTAACATATGACACATAAACTTTCAGTTTTTCAAACTAAGAATCAGATGGAAGTAATGCAAATGATGATGAAAATGTGTTGCTCTGACTCTTAAATATTTATCAACCAAAGCAATACATAATTTCAGTATTGGTGCTAAGTCCATTGCACAATGATTTAGCTAGTTTTCTATTAGAACTTGCAGCAACTAAAATGTTAATTTTTCCCCTTTTCCAGAATTCAACTGTGATGGCAAGAGCAGAATATTTCAGAAATGTAGACTATCTTCTCATCCACGGAACAGCAGATGGTGAGGTTTAAGCAAGACTCTTACACATAAAAATACTGAGCCAGCATCACTTTGTTTAAGAAACATTAAGCATCCTCCTATGCCTGTGCTCAGGGTCAGTACCTAAGAGTCAGGGACATTTCCATAAGCGAGTGTGATTACTCACTGCTGACAATGTCAACTGCATGACTAGATAATTGTTGGTGTTCATTTCCAGGCAGTACATTGTCACTCTGCTTTCTGGTATTTAACAGCACTTTAACTCTCTCTCTTTGTTGCAGATAATGTGCACTTTCAAAACTCAGCGCAGATTGCTAAAGCTTTGGTTAATGCACAAGTGGATTTCCAGGCGATGGTACATGATTTCATTTTATTCAGGTTGATGGCCTTAGACCCCTAAGCTAAAAGGAGGACTCTTCTTCTTCTTTCTTTTTTTTTTTTTTTTTTTTGCTAAAACCTGACAAGAAGGCTATTCAATAGAGTAGGCAGAACATTAGCAAATGACTCTTGGATCTTCCATGAACTCCCTGAGGGCCACTAGGCAAATGATGCCACCTCTGCTGACCCCAGTCCAGTCATATATTAAATAAAGGCATCCACAAGATTAGAGGCTCTTCTAGCTCAAACATCCAGCAGTTCTATGGTCCTACATACTGAGTGTAGCTATGTGCTTCAAATCCCTGTAAACTCAAAGCAGCCAGATGATTCTGTTTATTTGGTAAGAAGCCATCACAAAAGGCTGTCAGAAACCTCAGAGGCTCCCAGAAATCATGCAGTTCCACTCAGAGCTAGAGAATCCTTCCACCTCTGTGTTTTCAGGGCCTGACATGTGCTTGTCCCATCACAGAAGCTCATATTTTCACTGACTGAATGAATGAATGAGCTAGCTGTGAAATCCAGTTGCTTGAGGAATGGGAAATGGAGACAGAGAGGAAAGTAAGGCAAAACCCAAGTCAAGGGAGACAATCCTTAGAGGTTCCGTCCCCCTTCTCCAATTCTCCCTCTCTTGCTTATGTTGCACAAGAACCCAGAAAAGGAAACCCTCCTTCTTTCAGAAATTTGGCTTCTTAAAATAATTTACAGAGGGTGAGGTGAGACTTTTCTGGTCTTTTTTTATCCCCTTTACCATTTTTTAAATTGTGACTCTTAAAGTGCATTCAACTCACAAGAATATAGTATTATATCAATAACCACTAGCCAACTTTATTCAGTGAAAATCATCTTACTGGCATCTCTCCAGCAATAAAATTTAAATCCATAATACCATCTCCCTGTTTTTTTTTTAATAATACTATTTTTAACTCCTATGAAAGATGTTTATGGTTATACGTATTGTGAATTTTCTACAATAGAGAGGAATTAGATTCAGAGGCTAAAAGCTTCATGGAATTTTTTAGCTAGAAGGTGCCTTAGAGGAAGTGAAATCCAACCCCCTCATTTTTTCAAATGAGGAAACCAAGCTCTGGAAATTCAAAGTAACCAACCCAGCACCCCAGCTCTGGGACCTGGGCTCGGAATCCCAGGGTGCTGGCCACTGTGAAAGCTCAACCACCCCGATGTGATCTTACATATAGGTTTAAAAAATATGAAACAATGGTGAAAGTAAAAGGGCTTTCAATCTTCTTGTTCTTCATGTATAGATGTAAACGATTTTATTTATACAAGTATTCTTAGGTATTTCAATGGTAATACTAGAAAAATTACCAGGTTCTGAGAGCACAAAATAGTCAAAGCCAGATGCACTGTGTGGTCGCAGCAATAAAATAAGTTTCTTCCCCTTGTGTTTCAGTGGTACTCGGACCAGAACCATGGCATATCCGGCCTATCTACGAAGCACTTATACACCCACATGACCCACTTCCTAAAGCAGTGTTTTTCTTTGTCAGACTAAAGCGATACAGATACAAGACTGTATCACAATCTGAACACTTCCTATAAACGCCTCAGACCGTTTGCTCGTTTCACTCTTTATGCTGTTAAATGTTGGTATAAACAAACACACGAATGTTGTTCTGAAGGCTGACAGAAGATTCAGAGGACTCAGAAGTTCAACCTAAATATTGTTTACATTTTCTGGCACTCTGTGAAAGAAGGGGAAAGGAGGCCCTGCCTTTTGCTTTGGACACAAACAGTGTTTTATTACCTGTTCATTTGAGGGGAAAAGAATAAAATCAGAAATTAAAATGCTATTATTTTCTCTGTGTTCATTCATTTCAGGTTACAGTTTCTATCAGAGAAGGAAATGCTTGTATTAGGCAAATGCTTGAACAATAGGGTGGTCATGAAGGAGAAGAATCTAGAAGCAGTTTTGGATTTTTGTAAATATAGTTCCAAATGCTGGTAAAAAATAGCTCTGAGTGTGCAAAAGCATTGTTCAGAAATCAGGTTGGTGATACATTTTGTAGAGGCACCCTGATGTTTGCTCTCTGTGCTGTCCCTCCAAGAAATGTTTATTAAATTTCTTCCAGAAGATTTCTTATTGTCAAAAGCATTTGATAAAGATAAAGTCAGAATTTTGAATCCAGGCTCCTTTTAAGAAATGCTTCAAATTTGGAAACGTTCCTATTTTAGATCCCTTTTTAGAATGAGTAATGGTAACTGTTTTCAGATTGCTACGCCACACCAAACTAAATAAAACAAAAAATTAAACAAAATGGACATCAATAGCTAGAGAAGGAAAATGTTACATCTAGGGGATTATTCTGGGCTTTTTGTTCTATAAGTTTATTTGAAAAAGAAAAATATACCAGAAGTGCCATAATGCCTGCAATCCCAAAGGCAACGCTCTGCCAGTAACTGTCCCTGTCAATTAGAAACACAGACAGTGTGCTATCTCTGTGATGACCATAGAATTAAAAAGGTCCACACCAGGTCACCATAAGGTATCTCTTATACGAATATTGAAAGTATCCACGAAGTCACCGCTGAGGGGAATTTCCATTGACATGGTTCCCAGCATTGGATTACCCTGGATGATTTCTCCCCACCCTTGGCTTGATCCTTCCCAGTGGTAGATAGGAGACCCTCAACCTCTGTCATGCTCTATAACCAGAAGAGGCATGGAAACTTACAGCAGCAAGGGGGGTCAAAGGTCATCTTTCTCAGTCCAGACCTCTTTCTCCTATGACTTTCTGAAATCATGTTCCCATTCAGGTCTCAGAGTCCCACCTCACCTGTCAGAAGGGCACGTTGTGGATGTCAGGGAGCCCGGGCAACACCCCTACAGATTCAGGGCTGGCCATCGCCCTCTACACATCTATGCAACAGTCGATGCTCTGAGAGTCAGAGGGAAGCTACTGCTGTCATTTTCTCTTCCACAGGGAGCAGTCTGCAAAGCAAACCCAAGACATTTCTGCATAATTTACTCCCCATTCGCTCTCTACAACTAGGAAATGAAGACTAGCCAACAGTCATTGCCTGACACTCTATCAAAGGAGATACCAGGGTAATTACAAATAATAAGGAAGTCTTGTTACCCTCACTTATTTTCTGTCTTTGTGAAATATGTGAAGCTGGCATGTAATATCAATGTGCAAAAAGTCATCTCCAGTCTCAAGCCTTGGCTCCCACTACTGTAGAGGTAACTTCCATAAGACAGATTGCCATTTTCTCCAAGTAGAAATCTCTAAGGATTCTCTGTGGTCTGTAAAATAATATTGTGGATATTCAAAGTGGAACATTGTCATCATCACAGAAAGTGCTATTCAGTGGTGCTATCCTAGAGGAATCTTCACAGACTATATCTTGGAACATAGCGTATTGCATAGGCTCGCCAACTGGTGAATGATTGAACAGCTCAACTCTGTGTTCATAGGAGACTCAGGCTTTCTACATCACTGTTAATGCAACCTTCCCTAACTCCTCAGGCAGAATTATCCAGCGGCTCCTTGGGACTGTGTGTGTTTATGTACTTATCTATCCATTCAAAAAACGTTTGTCCAGTTTGTCTATATACCTGACACTATGCAAGGCTTTGAGGACGTAGTGCAGAGCAAGGAAGCAATGAGAGTGACAGGGTTATTTTGTAATTTTCTTTAACATTCACATTTTGTACAGATTTACCAGATTTTCATTTTGGCTTGGAAAATAAGAGATACATAAAGTACAAAGGTTTTAGTAGAAAATACCAAACTAAAAGGGATGATTAAACATCTTATCGGTTCTATTTGCAGGAAGTGAATTAGAATAATAACTATCCTTTGCCACACTTTATTCTTGCATATGAGATTTGGGAAGGAGGATGTCCCACCATATTTATTCACCCTGCAGGGTATAATAATCTTTCATATATTGCAAACTTGAGATTTTCCTGCATTCATTCAACAAATGCAATTGCAAGTCCCTGATTTAGGTACTATAGGTAACCCTCTCCCAAAAAAAGATATGTATGTTAAACAGTATGCATATCTTTAGGCAGAGCTTAAAGTCTGTAAAGATAAGAAATGAATGTAACTACAGTGCAAGTTTAAATGAGATCAGGACTCTGGGGTTGGGATTCTTGCATGTGTTAGAGGAAAACCATAAAAAAAAATGATGCCATTTCAAAATAATCTCAAATTTTAATCCTGCCATGCTGGCCTTAGAGGTATTTCAAAAGGTTTCAAAATTCTGACTGACCATTGTATATTTGTTAGCATGATTGAGAAAGAAGCAGTAAGAAAATGGGTATCTTGCTAAATTTGATACAAATGAGGGAACATTTATTGAGGCTTAATTTTTTTTCATATCTTCTCCAAAGTATGACATGTATGATTTATTTCCTTCAATAAACATTTTTTGAGTATCTATGCTGTGCACGACAGTATTCTGTGTCCTACAGGGGTTACAAAGATGAATTTTTGTGACAAGTTCTCAATTTCTAGGCTGTTTCAGTGAAGGCGACTTAACGAATCTGATTTTCCCAACATTTGAGCATTTTTCAGAAACTGACAGATCTTTATGCAAATGTTGTTGCCAAGCTGTTTGTAATGGTGAAATTATACTTTGACAGTAACTCTTTAAAATATATTAAACCCAGCTAAGGTTTTCTTTGAAATGTTGCCAATTAAGTGACTTTAATGAGCTTCTTGATGGTAATGTAATTAAAATTCAGATGTTCTAATTGTAAAAAAAAAATACAGTTCTGGGAAACTTAACAGTAAAATAAGCAAATGTGAAATGAAGTAAGGCTAATTTAAATGGTGATTATGTGGTCTTCTGAGAAGATTCTACGAAAACAATGCTTTCAATTATCCTGTTTGTAAAGAAGAAAGATGGCACCTAACAGATATTTTAAATGTATCCCATAAAGTAGATATTTTGAGTTTATCTAATAAAACAGATTAAAAAATTCTGAACACAGGCAGTCATCTCCACCTTCTGAAAGAACTGCTAAAACACTTCCTTGGCTTTAGGAACCGGTATCCTGGCAATCAGAAGTGAAATAATTTCTAATTCAGGGAGACATTAGTGCCTGGACCTTACCAAGCTATTCACAGGGGAATAGATCTGGCTCCTAGTGATCGTCGCTACTGACCACCTGCTCAGATTACTGGCATGCAATACTAGCATGCTGGTCACAGACACTTCTCTTTGACACACAGGTAATATCGTTGGCAAGCTAGAGCAGTATGATTTCATTTTATTAGCTTCTAATTAATACTCCATTACTTACCCCACCCACTTGAAAAATGGCTTGACAATATGTGAGTGAAGTGAAAGTTGCTCAGTCGTGTTTGTCTTTGCAACCCCATGGACTAGAGCCTGCCAGGCTCTTCTGTCCTTGAGGATTCTCCAGACAAGAATAGTGGAGTGAGTTGCCATGCCCTCCTCCAGGGGATCTTTCCAACCCAGGGGTCAAACCCAGATCCCCCTCACTGCAGGTGGATTCTTTACCATCTGAGCCACGAGGGAAGCCCAAGTATACTGGAGTGGGTAGCCTATCCTTTCTCCAGGGGATCTTCCAAACCCAGGAATCGAACTGGGGTCTCCTGCTTTGCAGGTGGATTCTTTACCAGCTGAGATACCATGATTTACAAATATTCTTTGGTGTGGCATTACATCTTTTGCTCTGTAGTTACAGAGTCCATATTATGTGCATAAGAGGGAGGGGTAATCAAGCCAAGATAATGCCACCATGGTTTGACAGCTCATCTTCCTTCTTTCATAATTACTGTTTATAGACCAGCAAAGACAGGAACATCTTTGCTAACCATGAATTAATAGGGTTAGGCATTTTTCTCTATGCTATAGAAAGGAAATTGTTGAAAGAAATGTCTTAATGAAATATGTAAAAGGATATAAAAGTTATTTCTTTGCTAAAAAGCTACTATCTATTCACTCATGATTCAATTTGTTATGGAAACATCCTTTCTGATAAAATACATAATAGAAAACTTATATAGGTCAAAAAATTTGCTTTTATCACACTGACATTTTGCTGAATTTCCAGCTTTAAGGGACAATGTTTTACTATATGCAAGTGCTTTTTATACCAACAGGAGACAATGCTGCTCGCTTTGCAATATTGCCTTCCTTTCAAATGAATTGGTTCACATGCCAATTCTTTTAAAGATAATACATTCATTGTAACTTATTTTAGAGGTAATTGACTATAACAGATTAGGGCACAAATATTAAAGTTAGATTACCTGGTTTGAATCCCAGTTCACTCACATACTAGCTGCATAACTGCGGTCAGCTTTCATACCTTCTTTCTGCTTCATCTTCCTTACACGTGAAATGAGGGATAATAATACTTCCTACCCCACAGCATTTTGAAGGTTTAATTTACATGCTATTGATATGGTTCATAGTGTCTGGCATATTGTAAGTATTTGGTAGGATTCTGCCTAGATACATAAAATAAACCACTTTTTAGTTGGCTTCTTCAGTAAATTAATTCTCAATAAATTAATAGTTCAATCAGAAACCAATAATTTCTTCCCGGTATTATTGAGTTTAGTATAAATACCAGAACCATCCATCAGTTAAAAATGAATCTCTGTCTTTTTCTGAATCAATACGGCCCTTTAAAAAAAACCAATATGATGAGGAAACTCGTGGACCCTAATGCATCATTTGACAATAGTAACATTGTCAATATTTGACAGTAGTAATGAAAACACCTTTGGGGAAAGCAGACCACCAAGGAAAAGTGTGCCTGAAGGACACGGACAGTTCCCTCAGCCAGCTTCACACACAACCACAAAACACCACGCCATTCCTTCCATTCTGCATCTATCTTTACCTGCTGCCCTCCAAACTCCAGGCACACACTAAGTCTCCTTTCCTTTTTTTAATGCAGTCCAAGCTCTTTCCTGTTTCAGGGCCTCGAATGTGGATTTCTTGAATCTTTCATTTGGCTGTGTCCTTGCCATCGAGGTCTCAGGCCAAGTATCACAACCTTAGAGAGAACTTCTCTGGATTCAAGTCACTGGATTTAATGTTGCTTCTTCCACAGCCAGACTTCCAATCACAATATCTAACTTTGTTTGCTTGATCGCACATATAACCATCAGGAATTTATTTAGATATATGTTTGGAACCTAGTTCTCCTACTCAAATATAAGTTCTCAGTTAACAGTGACCTTATCTGTCTTTTCACCTCTCTGTACCCAGGAACTTGATAGCCTTTGGAATAAGGTGGAAGGAACTTGATAAATAGTTGCTGAATGTATTTCCACATTTTGCAGATAGAAAGGGCTATGAAACTAGAATCCTTATGTGTGATCTCACAGTGGAAACAGATCTCAACCTTTCTGGAAATGAGTGTGTAATAGAAACTTGTCTTTTCCCCTTCAAAGCGAAGGAAAAAAAAAAAAAAAACTCCCCGAGTTGCAGGTGATTCGCAGTCAGGAGAATGCAGTTAGGGAGGACATGAATCTTAGCCAGAGATCTAAAGAGTTGGCCTTTGAAACAAAAATTAATTGGCTTAGGAAATAGAAACCAGCCCAGTGCACTGTCCTACCTTCAATTCTCACTGCCCCTAGATGACACCACAGACCAAGTTTAGCACAAATTGTTCAGACTGAAAAAGTCATAGAAATCTCTGGAATGCTACCGACTATTTTAGCATCTTTCACTTTTTTTTAAAATATTTTTAAAAATATATATTACTTAATAAATATATTTTAAGTACTAGTGGTTTCTTTCACATTATAAAACAAGCATGCTTTACACTGTTTCTTCCTCCTGATCAGATAAATCATAAGTTCAAACCCAGAATGTTTGACTGGTTGGTTCTTTTAAATTCAAGTTATAAACTTGGAGTTATCAAAATTAAGCCAGTGAACTATATCTTTCAAAAGTTATAAATTAAAGATCGTATTTTTCTAGTTGATCATTCAACATGGGTGAATTGAACTTTCCAGGGTCCTATCGATACAGCAGAGTATGGCCTTGTGTATCTGCAAAGCTGCCAAACAGAATCAAGACAACTGAATTCTAATTCTTATGATTTGGACAAGCTCTTTCTTTTCCCGAGTTTCATTTCTCTCTGTGTGCCACAGTTACTGGGCTAAATCCATGGTTTGTAAGTCCTAAGAATTAGTCTGTATTCCACTAGGTGATAGTACAAGGTAATTACTAAGTGCTAAATCATATTCCTAAAACTGAGACCCATAAATTGGACAACTGGAATCAATCTTGTGTTTTAATTCACTCTTCCCTCCCCTGGATCTTATCACCTTCTGGGATTACAGTGGTTACATTTAGGATTTCTGTTTCCTCTCAATATAGAGCTCTCATGGTCTCTTTTCAGGCTCTATTTGTAGAGGTGGGGTGAGATAATGATGCTTTATTATTTTTGGCCACATGGCACGTGGGATCTCACCTTCCCAAACAGGGGTCGAACTCATGTCCCCAGCACTGGAAGCACAGAATCTTAACCACTTGACTGCCAGGGGTGTCCTTTTCTGTTTTTGACGAACAATCTCATATCCCCTAGAAACACTGAGATTGAACTGTTCTGCCTGACTTGGATGATGAAAGTGAAGTCAATGACCCACCACGGCACTTTGATTGGTGCTAATACAGTAGTGGCAGAGTTAAAGAGCCTCTTAATGAGGGTGAAAGAGAAGAGTGAAAAAGGTGACTTAAAACTCAACATTCAAAAACTAAGATCAGGGCATCTAGTCCCATCACTTCATGCAAATAGAATGGGGAAAAGTAGAACCAGTAGCAGATTTTATTTTCTTGGGTTCCAAAATCTCTGTGGACAGTGACTGAAGTCATGAAATTATAAGACACTTACTCCTTGGAAGGATAGCTATGACAAACCTAGACAGTGTGTTAAAAAAGCAGAGACATGATTTTGCAGACAAAGGTCTGTAGAGTCAAAGATTTTCCAGTAGTCATGTATGGGTGTGAGAGTTGGACCATAAAGAAGGCTGAGCACTGAAGAATTGATGCTTTCAAATTGTGGTGCTGGAGAACACTCTTGAGAGTCCCTTAGACTACAAGGAAATGAAACCAGTTAATCCTAAAGGAAATCACTCTGAATATTCATTGGAAGGACTCATGCTGAAAGTGAAGTTGAAGCTCCAACAGTTTGGCCACCTGATGCAAAGAGCTGACCCATTGGAAAAGACCCTGATGCTGGGAAAAATTGAAGGCAGGAGGAGAAGGGGGCAGCAGAGGATGAGATGGTTAGGTAGCATCACTGACTCAAGGGACATGAATTTGAGCAAACTTTGAGAGATAGTGAAGGATAGAGGAGCCGGCATGCTACAGTCCATGGGGTCACAAATAGTCAGACACAACTTAGCAACTGAACAACAGCAACAATATGGTAATATTCACAAAGGAATTGCCATCACCACTCACCATCTTCCTTAGTGAGATTGATTTTATATGAATTAAATTTCTAGTTGAGAATCTTGGACAAGTGCAACAGATGCCTTGGAGTAGAGTTCTGCATCTCAAGTAACTGCTGAGGTCAGCTAGGCAATCAGAATAAATGAAGCAAACCAAAGAGGGAGTCAGCAGGGTCTCAGTAACCTAGGGATGGGACTCAAACAAGCTGGTAAGTGTTTCTAAAAGGATAACCAGTACTGACTCAAAGTGTTGCAAGTGACAATATGGGCCTATTATTTCCCAACTTGATTTTTGTCAAGAGAAGCCTGAAAACTGACCTGTTAAATGTAAACTCTCTCTCAATTTTGAACCCCTGATAACTAATTTATGAGTAAAGAAAATTGATCTGTGTGCCAGATTTGGTCTATGGGTATTAATTTCTATTTTAAGTAATAATTTAATTGCCTATTTTTGAATGTCAATTACATATCAAGTACTCCATATACATTATTCCACTTAATTCTCCAAACTGTAAAGTTATAATTTTAAATTTAAAAAATTAAAATATGTGTATTTCTTATTAGGAAAATTAAATCAAATTACAGAGTCCACTGAAGATTCCTAAATTCAAATCTGCTGGACCATGGTCTTCCTACAACTCCATGGAACAAGGACAGTGCCATTTATCAGGTATTCCAGAGGACCAAGCGGAATGCCTTTTCAGGTGGCTTTGTTACATATTACTGCCATCAATCAATGTTCAATATAGATTATCAATAAACACAACCCTAGTGGCAGGCCCTCAGTCACTATTAGAATTTAAGCACAGTTAATGGAGTAGCCATTAAGTGACTGCTTAAATAAACATTGGTAGGGTGGCTTGGAAAATGGAGTATGGTGCCCCTCTCTATAATTCGATGATTTCTACTGTGTGTGCATCTTGTTTCTGGCTCCAGCAAAATTTTGTGTATGTAGAGGAAAGCCATCCAATATGTAAATACAATTCGTGACTGGACTCACAATGTCGTTAGCGTTCCAATCTCCCCATCACCTCTCCTCCACTCATCAGTATTTCTTCTGGATGTTTTCTCTCTGCTGTTACCCCTACCTTGTACCTTCACACACCTGTCCTACCAGCTCCCACACTATGGCCATGGAGCCGCAGAAGGGGGCAGAATAAGGGGGACGCTCCGAAGAGATCACACAAGAATGGGCCCCAAATTGGAATCGGGTGTATCTTGCCAACAGCACTCAGACTACCAAAGCAGAGGCTCCAAAAATAAACAATGGAAGTCTAAACCTGAGGTTTTATTCCTTCAGATTAGGTTTTTAGAAAAAAAAAAAAATGTGGAAACTTCAAAATTCCATGAAAATAAGCATTTTGTATCTCTCTTTTGTTTTTAGTTAGTGGCTATCAGTGTATGTTTAAAAAAAAAAAAATCACATGGACCTCCAGGTTGCCAAAGCACCTTCAACATATCCGGAGTACTTTTGTTATTTACTTTCTCAAGTTACAGCATCAGGAGCCATAAAACATTGTTTACATAATCTTTGGTGGAAAAGCTGTGCCCAGTGAAACCTGCTACCCTAGTATCATTTCCTTGACATAGAATCTTTTGCATGGTGTTTCCTCTTAACAAGTATTAGTAATTTATCATCAAAGTGTTAAAGATGTGTGGTAAACCTTATATCTTAGATATTCAATATCCACATATTCCTGTCATAGCTCCCAGAAAATAAGTAAAGTCATGGAACTATGTCTTCAGCTGTTAATATGTGTAATTTATTGAAATGCATAATCTTTTCATTGAAATTTTATTCATTTTTTAAAAAGAACTTCATATATCATATACATAGTTTGTTTATGTATTTATAAGTATAGTATACATATTTAAATATACATAAGTACATATGTATATGTATATACATACATATCTATATTTTTAAGGTTCAGTATCTAGAATATATAAGGAACACTTGCAATTCAACAACACAATTTAAAAATGAGCAAAGGACTTGAATAGACATTTCTCCAAAGAAGTTATACAAATGATCAATAAGCACATGAAAAAATGTTCCATATCCTTAGTCATTAGGGAAATGTAGATCAAAACCACAATGAAATACCACTTTATACTTACAAAGTTGGCTATTAAAGAAGAGAAAAGTGTTAGCAAAGATATGGATAAATTGGAACCCTAATATATTGCTGGCAGGAGTGTAAAATGGTTCAGCTGCTACGGAAAACAGTATAGTAGCTCTCCTAAAAGTTAAACATAGAATTACTGTACAACCTGCAATTCCACTTGTAGATGTATAGTCAAAAGAATTGAAAACAGGTTCTCAGACAAATGCATGTATAGGCATATTCTTAGCAGCACTGATTCACAGTAGTCAAAGGATGGAAACAGCCCAAACATCCATCAATAGATGAACAGACAAATGAATTGTCCTATATACACATAATGAATATTATTCAGCCATAGAAAGAAATGAAGTACTGATACATGCTACAATGTGAATGAACCTCGAAAACAAGCTACGTGAAAGAAGCCCAGACGCAAAAGGCCTCCCTATGATTCCATTTTTATGAAATATTCAGAATAGGTAAGTCCACAAGACAGAATGCAAATTAGGAGTTGCCTGAGGATGAGAAGAAACTGCTTAATGAATAAGGAGTATTTTCTCTTGGAGTGATTGAGATGTTTTTGTACTAGGTGGAGTTGGTGGTTGCGCAACATTGTGAATGTACTAAATGCCACTGAATCGTTCACTTTAAACAGTTTGATTTTGTCATACAATTTAATTTCAATAAGTGTTTCAAAAATCTAGTTTAAGAAACTCCATTTGTAAAGATTTTCAGCATAGATGACATAATAATTATGACATCCTTTCTAGAATCAATAGACTCAAGTTTTTCATCAAAGAGAAGAGTACATTTCAGATTAGGCTCTTGGGTACTTTATAAATATTTGTTTTGATTCATCCTCATTGCTGATAAAAGAAATATTCCTAATCTCAATTTAAAAAATTAAAATTTGTTATACTTATTTAACTGGTTGTCATTCACACCTCCATACCTCTTGACAAAGAAGAGAGGAACCCATGGAATTCACTCCCTTCAGTCATACCTTACACCTTATGAGCATTCAAAACACTTAGACTTTCCAAATACCAGATATTCACTTCTCTGCATCTTAAATTCTGTTCTTCCAACTTCCTGCTCAACTGCACTCAGCATAGCAGTTCTTCCAAAACGACTTTTTCAAATAGCCAACCTCAAGCCGCCTCCTACTTTGCTCCTCCCATTCTGTTTTCACATCAATCTACAGAAAACTATAGGAACAAGCTCTCTTTGCCAAGACCTGTCCCATTTCCATACTCCGCTCTCAATCCTATGCTCTTTCAATGTTCCAGCTTCTTCACCAGAAAGTGAAATCTATAGCTGTTGAAAAGGGTGAAAAGTCAACTGGGTGACATCTCCAAAACTCATAGATCTGATTCTTAAAAAATGAAACCTCCACAGTCACTTTGGAAAGCAATTTGGCAGTCTCTCAGTAAGTTAAACATAACCCATCAATTCTACTTCTAGACTTCTTCTTTAGAATTCCAGAATTCTACTTTGCCTGAGAGAATTAAAAACAGAACCAAACAAAACTTGCACTCAAATATTTATAGCAGCATTATTCATAATAGCCCCAAAGTGGAAACAACCCAATGTTCATCAGTTGATGAAGAGTTAAACAAAAAGTGCTATAAACACATAATGGAATATTATGCAACCATAAAAAGCAATGATATACTGACACATGCTGCAGCATGTATGAACTTTGAAAATACTATGCTAAGTAAAAGAAATCAGATGCAAAAGTCCATGTATTGAGTGATTCTATTTATATGAGATGTTCACAGAATAGGCAAATATACAGAGAGAAAGTAGATGAGTGGTTGTCAAGGGCTGGGAAAGGGGCAATGGGGAACAACTGCTAAGGGTACAGGGATTATTTTGACAGTAATGAAAATGTTCTGGAAATAGACAGTGGCAATGGTTATACAACACGGTGAATAAACCAAAAACCAGTGAATCATACGGTTTTGAAATAAAAGCTAAACTATAAAGTACCTGGAATTGCCAATTGTTTATTTTTTAGACCTCTTTCTGTCTTGGGCATCTGGTGGCTGTAAATGGATTCAGACAGAAGCCAAGGGAGATTCTGAGGGGGTTAGGAGATCTTGCCTGGATTCCCACCACTGCTTTGCAGTCTTCCTCTAGAAAGGCCATATGATCTGGATTCATAGCAAGTGGTTTTAAGCAACTTAGTTGCCTATTCCAAGCCCCTGAATCATTACTTGTAATATAGAGGCAGAAATATTTAACTTACTGTGTATTATGGACTTCCCTAGTGGCTCAGATGGTAAAGCGTCTGTCTACAATGCGGGAGACCCGGGTTCAATCCCTGGGTTGGGAAGATCCCCTGGAGAAGGAAATGGCAACCCACTCCAGTACCATTGCCTGGAAAATCCCATGGATAGAGGAGCCTGGTAGGCTACAGTCCTTGGGGTCACAAAGATTAGACAGTGATATATTCAGAGATTTTTGCTTTTAGTAGACATTCATACATGGTAGCTATCTCTATTATCTTAGAGGACTTGTTCCTCATCTCTTAAATATTAAAAACAATCTGTCCTTAAACAATAGAAATCTTTTCAAATTATCATTATTTTCTAAATCTGTTGCCTATAATTAAGCCTATATATGAATTTCGAGTGAAAATGAAAAAAAAAAGCAATCACCTAATCAGGTGGTTGGTAACCCATCAAAATGAATGCCTATTACAGTTTCATCCAGGTGTGAAATCAAACATTGCCCTGAAATCATAGTTTGTACATGATTGTTTTCATTAATGTCAACTGTCCTAAAGGATACATTTATGTAGGATAATTGTCCAGAAAAACATTGAATCAAATTGGTGCTTAATAAATTAAAGCAAAAGTTAAGATAGTCAGCGAGTTACCTTTTTTGTGATGTATTATGCCTAGTGTTGAGAGAAAGTGGTGGAGAAAAAGGTATAAGATCCAGACTTTGACTTCTATGAAAGAGGATGCTGGTGATCATGGACTAGATTTATGAGAAAGTAAGGGAGAATCTATCTTTCTTCAACATTAGAAAGGGGTTCACAGTTAATACTCTGGTGTGCTCTATAAAGATAAAAAAAATTAATTAAAATGGAAGTGAGAAATCAGTGTTTACTTCCTTTCCTCTGACAATATGGCAACAAAGAAAAAATTTACTTTTCAGCCAGAAAGAGTTAGGATGAGAACACAGTACTGAGGCCATAGAACTGTTTATGAGAGCAAAGACAAATTTTGGGGGTAATTATTACAAAATTAAATTATAGATATTAATTTTGTATGTTTGAAGAATAAAATAGTTAAACAATGAATTCTTCTAAATTAGATAAAATTCTACTTAAAAATAGGAAAATAGCCTAGAGGACTTTATAAATTAGCCTTCAGTCTATGATTATAACATTTCAATATCACCAAAAAAACCTGGGCATATCTTTACAATATATCTGATAAAATATGAGTTGGCAGCACCAGCACTGAGCAAATTTCAGGCGGGGGGCAAGAATGATTACAAGACATCATGAATAAGAAAAAGTGTTTATAACTCCATTTTGCATTTTCTGCATTTTTTAGTATAGAGATTTCAAATTTTAAATATTTTAATGACTGAAGTTACTTCCTTTTACAGAAGCCTTTGAAAAATTGCAATGTTTTAATTGGTTCACATTAAACACTCTTAGAAGCTTGAGGGAAAAGAGTCTTTCCAGATGAGCAAGAGGTTGGATAAATGTAATGACATATGGTTTGTTTTTTATAGCTACAATATGCAAAAAATAGAAGCATAACACATGTATTCAATGATATATATGTATTTATACATATAAATATATATTCTGATATAAATTATGAGATGATTATTTTGTATCAGTGTGATTTTGTTTTTCTCTTTCTTGTTCCCTTTATGAATAAAAATAACAACTGAAACTTAGAACAATTTTAAACATCTCATTATACCCGGGATCTAACGAAAGATAAAATCAACGTATGCAAAGCCATGATGTTGCTTGGTCCCCTCCTCCAAATTGTGAGCTAGGCTGTCTACAGGGTCTCGGAGCCTTGAGGTTGTAGTGGGTGGTGGGGGTCAGGTATTGAGGAACTGTCTGCTGGTCTTATTACAGAATTTTCCCCCACCCAGCAGGCTTCCTCAGAATCACTCCAGATGAATGGGTCACCGGCTGTTTCTTAAATATCTCTCAGTAACAATATATCTCACATCCTTTGGCAACAACACCCTCCCACACTCTGCAGTGTTCTTCTTTTATTGCCCCTGGACCCCTGAACTCCTCAAGACACTCAGGAGACTTGAAAAGCATCTGATCATTACAGGCTATATACTTAATTTCAAAAGTTTCAAAGGCTTTTGTTAAATGGCTACATTTTTTTCTTCAAAGTTAAAAAAAAAAAATCTGAGTTAATGTAAAGTTTCCTTTCACATGCTATAGACAATTTTGGGGGATAGGGGAGAGTGATTTTTTACAGGCTCACAGACTATTTTCAAAAGACCCTTCTTATGGAGAAGAGGATAGCATGCATATTGAGAGGATTACCTCTGAGAAACCAAAATGGACCTCAAACCAAAATTTTCCTCATCGGGAAAGTGTTAGTGGTCACTATTAAGTCTTTCGTGACAGGACAGAGGCATACTCTCACGACAGGCCTTAAAAATGGTAGAAAAGAGCTGGGAGCACTATTCCATCACCTCTGAATGGTGGTTCTCGCGTCCTGCCTTCATTGCAGTGGTTTTTCTGTTACCAAGACCCAGGCCTGTGCTACCATTTTACTTTCAAGTTTGAGGCCGCCATGAGTGCCTGAACTTCATTTACTTTACCCAGCTCATGTTTGGTAACGAAGAGTCAGACTCTTTTACTTCCAGAGTAACTGATTGCTCCCACTGTGCTCTGCTCAGTCATGTCCGGCTCTTTGTGACCCCATAAATTGCAGCCCACCAGGCTTCTCTGTCCATAGGATTTTCCAGCCAGAATACTGGAGTGGGTTTCCATTTTCTCCTCTAGGGGATCTTCCTGACCCAGGGATCCAATCGGCATCTCCTGTGTCTCCTGCATTGCAAATGAATTCTTTACCCACTGAGTCATCGGGGAAGACCAGAGTAACTGGTGCTAATGGCCCACTCCTTCACATTTATTTCATTATAGTTTTTATTTTATTATTATATTTAACTTTTTATCTTGGAAAATTCCAATCATGTATAAATACAATCACATAATAAAACTTCACAGTAATAACTCATCAATTTCAAAAATTATCGACATTCTGCCATGCTCTCCACCCACATATCATGCTCCTTTTTAATTTTGCCATCTTTTTCTTAGATAGAATTTTCATAAATTGAAATCACCACTCTTGGCTGCACCATTTTGACAACTGGGCATCCTTGCTAAAGCATTCCCCTTTCACAACATGGAATACTTCCACCTCCCCAGAAAGTTACCCCCAGATGATTCTCCTCTTCTGAGAGAAAACCACACTTCTGCATTTTATTTAACTTTAGTTTTGCTTCTGAACTTCTATGAATGGATTCATACTGTATGTAGTGTTTTGAGTCCAGCTTCTTTCACTCCGCATCATATCTATGAAATTCATCCATATTGCAGACAATATCAGTTATTGTTCAGTACCACAATTTGTCCATTTTTCCTTTTGCTGATGGATAATTTGGTTCTTTCCAGCTTTTAACTGTTTTAAATAAATCTGTTGTGAATATTTTTGTACAAGTCTTTTTGTGCATATATTTTTTCATTTCTTTTGGGCAAAACACTTAGAAGTAGGATTACTAGGTCAAAGTGTAGCTGTACATTTAGCTTTAAAGTGTAACCTTTTCCAAAAGTGGGAAAATCAGTATTTAGAAGTATTATTTGTATTCTGGTCTTGTCTAGCCCACTGCTCCACACTGCCTCCTACAGGTAAGCACTTTTATTAATTTCTTGTGCATCCTTACAATTTTTTAAATCACAGTGATGAGAAAATAAACATCTATTTGTCCCTTTCTCTCTTCTAACACACACAAAAAGGTAACCTACTATATATCCATAAACTGTCCTATTTTCACCTAACAACATATCTTAGAGTCTTTCCATATTGACTAAACATTAATAATAAGTGGGGCTTCCCTGGTGGCTCAGAGGGTAAAACGTCTGCCTGCAATGTGGGAGACTTGGGTTCGATCCCTGGGTCGGGAAGATCCCCTGGAGAAGGAAATGGCAACCCATCCCAATACTCTTGCCCGGAAAATCCCATGAATGGAGAAGCCTGGTAGGCTATAGTCCAGGGGGTCGCAAAGAGTCGGACACGACTGAGCAATGTCACTTTAATAATAAATGGCTTCCTCATTTTTTTCTAGAAACTGCTCTATTAATGGCCCCTTATAGTACTTCCAACCTGTTTCTACTATCCATTTGCCGCAATACAGAACACTGTACGCCCCCACCCCCACCCCGCTGGCCTCCTAGCCCAGCTCCAGGTGTGGCTGAAGCCCAGCGCCAGCATGTCGGTGCCCCTCCATCCCTGTCATTTTGTCTTTAGTTTGAAGGAAAGCATTCTTTGTGTCATTGCAGCAGCTCCCTGGGCCTGGAAGGGCCCCGCTCTCCCTCATGGCTGGGGGGGGACACGTGCTTGCTGCCCCTGCGCTGGCCCGGACCACACTGGGGGAGAGGGACTGGGCGGTGCAGTCTTTCATGCCAAACACAGATCCGGGGGTCGGGGGACACCTCGTGATGCCCCAGGACTCGAGGTTGGCAGAGGCCGGGCTGGGCTGGGCTGAGTCCAGTGACCTGGGCAGGGGTGCAATCTGTGGAGATGTTTGGGGCAGGAACTCCACCCCTCCGAGCCTTTGGTGGTAACACAACTGCCAAGCTCATTGAGCGTATGGGCCAGGCGACCATGCACGCAGACACGTGCCGGGCACACGTCTGTGCTCAGGGCGAGCCCAGGCACAGCTCCACCCCAGGCGCGTCCGGGGAGGGATGCAGGCCCTGCCTCTGGATCCTGTGGTTCTGGGGAACCACCGGGGGAGGTGAGCAGTTGACCAAAGTGGGCAAAACGCGGGCTTCCAGAAGCTCCCTGGACAGTGCACCCTCCCCAGTCCTCTGGTCTCTGGGGGCATTAACTGGGTGCACCTCAGGCTTCTGCGCCCCAGTCTTGTGGGGGTGGGGTGGGGGTGGGGACAGCCCCCCAGGAACAGTTTCATTTCTCAGGATTCTCTCAGCTGAGAAAGAGCCAAGGAGCAGAGCATGGCCCCCTCCTGGGGGTGGAGGGGGCGGCTGATATTTCTGGAGCCTCTAAGCCAAAGAGCCCATTGGCTGTGGCTGATGGGGGTGGGGCCACCCCACCTAGACCATCTTGGGGTAGGAGTGCCCCCACCCCGCCTGGCATCTGCAGGAATGTTGATTGAGAGAAGGGACCGACTGCTGAGCGCGGGGTCACCGAGGCTGGACCAGAGGCCAGTGGGTGCAAGTCTGGGCCACTGGTGGGTGATGCCATATGTCTGTGTCTACCTCTAACGGATGTGGAGCCCAATGCCCAGGCACTGTGCCCCTCCCCGATGCCTATGTGTGTGTCAGTGGGGCCTGTGCCCTGTCCCACCCGCGAGTCTGCTGAGTCCACAAGGAGAAGATGCTATCCTGGTGCCCCCTCCCATACGCCCCACACAGCTGTCCCCTGGAAACAAGCAGTGACCAGTCCATTCACCTCACCTGGGTCCACACCCCCCTCACCACCACCTGTCCCCTGCCCCCCATGGTGATCACTGTACAACTTTTTATTCACAAATTCATGCTCCTCTCCCCTTCAGCCTTCACCTTGGGGGGTCGGTATCTTATTTGTCTGGATTCTTGGAGGCACCTCTGTGCATTTGTCCTCAGGTGGTCTTATGGATATCTTTCAAAAAATGGTTATATTATATGATTTGTCTCGGGATTTATTCTAATAAATCATTCTTCTATCATATGGCAAAAAAAAAAAAAAGGACTTTGTACCTACATCATTGCATATATATGTAGGAATATAGATGGGATAAATTTCCAGAATAGTGCTTCAGCCTTACTGGGCTGAAGGGTGATAGGTATTTGTGCTTTTGTTTACTAGTGCCCCAAACATACTGTGACATGTTTTACTCCCATCAGCAATGCATGAGCATTCATTCCCCTGGTCCATCAGCTTGCTACCAGAGTGCGCAGTGAACCTGGATCTTTGCCATTCGCAAACATTTCAACCCAAGTTTCTTGGGAAACTGATGAAACTAAATATGCAAGACCCCTGCACCCTATGATTTTGTGAGGTGAGATCCTAAGAGGAATTTGCTACTTAATTTGTGGCATCAACTGAAAAACAAAAATGTGGAATCTTTTTTCAAAAATTATTAAGAATTTCAAGATAGTATGAGTAGAACATTAAGCCAAGTGTGTGACTCCATGCAATGGCCCAGGCTGAGAACCTTAAACATCATAAAGAAAACAAGAGATCTTTGAGTAGACATTTACTTTACCTGAAAACTTGATGTATGTTTTTGCACACTGCTCCATACAATACTCATATTTTAAATGACTTCAGTTCAGTTCAGTTCAGTCACTCAGCCGTGTCCGACTCTTTGCGACCCCATGAACCACAGCACGCCAGGCCTCCCTGTCCGTCACCAGCTCCCGGAGTCCACCCAAACCCATTTCAAGTTAAAGGATGTTTCAGAAAGGCATATTGTAGCTATCTTGTGGCCATATCCAGGTACTCCCCACACAGCCTGATGGGAGAACTCTAGATGACATCTCCCAGGACTTTCCTGCTCCCAGACAAGCTTTTTAAAACTAGTTACAGAAATATAGGGTCACCACTTTTCCTGCCTGAATAACTGCAATGATAGGAACTGAATACCAAGTGGAGGTTGATATAAGGACAGTCATTGGAAGAAGATCCACTAGTCCAACTGGCACCTGATGTTTCTCTTAATTTCTGACCATACAATGTCCATGAGGGAGCCTGAGTTCTCCTTCCAAGGGAGGAGAGACGTGCCGACTCTTAGTGCTTCTATCCTCTCAGAATGCTGGTTGTTAATGGTACTGAGACCCCCAGGAATCAGTGTTGTTGGGCTAGAGATAGATGACACTAGAGGAAATTTCCTGAAAGAAGTGAGCATAGTCACTTCTGAAATAAGAGAAAGAAAGTAGAGTGGAGGGCTCAAAAGGAGTTTTGTGGTGAGCTATTGGGAGAGGGAATTTACTGAGATGCCAGATGCCATGTTAAGGCCCTTATGCACAGCATCACAAGGCCCCTTTCCTAGGGCTGCTCCCACAAACAAATAGCATCTGCAAAGGAAAGAGAGACAGACGGACTGACAGAGACAGAAAGAGGGTAAGAAACCTCTATTCAAAGAGGCAAAGGGAAAAAAATAAAACTGAATGTCAAGCAATTTAAGACAAATATGGCCGATACACACATGAGGATTGAGGCCAGAGGGAAGAACAATTTGCTCCTATGTCAAACTAATCCACATTTTCAAGTCATTACAGCATGTGTCGGTGAGGATCCAGCCGGCCCTGAGGTGTGCCACAGTTCTCTGCTCTTTCACCCCCTCTGCTGGTGAAAGGAGTCCTCAGGTCAAAACTCCAGCAAGCCCAGGGAGAAGGTGAAGGAAATGAGATAGGTATTTTATACAGTCGTGCTTCTCAAACTTTAACAGGCATATGAATCGCCTGGGAAGCTTAGTAAAATACAAATTACTCAGTAAGTCTGGGCTTGGGCCTGAGAGTCTGCATTTCTGGCAAACTCCCAGGTTATACTGGTGCTTGGACCACACTTCTAATGGCAAAGCTAACATTAATGATATACCACCAGAAATTACCAGCACGAATACCCCTTCCTGAGGTTACCTAATTTCACAAAGAACTGATCTCTTATGGAGTTTAAACAGCTCTACATCCAACGGTGGGTCCAATCCACAAAGGGAACTGTTTAAGTTCGTTGGGAATATTTCTATAATTGTCTCTGATTTACCGCTGTGCAAGTTTCATCATGCAGTTGATTATGTTAGAGTGTCGGAATCTAGTTAGCAAAGGTTGCAAGGCTTTTTTTGAATGAAAGCAAATTTTTAGTTTAGAAGATTGATTTAAGCAACAACACTCTCATTTCTTAACAGGAAGCAGAAGCATAAACAGAGTATGTGACTTGACTGAGGCCACACAGCTTATTGATAGCTGCCAGACTAAAATCTAATTACACTAACACTGGCTCATGCTGTCTGTCCAGATCATTTCCCATTTTCCCATTTCTCTAAGGTGATCAGACTCGTATCTGCTAAATCCCATAGATCACTGAAGTCTTAAGTGGCAGATCACAAAGCTCAGTAATATGACATATATGTAGTAACTCATTCTTTTGAAAATTAGTCTCCAGCTCTCTTTTCAATAGTTAGCCTTTAAATATGCATTGGAAGAAAAAAGAAATATTAGACCTTGTCTTATTAGCATCACCCATCTCGGATGTCTAATCCTCACTTTGCTTTATCTTTTCTCCCTGAATCCCATTTTAAACAACAGTCTTAATTGGTATTCTTAATTGAAAAGTCTTAATTGATATTCTTTAAAATTTCTCACCAAAATAATACAAATTAATTTCATATAATGTTGATGAGAAGATCCTTAATGTTTTGAGTGAGTGATTTATTATTTGGATAGATGAAAGAACGAATTGATTATTCTATTAAGATAAATTCATTATAACTAAATAGCAAAGAAGGGCTTTTAAGACCCTCAAATAAGGCTATGCTTAAAGAGTGTTGGCCATGGACTATATGATTTCACATTCTTTTGTCTGCAACATAAAAATTCACATCAGAGTACTTAAGTGATTTTCATTCCTGATCAAGAGTGAAGGTGAATTTCCAAACTTCCCTTTCCATTCTCAACCAAAAAAAAAAAGCAAGAGTAAATAAAAAGTTTCCTGGTCTCCGAGTTCCCACCCAATATAGGCTTATTATGCAGATGAGCAAAGTGAGTGGGTGAGTGAAATCGTTTGTAACAAAAACCCATTATTCACAGATGAAAAATTTATATTGTCAGCGTAATATCTGCAAGGCTCAACACTGCTGGAGAGTATATAAAGGCAGTGAGCTTTGGTGCACAACTACAGAACTCAGGCCACTGCACACCCAGACGAGGGCTCACTCTCTCCACCTGCTCTCTTCCACCTCCTGGTGTCAGAAGGTAAGAGTAATAATGAGTGATTGTAAGACTGTACATTCTGTTTAGGGTACAGTGAAGTGTTCGTAAGGGGGCAAAGTATTATGAATTAAAGTGCTGTTTTTTCAACTTATACTTTGTTATTATAATACGCGGGGCAGAATTGAAATGAAGCGAGTCAAAGAAATAATTCAATGAAAAGATATGAGATAGAAAGAAAAACAAAGATTCAAATTAAGACACTTATTACAAAATTTAACTAATGAAAATTGCATTTTAAAAATCAGTGGTGACATTTTGAAAAACAAATATTTTTCTTTGGATTCGATAAATGTGTATATTGTTTTGAACAGAAGGCGCCTTTTAAACAGCAGAAATGTGCCCATTAGAGAGGTTATAATAGTAATTGATTCTTACCAATGAAAACGTATGGTTTTCCAGAAGAGCAGAATCAACAGCATCATTCAAATATTCAAATTTCTGATAAGGCTATCAAGAAATCAAAGTCCATAAAATCAGTTCTTTGTAGATAAGACATAGCATATTTAGGGCAGAGAAGAAATGTCATCAGTTATTGGGAATTCTGTGGATGGAGCTGAATAAAAGCACAGATTAATAATTACTATGTTTTGGGGACCAATAGTAATAAATAAACTATCTAAAATGTCTACATTTCAAAATGAAATTTTAGTAAATACCTTAAGAAAAAAAATCAGATGTTCTAAAGTACCTATTTAAGCTCTTAAGGACAAGGAACAACTTTACAAAGATCTTCAGTGAGAAAATGACTTCATGGTGTTTTTTGTGTTTGTTGGTTTTCACCTCTCCCCATCAGATTCAGGATCTTAGTTTCCCGACCAGGGATCAAACCTATGGCCCCTGTATTGGGAACATAGTGTCTTAACCACTGGACCACCAGGGAAGTTCCATGTGGTGTGTGTTCTTCCACACATCCTAATTAACACCTGTGAGAAGAAATTATCTAGCCAGTTTTAAAAGAATTTATTTGGCCTATGGCACCAGTATACTTAGGGACATACTATATAATGTATGTCACCTTGCCTAGATCAAAGATTAATCTTTGCCAAAGACTTCCTATTTAGGAAATAAGATTGGTACCACATCTCCTTTTAAATTTGAGTGGAAATATATAGGTTTTATTAAACTGCAGACTCTCTCTGTAGGCTAAAGCAGGGGTGGGAGAGTAATTGGAAAGTCTCTCCTTACTGAATGAGATTTTGATACCAAAATGATGCAAATGTTTGCTTTCTCAAGTAGCAGTATTCAAAAATCCTTATTCTTAAATATTTCACAATTCTGTTGACTTTTACACAGTGAATAAATAAAGTTTCAAAAATCAGTTACTTATTTGAATATAAATATTCTACTGCCTCGGGAGGACTTCAAACACTGACTTCTGTATTGTTGTTTCTTATACCAGCTCTCCCAGAAACTACCTGCTCCATATCTGCCTCCAGAGAATATAATAGAAGATATTGTAAAGCCTTTAAGGACATTACATGAAAGCAATTATAGTTTTCAGTTGACTTTCCAACAATGATGTAATCCTAAAGAGGAATGTTTGCTTTAATTTTTTATGTTTCTGAAAATATGAATTTATAATTAAAAATTGCAATCAAAGACCCTGCCTATATATTTGGCAAGGTTTCCAAAGTTTGCCAACTGTATAAACTGAAGCACAGAAGCACACCAAATTAGTAATTGAATATTGGTGAATAAAGGATGAACATGTAATGCCTATTGTGTTGCTTTATCTAATTGATCATTGAATCTAAAAGGCAACATTTCAAAGGAAAAATAAAAATACCACTGCAGGTATTTACAGTCCTCATGTTTTAATGCCAAAGAAAGATAGGAAGTATGGCTAAGATGTTAAAGACAAGGTTGATAGTTTAAAATGATAATATTTGTAAAATACTCATTTCAAACCAAATGCCATTTGCTAAAAATACTCAGTCAAATTTTTAACAAATAAGCATAATCAAACTTGGATTGAAATCCCCACTTCTCAAAGTAAATATGGTCGGGCTTGAAAGAAGCAGAGAGAAGTTTACAACAAACACTGGACTTGAAGTTTTCATTCAGAAAGTAGAGGTGCTTGTCCTGTGGGGTCATTCTGCCCCACACTCATGCTGGTTCCACCCCACCCCATCCACAGTACATCGTCATGTCCTTGGCATCCTATGCCCTCACGGGGCATCTGCTTATGATGCAAGGTATCTCGCAACACGGTCTAGGGTGTCACTAGCAGTGAATGACACATCCTGGACTCAATCCAATTATAAAACAACCTGGGGACTTCCAAGACTTCAGAAGCAAGCATTAATTTTCTTTATGACAGTGATCTCTTAGTTTCTTAGTTGTGATTGTTCAAGTTGCCAGAAGCATTAGTTCTTGTTGCAAATTGCTTGTCTTTAAAATGATTTTTTTCCTTTAATTTAGAACAGGTCAAAGCACCCTAAAATACCTCAAATCTGTTGGCCGCTTTATAATTACAAAGTCTAGACCAAGTTACACTATTTAAAATATAAATGAATAATACATCTGAACCGACAGCTGGTATGCCAAGTTGTAGCCTGAGGCTGCTTTAAGATGGTTGAAATGCAGTATAATGTAAACGCTTGGAAGTGAAGGACTATTAATTGAAAGCCAGACTGATAGTGAAGAGGGTGGGATCATGGATAAGGTGCCATTCAAGCTAACCATATGTAGCATATCATCTACAGTGGGTATTTTCAATGTTTATCATGGACATTTTTAATTTCAAGTCTGGAAATGAGCCTTCCAATTATTAACAGAAGTATCCTACACTAATGAAAAAGCTCCATAGTGCTACACATCTTTTGTATTCTTTTTAGCCACAAAAAAAAACCCTGCAAGGAAAACATATTATAATATTTTAAATTAAGCTAGAAATATAATCAAAATAAAATTGATGACTAGTTTTTTCTTTCTACTCTCAATATTTACTTAGTCAAAACTCAACTAATTCACCTGACACTTTTAAATATGGTTGAGTGTCTTTATGTCTCCCCTGACTCTGTGTTTAAACAGGCAGCAAAAATGAAAAGCCTTTACTTTGTGGCTGGATTGTTTGTGATGCTGGTACAAGGCAGCTGGCAACGTTCCCTTCAGGACACAGAGGAGAAATCCAGGTATTAAATCTTTAGATTTGAATTAACATAGCACTATGCTTATAATACAGCCCAAGATAACTGTGACTAGTAAGTAGGTCTCAGTAATTTGGAATAAATGCCCTGCACAGTTTTCAAATGTTTAAAGTATCAACGTGATAAAGGCTTTTCCGGAGTATAGATAGGAGTATGTTATTTCCTAACCAAAGGAGTGGAGAATGTTGAAAAATATGATACATGGGAAATTATAGCTCTTCGAAATCTTTGGCTGATCCTATCTGTCCATTCATCACTCACACTGCATGGTAGAACATTTTAATTATTCATACCAACTTTTTCTTTTTATTTATTTTAAAAAATAACATTGTTTCCTATTAGTTGTAAAATTAGTAAGAAATTTTACATGCACATTCATGATAGACAATATGCTTGTACTATATATAAATACATCCCAGGTCATTTACAGCTTTGTATTGTATTTTTTCTCCAAGAATTGTATTGTTAGATTATTTTTATAACATTACAAATATCTATTAAATGTGTGATATTTAATCACTACATATTATTTCATCTGATAAATGTACAATATTTATTTAGCTACCCCTCCTCTTTTGAATACTTAAGAGTTCTTCAAATTTTCCTACAAAAAGCCTGCCAATAACATTTTTCCTACATTTCTTACTATTTTCTGAGGATTTATTTCTAGTGGTAAAATAATTATGTCAAAGGATTTGAATGAGTTTAAATTTTTTATAATATCTTGCCAACTTGCTTTCCAGAAAACTAATACACATGCACATTCCCACTGGCATTATAGAAATATTCCTCTCACAATATCCTCCCCGGTATTTAATCCTTGCTAATTTGACAGGTAAAAATAGCATCTCATTTCTATTTTGAGTCTTAATCATATTGAATATTTCCCTACATAGCCATGCCAACCAACTGTTGATTATTGGCATGTGGATTATCCACTACATAGTTTCAAATTAGCAAGTGGGCTTTTTCTTTTCTTTCTCTGAACTTTTAATTGTCTTTCCATTAGCTGCCACATAACCAGGTGATGGAGCTACTTTTTTATAATAATATATGCAAAACAGAATTTGGAATATAAATCTGCTGCCCAAATAAAAATGATTTGGGACGCTTCACTCTTTTAAAATATTCAAAGCGTGTTGCTCTCTTCTGGCATTATTAACATAATGAGTAAATGAATTTGTTGAAAAAAAGCTTTATTTAATCCTATTTCAGAAAAAGAGAAGCCAGTTGAAAAATCAGTTGCTAGAATTCCAAATCAGAGTATATTCAACTCTGGTAAAACCATGGGATTCCCATGGCAAATTAAGGTCTTTCTGAACTGCCAACTAAAATGTTCAGGGAACCTGCCTTCCAGCTTCATGTGGTTCTATATTTTGTAGAGAAGCTGCTTCTCAAGTGAATCTACTCTTGAGGAGAGATATAGTTGCACCAATCACTGTTCTTCACAGTTCATTCCCAGCTCCCCAGACCGACTCGCTCAGCGATCCAGATCAGATCAATGAAGACAAGCGCCACTCGCAGGGCACATTCACCAGTGACTATAGCAAGTACCTGGACTCCAGGCGTGCCCAGGATTTTGTGCAGTGGTTGATGAATACCAAGAGAAACAAGTAAGAATTTGAACCTGATCAGAAATGTACACTCAAATGTATTACCTAAATATGTCTAAAATTCTTCCTGACTTACTTAAGTTATCATACATATCAAACAATGCTCATAAACTCACTTGATTCTGATGATTTTTAAGCTTGGTGGTGGTAACCTCCATATTATGCCTTTGCATGTCCCACACGTCACCCCTTCAAAACTCTTATCTACCCTCAAATGGGACATAGACTTTAAATAATTTTCCCAACTTTGGTCTTAGCAATATTTACTCTGTTGCCCATTTTACTTTAAAACTGAAAGCTGACTTTTATGAAACTGCAAGGTTAGGAATTTAATTCCTGACCAAAAGACAAGAGCAAATTCATTCTCTTGTAGGGTTCAAACTTATGACTATGATCACATTCAAAGTATCCTCTAGCCAAGTTCATCACGGTAAGGAATGGAAACAGATGCAGTCTTTTTCTTGTAGAATACAATCCAAGATACACATTAAAATTACAGCCTAGCAGCACAGCATAAAGAGAGAAGAAGGCACATAGGAACACAAGCCTATCGTAAGGCATACATTTTAATGTTGAATTTCTTTGACAGTGTTGGGGTATTTGCTGCATGAGGCTACTGGAGGAAATCAGCCACAAGGGTTTCACAGGGATGGTGGAATTTCACAATTTCTTTGGAGGGTGGCCCATAAAGGGAGGGAGTTATGCATGCAAAGTAGCTGAAGGAATCTAAAAATCAGGAAAAGGAATATATTTGTCCGGATAGAATGGAGAAGGGTAGAGAGAAAGAGAGAAACCAGCAAGAATAATTAAAGAGGATTGTTGACCAAAAATTCTTAAAGTGGAGAGTACAGGAAAGATGGTGATCATGGTCAAAGAAGACACTAGAAGTTCTTGCTAAGGATTACAGATGGGGTTTCCCAGGTGGCTCAATCGTATTGAATCCGCCTACCAATGCAGGAGACATAAGAGATGCAGGATCCGTCCCTAGGTCAGGCAGGTCCCCTGGAGGAGGAAATGGCAACCCACTCTAGTATTCTTGCCTGGAAAATTCCATGAACAGAGGACCCTGGTGGGTTACAGTCCATGGGGTCACAAAGAGTCAGACATGACCGAGTTACTGAGCCTGCATTGGTGAAACAGGAGAAATAACAAATTTGAAAAAATGCAAACTGTCTTCATTTCTAGAGAGACAATGCCACAACTTGGCAAATGAATGTAAAATAATCCTAGTTCCCAGGCAGTTTCTGTTGTGTTTAAGATAAAACCTTCCAGGGCTTACATGTGATGGAGCAACTGACCATCTTTCTGGTCAACCCCTTCCACGGGGCATTCTGTACACACCTGAGGGTGATGTAGGGTCATTTTCTTAGCTCTCCTCACTGCTAGCCCATCACACATTTCCTTTAATCCATTATCATGTGGTCCTTTCAATGACATTTTGTGACACTCCTTTGCTTTCCTTTGATTCAATAAACTAATTCTGACTCCATGTGTCAGAGTAGGAAATAGAAACCCACTCCAGTATTCCCTCCTGGAAAATTCCATGGACAGTGGAGCCTGGCAGGCTACATTCCATGGGGTCACAAAGTGAGCGACCGAGCATGCACACACGGCCCCATGTGTACAAATGACAAGCTGCTGCTTTGTTTGCAAGTGGCCTGGCACAGTAGCTAGCCCTCATGCGTTTGGACTGAAGTAAGGGCAGCTTTAAGAATTAATGACACAGACAAGCAGAGGAGGTGAAAATGGGTGGAGTGAGGGAGCTTAGCCTCCCTTAATTGTCATTAGACTGCCCCCATCAACCTTCACTCCTGATAATTAATGCAGCTTTCTGATGAGTCCGCTACACAACCTCATCTCCCCAAATCTCCCTCTAAGCCCCCTCCACACAGAATCCAGAACCCGAAGCTGCCATTGCTTATAGGTGAGAACCATATTGCTAAAGAGACAGATCTTCAATTTAACTTTCACATTTCTTTCAGGAATAACATTGCCAAACGTCATGATGAATTTGAGAGACATGCTGAAGGGACCTTTACCAGTGATGTAAGTTCTTATTTGGAAGGCCAAGCTGCCAAGGAATTCATTGCTTGGCTGGTGAAAGGCCGAGGAAGGCGAGAGTAAGTCTGTACATTCTTATTTAATTTTTTTTTTTGCTTGATGCTGAAAACTTAGATTACAGTTATCCATAAATGGATCTGCATTATGAAGCCATTAATATAGTCTCACAAAGTAAGGAAATAACTCCTGTTGGTGGGAGACAGTTTACAAAAGTTTCATCTGTTCTATCTTTCAGAGCAAGTATTAATGATAGTGTCACACAGGTTACTATTTATCCCCCAGTATTAGTTGTATTAAAAGGTATTAATTTGCCAGTCCAGGATACTTTTGAAGATAAACAGAGTGTTTCTGATAACTACACCAGGAAAATAAGCTTAAACTAGGACTGTCCCAGAAAACTAGGGATAAGGGAAGAGAAGAAATAATGCTGAAAACTTAGTTTCATTTAAAATATTTACATAGTTTATGTGTTAGTAAGTATTCAGGTAAAAATGTGATGAAGACGGGAAGGAACTAAAGATGTTTAATGAAATGACATTCAAAACAAAGATATGTGGAAACATTCGTCTATTTAACAATGTATCCATTTTTTTATGAGACTACCATAGAGGTAATCATTAAATTATTATGGTTGAAAATGAGCCTAAGACCTTTAAGTACTTCCTTGCATCTTATCACAGCCAAACAGACTCACCGACCAAAGAGACTGTCTCATTTTCTTGTGACCATTTTGATTGACTTTGATTTATGAAAATCAAGAAATTCATGTTCCACTCTATTTTTATCTTTAGTTGTTTGATTTTTGTTTTTTGGGTTTTTCTGCCGTACCTTATGGCATGTGGATCAACCATGGATCAACCCAGGGCCCCTGCAGTTGGAATCACAGAGTATTAACCACTGGACCATCAGGGATGTCTTTAGTGAGATTTTCAATAAGCGTATTGAGACTTTAAGGAACTCTCAAGACAAAAGAGAACTAGTATTGTCACTGATTTTTAAAACAGCAGCAATAAAATTTATAAAATCAATCCGAAAATAGTCACACAAGATTATTTTACAGTGTTTTAAAGAGATACCAAAAATTCTGTTAAATAAACCAGTCAGAGAAAATATCTAATATAGACTAAGGTTTAATCCCTTAAGACTGTACTTGGCAAGGCTGTTTTGCTCATCATTAGTTTTATAGGATATACTATATTTTTCTGAATATGCAACTGCTGCTGCTGCTGCTAAGTCGCTTCAGTCGTGTCCGACTCTGTGCGACCCCATAGACGGCAGCCCACCAGTCTCCCCCGTCCCTGGGATTCTCCAGGCAAGAGTACTGGAGTGGGTTGCCGTTTCCTTATCCAATGCATGAAAGTGAAAAGTGAAGGTGAAGTCACTCAGTCGTGTCCGACTCTTCGTGACCCCATGGACTGCAGCCTACCAGGCTCCTCCGTCCATGGGATTTTCCAGGCAAGAGTACTGGAGTGGGGTGCCATTTCCTTGTCCACTTTCTGAATATAGACAAATCAATAGTTTCAATAATAAGTTCTATGTTGACAATACACTAAACTCTTAGAAGCAGCTGGAATACAGACAAGGGCTTTGTTTCAGGTCCTGGCTCTGCACTTGGCTACCTAATTCCCTACCTGTCATTCAAGTTTCTATGAGGCTTTTTGTAGTAAGCCCTCTGTAAATAGAAACATATGGTTTTCTCACTGACCCTTACACAGGTTACCAGTGACAGGCAACCAATAAGCATTTCTTTGAAACGTTTAACCAAATGCTGATTTTACCCCTCCATTTCTCAGCTTCCCAGAAGAAGTCAGCCTCGTTGAAGAACTCCGCCGCAGACACGCAGACGGCTCTTTCTCTGATGAGATGAGCACCGTTCTCGATAGTCTTGCCACCCGAGACTTTATAAACTGGTTGCTTCAGACGAAAATTACTGACAGGTGACTGTATTTTAGTTCATCCCTGAAACCTTCAAAACTTTCATAAATATTATCATACTGCTGTAGGTTGTTGCTACGTGAAGGAGAGAGTCTTTACTCTCTTGGTATACAATCAAAATTATGAATCATTCAAGAGTATATTATTATATTTGTTTTTGATCGTTACAATTTTATCCTTTCACTCACTGATTCCAAACACTTTTCCTGAATGTTGGTAAGGGACAAGTCATTAAGAATACAGGTATGGAGATGTTAAGCTGGTCATGTATTAATAATATTGCAAATTTCTGTGTATGTTGAAATTTTAGCACAAAGTAAAATACCAGTGTATGTGATATTTAAATACTTAATGCAATAAGTATAGCAGTAAAATTTAAATGCCAAAATTAACAGGCATGTAATAGCTTGGTTTAATTACTTTTTATAATTACCTGTACACTTTATATTTCTCGCTAGGGCCAAGTTAGGATAGGCCATCTTTGAAGGTAAATATTTGAAGAGTTCAAAACACAAATGGATGCATAAAATGAGAAGATGAACAGCCTTTATCAAAATAAATCATTGAAACATTTTCTGGCTAAATTAACTATCATCTACATATTATACTATGTTAAATAATCGTATCTCTCTTTTTTTTTTTTAATTTCTAGGAAATAAGTTTGTCATTCATTACTCAAGATCATCTTCACAATATCACCTGCCAGCCATGTGGGATGTTTGAAATTTTAAGTTCTGTAAATTTAACAGCTGTATTCTAAAGCCATATTGCTTGCATGCAAATAAATAAATTTTCTTTTAATATTGTATAACCAAAAGATTATAAATCGAATACACCATTGTCAAAATAATGCTAAAATATCAGCTTTAAAATATGATAATTCAGAATTCTCTTTCTTTTCTTCTGCTAACCTGCTTGGCAATGAAATTATTTTTCTGTGATATAATTTGTATATATAAATCACTCCAATCACAACATATTTGCATTATAATAAGTTAAGGAGAAGGACTGGTAGCCACAGTTGTGAAATGGGAAAGAGAATTTTCTTCTTGAAACTTTTGTCATAAAAATGCTCAACTTTCAGTATATAAAAAATAGACTAAATAAAAATTTCAAGCTTCTTCATCAATGTCTGTGTTCGCTCTTCTTTAGGGTCCCACTCTTTCCAAATACCCCTGCTTCCTAAATTGGTAAGCTATACTCCAAATCTGATGCACAGATATGGTTTCATGGTTTAAATTGCTGCACAGTACTTTAATGTTTTCAGCCAACATCAAAAAACCAAGGTATTTTATATTAAAATGTTGAGTTCCCATATTTCTTAAAAAATTAAGTCATCAGGCAATGTTAGACCCACAAACCAAATCTTTTCTAAAGATGTGTACCAGTTGCCTCCTTCTGAAAGGTCACATGATTTTCAACTCACTATTATGCCCCCATACACACACACACACACACACACACACACACACCCCACACACAGATCTGTGTATGTTACACATTTACATTCAGGTAATATGCATAAGTAGCCACTTTCCCTGGCCCACTTTATTTTTATATCTTATTTGTCTGGCACCTGCAGACATTTAAGTTTGTCTGTCATACCTTGTACTTTTATCTCCCTGTCCTGCAATGTCCAGTATTTTGGGCCAGTCTGGTGCTCATTGCCATATTAGGGGTATTTTTTTCTATATACAGACAATGTTGCCAACTCTTTCTCTCTTGTATTACATAGAGATAATAATCACAAAACATTGTGTATGTTTATGGTGAACAACTTGTCAATCTGATGCGGTTGCACTCTTGACACCAAAAGTTAAAACTCAAGCAAAAAGTTACTAAGGAAAAGAAGGACACTTTAAAATGCCAAGTGTTCTGAATCATAATGAAGATCTATAACAGCTGTTAATATTTATACAGCCAATAACACACCAACCACTTTCATAAAGCAGAAGCTACATGAGATTCAAGAAGCAATAGAGATAAACATAAAAGGAAATCTAAACTCTTTTCCCTTAACACAAGATAGAGTCAGGAAAACAACAGAGACCTAAATAGCATAATCAATAAGATAGATCTCATAGGCCTAAACTGAACTATAAATTCTGATGAAAGAGGATACACATTCTCCAAAATGCAATGAAAAAGTCACAAAAATTGACCATATAGTTGGCCACAAAGAAAACCTTAGTTATACAAATAATTGTACAAATTTCTAAGTTTGGAATCATTCAGATCATAGTGGAATTAAGCTAGAAATCAAAAACAAAAGATAGCTTAAAAATTTACAACCACTTGAAACTGGGCAATCACTTCTAAATAAACCATGGATCAAAGACATCATAAAAGAAATCAAAAAATACTTTTGCATTCTATTATAATGAAAACACAATAAATGCAAATAATTGATATAAATAAAACAGTATTTAGGAATAAAATATAGCTTTAAATGTATTTGTTAGAAAAGAAGAAAATTTGAAAATCAATAGCCTAAGGTTTTGTTTTTTTTTTGGAAAATCAATAGCCTAAGTTTTTAACCTCAAAAAGTTGAAGGAAAAAAGGACAGCAAATTTCAAAATGTAAAAGAATTATTTTAAAAAATATAACAGAAAATAATAAAATGGAGAAAATTTGGCACTAAAAATTAGCAAAGCCAAACTTAGTTCTTTGACTAGATTAATAAAATTAATAAAGCCCTAGCAAGACTAGGCAAGGAAAAAAAAGGAGGAAAAATTACAAATATCTATAATGAAAGCGGGCCTCTCTAAAGAGCTCTCAAACAATAAAAGAGTAATAAGTATATGGTACATAAAAGTTATATGCCTGGTAAATTTGACAATTGGATAAAATGAACAAATTCCTTTGAAAAATGTTACTTAAATAGACATAAATCGGAAGAAAATCTTAATTGTCCTCTGTTATGGATGGAAATTGAATCTGTTATTTTAAAAAGTTTTCCAGAAAAGAACTCCAGGCCCAGATGGCTTAACAGGTGAATTCTTCTAAACATTTAAGGAAGAAAAACACCAATATTACCTAAGCTCTTCAAAATAAGTAGCAAATAAAAAATATTTTCCAGGTCACTTTATGAGACCAGGATAACCTTGATGAAAAATTCGATGAAGATTTTATAGAAACAGAACACAACAGATCAATCTGACTCATGGACATAGGTAAATAAAATTCTATACAAAACATTGATGAATCAAATCTAGCAATATATACAAGAATTACTACAACAAATTAGAAATTACTACAAACAAATAAGAAATAAGAGAAAACAGCAATATATAAAAATGAATTGGGAAACCACCATTGAAACAGATGAAATTGAAACAAATGTTAGACTGTTGAGAATGTCTATGATAAATTAACATAAAATATATTTGAAAACCCAGAAAAGATAGATAAAATTGAAAAGAAAATGTAATTTGTAAAAAATGACACTAGTACAGATACAAGAGCTTAAATAAACCAATTTTCATAGAAGAAATGGACAAAGAAATCAAAGAACTATCTCATAAAATGTCACCAGGTCCAGATGGTTTTGCATGGAAATTTTATCAAACTTCCAAAGAAGCTGGTAGTCACAATACTTCATAAGTTATTCCAGAGGCTAGGGGAAGAAAAGAAGAAAAAGAATTTTCTAAGTCTTTTTATAAAGAGAGCATAAAATTGATACCTAAACTTGATAAAGATAGAAGAAAAAAAATTATAAGCTAATTTCACATATGAGGCTGATTTTAAAATCCTAAAAATCCCAGAAAATAGAATTCAACAGCATATTAAAAATATTAGATAGCTGTACAGCAACCAACACAATATTGTAAAGGAATTATTCTCTAATTAAAAATAAATTAAAAAAATAATACATTATGTTTAAATTTAGTTTATTCCAAAATTATCCAGGGTGGTTCCATATTAGAAAACCAATATTGTAATATACCATATTAAGAGATCTAAAAAGAAAAAGTTTATCATTATCTCCACACAGGCTGCATATAAAAATATAATAATATAGAATTAAAGTGTTGGGCTTCCCTGGTGGCTCAGACAATGAAAAATCTGCCTGCAATGCAGGAGACCTGGGTTCAATCCCTGAGTCAAGAAGATTCCCTGGAGAAGGAAATGGCAACCCTCTCCAGTATTCTTGCCTGGAGAATTCATTCCATGGACAGAGGAACCTGGTGGGCTTTAGTCCATGGGGTTGCAAAGAGTTGGACACTATTGAGCAACTACCACTTTCACTTAATGCATAACCAGTTTATAACAAATTTGTAAAAGCCAGCAGCCTAAATGGTGGCAAAGCTGTGGCACTGGAAGTCTCATATAATCTGAGTGATAGTAAAAATGAGATGGTCACGTGGGAAAACTGGCAATTTGTTATAAATTTAATAAATGCATGTTATATATATATTACCTAAAGAAACAGATTCTTATAAACAACCTAAATACTCATCCATCCATAGGACACTGGTTGAATGAATCAAGTTGCTTCAACAAATGGACAAACTGCATAGCCACTGAAAAATGTGTGTGTGTGTGTATGATTTGAACAAGGTTGTTCTAGCCAAAATATTGGAAATCCAAATGTCCATAAACAGAAGAATGGACAGAAAACTGGCATGTTCATCCAATAAAATGTTATACAGCAATAAAAGGACAAATTATTATAATGCTGGCAACAATATGAACAAACCTTGCAAATGATATGTTATACAAAATTATCCAGATACAAAATAGACCATACTACTTGATTCTATTTTATGAAGGTTAAGAACAGCACAAAGAAATGAGGGTGCTTAGTAGATGCCTCTGGGGAGGGAAGTGTGGAGTTCTGAGTTGAATGGACACTGGAGAGCTTCCTAGAATGATGGAAATGCTCTATTTCATGATTAACATGTGGGTTACATCAATGTGAACATTTATCAGATATCAGCAAAATGTGCACTCAAGATCTGTGCATGTGTATATAAATTACACCTTGATAAATAAATTTAAAACTGCAAAAATCTATGTGAATCAAACAAAATAAAACTGTACTGAGATATTATTTCTAACTTGAAAGCTTAACAATACAGTCTGTTGACGAGGATGTGGGTACATAGAACCTTCCAAACACTGCATATGGACATACAAAATGTTATTACCCCTTCTGCAGGAGTATTTAACAATATGTTCAAAAATACTTGGGCATTTACACTTTTCTTCAGCAGCCCCAGTTCTAGAAATTTACCCTAATGATACATACTTAAAATAAAAATCTACCTATGTACAAGTTTATTTTTTGTTATTACTGATTAATCACTGTAAAAAATTAAAAACAACCTGAATACCCACAAAACACCCTTTGAATGAATCAAGATATACCCACGAAATGGAACTGTACAGCCATTAAAAAAGAAAAAAATTTTCAATTCATAAGAATGATTTGTTTCCAGAAGTATTAGTGTAATTGTTGGGGAGGAAAAATGCTACCCTGTACCCTTGTAAGTTCTTCTGGCTTCCCAGGTCTACGGGCTTTCCATGTGGCTCAGTGGTAAAGGATCCGCCTGCCAATGTAGAACATGCAAGTTTGATCCACAGGTCGGGAAGATACCCTGGAGAAGGAAATGGCAACCCACTCCATTATTCTTGCCTGGGAAATCCCATGGTCAGAGGAACCTGGTGGGTTGCATGGGGTGGCAAAGTGTAGCATAGCACAATTAAATTAACAGAATTAACAGGAGAAGATCAAATGATACATTCAGGAACCCCACATATATAAGAGTGTCAGAGACTCCCACATACATGAGAGATTCTTGGTAATAATTCTTTTACTGGAGAAAATCTCCAATCTAAATTCTTCTAGCTAGTTAAGGAAGGGACAATAGTTTCTCTTGAAGGGTCTCTATTGCCTTTAAGCTCAAAATAACCCACATGCTAAAGTAGCACATGTTGGGGAGTCCTACTCTGAATCCTTATATAATAATTTTGAGACTGCTAGGAGAGAGACTCTTTAAAGGGAATGCATCTTTATTGACTCCTGGGCTATTGTCAGCAGACTCGGAACCTGGTCTGGACAATGGCAAAACCGTTATTTCATGATTCAGGGAAAGCCTCTCTGGGATGCCTCCATTTGGAGATAACCAGGTCACATATATTGATGATGGTCACTTACATGCCTCTGCACATACACACACACGTGCACACACACACACACACTAACACCAAAAAGATACCGTAATACTGTAACAACATTGCAGACTCTTTATCCAAATTGCACGCTTGTTCCAAGTCCCCATGAGCCACATCTCAGAGCATCAGACACAGCCTCAGAAACAACTATTCCTCCAGAGACAAGACACTCACTAGTAGAGTTAGCCCACATCATATCAGGCCTTTGGGGAGTGACTGGTGGGGCAAGCAGGCACAGCATCTTCCTCACCCTGCTTCTAGCCAAAATGGTGGCAGATAATTGTCCCCTTTGCTCCCAAACAAAACTCTGGAAGGCTCCCAGGTGGGGACACATGCCCTGGGGGGACAGAACCTTACTGCTTTGGCAAGAGATTTTTATCACAGGGCCACTGCCCTTTCCTGGAACTAGTCGGTACGAAACCACTTTGGTGGGTAATTTCACTGGACTCCCACCAGCATCTCCCTCCAGAAACACTGCTTCCCGTCATATAATCTCCCTCTTCAGCAGGGATGTGCTCATTCTCTTTGGCCATTGAAGGGTCAGATCAAGGTACTGTTTTGCTTCCCAAGCTTTTCAGTCATATCCTACTTCTAGCCAACATCCATCCAGAACGTGGAATCTTACGGAATTTCCACCTAGCTTACTGACCCCAAGTGGCCAGACGTATAGAGAGGTGGCTTACCCAGAGACATGTTCCTCAAGCTTTTAAACAATAAGTGATTTCCCTAAAGGACAAAAATTTTAATTCTAATACTGTTCTAACCCAAGTTCTAATACTGCTTAATTCCTGGCCAGTCAGTTAATCACTCCTGTTCTCTAAACCCCTCATATCACCAAGTCTTCTCCAAAGACTTCCCTGACGGTACCTCCAGGGAACATTCACCTCCTTCATCTTAGAGAGGATGTCAGTCATGTCCAGTCACAGATAAATGCTCCCCTTAACAGCTTGACTTATAATCTCGCCATCTTCCGCATACTGGCAACCCTACTGAGGGCGGATTGTGCAGTATGACTCTGTAAGAACACAAAAACTAAGGGAAGGAAATTGCTTAGAAATCATGATTATGCAGATATCGTTGGCCCACATGATGGCGCAGGACAAGCCACCAAGCTCAGGCCACTGATTCCGCCTCACTGTTCAGGCTGATTAATTAAACAAAATTCATCAAAAATCTTACAAGTGGAAATTTTTGCTTCAGAAGCCACTAGGGGAAAACTGTGTGGATCTCAGAGAGAGGAACACAGGCCCTCTGCCTTGTAGGTGTCAGTCCCATTAGGAAGTGAAATCCACATTGGAACCCAGGAATCCAGGATCCTAAGGCATCTTGGGGGTTGAGGAAACAACCTGCTGGTCCAAAGCAGCTCTATCTTTGATGGTATCCAGACTGCTCGCCCTGAAGGAGGCCCCAGCAAGCTGCTGCTGCTGCTGCTAAGTCGCTTCAGTCGTGTCCGACTCTGTGCGACCCCATAGACGGCAGCCCACCAGGCTTCGCCGTCCCTGGGATTCTCCAGGCAAGAACACTGGAGTGGGTTGCCATTTCCTTCTCCAATGCCTGAAAGGGAAAAGTGAAAGTGAAGTCGCTCAGTTGAGTCTGACTCTTCACGACCCCAGCCCACCAGGCTCCTCCGTCCACTGGATTTTCCAGGCAAGAGTACTGGAGTGGGCTGCCATTGCCTTCTCTGGCCCAGCAAGCTAGGCCAATGCAAATACTCTCCCTTTGTTACGGTTATTGCTCTCAATTGTACAAGCCTGTATGATAGCATCCCTATAGTTAGTAGACCCCTGAGACCTGCGGAAGTCAGCCAGGTAAACTACTGCAGGCAGGATGGGTGAGCACCAAGCCCTGTGAAAAGAGTTTCAGCCAGCACGCTAGCAGGTGTGGATTCTGCCCCAGAGCTCACCTCCCTCTACATGAAACGGCGCCAATGGAAGTGATATGTAAGGAGCTGTTCCCCCCTTATTGTTGCTGCTGTTCAGTCGTTCAGTGGTGTCCAACTCTCTGGTGACCCCATGGACTGTAGTCCACCAGGCTCTTTTATCTATGGGATTTCTCAGGCAGGAATACTGGAAGCAGATTGCCATTTCCTTCTCCAGGGGATCTTCCCAACCCAGGGACTGAACCCCTATCTCCTGGATTGGCAGGCAGATTCTTTACCACTGAGCCACCTGCGAAGCCCGTTCCCTCCTTATACCATGCCTCAGATCATATTCCAGGCAGAATGGCCTCCCAGCGTAATCAAACGAGACCCATCTGGCTGGCAGGTTTGTGTCCTAATGATCCTGCTATATATATAATCTCAGTTGGACACTCTCTGGATTGTGAAGCTGCCATCCACAAAACGTTCCTACAATTAACCCATCACTGTGCCCAGAAGCTAAACATTATGGAAGGACTCCCCACAGAGCTGAGTCACAGATATCACACTCTCCTTTGCAAGGTACCCCTGATAATCCCACAGAGCTCACTGAGATGTGCTCAACTAGCAGTAAATTCTGCACTTGTGATTTCACCCTGAGACAGGCCTCTATCATACACACTCGGAACATGACACCAGCCAGCCACTCCATGAGTCTCTCCCCAGGGAGGTCACCTTCCCTGGAGCTGGCCTCCACCATCCCCAAGACACCAGAGCCTCAGAGGACATAATCCCAGCCCAGGAGCTTGCTATTTGAGACACCAGCACCTCAGCCAACACACCTCAGCTTCGCTAGACATTTGGATGCCCCCCTTCTTGCATCCTCCCCACCAGGTGGGAGATGGCTGTGGTGACTATCAGCCTGGAGGATGAATTGCAAAAACACCTCCAGCTGGTCAGCTCATATCAGACAGGCTTCCCCAGTGGCTCAGTGGTAAAGAATCTGCTTGCAATGCAGGAGCGTCAGGAGATGCGGGTTTGATCCCTGGGTGGGGAAAATCCCCTGGAGAAGGGTATAGCAACACACGCCAGCATTTTTGCCTGGAGAATCCCATGGACAGAGGAGACTGGCAGACAATAGTCCATAGGGTTGCAAAGAGCCAAACACGACTCAGGTGACTAAACATGCACTGTCAGCTCAGAAGACATAGATATTTTCTAAAATATCTATCTGCTTGCCTCAAGAACCATGCCTCTTTCAAAACATTTGCAAAACCTAAGTTCCCCGCCAACTGCCTGGCTGCACTAGACATTGTTCACCTCAGTGTTGTCAACCACGATTTGGCACTTGCCATCTACTTCTACAAGGATTAAATCATGTGCCGCTACAGCTTTTGACCCTCAACACCCCTTGAAAGGAGCTCAGGGTGGAGTGCAGAAATGAGGCCCTCTGTGCTCTGGGAAAAACTGGCAGAACAGGTCTTCAGACAGGTATTTTTTAGGAGCTGATTTTATGAGCCGAATTCTTACATCTCTGCATATCTAGAAAAACACTACATTCCTTCTTGGTGACATCTGCTCCTCATGACTAGCAGAAACGTTCTGCAAAAATGTGTGCTTGATTGCCTGTACTCCCCCTTCACCAAAATCACTTATAGACTAAACCTCCTCCCTACCTCTTTGGAGAAGTTTTCCCAGAACTCTCTGAAATGCTGTCTAACAAGCTGTAGCGCTCATTTTGCCCCAAATAAAGCTTAACTTGCAGCTCTCACTTTGTGTGTTTTAAGTTAGCAATGGCAAGCCAAACAATGTATTTGAAATCATGCTAGCCATAATAAGGCTCTTCCTCAAAACACCTCTAGCTTGACCTGCTTGGCACCCAGAGTCAGGAACTTCTGGGCACTCTGTTCCCGCTCAGTGTCCTACTAATAGATGACCGCCTTTCTTCCCTCCTGAGGTATCCATGAGAGACCTTGCTCCCCCATTATTCCCTCCCGCCACTTTTGGCGATACCTCCACACCCGAAATTGCCACTTCTGAGTTGAACAGTAACGTGTTGGTAAATGTTTACTGGCTCATCATCAAGGGGTGGGAGGGGGATAGTGAGGAAACGCTTGATTATGCTATCTTTGTATAATGTTTTATACAGAATGGAACACACATGCATTCTTAGTTACTCAGTTGTATTTGACTCTTTGGGATCCTGTGAATGTAGCGCACTGGGCTCTTCTGTCCATGAGATTCTTTAGGCAAGAATACTGGAGTTGGTTGCCATTTCCTCCTCCAAGGAAACGTCCCCCAGAGATCGAACCAGCGTCTCTTGTGTCCCCTGCATGGGCAGGCAGATTCTTTTACCATTGACCCACCTGAGAAGCCCCGGAGAGCAGAGAAAATTTACTAATTGTTCAGATGGTAGAAGGAGGAAGGAGATGGCTAATTAGTAGAACCAAGGGGTGGTTGTCGTTCACTGTCTCCCAGAGTTTGCTCAAACTCCTGTCCATTGAATCGTTTGTTGATTGCATGTTTGTTGATTGGTTTGTTAAGAGGAGATGACTTTAGAGCAAATTTGTATCTCCTCCCTCCCAGCCTGTGCAGACCAAATGGAAAGCAGAATTGGGAAAGGTTGGTATTCAAATATAGATGCACTCTCTTCTCTTTTAAACAGAGAGAAGTGAGAGAAGAAAGCAGACACAGAGATAAAATACCACCCTTCCTAACCTAACTGGTCAAATTATACAGGTAACCAAAAAACCACTGAAGAATGAACAACATGAGTTCAGAGACTTACTTTCACAGGGCAGAAGATAAGTTTAAACAATAAATTTTCAGGAAACTAATTCTAAAGTTTTGCTGTTTAGAAATGCTGTTTCCCCTAGGAAATCACAAGTTCTTGCCAAGGCAGAGTTCTCACTTTCCCCCTAATGTTTTTGAATGATCTCTCTCACTTTTCCAACAATTATCATTGCATTTTGATGTTTGAAATCATTTCTATCTGACATCTGGAACAAATGCGTGGCATTTCTAGGAAACTAACTTTTCCTTTTTTTTTTTTTCCAAAAAAAGTTACATTTAGAGTAACACATCTTCCTTGAAAATTCATGTGCTTCACATTCTTAACATTTTTATATCCCAGTGAGAGAAATAGAGCAGAGAGCAGTGGCAGGTCAAGTTGAAAGGAGATGAGCTTTAAAATCAGGCAGACTGGGACTTTCATGACACCACTGTCGGTGAATAAAATGGTTTAATAACCCCTACTTCATGGTTATGTCTTGGCACTTAACTGAGATAGCACATTCCAAGTGCATGGTGCTGTCCCTGGCACATAGTTCAGTTCAGTTCAGTTGCTCAGTCGTGTCCCACTCTCTGCAACCCCATGGACTGCAGCACGCCAGGCTTCCCTGTCCATCACGAACTCCCAGAGCCTACTCAAACTCATGTCCATCACGTTGGTGACACCATCCAACAATCTCATCCTCTGTCATCCCCTTCTCCTCCTGCCTTCAATCTTTCCCAGCATCAGGGTCTTTTCCAATGAGTTGGTTCGTCACATCAGGTGGCCAGAGTATTGGAGTTTCAGCTTCAGCATCAATCCTTCCTATGAATATTCAGGATTGATTTCCTTTAGGATGGACTGGTTGGATCTCCCTCCCAATAATGGAATCTTCTATTACTTAAATTATTTCAAAACAGTTGATAAGAAGTTAAGGTTACCAATAGTATAGTAAATTTGATCTCTGGTTCCTCTGCCTTTTCTAAAACCAGCTTGAACATCTGGAAGTTCACAGTTTACATATTGCTGAAGCCTGGCTTGGAGAATTTTGAGCATTACTTTACTAACGTGTGAGATGAGTGCAATTGTGCAGTAGTTTGAGCATTCTTTGGGATTGCCTTTCTTTGGGATTGGAATGAAAACTGACCTTTTCCAGTCCTGTGGCCACTGCTGAGTTTTCCAAAATTGCTGGCATATTGAGTGCAGCACTTTCACAGCATCATCTTTCAGGATTTGAATTAGCTCAACTGGAATTCCATCACCTCCACTAGCTTTGTTCATAGTGATGCTTCCTAAGGCCCACTTGACTTCACATTCCAGGATGTCTGGCTCTAGGTGAGTGATCACACCATTGTGATTATCTGGGTCGTGAAGATCTTTTTTGTACAGTTCTTCTGTGTATTCTTGCCACCTCTTCTTAATATCTTCTGACCTGACATGCTGCGATACATGGGGTCGCAAAGAGTTGGACACGACTGAGCGACTGAACTGAACTGAACTGAACTGAGTATAGTAAATACCCACTGGTATTGTTGTGGCTTTGGATGGTGAGAACATAATACTAAACAACCTTGATAAATCCAAAAGTGGCCTATTAAATAAAATCATGAAGTTCAAGACAAGCACAGACATTCTCATAAATAAAGCTGTGCTAGTTTCTTATTCCCGCTATAACAAATTACCACAGAGTTCATTGCTTATTACAATATAAATTTATTATCTTACACTTCTACAGGTCAGAGCCCAAAGTATTGGCAGCACCACACTCTTTCCAGGGGCCCTAGAGAAATTTTGGTTCCCTCCTTCTTCCAATTTCTTAGTGACTGTCTTCATTCCTCTGCATTCCTGCCTCTTTCTCCATCTTCCAAATGACTCTCTCCAATCTCTACTCTTGTCATCATATCTCTTTTGCTGCTGAGCCTTAATTTCCTATCTCCTTTTTGTAAGCACACTTGTGATTACATTCAGTTCAGTTCAGTCACTCAGTTGTGTCCGACTCTTTGCGACCCCATGAACCACAGCACACCAGGCTTCCCTGTTCATCACCAACTCCTGGAGTCCACCCAAACCCATGTCCATTGAGTCGGTGATGCCATCCAACCATCTCATCCTCTGTCGTCCCCTTCTCCTCCTGCCCCCAATCCCTCCCAGCATCAGGGTCTTTTCAAATGAGTCAGCTCTTTGCAACAGGTGGCCAAATTATTGGGGTTTCAGCTTCAACATCAGTCCTTCCAATGAACACCCAGGACTGATCTCCTTTAGGATGGACTGGTTGGATCTCCTTGATTACATTGGGCCCACCTAGATAATCCAGATAACTTCTGCCTTTCAAGATCTTTAATTCAATATCATCTGCAAAGTCCCCTTTTCCATGTAAGGTAATATAGTCACTGGTTCTGGGGATTGGGATGTGACATTTTTGAGGGGGCCATTCATCAGCCTACAGCAAGACCCAAGACAAATTACACAGATATGACATATAGAAAATAGCAGTTTGACAGTAAAAGGCTTGGGATTTATTGTGGAACATAATATGTGCCAGAAACAGAAAGGAAATGCTGTAATTTAAACAGCAAACATGATACTGGGGTAAGATAAGAAGAAAACTATACTGTTTATTTACAGCTGATTTGTACTTAAGAAGAAATGCCATTACCAGTTTTATACAGCAAAGTATAGCATAGACTCCAAGGAGAAAAATTCTTAATTACAAAAATCATCATATATTGAGGGGAAAAATGTCTTCTGAAAAATAAGTGAATTTCAACCGTTGTAGCTTGTGGGGGAGGGGGAAGGTACAGCATACATCTTAATAATTAATTGTGAAAGTAGGAGTGTCGGCCAGAGATAATTAACAGGAAAGGTTGATCGTGTACTCTCCACACTCACAGAGAACTGAGAAAAAGGAAATGGGCCAAACTGCAATGAGAAGCTGAGCTTTTAAAAAAGGAAGTTCTTGACCATGAAGATCAGACTACCAAGGGAAGCTGTGTAATCTCCATCCTTAAAGAGCTTTAAAAATAGTATAAACAGCCATCTGCACAAGATGATTTATGCATTGACCTTCAGGAGGCGGGCCCAGATCATCTCATGAAGTCCCTTCCAAGTGTGGGATTCTATGATTTAATCAGTATGTGATTTTTCTCAGCTCCACATTTTGTGAGATAACCAGCAGATGGAAGCCACAAATTCCCCAACATCATACCAAAATCATGGTTCCTTGTACTGGTAGGGCCCGGTCAAGCTTGCCAAATTGGCATTGGTTGTAAAAATCATTGAAGGACCCACCTCAAACATTTATTTATCTCCTCATGGGTGTCTGGACCACCCATGTCCACAAAATACAGATAATCCTTATATTGATTCATGTGCATTTAGCTTTCATTTAGCATAAGAGAAAATTGCATATGTTAGAAGTATTTGTCTGATTTTAAAATCTGAAGCAATAGCTCTTGAAAACGTTATGAAAGATTTACAGACCCCCATTTGAGCAGAAATTAGACCAATTGGACATTTTGCTCTGAAAAGACTCATGACTCACTTGGACCTCAGTGTTTGTCACTTAAGTAACAGCTACAGTTCTCTGTGTATGTTTATGTGTTTGTTCAATAAATATCTGAGTGCTAACTGCATTCTAGGTTATGTACAAAACATTAGAATGCAACAGTGAGGCAGACTCCTTCCCTCATGGAGCTTCAAGTCTCCTGGGAGAAACAAATAAACAGCCCATTTTGCTGCAGCTATAAAACTTTGAGGGGACCCTTAGGTCCCTTAGGATGAGATGGTTGGATGGCACCACCAACTCAACGTACATGAGTTTGAGTAAACTCTGGGAGTTGGTGATGGACAGGGAAGCTTGGTGTGCTGCATCATGGGGTCAAAAAGAGCTGGACACTGAGTTGAGTTGGAGTGATTGAACTGAACTGAACTGAAGAGGATTTCTGGGCTTCTCCAATGGCTCAGTGGTGAAGAATCTACCTGCAATGCAGGCATTGCAGGAGACACAGGTTCGATCCCTGAGTCAGGAAGATCCCCTGGAGAAGGACACAGTAACCCACTCCAGTATTCTTGCTTGGAGAATCCCATAGACAGAAAAGCCTGGTGTACTACAGTCCATGGGATTGCAAAGAGTCATACACAACTGAATCAACTTAGCATGCAAGAAGATTTCTGGAAAAAATGAAGCCTAAGCTGGGATCTGATGGATGAATGGGAGTTAGTAGGGAAGAAGGTGGTGGAAGCATATTTCATGGAAAGGGAACAGCCTGGCTGAGAGGCTGGTAGTGCCATGGTATGGGAATTGAGTGTCTTAGCATATGGCTGGAGCTTGGAGGGTAAAGGGAAGGTTAAAAGTGAATGGGAGGAAGGAGACAGCAAGAGAAAGTCAGCAATGAAGCTTGAGAGATCATGAGAACTCTCATAACCATGCTAAAGAATTGGGACTTTTACATAAAAGTAATGAGCTGCCATTAAAAGGTATAGATCAGGTTTGTCCTTTCAAAAGATAAATTATGATACAGCTTTGAATCCAAGGACAGGAAAACAGTGACATTTGTTTTAGCAATAGGAAGAGTTTCTCGGAAGAATATTGGGAATACAAGGAACCCAGGTAGGAACCGAACGTCCAAGCTGAGGGTAGGGCAGAGAGGTTAGCTGGGAGCCACGGAGCCTGGTGTGGGAGCAACGCCGTACTTCATTCTTCTCCTGTTGCTGCTTCTTGGAGCTTTGTCCCTTCCAAATGCTCTTTCTGTTCCTCCAGTTCTGTTAATGGTCACCAAAATCTCCTAACTTGTAAGCTTTCAGACTGAGCCAGTTCTTTCTAGTATAAATCCTACTTGTCAATGGAGGGGACTGCCAGGCTCATCTTTAATTTAGGAGCTCACCTCTTGACCAGAGAACTAGCAGAGTTGCACGACAAGGCACCTGGGCTTCAGCCACTTGGATGGCGAAGGAGGGCTTGCTCCTAGATATGTAAGTGCTGCTTTGCAGATTTATCTGAGTTGCTTTGCTGCAACTTAGATGGATTAATGGAAAGCCTGGAGGCACAGCCGACGTGGACTTGGTTACATACATATCCTTGCATACAAGGTGGAGCCTATATCTAGGATCTATGAGGAGAGCTGAAGCCTCCATTAATTCCAGGAACTACATAGCCACACAAGCCACAAGCCCAGAGCAAGCTCGGGACCTCCATCAAGCTCCACAACCCAAAGAACAGGTTTCTGGGAATGTGTTCTTATTCAAAGATATAACTACTGGCAGGTTCTACTCTCATATGTGAATTTCTAACCAGCATGCTTTTACTCACATTGTTCTTTTGTTTCATTGTGTTACTAAAAAAAAGTATGACAGGTTGGCACGCTTGTTCATGAATGTCTGCAACTGTAATTTCTTACGACTCAACTTATGATCACTATATAGGCTACCATTTATAATATTCTCTGAAACAGTAAAATAATCTTGTCAATACCGACAAAACTTTCCTTAAATTTGTGAAGTATGAGCTATAAACCTTTTTATTAATTTACCTCCCTCATGTTTCCATTTGTTTTCAATTTCTGTCAATATGTTACATTAAGCAATATATGTGCAGTTACCTATTTTACCACTAGATGGCATCATACATCTTTCCTTCTAATTTGATCTCAAACTAGCTTTTTAGAAAAAGGATTTGCTTTTGTTTTTGTCTGTTGTTTTTCAGAGTTAATAGAATTATTGCATCATTTATTGAGTGTTCATTAATGATACTATATATTTGTAATACTGTCTTTAATCATATTCTAAATTTCTATATACGCTACACATTTCCAGGCAATTTTATTATTTTCTCTGTCAATTCTTATTACTACACCATGCTGTTTTAATTACTTTAGTTTTACAATGCATTTTAACATCTTTTATCACCACCATTACTCCTCAACTCTGTCTTCAACTTCAAAATCTTTTTAATCCATTAATTTATCTACATGAAATTTGGAATGATTTCATTCCCTTAAAAAATTTACTAGCATTTTTATTGGAATTGACAATAATTTGACAATAAATTTATAGGTTAATTTTTGAGGAGGTTACATCCTTGTAGTATTTATTCCTTTACGTGTAAATAAATGCCTCTGAACCAGAAATGTAGATAAGAACATACGCAGAGTTCTTGGCATATGCGTGAGTGTGTGTGTATGTGTACAGAATAAATGATTAAATAGAGAGGGACACATTCAAATATTCTTTTTAAAAGGAGAAAAATAACTCCTCATGTCCAACTGTAGCAGATGGGCTAAATAAATTACTGTATAATCTCAATGGAATACTTTGCTCTACCACATATAGTGATTTCAAATGATTGTCAAATGAGAAAATGCTCATAATAAAAGGTTAAGTAAATATAGTAGATGTGAAATTATACATACAACAATTTAAAAATAGAGACAGAAGGGAATAGAATCCATGCTAACTCATCGCATCTAGGAGGTAGAATTGCAACTAATTCATATTTTCTTAACACTTTCCAGACTTTTCTGTATTTCCTATAGTGAACATGTATTGATTTCATAATCAGAAAAAGAAACCTTCTAAATCTTTAAAGCAAATAGATTTCATGGAGTTTTCAAAGGTATATTATTTTCTTTTATGTCTATATACAGATTGATTTATTGACCAGTTTTTAGTAAAAATACTCAGTGTTATTCAAAGTCAGGAAATTTCCCATAGCTCAAAAAGTTACTTTCTGTTAATTTTTCCCATATGTTCCCCTGCCATCCCCTTAGAGACATAATCTCAAGTTGTAGGTCACTGTCTCCAGAAAGTCCCTCCACTTCGATTTCTTTGCACAGGTCTGACCTTTCAACCATTCCCTGAGATCAGGTCTTCACCTTCCAGTAAGCAGGAGAAATCAGTGGATCTCAAACTTTCTGGTCTCAAGACCTCTTTATATTTTTAAAAATTATTGACTATGCCAAAGAGGTTCTTTTTTTTAATTTAGATTATATTTATTAATATTTAACATATTCCAAATTGAAACAGAAATTTCTATATATTTATTTTAATTCATTTAAATAAAAAAAAATAAGGAGCAGGTTGACCAAGATGATGACATTGGGGGCTCCTGAATGCCCCTGCTCCCATGAACATGAAGAATGTATAGCCGCACACAGAGAAATCATCTCTGAAAGAAATTCAAAAGCCCTACACATCAAGTGAATTAGAAAATACCTACATTGGATTGGGTGGGAAATGCTGAGACAAATGCTTGCCAAAAAACCTCACCCTTGGTACAGTGCATACAATCCTGAGGGAACACCCAACTCCCAACTTCTCTCTGAAAAGTGAAGAGTTTGGACCCCACACCTAGTGCTCCAACTTTTAAGATTCTCACTTGAGAGATGGGCCTCCCAAAACTGAGCTCTGAAGGCCAATGAGGCTTGTATTCTTGAGATCCTTGAGACTACAGCTAACAAACTGTTCTTAAGGGACAGGCAATCACTCACTGCAGCTACCTCACCAGGGGTCAGAACATAAGGAGCAAGGAAAAAAATGCCCATTTCCCAGTCTTTTTGTAAAAGGGGTCCATCTGCAGACTTTGAAAGTTGCTGCTTGAAGGTCAGGCTTCTAATATAACATACATCTAGGGGCTGGTTGCAATTGTCGCCAGAGGATGCATACTCTTACCACTTTTATTCAACATAGTTTTGGAGGTAATGATCAAGGCAGTTATTCAAGAAAAAGAAATTGAAGTCATTCAAACTGAAAAGAAAAATAAAAGCATCTCTATTTGCAGATGACATAATACTGCATATAGAAAATCCTAAAGACTTAACCAAAAAAATATTAGAACTAAAAAAACAAATTTAGTAAAATTGCAGGACATGAGACTAAATATACAAAATCAGCTGCATTTCTATACACTAACAACAAGCAACAGAAATAAAATTAAGAAACAATCTCATTTACTATAGCATGAAAAAGAGTGAAATACTTAAGAATAATTTAACACAGAGGTAAAAGTTCTATAACCTAAAACTTTAAGATGTCCATGAGCGAAATTGAAGAAAACACAAATAAATTGAAAGATATTCTGTGTTCATAGTTCAGAAGAATTGATAAGTTAAACTGTCTATATGATACAATGTGATGTACAGATTCAGTGTAACCCCTCTAAAAATAACAATGGCATTTTTCACAGAAAAGAAAAAAAGCAATTCTAAAATTTCTATGGAGTCACAAAAGATCTCAAATAGCTAAGGCAATCTTGAGAAAGAAGAATAAAACTGGAGACATCACATTCTTAATTTTAAGTTACATTACAAATTTATAGTAATGAAAAAAGTATGGTGCTGAAACAAAAACAGACTCATAAATCAGTATGGAACAGAATACCGAGCCCAGAAATAAACACATACATATATGTTCAATTAATTTTTCACCAAGATGCCAAAAGCATACAATGGATAAAGAACAGTCTCTGCTATAAATGATGTTAGCAAAACTGAATTGTCACATGGAAAGAGTGAAACTGGATCCCTGTCTTAGACCATGAACAAAAACCAACTCAAAATGGATTGAAGACTTGAATGTAAGATCTGAAACAGTGAAATTCCTATAAGAAAATACAGAGGGCCAGCTTCTTGACATTGGTCCTGATCATAACTTTTGGGGTTTGACAATCAAAGCAAAAATAACAAGTGAAGCTACACCAAACTAAGGTTTTTGCTCAGCAAGGTAAACCATCAACAAAATGAAAATACTTGCAAATTGCATATTCAGTAAGGGGCTAATATCCAAAGTATATTGGAACTCATACAACTCGATCACAAAAAAAACAAATAACCCAATATAAAAATGGGCAAAGGACCTTACTGGTACTTTTCCAAAGAATACACACAAATAGCCAACAGGGTACATGGAGAGACATTCAATATCACTAATCATCAGGGAAATGCAAATCAAAATCACAATGAGCTGTCACCTCACACCTGTTAGGATGACTTTTATTAAATAGAAATCACAAATGTTGTCAAGGTTGTGAAGAAAAGGAAATATTTTTACACTCTTGGTAGGAATACAAACTACTATGGAAAATGCTATAAAGTTCCCTCAAAAAAATGAAAAATAGAAATACCATGTGACAAAAAAAAATTCCACTTCTGGATATACATCCAAAGTAAACAAAACCATATCTCAAAGAGATACATGTACTCCCAAGTCCACTGAAGCATTAGTCGCAATAGCCAAGATATGGACACATCTAAATGTCTGTGAAGGGATGAATTAATCAAGAAAATGTGTATGTGCATGTGTGTATGTATCTTGTGGTTTGTGACATGTATGAACCTGAAGGACATTATGTGAAATAAACCAGGTGCAGAAAGACAAACACTGCATGTTATCACTTACATGTGGAATTTTTTAAAAAGCACAAAGTCATAGAAACAGAAAGTAGAGAAATGGTTGCATGGGCTGGGGTGTGACCAGAATAAGGAGAGATTGGTAAAAAGGAACAAAGTTTCAGTTATAAAATGAAAGAAGATGAATAAGATCTGAGAATCTAATGTATAACTTGGTGGATATAGTTGATAACACTGTGATTGTATAATTTAAATATTCTCACCAAAAAAAGGTAAACACGTGAATTTATGAATATGATAACTTGATGAGGGAATCCTTTTACAATGTGTACATGTATCAAATATCCACATTGTAGACTTACCATTTTATTTGTTAATTATACCATAAGAAAGTCGAACAAAAAAAGATTGTGAGTGAGACTTTAGCCTCATCTGAAGTTCTGCTGGGGAAGGATATGCTTCCAGTTGTTGGCAGAACTCAGTTTCTTGCTGGCTGTGGGTTTGGGGCCACCCTCAGCTCCTTGAGGCATCTATAGTTCCTTGACACATGGGGTTCCCCAAATGGCCACTTGCTTCCTCAAAGCCATCAAAGGAGAGATTGAGCACCTCCAGCAAAATGAGCTTATGTATCAGTTCAGTCCAGTCGCTCAGTCTTGTCCGACTCGTTGCAACCCCATGAACCGCAGCATGCCAGGCCTCCCTGTCCATCACCAACTCCTGGAGTCCACCCAAACCCATGTCCATTGAGTCGGTGATGCCATCCAACCATCTCACCATCTGTCGTCCCCTTCTTCTCCTGCCTGCAATCTTTCCCAGCATCAGGGTCTTTTCCAATGAGTCAGCTCTTTGCAACAGGTGGCCAAAGTATTGGAGTTTCAGCTTCAACATCAGTCCTTCCAATGAACACCCAGGACTGATCTCCTTTAGGAGGGACTGGTTGGATCTCCTTTCAGTCCAAGGGACTCCCAAGAGTCTTCTCCAACACCACAGTTCAAAAGCATCAATTCTTCGGCATTCAGCTTTCTTTATAATCCAACTCTCACATCCATACATGACCACTGGAAAAACCGTAACCTTGACTAGACAGACCTTTGTTGGCAGAGTAATGTCTCTGCTTTTTAATATGCTGTCTGGGTTGGTCATAACTTTCCTTCCAAGGAGTAAGTGTCTTTTAATTTCATTGCTGCAATCACCATCTGCAGTGATTTTGGAGCCTAGAAAAATAAAGTCAGCCACTGTTTCCACTGTTTCCCCATCTATTTGCCATGAAGTGATGGGACTGGATGCCATGATCTTAGTTTTCTGAATGTTAAGCTTTAAGCCAACTTTTTCACTCTCCTCTTTCACTTTCATCAAGAGGCTCTTTAGTTCTTCTTCACTTTCTGCCATAGGGTGGTGTCATCTGCATATCTGAGATTATTGATATTTCTCCCAGCAATCTTGATTCCAGCTTGTGCTTCTTCCAGTGCAGCTTTTCTCATGATGTACTCTGCGTATAAATTAAATAAGCAGGGTGACAATATAGAGCCTTGACGTACTCCTTTTCCTATTGGGAACCAGTCTGTTGTTCCATGTCCAGTTCTCACTGTTGCTTCCTGACCTGCATACAGGTTTCTCAAGAGGCAGGTCAGGTGGTCTGGTATTCCCATCTCCTTCAGAATTTTCCACAGTTTATTGTGATCCACACAGTCAAAGGCTTTGGCATAGTCAATAAGGCAGAAATAGATGTTTTTCTGGAACTCTCTTGCTTTTTGGATGATCCAGTGGATGTTGGCAATTTGATCTCTGGTTCCTCTGCCTTTTCTGAAACCAGCTTGAACATCTGGAAGTGCACGGTTCATGTAGAGCTTATGTTAGAGAATCGCAAATCACCTATTCCCAATCATGTTTGGCATAGTTGGTTAGTGTCTCAGATGTGTATATGGAGAATCCTGGCTGTAGGATACATCAAATAATTTATCTGATAGAATGAGGCAAAGTCTTCCTGAAAAGAGGATATTTTCCCTAAGACTCCAGATAATAAGGAACCAGCCATGAGAAGACAGAGGTTAGGAGCATTCTGAAAAGAAGGAACAGAAAATAAGAAATGTAGTTATACCTACAGAGAGACCATATTATCATGGCATTATAACTTTGAATTTTGCTTCTGTGTCTATTTTCTCTATCATCTGATGCTCTGTACAGGATAGCTCAGAATCAGCATATCCCTGGTGGTCCAGTGGTTAAGAAAACACCTTCCAATCAGGGAACACAGGTTTGATCCCTGGTGGGGAAATTCAGATCCCAGATCCCATGAGGCAACCAAGCCTACATGCCACAGCTAGATAGAAGTCCATATGCCACAACAAAAGATTCCACATGACACTATAGAGATCCTGCGGCAACTGAGACCCAAAGCAGCCTGACAAATAAGTAAATATTTTTAAGCAATAACAACAACAGAAAACTAATTATCTCAGAATCTTCAATGTGTATTATGCAGTAGACAATCAGCAAATTTACTTAATAAAAGGGAGAAACTTTAAATAAATAAATAAAATTTTTAAATTAAACCCATTGCAAGTTAACATAAATAACAAATTTTTTATGGGGGGAAAAATCCTTTATTTTCCAAAACAACAAAAATGTAGTTCCCCAAATGGTGTCATTTTCCATGTTTTGAAATTTATTTCATTTCTAGTTTAATATAAACCAGCTGGATTCTCATGTCTGCTGCTGAACTCAATCTGTTGTGCTCTCAAACATCACATAGCCTCTGGAAAACTCCACTGTAGAGTCACAAGACAAAAGGAAAAATTGGCTAGTGATATCTTAGAATCCTTAAGCATAAAGTTATAACTTGATAAAGTTCTGGAGGAATTCCAGGGCTCCTCCCCCACCCCAATCTATACTTTGAAATTCATTACTTAGTTGGATTAAAACAAGCATCAAATTCTTTCCTCTCTCTGTTATAAAACTCAGGTACTCAGCTGAAACTGAAAAATAATGATGATGAGGGTAAAAACACTAACATAAAATCTGGTCCCTCGTTGTCCACTTGATTACATGGATGGGACTATTTTTAAGCTAGACCTGTGTGTCACTCTAGAGGTGACTGGATTTGTTGAAGTCATCTCCTACCCTCTAAATCCTCCAGTGCTCTCATCGCTACTTGGTTACTCCATGTTCCTCTTGGAAGATAGTTTAAGATTCACTCTTTTTAGTTCTACTCCTCTTATACTTCTTGATGAGTTCATGATCATAAAAGTGATGCTTTCCATGTCTGCCCTCTCAATTCCTTGCTCTCCCTTCTTTCATTGATGTTGCCCTCCCCTTCACCCTGGCTACTCATTCCCATGAATATACCCTTGAATAACTGCAAACTCTCCACAATCTCAACTTTAAACAACCTAGTTTCTGGCCAATAGCTACTGTTTTTGTTTTTTTCCCTCCAGTTCACTTCCTATACCCCAGTTTCAATAATCTCTCAACTCCACAAATACTTCCAATCCATTGAGCCTACAAAATTTTCACTGGTTCTCCTTGTATCCTCACTCACTTTCCCATTATCCAGTTTAAATTCCATGGTCACTTATTATAATCACTCCTGTAAATTTGCTCCCAATTTCTTTGCCTTGCTCTTGCTTCATCCCACTCTCTAGGATTATAACCCTATTCTGGTTAAATACAATGTCTGCCTACTCTATGCCTACACCCTCCTGGTTGAACATGCCTAGAGAAAAAGCCACTGATAACATCAATCTAAATTCATGATTACCAAAATGTTCACAAGTGAGTTTTTCTTTCATGGACACGTTCATAGGTCTCCAGTAGGATCTCTCCTGAATGGCTCCCCCGAGATTCCCTTGTCTCAGACAGGCAGATGCATCCTATTATGGATTGTCAAGCGAAGGGTGACCAACCATTCTAGTTTGTTTGGTAGTACCCCTGTTTCAGCATTTACAGTCCCAAGTTCTAGGAAACGCTTCAGTCCTGGAAAAACAAGAATGGTGGATCATTCTAGTCATAGGTGCCCTGTAGCCCTTCATTAATCTGATAGCAACTCCAACTGCTGGCTTCTGGTCCTTTGCTCCTTTAGGGCCTTATTAGATAAAACCAATGATAATCATACATTGATTCACCCACACAAGTGATTCACATCTCTGGTCCACAGAAAATATTCTTTGGCTGTTTTGAAATCTAGAGGTATAAACCCTCCATCCTACCTGAATCCAAATATTTGCAGTGGTCATCTGCAAAAGCAGCTTCTTGTACTTCCCCTCCCTTTCCTGAGAGGAATTAAGTATGTCTTGGGCCCATTGGAACAGACTCCCTCCCATGGCCTCTAGGAGGGTTTGGTGATGGCCAAGAAGCGTCAATCGGTGTTGGGTTTGGGCTTCTCAAGAAGATACACGTTCCTCACAGATGTTGGTCATGTCTGTATATAACCCTTATGATACGTATGGTGAGCCCATAAATAACCCTACCCTGGGGCTACCTACCTTGCTTACTCTATGGTGGAATAATAAAAACTTAAATTACTGCCACCTTTTAAAAATAGTAGTAATTTTAGTAAAACAATAAATAAAATAAAATGATATTTTAAGCAAAATAATAATAACCAATACCAAATTTTAATATAATAAGATTTATAATAAAAAATAACACTTTATCTTGTTGCCATTACTCTAAGTCTTCTGAGAATTGGGCACTAGTCTACTGAGAATCGCAACGGCTTGAAATACAGTTCAAAATTCTCCAAACAGACACTCTGAAGTCTCTTCTTACTTAAGTTGCAGTAAAGGACATAATGATGGCTCAGACGGTAAAGAATCTGCCTGAAATGCAGGAGACCTGTGTTTGATATCTGGGTTGGGAAGAGCCCCCGGAGAAGGGGATGGCTACCCATCCCAGTATTCTTGCCTGGAGGACTCCGTGGAGAGAGGATCCTGGTGGGCTACAGTCCATGGGATTGCAAAGCATCAGGCTAGACTGAGTGACTAACACTTTCACTTTCACCATTTCCTATAATGGAGCAACTTCTCTTCCCAAAGAAATCATTTCAAAATTCTCCTCCATATCAGCTCCTTCCATATGAAAGTGATTGAGGAGTTTCAGACACGAGATGTAAACTTTTCACATTGTGATCTGGCTACAGAATATTATCTCAAGTCTATATATTGGAGTCTCAGTCTCTAACTTTAATTTGAGCATTCTGTATACAAGATTATCCAAAATGAAAACTGTACCCAGTAAGTGGCACCTGCAGAAATATGTGCAGAATATTTGTAGCAGATTGTATTTTCCACCAAATGCGATAGCAATATTTATGTTCTCATATAACCTTGACATCCTTCCATCAAGCAGTGGAATCTATCCTTCTCTCTCCAAATATGGGAAACCTCAGTGACTCACTTCTAAAAAATACAATGTCATGGGAGCCTGACTTCCTAGATGAGGTCAGAAAGGGCCATATAGCCTCTGGCAACTTCTCTTTCTCTGGCTCTCAATCAAGACCAGCTACATAATTGGTGGGACCCAATACAAAATGAAAATGAGCAGCCCCTTTTGCAACACTTAAAAATTTCAAGACAACCACCAGAGAACACTACACCAAGGCTGAGATGAGTGTGGGGCCCTGTGTGAGGCACAGGTCACCAGCCAGATTGGCTGAAGATGCTTATCCTTGACAACCAGCCACCACGTGGAGAGAAAGTCTAGGCTAAACAGAGCAGTCATGCGTACCTCTTCTAGCGGACAGCCCTAGAAAGACCCTCAGCCAGTAGCCACATCGACCACCTGACATGTGAGTAAAGGGGCATTCAGACAATTCCAGCCACCAGGCCTCTAACCTTCTGGATGAAACTCCAGACCTAATAAAAACAAGCTGCCTTCATTGTTAATATAACTATAGATTTTTTTTTAATGCCACTATATTTTGAGATTGTTACACAGCCATGGTAAGTACAACAACCTGATTTACAGACACAAGACATGAAAGACTTGCAGCCTAGTCACACCTGCGCTTTCTCTGCTCTTCAAGCATCTGCACACAACCTGTCTCCTCAGACACGAGTCCTCCTGTGTTCTGCTGAAAAAGCTTCAACCACCACAACAGCATGGTGATAGAACAAGTGCAAGTCTCCCCTCTTCCTAGAGCAGCTCCTGCCTTTTAGCACCTTTGCCAGCTTCAAAGTGTAATCGTCCTTGGACTTCCTGTCCAGCGGTTAAGACTCTGCACTTACAATGCAGGAGGCATGGGTTCGATCCCTGGTTAGGGAATTAAGATCCCACATGCTGCACGGAGTGGCCAAAAAAAAGCTTAATCATCTTTCACCTTAGAGCTCCCTTTACAGGGTTTCAACCTCAAGACAGGAGGGCCACTCAGAACATCCAGCCCTGATTCCACAGGCAGCCTTTCTGGTACACTCACCAATGGGACAAGCTTCCCGACTGTAGTTTTGGGGTTACCATTCCAGCGACCATGTATATTAAACTGGCCCAAAGGAGTGGCTTTAGAACTTAGATCAGAGATTTTTATTTATATTTATATCAGGGTTTCTAGGAACATGAGGGTCTACCTTTTCATTAGTTAAAAACAACAATCCGGTCTGTAATCACATACAATCCATTATTTGACTTAAACAGCTGTTGGAGGCCATTGACTTCGTCTTTCCGCCTGTTTGTTTAATGACTTTGGAAGTCATATCTCTCAGAATTTAAAACACTCAACCCAAAGCAATTTAATGTTATTGCACTCTAGAAAAGAACTACAAAAACAGAGACTCCAACTAAGAAGTTTAGACATTTTTTAGGTTTTACAAATTATGAAACCATGACCACAGAAAGAAGCTCATCTATTATACAAAATGATGTCATGAGTTATTTTGAAAAAATATAGGAATGTTCTCAAAGTAAATGTTGTTTTTACCATAGTAAGTTATTCGGTGCAACAAGTCACTGAAGTATCTATCTGCTCTACTCTTAACAATTCCCAAATTTAGTCATTCTTTTTTTTTTTTTCTTTTTTTTTAGTTTAGTCATTCTTAAGTGAAGATGTCTTTTATCCCCTGACTTTTCCTGTCAGTCATATATTAGTGCATGTACCATTTCAACGCCATGTAAACACTAACTTAGATAAATACACACTTTAAAAAAAATCTAAATAATCTCCAACCTTGAAAAGATTTCTTGGGCTTCGCTGGTGGTCCCGTGGTTAAGAATCCACCTGCCGATGTAGAGGACATGTGTTCCATCCTGCCTCGGGAAGATTTCACCTGCTGCAAGGCAACTAAGTCCATACACCACAATTACTGAAGCCCACAGGCAGCAATAAAGACAGAGCAGTCAAAAAATGAGTTTTTAAAAAAGAAAAGATTTCTTACACGTCTCTTTGGTATCCAGTTGCCAAACAAACATAAATTCAGATTTTATCAAACTTGCTTTCCATACTGAAAATGTAATTATTTGGGACACACCAAGCATAATAAAAATTAAAATTAAAATAAAATGGCACTGTATCCTTAAGGGGTTAGATTTCATTATTAAAAAATAAATCTGTGAATTTCTTTTTTCTGTTTTCTTTTTTCTTTTTCCTGGACCAGTCCAAATTGAACCAAGCAGGATCATAAATTGGAATATCAAAATACTCACAGTCCAGATTCTCTAAGGGACCATCCATATCACTGTAGCACTACAAAGTAGAAATAGCAGTAAACTATGAGGAAATGTGAACTCCTTCCTGGGAAATTCCAAAACAGGATGTTCAAGAACAATGAAAATCTGCCCTGCCTACTGGTATATGAATGATGAGAGCGACTGGCCAACCAAATTCTGTCATGATATAAATGGAAACAGTATCATTTGATTAAGGACTGGGAATGTTTTCACAGTATTTAGCTCCAAATTAACTCACTTTTATAAGCTTGCTAAATAAAGTCATCTTGCTTATCTCATTTTTTTCCTCTCTACAACCTCTCAAGGTGAGTAATATTATCCACCATTACTGGAAAGAAGTCCTGTGTTCAAGAGCTACTGGCTGTGTACAACACCCTTGACAATCAGACACTGCGCTCATCCATCCATCTGCTCATTCACTTACTCTTCAAAGCCAAACTTGTGGTTAGTACGTACGAACAGCACACACTCCCTATGGAAACAGATGGGGAACTTGACCACTGCCTTCCAGACTGAGTGGTGCAATACAGGAACCCGCTTGTGGAGGCACTCAGGGCTCCCTGGAAGAGGCAATACATTGCTGAACCCTAAACAGAGATAATCTAGTGAAACCGTTTTAATCCATATATTGTCTAACTCGGCACTTCTCAAGCTTTGTTCAAAGGAACACTAATGTTTGGCTTAATATCAATACACATCCTGTGGATGATGGAATATCCCAATTAGCAATAGTTATCCTGTGGTCTGACCTAGCATTTCATTCATTGTAAATAATTAAAGTTGGCCCACTGGTTCACCAATGAAGCTGCTGAATTTGATCATTCAGAACTAGCCCAACATGAATTGGCTCATTTATGCAATAAGACCCCACAGATGGGCTCATAGCTGACTCCTCTGACCTGGTGGGATGAAGGCACACCCCAGAACAGGTGTGGTATCACTGCATCTGACCACAATTCTCAGCCTTCCTGGAGCTAATACTCTGGGTAGCTTTTCTTATTTGCTTAAGGTGAAACTGGACATTCTTTGGATGAATTTAGTGGGTGTGGTTAGAAAATAATTTATTTAAAAATCAAGCCAGAAGCGATAGTAGGATGGATTGTTAACTATTTAAGAAAGAGAAATCAACTTATCACAGAAGCTTTTTGGAGCCGCAGGAGGCAAAATCATCTATGTACCAGGGTGAGGTCAAGTAGCACACACCACAGAATACCACTCAGCCCCCATATTTCCCTGGAGAACAGAAAAGAGTCAGGCAGGTTGTCTGTTTAAAGTAGATAATCTGAGCAGAGGACTCTTGAAGTGGAAGTCAGAATTAGATTAGTTAGAAAAAATTTGAAGTGAAAAGAAACCTCTCCACTTATCTCCAATTGTGCACAGCAGCAGCCAGACCTCCACTAAAATCTCGAGAAAACACACCCCTTTGTGAATTAGAAATTTGGCAGCAACCTCTGTAGGTCCACTTCTTCAATATATTTCATAATACATATACAATATATATTCAAAATACATATAGAAGTCTCAAATGGGTGCTGGTAATCCCTTCTAAAGCTTTCCCTCAGGATAAAATTGGCAGTCCTGGGAATACATTGTAGGAGTTCTAAGGTTTGTTTACGCTTGTCACGTTTTTAAGTGTTTGAAGCAAGATAGCACAAGTTCGAGGTGGAAGGGATGCCCTCGACAACAAGACAGGGCCCATTCCAACATCTAAAGAGGCTTTGATAGCCCTTAGCACAGAATCCTCCTTATTTCAGATGATACTTCATACTTGTGAGTCACCTCCTTGAACACTGTGGACATTTGCCCCAAGGCTCCTGTTTGCTGCAGTCTGAATAGTGACAAAGATTTGTTGAGTATTTGCTCTGTTCTAGCCTCTTCACATTAATTATTTCCTATCTTGGCAGAGGAGCAGGACTTTCTGATTCAGAAGTATAAAACCCTCGTCGCTGATGCCTGCAAACTTGTCCCTATGGCACCTGACTCGGGGCAGAGCAGGAACACACTTCTGTCCCTCATTCAGAGTCCTGGTTCTTTTCTACGGTTCACGGGAAGGCTAATGTGCTATCTTATTCTACTGAACTTCACACAGAGGGGAGGAGTGGGAGAAAAGAGGAATTGAGAAAACAATGCTTGGCTTTCCATGTGATGCTTGTGAAGCTTTCTTCCTTGAAGAATGCACAAGTTGCAGAGAAGGTCATATTCCTCCTCTTTCTACATCTCTCTTCCTCCACCCTTATTTTCTTGGCTCTTTTTCTAAAACCCATCTTTGACCACAAGAGAGTAAAGAGTGGATTTGGGCAAAGAATGTTTGAAACAATACTAGTTCTCTCCTCTTTATTCCAAGTTCCACAAACCATGAAAAATCACTTTTCTAGTATTTAGCATCCCTACCTAAGCACCTGCCATAGATGCTCTGTCTCCATGGATCCTCCGCCGTCACAACTGATCAGTGCTCTCTGCACGTGACAGAAACACGAGTGGGGACACAGCACCATCTCCATACTTTGTGGATGCTTAGTTTGTTTTAATTCTTTTTTAATTTTGGGATTTCAAAGCAAAACCAAATTGAACTTTTTAAAAAAACAAGTTTTCCAAACTACATAAACAAGTGATTCTTTTTTTTTTTAAACAAGTGATTCTTACAGGAAGTTTTCCAATAAACCATTTATGACATTTGACTTTACTCTGTTTTACAAAAACCAAATCAATCATCACTGATCCAGTCCAGTGAGAAATGAGACTTAAAAACAAAAACCAACAAAATAAAAAGACTCGTTTTTTTAGCTTTCTAAGGAATTTTCACAATTAAACACAATCATGCGTGTATGTGTATTTGTGTGCAAGTAATCTTTTAAGTTTATTTACTCATTTAGCAAATATATTTCAATCATCTACAGTATACCAAGTTTGCCAACTCATGCTAGGGGCTGAAGATAGAGTATTTAATAGAACGGTGTTGTGATTATTTATTGCTGTATAATAAACCACCCCAAAATGTAATTTTAACCTTACTACTATAATTCATTATGATCTTTCATAGTTCAGTAGGTTGACTAGGCTCAGCTGGGCAGTGGTCACATAGGTCTTTCATGTAGTTACAATCAGATACTGGTTGAGGCTGAAGTCACATGAAGGCTTGACTGGTCTGGACGTACCGAACTAGTACAAGGTGTTTGCTTGCAACCTGGATGGCTGGAACAGCTGGAGCTAGCCAAATCTGCCTTCCTGTCTCTCTCTCTCTCTCAAAATCGCTCTCTCACCATCTGGTCTATGCTCATAGCCAAGTTAGGCTTCCTTACAGCCAGGCAGTGCCAGGTAACCAGAGTTATCAATTTCCTCCAGAGCACCAAAAGACCAAGGCAAACACTACAAGGTTTCTTGCGACCTAGCCTCAGAAGTTATGCAGGCTCAATTCCACTGAATTGTATTGGCTACATAGGACAAGACTGGATTCACTGTGGGAGATAACTACCCAAGATCCTGAATGTAGGGAGACATGGTTTGTTGGGGGTCGTCTTTAGAAACTAACCAAGGTAAACAAGCATGGTCCCTAACCTCTAGAAGCTTATAGTAATTAAATACTCTCTGAAATAAGAGTTGTAATTTTAATTACTAATTTTGGTTTTGTCATACTATTGTGGAAGAATTGTTGCTTTCGAACTGTTATGCTGGAGAAGACTCTTGAGAGTCCTATGGACAGCAAAAAGATCAAACTAGTCAGTCCTAAAGGAAATCAGCCCTGAATATTCATTGGAAGGACTGATGCTGAAGCTGAAACTCCAATACTTTGGCCACCTGATGCGAAGAATTGACTCATTGGAAAAGACCCTGATGCTGGGAAAGATTGAAGGCAGGAGGAGAAGGGGGCAACAGAGGATGAGATGGTTGGAAGGCATCACCGACTCAATGGACATGAGTTTGGGTAAACTCCAGGAGTTGGTGATAGACAGGGAGGCCTGGCATGCTGCAGTTCATGGGGTCACAAACAGTGGGACAGAACTGAGTGACTGAACCGAAGTGATACTTATCCAAATTTTCTATAATGAACATGTATTGCTTCAACAACAAAAAGTATACTGTATTTATAACATGCTGAGAGAAAAGAAAAGTGAACAGCTCATCCTTATACTTATTTCTGGAACTTGGGCTTTCTAAAATCACCACAGAGGATGATAAATTATCATAGAATACTAGTGCGATGTTCGGCAAAAATGAAGACTACAAGGTGGCCAGGAGTGTAGCTCACAGGACTTCAGGGTCAATAGTCTTATGAAAGAGGAGTAAAGCAACAGGGTATTTCCTAAATTCTCTTAAAGGCAGAAACCACATTTTGACAAAGGAGAGAGTCAAAGGCTTGGATTTGTCCTAGAACACTGAAGTTCTCAAGAGAGAAGTGTTTTGGCCATGGTGCTTATGCGATACCATTTGAACTAGTTCCAAGAGACTTTGTCCCAAGTTTCCAAAAAGGACTGTAAGAATAAAAGAAGGGGAAAGAGTAAATATAATTAAATACAGTATGACTCCACAGTGTGTGAGAGCAAGAGATCAAGTCCACCCTTTGAAGATTCCAATAAATTGAAATATTGATGGTGAAGAAATGCTTTCCTGTCTCAGATGGTTATACAGATGGGAATAGGATGGCATTTCAGTGGCAGGAGCCCATGCATGGTAACCAGAATCACAGACTTAGTGGTGAATGTGGTGGCCAGATGAGCACTGAGCCACAGCTCATGTGGCTCAGCCTCAAATCTAGGTCATAGACAACGACATTTAGTACAGAAACCGAGGTTTTATTTCAAAATAACTCAGATTCTTCACTTTACATCTCAAGAACTGTTAAAAACATTGAGCTACCCAGTCCACAACGCCACCTTAAAATTATCTTCCCTTTCTGTATGGGATGTCTGCTATTCCTCCCCTCCAATGTGCATTTTCCTTTCCTTCATTAGAAGTGTACACCTAGAATAAAATCAGATGATTCCCAGGTGTGGTCAAGTGACTAAGCAATTTCCTTAAAGTATGTCGGCAGGCCCCCTGTGTCCCTTCTTCCTTTATGCTGGCAATAGTACAGACAATTTGGCTGAAACTGAAACATCTATTTTGGACCATGGGAGAGCACGCTAAGAATAATGGAGCAGGAAATGGATCCCAAGTCCTTGATGGTCATGGAACTTCCAGGACGGTGAAAAACTACCTACATTTGGACTTTGTGAGTGATCAAGGAACAATCTTCTATCTTATGTAAGCTATTATTGTTCAGAAGTTTTTCTTGCTTGCAGCCAAACATAATCTTAACTAATTTAAAGTCAAATCTGTACATTCCACATTTTCCTTTCCTAAAATCCCTGAGAGAAACACGTCCCTACATGCAGTCTCCAGAACGCCAGCTCCAAGAGAGAAATATCTCCCCTTTCTGATGAAAGGAATGTCTGATGATTAGAGGGAAGCCTCTAATCACTCCGCCCCCTCCTTTCCTCCAGACCCCGAGGCTCTAGCTGCCTGTCCTTATTCTCAAATTCAGCAACCCACATTCCACATGCCTGGTAGGCACAGCCTAACCTCTCTTTAGGAGGAAGGGGATAAGGAGTTAAAAGCTGTAGGAAGATTCATACTTCAATTGCTAAAGCACACCACTATTTTCAAAGTAAAACAATGAAAGAAAAATGTCATTGTTAACAAGACACCTTTTTACATGTGCAGATAACTTTATTGAAACATGTAATTTTTATTTTCTTTTTGAAATAAAAATTGAAGAGGGAAAAATTGCGTAACTTTTTTGAGATGATATCTGAGAAAGAGCATGCTTGGGGCAGCAATTAAATCCTTTCCACTCTCACATTTACATGCCATTTGAATGCATTACTTCATCTTACCTCTAAACAACCCTGAGGGGTGAATATTATTACCATCCCCTATACACAAGACAAAGTTGAGGCTCAGAGAGTAACAATGTCTTGCTCAAGTTCGTGTAATATATCAAGTTGTATTTTTTGTTCTCCAATAGTGGCTGCCCGGCACCACTTGTCACATCTTTGACATCAGGCTTAATGCTGTGATGATCTGCTTGGGCCAGTGAAATGTAAGTAGAGGAAAGTAGTAAAAGTGTTGACTAAAACAGTTGTGTTAGTTGTGTTCCATTCTTTGTGACTTCATGGACTATAGCCCACCAGGCTCCTATGTCCATGGAATACTCCATGCAAGAACAGTGGAGTGGGTTGCCATTTCCTACTCCAGGGGATCTTCCCAACCCAGGGATCAAACTTGCATCTCTTGCTTCACCTGCATTGGCAGGAGGATTCTTCACCACTGTGCCACCTGGGAAACCTGAAGGCCAGGTGCCAATTCCCAACACAAGCTTTAAAGCATTTCTTCCACCTTCTTTTTCCTGGCATAGACCTGTGCGCCCCAGGTAACTGCTGGGTCATTGATCAAATACACAGAGCTGAGCCCCAGAAGATGCACAATGCACATGTATCCTGAGCAAGAAATAACACCATGTTTATTTGTGGGTCATTTGTTCCTGTCATATAATTTAGACTAAGGTGATCAATGTACAAAGTGAGTGAGTAAAAATCCTGGGGCTGAAAGATCATCCCATTTAAGGCAGCATTTGCTTAGCACCGCCAGACATTCCAGCAGGACCCAAAGAGCAGAAGGAGTTATAGGCAACTATCCACTCCCAATCTCATCCCCCTTCTCTCATGTTTGGAAGTTCTCCAATCTACTTAGATCTCAGAGATAATGCGAGTTTGGTTCCAGACCATTGCAGTAAAGAGAATATCCCATGTGCATTTTTTTGGTTTCCCAGTGCATATGAGTTATCTTTACCTTATACTGTGGTCTATTAAGTATTCAACAGCACTATGGCTAATAAAACAATGTAATGCTTTGGTTAAAAATTACTTTGTTGCTAAAAAATAATAACCATCATCTGAGCCTTCTGTGAGTTGTAAGCCTTTTGTTGGTGGAGGGTCTTGCTTCAGTGTTGATGGCTGCTGACTGACCAAGGTGGTGGTTGCTAAAGGTTAGGGTGGCTGTGCCAATTTCTAAAAATAAGACAGCAATGAACATTGCCTCATTGATTGTCTTTTCCTTTTACAAAGAATTTCTCTGAAGCATGCAATCCTGTTTGATAGCATTTTGCTCACAGTAGAACTTCTTTCAAAATAAGAGTCAATCTTCTCAAATGCTACTGCTACTTTACCAAGTAGTATAATAGGTTTGTGTAATATTCTAAATCTTTTGTTGTCGTGAACTGTACCAGCACCTCAACTGTGGCTGCCATGGCTGCCAAGGAAGACCCAAGATGCCCAGATTTCACGGCAAAGTTAAGAATCAGCTTGAGAGCTGGGGGACAGGAGCTTAAGGGTCACAGAAATCCTGCTGGGTAGGACACACCTTGGTCATCCTCTCCAAGGCTGTTGTGGCCTGAAAAACATTATATACAGTTTATTGTTTATTCACTTAATACACTGATTGTATTTGCCATAGCAGGTGCTTTGTTGCTAAAAATATTTTTCCACCACCAACAAATACATGGGCTACTCATGATGCCTTTGAGCTGCATGAGGGTTCCCACCTCTTACTATCAGTAGAACCACCATTTATTTGCTATAAGAGAATAATGAGGACATTTTCAACATCGATAAGGAAACAAAACTGCCTCACTTTCAGTTTTATGGAAAATTACTGTTTGACTTTTATTTTTTTGGAGTCATTATGGATTTTAGCAACTCCTTTAAAGTTTATTTTAAAAAAACTCATTTCCTCTAAGGCTTACTGAAAACCCTAAAGTATAGTGAACTGAATGGAAAAACATCTTTACCAGGGCAAGTGATATGAGGAGATGTGGAGAAAAACCCCGGATACATTTCTGATGTTTTTGTGGCAAAGATACCTTCTTTGAAGGGTCTCTGTAAACTTACTAAGAACCTGTTTATCCAAGCAGGGGGCCCACACTTTAGCTGTTTGACCCAGTCCTGAAGAGAGTGAAGTCTGAAGGCAAAGGAAGAGGATTAGAAATCGGAACAGGAGACAACTCAAAGATTCAAAGGAGTAAATTGTGCAGTTTGCCAAACAGGTTTGACGTGCAGTACGGAACGGATACCGAAGCCAGGTAAGGTAATATTTTACTTGCTACAGGACAACTTGACTGTGTTTTGTAACTGGATGCATTTCTATGTTTAAGTGTTCCGACAAAGCCGTGTGTGTGTGTGTGTGTGTGTGTGTGTGTGTGTTTGCCAAAAGCTAAGAAGAAAGGGGATTTTCCTCACTGTGGCAAAGCTAGCTGAAGAAATCTGTTTCTATATGCTGTAAAATCCTGTAGCAGCAGCTGCTGTAACTGGACAGCCAGGGGAGAAATGCAAAAGGCAAGATGGAAACAGCCATTATAACTGATACTATGCCCCTCACTTCTCTCTGAAGATTCCTTTAACAGCTGTTAGTGTTCTTTTTCACTTTTTGACATGAGTTCTATATTTTAACACTCTTTCCCCCAATCTCCTCACGGCCACTTTCTCACCTCCCTCAGGTTTTGCCCAGATGGCCCCTTCAAGTGAGCCTTCTCCGACCTCCCCATTCAAAATTACAGCTCTAAGCTTCCCTGGTGGCTCAGTGGTAAAGAATCCACCCACCAATGCAGGAGATACAGGTTCGCTTCCTGGTCCAGGAAGATCCAACATGCCGAGGAGCAGCTAAGCCCATGCCCCACAGCTACTGAGCCTGTGCTGAGTCTGGGAACCACAACTACTGCACCCATGCACTGCAACCACTGAGGCCCAAACACCCTAGGGCCCGTGTCCCACAGCGAGAGAAGCCACAATGAGAAGCCCAGACACAACTAGAGAGTCACCTCCACTTACCACAACTAAAGAAAAGCCCACTCATCAGTGAAGACTCAGTCCAGTCAAAAATAAATAGATAAACTTGCAGTTCTTTCCTCTCTAAACCAAAATTCCCTATTCCCTATCTCTACTTATATTATCCATAGTCCTATTTTACTCTTTTAAAGTGTAATATTTAATGCATACAAAACGATATACATATACATGTAAATGACAAATCATGTTAATAAAAGTTCACCACAACTTAAGAATTGAAACATTTTGAATACTCTGTCCTCTTTCTCATTGTATCCCTGATATGTGCGCCAGGAGAATGTACATGATAGCACACATAATCACAATACAAAAAAACTGAAAGCAACAGAAATACCCATCAAACAAAGAATAGATAAGTGAATTACAAAATATTCCCCACATAGAATATTCATTTGGTGGAAATGAATGAACTATAGCAATACACAATGAGCGTTGAGAAATCTTAGAAACATAATGAGTAGAATAATTAAGTCCCAGAAGACCAAACTGAATATGATACCATTTATATAAAGCTCTAAAACAAGCAAAACAAAATTATTAGCATGAATCTTAATAAATGTTAGCACTATGATATATTCATTATTTTTATCTTAGTTTATGATTCAAAGAGGACTCTTCCAACTTCAACATACATACATGTAAAAATAATGTTTTCTAAATTCATGCCAGTTTTAAAAACTCTTAGTTCCAAAGCCATGAAACTATATTTAGACCTCTAAGCTGAAAACAAGAATCAATCTTGACATCTTTTGTTTCTTGCCCACCATAAAAAACTGGCTACCCAATCAGGTAACTGCCTCTTGAATCTGGCCTCAGTCTTCATCCAAGTTCAGATCATCCTTAGATCAGATCATCAACTTTGAATTCTAACATTTAATAATTTCCTAACTCATCCTTCTATTTTAGTCTATTCATAAAGTATCTTTCTGTGAGTTATGCAGAATATTAAATTTTTTAGTTTTTATTTCAATGATAAATTTCAAATTATTTAATGAGCATAATTGACTTATCAAATAGCTTAAACCTGACACAAATTTGTACTTGAAACAGTTTTATTTATTTCTCCAATGGCCACATTCATTTGTACTAGGATAAACCTTCCTTTCAGGTTTCCCAGGTGGCGTTAATGGTAAAAAACCCACCTGCCAATGCAGGAGACATAAGAGATGCTGGTTCGATCCCTGGGTTGGGAAGATCCCCTAGAGGAGGGTACAGCAACCCACTCCAGTGTTCTTGCCTGGATAATCTCATGGACAGAGGAGCCTGGTGGGCTACAGCCCACAGAGACTAAAAGAGTTGGACACAACTGAAGTGGCTTAGCATGCATGCACACAAACCCTTCTTTCAGTTACTTTCAGATAATTTCTAATCTAGTTCATTTTAATCCAGCCAGAATTTTATTCTCATAGAGCTCCCTCCCTCCCACGCCTAGCTCATGCTGCTTGACCTTTTATGGCTTGAAATCTGTAGGGCACAAGAGTGCCCTGATTATTGCCTCTTCTCTGGGAAGCGTAGGTGGGTGGGGGAAAAAGAGTTACGGAAAGGGATGACTGGGGACTACTTGAGGATGCTGTTGCAGTTCTCTCTTGGCTACACTGGTTACTTATTCACTCCCTCAGTACAGCAGGAATCCAACTGATGCCTCTTTCAGGGGGCAGAGTGAAGTTCACTTTGGGGCACAGGGTGTTCTTGCTGGAGGGCCCACATCACCAACTGATTCTGAGGATAGGAGATCTGATCCAGCTAGACTTATTCCCATCTCTTTATCCCGTTATCTGCTGCAACCAGCTCATACTGGCCAACTGTTAAATTTTTAGAAATTTTGTGGTCAGGATGTTAATCTGTTGGTAAGCTGGATAACAGCCATGGCGGCTGCTTTATTTATTTGTGGCTGTGCTGGGTCTTTGTTGCCGTGTGGGCTGTTCTCTAGTTGCAGTGAGCAGGGGCTGCTCTCCAGTTGCCATGCACAGGCTTCTCATTGTAGGGGCTTCTCTTGTTGAAGAACATGGGCTCTAGCACGCGCGGACTTCAGTAGCTGTGACACGTGGGCACGTGGGCTCAGTGCTTGTGGCTCCCAGCCTCTAGAGCACATGCTTAATAGTTGTGGTACATGGGTTTAGTTGTTCCTCGGCATGTGGGATCTTCCCGGACCAGGACTTAAACTCGTGTCTCCTGCTTTGACAAGCGGATTCTTTACCACTGAGCCACCAGGAGAGCCCCTTTCTATGATTTTTTGAAGGTAAAATTTATTAAAGTATGATATATATACAGAAGAATGCCTGAAAGATTTCCATACAGTGCAACATCCATGCTGGCAAAAGTCCGACAAAAATCCAACATCAGGGTCTACCTTGTGATTCCTCCTAGTCACTTGCAGCAGAAAAGAGAAGCCGTTCTCAACTCAGTCAGAATTCCTGACACAGAATCTATCAGCATAATAAAATAGAGGAAAATCTTATCTGACTTCTAACCTCATAGGTGATTTATGCCTGAATAACATCTTTATTGAGATATCACTCACATTGCCATATAATTTAATCATCTAAATTATTTAATTTGATGGCTTTTAACATATAGATAAACTGTGAAGCCATAACCACAATCTAAAATTTTAAAACATTTTCATCAGCCCACAAAGAAACCCCATATTCATAAGCAGTCATCCCCTAGTCTTCTTCACTCCTGCTTAGCTCTGAATAAGACTTTGAAATGATTATCTCTTCACATTCTTGAGATCTGACGACAGAAAAACTTAATTCATTGATCTGCCACTAATCAAACATTTCCAAGAGCTGAAATTAGAAACTAATTTAAATGGCATTTCTTCCCTTAGCAAATCTGATATTGATATTTCCTATAAAAACGTGAAAGGTGCTCAATATTGGCACTTTGTCAAGGATGGGTAGTCTGCATCTGGCTGGTGAAGTAGACAAGCACATGTACAGACAGCAGAGCGCCACCTCGGCTGTGCTGAGCACTAATAGTGGCAGAGTAACAAGTGCTATGCGTTTTTCCATGGGGACCTCATGACACTCTGTGTTCCATGAGAAAGGAAAAAACAAAGCCTTTGGCCATTTCTTTAGTCCTAATTGGTGTATCTAATGCCTAATAGTAAGCACTCCAAAATGAGAGGTACCACCTATTTGTCCTCAAATTTGGAACTTAATTGCTAATTTTAGAGCCTAAGGAAAAAGACTTACTTATTATTCTATGAATAAGCACATTCTGGATTATACAGATGACTATCATATAAAGATGCCTTTTTAATGTTCCATATTTGTTTCTTGTGTTAGTCTCATAGCTGTGGTAGTTTTCAAATGTGGTTGAAAATTCTTCAACACTCCTCCCATTGTGACATGGGGTCTATGCCTCCACTCCCTGAATCTATATAGACTTGTGGTCTCACTGTAACCAGTAGAATACAGAGAAAATTACCTTGTGTGACTGCTGAAGCCAGAACAGAAAAAGTGAAGCAAGCTCTATTTTGTGAGCTGGGACACTTGGGAGCTCTGAGCCGCCATGTAAGAAATGGGAGCTACCACTGAGTTCTGCCAATGATATGACTACCCTGGGTTCCACGCATTGCGGAAGCTGAGTCCACCCACAAAGGCATGTACTGAAGCTCCAGCCAACTGCCCAGCTGAGGTCCCAGCCCAGAGGAGCATCATTCACCAGAGTAAAGATGTTGAGTTATCGCCAGCCCCTGAGTCTTCTCAGCTAAGCCCCAGGTATCCTGGAGAAGAGAGAAGCCATTCCCAGCTCAATCTGAATTCGTGACTCATAGAATCTATCAGCATAATAAAATGACTATTTAAGCAGCTAAGTTTTGAGGGAAACTTATAGCAAATGGAGGTCAAATGACTTCACAGCATGTGATATAGATGAAAGATGTGCAATAGTTTGAGCAACAGAAAGAAGTGGAAGAATTGAATTATCTTAAAACATGAGGTATTATAGGCATGCTGAGATCTCATGATTAAAGACATTAATTTTTTTTCCTGAATTAATTTTAGCAAAACATACTCCTTCATGTTAATGAGAGTGTGAACTTTAGAATTCATATGGTTTTGTTTTTATTGTATCAATCAATTTTGGTTCTTTAGTTGTATAAAAATTATAAGCAAAAAGAATTTATATGTAATTAGCCAAAGCTTATATATATAGGATATCTATCATAATAAAAATACATGTCAATCCTAAAAAAGTCTTCAAAAAAGATTTCTATTAAAAGGATGCATGGAATCATCAGATTTGGGAAATACTGTCTTCTGCTTAATAACCCACCATTAACCTGTTGCCTTTGGATTGAGTCCAAACACCTCTATAGGAAACACAAGTACCCACTCCTAAAGTGTCCTGATTTCTGTCTTCCCTTTATCCATTTGTTTTATGTTCTAACCACCTTGAAGTTCTCCCCCACCTCTTTAGGAATTCCCCCTCTCCCTAAGAGACCCATCCTCAGTGCCACTTCTGTGAAAGTCTTTCTGGACTCCCCAAAGAATTCTCTCCTCTGTGTTCCTACAGTGTTTCAGTAGGGTCTGGCAGGAAACAGACGGCACAGTCGAAAGAATTATTCGAGGACATTTCCTGAAAGCAGATATGACTGGCTGACAGATGCAGGCAGCCCCACGTGGAAGGAGAAGGGGGATTCGATACCTCACCTCAGCTATCCCTTCCTCTAATCTGCTGCCCCGGTCCCCATCGGTTGAGCCTAACCAGAAGCCAAAGGGCAAAAGAACCCATTGATATAGCCCACTCAGATGAGCTTCCCCAGAGAAAAGTGCAAGGTGGAGATTGAATATTGGGGCAAGGGAACAGAAGCTATCCAGGTTTTTTTATTTATTCTTGAATGACATTCTATGCTATGACCTTTTTCATGATTGCTTTCCTTTTGGACTCACCCTGCCATTAGTATCTCCATATGCTCTTTGCTTGGCAAAAGCTACTAGGACTTCCCTAGTAGATCAAACAGTGAAGAGTCTGCCTGCAAAGTAGGAGACCTGAGTTTGATCCCTTGGAGAGGGAAATAGAAACCCACTCCATTATTCTTGCCTGGGAAATCCCATGGATAGAGGAGCCTAGTGGGCTACAAGTACATGGGATCGCAAAGAGATGGACACGTCTTAGTGATTAAACAACAACAATCTTTTAATAAGTGTTTATTGAATTGATGAATTAATAAGAAAATGACATGGATGAAAATACCAAGAACATTACTTGTATTTTTGAATATTCTCCAATTGTTATTTAAAATTTTTTTTCTCTAGTTATTATTTTATTTCTATTTTTTGAAATCCATTTTTTTCCTAAAATAAGCTTGTGATTTTTTTTCCTGAGTAAAGCAGCTATTTGTATTGTATTTTTGTTTGTTTGAATCTTGTTAGTGAGATTTTAGTTCTTTAAGCCAGTTAGAATGGTATCTTATAATAAAGCTCATTTTAATCTGCTTTATTTGTGTGTATATGATTGTGGGACAATTTTAATTTATAAACTAGGACACATTTATGGCACATAGTTTAAAATTTTCCCTTCAGTTTTGTACTGATTTCCTAAATTCCTTTACACTATTTGTATGGATCTTGTCAATCAAATTTATTCTGTATAAGAGATTAATAGAGGGATGCTGCATTATAAGCTTTCCAGTTTCCTTGAATGATTTTTAGTATTCTATAACACTTTTTTGTAATTAAGATTTAAATACCCAATCCCTCAAGACTTGCCATACAGAGAGCTGTCAATCAAGGAATTGGCAAGCTCTATGAACGGCATGATGAAATCTTTATCCCTACTCTCTGATGCCTTCAAGACCAGCTTTTGCAAGTTGATCCTTCATTTCACATGTCTTAGAACTCACTCACACTTCTTATGCTTGGAAATGTAACACACAGAGTGACAATGTAATCCACAGCTAATAAGTTAGCGGCTATAAAAATGAACATCCACATTAACTTGCCAAGCATGGAGGCTGGAGGTGTTACACTGTACTCGTGTATATATGTCTGCCAGGGCAATAGTACATATGCCTTTGGAGATGCTTCTAAGTTATGCAGAGAAGCCGACAATAATTCTTGAACTTTGTTGTCAGGATCCAGTTTCATTTAAGAGCCATACCAACAGCATCAAAACACTTGGCCATGATCAGCTACAATCCAACCAAAGAAGAAAACATACGAAACTAGCCCTTGGGTTGTAAATTTTGTGGGAATAAGGCTATCTCAGTACTCTCTGTTGTGAACTAGTTTCGAGTATAATATGCTTTCACTGAAAAAATAATAACAATGAAGGAATTAAAAATCTTTTCTCTGCATATCTCTTAAATCATTACACAGTCAAGTAAAGTGAATAATTACTATTATTATTTACAAAAAATTTTTATCTAAAATTTATGTCATCATTACAAGTATAAAAACATAATGCCATCACATTTTTAAACTTACATTTAAAATTTTGTTTTTGGAGTTTATTCTGTTACAAACAATATTTTAAAAAAAACTGAGCTCTACCCATCAAAATCTAATATTAAATTTACTTATCCTGTACATTGGGATAGGATGTTTGACACATAGTGCTTTAAACATTTATAAACTCTTTATATATATATTCTCTTAATGTGTTATACTTATGAATGTTTTTAATAAATATAAATTCTCTTACCTTTACTCAATATAATTTTTTTTAATCATGTGAACTTGTGATCATGCACATGAGGTAAGATCATCTTGAGTCCATGGAAAGTTGAGCAGAGATTTATGTTAAATGGAAGCTGGGCTATATGTTGGGAGGAAAAGGAAGCCAACATTATCCTGTGTCTATTATGGTACTTGTTTAACATCTCTTATTTTGTTACCTATAAGAACCCAATGAAGTAGTTGTAATTTATTGCTATACTGATTCAAATGTTAAATCTCAATAAGGTTGGATAAACTGCCCAAATTCACAGGACTGGTAAATAATAATGCTGGGATATGAATCCAGATCTCTTTAAAAAGTGTGGGGTTTTTTTGTCATTCCACACCCTCTTTCAATGGACAGGAAGTACTACTTACTACAAGCTCCTCAAAGAGAGGAGCTCTACCCAAAGCACCATTGCGAATCTGACTGTCCATCTGTTTCATCCATTTATTCCATAAGTATACAGTCAGTGTCTACTCTGAGCCAGGTACTGTCCTGGGCCCTGGGAATACAATGATGAACAAGACAGACAAGGGGTCCTGTCCTTAAGGAGTGGGCAGACTATGAAAAGTTCAGAAAAGCAGAAAGGCAGTGGTAATATACAGAGGTCACTGCTACAGGCAGAGGGGAACAGACATGCAAGGGGGATTCACATTTGGGGAATCTGGGAAGGCAACTTAGAGAAAGCAACATTTAAACACAGACAACAAACAAGGAGTTTCAAACTGAAGCTGAAACTCCAATACTTTGGCCACCTGATGTGAAGAGCTGACTCATTGGAAAAGACCCTAATGCTGGGAAGGATTGAAGGCAAGAGAAGGGGACAACAGAGGATGAGATGATTGGATGGCATCACCGACTCAGTGGACATGAGTTTGAGTAAACTCCGGGAGTTGGTGATGGGACAGGGAGGCCTGGCTTGCTGCAGTCCATGGGGTAGCAAAGAGTTGGACACAACTGAACGACTGAACTGAACTGAACAAACAAAGAGGGCTAACCCAGGTTATCAAGCATTGTAAGGTATTTAATCTTTGAAGGGGTTAGTGTTCTTAATCTAACTTCCGGTAATGCGGGACATGGGGGATGCTGATGGGGAGAGAGCTCCCAGAAAACAGTACTGAACAACCAGAGGTTGGGAATGAAGAATAGGACCACATTGAGAAGGTGGCAGGAAAGAAGGGGAAGAGAAGCAGGTTACAAAGAAGTGTACAGACATGTTCAAAGGATTGGAAATGAAAGGATCAGTGTTGCATTTGAATATAATCTCCCTGAGCTGGGTTTCCCTGGTGGTTCTGCTGGCAAAGAATTCGCTTGCAATGCAGGAGACCTGGGTTCGATCCCTGGGTTGGGAAGATCCCCTGGAGAAGGGAAAGGCTACCTACTCCAGTATTCCAGCCTGGAGAATTCCATGGACTGTATAGTCCACAGGGTCGCAAAGAGTTGGACAGGACTGAGCGACTTTCACTTTCACTTCCCTGAGCTGAATTTAGAGAACTAAAGAAGGAGAGGCAGATGGGGAGGGCAGGGAGCCTGGAGTCAGGGACCACTAAGAGAAGGGGTGGTGGCCTGTGCTCTGACTGGCCCTGGGAACTGGGAACAGGGACTCTTGGGGAGGGAGGGAGAGCACCCTGTGAGCTGTCCATGAAGTTTTGTTAAATTTCTCAGGACAATTGAGAGGAAAGTGAAAGTGAAAGTCGCTTAGTTGTGTCTGACTCTTTGTGACCCTGTGGACTGACTATACAGTCCACGGAATTCTCCAGGCCAGAATACTGGAGTGGGTAGCCTTTCCCTTCTCCAGGGGATCTTCCCAACCCAGGGATCAAACCCCGGTCTCCCACATTGCAGGCGGATTCTTTACTAGCTGAGCCACAAGAGAAGCCCAAGAAAACTAAAACTATTAATTCAGGTGATATCCTATCACAGAGAACTCCACAGGAAACAAGTATTAATGAAAACTCCCAGTGGAGGAAAGTGGAGACTTCTCAGAAGCTCTAAAGTATAACTCTTCCTTTAAAAATCTTAAACTGTAGCATCCCGAGGGAATATCTCTAATAAAGAAGGACTCAAGTCTTTTAAGGTGTTTATCTTTGAAGGGGCTAGAGGTCTTAATCTAACTTCCTGTAATAGGACAGGAGCAATTCTTTCCTCTCTAGTCAAGGTGCAGTCATTCTATAATTGTGGAGCATTTTGTTGTTTTCCACATAAAAAGATTTACTCCACAATTAATGAGCCTTTTAGTTTGCGCCTTATGTTTATGCTACACCATACCATCAGATGCTCATTATCTCCTTCATTAAGACTGTCTATTGGATGCATACAAACTGAAGAAGAACATTAGCTCTTTTGAATAATTTAGAGTTGTGAATTCTCACTGTACAGGGACTAAAATATAAGCGATGGAGTTTACTTTTGAACATTAGTCAGAACTTTCAACCCCAAAATGCTTCATCTATTTCTTGACATTCCCATTATTATATTTCATTAAAATTATTAATTTTTATACTTGATTAACAATGTATATTAGCACATTGTATTCAGTACAAAGTAGTTTTAAAAAATGAAGCTTTTTTTTTTTTTAATACATAGTCTTTAGTGAGCTAAAGGGAGATTTCCCAAACCTCCTCAACACCATTCACCTCTGACTCAAAGAACACAAGAACGAGTTGCTTCACAAAATGTTATTGACTTTAGGGCTAGCTAACAGTAAACCAATATATTTTTTATAATTATAAGGCTCATATTTAATACTGGGTATAAAATAACATAATTGGATCTTCTATCATCAGCTACTTGTTTATTATCTTATGGAATTATGGTATCATATTCCTATTTTGCAACTATACTTAAAGCAATTTTTGAATTTTGGAGATTTAAAAAAAATTTTGAAGTGTACTGTGTTACTATCAGAACATCAGTTTTATATGAGTATAGTATAGAATGAATTCTTTTAGGAATAAACTCTGGACATATCAAGTTATACTATGTGAAATCATAATTACATAGATCAAAAATGGTCAAGGTCAATATCATATGGTTCAAATCAAATCTTCTCATACAGATTTTCTCATCCATTTTCATTATCAGGAGGAATTAGCAATGGTTTTGCTATTGTTCAGTTGCTAAGTCCTGTCTGACTCTTTTGCAACCCCATGGACTATAGCCCTCCAGGTTCCGCTGTCGATGAGATTTCCCAGGCAAGAACACTGGAGTGGGTTGCCGTTTCCTTTTCCAGGGGATCTTCCAAGCCCAGGAATTGAACTCGTGTCTCCTGCATTGCAGGCAGATTCTTTATCACTGAATTACCAGGGAAGTCCTTTACCCAATCATTAAATGAATGCTTAAAGGAAGTACTGTTCATATAACATATAGCTCATTAATCAATAGTTAAAAATATAATAGCTCACCCATACTTAAAAATCAACTACTCATAAGAAAAACTCAGTGGATGAGAGGTTCAGAAATCTGATTTTGTATATGTTTGAGTTAAGTTTATGATTTAGACTAAAACAATGAAGACTGACTTGTTTTACAGTAAATTCTGTGTTTGGCTGAAACTTCAAAGGGTAGTTGCTAAACATAAATGATCTCTTAGCAATTACGCCTTTCAAAACATAGAGAAGAGAAAGCTACTGAAAACTGTCTACCAGCAATGACTTCATAGAGTAGTGTAGGGAAAACAGAGGCTCTTCTTGGGAAAACATGAACTTTAATCAGAGAACCTGGTTTGTCCAGGCTGCTTTATTTCACTCCTTTCAAAAATAAGAATGCCGAGGTCACTCTGTCAAAAAAACTGGATCTGGAGAGGACAGCAGATCATCACAGCTAGAGCAAGAGGTACCCCATGCCTCCGAGTGCCGGAGATCCAGGAAGGAGATTCCATGTGCTGAGTGGAGGTCCCTGCAGGGTTAAGGGTTGCTATATTTTGCCACTATGTGTGATATACCAGGTGCTGCACAAAGTCATTGGATAGAAACTCTTGACAATTGTATCAAATTCTTGCCAAATATAATTTTATGAATTGTATTTATATGAAACTCTCCACATGTTTAGCAACACAAGTAACTTGAATTTCTGGGTCTGTTTTATCCATATGTGCCTTCTTAGTTCCTGAAAACTAAGAGAAAGAAAAAGAAAGGTTATAAAAACAAATGTGAAGACATGGTCTCTGCTTATAAAGGGTGTGCATTCTTCTCGGGCAGAAAAGATGAACTATACACAAAAGAATTAGAGAATATATCTTCTCTTATAATTCCCCTCGTCTCTTAGGACATTAAATATTTCAGTTACACTTATACCACCTCCCTTCTCAAGAGCTCAAACACCGGCTGTGGAGCAAACTTGGATAAAACACTTCTCACAATCCCTTTTTAGCCAGTGAGCCCATCTGGGAAACCAATGCAGTGTCTTCCTACTAATCATAAGTTCCACTGACTTTGGGATCTACCTCAGTCAGCTTTCCTCATGAGGCAATACCTCAAAAAGCTTAGATGGAAAATTAAGAAAATAATGCTAGCAAAAAGCACTAATGATAAACTCACTCTCCTTGGAGCCTACCACTTGCCCTTTCGTATCTTCTGTATTTTCTTACATCAGGCTTACAATACAGGTTGCAGGTATGTTAGTTACTCAGTCATGTCTGACTCTTTGCCACTCATTGATTGTAGCCTGCCAGGCTACTCTGTCCATGGAATTCTCCAGGCAAGAATACTGGTGTAGGTAGCTTTTCCCTTCTCCAGGGATCTTCCTGACCCAGGGATTGAACCTGGGTCTCCTGTTCTGCAGGCAGATTCTTTTACTATCTCAGGCACCAAAGTGCTGCTCAAAAAAAAAACAAAGAGGTAGAGCTTGAGTAACTCCTTGCCCTTTCTCTCACTATATCAACATGTCTTGCATGTAATAACTACCAAATGAGCCAGAGATTAAGACATTAAAATTGTCAGATTTTTTTGGTGGCATGACTATGAAAGTCTGACCAGTTCAGACTTTCCCTCATTCCATCCAGACTTTCCCTCATTCCATCCAGTTTTAAAAGTTTCTAGAAAAATTCTGCAACACATTTTTAAAAATCAATTGGCATTTAGGGGAAAAAATGTAAAATACACCTGAAGTGAATTGAAGTGGCTCAGTCATGTCCGACTCTTTGCAACCCCATGGGCTGTAGCCCACCAGGCTCCTCGGTCCATGGGATTTTCCAGGCATGAATACTGGAAGTGAAGTTGCTCAGTCATGTCCAACTCTTTGCAATTCCATGGACTGTAGTCTACCAGGCTCCTCCGTCCATGGGATTTCCCAGGCAAGAATACTGGAGTGGGTTGCCATTTCCTTCTCCAGGGGCTCTTCCCGACCCAGGAATCGAACCCAGGTCTCCCGCATTGTAGGCAGACGCTTTACAGTCTGAGCTACCAGGGAAGCCCAAAAATACACCCTACTACCCAGGAAATAAGGGTTTCCCTGGTGGCTCAGTGGTAAAGAATCTACCTGCTATGCAGGAAACATGAGTTTGATCCCTGGGTTGGGAAAATCCCCTAGAGAAGGAAATGGTAATCCACTCCAGTATTCTTGCCTGAGAAATCCCATGGACAGAGGATCCTGGCAGGCTACAGTCCATGGAGTTGCAAAGAGCTGGACAAGACTTAGCAACTAAATAACAACCCAGGAAACACCATCTTTACTTGTCACCTACCTTCCAGCTGAGTGGGATTCCAGAGCACTCAGGATATCCCAGGGTGTTCTTTTATAATGTTTGCAGAAGCTCCATCTGTCATTCCCCTAGTTGTCCCTTTCCCCATATCTCAGCCTCACAAAGGTCAGTCTAGCCCACTGCACACTCTTCTCTGTGACACCTAGGAACGTCTGCTCAACAGCCTTCAATTGGAGTTTGGGTCTGCACGGCCGCTCAGGGCACTGGAACACAGACCCTAGCTTACTTCTCTCCAAATCTGATTGCAACACTTTTTTAGCCTTGGAGATAATATTTTTCAACATTTAAGTCCTTTTATATCTCTGCTAATTCTCTCCTATTTCTCTGTGTTGTGTAATATTCCTCTGAGTTATCTTTTTCCAAGGAATTCAAAGAACTCCATGACTCAGCTCTCCACCCAAATGCCCGCAGGAGACAGGAGGTTCTCCTCCCTGCTGCCCTGAGATACAAAACTGTTTGCCTCCAGCGTGGCTCTGTTTTTCCAGCTGTCGAGCAGCAGCTGGCCAGAATTGTTTTCTACAGGCTGAAAATTCACATGCAGCAATGTGGGCTATGGCATGGCAGGGTGGATGCAAGGTCTCAAGAAGAGCACAGAGGAAAAGGGGAATCTTGGAACTCAGAGAGAGTGAAGCTATACAGAGAGACAAGTTTATTGATTTTACATGCCACGTACCAGGCTACCTATTGGGAATGCATGGAATAAAACCTTCTCCCTGGCTCATCAGTAGGAAGAGGCACAAATGTATTAGCATTTACTCATTAACTGAGTCTGTAAACACTATGTGAACAGCTATTACATTCCAATCCATACTGAAAATGGTGGAGTAGGAGGACATTCGATCATCTCCTATGAGAACTTCAAAATTACAACTCACTACTGAAAAACCATTGACAGGAGCATGTTGGATCCCACCAAAAAAAGATACCCCACATCCAAGGGCAAAGGAGAAGCCCCAGGAAGATGGTAGGAGGGGAAAAATCAAGTTTAGAATCAAACCCCATACCCACCAGAGACACTGTGGGCTCAAACAAAACAATGTGTGCACATGGAGACGCCATAAAGACTAGGCCAGACCTGCCCTTGAGTGTTTGAGTGTCTCCTGCAAAGCTATGGATCAGCAGCGGCATGCCACAGCGGCAGGGGCTCTGGGTGCAGCAGACCTGCGTGTGACATAAGCCCTCTCACCAGAACTTACACAGGACTGGGGAAACTGACTCTTGGCACAAACAAAACTTTGTCCACACCAGGACCAGGAGAAAGGAGCAGTGACCCCACAGGAGACTGACCCAGATTTGCCCATGAGTGTCCAGGAGCCTCTGGCAGAGGTGTCAGTTGGCGGTGGCCGGCTGCAGGGTCGGGGGCACTGAGTGAGGCAGTGTGCCAGGGACCTTTTGAAGGAAGTTGTCATTATCTTCATCACCTCCACCATAGTGTGGCCTCAGGTCAGACAACAGGGAGGGAACACAGCCATCAACAGAAAATTGGATTAAAGATTTACAAGCATGGCCCCGCCCATCACAAAAAGACCCAGTGTCTCCCTCAGTCAGTTTCTGCCATCAGGAAGCTTCCACAAGCCTCTTACCCTTATCCATTAGAGGTCAGACAGAATGAAGATCACAGTCACAGAAAACTAACCAATCTGATCACATGAACCACAGCCTTGTCTAACTCAATGAAACTAGGAGCCATTCCATATAGGGCCACCCAAGACAGATGGGTCATGGAGGAGAGTTCTGACAAATAGTGGTCCACTGGAGAAGGGAATGGCAAACCACTTCAGTATTCTTGCCTTGAGAACCCCATGAACAGTATGAAAAGGCAAAAAGATAGGACACTGAAAGATGAACTCCCAGGTCAGTAGGTGCCCAATATTCTACTGGAGAACAGTGGAGAAATAACTTCAGAAAGAATGAAGAGACAGAGCCAAAGCAAAAACAACACCCAGTTGTGGATATGACTGGTGATGGAAGTAAAGTCTGATGCTGTAAAGAACAATATTGCACAGGAACCTGGAATGTTAGGTCCATGAATCAAGGCAAATTGAAAGTGGTCAAACGAGTGATGGCAAGAGTGAACATTGACATTTTAGGAATCAGCAAACTAAAATGGACTGATATGGGTGAATTTAACTCAGATGACCATTATATTGACTACTGTGGGTAAGAATCTCTTAGAAGAAATGGAGTAGCCCTCATAGTCAACAAAAGAGTCTGAAATGCAGTCCTTGGATGCAATCTCAGAAATGACAGAATGATCTCTGTTCGTTTCCAAGGCAAACCATACACTATCACAGTAATCCAAGCCTATGCCCCAACCAGTAATGATGAAGAAGCTGAAGTTGAATGGTTCTAAGAAGACCTACAGACCTTCTAGAACTAACACCCAAGAAAGATGTCCTTTTCATTATAGGGGACTGGAATGCAAAAGTAGGAAATCAAGAAACACCTGGAGTAACAGGCAACTTTAGCCTTGGAGTACAAAATGAAGCAGGGCAAAGGCTAACAGAATTTTGCCTTAGCAAAATTTTGTCATAGCAAACACCCTATTCCAACAACACAAGAAAAGATTCTACACATGGAAATGACCAGATGGTCAATACTGAAATCAGATTGATTACATTCTTTGAGCCAAAGACGGAGAAGCTCTATACAGTCAGCAAAAACAAGACCGGGAGCTGACTGTGGCTCAGACCATGAACTCCTTATTGCCAAATTCAGACTGAAATTGAAGTAAGTAGGGAAAACCACTAGACCATTCAGGTATATGATGTAAACCATACCTTATGATTATACAGTGGAAGTGACAAATAGATTCAAGGGATTAGATCTGCTAGAGTGCCTGAAGAACTATGAACAGAGGTTCATGACATGTACAGGAGGCAGTGATCAAGACCACCCCCAAGAAAAAGAAATGCAAAAAGGCAAAATGGTTGTCTGAGGAGGCCTCACAAATAGCTGAGAAAAGAAGAGAAGTGAAAGGGAAAGGAGAAAAGGAAAGAAATACCCTTTGGAATGCAGAGTTCGAAAGAATAGCAAGGAGAGATAAGAAAGCCTTCCTCAGTGATCAATGCAAATACATAGAGGAAAACAATCGAAAGGGAAAGACTAGAGATCTCTTCAAGAAAATTAGAGATACCAAGGGAAATTTTCATGCAAAGATGGGCACAATAAAGGACAGAAATGGTATGGACCTAACAGGAGCAGAAGATATTAAGAAAAGGTGGCAAGAATACACAGAAGAACTGTATTAAAAAGGTCTTCATGACCCAGATAACCACGATGGCGTGATCACTCACCTTGAGCCAGACATCCTGGAATGTGAAGTCAAGTGGGCCTTAGGAAGCATCACAAAGAACAAAGCTAGTGGTGGTGATGGAATTCCAGTTGAGCTATTTCAAATCCTGAAAGATGATGTTGTGAAAGTGCTGCACTCAATATGCCAGCATATTTTGAAAAGTCAGCAGTGGCCACAGCACTGGAAAAGGTCAGATTTCATTCAATCTCAAAGAAAGGCAATGCCAAAGAATGTTCAACTACTGGACAATTGTACTCATCTCATACGCTAGCAAAGTAATGCTCAAGATTCTCCAAGCCAGGATTCAACAGTTTGTGAACCGTTAACTGCCAGATGCTCAAGCTGGATTTAGAAAAGACAGAAGAACCAGAGATCAAATTTTCAACATCTGTTGGATCATCAAAAAAAACCAGAGTTCCAGAAAAATATCTACTTCTGCTCTATTGACTACACCAAAGCCTTTGACTGTGTGGGTCACAACAAACTGTGGAAAATTCTTCAAGAGATAGCGATACCAGACCACCTGATCTGCCTTCTGAGAAATCTGTATGCAAGTCAAGAAGCAACAGTTAGAACTGGACATGAAACAGCAGACTCATTCCAAATCAGGAAAGGAGTACCTCAAATCTGTGTATTGTAACCCTGTTTATTTAACTTGTATGCAGAGTACATCATGTGAAATGCTGGGCTGGAGGAAGCACAAGCTTGGATCTAGAATGCTGGGAGAAATACCAATAACCTCAGATATGCAGATGACACCACCCCTATGCCAGAAAGCCAAGAAGAATTAAAGAGCCTCTTGATGAAAGTGAAAGAGGAGAGAGAAAATGTTGGCTCAAAATTCAACATTCAGATGACTAAGATCATGGCATCCTGTCCCATCATTTCATGGCAAATAGATGGGGAAACAGTGGAAACAGTGACAGACTTTATTTTTGAGCCAAAATCACTGCAGATGGTGACTGCAGCCATGAAACTAAAAGACGCTTGCTCCTTGGAAGAAAAGCTATGACCAACGTAGACAGCATATTAAAAAGTAGAGACATAACTTTGAGATACCAAGGGAACATTTCATGCAAAAATGGGCTCAATAAAGGACAGAAATGGTATGGACCTAACAGAAGCAGAAGATATTAAGAAGAGGTGGCAAGAATACACAGAAGAACTGTACAAAAAGATCTTCATGACCCAGATAATCACAATGGTGTGATCACTCACCTAGAGCCAGACATCCTGGAATGTGAAGTCAAGTGGGCCTTAGGAAGCATCACAAAGAACAAAGCTAGTGGAGGTGATGGAATTCCAGTTGAGCTATTTCAAATCCTGAAAGATGATGTTGTGAAAGTGCTGCACTCAATATGCCAGCAAATTTGGAAAGCTCAGCAGTGGCCACAGGACTGGAAAAGGTCAGTTTTCATTCCAATCCCTAAGAAAGACAATCCCAAAGAATACTCAAACTACCTCACAATTGCACTCATCTCACACGCTAGTAAGGTAATGCTCAAAATTCTCCAAGCCAGGCTTCAGCAATACGTGAATCGAGAACTTCCAGATGTTCAAGCTGGTTTTAAAAAAGGCAGAGAAACCAGAGATCAAATTGCCAACATCAGCTGGATCATTGAAAAAGCAAGAGAGTTCCAGAAAACCATATATTTCTGCTTTGTAGACTATGCCAAAGCCTTTGACTGTGTGGATCACAATAAACTGTGGAAAATTCTGAAGGAGATGGGAATACCAGACCACCTGACCTGCCTCTTGAGAAACCTGTATGCAGGTCAGGAAGCAACAGTTAGAACTGGACATGGGTCAACAGACTGGTTCCAAATAGTACGTCAAAGCTGTATATTGTCACCCTGCTTATTTAACTTATATGCAGAGTACATCATGAGAAACGCTGTGCTGGAAGAAGCACAAGCTGGAATCAGGATTGCTGGGAGAAATATCAATAACCTCAGATATGCAGATGACACCACCCTTATGGCAGAAAGTAAAGAGGAACTAAAAAGCCTCTTGATGAAAGTGAAAGAGGAGAGTGAAAAAGTTGGCTTACAGCTTAACATTCAGAAAACTAAGATCATGGCATCTGGTCCCATCACCTCATGGGAAATAGATGGGGAGACAGTGGAAACAGTGTCAGGCTTTATTTTGGGGGGGCTCCAAAATCACTGCAGATGGTGACTGCAGCCATGAAATTAAAAGACGCTTACTGCTTAGAAGGAAAGTTATGACCAACCTAGATAGCACATTAAAAAGCAGAGACATTACTTTGCCAACAAAGGTCCATGGGTTTTCCAGTGGTCATGTATGGATGCGAGAGTTGCACTGTGAAGAAAGCTGAGCGCCGAAAAATTGATGCTTTTGAACTATGGTGTTGGAAAAGACTCTTGAGAGTCCCTTGGACTGCAAGGAGATCCAACCAGTCAATCCTGAAGGAGATCAGTCCTGGGTGTTCATTGGAAGGACTGATGCTGAAGCTGAACCTCCAATACTTTGGCCACCTCATGCAAAGAGTTGATTTGTTGGAAAAGACCCTGATGCTGGGAGGGATTGGGGGCAGGAGGAGAAGGGGACGACAGAGGATGAGATGGTTGGATGGCATCACCGACTCGATGGGCATGAGTTTGAGTAAACTCAGGGAGTTGGTGATGGACAGGGAAGCCTGGCATGCTTTGATTCATGGGGTGGTAAAGAGTTGGGCACGACTGAGCTGGACTGAACTGAGCTGAACTTTGTCAACAAAGGTCCATCTAATCAAAACTATGGTTTTTTCCAGTAGTCGTGTATGGATGTGAGAGTTGGACTATAAGGAAAGCTCAGTGCTAAAGAATTGATACTTTTGAACTGTGGTGTTGGAGAAGACTCTTGAGGGTCCCTTGGACAGCAAGGAGATCCAACAAGTCCATCCTAAAGGAAATCAGTCCTGTATATTCATTGGAAGGACCGATGCTGAAGCTGAAACTCCAATACTTTTGCCACCTGATGTGAAGAACTGACGCATTGGAAAAGACCCTGATGATGGGAAAGATTGAAGGTGGGAGGAGAAGGGGACAACAGAGGATGAGACGGTTGGATGGCATCAGCAACTTGATGGACATGAGTTTGAGTAAGCTCCAGGATTTGGTGATGGACAAGGAAGCCTGGCATGCTGCAGTCCATGGGGTTGCAGAGTCAGATATGTCTGAGCAGTTGAACTGAACTGATTACATGCCAGCCTTTATTCTAAGCCCTGGAAGGACATCAGTGAACAACATAGACAACATCCTTGGAGATTATTGGATACAAAAATGCATGGTGGGGACTTCCCTGGCAGTCCAGTGGTTAAGACTTCACTATCCAACACAGGGCGGTGCAGGTTCCATCCGTGGTCAGAAAACTAAGATCCCACATGTCTTGTGGCAAAAAAAAAAAAAGGCACAAAAATGTGAAATAGAAGGAATATTGTAACAAATTCAATAAAAATTTGAAAAATTATCTACATAAAAAAATCTTTAAAAATATTTTTTTAAAATGTAGATTGGATAATCATATGGACTCTGTAGTCAGACCTCTTGGGTTCAAATGCTGGCTGTGTGATACTGAGAGGAATATTTGTTAATACTTCTCTATGCCTCCATGTCCTCCATCTGCAAAGTGAGGATGATAACAGTACCTGTTGCATAGGATTTTTATGAGACTAAATGAGCTAATACAAGTAAAGAACTTAAAAGAACATCCAACATGTAAAATAGGGTCCATAAATCCCAGATAACTCAGCAGTAAAGATTGCTCCTGCAATGTAGGAATCACAGGTTTGATCCCTGGGTCAGGAAGATCCTCTGGAGGAGGAAATGACTCCCCACTCCAGTATTCTCGCCTGGAAAATCCCATGGACAGAGGAGCCTGGCGGGCTATAGTCCACAGGGCCACAAAGAGTCAGACACAACTGAGCACGAATGTACACACACACTTATTATATTAGATAATTGCATTACTGAGTGACAAATGCATTGTTAAAAAGGTGTAAGCACAAAGTTCTCTGGGAGCACAGAGGCAAAGCACCTCACTTGGACAAGTGGTGGGCAAGACTTCTTAGAGGGAATGGCCCTGGAATCTGGAAGGGTGACTGTAATTTAGCCAGATGAAAAACAAGGGAAATGGAATAACAGGCAGAGGGAGCATCATGTTTGAAGATCTGGAAGTAAAGGAGAGGACAGCAATGCTTAGAAATGCCAGTCGCTTGTTATAGGTATCAGGTTAAGGAGGTGAGCTTAGAAGGAAGATGAAGAAGAGACCAGATCACGTTAAGGAATTTGGACTTTATCCTGCAGCAGAAGCCACTCACTTTAAACAAGAAAGTAATAGAGGCTGCACTGGAGTGAAATTACAAGACAAGAAGCCAGCTGGGAAAGATTGAAGGCAGGAGGAGAAGGGGGCGACAGTGGATGAGATGACTGGGTGGCATCACTGACTCGATGAACATGAATTTGAGCAAGCTCCGGGAGTTGGTGATGGACAGGGAAGCCTGGCATTCTGCAGTCCATGGGGTCACAAAGAGTCGTACACGACTGAGTGACTTGAATAGATCAGAGGAGGTTGGAAGGATGGTCTGAACTGGAAGAGAAGACCCCCTAAAAATGATGGAGTGAGCTTAAAGGGATGCAGACAAATAAAAGAGATGCTAATGAGGTTGATGTGTGGGGTGCCAAGTGAGTAGACACTGAGGAGGACCCCTGGGTTTCTGGCTTGGGCAATGAGGCAGCACTACCTCTCACCAAAGTGGGGCATCAGGGAAAGGCCAGAACTTTGTAGATGGGGTTGGGGATGAGCAAGGTAGTGTCAACAATAATTAATAATTAAATTACTCTTGGATAAACTGCACTTGATAGGCCTCTGAGTCATCCAGGCCAGGACATCCAAGTGACTCCGAATCCAGTCTAGAGATCCCAACTACAGAGATACATCAGTGTGTAGATAAATTTGCAAGGTTCAGGGAACAGCCGAGATTACTCAGTTATTATCTCATTAAATCTCCACAACTCTGCGAAGCGAAGTGGCTTTTTTAAAAAAGACCCTTGGGCATGTAGTAACTGAATGACAGACCCAGGCATGTCTGACTTCAAAAGCCTTGCTCTTGTCTCTTCTTCAAGCTGCCTCCCAGGTGGTACATTGATTGGTTGGATGAAGCTGGTATTTCTGTGTTCAAAGCTTTGGTACTTTGCTGAATTCACCCAAGTCCAACACTTCTGTAGTTTCTTGAAATATAAATATTAATGACACATACCTGCCACAGTCAAAACAGGATAACAGAAATAGAAAGCCAAGAGACAATGTCAATACAATACAGTGCCAATGAAAAAAATTAATCTGTTGATCTAAGAAATTAATAAGAGAATTTTACTTGAGCCAAATTGAGAATTATAACCCAGGAACAGCCTCTTAGAAAGCTCGGGGAACTATTCTTCCCATTAGAGGTCAAAGCACAGTTGTATAACTTTGAGACAGAGGACTGTACATTAAATAATATTAATAGTTTGCACAATCCAGATCTGTAAGTACAAAGTGAGCAGTGAGTCATGGGTCATTGTAGCCCCTTACAAGATTAAGAAGCTTATCTCCTAGTGTATAATCTGTTGCTGTTTATGGCTGAGAAGGTATTTTCTGCCAATGGGGAACCGCGGTTGATGCATGTGCAGATATACAATGCATAGTAGAGGGGAGAGACATGGCCAGAGGGCAGAAAAAAAGTAGTATGCTTAAATTTTACTTAACTTGCCTTAGAATATGAATTTTTGCTTCATTCATAGTAAGGAGAGTGATGGAGGTATGTGCAGGTGTATTTGTCAAAACTTTTTGAAGCCTTCTGGCCTTAGAAGTCCTGACAAAATGCCTAGTTCAATCCTGTCAACCTCCAGTAAAAGCTGCTTACAGAATAGATGGAATTTGAGAGAAGAGAAAGGAGAGGAGGGCCTCTGCCTCTGGGGCTTGGTTCAAAACAGATATTCCTGAAGGGGATACCATAGCACAGAAGAGAAAATGGAAGAGAAGAGACAGCAAGACCTGGGAGGGAAACAGAAGGAAGAACAGCTAGAGGAACAAGCCAAGAGGACTGACCAAACTCTAAACATCAGATACACAGCCCAACACAGTCCTGTGGTCCCTGGGAGGCTAATCTCTCCCACCCCATCCTCCCCAACAAATGCTTTCTAGGGGCTTACTATTGTCTTTCAGTCACTAAGTCATGCCAACTCTTTGCAACCCCATGAACTGCAGCACCCAGGCTTCCCTGTCCTTCACTATCTCCTGAAGTTTGGGCAAACTTGTGTCCATTGAGTTGATGATGCCATCCAACCATCTCATCCTCTGTCGTCCCCTTCTCCTTTGGCCTTCAATCCTTCCCAGCACCAGGGTGTTTTCCAATGAGTCAGTTCCTCACATCAGGTGGCCAAAGTATTGGAGCTTCAACTTCAGCATCAGTCCTTCTAATGAATATTCAGGGTTGATTTCCTTTAGGATGGACTGATTTGATCTCCTTGCTGTCTAAGGGACTCTCAAGAGTTTTCTCCAGCACCACAATTGTAAAAGCAACAATTCTTCAGTGCTCAGCCTTCTTTATGGTCCAATTCTCACACTGGTACATGACTACTGGAAAAACCATAACTTTGACTATTCAGACCTTTGTCTTTAAAGTGATGTCTCTGCTTTTTAATATGCTGTCTAGGTTTGTCACAGTTTTTCTTCCAAGAAGCAAGTGTCTTAATTTTGTGGCTGCAGTGACCAATCTACCACTGTTTCCATTTTTTTCCCCATCTATTTGTTATTAAGTGATGGGACTGGATGCTATGATCCTAGTTTTTTGGATATTGAGTTTTAAGCCATCTTTTGCATTTTCCTTTTTCACCCTTATCAAGAGGCTCTTTAGTTCCTCTTCACCTTCTGCCATTTGAGTAGTATCAGATTTGTATATCTGAGGTTGTTGGTATTTCTCCCAGCAATCTTGATTCCAGTTTGATTCATCCAGTATTAGGAGTCAGTAATAAAAGCTTAATCAGTTCTGACATTTGGTCTTGGGTTTTGCTGACAAGCTTGGATGGATTCACAATGATAAACTTGTTTGTAAAGACTGTGATCCCCCTATTGGACCTGACTTGTTCACTGTGATATTTCCAGTACACTGCCTGGCAAAGTAGCATATCAAGAAGTACAAACCTTGATTGAATTAAAGCTAAATGTAAATAAATAATCAGCCACACTAAAAATATTTTTTAAGAATCTAGTAGAACAGTTTAGCATCCAACTAATAAAAGTATAAAAAATAAGTCTTAAAAGTCTGAAAAAGATTGGAAAATCCTTGATTTAGTTGACATCTTTAGAACACCAACTAGCAATACCCATTTATTTTTGAAGTTCCCATTATATATTCTCAAAGCCAGACCACATGCTTAGCCATAAAGTAGGTCTTAAGAACTTAAGAATTATGTTCTGATCATAACAAAATTAAGTTAGAAGTCAACAACAATAAGAAAAGGTAAGTAAACAAATAAGTAATAAAATAAAAATCTAAAATATATTTTGTATTTTACATAATAGACTTGGCTTATTGAAATATTTCGGTTTTCCATTAGTAGAAGCCAGACTCCTAAGCTACACTTTGACCAGCCACCAATTAGGCTTTCTTCTCAATATTGATGGCCATCACCTAGTTTCTATCTAGAAGTCTTTGGATGGTCTTTGCATTGTTACTCACAATTAACATGAATTCACAATTCATCTTTTAGTTACTGCTGATTTTTTTTTTTGTTTATCAGCCCACTGGTGGATATGACAGAAAGTCTTAACTCTAAAGAGAAAGCATTTGTAGTAAAATTCTCAAGAAGTAGTCATTTGAGAAGTGAGCCTTTTTCTGGACCATATCAAAATCGAACATGTAAATATTCAAGAAACTAAGTAACAGTGTCTTTGTATGTATAAGACTCCCATTGAATGACTTACCAAACCCTCTGACACTTGCCTGCATTTCCAAATATCTTTGAACATTATGACTGCTGTAGTTAAATAGCCAAAACATTACTTAAATTATTTACACAGTGTGACTGATAAAGGACAAGATAAATAATGTTATAACAGCCTTTGGGATGGTTGAAGAAAACAGAGATCAATAGACGAGCCATTCATGCTACTGAAACATTGAAAGGGAGAAGTTAATTATTAAACCTGCGGTGTCTCTTTAAATATGTAAGGTCTTCCATGGCTGCAGTCTTCATTCTGTATTATGGAAATAAACAAAGATCACCCAAATGAGAACAAGCCACGGCTATTTTTTCAGAGCTTAATATAGCAAGAATCAGCCCGTAATGACATTTGGACTCAAAGGTCAGCAAGGGAGTAGAAGCACTCCTGTAGCATCGCTACAGTGAAAAGTAGAGTGGGTTTCCAGTATGCTGGAACTGGAGATGATCGCTGTGGGAAACAGGAGGCAGGCTGATGAGAAGTGAAGCTTCTGACAAGATTGAATTAACGAGCATTTTCATCCTTTTCTGGTTGGTTCTGGGTTGGAAAGAAGGGCAAAAATAGGGAAGCTGACAATCAGCGAAGTCCTGACCACTTTGGACAGATTGTTGTAGAGGCTGTGAATGAGAATTCAGTTGTCTGGCCCTTGTCTATTTGCATGTTCAGTTTCTCAGCATTAAGATTTCATACGTTAGCTTTATCGGAGTGAACTCAGTATTTCTATCCTATGCTAGAACCAGCACTCTAAAAGAGTAGCTATATTCTGGTGATCCTGAGTAATTGCCGCGTCCACTCTGAGATCAGTGTCACTACAGAGCATACATTCTCAGTGAGGGCAATATCACCCCCTTGGTTCTTGGGGGAAAAAAAATGTTCTCTTCTGATGTATGAAGCACAGATTTATGTAGAACATATAATAATATGTATTTATATAGAACACGCAATACATAAACAGACATACAGAATTCAAGTTGAATGTGGGGCTCAGGAAAAAAATGTCTGAAATAGAAGTGAGGGTGGGGAGAGGGTAGAGAATAAGGAAATAAGAAGTTTGAGAAACATGCTGTAGAGCCTAGATAAATGCTTCTATCTAAAACAAAGCTTTTCAGCCAGAGAGTTAAATAGCATCGGACCTCTTGGAGTACCTTTGTCTGGTAATTTCTGGCTCTTCAAATTTCTCCCCAGTTGGTTTAGTTTCTGTTCTAAATACAACTACTGTCCCTTCTCTCAAAGCACTAGGTATATCACCAGAATAAAGGTCCATACAGCCATAGCAGACTCCCCTATAACATCAGTAAAAAGATCGAATTCCCACATAGTCACTCTTTTCCGTTGCCAGAAAACAGATGTTAGTTCAAAAAATATACGAGAGTAGTGGTTTTACTCCACCATTTTGTCAAGATAAAGGAGAGTCATATAATTTTAAGCCGTATGTTTGATCCACCAAAATTACATTACAAACACTGGACTATTATGGATAAAAAAAAACGACTGTACACTTAAAAATGGTTAAGATGGTAAATTTTATATTATGTATATTTGACTACAATTTTAATAAATGACAGGCTTACTTTTCACTCTAGTCCAATGCCTTTGCTTGTATGCAAAGACCTTTGTGTACATGAAGTCTTTTTTCCTATCCTGTTGTTCTTAACAGCATACAATGGATCTGAAGGCTTTTCTGCATATAACTTTCTAATTATGTGCTCTACCATTCAGAAGAGAGTATGTGTTCCCTCCCATGGCAAATTAGATATCTCAGTTTAGTCAGAGTCCTTAGCCTTGTTCTATTGGCTCTCGCTCTTCATAATGAGAGCAACCACTAGTCAGCCTCTCCACTCCGTCACCCTCCCAGCCTCATGTACATGTGTTACCACCACCACATCACCTCACATTTGCAGATTGTACATGTGCACGCTCAGTTTCTCCAGTCATGTCCGACTCTTTGTGACCCTATGGACCTTATCCCACCAGCCTCCTTTGTCCATGGGATTCTCCAGGCAAGAATACTGGACTGGGTTGTTTCTAAAGTCTCCTGCATTGGCAAGCTGGCTGTTTACCACTAGCACCACCTGGGAAGCCCAAGGCATAAAGGGATGATCATAACCATGGCCATTTTGTGAAAATCTAGCTCCAAGGATCTTAAACACATTTTCTCATAAAATCATATAATTATTTCTTAAGTCAGTAGCTAATATAAGCAAGTTGTTCAAATTTTTAAAAACCCACAGACTATCCAAAGAACAATCAAAGAAGTGCACAAAAGCCTCCTCTCTGGCTAATGTCTGTTCTAATGGGAAGCAAGAGAACTTTATTATGTATTGAGTGTAAGATGAACTACTTATTTGGCATTACTGATCATTGGGGCAAGGAAAACAACTCACACTACACATGGGAAACAGTTTCTAGAGACTTGTATGTAAACAAATACAAATCAACATGATTTAAATTCTTTTATGACAAGCTCTACACAAAGAAGCCCCTGCCCAATTAATTTTGCAACATCCAAGTTTATGATTCTCATCCCATCTCTAGTTCTTCCATTTCTCAGCTATCCAGCCTATGCTGTTGCCTGTATTTTATATCTAAAGTTAAGTCTGATTGTGTTCCTTCACCTGGCAAAAACTCTAAGTGGCTCCCTAGTATATACTGAAAACTGAATTTAAGACTAAAGAATATGTCCAGGATCAACCTTTATACCCTATATCCTGGTGAAACTAAACTAATAGATATTCCCTAAAGATCTCCAGGTTTCTCACTCAGCCTTTGTGTACAGTTATTCATTTGGCTTGAAATTTCTTCTTTCCATACATTTAAATCCATAGGATTATCCACCTAGCTAACTATCATCTCCATATCTCTAGGTGGAAATTAATTTGGTTGTAAATAACATACTCACTTGGTGGCTCAGTGTTTAAGAATACTCCTGGTAGTGCAGGAGGCCCAGGTTCAATCCCTGGATCAGGAAGATCCCCTGGAGAAGAGAATGGCTACCCACTCTAGTACTCTTGCCTGGAGAATGCCATGGACAGAAGAGGAGCCTGGTGGGCTACAGTCCGTGGGGTCGTGAAGAGTTGGACGTGACTTAGCAACTGAACAACGACAACACAAGCAGAATAATCTGCCAAACTCTGGTTGGTAGGGAAAGCAGAAAATTGTATGGAAACAGATGGGGTTATTGTTGAAGGTAACCTGGAAGAAGTGACTTTTGACCTGGAGTTCAAAAGACATGCTAGAAAAGACATTCCCACACAGGTGGACAGAGTTCTCTAAATGGGTGGAGGTCAAGGAGAGCACTGGGCAAAAGAATAAACACCTCTGCACTTCCTTTAACTTCCCTTGCAGAGCAGGACAGGAGTGAGATCTGTTCAGCTCCCTCACCGCTCTCAGCCCTGTCATTCTCCCTCTCTCCTTTCTTGCCACACATGAGATCCCATTTTTTCCTCACTTCCAGTTGCAGCCACCAAGAACACAGAGAAAGACCCAATGTTATTTTTTACTCATTTAATTTTTCATTTATTCCATCAACACTGATTGACTACTCTGTTCCAGGCATTTAATGAGGCACTAGAGAGAGAAGGATGGAAGAGAAAGATAAAAGGATAAATGGAATATCTTCAATCTTTATTAGGAGACAATTTAACAAATACTATGTGGTGTTGGGCTGTTTATTTGGTTATTTTTCATTAGATCCTCCTATCCATCCTTCACCTTTATCTTTCCTGCCCATTGCCCTAGGCAAGTGATGCCTGCAGATAACATCCTCTATTATCCAGATTCCTTTGTCCTCTGCCTTTGTTGGGACATACAAGCAGGAAAGACTAGAAGAAAGAGATCAGAGTGTTTATTCCGCCTGTTTTTTAAGTTTTTTATCTGCTTTGTGCTGCAATCTGACATTGGCTGCATACTTCCAGGGCAATAACTCACAGGGACCCTACTTCAAAGACTCAGTTTCTTTAAAGAAGCTATTACTATAAACATCTCCAGGGATAACATGGTAATCAAAATATGTAACCTGCAATGGCGGTGTTTCATTTATCATGGAGTACTTAAGAACGAAGTTCATAGGTAGCATTCTAAGTTATGGTTTGATTTCAGCACTTAGAAAAATTCTAGATCTGAGTCCAAAATCTCACTTAAGTTGCAATAATAGAAATCCATGGCTTTTCATCGTTTCCAGATTCAAATCAGTTAGTAAACCCAAAATGCCCTGTTTGAAACAGAGAACAGAGCCTGCAATGTTCCTACATGCATCCTTAAATCTTTTTCCCAGTCTCCTTCAGAAAGACATGGGACTTACAGATACTTTTGAGAATGCTCAGTGAGAAGGGATATGACCAGATCTCCCAGGAGTTATTAAATCCTGGCTCTAGGATTGCTAGAGCAATCCATTGCTATGGGGTTAAAACATTAGCCGTGTCCAGGGTACATTCATTTTTCTATTGCTACTGTAACAAATTATTATAACCTAGTGGCTTAAAACAACACAAATGTATTGTCTTATACTTCTGGAGCTCAGAAGTCTGAAATAGGTCCTACTGGGTTACAGTCAAGGTGTCATCAGAGCTGCATACCTTCTAGAGGTTCTAGGGGAGAATTCATTTCCTTACCTTTTTCAGCTTTAAGAGTCTGCCTGCATTCCTTGACTTATTTCTCGCATCACTCACAGAGGGAGCTGATGGTAAGAAAGGCTAAGTGGAAGCCCCTGGAACTGTCCTTCTACATCCATATAGTAAGCTAAAAGGAATACCATGTCCCTGGACAAGGACAGAGATTGGTGTCACTATTTAAAAACCCAAAAGATGCAAGAGTGCAGGTTCCCTACCCTATACTCAGTTAACTTACTGCTCAGCCCAGACAAAAGATGGATTATGGAACCATGCCCATTGTACCAGCACGGTAACTTCACTGGACCAGACAATACAATCCTAGTATCTATGGCTATTAACTTGAAGAGTACTTTTTTTTTTCCTTCAGGGACATCTCTGGATTTTGGAGACACCATATACCACAAAACCAGCTGTGCGCCTCCAACCTATTTGCTCAGTAGTACCTATGGCTGTCTGTTTTGAATGGAACCTAGAACAAGCGAGGGCTCCCTAGGTCTAGGCTATAGTGCAAGCTGCCCTGATCCTTGGATCTTAATGACCCAACAGATAATAGCTATTACAAGTGTCTGTGGCAGGCAGAGCTTCTGGCAAGCCCCAATAGGAAAATCACAGATAATCTGCCTAGGATTTTTAGAACAAAATCATGCCCTTCGCCAAAATATCCGTTATCTTTTGGTGTATATTAAGGTTTCCCAGCTGGTGCTAGTGGTAAAGAACCTGCCTGCCAATGCAGGAGACACAAGACTGCGGTTTGATACCCTGGAGAAGGAAATGGCAACCCATTCCAGTATTCTTGCTTGGAGAATCCCATGGACACAGAGCTTGGCCAACTGCAGTCCATGGTGTCATAAAGAGTCAGACACGGCTGAAGCAACTTAGCACACAGGCACAAAGGTAACACCCAAACTTTGGGGCTAATTTTAGATGTGAGCTACAACAGCCAATTACTATTCACCATATGAAAAAACTGGAAATAGAACTGCCATATGACCCAGCAATCCCACTTCTGGGCATACACACCGAGGAAACCAGATCAGAAAGAGACACGTGCACCCCAATGTTCATCGCAGCACTGTTTATAATAGCCAGGACACGGAAGCAACCTAGATGCCCATCAGCAGACGAATGGATAAGGAAGCTGTGGTACATATGCACCATGGAATATTACTCAGCCATTAAAAAGTAACTTTCTGAAAAGTTACTGGGAACCCAAGTCCAGTAGATTCCAGCGTATCTTTTTTGGAGGTGACACAATTCAACCCATAACTATACAACCTGAACTTCAATAACAAATTGGTTGTCACCCGGCCCACCAAATGATAAAGCTGGCCCACATGTGCAGCCATGTCCCATGATTAAGTGAAAATGGTATCTATAAGACACAGTAGATGAGCACAAGTGATTCAGATGGCATAAGAAAATTACATAAGCAATGAGCTTGGACTCCATGGTGCTTCTCCCACTGCTTGGTGTTTTTCCCTAAACACACACCTATAACTGCACAGGAGTTCCTCATAAACAGGCAACAGAGAAGGGAAGAGTCAGCCTTACGCAAAGTAAGCTGGCACCAGTCACAAATTATGGCTGCTACATTATAGCCCCTCTCAGGGATGCTCTGAAATAGAGGAGAAAGAGAAATCTTCCTAACAGAGAGAACTTGGAGTAGTACATCTGTTTTTCATTGTGCCTGAAAAGAGAGATGGCCTAATATAAGATTTACACTGACTTACAAGTGGTGGCTAATGTGTTGGCCAGTTGGTGTCTTAGGGACTTGGGAAGAGCAAGATGGAAAGACTAGTGACAAAGAGGTCACGTGGGAGAAATTTAGGAAAGAATCTCTTGAAGTTGACAGAGTGTGGAGATATTTGTGTTTTGCAGAATACTTTCCAGAGAACAAGATGATATGCCCTTGGATGTCAGCCAGCTTCCCTGGGGCTTGCTAGAAGGATAGTGTCACGGTGGGGGTATGGAGGTTAAGCGCATGGGCCGTTGTACAGACTTCCCTTCTCCATTGCTGAGTGCACAAATCGGTGAGAGCTGAGGCCAGCACTGAGCCATTCCCTGTAGTCCTTGTCAGATGGCCTCTCTTTCCACCTCCAGTTCACAGGCTGCAACCACACTACTGACTCACCTTTCCTAGCAGCTGGAAGGGGGAGGAGGGGATGGATTTGAGAAATACTTGTAAAAGCAGAACTGAGAGGAGATGATGGCCATGTGAACATAGCAGAAGAATGGAGAAGAAAAACTGAGATGACTCAAGTCTTTCATTTTTGTAACTGATGAGTGGGGACACTTTTAATGTCATTAAGTGGGGGTACTTTTAATGAAGACAGAAATCATCAGAGGAACGTGAGGTGAGACTGATGGAAAGGATAAAGAGTTCAGTTTGGGCCTCTGAAGGTGGGTGTGGGTAAGTGGATGTGTCATAAGCAACTAGCAGTCAGAGAGCAAAATGATTCCTGAGTTCAGAAGCAGTGTCCAGACTGGAGATAAAGGATGGAAATTGGAATTTATTCCTAATCATATGTTAATGCCCCACAGGACTTTGCATTTTGAACCTTTTACCTCTAACTTTGGAAGACAGACTTTGTTTTGCAGCTGAGTGAACAAGTTGAAGAGGCCTTTTAGGGAGCAGGAGTGCTTATCCACAAGAGGAAGTAGAGGGACCCTAATGCAAAGGTTCTGTTGTGTATTTCAGACTGAAAGTGCCAAGTGCACAAATCTTATCTACCTTGTCTCACTTCTCTATTTCCGGACTCTAGATGAGAGTCTGATGCTTTGTATCCACACAAGTATTTGTGGGGTGAGTGAAGTAAATGGGAGGGTGTGGGGATGAATGAATAAAGGAAAAGGGGAATGAGTGAAGGAACCTACTGGGCATCCTGAGGACCTGGAGGAAGAAGCCACACCTGCACTTTTACTTTTTTTTCCAAATGCTCTTTGGAAGACTGAAAGATAAAAGGCCCTGTGAAGCGGCAGTTAAGGACATGGATTCTGAATTCAGGCTCCACGACTTCCTAGCTGCCTTGACTTGGCCAGCTAACTTAACCTTCTGCTTCCTCCCTGTAAAATAAACACAAAAATGCTTAGAGCAGCTCCTGGGGAAAAGTAAGTTGCACATAAGTGTTAGTGTTGTTATTTCTGACATCTTGATGAGAAGGTAAGCCTGAAAGACAAACCAGAAATCCCTTGCGGAGAATCAATCCAGACACTTAAGTCTCAAAGTGCCATCCACAAGCGAACAATCACTTTTTCTCTCTCTGCCTTCCAGGAGCTTTAAATACCCTAGAAATCCCCAGCATACCATTCACTGGCAAAGGACAGAGATCTGGGTTTTAGTTCCAGCTGCCAGCAGTGAGCTCTCTGAGTCTGCAGAGCCCCATAGCCTCTCTGGGCTAAGTGCCCTCGCTTGTCCACTCGAGATTGCGGGAGTTTCAGTGAGGGCGGGCCATGCTCTCCCGCCGACCTGCAGCCTCCGGGCTCCAAGTCGGATGCAGGGCGCCGGCTCGCCGCAGCTCGGGCTGTCACACCCCTCCGGCGCGTTCCCGGGACCTCGCACCCTGCGCGTCAGGCGGCCGCCCAGTGCCCCGCGCGCCCATAGGGTGGTGCCTCTCGGGCGCCCCCAGGCCCGGACGCCAGATCTCCAGGGCCAGCGCGCCTTCTCCCGCAGCCTGCCTGCAGCCCTTTATACCCAGCCAACCCGGCGCTCACTAATGTTTAACTCGGGGCTGAAACTTGGAAGCGCCTTGTGACTACGCGCCTGGAGCTCCGGAGCTGCACGCGCGTCCGGGCGGCTCGCCAGACTTCTGCCTGCGCTCCGGCTCCGAAACTTCAGTTTCGAAGCGACGCAGACCATGAAGGTGAGTGATTAAAGGGCCCCTCGCCCCGCAAAGAGCCCCAGGGGTGAGTTGCAGATGCCTCTTCACTCAAGTCTCCCCAGATTACTCCCCACCCCCACCCCAAAGCTCGTTGATCGAAACCAGGGGCTCTCATTAGGCGGAAGCTCCAGAGCCACCCTCTGACAGGTGAAGGGACGCCCCAAGGCTCGTGGCTCGCCCTCGAACCCGCGGGGCTAAGAACCCAGGGGCCGAGCCTTGGAGGACCTGGAGAGCCACAGGCAAAACATACTCCAGCACCCTTACTTGGCTTCTGAGGTGCGTTTAGACGCAACATGAAATTGCCCGGAGGCCAGAAGTTCAAGGGAAAGCGCTCTGGCAACCTCCGACTCGCGAGCTCCAAACCCTCCCAGCCCCCTGCGCCCCTCGCCCAGTGCGCGCGCGACGGCAAACTCCGCTGCCTCCTGTGCAGCCCGGGCCCCGACCCTCTTACCCAGACTGGGGCCAGATGGCTGGCTCTAACTGGACCTGACCTGCCCGGCTTGCAGACACCCTGGAAGGTGCTCCTGGGATTGCTGGCGATCGCTGCGCTCGTCACCGTCATCACCGTGCCCGTGGTTCTGCTGACCAAAGGCAGTAAGTTTAAAACATTTGAAAAAGATAAGACAGTTGGAGACCGGGATCAGGTTCTATTTTAACATTCCAAGGAGACCTAGGAATTTTGCTGGGGACCGGGTGGGACCAGTGTGCCCGGTAGTGGAGCTCAGGCTTCGCTGGTATGATTGCTGCTTCTAGTGTAGCCGCTAGATTCGCTTCGTTGGTCTACAGTGTTTAGGCTGCGAGAGCCCTGCACCTGCCACGTTTTGCATATGGCAAATACATACTTCCTGAAAATAAGGGGAAATTTTGAGATCTCTTTTTATCAAATTTAAATTTAGTACCTTTTGAATCTCAGTTTTTTTTTTCTTAAAAAGAACTTTCATGATTGTGATCTTCAAAGAAAAAGAGTGTTTAAAGATCCCAACGAGCTGTAAGGATGTCATGAGGGGAGGGAAAAAATTAAGAAAAAAAAACCCAAATACAGTTTTGAGAAAAGAAAGTCCATAGGGAACCCAGGTGGTTTTCCCTAAAGCTGATGGAAAATATCACCGTGTCCATGGTGATATTCAGAGGAGGTGGGATCAGTTATGTTTGGTGGAGTCTTTCATTTAAACCCACCTTGACTTCTTTTCGCTTGCTTCACTGTTTCAGTTTAGTCCTAGTTTTTAATATAAAACATCCATATAATGAAATGCACAGTATTGGATGCAAACAAATGAGAATAACTAGTTTGGGTCTGCTCTGGCCCTACTTCCTTTTAAATAGTTATTTCCTTTAAGTATTCACATTCTAGTCAGTTAACTGAAGTGCCTTCTCTGATGGTCTAGTCAACCAGGAAATGTGTAGACAGTGCTTATATACCGGGAGGTCTTATCTAGATTTCAAGGTGACAGTTCAGAATTAGTTTGTAGAACCATCAAAAACCATGTTTGGCCAGCAATTTCAGGGCCAGGGCAAAGGTGCCAAAGGTTAAGTAACTGAGTCTGTTGACCTATTGATAATGACTTTCAGTAACTTAAAAAAGCCATGGTTACCACCATTTTAGGCTGTTAAATGGTGGGCATCTGTCCACTTTCTCAACTCTTTGTTACAAGCTGTTAAAATATAACTGCTTTCATAAAGTGGTACTTTGTATATTTAAACAACCACACACACACAAAGCCTTCCTGTGGGGAAAGGATGGGTCGCCCATACAATCGGTAAATATTCACATGACCTACATTATGTTCCAGGAACTGTGCAAGTCGCTGCAAATCCAAAGATTAAATTTTATAAATATAAAGACCTCCAACTTCAGGAAGTTTACAAGCTAGTGGGAAACAGATATGCAAACAAATCAAAGTAACCTGGATAGTCTGTTCATCTCTAACATATTGTGAGGCACTCAGGCCTCCTTGGCAGAATGGATGAAACTGTAATTATCAGAACTTCCCTTCAAGAAAGTTGAAAGGAATAGCAAACTTTGATAATAAGTCACTTGAGATGGCAGTGAAATGAGTTAGGGGCCTGAGTCATGCAGCTGACTTCCGTGGGATTTGTTTAAGTTAACTACAGGATTTTGTTTTGCTGGAAGGAGTATACAGACTGGGGAGAGGCTGTCTCGCCATTTCCCTTAAACCATACCTAGTCTCTTCTCCAAATGAAATTTGAACAAAAATTTCAAAGACATTCTCTTGAAGGGGACTTCCAGAGAGGTTCACATGTCTCCACCTAACTTTTATTATGATGCAGTGAAGAAATTTAGAGAGGCTTGAGCAAACTTCTCAGAGTGTTAGGAAGATCACTTCTGGGAAAGAGGTCTCACAAGAGGTTTCTTTTGTGAGGAGGTCTGAAGAGTTAATATCAATTCCTGGAGGTAAGTTTTCAAGAAAATTTAGAATGACTTCTGAGTCATCTTAGAGACACAATATCACCTCCTCTATCTTGGATCATACAAGGACTCAGCAAGAGAGCAGAGTGAGTGGCAGGACTTTAACCTGTGGATGATGGAAAATTCTAGTGTGCCTGCAATGTGGGGCAGGACAGTGGGAAGGTGGACTGACATGGCACAAGGCTAGAGGGGAAGAAAGGGAAGTGACCAGGAGACTGATGATGTAGAGTAGAATTTGGAGGCTATGGGGATACTCAGAAATGTGTATGATTAGACTTTGATAATTGGAAACATAGGGAGATAGGGTGGCTGAGAACTCTTAAACTACTGGGTGGAGATGTGGTTCCATTGTGTGCTTGATTTACACTTAGACAATCAAATTATTTTTCTCATGTATTTTTTAATTGGCATGTATGTATATTTGAGGAGAAAAGGGAAATTATCTTGTTTCAACTCCTCCCTTATCATAAGGAGCAAAGATAAAAGCTCAGCTTTTTTGCTAAGCCAGCAATACCATTTCTGAACCATAATAACAGATAACCTTTTTACAAAGGATCCAGACACGTCACTCAAGAAGTGTCCCTCAACATTGTCCATCAAGGTTTTAAAGTCAAAACCAGAAAGGAAGAGAAGAAGTGAGGTGGGAGAGAGGAAATATAAATGAAAAGGAAAGGAAGTGGGGGAAAAAAAGAAAGAAGGAAAGAGGAAAGGAAGAAAGATTTTGATAGAACAACAAAATAAAGTTTTGGATTATGTGGAAAGCAAAGAATTAAAAAGCCAAGAGAAAAAAGAAGAAAAAATGAGCAAACTCAAGTTCATCCCCCAGAGAGGTTGGTTTAAAAGGTTAAGTGTTTCCATATGAAGAGCTGACTTAGGCAGAACTCTGAACACACTTGGAGAAGAGAGAGAGAGAGACTGAGACAGAGAAAGAAAAAGGTGTAAGCTTAATACTGTTCACAATTTTTTTTTAGAATAAAAGCTCCTTGAGGTCAGGAGTTATGCATTTCACCAGGTAATATTAAAAGTTTACCTCCTTCTGTATATATAATAATAGATTGAATTTTGTGTTAAATTCCTCAAATACAGAAAAGGATATTGCATATTTAGACATTGTTTTTCAGAGAATCAGCAATAAAATGTATAAAAATAATTTACTCATAGTGGAATTGAAATCTTCATGGCTTAGAGGCAATAAAACCTTCTCACTCAGTATTTGCGATCCCCTTAATTCCCTCTTTATGATATATTATAGGCTGAGTTTTTTAAATAGTTGTCAAATTGTTTTATTATTGAGTTTTGTTATTTGCCGGATAGTTTTCTTACTGGGTTTTGTTATGGGATAGAGACATATCGGTTTTTCTTGTATTCTTTCCACTGCTGTAGCAGTGAATTTCCTCAGTATCTTCTTTCAGTGCATAGGAAATTTGACTGCTTTGCCATCCACCAGTAATAAAAGAAAACCCAAATGTGAAGGAGGAGACAGGAATAATCAGAGAAAAAAAAGATAACATCTATGAAGTTTGCCTGAGGAAGTCCAGGATCTATTCCAGATTTAAAAACACAGAAGCAAGCCTGAATGAAAGCTTTGTGTATTTCAGAGGACAAATTCTAAACAAAGAGCCCTGTAAAAGCTCTAGCTGACTCCAAGCTCACTCAGTTATCAAGCTTTGTCGAGTGTTCCTGAGGTCAGTGGGTTGTCCTTTTTCAGGCCAGCTATTTTGGCTTTTGGTTCCCTAGCTATAGCATGTGCCTTAAATTTCTCTATCTTAGACATCTTGCCTCTCATCTTAAAAGGGGTCAGAAAAAAGGAAGGCTATTTGCCTAACCGATGGTCAGAGAAAAGTGACATCAAGAGACTAACTAGAGCTAGATCAGTGTACTTGAAATTTTAAGACTTAAACTGCTGAACCTAGGAAATGTGACAGTAAGTACATGCAGGACCACCTTCCTTGTGGAAGAGAAGGTGCAAAGATGTATTAACCAACACAGATTCACTCTGTGCCAGGTACTGGGCAAGGGTGTTGGATACACTTCTCATTTGATCCTTACAACAACCCTTTGATAGAAGTTATTATCTCCAGGTTTACAGAAGATTTAGAGAAATCTTGAGAGGGTGCTTTAGTTATTTATTACTGCATAATGAATTGTCTCTAAACTTAAAACAAATATTTGTCATCTCACAGTCTCTGTGGGTCAGGAATTTGTCAGAGGCTTAGCTGGGTGATTCTGGCTCAAAGACTCTCATGCGGTTACAGTCAACACATCATCTGAGGCTTAACTGGGGCTAGGTAATCCGCATCCAAGCTCTCTAATGTGGCTGTTACCCAGAGGCCTCAGTTCCCTGCCAAAGGATGGGCCTTTCCAAGCAGCTGTCTCCCCTTAGAATGAAGGATCTAAGAGAACAACCAAGTAGGAAACCTCAGAGTCTTTTTGACCTAGCCTCAGAGGTTATGTGCCACCACTTCTGCTGTGTTCTATTGGTCATACACACCAACCCTGACTCAAAGTGAGAGGGCATTGCACAGGCTGTGAATATTGGGGTGGGGCTCATTGGGGCCATCTTGGAGGCTGGCTACCAAAGAAATTAAGGAACTCACTCAAAGTTCCACAGAGTTGGGATTCATGCTCAGACACCATGCTTCTAGAGTTGGTACTTTGTGATCAAGTATAAAATGAATGCGGCCATATTAACATAAATTTGACAGCTTCCTCTCTATATGACTGTATTTAATTTCATGACTGCTAATCCCTGAATGCTAAATGTTCTGGGGGAAAGTGCTTGCTGCTGCCACCTCTATTCCTACACAAAGCTGTAGAGATGCAATGACTTCCAGTCCAGAACTGACATGCCACTCTTTTTTTCTTTTTTCTTTTTTTTGACTGTGCTGACTGTACTGAGTCTCCCTTGTGGCCCTTGCTCTCTTCATGATGGTGCACTGTCTTCTCTAGTTGAGGCAAGCAGGCTTAGTGGCCCTGCAGCATGTGGGAATCTTAGTTCCTGGACCAGGGATTGAACAGGCATCTCCTGAACTGCGCAGCAGATTCTTTATCACCAGGGAATTCTTTATCACCTCTCTTCTGACCAGTCTTATAGGTGTTTTCAGTGGCGATAGTTGGTCCAGGTTTAGTACTTACACTGGATTACACGTGCTTCTAATGCATGCTGTGTCATTTCATTTGATCTTCACAATACAATCCAGGTCAGAGAAGGTATTAATTTCCTGACTTGGTACACTGAATAAAACTGAGGCATAGAAGTTTAGTGCTTTGTGAGGAAGTACTAGTACTTGGGAATTCAGATCCTGTAACTTCTAGCCTTCCCTGAGTCTGCTGATTTCCATGTATGCTCAGTCACTTCAATCATGTCCCACTCTTTGCGACCCCATGGACTGTGGCCCGCAAGGCTTCTCTGTCCATGGGGTTTCCCAGGCAAGAATACTAGAGTGGGTTGCCATTTCCTCCTCCAGAAGATCTTTCCGAGTCAGGGATCAAACCCTAGTCTCCTGTGTCTCCTGCTTTGGCAGGCGGATTCTTTACCGCTGAGCCACCTGGGAAGCCACTGATTTCCATGAATAACTGTTTTAAAGAATTACTTTGCTGGCAGCTTTTGTAACTTAATGACTAGTCATTGCTCTATGGCTTTCATTATTGTAAATCAATTATCTTGTAAATATTTTTACCTTTAGTCTTCAGAGGTCCCTTGTGACCTCCCAAAGAGGGTGTGTCACTTAGTCTGAAAGCAAACTGAAACTACAAAATCAGCACTTCTGAGTTAGCTGTTTTATTTTTGCTAAGTGCTATACTTGCAGTTATGTACTGTACTTCAAAGTCACAACTTCCTAGGAAATCTTTTCAAACTTAATGATAAACCATTTGCTTTAGCTAACTGTCTGCATTAATAAGCACAAGCAATCAAGAAGACAGAGGGACACAGGAAGGAGTTTCTCTGTTTCAAGCGTGAATGTGGCATGATCTTGTTTGTATTTCTAAAATGTCTTTGACTCTGGTCTAGATCATGGTGCAGGGTGGGGAGTGATTTATCCAGGTGAGAGATGATGCTTACTTGGACAAGGTGGTATCAATGGAAGGAGCAGACATAAGGATGCCTCCCTGGACAATTGATTGGCTGTTCCAGGCCAAATGGAGAGCTTTCTTTTGCCCTCATGGTTCTAAGCTTGCCACAAGAGCTAATCTGCAGTGGATCCTCTAACTCTCATCCTACTTGGATACATTTCCGCTTTCCAAGGTAGGGCTCTGAGGGCCTTCTACATTATGCACCCAGCCTGTCAACAGAAGGTCATTCTTTAATCCAGAAATATTTATTGAGTATTTTCTACGTCAGACACTTTGTTGATCACTGGAGGTATAAAAATAATAGACACGACCCTTGCCCTCAAATAATTCACAATATTAAAAGAAGCATAAACATTAACTATGATAAAAAGCCCTAAGTGGCCTTCTAGTAAATGATCAAAGTGCTGTGGAAGCTCTACAGAGAACATGATAAATGCTGCCCAGGAGAGTTCATATGGAAACCAACCAAGCATAAAGGGTTAATAATTATTGAGCCTGGATATAATCCTTCCAACCTTGGGGCCTTGAGAGTAGACTGGCTCCCAGCATTGCAGTTCACCTGTGTGTTTAGCTCTCAAAAACGTAAAGCCCCTCCCCCCATCCCATTTCTATATGAAAGTTGTATCAGATAGAATACTTTTGGCTGCAAGTAACAGAATATCTGGCCCAAAGTTATTTAAACTATAGAGTCTTACTATAGCATTATTACTTCCCAGGTGGTGCAGGCAGTAAAGAATCTGTCTGCCAATGCAAGAGACAAAAGAGATGCAGGTTCAATCCCTGGGTTGGGAAGATCCCCTGCAGGAAGGCATAGCAACCTCCTCCAGTATTCTTGGCCGGAGAATCCCAACGGACAGAGGAGCCTGGTGAGCTAGAGTCCATGGGGTCACAAAGAGTCAGACATGACTGCATGACTGAAGACACACATTGCGTTATTGCTAGTGTCTTCTGTAACTGGAGGTGCAGAAGGAGGACCGTTCTAGAGCTGCAGTGGTCCTCCCAACCTCTTCAAGAGCCTGAGGTCTCTTTCAGCTCTGCTCTTCTCATACTGTTGGCTTTTGTTCTCAAGCTTGTCCTCTCAGGTCCAGCAGTGGCAACACATCATTTGCTCACACAACCATTTCACAAGGCAGAGAGATTGCTGTTCCTCATTCACAGTCTCTGTATTAAGGAGGAAAACTATTTCCAGAAGTCCCTCAGCCCAGGGCAGACTTTCCCGCATGTCTCCTTGGCCAGATTTGTGTCACTTGTCTATTCTACACTGATCTCTGGCAAGGGAAATGGATTGACATGCTTGCACTAGATAAATCAAGACTCATCTTTTAGGACCAGGAAGAAGCTTCTTCTTTAGCCCTTGGAAGGGGAAAGGGAACTACCTAAGTTGAACTGGAATTACCTAAATTGACTCATCTTTTAGGACTAGGAAGAAGCCCCTTAGCCCTTTGAAGAGGAAAGGGAATTACCTAACTTGAACTGAAAAGAAAGAAAGGGGACGTCTATGTGGGCATATCAGATATTCTGTGATTGCTCATTTTTCATTACATTGGAAAATTTTAATTTGCTAACAAAAGGAAATAGATGTCAAGCTACTGATCAAGCTAGCTCGGATCTCTCAAGAATCTGATCATATAACTCTCTCCTTCTCTTCTCTCTTCTTTTCCTAACCAAATGAATTTATTATAAAACAGGGTGTTTTGATGCTGCCTTTTTTGGTCCTGAAGGAATTTTGAGCCTAGCACTTGCTTTTTCTCCACATCCAAAATGATTAAGAATATGAAAGAATTGAGTTTGTAACATTTAAGATACAAATCAGAAAATGGAGCAGATCAGAAATATCTGAGGGAAATTACTCCCAATTTTCTCATAAAAAGCACAGATAAAGTGTTATATCTTATCCAGTTCATAAAGGGTATTTTTATTGTTGTTTTAGTCACTCGGTCATATCTGACTCTTTTACAAACCCTTGGACTGTAGCCCACCAGGTTCCTCTGTCCATGGAATTTTCAGGCAGGAATACTGGAGTAGGTTGCCATTTCCTTCTCCAGGGGATCCTCCTGACCCAGGAACCCAAGTCTCCTACATTGGCAGGTGGACTTTTTACCGTTGAGCCACCTGGGAAAAACAACAAAAGGCATTATTTGCCTATTATTTGCTCCTGTATCTCCATACTCCCATTAGAATGTAAGCTTCATGAGGGCAGGAATTTTTCACGCTTTGTTCACTCCAATCTCTAGTGCTCAGAACATTGAGGACACAGTGGATACTTTCCCAGTGCTGCTGTAACAAGTTACCATACATTGAGGGGCTTACAGCAACAACAACAAAATTATTCTTTTCACAGTTATGAAACCCAGAGATCCAAAATCAAGGTGTCATCAGGGCTGTACTCTCTCTAAAGGTTCTAGGGAAGGAGACCTTCCTTGCCTTTTCCAGTTGCTGGTGGTTACCAGCCTTCCTTGATGCTCCTTGACTTGTAGCTCTATGACTCCAATCTTTCCTTTCATTGTCACATGGCCTTCTTCCCTTTCTTTCTGCATGATCCTTTTCATTTTCCAAGTCAGCAAAAGCCTGTCTCTGTCACATGGCCTTCTTATAAGGACACCAGCCAGTTTGACTAGTCCAGCAAGACTTCATTTTTTATGTTTTTATTTTATACTGGTGGCTCAGAGGTTAAAGTGTCTGCCTGCAATGCAGGAGACCCGGGTTTGATCCCTGAGTTGGGAAGATCCCCTGGGGAAGGAAATGGCAACCCACTCCAGTATTCTTGCCTGGAGAATCCCATGGAGGGAGGAGCCTGGTGGGCTACAGTCCATGGGATTGCAAAGAGTTGGACATGACTGAGTGACTTCACTTTCTACAGCTGATTAACAATGTTGATAGTTTTAGGTGCACAGCAAAGTGACTCAGCCATCCATGTATGTATATCCATTCTCCCCCAGACTCCTCTCCCAGCCAGGCTGCCAGATAACCTTGAGCACAGTTCCCTGTGCTATATGGTAGGTAGTATGACATCATTTAACTTAACTAATTACATCTGCTAAACTCCTATTTCCAGATAAAGTCAACTTTCTGAGGTTTTCAGTGGACATAAAGTTTTTTTTTGGGGGGGGGGGTCTACTCAACCCAGTGGTGGTGGTGGTGGTGGTAAGTCTATTCAGTCATGTCTGACTCTGTGCATCCCTGTGAACCATAGCCTACCAGCCTCTTCTGTTGCCATGCCCACTTCAAGGTGATCTTCCCTACCCAGGGATTGAACCCACATCTCTTATGTCTCCTGCACTGGGAGGTGGGTTCTTTACCACTAGCGCCACCTGTAAAGCCCACTCAGCCCAGTACAGCTTGATAAATATTTGGTGAATTAAAGAAATTATCTTAGAGCTCATGTAAAAACACATTTTTGATGAACATTTTTAAATGTTGCTTTAATTCTTATTAAAATTCTTATAATCCTAAATATGGGGTCAAGTCATCCACCACTAGATCATGCTCACCTATTCATACTGTACAGTGCTAGCAGCTTTTCGATAAAATTAATTCATCCTTTCAGCTTACTTACAGTCTATTTAAGATGCGACTGTTCAGATTAAATATTTAATTAACCATAGAAAATTACCTGATTAACTGGCAAACAATTTGGTATAGAAAATAAATACTGAAGAAGATAACTGGGTAGCAAAGTGTGATGGATGGAGCAAAGGGTAAATCCAGAGCATGAGGAGGGATCCTGAAAAACTAAAGACCACAGATGTGGATTGTTTATTTCAGAAATTTGCTAAGTTCAAGAGAAGAAATAAGGAGATGGCTACAGGAGGCAGCAAGGTCAGTATTTGATATGGGTGCACCCTGTGCATGCCAACAGAGAGCTGCTGCTCAGTCATGTCCAAGTCTCTGTGACCCCATGGACTGTAGCCCACCAGGCTCCTCTGTACACAGGATTCTCCAGGCAAGAATACTGGAGCAGGTTGCCATTTCCTCCTCCAGAGGATCTTCCCGACCCAGGGATCGAACCCACGTCTCCTGTGTTGGCAGATGGATTCTTTACCACTAGCACCACCTGGGAAACCCAGGACAGAAGTAAGCAGTGAAAAGGGAGTGAAGATGATGTGGGAGAAGAGATGAAAAACCTCAGAGCCTCTAAGAAATCAAGAGGAACCAGGATCTGAGCCTGAGGCAGGCCCGTTTCTGACTCCAAGTGCCAAGGAAAGGGTTAAAGAATGGCAGGACGGACAGCCAGAAGTGGAAAGCCCAGGAAGAAGCAAGCCCCTATGGTGGCTTTTGCTCTGAAGGAGGAATCATTGAATCTTTTCCCTGGAAAACTTCATACTCTTTTGAACATGTGTACTGCAGGGCCTGAGTTACTCAAGATTTGTTATATTTAAGATCTAGGAAACATGGGGAAAAGGTAGGAAGAAGAGAAACCAGTTATAAAGCTTGCATGACTACTTTTCATGAGTGTAGGGAAAAGATGAGAGTTACGAGTTGGAAGAGAAGGAGGTGCTACAACTTTCTTTCCAGAAGTCACAGAGTTGCCATCCTGGCAAAAACCACTACAGTATTGTAAAGTAATTAGCCGCCAACTAATAAAAATAAGTGGGAAAAAATATATATAAAGCAAAAAAAAAAAAAAAAAACCACTCCAGAGAGAAAGTTTTAGGGTTTACAGAAAGAATCGGTGCCCCTTTAACTTCAGAGCACTAGAAAAAATTATATTCTAATGTAACCTACCTACTGTCCCAGGTTCAAATGATACTACCAAGCTGCCTGTTTAGATTATTTGCAAGCATTTCATCTAGACACTTCCATAAAGTCTAATGCATCTATGCTAACTCACAGTAACTGCCAACAAGCATTTACCATGTACCTCACTCTGCTGAACACTTAGGTTGTTTAGAATGGTGATTATGATCACAGGCTTCAGAACTCTATTGCCTAGGGCTTACTAGTCATGGGACTTGGGTCTGGTTTCTGTCCATACCTCAGTTTCCTTTCCTGTAAAATGGGGATGAAAATAAGTTAATAAGTGTGTGATGCTAGAATAGCACACTGGAAGGTCTCTATGAGCATTTGTAATGATTATTCTTTATATCTCTGGTGGCAGAGATGGTAACGAATCTGCCTGCAATGTAGGGGGCCTGGGTTTGATCCCTGGCTTGGGAAGACCCCCTGGAGAAGGGAATTGCTACCCACTCCAGTATTCTCACCTGGAGAATTCCATGGACAGAGAAGTCTGGCAGGCTACAGTCCATGGGGTTGCGAAGAGTTGGACACAACTGAGTGACTAACACTTTCACTTTTCCCTCTCTCTATATTTTTAACATTAAAAACATTTTAACAGTCCCAGAGGCATGTACTATAATAATACTTGTCTCACACTCTTGAAAGTTTTGCTGGGTGAATGCCGGAAAGGGCAATGTCTGTGGTAGTTTTGTTTTCTAGTGATCATTTTCTTCATCACTTGGAAGACAAACAGGTGTCACAGAGAGTAGTCTTGCTGATTATGGCTATAAATCCTTCTGGAAAGTTCTTCAGTGACAAAGTATTAGAGCTTTCAGCTTCCCCAAATGAGATGTTCTCTGATCAGTTTTCTCTCCAAACTAATCATTTTTAGCTTTGATGTCTCACTACAACTACTGAGTATTTTTCAAGAGAAACCAGCCCTTTGCTAAAATAGTAGCTTGTTTCACAGGCCTCTGGATCATTTATTTATACAGTTAAGATGTTTCTAACTTTCAACTGTTTCTCATCACCTTGGATTACACTGATTAAAGTCAGTCAACATAGTGAGGAATAAAAGCCTTGTCAATATTAATTTTGGCCACTATTATCCAGTTTCTTTTATTCTCAGAAGAGTCCTAGCAAAGGGTGGGGGAGTGACTATAATCAGAATTTTTTTAAAAAAATAGGACAATTTGCATTTCAGAAAGGAATAAAGCCATTCTGAGATCCTGTTTAGTGCTGGCTCCTGTGTGTGCAGAGCCTCCTGGCTCTTCACTGGGGTGAAGGCAGGGTGAACTGGGTTTAGTTCAGGCAGTCCCTTTGGGCTTGCATGTCTTCACCAGTAGCTGTAGATACCTCCATCTTGAGCTGAGGTTTGAGACATGAATATTCTGCCAATTTCACTTCTCATCAGCTTCTATATTTCTAACTGATATTGGGAGCTTTTTTTTTTTTTTTTTTCAGAATGGTTGCTGACCATTCCGAGGAATGTCCAGATAGGGTCATCAAGCCATAGCCAGGGTTGACTACCTATTTTTGCAAGTTAAGTTTTATTTGGAATACAGCCACATCCATTCATTTACCTGTGGTCTGTGGCTGTTTTCAGGCTGCAGTGGCCAACCTGAGAGGTTGCAAAGCCTAAAATATTTACCATCTGGCCCTATAAGAAAGGAGCTTCCCTGGTAGTTCAGTCAGTAAAGAATTTGCTTGCTCCACAGGAGATCTGGGTTCGATCCCCCGGTCAGGAAATCCCTTGGAGAAAGAAATGGCAACCCACACCAGTATTCTTGCCTGGGAAATCCCATGGACAGAGGAGTCTGGCAAGTTCCAGTCCATGTGGTTGCAAGAGTCAGACATGACTTAGAGACTAAACCACCACCTATAAGAAAAAGTTTGCCAACCTCAGGTCTAGATATTGTCATCTTATAGCCAAAAGAGATTTTCTCATTTTACAGGTAAGATGTGTAAATCTTCACAGAGATGTGACAAATATAGAAATCACACTAGATGTTTCAGCAGGAAAATTTGATATAAGAATTGGTTATACAAATTAAAGAGCAACAACAACAATAAAATTTCTGAGGTAAGTGAGAGACAGGAGCTGTAGGAACGAGGTACCTCTAGGACTTGGGAAAAAAGGAGAAGAGGGACACAAAAGGTCTGGATTCTGAACTCCAAGGTGTGTGAGGCATGTGAGTGCTTCTGGCACCCCTGAGAGGCAGGATGCAGCAGATTCAGGTACAAGAAGAGAAGCGTGAGCCAGCACGGGCACTCCTTTGGGGGCACATGCTGACAGAATCAGCAAGACAGAGGAAGCCCCCCTGCTCTCCTCCTCATTCCACTCTTTCTCTGCGTTCCCCTAATGGCAGGACCCAACAGGAAGCCTGAGGGTGAAGGGGCCTGGGAAGCATAGCTGTAGACTCCCTTCTCAGCATTCCTGAGCAAAGCATAGATGTGTACATTTGAGCTGAAAGACAATATGTAAATGACGGTCACAGGCATAGAGAAATGACGTGTCCTGGTGACAACATGGAAGGCCGGAGCCTCAGGCTCCTGTCCTCGCTCCGTTTGGACCCAGCTGGCCCAGTGCACTGTTTTCCTACTGCCCAGTAGCTTGGAGTTCACAAAGCTCATATTTAGAGCTGTGTTCCTGTGTCTGTGTTCTCCTGTTGATGTTGTCTGGCTTTTATCTTTTCTTTTGACAAATATTTATGAAGTGCCTACTATGGCCAGACGCTGTTCTAGGCCATGGCGAGATAATAGCAAACAAAAGGTAACACAACCCAATCAGTGTCCTCCTGGGGCTCACAGGTGACCAAGAGAGGCAGACAAGTAAAAAATATAGAATGTCAGGTGGTATCACTGTTGAGGAAAAAATGTAAAGCCAGGAAGGGCGATACGAAGAGAATTTCTTAACCAGAAGATTGTAAACATTGGTTCAGGGAAGAAAGGTGAGGTTTAAAGACCTCAAGGAAGTGGGGAGCAAACTTTAGGCACATCCCTGGGGAAGAACACTCTAGGCCGAGGGTATAGCAAATTCAAAATCTCTGAGGCAGAAGTGGGCCCAGTGTGTCTGGGGAACAGTGGGGAGGCCAGAGTAGATGTAGTGAAGGGAGAAGAGGGAAGGGAAGGAGCAGGATGGAGGCCAGAGCCATGACATGGGCAACCCCTCATTAAGTTGTTTCCTTTTTTCTAAACTGTTGCTGTTCTGGAAAAAGTGCATTGTACTATTTGGTTGGCCTTTCCAAATAAACCTTTGAAAATACATTGATTACATCCCTAACAGAAGTTTGGTCGTCTGACACTCTGATCTTAAAGTAAATGCATAGGGGACACAGTCCTGGGTTCAAGGGCTCTAGCTCAATGGCAATGCATTTATCAGATGCACTTGGCATCCCTGGGAAGTGTCTATTATTGAGAAGGGAAATCTGGTGACAGTGATTATATTCCAATACCTCCTGTGTATAATAACCAGAGAGGTGTCACTCTTCACAAATCCTGTAATTTCCCTAAGCTCAACATTTTCTCTCCATGGGAGAACACTGTGGACAGTATTAAACTTGTCAAAGGAGGAAAAGATATTCGTTAATACCAAGCAAATGATTCGATTCTACTTATCCTAGGTGCTTTCTCAATGTGATGCTCTTATGCTACCTTATTAGGATCATTTGGCATATGAACACAGTGAAACTTAATTAGCTTTTATTTTATATGAACACAGTGAAACTTAATTAAAAAATAAATAAATTTGCAGTCAAATTTCTAATCTCAGCAGCACTCCTAGGTACTCCCAGGGAGAGACTCTTCTTTCATCTCTGTATCTTGATTGCCTAGCACATACTTGGAACAAGACAATAATAGGTAGTATAACCTATCTAGAGGACTTCCTAAATTTTAAATCCTGAGCCAAGAACTTTACATCCACTATCTCATTTCATTGTGGTAGATCCCTTGATGCTGGATAATGCTATTATTATTTTATAGATTACAAAGTTGAAGTTTTGACAGCTTCAATAATTTTCCTAAGGCTGCTGTGCAAGAATTAGGTCTGGGCTCAAATCCAAGCTCTCTGGTTTCAAAGCCACCAGGGACCCAACCCCTTATTGGTATTTGTTGACTCATTGGTGATGGGCAGCAGCCCACATATGCTGCTGGTTAATAAGGGATGTGAGCTGATTTCCAGTCAATTTCTTCTCCTGCCTTCTTGATTTTTCTTTCTCTTTTCCCAATGTCAAGGCTTCTATTTTGCTAGAGCAAATTCTAAAGTAATACTCATTTTATTTCTTTCACATTGGTATTAAATGTTAACTGATTACCATATGGAACACAAGAACTCTGTAACCAGATATCTTTTCCCCATGTTTAACAACTTTATGAGTTTGTGATCTGTAAAGAGTACATTTCTTTTTAGTTGCATTTCATTAGCCATTTATTTACCAAAATAGTTTATCCTTCTGAAGTAGAAATATTTATATCATAGTTTCATACAGATCAAAAAAGTTTAGTATTAATGAGTATAAAAATGTTCAAAATATCCTATAATCATAAAATAACCATTGGCCAAAGTAAGGCTAGTCTGTGGAACTACAGCACTCTAAAATTCTTTTTTGTTCAGAAATGATTTTGATCCTATGACAAGGGCTCATTAAGATATCATACACTTCAAAGAGAAATTATTCTTAGGTTGAACCATTCTAAAAGTTGCTCTTCTGGATAGAAATAACATTTTCATATTGTTCAACATAATAGTTGTTCTCAGTGAAGAAAGTACAGTAAGTTCCCTATGTATGAATGAGTTCCATCCAAGAATGCATTTGTGAGTCCAGTCGGTTCTTAAATCCAACAGAGTTAGCCTAGGTTCCCAACTAACACAACTGGTTATGCATTGTATATGTAATAGGTTCCTATTATAATAGGTTTATAATACTTTTCATACAAATAACATGGACATAAAAAAACAAACAGAAAAAAAAACATTTAAAATCTTATAGTACAGTACATTGAAAAGCATAAAAGTACAGTGCAATAGCTGGCACACAGGGGCTGGCACTCACATTGACATCTTTGAAAGTTTGCAACTTGAACGTTCATATATAGGGGACTGTATTAAAGTTGTTAACTGTTTTTGATTTTTAAATTCAAGGAGGCATGAATCTAGAAGTTTTGGTGTAAGCTGATGGGTAACATATGATTAACCACTCTGCTTGGGTAGCACAGTGCTTTGAACTGATCAGTCAAATGAACGGCATGTCCCAGGCCCTCCGGGAAAACCAAAGGAGCAGCCAAAGACCTTCAGGGTGCCCTGTCAGTGAGCAAGCAGACAAGGAAAGAGAAATGTGACCGTGTCCTCTGGTGTATGACAGAATAGGTTGGCAGCAAACAGTGAACTTGCTAAAGGTCAAAACCTGAACTTGGCACTCACGTCTCATAGAACTTGCTTATCTAGAGGTTTCGAAAGTATCTTCCAATGAGCGCTGCTCATCAAATGGCGAGGCAAAAAACAAGGAACATTTGTTGCTCTGCTTGTTCCAGTTTTGCAGTGGTGTTTGGGGTATGGGGAGCCAGGACAGGGAACCCTGGCATGCAGGGTCGTTGTAAAGGACCTGAGTGAGGGTACCACAAACTGAGGGTGGCCCAGGCCTCACACCTATGTTTTGGGCCATAGCAAGCACACAGCATCAGTGTTGGTATCTGAACATCAGCAGAGGGATCAGAATCATGCTGAGCAGAAGGGAGCCTGAATCTGGTGCAGATGGTGGGTGTAGAAATTCTGAGGCCTGATGACAGGATGAGTCCCGCGTTATCAGATGAGGTGGTGGGAGAGGTAAGTGCCCAGTGAGGAGGAGCAGCATCGGGGTCAGCAGGTGGCATCACAGAGGACTTTTGCCTCAGTTATTTTATTATTCTAGATTGAAGTGTGCTATAAAACCTGGGCAAATACTCCCATGTGAGATACCACTTAGATAGCACCGTATCTGATCTATATTGTAGGTACTCAGTTCGTTCTCTTCTTACGAAATCAAAAGTCAGTGATAGATGGGAATTCCCTGGTGGCCCAATAGTTAAGACTTGGTGCTTTCACTGCCAGGGGTTTGATCCCTGGTCAGGGAAGTAAGATCCTGCAAGCTATGTGGCTCAGCTAAATTTTTTCTCAATAGTCAGTGATGTTTTATGTTGCTATGTCTGTCTTATTATAGATATGTATGTCTTAGTATGTGTGGACTGCTGTTGCAAAACAACCAGAGACAGGTGGCTTAAGCAATAAACATTTATTTCTTACAGTTCTGGAAGCTAGGATGTCCAAGGTCAAGGTGCCAGCAGACTTGGTGCTTAGTGTTGGGTGAGGACCTGTTTTTTGTGTCCTCACATAGCAGAAGAGGCAAGAGAGCTTTCTAGAGTCCCTTTGTAATTTTTTATTTTATTTTAGTTGCAAGACACATGGGATCTTAGCTCCCCGACCAGGGATGCTACACATGCCCACTGCACTGGAAGTGCAGGAAGTCACTTTTTAAAGGGTATTAATCCGATTCATGTGGAGAAGGCAATGGCAACCCACTCCAGTACTCTTGCCTGGCAAATCCCATGGACGGAGGAGCCTGGTAGGCTACAGTCCATGGGGTCGCTGGGAGTCGAACACGACTGAGCAACTTCACTTTCACTTTTCACTTTCATGCATTGGAGAAGGAAATGGCAACCCACTCCAGTGTTCTTGCCTGGAGAATCCCAGGGATGGCGGAGCCTGGTGGGCTGCCGTCTATGGGATCACACAGAGTCGGACACGACTGAAGTGACTTAGCAGCGGCAGCAGCAGTCCAATTCATGAGGGCTCCACCTCATGACCTAATCACCTTCCAAGGGCTTCCCCTTCCAATACCATCGCATGGCGGTTAGGATTTCAGCATGTGAATTTTGAGAGGACACAAACACTTATTCGGTTGCATGTATATGTGTGGTTGGTGTATAAATCGACCTATTTCTATAGATCTGTCTAGACATATTCATCAGCAGATAATATTTGGAATGTGCACATCTATAACCACTGATACTTTGATTTGTACTAATTTGGGGATATGTTTTACATGTGTCCATTTTAGACTAATAGCTCTTGATAGCAGGGTATTTATTCTCTGCAATAATACTCACTTTATAATGATTTGATATATAATAGGATGACTGGATGAATATAGACAATGAGGGTGTTTAGTGAACAAATCCACATTTGTAGTTTTGTAGTCCAATATGAGTTACAAATACTATTTTCTGTAGCACAAGGCTTTATTTCTTGTTTAAAAGTTAGGTTCAAGGACCAGCTTCACCCACTTGTATTTTTGCTAACAAATACAAATGTTTTACTAACCGTCAGAGGAGAAGTGCAGGATTGAATTGAAAAAAACAACAGTTAAAAAAATATATATTTTACTTAACAAACTAGGCTTAAGCAAAATCAATAAAATAATAAAATGAAGTGTAGCAAGTTTATCTGCCAAAACTAAAGGTTTTATAGGCAGAAACAAGATTATGTTATGAGATCAAATCCAAAGAAATAAAATCTTAAAAACATTTTTTGAAGGGACATTTCCTGTAAGAGAACTACCTTTCCATGGGCTGTAAAAAATTAACAAGAGAAGATGCTGCTGGGTTTGAAATACCTCTCAAAGAACTGCAGTTATAGGAAAATTATGGTAGTGGCTGATTTTGTGAGTGTTTGTTTATATGTATGTGAAAAATATAGAGAGTTTGGAAAAAGACTTTAGGGTATTTGTAATCAGCAGATGCTCTGGGACTGAGGAAGAGGAATCACATTGGCTTAACTGTGCTTATAGGATGACACCCAACACCAACCAATGAAAACTTTTTTTACATGTCTCTATTAAGGCATGGGCTTCCCTGGTGGCTCAAATGGTAAAGAACCCCCTTGTAATGTGGGATACCCGGGTTTGAGACCTGGGTTTGATCCCTGGATTGGGAAGATCCCCTGAAGGAGGGCATAGCAACCCACTCCAGTATTCTTGCCTGGAGAATCCCTATGGACAGAGGAGCCTGGCGGGCTACAGTCCATGGGGTCATAAAGAGTCAGACATGACTGAGCGACTAAGCACAGCACAGCACATTAAGGCATACCTCTGTGCTAGATGCTGCTGCTGCTAAGTCACTTCAGTCGTGTCCGACCCTGTGCTTCCCTATAGACGGCAGCCCACCAGGCTCCCCCGTCCCTGGGATTCTCCAGGCAAGAACACTTGAGTGGGTTTCCATTTCCTTCTCCAATGTGTGAAAGTGAAAAGTGAGAGTAAAGTCGCTCAGTCACGTTCGACTCGTAGCGACCCAATGGACTGCAGCCTACCAGGCTCCTCTGTCCATGGGATTTTCCAGGCAAGAGTACTGGAGTGGGGTGCCATTGCCTTCTCCAGTTCTAGATGCTAAGGTTGATGAAAAACAACCCCCCCAAAACCAATCAACAAAGCCTTGTCTTCAAAGAATACATGGCCTACTTGAGTAGGTCACATAGGTAAGGCATGGAAAAAGAGTTATCAACATGAGGTATTAAGTGATAGGAGCCCAATGAGTAGTGTAGGGGCAAAAGTCAAAGGCAGAATTGAATGACAGAGGAAGGAAATGGAGGCTGGAGGATTGTGACAGGTGGGGAAACAGTCGAGGACATTCCAGGAAGTAGCTTAGGGCAAGGAATAGAGGTAAGTAAGCCTAAGAGGATCCACTGCCTTCAGCAAGATTAGTATGACTGGATCAGAAGGTTCTTGCAGGAAGAGAGCAGAAATAAGCCTAGAGCCTCATGTCAGATTGTGGAGGCTGCAAGTGCCAGGTGAAGGAGTCTGAATCTTCCTGTAGACAGTGAAGACTCAGTGAAAGCTTTTGAGGAAGAGCTCACCAGATGATAGTGGAACTTTAGAAAGATCATTCCAGTGATGGTGCAGTGCAGGAACTGGAGTGGAAGAACCTGATGGCAGGATACCTGGAGAAAAGATTTCAGAGGAAGAGTCAGTAGGGTAGATTGTTTGTAGGTGATGGTAAAAAAGAGGGAGACATCAAAATGATCTTCAGATCTTGAATTTGGGTCTTCAGTAACAGAGTATAAAATCACACAATTTCCTATGGAAATCTAGTTTTGGAAGGTGGACAATTATTCTAGACAAGATATGATAGGGTTAGAGTGGGACAAGTCAAGTAAGAAGGCTGAACACCACACTGGAAATGTGAGTGTGGGTGTAGTAGGCTAAGGTAATGAGTGCAGATTTTGTCATTTATGTAAGTGGAAAGTATTCCTGAAGCCGAATTCTCTGGAGTTCCCTGCAAGGAAGACTGTAGAGAGAGATGAGCAGAAAGTTGAAGACTAATTCCAAAGCATTTCTGCCTTGCAAGTCAATGGAGAAAAAGACAGTCAAAGTAGGAGATGGAAAACTAATGGTCAGAGAGTTAAGAGAAGGACTGAGGTGTCACAGAATCCAAGAGAAAGGTTCCATGTAAATTTTAATCAAGGTCAAGGAAAAGTGATGATAGAAACAAAGATCTCTGAACTGGGTGATTAGCATATCTTAAAGGTTTGTGTGGAGCAAGAGGACTTAGCAGTGAACCTTAGGGCCTCACAGAAGGATGATCTAGCTTTGTGTCACACATTGCATGGCTATGTGACTGAAAAGGTGCCTATCAAGTCAAGATATACTCAACTTGGTACATCAACTGCATATCAGAATTTAAAGACTTAATACAGAAAGAAATAATGTGAAAAATCTCGTTGTTGTTGTTTAGTTGATAAGCATGTCCAACTCTTTTGTGACCCCATGGACTGTAGCCCACCAAGCTTCTCTGTCCATGAGATTTCCCCTGCAAGAATACTGGAGTCAGTTGCTATTTCTTCCTCCAGGGGATCTTCCAGACCCAGGGATCGAACCCAAGTCTCCTGTGTCTCCTGCATTGGCAGGCAGATTCTTTACCACTGAGCCACATGGGAAGCCCTCAAAGATCTCATTAGTAACGTTTAAATGTTGATAACACATTGAAATGGTAACATATTTGATATGTTGGCTAAATAAAATATGCTATTAAGATTAATTTTACCTTAAAAAATTTAAAATATGGTTACTAGAAAATGTACTCATACTATATTTCCCTTGAGCATTGCTGATCTAGACCTTTGAAATGAAGCTCATTAATATAGCACTGTAAAACACATGTTCACATTCACTTGAACAGCTAAATGCGTGTTTACCCATCTACTCAATCCAAAATCTTTCAGGGTGTCTTTTGCATTTTGTGAATGTATTTCTGTATTTTGTGATCAGTGTATACTGTAGAAATCCATTTTGAAAACTTTTATTCAAAACAAGTTATCCCTTCATACTGAATATTTGACTTTTTTTCTCCCAACCAATAGATGATGCTTCAACTGATAGTCGCAGAACCTACACTCTAGCTGATTATTTAAAAAATACTTTTAGAATGAAGTTCTACAACTTGAGATGGGTTTCAGGTAAGGCTTTTTGGTGGAGAGAGGGGCTGATTTTTATGCTTATTTTCATTTTATGCTTAATTTCAGTTAGGTTTTGGGGCACCTTTATGGCAATGAGAATATATTCTTATTTTTTAAAACTGTATGGGAAAGTATTGTTTGCTATTTACGGGTGCAAAAGGAGATAAGACAGAAAGAAACCTTAGTATTTCTTTGACATGTACTATAAAAAATTAAAAGTGAATTGAACCCTTTATAATAATGGTGGGAAAATGAAGGCATACTAGTGTCATAATCATCAGTTCATGTTTTTCCAACTTAGACTTGTGTGAATTTAAATCTTACATTTTTATTGCATGAATTTTTAGTTTATGAAGATGTTTAATAGCAACTTGAAGTATTGATCTGGTCGTTTTCTCTCTTTAGATCATGAATATCTCTACAAACAAGAAAATAATATCTTGCTATTCAATGCTGAATATGGAAACAGCTCCATTTTCTTGGAGAACAGTACATTTGTATGTTTAATCACATAATTAATTCATGCTTTAAGGGAATTCTGGGGATTTTTTTCATAACCTTTCAAGTCATGAGTACTATCGTTTCTCATCCTGTTGGACTCTTTCTGCAGCATATGGTGCGGTGGATCTTTCTCTTCTTGGAATGCTCCCTGCCTTGGTTACTTTTTAGTCTCTTTGACGATTCCTCCTCCTCTGCCCATTCTCTTACGTGTAAGTGCTCCTCAGGGCCCTGTCTTCACTGCGAGCCTCCCTCCTCACGTTGCGTGCTCCCCTTCAGCATATTCCATGCATTTCCACAGCATCAGTGCTTCTCAGATACATGCTTGTAACACTAACCTCCTCCCAAGATCTAGACCTCTGTTTCCAATAGCTTGCTGGCTCCTGCACATGGATGGTCTGCAGGCATTTTAAACTCAGTATCCTGAGCTAAGCTAGTTATTCCCACTTCCCTCTCCTAGCAAAGGGAAGGCATCCTATTCCTCTTCCCCGTCTTAGTAAATAGTGCCCTCCTCCACGTCACTTAAGCTAGTAATCTCAGAATCCTCCTTGATGCCTCTGTTATCCCCCTTACTGAGCTACTCAGTAAACCCTATCAGTTCTCTCCTGTGATGTCAAGTGTCTCTCAGGTTTCCATTTCCACTGTATAGCCCTGGTTGAAAGCCTTGATTGACTTTGTGACAGTAAGTACTATATTATAATGTGTATCCCTCTCTCCATTTTGTAAATCAGAACACAACATTGCCCAAGTCTAAGGCTAATGCAACCCCTCCTCTCTCATCTCATCTTAGCCACTGGGTTGCCAGAGCATCTTTGGGCAAGGCACATAAGATTCTGTCACATCCATGTGCAAAAAGTAGTTCATAGCTCCATTTCTTATATTTAGACACGATCTATTTTTCTAATTGTATGTCCTCTCTTTGTCTGACACACCCTATACTGTATTCAGATTACGCTTAGGCAGTCTCTAAATATGCATGCCCTTTCCACATCTGGGTTTATACTCTTGCCATTTCCCCTCCTGAGAAAGTTCTCTATCTGTTCCTGATCCCCACCCTCATATCCATCTTTCCTTGCTTAAAATTAACCTTTCCCTCCCTGACTCTCTAACCTTGATCACCACCCACCTTGCCTCATGGTCATCTGTGTAGGGGAATGTGCCCCCTCTTCTAGACTGGAACCTCCCAAGGTACGAGACACAAGTCTAGAACCATACCCAACAATAGTAGGTACTCAACAATAGCAGTTAAATGGAATCATTCAACTGTTTTTCTTTCTACTTGATTGACAGGATGAATTTGGACATTCTATAAATGATTATTCAGTTTCTCCAGATAGACAATATATTCTCTTCGAATACAACTATGTGAAGGTAAAAGAAATGCTTTTTTACTGTGACATTTAAAGAATCCTATGAGTGTGTTATTTTATAACTGATCTCAGGTCTATGAATATTTAAGGTTATTGCCTAAGTGAAGCAATAGGCTCTAAAAACTCATTAATTCGGTATCAAAAGAAGAAACGGTCATTCTCCTTCATAAAAGATAAATCTAATGAGTGTTTTAAAATAAATTCATTTTAGAGTTTTCAAATACTAAAAAGTTTAAGTAATATTATAGATGTAGACTAAAATTATAAGTTAATAAAATAGAACTCTTAAATTATAAAAGTTTACATGTCTGACTTGTAATATCTAGTAATAGACTGTTTTATTTCCTTTGTCTGACAAATAGTAAGACTCTCAATTATTTGCTTTAAAAACAATTAGATGTCTCATTCCAGAAGAGATTCTGTGAAGTGACTCAGACCACCTCTCAGCCCTCAGGTCCCACCATATACAAACCGTTCCTAAGGGGCAGGCTCGGCAGCAGTCACCAGTGCCCTGTGGGGAACACTGAGCTTCCTGCAGGCGCCCAGCCCAACATCAGATTCCCACACCTTCAGGAGAGGTTTCAGCCTAATCACACCTCGTTTTCATGTTTAGTTGTTGTTGTTGCTCAGTCACTAAGTTATTGCTCAGATGGTAGAGAATCTGCCTGCAATGTAGGAGACCCAGGTTCAGTCTCTGGGTCAGGAAGATCCCCTGGAGAACAGAATGGCTACTCACTCTGGGATTCTTGCCTGGAGAATCCCTTGGACAGAGGAGCCTGTTGGGCTACAGTCCACGGGGTCACAAAGAGTCAGACACGTCTGAGCAACTAACACTTTCATGTTTAGGGTGGCTGTCAATCACCAGTGACTGTAACTGCAGCTTTTTGATTATTCATGGATTTGACAATGGCTGTTGAGTATGAGAAGTTTTGAAACATACAAGAAAGATTAGAAACCTGTAGAGAGATTCTGCTTGAAAACAAAACACAAAGCTGGAGATCCTGACCTCTGCCTTTCTTTTCTAGAATAAAGAGTAAATACTGAGTGGTCTTATCTCACACCATCATTGGTATACTCAGGTCATGCAAACCATCCCATTCTCCATTCCCATTTGAGGATGGTGACTCCCAATCATAATATTTACCCTGGTTCATTGTGCTGGGCTCCATTTCATGGACATGAAGACTCGCTGACTAGGTCCTGCTAAACCAGTCCACCAGGAACGAATCAGAAGTTGATGCCAACTTTAACACATCTGTTTCCAATTAATGAATTAGTATTTGTTTAATTCAGTGGTTCTTATTGCCATCTACAGATTAAAATCACATTAGAAGCTTTTAAAAACTCCCAAGTGTCCAGGTCCAATCCCCAGGTCAATAAAGTGAAGTCTCTGGGGGTGAAGCTGGCATCAGTTTTTTGTGTTTTTTTTTTTTTAATATGTAGAGTATTTTAACGAGCAACCAGGGTTGAGATTCGCTGGTTAACAATTTCCCATGTTAAAGTCAAACATACAATGACTGTGACGTTAAGATAGAAACAGCAAGGTAAATACCAGCTCAATTTATTCTTTTGCCAAGTTCAACAAGTGCCATGTGATATGTACTAACAGATATATTTCATGGTTAGACCTTGCTGGACAACCGTCATTGGTAATTTGTATTTGTTATGTCACTGAAGTTTTCATGTGCATTTATCTTCTTTTGCTGTTTTCATTCTGTCCCCTTCATCCTGCCATCCATGTTTCCCAAGAGTATCCATGTTCCTTTGAAAACCTAAGTTAGATTATGTTGTGCCTATGCTTAAACTCTTATGATCAGTAGCTTCTCATCACTTTCAGAATAAAACCCAAACTCTAACCAAGGCAACCTGAGAACCCTGAGTGATTGGACCTCAGTCTGCCCTTATGAACTCACCACCCCCTCTCCCGATCCCCGCATTCACCACGCTTGGCCTGTGCTTACAGTGGATCACCTGGGGAGGTTTTTTCAAAATGCAGATACCTACAGCCTACCCCACGTCATCTGACTCAGCATAGCCATGGGTAATCTTAAGGACTCCCAAGTGATACAGGCTTTCCTGATAGCTCAGCTGGTAAAGAGCCCGCCTGTAATGCAGGAGACCCCGGTTTCATTCCTGGGTCGGGAAGATCTGATGGGGAAGGGATTGGCTACCCACTCCCGTATACAAGGGATCAGCTACCCACTCCAATATTCAAGAAACATATCCAGAACAAAGAAAAGTCTAGTTTTATTTCATTTCTCAGGAAGTCTATTTCCAGTGTTCTTTAGACCCTGCTGTGTGGCTTCTCCATGACTGAGCCAGCACATTCAGAAAGATCAATTCTTACTTTCAAGTTGTGGCTATAAAAAGATAAGTGAGTGAGTGAGTGAGTGAGAATGTAAATAAATAAGTACCATGCAGCCTAGTACAGAAGTTCTCATAGCATCTCCCCTCTTTGCCTAATGCTATACAGACAATAAGAGTTGCATCATCTGTGACGTGTTCACAGGAGCCCTGCTAAGTACTTCACATGCATTCTCATGTTCCCGAGATTGTTTGTCACTATCCTCATCTTCCTAAAGAGAAAACTGGAGCTTAAAAAGAAGCCTGTCTGATATTACATGTTAGAGACTTGTCTTCATCCATTTGGGTCACTATAACACCACAGACTGGGTGACTTAATAACAGAAGTTTGTTCCTCAGAGTTTTGGAGGCTGAGAAGTCCAGAATCAAGGTGGCACCAGATTCGGTGTCTGGCAAGGTCCTGCTTCCTAGGTCATAGTTGGCCATCTTCTCCAAGTGTCCTCACATGGTGGAAGGGGCAAGGAAACTAATATATGAGGAAATGAATCCCACTCATGAGGGCTTCCCCCACTCACAAGCTAGTCACTCCAGAGTGGCCCCACCTCCAGAATACTATCACATTAGAAGTTAAAGTTTCAACATATGAGTTGGGGAAAGGAGGAGATACAAAGATTCAGTCTATAGGAACACTTGAGTCCAGGTTAGAAGACTCCAAAACTTGTATTCTTATACATGATCATTCCTACCTTTGTGCTTGAACCTCTCTCTGCCATGATGCTTTTTTTGCCCTTCTCTGTGTGACAGCCCTCTGAGACCAATAATCACCTTTTCTATAAGCCTCTCGGCCTCCTCAGTTCCTAATTTGATTCCTGCCTTTCCCCACCCAACTCCATTGCATGCTCTGTGATTCTTTTCCAGTAGTTTATGTCTCCATATCCCCCATTCAATGATGAGCTCCTTAAAAAGAGGGAGCCTGTCTTATCCAGTAATGCCTAATCAAGAGGATAGGTGCCAATGTTTATAGCCTAAATAGACTATGAGTCTGTTTCAAAAGATGAAGTGAATATACAAACATCTTGGATTTCCCTTTACAGCCCCTGATAGATCTGTCATCCTGAAATGATCTCAAAACTTCTTAAATCTCTTAATATTTTTAGCCTGTACCACAACTTTTGGCTCTAATGAGCATTATACTCTGAGGTTTCCCAGAAACAAGCATGGAGTGTGTCAAAATAATCCAGGATTCAAAAAGAAGTGTATGACTTGCAATAAGAGGAGACAATAAATATTTGTTGACATGAGAGGATGGGACGGTGATAAATGAGTGGGCAACATTATTCAAGATTAGGAGCCTGACTTTTGTCTCGGCTCTGCCAATACAGCTCCGGGTCCTTGGGCTACCCACTTCATTATTTCAGCCTCATAGGTAACATTTAATTATTTTAGTTTGGTTTATTTCTTGAATATTCCTATGTGGCTTGTGCTAGGACAGACTCCAGGTGTTTAAAGCTGAATAAGACACAATTTCTTACCTCTGGGAATATGGTAGGAAAAACAGATATATAGGCAAGTAATTTTTTAAAAAATATTTTTAATTTATATCTGCCTCCTCATATAAACATTAATTTTTCATAAATGCAAGTATGTGATCATATTTTTTAAAAACCTTCAGTCTCACTGTTTTTCCATTTTTTTGCTTGGGCCTCTATTCCTCATGGGCTTCCCAGGCTCAGTGGTAAAGAATCAGCCTGTCATTGCAGGAGTCATGGATTTGATCCCTGGCTCGGGAAGATCCCCTGGAGAAGGAAATGGCAACCCACTCCAGTATTCTTGCCTGGAGAATCCCCATGGACAGAGGAGCCCCGTGGGCTACAGTCCATGGGGTTGCAAAGAGTCAGCACGACTTAGTGACTAGACAACAGCTACTCCTCATCTCACTGCCTTTTTCCCAGGTATCCCATGTTGAGAATCTATTGTATATCCCTCTATATTTTATATTTGTTTATTCACTTAATTCTATGAAGATAGAGATTCTTTTTAGTTATTGCTTATTTTATAAAAATGGAATCCTATTTTCCATACTTTTCTGTAAATTGCATTTCTCACTCAGAGATACCATGTGGATATTCTTCCAAGTCATCTGTTATGGCTCTAATTCATTTATATTTTGAATTAATAGACTTTATTTTTTAGAGCAGCTTTAGGTTTACGGAAAATGAGTGGAAAGTGCAGGGAGTTTCCATATACTTCATTACCACCTCTCCACCTCACTCCGTCCCTGTTATTTTTGCTATTATTAACATTTTGCATAAGTGTAGTAGTACATTTGTTACAATTGATGAGCCAATACTGACACATTATTTTTAATTAGAGTCCATCATTTGCATTAGGGTTTACTCTGTGTTGTACATTTTATGAGTTTTGACAAATGTATAATGTATAATGATTTTTATCTGTCATTACGTTAATAGTATCATACTATACTAATCCATAAATAACTTCTGTACAAAGAAAACTCTCAGCTCAAATAATTTTACCAGCAAATTCCTTGTTATTTATCCAAATGAGCTAAAAACTTACACCTATGCAAAAAAACTTACACACAAAATTTTTACGGCAGGTTATTCATGCTTTGGCAAACATGAATACTTGTCTGTATGTATTAAAGCCCGTAGTTTACATTAGGGTTTACTCTCTGTGTTGGACATGTTTTCATTTTTCCTAAAAATCTTCTGTGCTCTGCCAGTTTCTCCCTCCCTTGACGTGAACCTCTAGGAACCACTGATCTTTACTCTCTGTCATTTGGTCTTTTCCGGAACGTCACCTGGTTGAAACCATACACTATGTAGCATTTTCAGATTAGCTTCTCTCACTTTGCAAATATGCTTTTAAGTTTCCTCCATCTCTTTTAATGTCTTCTGGCTCATTCCTTTTTGTTCTGAATAATATTCCACCTTCTGCATGGCTGGTTATGTCCAAGTTTTGGCAAACATGGATAAAGTTGCTGTAAAAATTTGTGTGTAGGTTTTAATGTAGGTATAAGTTTTCAACTCATTCAGATAAATAACAAGGAGTTTGCTGGCAAAATTATTTGAACTGGGAGTTTTCTTTGTACAGAGGTTATTTATAGATTCAGATGTTTATTAGATGTAAAACTACTCAGATTCACAATTTCATCTTACTTTTGATAACTCATTTTTCAAGGAATTTGTCCTTTTATCCTACTTTTAAAATGTATAGGTAGGAACTTCCCTACCATATATACAAGGAAAAATTATCTTTTTTTTTCTTTTCTCTTAAGCAAAGAAAAATATCTTAAGATTTTTTTTTTTTAATTAGTTGTCTATATGTCTGTCTTCCCTACCATACTCCTAGAGGTAAACTTATAGTGGTTGGGACTTCACCTTCCAGTTTGGGGCAGTGAGGTGTTCAATCCCTAGCCAGGGAGCTAGGATTCCCACATGTGTCACAACCTAAAACCAACACATTAAAAATAGTGTTGTAACAAATTCAATAAAGACTTTTAAAATGGCATATCAAAAAGCTCTTTTAAAAAGTGTATGGCTAAAACACATTTAACATAATCCAACTGTCTGTGGAGCCTGTTGTGGGGCTTCCCAGGTGGCCCTAGTGGTAAAGAATCTGCCTGTCAATGCAGGAGGTACAAATTCCATCCCCCGGTCAGGAAGATCCCCTGGAGAAGGAAATGGCAACCCACTTCAGTATTCTTGCCTGGAAAATCCCATGGACAGAGGAATAGGGCAGGCTACAGTCCATGGGGCTGCAAAGAGTCAGATAAAATGGAGTGACTGAGCACATACACAGAGCTTGTTGTGGCATCCCATTTTTAATTTCTGATATATTCATTCATACTTTTTTCTTACTCTCTTGGTAATTTTACTAGGGTCTTCAAAGAACCAGTTTTCAGGTTTTTTTGGTTTTTCTCTATTGTATTTTCTTCTATTCAATTACTGCTTTTACCTTTATTTAGGCTTCCCTGCTAGCTCAGACAGTAGAGTCTGCATGCAATGCGGGAGACCTGGGTTCAATCCCTGGGTCAAGCAGATCCCCTGGAGAAGGAAATGGCAACCCACTCCAGTATTCTTGCGTGGAAAATCCCACGGACAGAGGAGCCTGGTAGGCTACAGTTCATGGGGTCACAAAGAGTTGGACATGACTGAGCAACTAACGCTCTGCCTTTATTATTTCTTTTCTTCTAATTTCTTTGAATTTAGTTTTCTTTTCATTTTTTAGCTTCTTGAGATAGTTATTTAAAATATTGATGGTGTGTGTATGAAAGTGAAAGTGAAAGTTGCTTAATCCTGTCTGACTCTATGTGACCCCATGGACTATACAGTCCATGGAACTCTCCAGGCCAGAATACTATAGTGGGTTGCTTTTCCCTTCTCCAGTGTGCATGTGTATATATATACATATACACACACACGTGTGTTTGTGTGTGCGTGTGTGTGTATGTGTTTCAATTTTAATACACATTGCCAAGTGGCCTTCAAGAAAACTATAGCACTTTCTATTTTCATAATCAATGTAGGAGAGTAAACACCTCTCCTCATCACTACCACCAATAGAATTAGAGATCTTTAAGACATTTTGCCACTAAAATGGCTGAAAAGTGAACATTTGCATTTTCATAAACAGATGAACTTTGCATTACTGTGCTAAGTTCTAGGAATTATGTTTGCACAGAAAGTGGCATGCCAGCCCACTGTGGTCCTTTGCAGAAGTAAGGTCAGAGATAAATGATAAATGAAATCCAGAGGAGTTTGCACTAGATAATTTCTGAGATACTTTCTAATTCCAAAATTTTAAGACTCTACATAGGGAACTGTAAGATATAAAATGTGAGAATTATACAATGTTATATGGCTTTATCTCTCACCTGGGCTTCTATAGCAAGTGGTCAAGCTATCAAGAATTACAGAAGCCTGAAATGTCTATTTTCTTTTGTAGCAATGGAGGCATTCCTACACAGCTTCCTATGACATTTATGACTTAAATAAAAGGTCAGTGACTTCCTCTCAAAATCAATTATGCTTCTCTAGTGTAATAATCAAAAAGAAAAGAAATTCTACTGTGATTTATCCACTTGGAAATGTTTCTTTTTATATTTTTCCAGGCAGTTAATTACAGAAGAGAGAATCCCAAACAACACACAGTGGATCACATGGTCACCAGTGGGTCATAAATTGGTTAGTAAGTCTCTCTTCTTTACAGGAAAATAATGGCTCAAATCTTTCATTTGCAGGGGCTCCTAACCCTTATACAAAACAGATTCTTAGGAAGGCTGTAGTCACTATCACATAGAGTATTATTGCCTAAAATAACATTTTATTAGTCTAACAGAGTAAATATTAATACAATTCCTGAAAATTTCTGAACTACTGTTAGGAAATTGTTTATTTACTGGCAAAAATGTTCATTAAACTCAAATTCTAACCCTGTTGTATTTTGCTTTTTGTTCTATTTTGTTAATTTTTTTTTTAAACTTTCCCACTTTCTGTTAGTTCTTTGACTTTTTCTATGTCACTATAGATACACCTTCATGTTCTATAGTCTTTGGAGAATGTCAGAAGTCCTGAAGAATCTAAACAGGAAGACAGACTGTTTATCTGTAGTTGACTGGGCTTGCAGCTGCCTTCTCTCTACTCAGCTCCCCCACCCCCCCCCCCCCCCCCCCACCCCACCCCCCGCCAAGAGAAATGCAAAGCACACATCATTCTATAGAATTGGACAGTCTTCTGGGATTTGCATACACTTTACTATTCAATAGCAGTGGTTGTGGGCTGCTTCTTTTTGGTAGATAAAGAGTGTGTTTAGGATTATTTGGGTATTATAGCATGTATACTTATACATTTAAGAACGTAAATGACTCTTCCTCCTGCTCAAACGGAATAATCTAAGGTAGTCATTCCACTTGCATACCAATATTATTTGAGGATAAAATAGTAGATAAATTTTTTAAACTCTAGGATAAAATATAACATGTTGTATATCCATCTTTTTTTCCAATCTTTCTAGGCATACGTTTGGAACAATGATATTTATGTGAAAAATGAACCAAATTCTCCAAGTCAGAGGATCACACAAACTGGGCAAAAAGATGTAATCTATAATGGAATAACTGACTGGGTTTATGAAGGTAAAGACGTTAAAACTTTTTCAAATCAGAAAATCTGTTCATATTCAAAAACAGTTAAACTTGTCTTTGAAAACAGGGAAATTCAATGGCATTCAAAATAAGTTATATTTTTAAAAAGTCATCAAATATCCTTTAGCACTCATGCACCAGGTATCTATCTCACAGACTAAGAATTTCTTCACAGTGAATGTTACTGCTACATCCTCACTGTCACTTCAATGCTCCCATTGTCTTTGCTCTGCTGCTATAATTGGCTTGTCTGTGTAGGTAGCGTTTCTGCTTTACTGGGGCATAGAAGTCTCCAGATTAACATCAGATGTTTCTCAAACCAAGCCTACCTAGCCCAGAAGTTACTAAGGAAAACTAAAAATTCCAACAGCATTCGAAAAGATGACAAAACATTGTCTGGAGGTTATGGAGCCCAGGGAAAAAAACGTGCCTCTTTATAGAGGATTTGGGTTCATTTGAACATGGACAAATTATCATTTCCTGTTTTTAAAGAAGAAAAAAATAATTAGACTTAGGGGGAAAATGGGTTCAAATAACAGAACTGAAAAAGTTAAAAAGAATGGTTCTTTCTTTTAGGGTAAAGAGTTTTATAAAATATTAGGAAAACAGTATTTGTGTCTCTAGTTGCCAAGGTAAAAAGGCATTTTGAGGCTATTCCAAACCCTTTACAAGATTGTATGATGTTTATTAAAGACTCATCCTTTTTTTTAACCTGCTATTTCTTCTCTACTTAAAAAAAGTTAGTTTTTATTCATGGCTCAATTTTGGTTCTTACCAGTTCAGGTTGAGTTCAATCAAATGGATAACTTTGTAAGAACAACAGAAAACACTTTAAAAGAAAAATAAATTCCCATGAACCAGAAACAAGTGTTAGATTAAAACTTATAATAAAATTTACTAACACTTGTCACTTAGATATTAAAAAGCATCTTTAACACTTGTTGGACAGCACAGCACAACCTCAGGATCCCCAGTGTGAGCTGGATAAAGAAATTCTCTTCCCAAAGCTCTGACCCACCCTTCCTTGGAACAGCTGGGTATCTCTAAGATAAAAACATCCCAACACTAAGGTTCTTTCTAAGGAAGAAACTTGTTTTGCCTGTTCGTGACTAAGCCATTCACAAGCAGAAGAACGGCTTCACAGTTCCAATGTGGGCTTGACTTTAAAAATGGGACTTTACTGGGAAGACCCAAAGGGATCGGGCGGAGAGGGAGGTGGGAGGGGGGATCGGGATGGGGAATACATGTAAATCCATGGCTGATTCATGTCAATGTATGGCAAAAACCACTACAATATTGTAAAGTAATTAGCCTCAAACTAATAAAAATAAATGGAAAAAAAAATGGGACTTTAGTCCCTACAGGGAAATTCCTACTATTGGTTTTGTACATTTACGAATACTCCATACTTAGAAAGAGCATACCTGTTTCTCCATATATCAGATCACTCTCCTGTTGGAGCCACCCTCTCCACTGCAACCGTGAAGACTTGTTGGGATCAAAAAAGTGCATTTGGAGAGTCCATAGGTTCATTAGTAAAAGAACAAACAAAGCTGCAAGATCTAAACAGGGCCATGTGTTGCCTTGGGGAGGGACACTCACAGAAGAGCCTATAATCTGGAACTTGGGCCCCCTCCCCACCCTGGGTCCCCAAATAGCATTCTCTCTCAATTTCTCTGTTTTTGCATTATTTCATGATTTTCTAGTTGATTATTATTTACTTTAGTTAATAAAGGGCTTCCCTGGTGGCTCAGATAATAAAGAATCTGCCTGCAATGCGGGAGACCTGGGTTCAATCCCTGGATTGGGAAGTTCCCCTGGAGAAGGGAATGGCTACCCACTCCAGTATTCTTGCCTGCACAATTACGTGGACATAGGAGCCTCTCGGGCTATAGTACATGGGATCACAAAGAGTCAAAGACGACTGAGTAACTAACACTTTAACTTCAACCTCTTTCTTTTTTAATAGTCTATCTTCTAGGATGAAGTTAATTACGTAACAGTCACTTTTGAGTATGAATATCATTTACCTGACCCAGAGATGAAAATGAAAATTTTGGTGAGAGCACAGATGAGAGGGGATAGGCAAGGAAACAATTTGGGAAGAAGAGCACTCCTTACCCCCTGAGGCAGCAGTGTTGACAAGGGGGTGTGTGATTCACATGGGGTGCCAACCACCGACAAGTTGCTATGCCAGGTGCTGGGGAAACAGACACAAATGCTACTCAACTGCTGCTCCCAGAGAGAGACAAAGAACCCAGCAAGTAATTGTCATGGAGCAAATGAGATATCCAGTTAGAAGGAGGAAACTAGGTCCCAGTGGTGCCTAAGGAAACTCAGAGTGGCAAGATGGGAGTTGTGGTGGGATGGGAGGTATCGCAGGATGGTGTGTTAGGGGGTGCTCACAAGCAGTTCAGGTAGGGCTGGAAATCTTTTCTTTCCTTCATTGTTCTTCTTTCTCCCTACCCTTGATCCCTGTATTCTTAGAACTTTGAGTTTGATCAGAGTAGTTTTATAATAATGGTTTTGACACATCATTGTTATGGAAAAATGTGTTCGGTATTCCCCTAAGTCAGAAAGAGACAATAAATACCATATGATATCACTTACATGTGGAATCTAAATATGACTCAGATGAACTTATCTATGAAACAGAAACAGACTCACAGACATAGAGAATAGACTTGTGGTTGCCAAAGTTGGGGTGGGGGCGGGGAGGAATGGACTGGGAGTTTGGGCTTAACAGATACAAACTATTATATACAGAATGGATAAACAACAAGATCTTACTGTATAGCATAGGAAATTATATTCAATATCCTGTGATAAGCCATAATAGAAAAGAAAAATAAAGAATGAAAGAGAGAAAGGAGGAGTTCAGTATTCTAAACAACTACTAATTCAAAGCATTTAACTCTACCTGCCACCTGTACTTAAAAGTGACTTTACAAACCATTACCTTGCTGTCAATGTATTCATTTTATGTAATTCCATCTTGATCTGAGATTAGATCCAATGAGTAGAAGCCACAGGGAATGAGACATCGATTTGGTATATGAAGACGTTTTTAGTGCGAAAGCCCCTTAGTTTGGAGTCACAAGGCCTGTGTTCTTGTCTCTGGCAATTCACTCACTCTCTCTAAACCTTAGCTGTCCTCTCAGTAAAATAGTCTATGAATAGAGTCACCTAGGGTTCAAGTAGATAAGTGTTTTGTAAATTCTAAATTGCTGCATACGTGTGACTCAGTGATATAGGTTAAAAGGAGTCAAAGGAGGAACCATCTGCCTGATCAAGCAGAAGGTTTTCTGTTACTAGACGTGCTGAAATTGGCAGGAATGAACAGTGGAACTTGAATTCCAAAGAGAAAAATCTGGATTCATTCTTGATTCTAGAAACTATGGGCCATGTGCTCCCAAGTAAATGACTTACTCTCTTTAAGCCTACCTGCTTTGCTTTGCTCACCTGCACAATGAATTATTATGAGGATTAAGTGAAATAATAGATGTCAGATATCAGTGTCTGGTGCATGGACAGAAGACATCAAATGTCAGCTGCTCATCCTTATAATGATTATATTTTATCATTATTATTATTCCTGTAACTACTACTGCAATTATCACTGTTATTGAAAATAAGCATCTGGAAAATAAACTTTTGTCAGGAGGCTGTGAAAATCAGAAAAGTGGGATAAAATGATTTCCTAATTCTAAGATTCAAGTTTTTATGCTTTTGCTTTTACCTTCACACTCACAGCAGAATGTGAAATGTGTAGATTAACTCTGCATAAAGGACTAGAAGATTCCATCAAATCCACTTGAATCCTCTCTTCCTAGTTGATGAAAGAGGTTTTGGCATTTTAAGAGCCAGAGATTGGAAGTCCCATGAATTGACTCCATAATAAACACAGGAAAGAGCTACCTTTGCTAGAGATTGAGGATGAGTCCAACATTGTTCAGGAAAGCAAAACCTTTCCTTTCATTTGCCTCTGTCCTTGACCTCTTCCCCCATCAGCTGATATACCAGTGCATGCGTGCTAAGTCACTTCAGTAGTGTCTAACTCTCTGCAACACGATGGACTGCAGCCCGTCAGACTCCTCTGTCCATGGGATTCTCCAGGCAAGAATACTGGAGTGGGTTGCCATTTCCAACTCCAGGGGATCTTCCCGACCCAGAAATCAAACCCATGTCTCTTACACCAGAGGAAGGTGTTAATCTAAGAGAGTTATCAGTTTCTAGACTAGGCAAAGGAGGAGCTCCTTGATAGGAGTCTCATGGAGCTTCCTGACATTCTAAATCCATCCTTCCCACATCTTTTGTGCCAAGAGGAGTAAACTCTGGGCACCATATTGGTTTGATAGCCTGGAGCCACACACCACCCACCGGTACCCTGCAGAATCAGTACAAACTGTTGACTGTTTGAAAATTAGAAAGGAGAATCAGCCCCTTATGTGAGATTTACTTTTCGTATGTTTTGTGGCATAAATTTAGAGGATTATAAGATAAAGAAAAAATGTAGAGTTTATATTAAATATTGTGTGCTAAAATATTCAAAAATGGTCCAGCGGGTTACTTATTTTTACAATCCAGCTCTATCCTTGAAGATTTTATTTTTATTCATTTGTATTACTCTGATTTTGGAAGCCCAGCAAATGCAAAGTGGTTCATTAGTTGAACTCTACTGTAATTACTAAAGCTAATGAGAACAATATTTTGAATGCCAAAGCCAATTTATCAGTTACTTCTTGTAACAGAACAATTTCTGCCTTTTTTTCAGAGGAAGTCTTCAGTACTTATTCCGCTCTGTGGTGGTCTCCAAACGGCACTTTTTTAGCATATGCCCAATTTAACGACACAGAAGTCCCACTGATTGAATACTCCTTCTACTCCGATGAGTCACTGCAATACCCAAAGACCGTGAAGATTCCATATCCAAAGGTCTGTGCTCTGTTCATATAGCGGTTCTGTAATTTGATGGGAAGAGAATGGTTTCATTTAATCCTTCCCTGCTAATGAAAATATTGTCAGTCTCTCTTCAACAGCTTGCTGTGATTACTCTTGCTGAAGTCAACAGCATCTGGCAATTTTAAAGTATTTTTATTATCCCAGGAAAGAGTGTGATTTAAGGTTTTGTAATTTCTCCAAAAACTTTGAGGAATGACAAGCCGAAAAAGATGGGGAAAATGCTTTTGAAAGAAGCAGAGGGAATGAAAATATTTGAATGGAGGAAAAGAGAGGCTGTAATTGAATCAGAAGCTCATCTCATTTGCAGAAGTTGGATTGTGCCCTAGATAAAGTTGAAAAGCATGCTTATATATCAGGTTGTATTACTAACTAACAGATACATGACTAGTTTTAGTAGTTCTGTGATAAATTTGGCATTGATGTAAATTTCACACGTCCCACATTTGGAATAATAGTGTCATGTCTTGGTTTTCAAGACTGTTTCTCTCTCCAGGATGCATGTTTATAAAAACTGAAGAGCTTTATTAAGCCAAGGAAGAGGGAGATTTAGGAAAGGACCAGGATTCTTCACTAGTGTCATAAAAATAGTGGCCACACTATTTTTTTATAGGAAAATCTAATAGTGAAGTGTTTTTGCTGTAAGCAATTTGGGGAAAGGGATTTTTATTTTTACCAACTCACTGTTCAATTTGGTTTATGAAGAGCTACCATTTTAGGAAGACAGAGGAAGTTAAAAGAAAAAAAAATCAGAGACTAAATACGGAAATGTATTTTCAGTGGAATGTTATTTTTTGAAGAGTAAACTGGCAAAAAAAAAAAAACACCATAGAACCTTCTCACTAAAAATATCATATTATTTCTAATTTGTCAATTGAAAAATCTGTGTGTATATATAAAATAATTTTATAGATTTCTGTCATAATATTGACTGTAAAGCTCCAAAGTAGTGAACCTGAATTTGCAGTGGAAATATTGGCTTCCTAATTAGCATTTTGGCTCTGGGCTCAGGTAAACTAATTTTACTAGTGGATTGTATCTTTGGCTGAATCCAGGTATTCTTCCTAGTGGTTAGCCATCAATCTTCTTGTCTTCTGGAGTCAGGATATATTTACAGATTAAAATAATTGATTTTAACAAGTTTATCCTTTTTTGCTTGAAGTACATAAATTATGAACATTCATTACTTAAACAGGAACCATTTATGTATTTCTGCCTGAATATGAGAAGGTTGCATGTCATGACTCTCCTTTATTTTATCTATATTAAATTGTTTAAGAGTGTCTGGTTATAATTTTAGGGTCATAATTTAGCCATTTTTGTGTAGTTTTAAACTTGTGCAATGATATTATATATATATATATATATTTTAATTAATACCACTTCCATGATTGTTTTTTTCCTAGGCAGGAGCTGTGAATCCAACTGTAAAGTTCTTTATTGTAGATATCAGCAGTCTCAGCCCGAACATTAGTGCAACTTCCAAACAAATTGTTCCTCCTGGTTCTGTGTTAATAGGGTAAGACTCTTGACCCAAATGCTCATGCTGTAAACAATTCCACAGTTCTCAGGGAGAACACTTTCAAAATGAATGACAGAATCAATGGCAGCATCTCATGGTGTCACTTGGCCTGGCCCATCATTCATTCTTCCATTCGACTATTCTGTTGGGCTTTATCCCATAGGCCTACAAGGCCTGCACTTGCCCACATTTAAGAACAAGGACAGCGCCCAGTGTCAGCAATAGAGACATCAGTGGTTTAATGGATGGGGGATCTACATGTCTGAAGCAAGATCCTGGAGCAACATCTCACCATGTGCTCTGGTGACGTGACAGGCTTTGCTCCCAGAGGGGAAGGGGAGACTGCCAGTTATAGGAGGAATTGTGGCAGCTTGGCTTATTAGTTACCATGGAAACCAGCAGAGGGGCATGCCCCTCACTGCCCCTTTGATAAGAACAATCACTAGCTGGGGCTTGGAGCGAGCAGGTAGGAATGTCAGTCAGGTGAGTAGGGTGTACGTGGAGCAGGCTCTGGTCCAGCAGGAGATGTACAGAGAGCAAGAGAACAGCCATCTTGGGTGGCCTGACCCTACACACTCTTCACTGAGTACAAACTTCATGTCTTCATGCTGGACAGGGCCCTAGGGGTGGGCTTGCAGAATGAATAGAGCAGTCAGAGTCTCTGGTATCGATCGTGGAGCCTACACTCAAGGCGGGGGAGACAAACAACCAAGTAAACAAATAAGGTTACATCATGTGAGGCAGTGAAATGTGAAGACAATCAAAGGAGGGCAGATGTGATGGTGATGGTGGGGGGAGGTCAGGGAAGATCTCTCTAATAAGATGCCTGTGAGAAGTGATGTGAAGGAAGAGGGGGAGATCCTGCCACATGGAGAGTTGGGGGAGTAGTAGCCAAGCAGAGGAAGAGCAGGTGCAAAGTCCCTACAGAGGGAGCATGCATGGTACCAAGGAGGCCCTGCAAGGAGCGACAGATTCCAGAGCATCGAGTAGAGAGGGGAGTATGGGAGGAAGGTCAGTCTTTGCAGGGCCTGGTAAGACCTAGACAAATTCAGGGAAACTGTGGATTAATTTTAGGGACCACCACCACCCCGTGATATTGATGTGTCTCAAGATGTCACTTGCTTGAATAATCCTTGGTGGTTTGAAATTCTCTGCTGCTGCTGCTAAGTTGCTTCAGTTGTGTCCGACCCTGTGCGACCCCACAGACGGCAGCCCACCAGGTTCCGCCGTCCCTGGGATTCTCCAGGCAAGAACACTGGAGTAGGTTGCCATTTCCTTCTCCAGTGCATGAAAGTGAAAAGTGAAAGTGAAGTTGCTCAGTTGTGTTTGACCCTTCACAACCCCATGGACTGCAGCCTACCAGCCTCCATTCATGGGATAGGCAAGAGTACTGGAGTGGGTTGCCATTGCCTAGCCATTGAAATTCTCTGCCTTTCCATCATTTTCCTATAAACACTAAATTGCATGACACTTTTGGCTATCAGGTTGCTGTCTATTTTCCATTACTTATGTTGGTTTTGTCATTGCTTCTAAATGATGACTAGCATCTATTGAACACTCTCTATGTACCAGACTCAGAGCATTACATGCTTTATTTTATTAGTCTTTAAGTAATTCTTTCCGATAATAATAATTATTATTTTTAAATTTTATTTATTTATTTTTGGCTGTGCTGTGTCTTTGTTGCTGTGCACAGGCTTTCTCTCCAGTTGCAGCGAGCGGGGTCTAGTCTCTAGTTGCAGTGCTTGGGCTTCTCATTTCAGTAACTTCTCTTGTTGCGATGCACGGGCTCTATAGGTGCTCAGGCTTCGGTAGTTGCAGCCCAACAGCTTGGTAATTGAGTCTTGTAGTTTCTAGAGCACAAGCTCAATAGTTGTGGTGCTCAAACTTCGTTGCTCCGTGGCATGTGGGATCTTCCCAGACCAGTGATTGAATCTGTGTCTCCTGCATTGGCAGGCGGCTTCTTTACCACTGAGCCACCAGGGAAGTCCTCCAGTAGTTATTATTATATGCCAGATACAGATAAGAAAATGAAGTCTAGAGGTTAGAAAATGACCCAGTAGGAGTCTGTATTCAAACCTTTCTGACTTGAAAGAAAGACCTTGTAAGCACTCTGCGAGGTGCCTCTCCCTCTGTGTGGATTCAGCTGGTGTCCTCAGATGCCTGAAGTTATTATCAGAGCAATGTGAAAGCATCTTCCTGTTCAGGGTTGCATTGACTATAGCAGGCAAACTGGAGGCTTTGCTCTATTGTCATTAATTCATTCACTTGCTTAGAAAAGATCTGTATTAACCTATTTATTCTGAGGGAAAGTTAATTATCAATTAAAATGTTTTTTTTTCCCTGAATTTGTCCAAGGATATATAAATTTACCTGGAGGTTCTAAAATCTGCTGTTTGATCCCCTCCAGCCATCTCTCCCATCAACATTGATTAAGCACTCACTGTTTACACTCATGGATGTCATAGGAGTGAGTCTGCCTTCCAACACTTATGATGGGGTGGAGGATATAAACCATGTCAATAAATGACTCCCAGAATGCCTATGACAGAGGCATAAACAAAAGTCAGGAGGCACTCTGAGGAGGCGGAGATGGGTTTTCCGTGACCCTGGGAATCAAAGAAAGCATCGTGGAGAGTGAGCAGATTGGACAGAGCATGATGGGGAGGAAGAGCATTGGAGTAGAAGGATGGCTGAGCACGCGAAAGCTCAGGACTGCCCAGGAAGGGGCTTTGGACCTTACAGATGGTTTTAAGGACCCAGCAACCTTGGTGCAAGTGAGATAAAACACAGAGGCGTGGTGGTGCAAATAAGCAAATGGCAGGCGGCTGCTTGGGTTACAGGCCCAGTCCCCGTGCCCTCTCCTTCCCCTAGGAGTCTCAGAAGAGCAGAGCCTATTGTTGCTCCAGAGACACTCAGAATACCAGTGTGAGGCACAGATGAGAGATCCGAGGCCGAAAGAGGTAAATACATTTGCTCAAGGTCACATAGCAAGTTAGCTTGGGAGCTGGGGATAGGACAGAGGCCCCTGTCTGCCAGCCAGAGTGGATACTGTAATTAAGATGTACTGGGCGGGGATTGTGCTGGGTGCTCTGCTCACATTGTCTCATTTATTACCCATGTGCTGCTGTCTATGGTAGCATTTTCATGGCTATTTCCCAGATGAAGGGATGGCATTTCCCCACTTAGAAATCACTTTCTAAGGCCTACTTGTGAATTTCAGAGCTCAGGAAACTTAAGCCGTTTAAGGATTTGTTTTTCACCCTATATGAATGAATCCTTAAGTCTCTGTTCTTCATAGTTCTCTATGCTGCTCTCACGGTGAGGGCTGCCTCACTCACTGTGGGTGTTTTCTGTGCAGTGTATTTCAACCAAAGAAGTGTTTTTGGAAATGCTACAGGACTGTGTTGTGTATGAAATTGCAAATCCAGCTCTGGTCTCTGTTAGCATCAGTACAGCTGCAGCTTTTCTAAAACCAGGCTTGAGGTCCCCTCTGGTGAAAAATGTTCTAGTACACAGTGATGCTCCATTTTCTGGCCTCCTGGGAAGATCAGCAGGGTCAAGTTCATCCAGGCGACTTTTGCCTCTTCAGCTGCCTCTCGGCCTCTATGGTGTCACATGGTAATTCACTCACTCCCAGAGTGAGGCCCCGCTCAGCCCACGCCCATCACTGAGTTTCTCTCTAGGCCTCATCCTTTCATCATAGAGCTCCCATCAGCTGAAATCCTACAGGAAGATAAGGCTCATTTGTTAGATGGGGCTCCTTTGACAACCAGTGAGAACCAGCCACTTCTGCAGTGGCTGCCCTCAATGAATTAAAAGTTCAAGTTGATCAGATTAAACTGTTCATTTGCATTGACTGCCTATGTTGGGAATTTTTTTTTCTTTATTTCTTATTTATTTATTTGTCTTCGATTGTGCTGGATCTTTGTTCAGTGTTGCGGCAAGTGGGGTCTCCTCTTGGTAGTGGTGTGCGGGCTTCTCATTGCAGTGGTTTCTCTTGTTGCTGAGCACAGGCTCCGTAGTTGTGCATGGGCTTAGTTGCTCCTCTGCATGTGGGATCCCCCCAGACCAGGGAATCAAACCCGAGTCCCCTGCATTGACAGGCAGGTCTGTACCACCAGGTAAGTCCTATGTTGGGAACTTGAGAGCTCAAAATATTTGGGAGAAAATAGCAGATAATGTAAAATCAGAAGTCTCCTAACTTTTACTTAGAGAAGTGCTTCACATGACTGGATTGAAACAGGACAAGTTTATAAGTAAGAGTTGGGCCACTCCTACAACAATATCTCCAGTACCTTGAAGGGGGGCTTCCCGGGTGGTGCTAGTGGTAAAGAACCTGCCTGCCAATGCAGGAGACATAAGAGATGTGAGTTCGATTCCCTGGAGGAGGGCATGGCAACCCACTACAGTATTCATGCCTGGTGAATCCCATGGACAGAGGAGCCTGGCGGGTTACGGTCCGCAGGATCACATAGAATTGTACATGACTGAAGTGACCTAGAACGTATGTACCTTGAAGGGTGCCTGGGACATAGCAAGTGCCTAATCAATACATGTAGAATAAGTGAATAGATAAGTTCGTGTATAGATGGATGGTTGAGCTGACTTTGTCTTGGAGGGATAGGAGCTTATACAGTCAGTGTGAAAAGACGGCCTTCACAATAAACTTACATGGCAATCCCTCCCTTCTGTCTCCTCCCAGCCCTCTGAAAATTCTGTGACCTGAAACTAGAGGATTAGGGATGGCCTATTTTACTGCTGAATGACTCTTGGGCCCCAAAACACCCAGCTTGTGACCAGCCCCACTCCATTCTCTCTGCTCTGGAAGGACACGGTAGATAAAGCCTTTTTATGTCTCCTCTGAACAGCTGATGACCCTTGTTCTATAAAGTGGGGACCTTCAGGGTTTAAGATTTTCACTCTGGAGGTCAGTGAACTGGACTGAAATATGCTGCAAGGTATGCAAGAAAGGAGGCACTTTAGGAGTTCACATGCCTTGGGCTCTGCATCCCTCAGCTCTGCTCCATCTCACCTCCATCATTCTGGTCCTCAGCAATCTGTCAGTGGACCTGGGAGGGCTGGCATTGCTGTCAGAGCAGAGGGGGGCATGGAACCTGTGGCTAGCGCTGGCAGGATGCCCGCTTCAGTGATTCACTGAATTAATCACTCCACCACCTACAGTTGCTTTTAGTGGTGTTGTTCAGTCACTAAGTCATGTCGTACTCTTTGCAACCTCATGGACTGAAGCACACTAGGCTTCCCTGTCCCTATCATCTCCCAGAGCTTGTTCAAACTCATGTCCATTAAGTCAGTGATGTCATCCAACCATCTTATCCTCTGTGGTCGCCTTCTCCTCCTGCCCTCAATCTTTCCCAGTATCAGGGTCTTTGCTCTTAGAAGTGGTATTCTTTCCAATATTCTTTCCAGTTAATAATAAGTACTTTATTTTAAGTATGTTTAACATACAAAAACAAACATTTACACAAATTAGGGGAATTAATATCACACAACAGACATTTATTACATGCTTCCTCTTTGAAAGGCAACAGCCACTTTACAAAGGGATTCCCTGTCATGTGCTTTCAAAGGCAAGTCTCTCCTTACACATTTAAATAGGATTTGCTTTGTAATATGCAGTTATTCCATCTATACTCACTCTCAAGGAATAAATAAATTTCATAGAATGAGGAGTTTTATCCAGAAAAGAATTAACAGAGTGAAACGAACCAGCAATGTTTACCAGAGGGATGGGTGGAGGGTCTACTGAGGGAATGACTAGGAGCAGGAAATCTGAAGCCAACTGCTTATTTTTAATCCTGACTCCAGTCCTGTCCAGCAGATGACCTTGGATGAATTACCTAACCTCTCTACGCTTCTGTTTATTTGTCTGCAAAACAAGAACTCTGACGTTCCTCCCTCATAAGGTGGTCATGAGTTTTATGTCAGCACTTAGACCAGTTCCTGGCACAGAGTGGACTCCACATGGGTTTGAGCTCTCCTTGTGTCCAGGAATTACTTCACTGCTTTAGTATTAAACTCAACCGTATTCCTCTTAGACTAATTCTGTTCCAGAAGTCAGAAGAGCTGGTTGAATCACCATGTCTAACCTGGGATAGGCAGTCAGCAGCTCATGGGGATACCGGGCTGCCTGTCCAGTGCCTGGTCACTCTTCCACCCCTCCCCCAGCCACTATGACCAGCCTGTTTTTACAGAATGCAGTTGGCACCAAGGGCAAAGAGTAGTTGATGATCCCGCTTGTTGGATTCTTCTGACCTTGAGCGGGGACTTAAATCTTCCTGTAAAAAGTACAATTAAGCCATTGGTTTCCTTATGTCTTTTTTATGACTCACTGACATCCTGGCCTGGCATGATCACAGATCAGGGGTGGATTATGCACCCGCATTCCGTCTCCCCTCAATTCCAAATCCTAAAGAGAAACCGTGATTAAAGAGAAGTGTGTTTATAGGTGAATTCAGAATTTACGGTCCGCTCCACTTGTGAACCACATTTATGGAGCCCTCACAGGGTACAGAGTACATCTTGGGCTATGGAGAGTGACAAAGGTAGTTGAAGATACAGGTTCAGGAACCTTTGATCTAGAAACAGGCAGGGAAGATGCCAGATGCATGTGAGTTTCCTGGCAGACTTCCCAAATTCTGTTGCTCAATGTTTTCAAACGGAGAAAAAATTTTATGTCTGACTGCTGAACCTGAAGCATAATTTATGGCTTTCAGTAGATAAATTTATAGTACCAGGAGACCCACTAATCATGTTAAAGGGTTTTCTTCCACCTCACCTGCCCCTTACTCCTACCAGGCCACTTTGGAAAAGAGGAAGGCTATTTATTTCTGGAGTCCACCATCCTTATTGATGCCCATGGAACCCCTGGAAAATGTGTGCATGTGTGTGGGGAAGCTTTTTCTCTCTAGAGAGAGGTACATGATTTTCATCCAGTTTACAAAGGGGTTTTGACTTAAAACAGTAAAAACTACTGGTACAGAACCAGGGGTAGCACCCCCGGGGCCTGCCGGCCTAATCCAGCCCCCACCCATTTTTGGATGATCCCACAAGTAAGAACAGTTTTTACATTTTTGAATGGTTGGGAAGAAAAACCATTAGAAGAATGATACTTCCTGACACGTGAAATTTACATGAACTCCACATCTCAGCTGCTCCTTGTTGGCACACACCTACACTCATCCCTTACATATTGTCTCTGGCTGCTTTCTGCTGCCAAGGCAGAGCTGAGCCATTGTGACATAGAGCTTGTAGCCCCAAAACTTGGAAATATTTACTGGCTGGCCCTTTCCTGAAAAAGTCTTCTGACCCCTGGTCTAGAAAGTTAATTTCAAAAATTTTTGTTTTCTATCTTGCGCTTCATTCTTCCATTCTCTTTATAAGTATTTATTCCCTACCCCCAGGAAGATAGATTTGCCTTTCCGTTTTCTCATTTAACTCCACTGCCTTGGGCTCAGCGCAGTAGAGTTTGATGAGATGCCTTCACTCCTGGGTCAGCGGAAGCAGCATTCAGCTTCTCAGACTCCGCGGCCTGGGGGTTTGGATACATGGCACAAGACCTGTGATAGCCATGTAGAAGGAAAGGTCTTCAAAAAAGCTTCATGGGCAGGGGATATTTAAGAAAACCCTGAGGAGTTTCCCTAGTGGCTCAGTGGTAAAGTAGTTGCCTGCCAATTCAGGAGACGTGACTTCCATCCCTGGGTCAGATGATTCCCTGGAGAAGGAAATGGCAACCCACTCCAGTATTCTTGCCTGGAGAATCCCATGGACAGGGGAGCCTGGTGGGCTATAGTTCATGGGGGTCACAAAAGAGTCGGACACAACTGAACAACAGCGACAACTAAGGAAGTTCAAGCATGTCTATCGTTTCAGACTGAAGGGCAGGTTGACCAAGCCGGGAAACCTCATAGGGTGCTCGTGGCACACCAGCCGTGCAGACTGGAAAAGGGTGCAGTTCTTAATAAGCGAGAGAAAGGACTGAAGTAGAGAGGAGTCTCCGTGTGAGTGTGGTGCTGCTGGGTGATGCGCTCTAGTCTTCTTCCAGCGCCTGCCACCTGCAGCGGGGACAGCCTGGAGGCCCAGGTACCGCTGGGCACATTAACACAGTGAGTGATCCGCGCCATAAGGGCAAAGGATTTAAAGTGCTTTATCTAACACCTGGTCCATCCTACGTGCTTGATAAATGTTTGTTGTTTGATTTAGTGTCTGTGAAGGGAGCAGAGACTGGAAGTGATGATTAATTCTGAGGAAGGACAGAGCTATTTAGGTCACGAGGATGGGACAGGATTACCCCATCTGTTCAGTGCCACATTCCACAGAATTTTAGGGAGTGCCTGTTTTGTGCCAGGTAGGCCCTGGAGATACCCCGTGAACCCTCAGAGAGTTTGCAGTTAAGCAGGGGAGAGAGCCCAGTAACAAGAGGAGGGGACAGGGACAGCCTGTGAAGTAAAGAAGGACCATTTTAGGGGGAACAGATATGGCCATAGGGTCAGATGGGAAGGGGCTGGAAGAAAAGATTCCTTTGGAATCCTTGTGACAAAAGGAAACAAGGTTATTATCAGACACTGGACGAGAGTGATTTAAGAACAGTCATAAAAATCACACAAGGGTGTGGGAAGCAAATGGAATAACATAAATTATCCAAAGCAAATATTTAGGGAGGCTAGCAGAAAGGTAAATTATGAATTCCATGCATCTCACTATCACTCAAAATGTAATTCCAAAAATTCTTAAAGGTATGTGTTGGAGGAGGCTGCACTGCTTGAGATATCTCTGTTTGTATGAATTTATGCTGAAATAACAAAAGTTTCCTTAATTTCTTCACATGATTCATATTATGACACTTGAGAAAAGATTAGTATGATACAATGATTTGATTTTCAAAGTTTGCAGAGATAGGAGTCCATTTTTCTCCCTGCTTTGAAAATGAAGTTAAGAGAAAGGGGTCAGCTGTAGTTTCTACCTACTAGAAGGAATTTTCTAGAGAAGCACACCAAATCATCAGTAAAGACTCAAATCTCAGCCAGAGTTTCTGGCTTCACTGTAATGCTCCTTCAAGACAGCAGAAAAGAGACAGGAAAAGGTCCCTCTTGATACCCCAGCACCACCAAAGGCCAGTTGAGGACTTAGAAAGTCCTTAGTCATGGTGTGAGTCACATATGCTACCCTGTGAGATGTTAGCTGCTTCTTCCTGTCAGATATATTTTCATTTCCATTCAGATTTAAGTTTCACTTTGTGCTTTAAGAAAGGGTAAAATGCTCTGGTGTTAAATGGTTTCAACAACTATTGAAAATTGTATTCCCATGAAGATTGATTTCATCAAGCAAAATGTCTATTTGTACCAAGGTCTGGAAATAGTTTCTCTCTCTCTCTCTCTTTCCTCCCCACCCTCCCTTCTTGCCTCCCCACCCTCCCTTCTTTCCTCCCTCCCTCGTTCCATCCTTCTGTCCTTCCTTCCTTCCCTCCTTTCAGGGATCACTACTTGTGTGGCGTGACATGGGTAACAGAAGAAAGGATTTCTTTGCAGTGGCTCCGCAGGATTCAGAACTATTCGATCATGGATATCTGTGACTATGACAGGTCCACGGGAAGATGGATTTCCTCAGTGGTAAGGCTGAATTGGGATGTTCTGCTTCCAAAGCTCCATGTGATCTGAAGGCTGTATGATAACAGGAAGAATGCTATCAGGAAATACAGTTTGAGTTTCTGTTCTTTCTCTGTGTCTGACCCTGAGGCAGTGAAGAAGTCTCGATTGACTTTTAGACACTTTGATAACCTGGTGGTACTTCTGTTTCACCTTCTCTCACTACTCTGTTTTAGGTATGGTGATTATCACTTGGGATATGGGTGGTGGCTGGAAAACCAGAAAATGGAATTTGATGTCAAAATTCACAAAGTCCGAGAAAACCATGGGCTGCAAGTTCAAGGAAACATGTTTCAATAGAGAAAACAGAGTATGCAGAGTAACTTCCTGAATCTATGTTCAAGAAACAAAACAAGTATCAAGAGGTCACAAACCTATTATTAATAACCATCCTATGACTGTGACTACTTTTCAGCAGTAAACAGCTTTAGAAAGTAAATAGCTAACTTCTGGGCTGACAGGGTTTCAACATTAAGGCAAGTGTTAATCCAACCTTGAAGTGCTGGGGGCCTTTCCAGCCCAGAGACCACAAGATTCAGCTCTTGAATCAAATTTAAAGCCCCTTAGGGATCAACAGCCTCAGGAGGGGAAAGTCTGGGGGAGGTTTTCTGGTGTATACCAAGGACACCTCTATGAGCCCTTTTCTGGTAATGGGCTTGTGCCTATACACCTCCTCTCTCTGCTTCATTCTAGATAGGCCCAGGGCAGAGTTGCCTCAGAAATCTTGGGCCCTATATCTTGATCCACTCATTCACATGTATATAGCTAGCAATCATTGAATATCTATTTTGTTCCAAGTTCTATGCATGGCTCTGGGTGGAAAAAAATATTAGGTAGCATGCCTGTCCCCAAAATGTTTATTTTCTAGTAGGGAATATTGTTACAAAGACCAATAATAATTACCATTACTGTGAACACTCACAGTAGCCAGACACTGCAGAAACAGGCTCAGTAACGGTAAGGAGCTTGCTTAGGTCACAACGCCAGTCAGAATCTAAACTATAAAACCAAGCTCTTTGCTTCCTGTCAATTAAATCATCCCAATATCACGATAGTGTGCTCTCAAAGTGTATATGCAAGGTACAAAGGAAATTTAGGGCAAAAGATATAATCAACTTGAATAGGGACAGACAGAGATGGGTGGGAGGCAACACAGAGGAGACAAGAGCAGCCTGGAGTAAGCTGCCATATGCAGGGCACAGGATGGCATGTGGACCCTGTGAGCGGAAGCTGTGCGTCTGAGGTGAACAGCTTGGAGCCCACAGGGGCTGGGGATATATAGGACTAGGGGTTGAGGGAGAGCTGCAATGTTGCTGAGGTTTGAGATATAGGCTAAGGCTCGGGTACCATTCTGAGGGGCTTGGCCTTACCCTGTAAGACACAGGGAGCTTACTTCAAGGTTTTGAATAGGAGAGGATCATAATGAGATAGAAGCATCTGTTGCCTGATGAAGTCAGCTGCGGGTTTAGTGGAGTGGAAAGCAGATTGGAAGGAGAACAGAACAGCAGAGTCTACAACCAGGAGAACAGAGCGATGGACCTGGGAAACCCGACGGACACAAACTAAGGCAGTAGCAGTGGAGAAGGGCAAAAGAAGTCAAAAAACTAGAAGACAGGGGCTAAGGAGTTTCCTGTGAGAAGAGGGGGAGGCTGGAATGACTCCCAGGTCTCTGGTTTGGGCAAATGGTGCCACTAACCTGGAGAAGAATAAAGAGTAAGAACAAGCTGGTGGGGATGGAGGAAAGATGAGGTAATCTTTAGTTCTGTACTCACTGAATTGAAAATGCTAGATGAGTTTTAGGGATGACGTATGAGTTACACTCCCAGGACAGAGCTCTAGGCAAGAGAGGTAAATGTTCTAATGTAGTTATGTGAAAGGTACTAACATAAATATAAATATGTGAATAGAGATAGCTTTCGTTTAAGTACAATAAATCTTATTGCCACCAATTGCAGCTAAAGATAGAATTCATATCTCATTTCTCTATTTTTCCCTCCCTAGGAACGGCAACACATTGAAATAAGTACCACTGGCTGGGTTGGAAGAGTAAGTTGTAAAAATTATAGATTTTTCTGTTCTGTGGATCAGATACTCAGAGCTATTTCATATGAAGATATAACAAACAAGGGCTCTATGTTATTTGTTATTAATAGAGATATTAGTTGACCTTTTCCTCATAATATTTAAATGCTCCCTCTAGAGAGACCTTTTTATAGAGCATATATAACATGTTCAGTTGAAAAAAAAGTAAAAGGACAACTGAAAATTCAAGAGAACAGCAGATAAAACAAAAGACATACTCTAGGCAAATTTCTAGCTCCCGGAAAGTTAAAAAACAACCGTTGCTGAGAGGCAGCCAAGATACCAAATGTCCTTGTTGACCTCATATTTGAAGTTAGGTACTTTGGAGGCAGAAAACACAGTTTTTGCCCACAGCCTGCACAGATGCAGAAGGAGACACGACTATCTACTGCTGAATCGAGGTGGCATACACACCTCACCCGCTCTGCCCCTCTCTTTGGACGAATCATATGTGGGTTCATAGTTTATTATACCCTGAGGCAGAACTTTATCCAAGAAAGCAGGGGCCCTCAGTGAGGTCCCCTGCCTCACACAACGCCTTGGTGGGGGCTCACTGGCCACGTTGCTACAAGACCATGGAGTGAAGCGAACTGATGAAGGCGTTCCAGCCACTGTGGCAGCGTGAAAGAGGAAGATTGAATCACACCTAATTATTACAACCACTTCTATTCAGCCCCTTTATGAGAGAAACAAAGTGACATTAAAAAACATAAAAATTCCTTCTCTCTCAGAGCACAGAGGTGCGGCCCCCTGGTCCAGGAACACAGCCCTTCCAGCTGGGCTCAGAGCCCCCGCCCCCGAGCATTCACACGTCCTTTTTGTTCAGGCATTGATTGGGCAGAGGGGAGAGGTTTGCCAACATGAAAAGTGGTTTCCTCCATGGCAAGAGACATGCTACACTTCCTCACGACTCTTTGAAAAAAATATGTTTTTTCCTCTCTGTATTTAACCAGACAGATGCCACTTTTCACACATTTCTACTAGGCACAACTCCATCCAGGGGAAACAGGGAAATGTATTAAAAAGATAAGGCTGTGAACACAGGTCTAGAGAGGGGAATGTGTTTCCGAGCTCTGTAATGAGAACACCAAGTGTATTGCACGCCTCGGCTTGCTCCATAAATGAATTCGCTTTGAATCACTAAATAGAAGAGAGAAGCATTTTTCTTCCTTCCCAAAATGGGAGCTGATGAGAGAGGAAACAGCGAGGGTGAAGTGAACCAACAATTTTAAAAGACCATCTTCTACCTGCTCTCAAATGTAGTAAGGAAATCGAAGTCGAAAAGAGACATATTCTTATCAGGCTGGGAGAGACCCTCTTCTGCTTAAACGACATTATGTTCTGAAAACTATCTTTTATCGAACTGTAGAAAATGGAAATTTTGTTCTATATTTCCATACAACTATTTTTTTGGGTAAATTGTTGATCCTATTTAGCAAAATGAGAAGGCTTATAATAAAAATGATAACTATATGAATGTTTCTGTATGAAATATACGACAGACATTCCTTATGGTATCTAGTCCAGAAATGATTAAAGAGTTTCTAAGTCTGACTTTCAAAAAAATGATGTATAAGAAACAGGGTTGGGGGCAGGGTATCCCTCAAATTACAAACCACCCTCCAACCAGAAACAGTCAAAAATAATATTAGTCTGTTTCAAGAAAGCACGTTGTGACATGGAGGAAATTTACTTAATAGAACTGAAAGACTAATGCTATTTTTTTCACGCTTGTATCGAGACATCATAGCATTATTCTCCACAAACAGAAGATGCCTGAGGGTAACAATGACCACTGCTATGTGTTGAATGTCACGTGTAATCCTCCCTACATTCTTTCATTTGCATGCATGCATGTTAAGCCACTTCAGTCACGTCCGACTCTGTGACCCTATGGACGATAGCCCGCCAAGCTCCTCTATCCCTGGGGTTCTCCAGGCAAGAATACTGGAGTGGGTTGCCATGCCCTCCTCCAGGGGATCTTCCCAACCCAGGGATCAAACCTGCATCTCTTACATCTCCTGCATTGGCAGGCAGGTTCTTTACCACTGGTGCCACCTGGGAAGCCCATTCTTTCATTTGCTCCCCGCCAGAAAGCCCTTAGGAGTTAGATCTTTTGTCTGCATTTTCTAGGAGAATTTTCTCTTGAGACCCTCTGATTGAATTTGGCAAGTAAATGAATCATGGGTTTTGAGCATAGGTGTTGGAAGGACTTTCTGAAACTAAAACTGGTAGTGAGCTAAGACTAATGTGCTTTAACATGTTTCATGTTTCTTATTATTTTCTAGTTTAGGCCTGCAGAGCCTCATTTTACCTCTGACGGGAATAGCTTCTACAAGATCATTAGCAACGAAGAGGGTTACAAACACATTTGTCACTTCCAAACAGATAAGAGAGTGAGTATTTTTACACGATTTATTTTGGGTTGATCTCCTTTTTTTGGGAAACTAATTTGAAGTGAAAATCATGTGGTAAAGTCGATCACGATGTACAAATAATCAGACTAATTCAGATACCCTGGTGGTATCTGGAGTAGGTAGGATGGGCGGGGGGGGGGAGACCCAAGAAAAAGACCTGAGATTACCTGAATTCCTGATATAAATTAGTTAATCCTCCCCTTAACTTTAATCAGAGAGAGTCTAATAAACCTCTTTTTTTTTTTTTTAAATCCCATCAGAATTGCATATTTATTACAAAAGGAGCCTGGGAGGTCATTGGGATAGAAGCTCTTACCAGTGATTATCTGTAAGTATTCTAATCATCAGTAGGATGTCAATGTATTTGTCAGAATCACGCCCTCCTTTGCCCAGAAATAAGGAAAAAATCTTCTACAAATAAAGAGTAGTCTATTTGGAATGTGTTCAGGACTTTTTTCTTTCTAACATACGGAAGCCTTAATGATTTTCACATATGCTCAGCAGACTTGATACCATGCCACCAACCAGCACTACCTCTTGCTCTTACCTGCTTTACATTAGAGATGCTGCAGCCTCTTTTTCTTAAACGTTTTGGAACACTGAACTATTCTGGGGCATTTTGATAGATTTCAGGTGACATCGTATGTTTAGAAGGCTTCGAGAGGCTACCGTATCTGTCTCAGCCTTAACCTGTGGCAAATGGAAAGCTTTGTGGAGGCTGTCAAAGACCCTGCACAAAATGGTGGGACCGGGAGTGTTGTTTTTCATTAGAACCTGAGGCACTTTTATAATTCTGTATCAGTTTCACCACAGAGGAGTTTTGCCATTGCTCAAAGCAGTTTTTGAAGGTCCTGTTTAAAAGTGGCTCTGCCAGTCTCAGAAGGATGGGGCACCTGCCACTGAGTCGTCTGTGTTATGAGACAGAGAATATGGAAAACAGTACAGATAAATGGGGGTTTCCCTGGTCGGTAAAGAATGCCTGCAATGCAGGGGACCTGGGTTCAATCCCTGGGCTGGGAAAATCCCCTGGAGAAGGAAATGGCAACCCACTCCAGCATTTTTGCCTGGGAAATCCCATGGACAGAGGAGCCTGGCAGGCTGCAGTCCATGGGGCTGCAAGAGTCAGACACAATGTGGTAACTAAACCACCACCACATAGATAAATGGGGCTTCAACTTCAGACTCGTTGTCCAGTCATATTTTTATGAAAGAAGACTTTTTTGAGTTTTTACTTGTCATTTTAACTAAGGGGGTAATCCTCATATTCAGATATTTTAGCCTGTTAAAAAAAAAAAAAGAATCGCCGTTTTATAAAGATGATGCCCCTATTTCTGAGAAATAAAGGGGCAGGGAAAAATGATAAAAAGTCGGGCAAGCACTAACACACATGCACTTGTATGATCGCTAATGCTGGTTGTTGAGTTAAAGGGAGTATACTTGACTTTTTCTGTAAAACATAATTAATACATTTCATTTGTTTTCTCCCCAGATACTACATTAGTAATGAATATAAAGGAATGCCAGGTGGAAGAAATCTTTATAAGTAAGAATTTTATCAAAGTGTTAACGAGCTTTTAGCTAATGAACAATTTCTGGCTTTTATGTTTTCATTTTTTATTTTATTTTTTTTTGCCTAGTCCTAATATATTAAATTGGAACTACTATCAAATGCTTTTATTCCTCTTTTATATAAACCAACCCATATGTCATCAAAAGAGCATGACTTTATTAGATGCTTTGTGATATTTGCAAACAATGGGAGGTTTGAGGTTATTATGGATTAAGTCCTGCATTTATTGCATATTAACTCATTAAGTTTCATGAGTATTTCTTGGCATTCTGATATCTTTGAAACTAGTACATGGCATTATTTAATTCCTTCTTTCATTTATCCCTTTATCAAGTACTTAATTTCCACCATTGGTTTTACAGAATCCAACTTAATGATTACACAAAAGTGATGTGCCTCAGTTGTGAGCTGAATCCAGACAGGTGTCAGTATTACTCTGTATCGTTCAGTCAAGATGCAAAGTACTATCAGCTGAGATGTTCCGGTAAGTTTGAATTGAGCAGGGGGTACCCACAAAGTCCCTCTCAAGTCATTCCCTCCATCCCCTCCCCTCTCTGGACAACCTTCTCACCACCCTCCTGGCTCAGCATCTCCATCCCTGAAACCTCCTTTTCAGTGTCCAGTTTAGGAAATATTTTTTCTGCCTTTATCACTTCTCTCCTATTGAATCTGAATGCTTGAAATCACATAAGTCCTTTTCCCTTTCCACTCAATGGGTAAGTGGTAAGTTAGCCATCTTTCTTTCCCCCTCTAACCAAGAGGCTTGCTTTTAGACTGAAAGCATACATACCCAGAGCTTATGTATGACAGAGGCACTTTTCATCCTTATATATACACCTAGTGTGCATTTTTTAATGCAAATTTTAATTGTATGCACTTACCCCATTAAATGAGAAAAAGGTACGTAAGGTGGGTCCTGTGACTCAGCCTGCTCACAGCTTCATCTTCTGTAACTATTGTTATTATTGTTTTCTTTATTAAAAAATGAAGAAATCTGGACGAAGAGAGGTAATGTGATTTCACAGGTCATGCAGCTAATAAGAAGCTCAAGAGGATTTAGACACAGGCCTCTGCCATTAAACACTAGATGACTTCTTAAAGTGAGAGCAAGAAATTTGGATATTCTGAAAAGTTGACAAGAACTGTCCATTGCCAAAAAGAGGTCTCCTTATCTGAACCTTTCTGTACTGGCATGCTTTAATATCACATTTTTCTTCCTAGTTCTTTACCATGGCTGTTTCCAGAAACCATTTTTGGGCACGTGTTTTATGTATATCAGGCACTGTGCTCAAGTTTTGTATTCATAATCTTATTTGATCCTTAAGAAAACTCTGTAATGTAGATATGATTGTCCTAATTTTATACATAAAGAGACTGAAGCATAGGTATGCTGTCCTAAGTCACAAAGCAGGAAAGTCAAGGATTCAATCCCAGGTCCTCAGAATGCCTCCACTGTGGTTCTGATCAAGTGTAAAAATAGTGTGATTCAAATGTGTCAAAATTAAATAGCTCACTAAGTAGCTTTTTCTATACATTACCTTCCACTCTGCAACTACCACAGTTGGGATAAATAGTGAAGATCTGAGCGTGTGAGAAAAACACTTTCTCATGCCCGGAAGGAATCGCTTATCCAAGCCAGGCACACTGCAGATGTGCCGCCCGGCCCAGTCCTCCGTGGTGGGGACCGCAGCGGGTGGGATCTGCCCTTTGAAGGCGGGGAAGTGGCAAGTGGAGCGGCAGTGGAGTGTGGGTCGGGGGATACCTGTCTCCGGAGCTCCACCCCTAGTGGGCAGGGCCTGAGAGAGGGTGTGGCCTCTCTGGACCTCGGAGTTAGAGCCAGGAAGGCTGGTGGCTTACCCTGGGTCTCAAAGGCTTAGTTCACAGAAGAAAGAATTGGGCTCAGACATGATAATGTGCGCAAGGCACTAAGCAGGGCCAGATGTGCAATTTCTGTTTCATTCTCCAGAGCCCGGTGCCTCTCCAGTAACATTAATACTTCTTAGACTCAAATTGCACTCATTTTATGGAAAAAGAAAATCAGCTAACACTTATAAGCCTCTTATCCACTGTGATATTCATTCTATCAAAGCTAAATGGTGTCAAAGTTATATCAAAGTTAAATGGTAACAAATGCTATTTTTGAAAAGTATGGTATCTTTTTTTTTTTTTAAAAGCCCTGAAATATTTTTTTTTCCCCTGATTATGTTAACAGGTCCTGGTCTGCCCCTATATACTCTGCATAACAGCAGCAATGATAAAGGTAACATTTTCATATTTTATCCTTGGTTTGCTTTTTAGGAAAGTGTGTGTGAATAGGAGCAACATGTGCTTAGCATAATGGGATTTTCTTCAGCTTTAGAGTGTCTTGACAATGACTTGAACACAAGATTTAAGATATGAAGTGGGTATAGTCTCATCAGTGAATCACCCCCTTGTTCCTTATTGCTTTGCACAATCCAAATTCTTCACGTTGTAACAAATGCTTCAAATATTTGTTGAGAACTGAGAGTCCTGGAAAACAATTCAGATTTGGATCAAGTGCTGCAGGATGTCCAGATGCCCTCAAAGAAACTGGACTTCATTCATTTGCATGGAACAAGTAAGTGAAATTTCTCTTGGAATGTAACTTTTCACGGAAACATCAATAAAATTATAACTAAATGTAAATTGATCTGACAGTAATGTATTTTATACATAAAATTATTATAATGTCATTTTTCCATGAAATGTTCTATCACAAGAATGACTAGTTTTACATTTTTTTAATCTAAAAATATAATAGTCTACATAAAATGTATTATTTTAAATGGAAGATACTTGGATAAATTGCATTGTTGCTAGCTAGTTCAGTGTCATCCCATTAAGTAATTTTATTCTACTATTAAGTATTAACTGTGTTTTTAACAATGAAATACTAATATATTTTACCTTTAACCCAAACAGGTCGAAAATGACTTGTGTAAAAAAATTAAGTTTGGCTGTAAAATGTTGAAACTTCAGTCCTAGGATAGAAATCTTGAATATTTCCTAATCTCCTCTCCATGATGGGCCCTGGCCTAATGGCCTGATCATGTATTATGTTCAGGGACCAGTAAGAACAAGGGGTTTCTTTGAGTAGGAAATCCTATTCTTTTTTTGTAGTGTTTTTATTTGCTTTTTTTTTTTTCCCATTAAGGGCTAATAATTCATAGGGAAGGGGGGGCATCCATCAAGAGTGATTTATTTTAGATTGTATTTTAATAAAGGATAATAATAGAAGACATTCAGCTCCTCCAGTTTTAAGTGGCAGGAAAAGCATGGGGAGTGGAGGGTGCTTCTGAAGAAGAGCTTAGAGCAATGCTCCTGAAACTGCAGGTGCTTATGGATCACCTGGGACCTCATTAACGTGCACATTTTGAGCCAGCCTGTGAGCGTGGGCCCAGGATTGAAGCTTGTAATAAGCTCCCACGTGATGCTAGTGCTGCTGGCCCTTGAAACTGGTTTGACTGGCAAGGGCTTAGGGTTTCGAAGAGCTAACTGGACTTCCTGGAACAGAAGGCATTGAATATTATAATATAACATATTAAATATTCAGATGTGACCCCCAGAGAAAAGACTGTGCATCTTAAAAATTATAGGAAGTAAAACATTTCCAGTTAACTAGTGTTGATTCAAACAAAGGAGAGATCAAACACTGGGTTTGACATATTTTTAAAAAGCATCATGATCAACTGATAGTTTGACATTCTACTCAAATATAAAAGAGACTAAAATTTTAGTTCTCATAAGCACATTTGATCAGAAAGCATAAAATAACCAGCAAAATACAAATTAAAGAAAAATCTACCTATATAAAGATTGTACTCTTAAACTTTTCTTTTTTTCCTCAACTAAAATAATTATAACAACCAAAATACAAAAGAAAGGTGAACATAAGGAAGAAACATCTCTAGAGATAAGGAATTTTTTCCTTGTAGGTTAAATCTACTGAAGCTGGAAATATTCTTATTAAAATATGAAACATCTCTCCTCTCTCTCTCTCTCTGTATCTCGTTTTTAAAGATTAGTCTAACTAATTAGCCTGAATTTGGTAGCAAAGGTAACCAATTTATTTTTTAGGGACAAATTTTACTAAACTGATGTTAAATCAAGTAGAGAGAATTAAACAGACCTGCATAAGATCGTGCAGAACAGTTTGACCCACGTAAACCTAGTTTCATTCTCTGAAACACAGAGCTGAAAATGGGAGCTCATCTTACAGCCTGGGATGGCAATAAGAATTACAAAAATGTTATTAAATCAGAATTTTAAAATAGTGTTAAGGCCAACTAAAAATCCTAAACATCTTCAAAGAAATTCAAGAAGAGGAAAACATTTTGGAGGAAAACTTAGAACATAAGCCATAAACAAACTAGATAAGTAGATCAGATGCCAAAGAACAGAATCATAAAAACAAAACATTAGCAATTCTAAGATGCACTTTTATTTTACAAAACACCAATGTATTTAATAGATCCATTAGAAACAACTTTGTTTTAACCTTAAACTAATATTTTAACCTGAAAGAGAATATTTTTTATAGCTGAAAAGCATGCTAAATCAAAACGGTTCATTTTCTTTTTCTATAATAATTTAACAAATTGCTAAACTCTACATGTTACTTGTCACTGACAGAGATAAGAAACCAAAACCATGTGCTAATGTGTTCTTAATTCACTAATTAATCTTTCTGTTTGTTTAGAATTTTGGTATCAGATGATCTTGCCCCCTCATTTTGATAAATCCAAGAAATATCCTCTGCTAATAGACGTGTAAGTATTCAAGCTAAAGGAATAATGTAGAAGTTAACCATTGTACATGTTTACCCAGTGTAGCTCACTGAAAAATAGAGACAAATGCATCCTTTCTTGCTTCCTGAATTATTGTAGAGCAATTTTAATAATTCTTCCATTTTGCAATACACAGATCCTGTATTTTCTACTATCTTTCTAATAGAGAAGCTAGACACTCTTTTTCCCTCATAATGGCATATGGGTTTTGTTTTGATTTTTTTTCCCCCTTGAACTCCAAGGGAATTTGAAAGAAATTCTCAAGTCCCCATTTTCATCCTTACCTCTTAGACATTTTAATAAGCAATAGATGGGTATTACTAGTCTTCACAGTTTCCTTATCCCTAAATTTACCCAGATATCTCTCATTGGTGGTCTTTAATTCATTCCAGTGTCAGGTTTCTCTTTATGTAGTTCCTGAAATATCATTGCCTGGTATTTTCCATTTCCTTTTTTGGTGAAGAGAAGATATGATATGAGAAAGTATTCATTATATAATTTAAACTTCTCCACGTCCTTGAGAAAGTTCTGAAATCACAAGTCTTTGAGCAGTAAATGTGAGCTCCCTTGAGGTCTAAATATGGTATCTTTGCATTTTTGGTAATTAGTAGGAAAACATTTTACTTCAATTTCCAAAATTGCCCTGACCTCACACATAATGCCACAATGCCACTCTTCCTATCCCAGCTTGCCTCATTTCCTTTATTCAAAACAAAACAAGCCAACACAAGGGCTATGTGCCTGCTGCATGCCAGGTAATTTGCCTTATTTTGTCCGCACTGCAAGCCTATGTAGTCAGTTCTATTGGGTCCATTATACAGAAAAGAAAACTGAAAACTTGGGGATACTTTCCAGTTGTTACTAGCAAAAAAAAAAAACAGAAGGAATACAGATACTAACATGAGACACACCCTTTATACAGCACATTCCCCTGCATTTACAGTTCCATGTAAACCAAACATAAATGTTCAGAAAAAGAGAAAGAGGTATTTTAAACTTTCAGATACACTGTTGGATTCTCATTACACCTAATTTAGTCAAATTTTGACTACAGTAACATTCACTTGCTTGGGGCCTTAGCCCCAGTACCGAACAAGATCCTTTACAATTAAAAAAAAGTAATGTTTTCACATAAGGGTTTGTTTAAAAAGAAAAAAGTGATATTTTTATCTTCTTGAAATCCTTAGTAAGTAATAACTAGATCTCCCTTTCATTAGGAAAGTTTAAAAAAACATGGTAAATTCAGGCCCAGTTCTTTTCAGTGATTTTCCTCTTCATTTTCTTAGATGTCTGAATCTTTATTTTCTATTTTTAAAAATAATGTTGCTTAATCTTCAAGCTTACTTAACCTGACACATAGTTAATACTAAGGGAAGCTATTAACTCTACCAAATTTAATATCATTGAAAGGACCAGGGTATTTCACAAGTTAAAAAAAATGTTTACTTGCTTAAGAAATTCATGAATGCCTTCTTTTTCTAAAACTTAGAATGATACAATATCTAGTGTAAAATTAAAGTTGTACAATGAAAAAAAATGTGAAAGTGTTAGTCAATCAAAGTGTCCAACTCTTTGCAACCCCATGGACTGTAGCCCATCAGGCTCCTCTGTCCATGGAATTCTCCAGGCAAGAACACAGGAGTGGGTAGACATTCCCTTCTCCAGGGGATCTTCCCAACCCAGGGACGGAACCCAGGTTTCCTGCATTGCAGGCACATTCTTTCCTATCTGAGTCAAAATTAAAGTCATACAATCAATATTTGGCTTAAAACAAATTCTTTTGACTGCCATCCCCAAGGAAAGGGAGGAAGATGTTAACAAAGATGTCCAAGCAGGTCTTGTCCAATCCTGTTGGCAGGGAGAGTGAACAGATGAGTAGGAGAGATGGGCTGGGAAGGGAAGAGTTACCAGAGAAGATCTGGGTCCAGGAGTCTTGTAGATCATGCAAAGAAGACCTGTTTACAAGATCTGATGACCTGGAGGAAATGTCTTGATTAACAAATGGAAATGAGAGGGCTTGATGAAGACTGTATACACAGCTATGTATGGATAAGTTACAGCCTGTGAAGAATGCAGCTATGAGAGAATTAAATTTGTTAATAAGTAGAATGCCAACAATAACCCACTTTCCAATAGTATATTTCTTTCTCCTTTGAAGTGTGGTTTTTTTTTTTTTTTTTTGGCTGCACCATATGGCATGCGGGATCTTAGTTCTCTGACCAGGGATCGAACCCATGCCTCCTGCACTGGGAGTACAGTCTTAACCACTGGATCGCCGGTGAAGTCCCTTCTTTGAGGTGTCCATTTATACTTTGGCCCATTCCACAGTGTCTTGTGGGCCTTAGTGAACAGCACTGTGCTGGCTATTGAAGCAAATGCAGTGCATGTCCTACAGCAGTCAAAGTCCTTAAGGAAGTTCTAATCAAGGAAACTTGTAGTCTAAGAGTGTTTGTAAGCTCAATCAGAAAGATATACTTGAAGCTGCATTTATTGTCATCTTCACTATTTTTTCATTATACAATTCCCCTATTCTAATTATTAGAGTATTTACTTTGATTTCTAAGGTATATGCAACTTAGCAAACATTGGCCTGTGAAGTCTGTGTTTGATGGCAATCTTCAAAGATAAAACTGATGGGCATCTTCGGAGGAAACACACAGCCATTATAGTCATGTTGCCATGACTCTCAAGTTTGACAGGACCCATTGAGAACACCCTGGCAGCTGGCACGATTTCAGGCTCATGAACAGGAAAGATGTACACCTCTTGTCCATGGGGAATAGAAACTCAAGCCTTCTTCATTTGATTCAGGAAAACCACAAAGGCTAACAATTTGGCATTTTTCACAGATATGCAGGCCCCTGTAGTCAAAAAGCAGATGCTATCTTCAGACTCAACTGGGCTACTTACCTTGCAAGCACAGAAAACATTGTAGTAGCTAGCTTTGATGGCAGAGGAAGTGGTTACCAAGGAGATAAGATCATGCATGCAATCAACAGAAGATTGGGAACATTTGAAGTTGAAGATCAAATTGAAGCAACCAGGTGAGTGACTAGGAGGTGAATTCAAAGGCTGTTTAATTCCCCAACCCCCATTTAAATTTTAAAGTTGTGAAGTATAAGGAGCTTCTAGTGTCCTGGGAAGAATCTTTCATCCTTGGGCTAGATTTTTAGTGAAAATATTATGTTTAGACTTAAAAGGGAATTGATATGTGTGCCACCATCTTCTAGCAGTAGGGACTCAGAATTCATCAAACACATGGACAAAACAGGGATAAATGTGCCTCTGAGTGAACGTCTAACTAAACAAGCAAGCCACTCCTATAGTCGAGGATAAACAGAGGAGATTGGTGTATTTATGTCAGAGTAGGATGACAACCACGAAGTCTTAGGAGTGGTTCCTACATTCTGCTGAGTGAGAGCTCCTCCCCCAATTTGGGAAAGTTGTAGAATACGACCATTGTCACTCAGTTATAAGGGATCCTTTAAGGATGAAGCACATCAATTGTGAGGCTATAAATAGATGTGGTCTGACTTAAGAAAGATTTTAATCTTAATTGGTGGTTACCCTGGCGTGCACATGTAACATGCAGTGTTTTACAAACTGCCTTATCCCTGAAGCGACACAGCAACCCTCAGAGATGAGTGTTCAGACCTTACACTTCAGGTAAAGAAATGGAGGCTCTTAGGTTAGATAATTTGCCAAGACTGGTCAGGTCTTGAATCTGGGTTTCCCTTCAACTTACTTTCAGTTGCATTCAACTGGTAAATGGGGAATGTAGTCTTTGAGGTTCCATAACCACCTGCAGAGATGTCTGAAAAGCATAATAAATTAGCGATTTTAAATAACGTTGTGAAATCAGAAACTAGGAAATGGAAAAAAATTGTGAATGATTAAATGGATGGAATAAAATGCCTTTTAAAAAAGGAACAACCAACAAGGAGAAAAGATAATTTATTAAGTAATCCTAAATTTGTTAAATCAAAGTTAATGATTAGCTATTTTCCTTGAAAGTAAAAAATAAATAAAGAAAAGATTTAGATAAGAGCATAAGTTGTTTTCAAGACTGAGGCTTTGATATTTTACAAATTCATCTTTATTTATCCAGATTCTGTGAGAAAGGGCATGGCTTCCAGGGCCTTTCAAGTCTAAAATGATAGAATTGTGTTATCCACAATATACAACTCTGTTTAAAAAGTAATGAGTAAATAAAAATAAATGGAAAAAAAAAAGTAATGAGTAGTTGCTTTTCAGCAACTCAAAGGAACTATGTACAACAACACAGATGAATCTCACAGACTGTTGAGTGAAAGAAGCCAGGAACAAAAGTATATATCCTATATCCACAATCGAATTTATATTGGTACAAATTCAGGTGGAATTTTTCTGGGATTCAATAAAAGATTTTTTTTTTTTCAAAGAGAAAAATGACCCAGAGGCTTCTGGGTGATAGTATTGCCCCATTTTTTGCTTCAAGGTATGCTCACTCTGTACAGGCTTATGAGCTTGTACATTTGTGATTTGGTACACGTTTCTGTATGTATGTGTTCCAAGTTTAAAAAGTTTACATCAGAAGATGAGCTGAAAACTACTTACACTGAATTTTTTCTAATATTGCTTACCTCAGGGCAGTCTAAGACATATACCATCAATTGAAAATAAAGGTTCTTAAGATCACATATAGGTCAGTGTGAGGGTCCCCCACCTCCCTCAATACTACCAAGTTAAGAGCCCCATTTGCTAGATTTTTTTTTTTTTAAGTAAACCAGTTGCCTTTTGATGTAAGTCTAAGACTAAGAAATAGACGCAAAGAATATTTTTCTCCTTTCTTTACCTGGATTCCAACCATACAATTTAGTGACAAAACGACATCTTAATCCTTCAAGGAAGAACTGCTTCATATTTCATAGTGTTGAGTTAACTAATCAACACCCATCATAAGAAAGGATGTGTTTGAGAATGGTGTTTAAGTTCTCAGGTAGGGGGCCCAGGGATATTTCTAAGCCCTGCACAGATGTTCTCCAAGCTCCCATGTTTTTCTATTGCAGGGGCAGCTTCTCTCAAACTGAAAAACATCTGGAGAGATTTAAATTCAATTATGTAAAAAAAGTGCATCTGGGCTGCAAATTTTTATATACAGCTGTGAAAAAAACAGCCAGGATTTGTTTTCTGTGAATCATACAGACACACACACACACAACACACACACACAGACATAATTTTTATGGACTCCAAAACAAGTAAACCTTGTTCATCTGGCTCTTAAGTTAACAATGATAGACATTGATCTCAGGTGTTTATTTGATTGCTGGCAGCAATTAATCTTAATTTCTAAAAGAATGAAATAGAGAACAAATGGCAGGGTTTCACATTTGTGCAGTTACCTTAGTTTTCTATACACAGTGTGATACTAATTCGTGGACTTCTTCCATGTATTTTAGACAGTTTTCAAAAATGGGATTTGTGGACGACAAACGGATTGCAATTTGGGGCTGGGTGAGTACTTTGGCTGATGTATTCCTTAGTGAATATAATCCAAAACAGGATAATTTACTTTTGTTTGTACATATTTGGAGGTGTAAATCGCAACCATCATGCCCATCTAAGAAGGTCCAAATGTCTTAGATTTCTGGGCAATGAGTCCCCCCCAGGCTTACACTTTTGTTTATTACAATGGGGGAAAGGAGGTGAGCGAGGAAGAAGAGGCAAGAAAGAGGGATAAAGAAAAGGAAAGATAGAGGGGGAGAGGGAAGGAGAGACACTTTTTCTCAGGAGTCCAAAAAAGTAAAAACTTAAGAGATTATTGCCTTTTTGTTTTGTTTTTTTTCTTTAACTTTTTTTGTTTTTGTCGTTTTGTTTTTAATTAGTACTATTCAGCAAAATGTCAATGCTTTCCCTCTTACCCCTACCAAGAAAAGGGACCAGGGCTCTGAACGGGTAGTCTTTAGATACTGCCCAATTAAGGCCAATTTAAGCCTCCTCTATCATGCTTTCTATCTCGAAAGAGGCACAGTATATAAAGATGTGAGAAATGTGGAAACTGCGACTTGCCTACCATATGTCCTTAATTCCTTTACCTCCATAAAAATAACTGTTTCCATTTCTTAGTCATACGGAGGGTACGTAACCTCAATGGTGCTGGGAGCAGGAAGTGGTGTGTTCAAGTGTGGAATAGCCGTGGCGCCTGTTTCCAGGTGGGAGTACTATGGTAGGTGATGGCCCTCGGTGCAGAGATGCTGAGTGCGAACCTTCACATCTCCATGCCAAAGCCATTCATTTTTTAGTTTCCCTTTTTCTACAGTGAAGAAGCTGATTCATCTTAGACGTACTTTATGGATACCTGTAATAAAACAGTCTCACTTCTGCTGCTGTTGGGAAAGGCTGGGTGGTATTAAATGCTACCTACATAGTTAGTTAGCAACCAATTCTGTTTCCTAAATGTCTTATCAAGAAATTATGTTTTCCACATTTTATAGCATTCCCAGTGCTACAGTTCTTCAGATCCCCTTCCTTACTTTATTCTACTTTGACTTTGGGGCTTCACATATTACAAGAATAAGAGGAGTATTTCTTTCCCTTCAGGTTAAGGTTAAATATAAAGTAGGACTTTGGGTGGAAAGAAGAGACTTTGGCAGGAGAATTCCTGGAGGCTTTGTTTCCACTAAGTAGGTGAAAGCCACTCTAGAATATTCTTTACACCACTGAGAATCTATTGTTCTATCATACACATGTAAGGCTATGATTCCCAAGGGGAAGGGGTAAGCAGTGGAACTCTAGGTAGTGGGGAAGAGCCAGAGGTGGTGACAGATGAATTATCTTCCTTTATCTCTTCTGACCCCATCTCAAGTCCTTTCTGCAGTATAATGATAGAATCATTGATAATGAATATGCTTATTAAATATTTTATACCCTAATGTATGGTAGTATATGGTAATACCAAAACTGTGGAAAACTCTAAAGTCAAGAGAAGCCAATGTGTAAAAGATACATCATTGTCTTTCTATTGAAAAAAATTGGAGAACATGGTTAGGACTGATCCTCACACAATAGATTTGTTTTCATATAATACTTTCCTGCTTGATACTAATTGTTCTGTATGATGGCTTATTTCTGGAGACCTCTGGTGGTCAGTAAGATAATAGAAACAATCTTCATGAATTTGGAAATATATAATGGTAAGAAGAGTTCATTAAATGTATATGGACCAATCTAACAAGAACTTTCTAGAATTCTTACATGTGTGAAAATTTGAACAATATTACTCAAAAATCAAGTGGAAGGAGTGCATAAATGGTATTGCAAGACATACTTCTAAAGTTTACACTGACATTAGTGAAAGTGAAAGATGCCTAGTCATGTCCAACTCTGCGACCCCATGGACTATACAGTCTATGGAATTCTCCAGGCCAGAATATTGGAGTGGGTAGCCTTTCCCTTCTCCAGGGGATCTTCCCAACCCAGGGATCGAACCCAGGTCTCCTGCATTGCAGGCAGATTCTTTACCAACTGAGCTATCAGGGAAGCCCCACATTAACCCCTGACATTAAGCATTTTTAAAATAGTATTTTAAAAATTTTAGATCTTCTTACACAAGAAAACCTGGTTACCATAATAAGAAAGGGCTATTATGTTCTAGAACAAGAAGAATTATGCCTGTTTGGGGGAAAAATTATTTTGCCCTTAAAAGCTATTCCTACTCCCCCACCCCATTAAGTGTACATCCCAAGTTATTTCTATTTAAAGTTAAAAGATGAACATTTTGGGAAAGTCTTATATTTTAAAGTGTGCTTTAAAATATTGTATTTCCTATGTTAGTGTCCTCTAGATATGTACAATTGCATATAGTCTGTATTCACTTTAATCAAAATGATAAAATAATAAAAACTCATTTTGGAGGAAAATATTTTGATTTCCATTGAAAGGGCCTGAGCAATATATATGGAATAGCTAATACTAGTTATCAATGCCAGCCATTCAAAAGGGGTTAGAATGTTGCCTAAGCTTATTGTTTTGATGATCTATTCTTCTAAATAATTAATTAAATTGGTATTGAAATACTGGTACAATTACAGTGATATTCATGTCATTAATCTATATAGCACAGTGGAAACATATTATACTTATTTACTTACTGTAACCTGGCCATTTTTCAAAAAGTTATTTCACATATTTAAAGTTATATTGGAATTCAGCAACAATACATTTTCTCACTGATATTTTTAAAAATATACATATATGTATACATATAGCTATATGTATATATATGTCTCTCTCCACAAAATGAAAGAAAACAGATATTTAACTTGCCTTATGATGGAGTAGCTGAGCCAGTATAGGGTTGTACTTCAAATAATGATAACTGAATTTTTTGCTTTCAGTCTGTCCCTCCCCCACCTAAAAAAATATGTTTTAAGTGAGCAACTAGTAATTGAAAATTATGAGGAGTTTCCAGTAGGAAAGAGAATATCCTAAAGTAGGGCATATACATGTGTCAGGACCAAGAAATTCAAGACAATTTAGACATTAAATGACTTGCTAATCAAGATCTTTAAGGGAGTCAGATCTTTAATGTAGTATCCTTGTCACTGAGCATTTCACATTTGACTTTTCTGCAGGTGAGTTATTGTTTGGGTTTTAGATCACCTGTTTTGATCTCCCCTTGTCCTGCAGGGGAGAGCTAATGGGAATTGGTTACAGGGCTGAGTATGGAAAGACAGGAGTCTGGATGCATCAACAAGCCAAGCAGAAACGATCAGAAAGGAGATACTTCTGATGGTATAACACTGTAGACCTTTGCGCAAGTTAAGACATAAAATAACCCAGTAAAAGGGGAAAAGCTTGTATTGTATGAATCAAGTTTTTTTCTTCTCTCCATCACAGACTCCGTGTACACAGAGCGTTACATGGGTCTTCCAACTCCAGAAGACAACCTTGACTCTTACAGGGTAAGCGATGGTGAGCTAGATCCACTTTATAACCTATTTACAAGTGGTATAAGAACATTTTTAAGTGTATCTATTCTAGAAAATATATATTTTTTATTTCCAACAAAATTCTTGTTAAAAAATAACACAGGTGGTTTAGAGTTACTCCAGTAGCTTCCCCTACTACATTCTGCATAATTACAGCCTTTATCGTATGCTATATAGGTCACAATATGCATTCATTTGGAAATACAAAGCAACACCAGATAATTACTTTAATTATAAAAAAAATTCCGTTTAGAAAACATGTCAAATTCAACATATTCCTTTAGAGCCCAGAAGACACTCTAAGTCTTTAACCACATATTAAAATTTCTTATGGTATTATCATAATTAAGATGTATGTACAAGCCTATAATTTTCTTATTCTTACCCAAATGTGTACATTTTTTTTTTCCCCCACAAGATTTGAGTAAAGCAGGTGTCCTATAGGTGCAGGAGGGTAATACTCTGAAAAGCTCTTGAACCCAAATTACTGAATAGCATCCATGGGCTGGTTGCCTGCTTGGAAGAGGCAGTGGGCAGGTTACTACACAAATGGGCTATCGCATCTGAGATGGGGCCTGGGTACAGCCATCATTGGCACCCTGCATGCTAGCGTGGGTGCCACTGCAGGGCCAGGGCCCTCTCTTTGGTAGCACATTTGCTTCAGCTGGAATATCAGCCTAAGTACTAGGGACCCTTCAGGGCATTGCACCATTCCCCAAAACTTCCAGATTTTGTCATGTAAGTTGGAAACCCCTAAACGTACAGATGGCTGGGTCAGTCATCCGATGTTTACATTCTTCAGAGGATATTCAAAACTCTTCCCAGGACAGTGAATTAAAAAGAAAGAAAAACAATAACCCGTATGATTTAAGAGCACAATTTCTTCTCATCTGTGCCACGGTTCTCAGTGCTTGGGCTTTGTATTCATACATTGGTCTAAGCCATATTTGTACATTTTTGTAAGATGTCATCATTATTAGGGGTTCTGAGCCCATTTGATCAAAGCACAATAAAATGCAAATACAATTTCCAGTTTTGCTAGACATGTATAGTTTAGTTTTACATCTTCCTTTCAGCTTTATTTAGCAAGGCTTGTGTGGGGTGTGGCGGAGAGGGGTATGAGTACATTTGTGTCTGAGTTTGTGTTTTCATCTCTGTTTACCAGTCACAATAGAAAAGTAACAACTGTATAAAATAGATAGCTAATGAGAACCTACTATGTAGCACAGGGAACTCTACTTAATGCTCTGTTGTGACCTAAATGGGAAGGAAATCCAGAAAAAGAGGATATATGTAAATGCATAGCTGATTCACTTTGCTATACAGCAGAAAATAGCATAATAAAGTAACTATACTGCAATAATTAAAAAAAAGAGAGAAGTAACAGCTTATGAAATGGGATGTATGAATCCTCTTCTACTACAAAGCAGTCCCATAATCAGGTTGTCCTTATGTCTTCCGATTGTCCCACGTGATACTTTGGACGCAGTTTTTCCCATTCTTTCTCCTCCACATCCAATCAGCTGCTTTAGACATCTTTTCCCTGCTTCATGGTCACATTGCTGATGCCACGTGACTACCACCTTTCACAACCATAACCCCACTGCTCATTCCTTAGCTGGTGTCCCTGCACTCCAGGCTGTATCGCACACAGAGGTAGGAGCTTAACCTCCACTCACAGCACTTTCATGGACTTTTCCCATGGACTCAACTAAGTCCAGCTCTTATTCTTTAACCAGGTGTTCAATACCTTTCTTACAGCGGCCCTGGAATGTCATTTTTCCCCCTTCCACCTCCATCTATTAGGTGGCGAAGGAAATGGCAACCCAGTCCAGTATTCTTGCCTGAAGAATTTCATGGACAGAGGAGCCTGGCCGGCTATAGTTCATGGGATCACAGGGAGCTGGACTCGACTATGCGACTGTCACTCACTCCATCTATTAGGACACTTGTACTGCTCTCCTGGTGGACTAGCATCCTCTCTTTTGACTCACATGTTTTCCTTGTATATCTCTCTATCCTCAATTTATTATTCTTGGATTCATAGTTATTTTGTACTTCTTTTCCCCCCTCTGTGGCATTATTAGTCATTCAAAGCTTTCCTCCATATTGTAGTCTTTGGATCACCCAGTATAAAATAGAAACCTTAAAATCTTTTTTGATTTAATTTTAAAACTTCTTGAGTGGAAACATTGTTATAAAAACTATACATCTCCATCATCTCTCTCATTTTACAGCTCTAATTTTCTTGTCAGTGACCCAACGAGGATGCTTACACTTGAAAGCATCCCTCCTGTGGTACACCATATTTGGGGCATGGCTAAAAGTCTTTCTCAAATAATCCCAAAGTACTAAAAAAAAAAAATCCCAAAACATCAGAGGTATACTGCCCAGGACCCTCATTCTGACTCTAGATCCTGGTGGATGATGAGTCAAAGTTCATTTTAAAAACCCCATCTTGAAAGTCTTTGAACCTCGAAGGACAGGGTGAAGTCCAAACCTTGATATCCAAGGAAGTCCATGGCACCTACTCCACTGCATTCCAAAAACATCAGCCAACAGGGTGTCTCCTCTTCAGTCAGTCCTCGCCCTAGAGGATAAATAGTTTTAATCTGCCATGTCAGGCTCTTTTTCCAGATTTTCCTACAGGCCTCTCATTCCCATGCCCATCCCTCTCTTCTCTAACTGTGCCCCCCCACTGGCGTGGCCACTTTCCTCGCTCCTCTTAGGTGTTCTCTGCGTGAGCTGGTCATGTAAATAGAAGTCACTTCCTACTGCCGATGGCAACACGCGCATTGGGAGCACAGAGTCACTGTCTCACTTTGCTGCACAGATGGCTCCCGAGGACTGTTTAATCCTTCCACGCCAGGAGTCGGGTTTTCTTGGCACAGAATTCTCTGCTGGCAATGGACACATTAAAACTGCCAGTACCAGGGAGCTAAAGGTTCCCAATGTGTTACTCAGAGGAATTATTTGGGTGGGCGATAGTTAAGGTGGGCAGGAGAAAGTGAGGTAGATGTATTCTCTGTGTTGTTTCTGCCCTGTGAGTTGCCTCCTCAGAAAGTGGAGAGCTGAATCTGAGTACCTATATTTGGTGCACAGCAGGCTTTAGAATAAAGCTGCCCTCCTTTGTTTTTTAAATGAGTCTGTGCTTTTGTCTCTGGCAGGAATACATTCAAAGATTCTATTTTCCTCTAAGGCCCCAGCTGCCCCTCTGGACCCCCATCTTCTTTTACTTTTCTTTCCCAGGTTGTTATTTCCTCCCTTTCTCTCTCCTCCTCTCCTTCCCTCCTCCTACCCTCTTGGAAAAAACAAAGGAGACAATTCCTTACAGGCTTTCCCTGTTCTCTGTCTTCCTGTGGGTCAGGAGAAATATTCTGAAAAGGAGTCCCGTATAGGATAGCCTGTTGACTTTCTTCAGTACCTCCAGGATAGGAATGACCGAAGTGTGTAACAAGCAAGGTCTTGATCTTTGTACACCTTTTCAACTATAGCATCATTTATCTGTAACCAGAATTATAGCCTTTGGAAGAGAATATAATTTTTGATGAAACTCAGATGAGGAGAAGATTCATTATTAGGTCATTAATGACCCAGGCTTGGAAGAATGTAGAGGACAACCAAGAGAAGGACATTTTGTGAAATAAAGGTCGTACTTACTATTTAGGAAAGGAAATTGAAGGAACCATTTGTATATGTAAATGGAACAAGTGGGATGACATGTATAGTTGTTCAGCTTGTGCACTGCTAGAAGCCAGTCTGAGCTCCATTCACTAAGGCATGCACCTTTGGGGCTGCATCCAACCAGAAGGAGTGCCTTTTTTTATTCTTACAAAGCCACCATATAGATTATGGGACCCTGGGACTAAGGCTTGGACCCAATGCAGTGACATAAGCAGTGATCCATAAGACCCTTTTTGTAGATAATCACCCACCTACTGCCAAGTGGCAAGACAGAAGCACTTTTAAAGAATACCGGGGAATTAAAGAGGAAGAAGACATTCATGCCCCTTAAACTCCAAGGAGCTGGTCCCAGAAGCTCTAAGCAGGCAAGCAAAGTAGAGGGATGACAGTGAAGCCAATAGGCAGTGAAGCTCTGTGGAAACATTTTTTTTCTGCCGAAAATCTCAGAGCCTCACTTAGTCCATAGCCAACAGAAATGGCAATAGATTTGAGCAAAAGAATCAGATAGACGATAAGACAACCCTCACCCCCAATATGTGCTCAACTCTGCAACTCATGGACTGTAACCCACCAGGCTCCTCTGTCCATGGGATTTCCCAATACTGGAGTGGATTGCCATTTCCTACTCCAGGGGATCTTCCCAACCCAGAGATCAAACCCTCGTCTCTTGTGTCTCCTACATTGGCAGGTGGATTCTTTACCACTGTGCCACCTGGGAAGCCACCACCCCAATAGCAATAAGCAAATAGCGACCATGGCCCCACCTTGGGGAGTGGGTTCCTAACAGTGATTAATAGTTTCTACATGGCCAATCACAGTTTCTACATGGCCAAGCAAATCTGTAAAAAATCATTAACGTGGTAGACTTTCATTCACCTATTTGAGGTGCCTGGTGTTTTAGTTGTTCAGAAGTTGGTGACCTTGTTGGTGGGACAAAGTATGCAGACAAAATTTTTGAAGAGAAATAAAAGAAAGTAGTAATAAAGCATGAACTTGAGCATGACAGAGTGCCCAATATGTATGGAAAAGATTAGTGATTTCCAGATCGTGACTGTGGTGCCCCAGCATGCCTTCCGAGCATGTAGTGAGGAAGGGAGGTGGCTGAGAAGCTGGGATTTCACCTTCCCCCCACTCCTCTCAACCAAGGGGGACTCAGTTTCATTTATTTCATTCATTTTTTTTATTCACTCATTAAGTGCTTCTATGACCAGATGGGCTTCCCTGCTGGTTCAAATGGTAAAGAATCTGCCTACAATGCAGGAGGCCCAGGTTCAATCCCTGGGTCTGGAAGATCCCCTATAGAAGGGAATGGCTACCAACTCCAGTTTTCTTGCCTGGAGAATTCCATAGGCGAGGAGCCTGGTGGGCTACAGCCCGAAGGGGTTGCAGAGTCAGACACGACTGAGTCACTAGCACTTCACTCTTCTAAGCTCTTTACATGGATTATTAGGTTCAGTTCTCCCTCAAATTCTCTGAGATAAGTGCTCTAATTATCTCCATTTTATTGACCCAGAAGCTGAGGTGCGGAAATGTTATATAAGATGTAGCTACTGAGGGGTAGGAAAGGGAGAGGGCACTTATCTGGAGCCAGTCAAGGAAGATTCCGGGAGACACAGAGGAAGAGCATAGGTGCTTTCCATCGGCTGCCCGAGGGGTGAGGCAAAGGAGCAGAGGCATGGTGGGCAGAGCTGTTTTCCGGGGATTTGTGAAGCAGATCGGATGAACCGAGAGATAACATGGAGCAGGGTTGTGGGAAGAGCAGGCCAAATGGTGGCTAATAAGGCAGGATGGGAGGCTGGGGAGGGAACGGATTCACAGAGAGCAGCATCAGATCAAGGGCAAGAGAAATGAGGCTCAAGTCCTGGGCCTCGTTGCCAAGAGAAGAGGGCAGCCTGGAACACACAGAAGGGACTGATTTAACTTGTAGAGGAGATTTATTTTGCATTTTGCTCAGAATTTGATAGGCTTTTGGCAAGTGTACGAAACAGTCATAGATTTGGCAGTCTTCTGCTAGCAGATTTGAAATGTTCAATCCTTAAGAACTGCTGCATCGTTAGGTTATGCAAAACAGGGTGCAATTTTGTAAATATGCCATCTTGTACTGATTTGACATTTGTTCTATTATCCCAGAATATGCCAAAGGGAGAGAGACCTTCAGATTTAAGCCAAACCTTAACTTGTTTGTTGAGCGCTGATAAAATGTTGACTGCTGTGTGATCTTTAAAGAAGCCAGTGTTGCTGGGTGAGGCCTGAGGTAGGGCCCCCTGTCGGCGGATGGGGACTGTTCCCTTGGTACAGTTGTTTGATTGATATGAACTAGTAAAACATCTGATATGCTGGGTTGAATTAATTTTTTCTTAACATTTTTTTGTGGCCTCTGTTGTGGCATGAATGGTGCTTCCTTAAAGAGCTTCATTTAATATTATTTATGAGGCTTTGACGGCAAGTGGGAGAACACTGAGGGTGCTTTCTCACTGAAGTAATGGGTTGTCCATTAGACCAGTGGCTGCTCTTTCTACCAGGTAACGATGAGTAATTTGGCTATGAAGTAAAGGGACGTTAGAATATGATGTTAAGAGGTGAGGACTTTTGAGTTTGACCTGTGCTCAAATTTTGTTTCCACCATCTATTCGCTTGGAGAGGTTACTGAATCCCTGTGAACTGCTGTTTCCTCATCTGTGACGGGGACAATCAGACCTGCCTCACGAGGTTATTGAAAGGATTAAAGGAGACACCTGAGCCTGCCATGAAGTAAGCTTTCAAAACCATGGCAGCTGCCACCATTATCCTTGGGAAGCACATTGTCCTTCTGGTTCCTGGATGGCACAAGGGATAGCTTAAAAATTGTTAGACCTTCTGTTTCTCACAGTACTTCCCCACTCTTATCAGCTCTCTCTTTTATTTCAAAAATACAAAGATTTATTTGTTGGAAGGTAACTGAAGAACCAGCATGATCCAACGAGCAGCTACAGATGGTTCTTCTTGGGGCTTGAAGGAAAAGCTCCTCGCAGAGATGCTGAGGATCGGCATTGCCACTGGTCCAGTCCTTCCCACTTCGCTTTGCCAGGCTGTTGCTGGCAGCGGGGCTCTCCGGAAGTTTCTAGCCTCGGGAGAGTGCCAACTGCACCACCATTGCATCCCTGCCCATTTATCACTCTAAGCTTCCTTTTTAGGAGCTGGTGACAGACTATTCGGCTTCTAACTTAGTCATCCATTTCCTTTTTTATTTCTGTTTCCATCGATAGGCAAGTGGGGATTATCCTATTTTGGTGGGTTGAATTAGCACAATTAAATTATTTCTGGTCATTAATTCTCCCTTAAATTAGCGCCTGCATTTCTTTCACTGGCTTTGGCTGCTGCCCTTCACTGATTAAACTGTGCCATACAGCGGGCTGTCAGGAGTCTTTCTCTTTGGAGAAGCCAGGATGCTCAGTCTGATAGGGAAGGATCGGTGGTTCCGCAGGCAGGGGGACACAGCTGCATCTTTTCCCCCCCGGGGGAAATGTTCTCAGCAGCCCGAGAGCCTTGAAATGGGTGTGTGCCTGAGGCTGCCTGGCTCCCACGCACTGAGAGGTCCCTCTTGATGCATCTCCCAGCGAACAGGGGGACGTGCACACTGGAAATGACACTCTTATCTTGTGGTTGCAGGGGAAGCCTTTGTTTTATTTTTCGCTTGCTGCATTAAAGTATTTGTCTTTCTTTCTTTGTAGTGTAATATTGTTAATGTAAAACAATTTGCATCATGACACTTTTATCACAGTTTTCGTCTTTTTCTCAGTATGTTGCATTTCTCACCATGTCTAGTTCATCACAGCTACAGTGTGTACATCACAACATTTATCTTAGGCTCAGGGTTTTACTTGTTTATAAAAATTGTCTTCTTTCAGCCTGTATTCACTCCATTTAAGAAAAAAAAAGGCAGCCAGAAACTGTTTTGGTCCAAACTCCAGTAGTTATCACATTCCTTGCTAACTGTCCTGCGTATTTATATGTCTCCTAACTATTACTCCATGTTTCAATGACATTTCTCAGTTTTATGGCTCAGGGAGGTTGTGAAGTAGCTTTTGCTCTGCGCTCTGCCAAGCAAGGAAGCCCTGGGAGGCTTTTAGAGGTGGGGGGCGGGGGAGGTGACACAGCTGTGTATTTGGGTCAGGTCTAGGTGCTAAAGGTGACCATCTTTGGCGAGTGAAGAACTTGCTTCTCGTGGGGAGAAACAAGGTGGAGGAAACAACTGCGCAGGCGCAGGAGGACGGACTCGGGCGCCCGGGCCTGGGGCTCCCTCCGACTGTCAGTGTTCACTGTCGGTGTGTCCGCCCCAGACTCTGCTGTCCCCAGTTTTGAATCCTACACTGGCCTTTTTGGTAGATTGATTTTGACCCCTTCCTCTCTCCGGGGCAGAACATCGCTCAGGGTTCCATTGCTGCGATAGGCGCTGCATCAGCCACACAGTCCAAAAGTGCCTCATAAATCTCGCAGGGCCGTGCAAGCGTGCTCTCTTCCAATGAATGAATGCTCTCTTGTGATGAATTCTAAGAAGGCCATGAGCACACAGTTGCAAAGAATACCCCGTGTATTACTGCAAATCCCAGGACAGTTCAGTAACAATTTCTTTCCTCCTGTATTTTTGCTGGAAGATCATATCATAAGTAGCTTGGAACTTTACTGGAGACTCATTGCAACTTAGGAGGTAAAAGAGGTTCTACCGTCAAGACTTTTTGTCCAGCTCAGATTTCCTCGTGTAACCTGGTGCACTTGATTGTCTCCATGTAGAAGTGGGATTGCTATTAATAGACCTATCTCGTAGGAACGTCCTGAGGATTAAATAGAAAGGTGCTTTGATAAATCCTTTAAGATGCTTAGCAGAGTGACTTGCAGAGAGTACACAGTAAATGTCAGCTGTTGTTAGTAATGGCATTGTATATGGATTTAAAGTGGGCAAAGCATATTTCGGTAAATTTCAGAATGAGAATATTTTATTTCACTTCCCCTAGCTGTTCCCCCTTGCCTCTGCAAAATCAGGATGGAGTATAGTGAACAGTACAATATAAGTGGTTACTTTTCTTTCATTTATCCCTTTAATTGATATTTAGCACTGTATTAAATGCTCAGAATAATGAACAATATAGACAAATTCCTTTTCTCATGGAGTTTATTGTTTAGTTGGGTTTATAACAAACAAATATTGACTGACAATGAATAAATGAATAGATAGAAGAATGGATGGAATAACATTGGGATGGATGAACAGATGAATGAATGGATGAATTCATCTGGGACATCTCACCAGATAACACATTTCCCTAAGAGTAAAGTAAAATAAGAGTGTGACTTTTAATGAGTCCTAGATGTTTATTCTGAAAGTTTGTGGGTAAATTCTCAATTTGGGTCAGAAATGGCATATGGGTCAGAAAATGGCATATGGTCAGGACAAGTGACCCAGCCTGCACAGAGTAAGAGGGCCTTTGCACTGTTTTCCGGGACAAGATCACTTTGTCAATGCAAACATGTTGGGTGACTTTGTCCTGAAAGCTCTAGACAGAATGTCTTTTTTCCAGAAACACTGTTACAGCATCCTGACATCAGTATTAGTAATTTAACCTTAATAAAAGCCACGTCTCTTGATTCCTATTTCAGTAACAGTAAGAGGAGTTAATCTTCCTCCCATTTCAAACACAACAGTGCTCCGCAGCAAGTCTCCTGGTGCATAGTTCACTGATATTGAAGCTGGAGCTAGAACACAGCCACTTGGACCACAGCCCCATCCTCTTCCTGCCAGACCTTCAGGGTTCCCATCCTGATGTTAGCTACAAAGATATCTGTAAAATATGAACCTTGCCTCTCATAAAGTTGACTTGATTCACCAAGATGCTGCAGGACAATTTGACTGATTTGAAATCTGTCGGGAGGCTAATGGCCCTTCCTCTGCCCAACTCATAATGAGACAACAAAAGTAGGCTCCAGCTCATGCCTTCCCAAAGTCACTACAATGTCTGTGACATTTTTACCTTCAGCCCAGCCCTGCAAACATCTCCAAATTAAGACCAGATGACTAGTTCCATACTTTCAAAGCATTTTCATTTGAGACCCCAGCCTCATTTTAGAAGTCCTTCCTAAGGTTATGAAGCAGACTTCAAAAAGCTGACCTCCCAATTTTTTCTCCTAATTACCTGGCTTGGTCCAATAGTGACATTTTCCTCAAGACAGAATGAGGCAGACAACCAGCCACTGATTTTCTAAGGCCATATTTGATCTTTGTCACCCCTCTACCCTCCCATATGTTACATTTGCCTAGGTTTCAAACATCTGTTTCAAAAAAGGTAATGCCTGCTTCTCATTCAGAGCCTAGCAATGTGGACCAAAGTTCATATGACATATTGCAGAGTATGTTTAGTTGCAAATGCTATGTACAGGCTCTTTGAAATGTAGCATGTATGGCACCATGTGACACATGGTTGCCATGGCAATACACTTTTTGGCTGAACTACAGCATAAGCCCATGGAACATACATTGCTAATATGAGACTCTGCCCTGTGCTAATGCAGAGGACCCAGCCAATCTGGGATCTGGGACCCGAGGGGTTTTGCATGCGGCCTGGGTGGCAGGTGCCCTCTTCTGCATGTGCAGGGAAGATGTGGCAGTCTCGCTTTCCAGCCCTTCTCCCAATCACAGGGCATGCTGTGCATTCTGCCTTGCATGGAGACAGCATTTGCTTGAATATCGGTTTGCTATATTTTGTATCAAAGGGGGCCCCAGCTGAAAACATTTTATTTTGTAAACTGAAGTGAAAAATCAGTTTATGGCAGATCTTTTTTTGAATAATGACATTCTTTTTCCCAATTCCAGAATTCAACAGTCATGAGCAGAGCTGAAAATTTTAAACAAGTTGAGTACCTCCTTATTCATGGAACAGCAGATGGTGAGTTTCAGTTAATTAGACTTTTTAGTATCACAGACAGGTTTGCAATTTCACTACTGACAAAACAAAAGCATGAGGGGCAAGACTGTTACATTTACTTCAATAAAACAGTGTTGCTTTCCACAACTCACTTGTCTTGGGATAAATGGGATGCTGAGTCCTAGAACTTCAGACAGTCCCCTTTCTTCTTGTGCCTTTTCCTACCAGAAAAGTGGAGCAGCTATTAGTTACTTTCTGTTTCCTTTCTCTCCCTGCAGATAACGTTCACTTTCAGCAGTCAGCTCAGATCTCCAAAGCCCTGGTGGATGCTGGAGTGGATTTCCAGTCAATGGTATATAGCAAAGTTTCCTGCAAGGGGAAGGAACTTCCTGGTGGGGTCTGGTTCCCCTCTCATGATTACTTCTCTCACCAAGGTCCCAGGAGAAAGGGACAAAAGCAAAAAAGAGTCTTATTTTTCCAGTAAGAAGTTGAAGAAGTGATATACTTGAGCCAGAAACACAGTCATGTTCAATATCAGTTAGGGGTTGAAAAGCACAATATTGCATATCTTGTGAGTGTCAGATCCCTAGTCTTGTGATTGCTCTTCTAGCCCTATGATTGTCCCGTCTCTGCCTAATTTGACTCAAAAGTAATCACTTACCCAGTGAAAAGTGTGGCGAAGTAATTCTAAAGTGAAAGCAGCATGATAATCGCTCAGCTCAAATATGAAAATCCATCTCTAGTATGTGTTACTAGCCCTTCTAACAAAGGTGAGGTATAATAATCAGCAAGTTTCAGTTTTTGCAACTTCCATGTTATCTTTTGTTGAGCAACTACAGGTAATAAACAATTAGGCTGGGTTTATAAAGTCAGAAATGGCTAGAGAGTTGCTGTTGCCTGTTCAGGGGATGTTTCTAGGTATTAAGCAAAATTCATTTTATGCACTAGATCTTTTCAGATTAAGAGAAAAAAAAAAGATTATATGTGTGTGTTGCACTAAATATTTTTGTGTTAAGAGCTTTCTTGTCTGTATTAGCTTTAATAGCCTGCTTCCTCTCACTCTCTTTTAACATACACACTTTGTTCTGTGCTCAGTTCAAGCAGTACCTACTGTATTTAAAAGCGGGACAGTCATTTGATACCAAAAAAACATGGCATATATTTTGGGGCTTAGATTCTTATGAGGTTGTGGTGTATATTTCCACTGTTCAAAGAAAAGACATGATACTTTAAGCAAGCAATTTTTGAAAGTTAATTTATGTCTCCATGATATATGTTTTCCTGGCAGTGACTCCCCACATGTTTAACATGGTGGTATGAGTTGATAAATTTTTGCCTCAGGTCATCAACTCTTCCTACATAAATGTCAGACATAAAGATAAGAAATTCCAGTGAAAAATCTTACGTGTTTGAAAATAATACATTTGATTTTTGACTTCACTTATGCTAAACATATATATGGAATATGAAGTAGATTTTTCTAGTTCCTTAGTGATATACATTAAGAAAAATTGCTTTTTAAAAACATTTAATAGTTTTTTTTACTGCACTGGAGGGGAAACTTAACAGTTGATAACACTTAATTGAAATGGGCTTTATGGGATAAACATTCCATCCTAGGCATGATAAGTTTCTAAGTGTCCTTTGAGTCAAATTTGAAAATGGACTTAGATATTTTCATTGTAATACACATATCCTTAAAGCAGTGTGCAGTGAAGTCAAACTCATGGTGAGTTGTCTCAGCACTTACCGAGGACAATCAGAGACTCCTGCAAGACAGAGCTACGTGTCTTGGAAAAGGTCTGGGCGGGGTAGGGAGGGTGCGGGGGTGGTAAGAAAACCTGTTTGATCATGTTTCAGTTTACAGACTGATTGAGGAGTTAAAACATTGTGTGTTATTCCATGTATGCTCATGAGAACTCATTTGGATTTAAAAAAAAAAAAGGCAACTGACTTCCTAATTCTGACCTCTCTCTTTTGTCTCTCCAGTGGTATACAGATGAAGACCATGGGATCGCCAGCAGCACAGCACACCAACACATATACACCCACATGAGCCACTTCCTAAAACAATGCTTCTCTCTACTTTAGCACCTCGGAACGGCATGCCATTTAAAGCTTGTGAAAAGCTACTTTTGCTCTCATTATCTCAAAACTGCACTGTCAGGATGATGCCTTAAAAAAATACACTCAAATCAAGAAAAATAAGTTTACCTTGTTCCCAAATTTCATATCTATAACCTGAAATAGGGACTTCTGTCTTTGCAAGAGACTTACCTTATGGAAATTTCAGTCTGTTTTTTTTATTATTATTATTTAAAATAATTTCCACATCAGCTGGTGAAACAGCAACTAAGAATTGTTTTTATGGGAGCTTTGCAGAGGTTCCCTGAGCAGCATAATTTTCTAACTGGACTAGTCCATATCTTGTTCTCTTCTTTGAAGGAACGGCAGGATGTGGGCAGTGATGTCACTGAGGCAGGGGCAAGAAAAGAGGGGTTAGGGAGAGAAGCTGGCAGGGCAAGGCTGCGAACCCCAGTCCACGCCTGCTGACCCAACCAGGCTACTGTCAGCTCCTCAGAGAAGAGCTGTTCTCAGCCAGACTGGCACAGTTTTCTGAGAAAGACCATTCAAACAGTCTCAGGAAATCATATATGCAAAGCACTGACTTCTGAGTAAAACCACAGCAGTTGAATAGACTCCAAAGAAATGAGAGGGAAGCTGCCAACAATGCAAGGCCCCCAGGTGCCAGTTATGGCTATAGGTGCTACGAAAACACAGCAAGGGTGATGGGAAAGCATTGTAAATGTGCTTTAAAAATACTGATGTTTCCTAGTGAGAGAAGCAGCTTGGAAGGGAGATGTGAACACATCAGCTTGCCCTGTTAAGATATGAAAATATTTGTATTGCAAATCCTAACTTGAAGGAGTCTTTGCATCAGTTTTTCTTACTGCATTTCTTTGAGCATCTAATTAAAAGAATATTTTAACTTTCTTGGACTTGTTTTTAAAAATTGAAAATAAGCTACAAATGTATATAATATGATTCCCATTCTATATACTGTGGAATTTCTCCTGGTCAGTAATAAATATGCCTTCATTTTTTTCAGAGGTGTTTTGTGTCTTGAATCAGTCCTAAACTGTATTGGCATATGGACATGCTTACCCAGAAAGGCTCTTGTTTATTTTGCTTGTTATCCCAAACTGCCTTGTAAACATGGAGAGGGTTCAGCTTTTGTAAGAAATAGATACAAAGAAATGTGCTAAATTAAGCAGTTCATAGGGTTTTAATCTAATATCTCTATATATACAATTTCTGTTATCATACTTATATATAAGCTTTTAAAAAGTCAACGTAAAATAATTTTGGTTATTTATGTAGTATGTAACTTATAATTTCATTCCAGGGAACTATGATGAGGCACATAATATCAAAAATATCATCTTGATATCCCAGATGGCTTAGTGGAAGTTTAACAAAGTCAACAACTTAAGTGTTTAACTAATTATTTTCAGTTGACATAACTATATTAATGAAACCATAGATTTAAGATGCTGAATTTAGCCTAGAAAAGTAAAGTCTTGATAAATGAGAAACATAATATTTTTGTTCAATTATTTGTAAAATGACCTCATTTTTAACAATTGATTTTATAAACTCATAGTTAGAAAAAGTTGTCCCAGACAGGATGAGCTACAGCAAAAAAAATATAAAAATAGAAGAACTGGAAAAAAATTTATCAGTTCAATATGAGACTGGTGAGTCATGCATAGGAATGGACAGAAGATTCTGAAATTGTTTCAACTGTATTTTCAGGACATGGAATTGAGTGGTTTCTCCTTAATTAAGTGTCATATATTATTCATTTATTTGGAACCATAAGTCAACCCTCAAACCTATAGGGTTCTTATTATATTTCTGATAATAGAGTTCATTCATCTTGAGTAGCGAGACCAATCTTTGTAGAGTTCTGTATCCAGAAACAGAAATCATAGGTTACATGTTCACATCCCAGACTGAATTTAGTAATAAGAAAAGCAAAGTAAGTTGAAATTCTCCTTTTATGTTAATTGAAACTGGATATAGTACAATATCAGATATTGTTTAGATACTAATAAGACCATTTTACAACAGTAGATATTGTATAATATTAGATGCTATACAGATATTAAGACCATTGCATAGTATCTGATAGTGTACAAGTACTGAACAATATCAAAACTCTATGAATTTATTGTTTCTTTAGTTTCAAAACATGCTCTATGTTTTCTATAGAGTCCAGAGATAATTAAAAAAATCCCAGCACATATTTTTCACATAATGAGAGTTACAAATGGTGATAATGTGCTTGAAGTTAAAGTAAATTTCATCTGACCCTCATAAGACAGTTTTACTCTCCAGTAAGAGTTTTAGATGAGTTTTTTGGGAAAGGAAGTTAAATTGACAAATAAGAGACAGACAATCTGAGGGTATATTTGAAAAACACAGAACTAGTCATGCCAGTAAGATGTGCAGACTTGCTTGCCTTTAGCTGTTGCAGCCTCCGCAGTTACCTGGATGATAAGATGCCTTCATAAGCAACCTGTTAGACCACAACAGCACCCAGGAGTGCACATCCCAAACTAAGGAAGAAATGGTCACATCTCTTCTATGGATACAGTGTTTCTTCTTAAGGTTTTGACCAAGATTTTTAGAAAATCACTTTTAAAATTATTTTTGAACTTTTTTTGTTGTAAACTTTGCTAAAAATGATTACACACCTTCAAACTTTCCGAAATAACCAGCAAAGACCATACTTTGGTGCATCCTGATGACTCTGGGCCACCACCATGAAGCTCAGGGACCACATCAGGCTGTATGTCATTCTGAGTGTTTCTTACCTGCAGGTGGTCACTAAGGCTACCAGTTTCACCATTTGGCATTTGTTGCTTTTGCCAAGTTGATGTGAGCATTCCAATTTATAAAACTACGACATTTGTACAATATTTAAGATTGAATAATCTCTAAATGAAAAAAAAAATCAGTCCATCCTAAAGGAAATCAACACTGATTTTTCACTGGAAGGTCTGATGCTGAAGTTGAAGCTCCAATATCTTGGCCACCTGATGCGAAGAGCCAACTCACTGGAAAAGACCTGATGCTGGAAAAGATGGTGGGCAGGAGGAGAAAGGGGCGACAGAGGGTGAGATGGCTGGATGGCATCACCGACTCAGTGCACATGAGTTTGAGCCAACTCCGAGAGAGAATGAAGGACAGGGAAGCCTAGTGTGTTGCAGTCCATGGGGTCACAAAGAGTCGGACGCAACTAAGTGAATGAACAACAACAAATGAAAAAAAAAAAAAAAAAGAATGGGTTTCTTCAGAGTAAAGTAAGAGAATCTTGTGTTTCCAATTTTGTGACTGTTCTTTCAGCAGTGTCTGAGAGCATTTGTATATACATCCTGAAAGATCTGGAGTGTGTATTCAGGATATATCTGAGGGATACAGATGGTTGAGAGTGAGACATGAGTGTGAGTAGTAAAGCATAACGTCACTACCCGTAAGAAAAGCTCAGAGCACGGTATTAATAAGACCAATGTCATGCTCAGAAATGTATCATCCTTCTGATGTCACCTTTCTGTGACAGGATTAACATTTAAACTCAAAACTTTGAATTAATAAAAAGAAAGGTAATTTTCTTACTGCTAAATTGACAGTGGTTTTTCTGGAATTAATCTCCAGTAAACTCAATCAAAATTCTTATTCTAAACAATCTTTCATCTGAACAGTCACCCCAAGTTGGTCAGATTATTTAAAATGCATGTATGATGAAAAGTGTGACTTAAACAACGAAAACTTTATAGTTATTCCAATAAGTTTTGCCTGTGCATGGCAGCGTTATGCTGACTTAGGGTGCTTACCTCACCCCTGGTCATAGGGTTATTGGGTTTTCTAAAGCATCCTCTGACCTTGTTTGCTGAACTTTCTGGCAGATGTGCAGGGTCTCTTGTGTGAGTCCTCTAAACCCTCTGTAGGGCTGTGTGTCCCATTCCATGTTAAGTGTGTTCCTTTTCATACTCAAGAGACACGAGTTTGATCCCTGGGTCAGGAAGATCCCCTGAAGTAGGAAATGGCACCCCACTCCAGTGTTCTTGCCTGGAGAGTTCCATGGACAGAGGAGCCTGGCGGGCTACAGTCCATGGGGCTGCAAAGAGCCAGATATGGCTGAGCAACTGAGCACATCCCAAGTCATAATATTTGTGACTTGGGAGGAAAAAAGTATTTTCATTGATTAGGTTTGGTTTCCTGTGTTAATCGCAGAAAGATGAGTGACAAGGAAAATGTAACATATCGAAGAAATATTATTCAACCCGGTGCTGGTTGCATGAACCTGAATGACTGTCCGGTTAAGGCGGAAGGCGGTCACATCGCGCCTCCTGCTAGACGGTCAGTGCACTCCAGTCTAGGCTAGACAGACGTGGCTTACAGTCTCAGCATGGACACTCACAGTAAGGAACATTTTAAAGAACATTACTTAGCCTCTCTGAACCCCAGCTACTTAATTTGAAAGAGATACCAGAATGCCTACCTTCCATAACAATCGCATCGTTGTGAAGATTTATGCACTATGCCTGGTTTGATGATTTCATGGTTTACACCAGTTCTCCCCATAGGTGTCTTGTGTCCGCAGGTGTAGGGCACATGAAGTTTCTTAATGAGCATTTGCTTTTCTTCCAGTGCTGCCATGTCAGTGAGAATCCTTTGTGGAGCTTTAATCATTCTTAATAAACTAAGAAGCCACATCTTCTGATGTATTTTACTTACGAGTCTGTCTACAGCCTTTGCTGGCTGAATAAACAGCAAAGAACAGGAAGAGCTAGGTTCTAGAGAATTACTAAGAAGGGATAAAACACTATCGTTACCTTTAGAGACCTTATAAGCAAATGGAAGAAATCTATAACTCTACACACACCAGAAGGTAAAAATACATAAATCCAAAGCTAAGTCTATGGGAAGAGTGGATGAGGAATGTGGGATCAAAAGGTAAGCAGTGGGGAAGGTGGTTTCTGGACTCACATGAGCCAGCCCCTGGCTGAATTTTGTTGCACACTTAGATTTTTTAAATTGTCTCAGGATTACTGTTGATACCATGTTTTTCTGAACATTTAAAAAAAATACAACCCCAAACATTATATAAAGGAATACTCTATGTAAAAGGATGTATCATGAAGTTCTTGTACCTGGAGTTACTTATTAAGTGCCTACAGAATGTGCTTCAGCCTGCTTGGCTTCAATCATAAGACAAGTTTATAGACCACTGATAGTTTGGTTTGAGTCTCTGAGAGTCACCCTGGGTACAGGATTCAGTTTTTCCCCATTATGTTTCCAATCATGCTGCCAGACTAACCTTTCCTAAAACGCATGCCTCTTCATTACTCAAAACTCTTAATGGATAAAGTTGAAATATCCTAATATAGAATTTAACAACATTTATAATGTCTCCAACTTGTGTTCCTACCTTTTCATATGGGTCCCCACTAGTCTCCTAACATTCCACCATTTGGGGCTGTCTGCTGAGTTCCAAAAATCCTATATTATCAAGTATGTCAGGCTTCTGTATTACCATATATATTTACTTTTAAATTTTATTGTTTTCAACACTGACATGTTTGAGAATCACTGCAGTTCTTGGAGTAGGTTTCCTTCCCCATTACCATCCTAATTCATATGTTACCTCATATAACATTTTCTTCAAAGTTTGCCCTACTCAAAATTCCATCCTTGAATTATTCATTGCTCTCACTGTACAACCAACTCTGTACACATCACATTATGTTAAAGCTATGTGTCTACCTTGCCCTTAGAAGAAAGGATCACTGTCCTATTTTCAAAGTTCCAGCACAGAAAGAAGTGGCTAATGCACCAATAGAAACTGTAATGAAGGGACAGTTGTATCCATGAGCTACAATTTTCTAAGAAAAACACCCAAGGATCTCTCTAAAAGTATTTTGAGTAATCCTTGAACATTGGGTTTCTTCAAGGGGACTGATTACAATTAGCCTTTCAAAGTAGATATTTAGTGAATCATCATATTACCCAAATTACTCTCATAAGTTTTTCAAATGGTTATAATCTCATTTCACTGTATGAATATGTGAGAGAGATATACTGGAAAATTTGGAGAGCATTCTTGCAGTGATAGTAAAATAGTCCCACATCTAAGAGCAAACAGGCTAAAGTTAAATAGAAACAGAGGTAGATCAGTGAAGATGAAAAAAAAAAACTGAGCCACACACTTAAGAGCCAAGAAAAGTCCTGAGAGATCTAGGGATTGTCTTTAAATACAAGTTGCTAGTGAATCATCAGTGGAGAGTTTCTATCATGCTAAACTACAACAAGGAGATACTCAAATTATATTTAGGAGAAAACTTCCCAATATTGAAGGCTGTTAAGTGATAGCAATTACAAAGTCAATTCATAAGTCAAGAAAAAACTACTAACCAGTACATTGGAGTCCTGAATGCAGTTACCTCCATAAAATATTGCCAGATCACTATAAAAGAATGGTAATACCATCTGACCTTCTGTAAAAAATAAGGAGGATGAAAATTTCAAGAAATGCTTTTCCCAAGAGGGGTAAAAACAGAAGTCTAAAGAGTTCCAATGATGGGAAACCTTACTAATGATCTTGGAAGTTTTTACTAGTAATGAGTACAATGCCATTTGTATCTAAGTCACTGCTTTCTGGGAAAATGAAGAGGTACATCCTAATATAGCTCTCATCATAGTTTGTTCATGAAGTTCAAATTGAATACTCTTGAAACATCTACATCACCAAGTTTTCTTGACATCGTTACTTGTGTCTAAATTTAAATATTATGTTCAAAATGTTCTACATTGATTTACTGATTAACACTAAGGAAAAAAAGACAAGACACTTTGCATCACAATTTAAAATGTGCAAGGAAATTAGGATAAATATTTATTTCCACATAACATGTCTTAGTTGTGAAAAACACAATATCCTAGTCACATTTACACATTACTTAAACTCTGCAATAAATTACATTCAAGATATTCAATAATTTTGACCAAGAATCTAAAATTAGGAGGAAATATATAACACTATGCTTTTCTTATATTTTATATGATTTCAAAATATTAAGATTAACATAGGGATAGCATTAAAATTCACACAAGAACAAAATGACTATAAAAGTACTCAGAAATACAGAATTTCATTGGATATGAGTGCTTATTCAAATAGGTGATCATGTGAAGATTTTAATTCACTATGATCATCTTAAACAGAATAGTTATTAATATATTAAAACACTAGAAGGCTGCTTTGGGGACTGACTAACATGTACAGCTAGTCTAACTCATAAAACAATGGGAATGTTTACATCTAGTGTCTGTATTATAAAATACACAAAGGCAATGCATTTGGAATGGAAAGTTTCTGTAGTTTTTCCTTGGCATTTATAAACACAGACTTTATTAACTACAAACTCTTCTTATATTTTTTAGGCTTATGCTCCATTGAAGAAATGGCTCCTTGAAAAATTGTAAGGGGAATTTTACAGAAGGTATCAAAATGTTGAACCTAGTAGAGGCTCTGTTGTTATTTCCTTCATAAGCTTAATCACCAGAAGATTTGTGGGTTTTTTTCACTTTCATGTACATTTATACTCAGAATATTAATAAATAGTTTGGGAAAGCCACAAGGCTCTGAATTATTGCAAAACTAGACACTGAAGATTATAAGGTTGATGATCATTGGTAATTCTTAGGAAACAAGAGCACTATGAGATTTCATCTTTATTAATTCACATTACTCAAAAATTCTATACTTTCCTTCCTCTTGTATAAACTTAGTAAAGATGAATTATTTCATATAGACTGAAATATCTATAGAAGCTTCTCAAACAGAATCTGAGATTTTCATTTAAAAGATTATTTTTCTACAACATGCATTTAGTTAAGAAGTGGAAAAGAGCTCTGCAGAAAAAAAAAAGACAATTGGAGACCGTCAGTCTAACATTAGAACATGATTCAGAAGCAGCATTAAGCAGTCCATGACCTTTAGCAGTGGAATAAATGTACAGGAGTGGAATTTCACATACAATGACACCACGTGGCATTCCATAAGTATGTATATAATAGGCTTATTTGGAAAAGACTTGTTTTCAATGGGAGATAAATTTAACAGTATATTTCTGATAAAGATTTATATTGAAAATCTCACAAAACCTACAAAGTTTTTCTAAAGCATTTCATACAAGCCTAGTATTTGATCATGTAATCAAAACTTGAATATTAAGGAAATACTACTTGGTTCTTTGCATTAGTATCTGATTCTTTTAAACAAGTTGTGAACAGGTTTCTATATATATTTTTCAAAATGACTTTAAGTTTTAGTTACATATAAATTCTTAAGTATTAAATATCATATTAAATCAAGGAAATGCATAAATACAATTATTAAAAATGCTTTCAAACTAACTTTTTGATTTGGGTATTTTGAAATAAGTCACTAATGCTAAGCTATAAAAAATAAAAAGAAGTAAGACTACCTTCCAAAATTCTTCTGAATGAAATTATCAGGTATCTTCAGGTCCCTAAGTAGGAAAATACAAACTAGGTAAATATGACTTATCTCTTTAAGAAAGCTATTGCTCTCGTAAAACTGACAATGAGAATCTAGTGTTTACAAATGTCTAAAATACAGCAAGGAACACAGAGATTCTTGCATTAGCTTTTCTATACGTTCACAAGGGTGTCTCACTGTTCAGAAGTTTAAACACAGTAATGAAACAAGTATTGCACTACTTACAGTATGAAGGTGGATTTGAGATGAAAGACAGAATTTATAATACATGATCAAAGTGGTTTTATGAATAATTGTGGCACTCTTCTCTTATATATGTAAAAAATAAACTGAAGATCAGTCATAGACAAGTCTCCCTGTCAACACCTTTCCCTGAGTCAGCTTTCTTCTCATTTCGGCTTTCAATGCTACAGGGGAGAAAGGAGAAATGTATTACTTCAATCCAGTGAGGCCACTGGGAGACCTCATTCAGACGCAAAACCCATCAGTTTCAATGACCACAAGGGCCCTTAGGCATTGCTTTTTCATGCTGTGAAGCCTTGATAGCAACGATTAAAATCCTCGGCACTCAGTGAGGTAGAAACCAAGAACCGCAGAAAAGGGAAATTCAGAAAGCAGAAACTAAAAAACAAAACCAGACATTTTAAAAACAGTCCCCAAAGCATGCAAGATTAATACCATGGTCCTCATTTGGCCAAATGAATCACTGATGATTGTTGCAAATGCCAGTCATGCCCCTCCCTGTCTTAAGATAGCACTGTACGATGAATGACATAAACAAGATGTCGCAGTAGGTATTTCTGGGCCCTGCTGCAAGTGGCGCATCCTTTGTGAACAGACTGGATTCTGATCTTGCGTGAGAACTGCATTGCAGTCAGGGGAACAGGCACGCCTCCGCTGGTCTGGAGGACCCGGTCACCCCGCACACTGCCCTCCGAACACCCATGCCATCTCCTCACAAACTCCTCCTGTCCATTAGAGGAATCATGTTTCACCTCACTCCTTTTGGAACAAACCCATTCCCAAGTGGCTTCTGTTTTAACTATTCTCCAATTAACTTTATCAATGGGCAACCTGGCAATGTGACTCTCTCATTTTTTTTTTTTTAATTTTTTCCAATGCACACTTTACCTAATCTCAAGTTGACAGTCATTATGCAAAATTCAAATAATGTGCTGACACGCATGAAGCTCACACCAAGAGCCCATGCTCCAGAGGGCAGCCCGGCTCCCTCCCAACCGCGTCCAGCACAGGCGAGCCCCACTCTGCGGCCTCTCCCCGGCCTCTCCTGCTGCTGACTCCAGGGCAACCCACAGTCAGCCTTTGGGTCCCTCGGCTGCAAGAACCCATACATTTTTAGTGCTAATTTTGGCTCAGTATAACTATGAAATGGTTGATGGTGGGGAAACCCTTGGTTTTATATAACTCTCCTCCAAGTAAAAAAAAAGTGACAGTTAAAAGCCCCTTTCTCCTACGGGGCTTCCTATGCAGCTTTCTTAGTGGTCAATAACTTAGACACATTCTAAGAATGTGTTTTTTAAATTGTTTTTTCCTCCAATTCAAGCTAGAAACAGCCCTTCTCAGTTGTCACCACCACCCGGCGCCATCAGGTAAGAAGTGCTGGAGCTTCTGCCATCTGTGGCACGCTGCCAGCGCTGAGAGCTGGTGTGAGCGGGTGTCTATGGCACCCGGGTTTGTGCCTGCCACACTTCACAGCACACACTCCTTACAGGTCAGAGCAAAGCAACTTTTTCTCTTTTCTTTTCTCCTTCCATGAGAAAAGATGACAGTGTGCACATGATGTGTTGAGAGGCTTAACTCTGTATTTTTAACTCCTCTATCTGCATGACTCACTTTCTTCTACTTTAAGTTCCTTTCAGATGACAAGTGTCTGCTACCCTACTTTCCAAATTAACTTTTCCCTGGGTACTACCTGCCTCCCAATCTCTTCTGGCAAACAAAGCCAATGAAAAGGGGCAGCATAGAACAGTGGAGGAAGCCCTGGGTTTGGAGTCAGATGATGACATTCAGTTCTGGAAGCAAAGAAGGAGCTATGTGACCTTGGACTAGTTATTTAATTTATCTGGGACTTGGTTTCCTCATCTGTCAATTAGTTTTGGACCAAATGGCCTCTCCTTTTCTTGCAGCTTGAGTAGCAGAATCCTGAGGCTAATAGTCTCAATTCCAGTGAGCTCTATCTTTTGAAAGACAGAAAAGCATATTCTATCTATGGGAGACTGTGGAGACAGAGACATACTGGTCTCTACACATGCACAATTCCTTTGTGCACTATCCTCCATAACCTTTTGATAAATGAGCAAACTCCCACAGCACCATTAGCCACCAAAAAAAAAAAAAAAAAAAGCCATTCAGAATGTCAATTTCATTCACAGACATGCTTCCTTCTGATGTCCTGCTTTGGTCATACTGGTTGTTTGTGACAAAACAATAACCAATTAAAGGATTGGGCTTCCCCCCTTCCCTGCCCGCCCTGCTCTTTAAAACCAGTAGTTTTGGTACCAGGTCATATTTCATCAATGAAGTAAAAATTTTAAAACCTGCTCAAGACTTCCATGAAAAATATTACTGACTTAAATCTTCTTAGTGCATGGTTATTACTCTATTCCTTGCTACATCATTTTCAGGATGCCAACCAATTCTAAACTTCCATTGTAACAAATACATTACATGTATGTATTAAATTTATATCATATCTATTACATGCTACCACAATTAACACATATTGCATTCCTCTTATATACCAGGTACTTTGTAAGGATCAGGGGACACAGATGGATGAGACAGAACATAAGGAAATCATATTTCAAGAGAGGGCAAAACATGACCCACTACCTTCATGCTGCCAAGCAAGCTATGAAACTGTTATTTGTCAATGACACCATAATAGCTGATATACACAACATTTACCAAGCAGTCATGAGAGGGCTGAGGCCTAGCAAAACAGCATGAAGAAGCATCCAACACAGAGCAGGGTGGGGTGGAGGGTCAGAGGAAAGCAGCGAGAGAGGCCCTCCATCCCACCTCTGCCCCCAAAAGAAAACCAAGTGCTGCCAGGTACCTGCCCAAGAAATGCTGCTCTGGGGGGGTCAGCTTACCAGAGCAGTTGCCCAGCTACTCTTGAGTCAATGCGGTTTTTAATGAGGACCAGTGTACACCAGTTTTATTTATTTATTTTTTAAATTTTCTTTGTCTTTTTTTACACCAGTTTATTTAAATAAGCTGTGGAGGAGCTTGTCACAGGTTTGTATAGCACTGTTGAACTAGGATCAGATGAGACACCCCACAGATGTGGTAGAGCCCACAGTCAGTTCTTGGATCCTCCTTTCAGTTAAACTGGATGAATTTTTTTAGACAAGTAAAGTAAATGAAATAATGGAGAAAATATAACCGCTATTCCAAATGCCACTCAGAAGAAGGTATCTGGGCTTCTCTTATAGGCAGTAGGGCCTCTAAGGGGAACAGGGGGGAAACAATTAGGGCTGGGGTGTCAGAGATGCTGGGAAGCCAGCTTCGGTCTCGAGAGACAGACCCTGGGAAGCTGGTCTTTAGGGCTTTTCTTGCCAGTGGATACTCTAGCAGGTATAGCATTTGTACAGTTCCTAGTCATCAGACTGCAGTGCCTTCAACAGATACCAAGAGAGAGCAGTGGCTTTGGGAGGGTGTTGCTGTTACTAGTATTGGTGGTTTTAGGATTTCTAGAAGCCACACTCTTTCTGCCAGTTTCCACTGTTACGAAGACATTAATCACTAACCAATAGACATTTTATCACATGGAATGCTACAGATTTTTATCACATTTAAAGGTAAAGAAAACTGGGCAAACTTTCATTCCACAATAGTTTGAATCTTATGCTAGTGGGAACATATGTTCAAAGAATAAGAAAAAAAAGTCGTTATATGAAAATATAAAGGACGATCTATTTAAAATTGGATCTGCTTTTAAGCATGGTACATTGTTCACTAGAATTAATCCACTGTGAGAAGTAATCTGACGTAGATATTTTAAACAATTGAATTTTTCTGGTGAAAAGCATCACATGACATTTACTTTAGGGAGTACCTAAAATATCATGACATAAAACTGCTGCTTGAACCAAAGGAAAATAGGGAAAGCGTTTTCATCTATATTGCAGGAAGAAAAGCAATCTCTAAATTTGATTGCCTCAAATTTTCCACATATTCTCATGCTTGGAATTTTATTTTGAGCTCATAAACTTGGGGTTCATATTTTTAAAAATCAGGAAAATGCCATATTTTTAATGAGAAAGGGTCCCCAAGCATATATTTCAATATCTTTGAGAAACTACCCTTCTCGTGACTCTGATTTTCTTCCAAGACATCTAGCAAAACAGAGTTACTGTGAGGATGACTCTATAAGACTGCAGCAGGGATCTTTGGGAAAGGAAGATCAAGCATGGCTTAGAATAAATATGGCTTAGAATATTACTTCCACTTGAGCCAAGTGAAGAAATACATAAAGATTTTAAAGCCCTGTTAAAAGACAGAAAATATCAACCAGAAGTCTTTGAAAGAACCTGTCAAGTAACTTTTGGAACAAGTGTTGGAGGTATCTGAAGAAGGAAAAGAGAAGGAGATGGGGAGAAAGAGGGTGAAGGAGGGAGAGAGAACTGGAAGTAATCCCCAGCTTTATGGGGTGAAGACCCCAGGCTCTCTGCACATCCACTGCTGTTTGACATAGATATGACACTGAAGCAGCATGCCATTTTGGGGTGACAAAAACCAGCAACAAGAGATAGTCTCTAAGTTTAATGTTGCCTCTTCTTCTAACCCATGCTTCCAAATCATTATCATGAAGATAAAGCTTGCAGTTTTGGAGGCATGGTAAATGGAAGCTCTCAGCTTTGCAATTTCTTAATTCAAGGGATAAATTTTATTTTTCCAATATAGAAATCTGATGTTATCACAAAATACAGTTCTACGAGGTTTATTGATTTATATACGATGCATTTGTATAAGTGAAGTGGGGGAAAAAAGTACTCAAGTTGCAAACCCTCTTAAAGAGCTGAGTAGTTATACGAATACTGTAAACAGTCTGATACTGGACCTAAGCCCTGGATCTACACACCTTTTGCCTCCCCAAAACTCACACAAAAAACATAGGCTGACCAGGTTTCTAGAAGACACCACTTAACAAAAGGAAATGCAACCAAGGAATAGGTTTGAGGGAAAGGGTCTTACCTTTGGGAAATCAGCTTCTAGAGTGATTAGGAAGGGGAGCTTATGACAAAAATGTAATATAAAAAATTAAGTAGAAAAAGTTAATTTAAGGTCATGAAAATAAAGGAAATTAATAATTAAACACTGTTCCAAATCCTTCAGTCTCTCTTAATAAGAAGAAATATTAGCATAACACAGAGATTTTTCTTCAGATCAACATCTAAGAAGACAAGAGGGTTTGAACTCTTACTTATAAATTCTGGAAAATGCATTTTGGAAATCCTGTGATGACTCTTGGTATTTAAGAACACATTCTTCCCACCTCATGCATTTAAAACTGTCATCCACAGCTATAGGAGTTGTATGTAATGTTTGCATACAGAGCAGAAAAATGCATAAAACTTTCTGGAGCTGTAAGTTTTGGGGTAAAAAGGTTAGGGAAGATTTTTCAGGGCTGGAATAAGGGACTGGAAATAAACTAAATACAAAATTACCATTGCAGGTGCCATATGGGTTTTAAAAAGAACAACAGGAGAATGCAAAATATGGTCAGACATCTAAGGGGGTCCTAAGAAGTGGATGATGAAGGAATACACTAAAATCCTTCTGTCAAAGAGTAGGCCAAAGTGAATGTCCAAAAATGTCCTGCATTGAAACTCATTTATAGCCCCACTTCTCCCCACTGTCATAGTTTTGGAGTGAGCTTTTAATTTGAAAGGGAGATACTGAAAACATATCAACAAATGGGATCTTTGTGATTTCTAACCACTTTTTACTTTTCTGAAATATTTTAGAACTAATTTAAATGGAAACCAATACTATTCTTTTGCTCATGGAGTCATGTCATTAAATGACTGGGTTCAGTACAAATTCACATTATTTTAGAATTCAAACCTTTTAGAAGGAAAGCTTGACTCCTTATCTTTTGAGTTATCGGCAGTAATCAGAAGGTTCCTCCACAAGGCAGTCTTTGACATTTCATCAGAAATATTGATCACAGATGGATCATCTCTAGATAGGAGTTTACCCAAAATGAGATAATAAACATTAAATAAGACACTGCAGTTATCTAACCACAGACACTAAATATAGGACAGTATTATGCCTCTGTACAGTATTTTTGATAATTAAAACTTAAGTATTATTAATAATTGTTCTCTCTAAACAATTTCACAACTATGAAAAATAAAAATCTAAATGAAAGATTCTAGTTATACAGAAACTGGTTTGGGGTACAGTTTTCCTAATTCTTTCCCAATGACGGAGTTCAGGTTCTGCATGTTCACCGCTGGGCCTCTGGTCCCTACATTCACAGCCCAGCATAGCACTTCACCCCTCTGCTCAGACTCCACAGTGGCTCCCACCCACTCAAAGTAAAAGCCCAGTGGGTGGGCTCTAGGGCTTGTAGGGCTTGCTTCCCCTACAACTTTACCTTCTGCTATTACACCCCTGCTCTTTCCTCTCAGCTACAGCGCATCGGCCTCCTGACTGTCCTGGGACCCTACAGGCTGGCTGCTCCCTCGGGGCCTTGTACTCACTCTTCCTCTGCCTATAATGTTCCTTTATATGGTATGGATTTGGCTGAAAGTGTGTTAGCGTTTTTCCATAACTTAAGAAAAAACCCAAGCAAACATTTTGGCCAACCAAATATAAATAAGCCTTTCCATTCTTAGTTCAAACGTCACCTGCTCCGATAGGCCTTTGTTGACTGATTTATTTAAAATTTCTGTTTCCATCTCCCTGTAGCAACTTCATCCCTCTTTCTGCTTTGTATTTTTGTTTCATTTTTCACCATGTGAAACTATACTATATTACTTGTTCATTTATGTATTTTCTGTCTCCCCCACCTCTATTCTACTTGAATGCAAGCTTCATGAGAACAAGGATTCTTGAACATTGGTCCTCTGCTGTTTCTCCATGACCCAGACAAAGTCTGACATTTGGTATCCACTCAACAAACATTTTATTCAGTGGCTGGGGGAGCCTGTAATATTAGGGCCTGTTACTATGCTGGATGCATTTTTTTTACATTTTAAAACTGCACTATTTAAAACCGTCCATTTAGAACTCTCTAAAACATTCCCAGGGCCAGAAAGGCAACCAAATATCAACAGATAAAAAACACAGTCCAAGCCAAAGAAAGTTTCATTGTGTGAGAAATCAGTACTCTTTTCTACCACAGGTAAAAACGATTCTCTGCTATAGAAAAAGTCATGTTCTACAGAAATCCTAAACTGATCTCTCATACCCCTCATTGTGGATATTCACAAGAGGGCAAGAAATTAAATTTTTAAGAGGAACACTGAGAGTCTGGGGCAAAACAGTTCTCACAGGCTCCTCCCTTCCTAATCTGGACATGTGTTCCTTAATACCTCTCATTCATCCAGCCCTTGGTAACTCAAAGAATGAGATCAACTAGTTTCCAAAAGAGTCATGGAGAATACAAGTTTTTCATAACATTATGTGAAAAAGAGTCTTGTGAGCAAAAGAGTTTAAAAAATTCTGGCTACAACAAAGTTAAACTTTTTTAAAAAATGCCAATACTAGTTAGATTCTTTAATATACCAATGTGCATTGTGAATCTCTAAACTGGAATGTGGTATAGGACATTTTTCAGACTTACTAAACCACAAAATCCTTTTAAGAGGGGTACCACAGGAAACTAGGCAGATTTCTGTAGAATACAGTTGAGAATATGCTGATTCAACTAAACAATCAACAGGATTTTAAAACTTAAATATTATTTTAAAAAAAGAAAGAGAGAGAGGGAAAAATCTCTTCTGTCTTGTACTTGTGCTCACTCTTAAGTGGTAGATGATAATTTTATTTTTTATATCTAGGAAATATTATCTTATAGTCAGACCCTGAAGAGCCACTCCTATTTTTTTAACGCTATGAAAAATTCCCTCCTTAGTCAAAAGCCTTCTATGCTTTTTTCTTGGCATGGCCCTAAATTATCCTTAAGCACTTTGGGATCATATATATATAATTTTTTGCCAAATACTTTCAAACATTTTTATTATAACTTAGAGGAGTTTGCTTTTTTTGCTATGTGTCTGTGCATGAAGAAGATTAGCATATTTTGGAGAGTTACATAAATATTTCCTAAAATTACTAGTATAACTGAATCCTTCAATTCAGGAAATAGATTATCTCTTTGGAAGTGTCTTTCAGTAGGGGTAAATCCTATGTTTTTCCCAGAGTTCAAACATTTACATGTGATGGCTTTAGTGAATACCTTATTTATTCCAGAATTGAATACTGATCTGTCTTCAGGTGCCACTTTAAGAGAATATGAAAGAACTTTCATGCTCATTATAAAATACGAGACCTAAGGGAACAGTTTCCACCTCACTACATTTTAAGCTACTTAGCCAGTCACACGGCTTCTAGTGGCAGAACTGGGGCAGGATAATCTAATACCAAGTTTTAGTTCTTTCCGCTCTAACACAGCTTCAACAAACCCCGGTAGGAATCCACATATATGAAATTCTCAAGTAGCGTACATAACAACATATTACATTACTCCAATTGGTGTGTTTTTACATTTATATCTTACCTATAGTGCCCTTCCAGTGGGAGCTGCACTGTGCCCTCATCTTCCATAGCTAGCATACTTTGTTCTTCCTGCAAAGACAAATATAAAATATACAATGTGAATCTGATGAGCCTCCATTTTACATTAAAGAAGAAACAGAAATTAATATTTCACTATCTCATTAACCTCGGAACCTTCCACTTTGTTTGCATTTATTAATGCTAGCACAGGTCCTTTCAATAAAGCATCAGCTACCAAGAACAGAAGTAATTAATGAGAGTCTCATACCACAAAGCAATTTAAATGCTAACAACAATCTCCTTCATGTCATTCAATGTAAAATATGGTTAATTTCCAAGCAGATTAAAACAAAAAATCTAAATTTTACAAGGACAAATGTATTGGTAATCATTTTCATTATTGTAAAGTTGAAATTACATTCCCAGAATGGTCTATTAGAAAGGAATAAGAGGTGTATTTAGAGCAGTGGTTCTCAAACTTTCGTTTACACCAGAATCACCTGGAAGATTTATTAAACATATAGATTACTGGGCTGTACCTCCAGAGTCTGATTCAGTTGATTTGGAGTAGGGCCTAAGTACACATCTTGGGTGATGCTGATTATGCTGGTCTGAAGACCACACTCTGAGAACCACTGCTCTAGAGACTTGGTAACAGACAGCAGAAGATATCTCCCTGTTTGGACCAGAACACAGGAGTACTTTCCACTTAAGACTCATTATAAGCTTTTGTTCTAGACCTCAGATTTCTTCTTCAAGGCAATATTCCACCCTTCTCCAAAGGGTATAAATGTTTCATATATTCATTTATTCATAAATAAAGTCCATATAGTCAAAGTTATAGTTTTTCTAGTAATCATGTATGGATGTGAGAGTTGGACCATAAAGAAGGCTGAGTGCCAAAGAATTGATGCCTTCAAACTGTGGTGTTGGAAAAAACTCTTGAGAGTCCCTTGGACAGCAAGGAGACCAAATAAGTTAATCCTAAAGGAAATCAACCCTGAATATTCATTGGAAGGACTGATGCTGATGCTGAAGCTCTGATACCTTGGCCACCTGATGAGAAGAGCTGACTCATTGGAAAAGACCCTGATGCTGGGAAAGACTGAAGGCAAGAGGAGAAGGGGATGACAGAGGATGAGATGGTTGGATGGCATCACAGACTCAATGGATATGAGTTTGAGCAAACTCCAAGAGATAGTGAGGGACAGGGAAGCCTGGTGTGCTGAAGTTCATGGGGTCACAAAGAGTCAGACATAACTTAGCAGTTGAACAACAAACATTTTAAAAGTATATCTTTGGGATGAAGATAAACTTATGAAGCACTGAAACATCCTAGTTTAATTTACAATAATGTTATCATTAGCCTTTTTCCATGTACCAAAAATTAAAAGTAGTATCTACAGATTATAGCTCCTATTTCATGCATTTATTTTCAAATGGGTCAATTAGGAACGTTCAAGTTTAGAGAACTATTTGGGGCCATTTAAAACTGTTAGAATTATTGGCCCTGACTCCAGAAATGAAAATTTAAGTTGTGGAGAGATGAAGAGCTAAGTCACTTTCCTGACCAAAGGGGAACTGAAGAGAGAAAAAAAGGAAGGCCCTGGAGGGTCATTGCTTTCCCTCTTTCAGTAGCTTAGCAGAAGCTTGCCTGGTCTAAATAAGCTTTGGCTGATGTCATTCTTCCTGGCACACAAGACTATTCCTAGGGTCCTCAACTTGCATGCTGCCTAGTCTGGAGAACCACTGCCATATTTCTTGTTATTTAAAGAAATGGTGTTTTCTACCTCCTCTTCAGCTAGCCTATGAATTTATGAGGCAATGTGGGGGCAGGTCTCGTTTTCACTCTTGAAATGCTCTCCGTACACATCTAACGTGTGACCAGGCAGGCTTCCCTCTGCGGAGCCCTCAGCCTCTACTGAGGCCTTAGAATACCTCTGCCCAACCCATGCTGTGTAATAAAGGAGAGGTCAGGGGACTGTATGGGATCTGCTGTTTCTCTGCTTAGAAGCTGCCCTCCCAACCAACCCAGTGTCATATCTGTACTCTGTGATACTATTGGCATGTACCTGTCATCCCTTTGCATTATGGGAATTTATTCTATTCGCTTTCTCTGTTACATTTCAAGGAAAAATTTTCTTTGAAGACCTCTCAGATATATATTATTTCTTATGTATTATGTATTTCTTATGTATTATTTCTTATGTATTATGCCTGTTCCCCATGTTATGGGGAGGTACCATCAGAACTAATTCAAAGTGAGTAGACAGTATCATTGGTTTGAAATTATATATTTAAGCACTTGTGCAGAGCTAATCTGTAGTCTAAAATGACACATGCCTTGCAAATGGATTAGTTTCTATATATGGAAATGATACATGGGCCATATTAATTTATATGCACACCATTGAGGCCATGGGTAGAACACAATTACCCTTTCAGGAAGAAAAGGTTACTTTTTTTACTCAGAAAAGGTTATCTTAATGCACATGTGAAAGTGAAAGTTGCTCAGTCCTGTCCGACTCTTTGTGATCCCATGGACATTACAGTCCATCGAATTCTCCAGGCCAGAATACTGGCGTGGGTAGCTTTTCTTTTCTCCAGGGGATCTTCCCAACCCAGGGATCAAACCCAAGTTTCCCTCATTGCAGGCAGATTCTTTACCAGCTGAACCACAAGAGAAGCCCAGGAATACTGGAGTGGGTAGCCTATCCCTTCTTTAGCAGATCTTCCTGACCCAGGAATCGAACTGGGGTCTCCTGCATTGCAGGTGGATTCTTTACTAACTGAGCTATCAGGGAAGCCCTGATGATGCATATGGAGGGACATAAAGAGAAAACAATCAACAATCCCCAATGATATTTAAGTAAAACCAAATACAAGCAAAATGTAATTCTTTTCTTGGTTGTCCACTGAAAGGTAAGATTGGTATGTAGTATCTTTTCTGACCAACTCATAATAAAATGTAAAGAAGTCAGGTATAAAGGTTTAATAAAGAGTAAAAATTGGGGGTGGGGGGAAAGGCTGAAGAGAACAGCGGTGCCATCAATGCCTGGATTACCTGGCAGCAGAAAACTAAGGCTCAAGATTCAATCTAACAGCAAAAATTGGATCAAGCTTTGGGAACAATTTTGTTTTTTTCCTCAGATGATTTTCCACTTTTCTCTCAAATTACTTTCAATAATTATTTTGCACTCTGTGGCTTGTTAGCATGTGTGGGCTTTATACTAGTCATAATTCTATCCAAACAAAAACTCATCACCTCTAAAGATAGCATTTCCAAGCCATGCTTATCTGAAGAGAAGGGTGGCGGAGCAGCCGCTGCCTTCAGTGCCAGAAGGAAGCTGGGTGGGCCCCAGAGCTTGGGGATAGAGGGCCGGCTGCATCCCAGGCAGCTCTGTGAGGAAGCCAAAAATCGAGACTTTCTGGGGAGGAGCAGTCAAATCAGGCACTAGCCGTCACGACAATCACAACCTCTTTTATCTCCATCTTACAAGGAAAGAGACAGAAAGCAAAAAGCTTACTGGGTATCCTTAACTTTGTTAGTCTGAAATATCCTAAAATGAGTTCCATTCAGCATTTCATTTACACAGTGTCCATCAAAAATCTGCTGAGTTCTACAAGGATGATGATCAAAGTTTACCAAAGAGCACTTGAGGGGGCTTTGCCAATTTGACTACAGGAATGTTCATATTCTGATTTGAACACCAACTTTTCATTCAGATAGCCAAAGCACTGTTCTGATACTAAACAAGTGAAGGACAGTTGATTCTATACCCAGTAAAAAGCAGAAATATGGAGGCTTAAAAATGAATCTCTTCAATAGCACTCAAACATTTACTGGGTATGTATCATGTGCTAAGCATACAGTGAATAAAAAGAATAATCCAGGAGCTATTCATGAATCCAATAAGCAAATACATATTAAGCATGATTTCACGACAGGTAGTATGCTAGGTACTGGGCATACAACAATGAAAAGAGAGTCATAAACCTTACTCTTAGAGGATAAGAAGGATCACTGTAAAAAGGATAGAACAAGAGGCAGTGGTATCTGGGCCAGTCTCATTTGATCAGTTTGGTAACAGAAAGGAAGAAATTTAGGTAGGAAGAAACAAGGTAATAAAAGGTAGGAATAAATAAGACATGTTTTCACTATAACAAACAACTAGCCTGGCTGGGGTGAAAGGCCTGTGCTAAGTAGAAAAGGAAAATAAAATCAGAGGTAAATTGTGGTGTGTTTTGATGAAGGATTTACATATAAAGTTAGATCATGAATCGGAATTATGGTTTGTGATAGTGTAAAAAATACAATTCATATATTATGATATCTAACAAATGCTCTACCTTTAGTGAAACAGATAGCATGTTACTGTATCCACTTTTCATATAAAGTCTGTATCTATGGAGTCCTCAAACAGCTCAAAGTACAAACAACAGCAGCACAGAGCCAATGTTCACAAAGGTGTCTAGAGTATTAGAGAAAACATTCAGCAATTTTAGAATTCTTAGATATTAAAAAATGGAAGGGAATTCAGAAATCAAGCCCAACCCCTTTAATTTCATGCAAGACAACATGAAATGCAACAGAATGCAAGAAGTGCCTGAGCATCTCCTTCCTCAATTATTAATAGAATAGATAATGTTGCAAACATCACACACACACACACAAACATACATACACACCCCTATAATTATTTGTAAACCATAAAATATTATAAGAGATATTCCTTAAGACTTCCAATATGCAGAAGAGCCAATACATACAACTACTCACTTGAACGATGAAAACTGAAAAGAAAAAAACTGGGAGGAGGAGTAGTCCGTATAGAATTCATATAAACAGATGGATGCAACATACGTTTTTCATCAGCATATTTGATTCAGTTTCTCTAATTGACTTATCAAAATTATTATAAAATAAAAAAATTCTGACAGAGTAACTCTGGATTTAGAGGAATATATTCTGGTGATACAGGGTCTGGGGGTTTAGGAAAGGTCATACCTCAAATTTCAGAACTCATGAGAATCACCTGGAGGTCTTGTTAACACAGATTTCTGGGCCCATATCCAGAGTTTTGATTCAGTAGGTCTGGAGTAGGGTCCAAGAATTCAGATTTATGACAAGTTGACAGGTGTTGGCTGATACAGCAGAGATCCTAGGACCACACTTTGAAAACCACTGCTTGAGGAAGAATAATATGCATGCCTTGCTCTGAGATTCAACTAGAAGTAAGATTTGCCTATACAATAATTAGGCCATGCTTCCTAAATCCACAACTGATTCTGATCTTTCTTAGCATAAGATATGCTCTCTAATATGTATAATCTTGGCCTTGCTCACGAGCCTGCTTCAGACAGATCGTTAAGTCCCACTTGCACCCCTCCTTTTCTTCCCCATAGCATGTATGTTGGAGTGAACCTCCCACAAACCAAGAGATGTCAGTATCATGATCACCGAGCAGAGCTGAATTTCTAGGATTTATCTAACATTAACCTCCTCCTCCCTCACCGAGGAGCAAACATTCTGCTGGGGCTTTCTGCTTTATCAGCAGCCCTTTTGTCAAATGTGTACAATGTCCTAGAGAATACTGAAGTAGGAAGTAAAGTGTGTTGGTACTCTGAGCACATTTGGACATCCAGAATTTGATTCTGCAGTCTTCCCTTTACACAGAGCAATGTGCAAAATGTCAGGGTTCCAATATTCATTTCTATCCTGATTATAATCCTTTCTTTCTAAAAACTGAACCATATGCATATGCATATGCATGAAGTACATGAAAATTTGGAACAGAAGCTCTGCGACCTTGGACTGGCCTGTGTAGCTATTTATTCTGCTTAACTCATTATTGAATTTTAAGGTCAAACTAATGTTTTCTCAATGCCATAAGACCAGAAGTGGGCTACTGATAGTAAAGCCCTGAAAGATAAAGGTACAAACTTGTAACTATCATCAAAAGGACAAGAGGTGAGTCTACTTAAAATTCAAATCTCAGTGAGCTGAGACATTTCTGCTCTTTACCATCTTTCCGGATCACAATCTGAGTTACTCAATTAATCTAAGTAATTGCAGAAACGCAACATTTTGGGTAGAACTTGTACATTTACCACATTCATGTAAATGTCTTCTCCAGTCTTCTCCTGGAAGACTGGGCTTTGGTATAAGATGCTACATTCTTCAGTGGAGTCCATAAGCCTCAAGCAAATGAAATACGGAAATCTGGGTTACCAAGTAGCAAATCAACCAGAATTTTAGTTTCAGTATAGTCTTTCTTAAATCTTCCTACTCTCTATACTGATCATATTCTTTTAATACCAATTCCAGGTTAGAAAGTTAATATCTTTAAATTATACTTTCTCTCTCCAGTTGTCAAATGTAGAATTATCTTTCTTTGCACTGGTCAGAACTATATTTTAATGTCCTACTATGGATTATTTCATGACTGTATTATTGGTTTACTTGTTTCTTTATAACTAACACATTAAAGAGGATAACATTAAAGTACATCATATTAATCTAATTGAGAATTTAAAGGTCTATAAACCTACCTGATTAATGTATTGCAAGGCATTTTCCTTTACTTTTTCTCATACTCTGAACTAAAGGATACAGCTGTTAACTTTTCCTCAAAAAATCCTTTATCTCTTTTTGAATCCTTTTAGAAAATACTTAGGAGATTTAGTAATATTAATTACTTCTAAATTCTTTATCTACATAATCAGAAAACAGTCAATAACAATTGGTAAATAATGAGTCTATAATGTAAAAAGATTAGAAGCTCATTCCATAGCATCTCTGCCTATCTGAAGTTACTAAATTCCAAAATGGACATATGGCACACATACATATGAGTACCATACATATGCAGCTATGTGAATGGTTCTCAGCAATGGAAATAGCATATTCTAATACATTTATGATTACTGTCAAATTTGTTTTCTCCTATTTCACAGACATATAAAGGAAGAATATGAAATTTTCTTTGAATGAAAAAAAGGAAGAAATATTAAGCATAATATATTGTATATACTATTCATGGGGATCAAGCCAGGCAATCCTAAAGGAAATCAACCCTGAATATTCTTTGGAAGGACTGATGCTGAAGCTGAAGCTCCAATACTTTGGTCATGTGATACGAAGGGCCAACTCACTAGAAGAGTCGAATGCTGGGAAATACTAAAGACAAAAGGAGAATGGGGTGGCAGAGAATGCGATGGTTAGATAGCATCATCAATTTGATGAACACAAATCTGAGCAAACTTCAGAAGATAGTGGAGAACAGAGGAGCCTGGAGTGTTGCAGTCCATGGGGTTACAAAGAGTAGGACACGACTTAGTGACTGAAAGATGACAACAATTATATATACATGGTATTTTTCTTTTTACAAAGTTTTAGAAGGGCAAGTATGCTCCATGGTACAGATATGGCCTAATATGAATGCTGTAGAAGATACGATTGTATGCCTGAGGCTGTTGCTAGCTGATTCCTACAGAAGTAGTAAAGACATTTGACAGGAAATCAAAGCAGGAGAATAAGGCAAAATTACATTTACAAGTTACTGCATCAGAATACTTAACATTCTCATTATCAGGGAAACTAAGGAAAACCTTGTGGTCAGTGAGTTTTGTATTCAAAGTTGTCTTCCTTAGAATTTGAAACTTCTTAGAAATTATTTTCAACCTATATAAATTTTAATTATGTCAAGTATGAATAGTTTAAGTCTATAATATTTCTATATTCACATTCACTTTATTTACACTTATTTTATACCAAATTTTGTTTCATTTTTCTTGAACAGTACCTAAGGACGACAGCAAACCTTTAATAAAGCCCTAAAAACATATACAGATAATCCAAATATCCTAGTTAAAGCACTATTAAAAAATCTCTTACACTTAAATGAGAATATAAACTTAGAAAAGTAGTTAAAGCTTAGGAAAAAACAGAAAAATAGTTAAAGCACTATTTTTAAAAAAATTTTCTCATACTTAAATATGAGTATATCAACCTTAGAAAAATAAAAAAGCTTGATAACTTTATATTGATATTTTCAACATTATATCAGTATTGCTGTTCATTTGGTTCATGAGGTTCTTGAGGCAAGAATACTGGAGTGGTTTGCCATTCCCTTAGTATGGCTAGAAGTATAATTCAAAGTATGCCTTCTACAACACATAGGAAAATCTCTTCACCATGGAAAAGTGAAGAAATGCCAGACAGTCACATATTATGTAGACATATTTGTAGAAACATCTGAGCAAAAATCCCATTAGACTTCATGGCCTAATCTGGACTCATCTAATGGTTAAGTAAAACCTAAGATCATTGGAATGTTTACAAACAAATTCCCCAGAAGAAAGAGGAATATGCCCATGGCTTGCAAAAATATACCACAGAGAGGAAACTAAATACATTTACTGACTGCTTTGTAGAAGAAAACATGGAGAGAATAACGCACAAGTCTCACTAAGTGTTTTCTTTCAAATTCATTTCTAGTTATACAGAAATTTTGTTCTTCTGTTTTACAACTTATGGACTCAGTCATTCTGCTAAACGATGTACTGGTCATTTTTTTTTTTTTTTCATTTATACTCTTTGCAATACTTTAAAAATATTATGACTACTAGCCTTCAAAATAGATCCAGATTTATCCATGAATTTTAAATGTCATAAAGCTTAAAACAAATTGTTTTAACATGTAAAACAGAATAGGAGAAATCAGTAGTTTGTGAAAGTAGCAAAATCCCCAAAGTTTCTCAAACAGCATTCACTCAGTCCTAAAGCACTTTGAAAGATTGAGGGCAGGAGGAGTAGGGGACGACAGAGGATGGTTGGTTGGCATCACCGACTCAATGGACATGAGTGTGGGTAAACTCCGGGAGTTGGTGATGGACAGGGAGGCCTGGCGTGCTGCGGTTCATGGGGTTGCAAAGAGTCAGACACGACTGAGTGATTGAACTGAACTGAAAGCACTTTGAAAGAAAATCACACTTGATCTTAGCCAAAGGCCGAGAAGTGATGAAAGCAAATCAGAGCAACATGTTTTCCTATTAAACATTTCATCTATTTCAAGAATAACTAATTTTATCTTTCAATTAGCATTAGAATCTTTTGATTAAAATTTTGTTCTTTAGGAAAATACCAAGAGTAATGATGTCTCTTTTTTTTTCTTCTCACATATTCAACCAAAAAGCAATCACTGTTTGATCACAATTTGGAAACAGTTAAGGATGAGTAAATTTCTGCCATCCTAAGGGGAGGAATCAGAAAAATAAACCTTATAATTTGAAGGAAAATGAAGTACCAAGTATTTGCATATTTCACTAGAGTTTGCTCATATAAGATATGTGCTCTCTCTGTTCAAGTTTCAGTTTTATGATTTTACACACTCATCTTTCCAAGCAGTCCACCTGTGCTTGTTAGTAATCACTAAAGACAAACACAATAATCTATTTTGCAGAGCTGTTGCTGTGCACGTGTTGCTTGTTTCTTTATAAGATATTGATTTTGCTCTGACTTACTTCTTTTTCAGCATCTTCTAGTTTCTTTTTCTTACTCTCAGGCATTAAATCATCCAACCAGCTGAGTTCCCGTTTGGTAAACAGAAAGTCCATCAATTTTCTTACAAATACCAGAGCTAACACCTGAAGGAAATAATAAAAGATTTTAAAACAAGGAAAAAATATAAATGGGAGAATTAGATTTATTTGTTTCTTGGTAGAAACAAGTCAACTACAATTAGCTCTGATATTAAACTGAAATTTTTATATATGTGTATATAATAGATATTGTCTAGCTTTTGCTTCCTTCAGTTTCTTTTCTTACCATATCTCCAGAATAATGGCTATGATTCTACCCATTATAGGAGACATTTAAAGAAGCAATGAAAAAACTATATTTTTGACCATTTCCTTAAAAACACTTTAAGAATATTAAACCTTTAATACCTATGCTGATAATATTTTAATTATTTATAGTCATTCAAATTCTAATACTTTAGCTTTGAAATATTTGAAACTCATCTAAAATATTTAATAAAATTTAATTTTAAAAGTCTCCTTAACTTTTCAGATTTGCTAGAATATCTTTAAAGTTAAATTGTGAAAGTTTACATTTTCCACCCAACTTTAATTAATTCAAACTAATGTTCAGAATGATAGAGATAAAACTAGTATGAATCACTTAAGTTCATATGTAATCTAAAATCCAATCTTAATTACTAGTTTTAGTGGCTAAAGTTTATACAAAGGTTTCCAATAACAATATTCTATTGTTTCAATTTGTTCATGGATTTTTAGTGAGAGCAGAAAATCAGAGAGAGAAAAAAGAGCTGACTTAGAAGTTTCGTACCATCATGGGAAAGACAATAGCAGCTCGTGAAACTTTTATTATCCACAAAAGGCCGAGGCAACTCATCTGAATAACTGTGAAGAGATGGACTTTTCGAAGTGGCACATGCCTTAGATATATAAAATCTGGTTGATGTTTTGCAGGCATCCAGAAGAGCTTTATTCTATCAAAGAACTAAAAGATAAACAGACTAAATTGCTTTTTACAGACAACAATAAAAGTAGGACAAGTAAATGTATAATATAGTCCAATATATGGTACATCTAGATCACACTTACATTGACATCTGGGCATCAGAACTATGGGATTGTTAAATGTACATTCTGAAATACCACAACTTCAGTTTGATAATATCCCATATTTTCTCAAATGTGGATACAGGTTATAATTTAGAAGAGTTTAATAACTTCAATGCCAATGCTAAACATTGCTCCCTCAGAGAGTATAGCCGTGAGACAAAACATAATCATCACCCTCATCTTCATCATCACATCTCAATTTCTTCCTTTGCTTGTCTAAGTACTGGGGTTTCCTGCACCCTTCTTTATTGAATATTTCATCCATACCCACTGTTTCAACTTTCACAAACTTGCTAGAATCTCAACCCTCAATCTCTACTGCAGCTCTTACTGTCTTGAGTTCTAGACCCACATGCAGCTGCTACATAGGATGTACCTCCTTATTTTGACTCTGCTGTTTTGACCTTGCCACTTTCATCCCCATAAAAGGTTTTGGTGCTGTTTCTAAAAATACAAATACCGTGGCCATAAATATTTAACCTAGATGAATTACTATTAATAAAGTATTTCCAGAGCAAATTTTAACTCAGTTTAATTTGTTGATCAGTTTCCTCTACTACACTGTCAAATCATTTATATATATTTTCAATTGTATCTTATTAACATTATTTTCATCTGAATCAAGGTTACTTCTGTTTAAACTTTATCATAAAGACAGTACATTATTTTTGGACAAGATATTATTTTAATAGCTTTGACATTTTTATCCACCAAAGTTAATTTTCTCAATTCAAATTTTATAGATTAAATGTCCACAAGAATCTGAAATCTTCAATCATATTTTATTTAACAAAATGTACTGCATGTTAGCTTTGTTTCATGCAGATCATTTTGTTTAATTTTTCTCAGGCCAAATTTTACAGTTTTCAATGTTTCCAACAAGAAGTGATGATTTAGAAAATGACAGTTTCAATCACTGTCAGTTCTATTTCATACCATGGAATATCTCCTATGTTTTAAGAGTAACATTAGATTTAGTCCTTAGCTAATTTATATGAGAAAATTGTAAGCAATCTTCATCAAATTTTCCAAAATTACTCTAATATGCCAAGGAACAAAAATGCCCATAGAGTCAAATAAGTGTTAGTGTAGTGTCATACATCATGTTTTACTGACGCCTTCTCATATTCCCAATTCAACACAAACTCATCTTTCTTTCTGTTTTTTACCTGTCTTATGGCACAGCATGACCTTCCCTCGGGCATCTAAACCAGAATCACACATAGTTGAGTCCATCCAGTGTTCATTTATTTAGTCATATTCACTTATACCTTCCAAAAAATTCGTTGAAAACCTATGCAGAGTACTAAGTGCTGAATTAGTTCCTGGTGTGTTCCTCTCTAAATTGTTCATAAATATTTCACCGGGTCTTTTTATTTTTAACTCCTAAATATCTCTTACAATTACATGTCATTAAATAAATAAAACTCAGTGCATGGTGGAGACAGGAATAGGGAAGAAATAAAGTAAAATCCTCAGGGCTATAAATGAGTGTTTCAATTTCTATAGAACTAATTTTTTTCCCAGCTACCATTTCTCCATGTGTGAAGTTATGTTATTGCATAACTGTACTTCAGTGTGTGGGTGATTCCATTGTTATTGCTTAAATGGCACATTTGCTTTACTTTGGATTCTTAAAGTGTTGGAATGAATATAAATGTGGCTATATATCTGAGTACAGAAACAGCATTCATAAGAACACTATGTTCTGTTTTTCCTGCCATGTTGCACAATAAGAAACCTAGATAAATTTCTTAATATTGCCAAACAGGTAATATACAACATTCTTCGAACAAACGGGGTAACAAATTAACATGTTTCTTGAACTGCTGATATTCAGCACATTTTTAATTATTTTTACTCAAGTACCCAATGACAGTCATGATAAATATATTCTGAGTTTTGCATGTACCTTTGATCTTGTCCTAATATCAGCATCCCATTTCTCTATCCAGTGAGCCACAATATTCCAAATAGGAATTTCAGCTCCCTGAGTTCAGGGCTCACTTAAATTTTCACTAACTCTTGTTTCTTAGTGTGAGACCCTATTTGCTGTTTCATTTGTGTTATTTAGAACTCATTATACTTTTCTCATGGGTCTTTGATAATATTTTCCTCAACTTTCATTTGAAAGATTCACACCCCAAATAATTCCAAAATTTCACATTCTTGTTTAGTTCCAAAGCTCATGGGTATAATAAAATCATGTGAGTGGAATTAGGGGGGAAAATCTGTTGAAGCTATCAAAATGATTTTACTTTGTTTCTTAAACTTCTGCTGCTATATTTATGTGAGCCTGAGGCCTAATAATAAATACTTTTCACTTACAGATGAAATTAGTACTCATAGAACTTTTGCCAAAGGCAAAAAAAAACCCCAGCAAAACAAATAAACAAAACCTCTTCAGCACTCTTCCCTATCTGTCTTGCCAGACCAATTCTTTTAAAATATATTTTTCATACATAAAGTTATAAATGAACAAATTAAATGTAGTTAGAGTAAAATTAAATGCATAACACTTCTCAAGTGTTATAACAGTGAAACATTCAGTTATAACCCTGAGGTTTTACCCAGTATCAGGATGAACACACTCATCCTATCGACTTAGGGTGATTAGTGATCTTACAGTAACATCAATGTTAAAGTTCTGTCTTGGTTCTGACATCCAATAGCATCCTCGGGCCTAAGAGGTTTTCCTTCTCCCAAGGTCAGAAGCTGATTAATTATTTATTCAGGAAAAGAGTTCCTGTACTGCCTGTCCCTCAGCATTGAGAGTTTAGCCAAGCTCTTCCACGGTGCTGCTGCCTCATCACCCATTTTGTCTGATCAAGCAGGCTGCAGCAACCTTAAATTACCCTAGCCCCTCATGCAAGTCCATACCTTAGATAGCTACCTACAGAGTCACAAGTAAATATAAGTTCCTGATATAATTTCCCCAACGGCCCTTGTGATCAACAACTTCCCCTGCCCTCTTCTCCTTATGCACTCCTTAGATAAGACCTCTGCAAAGCTCACCAAACCTGCTCTTCTGATTTGAAGAGTCCAGTTTCAGCCTTAGCCAAGGAACCCCAAAGTGCTCCACCCACTGACCCTAATAAAGGCATCTGCCCCAGGTCCTGTCTGTCTCTCTCCGTCTCCATTTTGTCTTGGCCTCCCCACGTGGCCCCTCAAGGCCAGGTCCTTCCTGTGAAGACCTATGAGTGATAAACTTTTCTATTTCTGTTTCTGTTGTGGTCTGTTGTTAAACCGCCAGCTCACCATCTAACACCCTGTGCTCCACTTAAAAAGTGTTAATTTGACGAATTCATAACATTTAGTCAGATGACTGTTCCTTTATAGGTCACTGAAAGTAATGAGTCTATCTTGTCAGAGAAAAAGTGGCAATTTATATTTTCTTTTAGCCAACAAAAATAAACTATACAATAAATAATCCTCAAACTAGTCTCTTTTTCAAGAAAATTTAAGTGCTTGGGAACAACAGTCTTGTTATAAAGCAAGATTATTCAAAGGAAATTTTAAATAGAAATCTGTATTAGTTTCCTAGTGCTGCTGTAACAAATTACAATTCGGTGGCTTAAACAATAGAAATTTATTTTCTCACAGATGTGGAGGCCAGAATTTCAAAATCGAGGTTTTGGTGGGGCCTTGTTCTGTCTGAAGGCTGCAGGGAAGAAAATTTTCTTGCCTCTTCCAGCTTCTGTTGGTTCCTGATATACCTTGGCTTGTGGTGGCAAAATTCCAATCTCTGCCTCGACCTTTATGTGGCTTTCTTCCCTATGTCTCTCTGTGTCCTCTCCTCTTCTTATAAGGACTCCAGTTATTGGATTTAGGGTTCATCCTAAATTCGGGGTGAGCTCCTCTTGAAATCCATAACCAATTTCATCTGCAAAGACTTTATTTCCAAATAAGGTCACATTCTGAGATTCCAGGTGGATGTGCGGGGAAGGGGCACTATTCAACCCACTATAATAACATAAACAGGAATAATTTGCCAACAGCCTCAGTAAAAATTTAAAATAATCTTGTAGCACTTAAAAGAAATGTTTTACAATTTTATTCATTTAATTTTGGGCTTCTCTGAGTCTTCATTGCTGCATGCAGGTCTTCTCCAGTTGCTACAAGTCGGGGCTACTCTTGGTTGCAGAGCATGGGCTCTGGGGCACACAGGCTTCAGGAGTTGCAGCACACGGCTCAGTACTTGTGACCTGAGGGCCCTAGAGCTGGCTCAGTGGTTGTGGCGCATGGGCTTAGCGGCTCCGTGGTATGTGGAATCTTCCCGAACCAGGGATCAAACCAGTGTCCCCTGCGCTGGCAGGCAGATTCTCATCCACTGTACCACTAGGGAAGTTCCTCTTGCGGTATTTTTTAAATGTGTCCACAAATTCTTTGATATTATTCTCTTCAAGAGATGGAGTCTAAATTTCCCTCCTCGTGTGTGCAAACTGGCCACAACGACTGGCTTCTAACAAATACAAGAAAAGTGGAAGTGACCATGTGTGACTTTGTAGACTGTCAGTAGGCACAGTGACTTCAGCCTCACTCTGCCTCATATTTCTCATTCGGATGGAGGTTAGGATCTCTGTCGTGATGACACTTAAAGTGTCTGATGGAGAGGCCGCTTACCAATAGCCAGAGAGGCACTACCATCTCCTGCCCACAGCGTTGGGATAAGCCATTTTGGATAAACACCTTCTAGTCCTATCCAAGTCTTCAAATGGCTGCAGTTCTTGTCCACATTTTGCTAGCAGCCACATAAGGCATCTTGAGCCAAAATCACCCAGCTATTATGTTCCCAAGTTTATGACCCACAGAAACTGTGAGATAATAAATGTTGGCTGTTTTAAGCCAATAAGTTTTATAGCAATTTTTTAGGTAACAATGGGAAATTAATGCATAACTATATTTATTTAACCAATAATTAAACAATCTGTAAGGTTTTCCTTATTAACTTATAAAATAATTCTATAAAGACAATTGCAATAATAACAGAAAAGCAACATAAAAGGCAAAAATCACCCAGAATCTTAATACCTTAACAAATTGTTTTTCTTTCACCACCTTCCTTTTTAATCTACCCATACTCACAGTTTCTTAAACCTGTGGTAGTTACAACTTGTTTTCCCACTTTTTCACTTCACATTTCACTTTGTCATAAGCATTTTTACTGTGTTATTTTTATGGTCATCGCATTTATTAATTTTAAATTATCAAATTTAAATTAACCATCAATTACTTAATTATTTTACTGTTGTTGAGTAATTGTATTGTTTCCAGTATTTTGATAATATGTATTACAAGGAACATCTTTGTACATATTTTTTTTACTATTTTCATGGATAGATGTCCACATACATCATCAAGATATCAAAGATTAAAAGCATTTTAATATTTTATATAGTTTTAAATATACTGATATCCTTTTCTAAAAGGATTATAAAGTATAAACTTTTTACAATTTTAACATGTGTGTGTGTTAGTCACTCAGATGTCCAACTGTTTTTGACCCCATAGACTGTAGCCTGCCAGGCTCTTCTGTCCATGGGATTCTCCAGGCCAGAATACTGGAGTGGGGAGCCATTCCCATCTCCAGGGGATCTTCCCAATCCAGGGATTGAACCTGGGTCTCCCACATTGCAGGTAGATTCTGTACTGTGTCAGCCACCAGGAAAGTCCCACAGTTTCAATATACTCATAGTAAACAGAAGTACCCTCAGATTATGAACCATTTTTAAGAAATTTTTAAGAAATTTAACTATAGACTGAAAGCTACTCCTCAGATAATGACATTTTCTTAGCTCTCAAGTGACTTTGAGACCTTAAGATATGTCATCACAGCTTTACTTTATATGCTTTACTTACTATATTATTATAAAGTAATTTACCTGAATTCCTTTTAGTGATGAAGCACCCATGTAAAGAAACACTCCATATAGCACTGGCATAGGAATAAACTGTAAAAGAACAATTAGAAAAAAGGCACAGGTTATTTTCAAATACAATGTGGTCAAGACATTTCGTACTTCCAAAGAAAAACACAGAAAGGTAAATATTTTAGAAGTATGGGGCAGATCAGAAGCCTTGGGTTCAAATCCAAGCTCTAGCACTTTTTAGCTGCATAACCTCAGGTAAGTTACCTAAGCTTTCTGTGCCTTAGTTTCCCAATATCTAAAAAGGGATAATAATAGGTCTATTAGACATATTTAATAGGTCAAAATCAATAAAATCACATATGATGAATAATAAACAATAAATATCAAGTATATTATTATGCTACATTAGGGAAATTCAAATTAATTCAGTTATTTAAAATGAATTAAAATCTTTAAAATGAATTCAATTATTTTAAACATGAAAAAAAAAGTGTATCCAATAACAATGTCCATGTAGTAGTTTTATGGAACATTTAAAATACAAAACTGCATATGTGGCCATGACCATGGCACTGCTTATCTCTACACCTCCCCCTTTACTAAGTAATATTAACTGCAAATATATCTGTCCACTGAAAAGAAATTAGAAACTTTCTTTTGTGTAGGCGTATAGTAAACTCAGGTCACTAGTCAGAGATGAGTGACTGTTTCCCAGAACTTGATTACCATTTCAAAATTACAATAATAATTTATACATCAAATTTACTTTGCCAGATTAAATTTTTTACATACTTAAGGATTCTAAAATATAGCACATAATTTCCCTTGGTAAGAAGCTATATAAACATGGTAAAAAAAAATTCATCACTTTCATCACATGCCATACAATATTTACAAATTGATGGCTTAGACTCAAACGAAATTTCTTAAACAATAATACATATATTCTGCCTTCTCTCAAGTTCACAAAGGGAGATTTCATTACCTTCAGAATACTAGTCATAAAGACTGATGAGCCCATGAGAATGAAAATCATAAGCCCAGTAACTCTTTGCTCCCGAATGCCAAGAAATTTGGGTTGTTCTCCTGGAGCTGAACATTCAGATTCCAGTTTCAGGCTGTTGACATGAGTGATGGAAAGGACAGTGGCAGCCACAAACCACGGCAGGCCCATGATGGAGCACACACCCAGCATGACAGCCACCATTAACAGATCCAGATGGTACCCACAACCTTTCTGTTAAGAGAAAGAAAAGAGAATTCTCATTCTACCTGAATTTGGCATAAATACCAATGACACCACCGCCACAGAACAGAAAAGAATAGAAAAGAGATACTATTTTGAATCTTATATAACTGATTCTAAAATGCAAAATAAATTAAAGATAAAAAGAGAATAGTCTCAAAATACACAGTCCACTTAAAGAAAAGCTACAGATGTTCCTACTGCAATTATGATTATAGTGACTTCTACGTATTTTAATAGATATAATTCTGGCTTACTAGTACATTAGTTTCCATTCTATTTCAACTGAATAGGTAAAGTCATTTTCAAATACAGTCCCTTTGTTTTGGTTCCTTAAATGAGCAGGTTAATTTGTAATTCATGTCTTTCATCATTAATTTATACAAAAAATTATTGAGCATCAATTATATATCAGGCATTAGGCTGAGAAAACAAACGACTGTGTCCCCAATAGAGCTAAGAATGGCCTGGTTGTGACTAGACACCACTTCCTGACAATACCCAGGAGGCCTTTTTGCTAAGAACTCCTAAAGGATAAACTCTTGTTAAGCCCTTTCCATTTACGCTCTTTTGTCTCAATGGTTGACTTTTATTGTGAAAAATAATATCATAGAACCTAAACTTCCTTTTACAAACTCATTTTTATCCTAGCATAGGACTATCTTGTTCTCATCTCTTGCAGTACTAGAAAAATTTGACCTCTCCTTAAAATGATAGTTTTGTGCTTTCTATCCCCTATATTATTCTACTCCATCACTGACTTCCAGATGTTGCAAACTTCAGTGCTCTCTTAAACTAGATAAGAAATGTAAATAAGGAGAAATGGATGCATGGGACATGTGGAGGTGTGGAGAACTGAGGACTGTTCCCTTGAGGAAACTGATTGGCTAAGAGTCCTTAGAGGACACAAACAAGATGGGGAATAGCTCTGTCACCATCACCCATAGGAAACTGACAGTGTAAAGCCTAAGAGTTAGCAAACACTATTTTACCTTCCAACTTTTAATGACTACTTCATGAGAGGTAGTGTAATAAGATGGTTAAGAGTTGGGTCAGCTTAGCCTAGACAATAAGTTCTGGAGACAGGTCGCCAGGGATCAAATGCTGGCTTAAGCAATGATCTTGGACAAATCGTCTAAACTTTTGTGCCTCTGTTTCCCTATCTGAAAAATGGTGATGATGATGACAAGAGACAGAGTGCTGAGTTGTTCTGAGAATTACAAATGATTTTCACATCATTTAGAACAATGTCTGATATATCAGTAAGTACCTAGTAAATGTTAGCGACCATCATATTTTCGCAGTGGAACAAAAACTTTCTTCTTTTGTACTTGTTTCAAGGCTCCTTAATAAAAACATGTTTAAACTTCACATAATTTCTCAGTATATTCCAGTTTTTTAGTGCAATCATTAACATACAATAAGCAATCAAAAAGTCACAGACTGACAATTTTAAAAGGAAATATGCATAACTGAAATATTTTTAGAATCAAATCTAGGTGTAATTTTAAAATAAATATAACTGTTAAATTTATTATTATGAACGTGAGCAGAAATTACCAATTACTCTAGAGGAGTAATTTTGACTTTTTTTTACAGGCAGTTTTACCAAGTTGCAAGCAGTTTCTAGTTTATCTGAAAGCTAATATAGCCTTAAAGGTAAAACATACTGAGTATTTGATGTGTATTTGTCATGGTAGTGTTTTCTTTCTGCTATTTTATTTCATTATTTTACTAAGAAAAACACCCTTAAAATCGGTTGTACTTCCTTCCCTTTCTGCTTACCCTTGCCAAATTATAAAAGTGCAGGAGATGACAGAGAAGAGAAAATGAGACATATCCACACAAGTACCTTTTCTCCACCTGCGCTGTCACCAATTCATTGGCACCCTTCCTTGGGTCAGCTTGGTTAGGGTAATGCTCCAGGTTCACCCAAATGCCTAAACTCAATTTCAGTTGTGAATATAACCCTAGACAATTTTTCGGCTAATAAACCTGGAGAGATTTTCTGCTAATAACTCTGGAGAGATTTTCTGGAGAGAGCTGGAAGGCGGGAAGAGAAACACCTTTGCGTCAGCATGACCAAGAAAGTATAAGAAGCTTCACCAGAGCCAGACTATGGTCCCCTAGTCCTTTTGCAGAACATCTTGGAAGATGTAGTTACATAGGATAGAACTCAAATTTTAATCCCGTTGAGCTTCCTGTGACTCAGTGGAAAAGAATCCTCCTGCCAATGCAGGAGACATGGGTTCGATCCCTGGTCGAGGAAGATCCCACATGCTGAGGGACAATTAAGCCCACAAGCCACAACTACTGAGCCTGTTCTCTAGAGCCTGCGAGTCCCAACTACTGAGTCCACATGCTCTAGAACCTGTGCTCCGCAACAAGAGAAGCCGCCACAATGAGAAGCCTGCTCATTGCAGCTGGAGAGTATCCCCCACTCACCACAACTAGAGAAAAGCCTGGAAAGCAACGAAGATCCAGCGCAGTCAAAAATAATAAATTAATTAATTAAATAAAAATTTTTAGACCCAAATTAAGGACAGAGTCTTAACCAGTTAGACAAGTGTTGTCTTAGGAACTGTGCAGTGTGAAGAACATAGGACAGCAAAGGACCTGATCTTCAAGCCCTTGCCACTGAGGCAGTACAATGTAAACGGTGCTCCCTGGGCTGTTTTGCAAATCTGTGGTATTGCTAAGAGAGAATGGAAGAGGTGCTAGCAGCTGAGAGATAGACATGAGAGGAGGGCAGAGGACATGGGGACTTGAGAGTCAGGCTTATGCTTTCAGGACATGCCGGTCTTTCCCATGGTATATGCTCCCCATGGCATAAGAATATTAGGAAGGCCTTCATGACAGCCATTTCCTATAGTTCTTGTCTTAGTGTTTCAAAAATATGATGTGGTAGTCTGGATGGGAGTGTAATTTGGAGGAGAATGTAGGGTTGAATCCCTTCGCTGTTTATCTGAAACTATCACAACATTATCGGTTGGCTATACCCCAGAACAAAATTAAAAGTTTTTAAAAAATAAAATGACTTGCTTGCTGTTAAAAAAATATATGATACAAATGTAAACTGTGGGATGCGAGACTGCAGTAAGCAGACAAAATAACACTTTGCAAGAGAATAATTTCCTTTTTAAATTTAGAAAGCTAGCTTTGTAAAGTCCAAGCAGATAATAAAATCAAAAATACAATTTCCCCCTGATTATGTTGTACAACAATGGGAGCAGCTTAATTTAATGTGAGTCAAAGGAAATAAAGCAGTTCTGGCACTTCCACTAATTAATCATCATCCTTCGTCTTGCCTTCCATTTAAAATGTCTTTAAAACCATGGTCTTTGTAACCAAATTATTAGCTGATGGGCATGCCAGCCAAAGGGAAGTATCCCTTTGTCAGAGAGAGAACTCTGTACCTTCTAACATATTTCTGTAGATTTTTTTCTGAAATAAAGACAGAATCAGGGCTTCTATTCTCACATTCATCCATGAAACACGGGAAATGGACATATGGGAAGAAAAGGGAGCATAGCAACAGGTGATGCTACACCAGACCCCACTAAAACCAACATGCAGCAAGACAAGAGGCCAGCCAAGAGGACCATCTGATACCCAGATGCCACTGCTGAAAAAATTCATTTCAAAGCTTGGCAGCAATTTCCTGCATCTGTCAAGTTAACCACATAAAAGACTATAGATTGACATGAAGAACCAGGCTGACAAAGAGGGCAAAAAAGAACATATCAAATGCCATAATCATCAAGAGAATGTGGTGCCAAATGAATGTGGCAAATGCATTCATTTACTCAAGTGATCTGGGATTGTATTGCTGTTTATTAAAAAATGATGTCAAAAGAAGCCTGAACTGTCTACAGAAACATGAAGAAAAGCCCACAGTTATATCTTAACAGAAACTTTCTTTTCTGAAAGACAGTAGCTTTCCACTCTTAGAGAATATACTTCTTTTAAAAGTGGAAATTTTTCATGATTTTCAAAGGGATTCAGTTAACCAATGCTGATTCTACTTCTCTAGGGTAGAAACAAACAAATGAGAAATGCTAGAGAGAGTATGGATTTACATCTACATATAATATGAATGGTAATTTGCATTTTCAAGTTTTTACATTTTCAACTTCTGATACTTTTGAGTGACCTAAAGGATCATGAGATGTCATGAGTTAGAGTTTTGCTGGTCTTGAAATTCTTCATTCTGAGGGAGGAGTCACTTACCCGTGAGTTGGCGCTAGACTCTTCACTCAACACAGCTTTATTGCATATGTAGTAACACAAAATGACAAAAAAAATTTTAATAGTAGGAGAAAAGTCTTCTAAAATAAAAAAATTCCTCTAGGAGAAAACCTTGGCAACTGGTTTTGGTAATGGAAGGGAAGAAAAAGTAAAAAGATCTAAAACATAGGTTTGGAAGAGATAATGAAATGATGAAATTTCTAGATGACTTGGCTATGTGATGTCAACTTAAATATATAACATGACCTCTACAAGGTGCTTGATACAGAATCTAGAAATCGTCATTCATCTAACTATCTCAGGAAATGCCCCAACCAAGACATAATGGGTTTTCAAATAAGAAAAGAAAATCAGCAAAAGTTGATAATGTGGTTAACTTGTGGTTTTGGGATATATTCAAGAAACAGGTGTCTTTTTGTGACAATGTGGTTCAAGTAAAAGCCAGAGACTGCAGACATTTCAGGGAAGCAACAGGTGGGGAGAGCGGTTATGGAACAGACCGTTACTCTGAGTAAAGAACATTCTGAGAAAGTGATTTTTTGCTGTTGTTAACAGGAAAATCAGTAGCAGCAGCCCACGTGATACTGAAGTTTACAGAACACTGGGTTAGAGGCCAAAAAAAAAAAGTATTCAGTGCAGATAAAATATGTCTTCACTGGATAGAACTTACTTTGAAAATATCCATATCCAAAGGAAACTGGGGGTGTTCAGACTCATAGAGGCCAAGAAAAGACCAACTCTTCTTGTGACAATATAGCAAAGCCTTATCTGGCTTTATGATTAAACCAGATTTGCTCTATTAAATCCAGGCTATTAAGGGGTAAAATAGGCATCTTTTGACTATACAGCAACTTGTACAATAAAAAGTATGTACAAATAATATAATATAGTTTAATAATATAATCTCAACTTCATTTTAGTGACAAAAATATTAAATGCTTTAATTCTACATTTAATTCTAGAAAAGCAGGTAATTGAAAGGACCACTTAAAGAATGCTTTACTATATTTTAGCTACTCTACATGATACATAAAGGTGAAATAACATAGTACATTTATTGATCTGGAGCTTTGGAAAGTCTGTGAATGTCAAGGGGCTACCATGGACTCAGGAAGAACAAGGAGCAAGCATTATGTGGTTATAAGGTAGAGAGATTTGGAAAGAGCAAGCACACAGGACAGCCAAAGAGGTAACGTCACCCTTGGCAATTCTTCACTTACTTCTACATTCTGTTTTAATATAATTCCACTAATATTTGGGAAACAAATATACAAAGAGAATTTTTTCAGCGAAATCAGTAATATTTCTGCCTAATTATAAAAGCCAAAAAAAAAAAAAACCCAACTTCCTTTGAAAGGGAAATAATGATTATATAGCTTTCTTTCTAAAACAGGAGTCTTTCAGTTCATTTAAAAACACGTGTCATACAAGGAAATACATAAACTTCCGTTAAAATGATAATGCAGCCTATACTGTTGACATGGGAGGATTACCATGATAATGCTCTTATGCAAAAAAAAAAACATGCAACATATGCAGTACGAAAATACATATTTCAGTATACAATAAAAATAGAGATGAGAAAAATAGAGATGTTTTCAGTTTAAAAAAATAAACTGGTGTCTAGGAAAAATGTTTTCCTACTTCTTAGAGAATAGCAGATTAACAATGTTCAACATAAAGTTCTTAACACCAGCTTTATAGATTATTTAACTCTGTAACTTTAATAGTTAGGTTGTGGCAGTATTTGCTTTTGCAGAAGCCTGATATTTTTACTATCAAATATTTTTGAATGATTGATATTAAATAAGTTGACTACTAACTTGGAAATCTGAATTTCTTATTTTGAGAGCTGTAAATGATTCAAAGTTTCCAATATTGAATAATGTAGTTCAGCAGTATTTTGGAGCCAGCTCATATAGACTTATAAGAGCCAATTGTTTAATTTTCAATTTTCTTCCTGCCAATTGATGTCACTTTGGTAGCTTGAAAAGGGCCATGATGGGAGTATTCACATCATGAAAATCGGCAAACATTATAAATCAGGGTTTTTTTTTACACACAGAGAATTGGTTGTTAAACATGTACTAGCACCTCACTGGTCTAGTTCCTAAGACTTCATGTGATATTTTTGTAGAATATATCTTTAATAATTAAAATTTTTCTTTGACAAAAACAAGAAGTTAATATGAACTCATTTTTAAAAAAGGTTTTGAGCGCTCTTGATACTTCCTAAAAAGAGAATAAAAAAATGCTCTTTATTTTAAAATAGATACACATTCTCCCCAATGTAATAGACAAAATTCCTTTTCAGGAGGATTTATTGCAAATAACTGTGCTTTCTTATATTTATGTCATTACTACTTCCTATCAAATAGTTCAATCAGGTTTTTAAAATCTTTCTAAGGTACATACTTAAAAATTCTATAAAGTATAATTTCTGTTGCTCTGACAAAATTTCTCCTAGAATTTAAAGAATATATGACGATAGCTCACCATTATCCCATGACACCAGAAAAAACAAGATTGTGCGTGTTCTAATTTTTATAAGGTTTGATTCAGAGTGCTTTTAACCATTCAATGATTTTGTTGATTCAATTTAACTTAATATATTCCTATAAATGACAGTGCTCACATTACATATCTCATACCAATGAACAACTTTATTCACAGTTACAAAAGGCAGGGTCAGAATATAATAAATTAAATATATTTATATTTATTCTCTTTGTAAAAGAAAGTCATTGAAATCTGCAATAAAATTCAACAAAGATGTCACTTAAAAATTATAACATTTATAACTTGGTTTTGATGTCATAGACATTATAGATGGAGAAGTAACTAAAGAAAAATGAGAATTATTTGAAGATGTAATTTGTTCCAAAATGAATGCAATCTAATAGACATACTTAGAGTCAAATATAGAAATAGAAGAATCTCATGTAAGACACTGGTAAAGCTACACTTCACCAAAATAGACCATTTCATTAAAATGTGTTAAGCACGGTAAAGAACACTAGAACTTTGGCAACATTTTTAAATTTTAAGTCCTAGAGGTAGGGTTTTAGAATTTAGAGCTCAGCTAAGTGCCATAAATAAATTAATTAATAACTAATTTGAAGCTTATTGTAAGACAAAGTACCGTGAATATAGAAAATAAAATTATAAATCTGAAAATTTTAATATTTCACTATGCAAATAACTATAGAATACAAAGTATAATATAGACTACAAAGCATAATAAACACAACAAACATCAATTGATCTCAGTTAAATCATAATGATTTATGTTAAAATGGATGCTAAAATATACCTTTAGCTTATGTTCTTTTCTGTTGATAATGACAGCTGTAATCTGTTGGTCCATAAAAATTAGAATAGTACAAAGCAAAGCTGGAATAATAGCAGCTATTACTGTCCACCATGGATTTGGACCTAAAGGTGTAACAAACCAGCCACGATCATCTCTTGTGGGCTGTGAAAAATTAAAGAATGCATAGTTATTAACTGGATTAATAAATATCTAATCAAATGAAGTCTTACAGACAATACCAGGAAAGCCCTAATTATAAACCGATATGCCAAGTGAATTATATTTAATATTAATATTCACAAAACATGGTAACAGGCACCATTCTAAGTGTTTTAAATATTTCAACTCACTTTTTTCTTCACAACAGTCTAAAGAAGTTACAGACAAGGAAATAAGCATAGAGAATAAATTTCTCAAGGTCCCAAAGCTAGAGAGTGGAGAAGACAAGATTTCAACTCTGATAGACTGGCTCAAAAATCTGTGTTCTCAATCAATATTTATATTAAATAAAATTATATTACCATTATCATATGTGCTATTGGATTGGCAAATTCATTTACTTTTACAAATATCACATTGACAACTGTGTATAACTCATTTTAGATGTGTATCCAGGCCACTAAGTAAAAACAGCAAAAGCACACTCAGGGAAGGGTTCTAAACATGGCTGGTGCCTGAGATGAGTCACAAATGAACTCATTTTGACAATTCTTTGAGGAAGTCCCCAGCTCTGTTTAATAGGCGAGAAAACAGGTTCACAAAGATTAAGTAACTGGCCCAAGGTCATAGTTGTAATGTGGTTCAAACTCTATTCCAGACCTAATTTTATTTGTTTTCCAATACCTAACCATTGTGCAATTCTGCATCAAGAAAATGCATTTCCCTTAATTTCAAAATGTTTCCTTATCTTTTAGGAATATAGATATTCTTACTGGAAGAATTAACAGGAAACTTTTTCAAGTGGTTTCTAGGTCTCTATTTCTGTGATTACTACTTATTTTTTAATATTAGACCAAAATTGTAGTTGGGCTGTGGGCGTTTTATTTTCTGTTATATTAATCAATATTCTTTATATTTTCATGAAAATCCCAAGTGCTAGGTTTATAACCATCATCTGAATAAAAATTAGACCTACAGAGATGGAGAGATAGTAAATGTTATGATAACTTCACCTTGAAAACACTTGGTACTTGTAGTTTTGGAGACGGGATCCCAATGGCATAGTCAATTAAAACCATACATAGAATCGTAAGAAAGACAGCAAAGTCGCTCACTATGGATCGAACCTAAAGATAATTAAAACACTTGTCACTTGAAGGAGCAATAAACAGCGAGGAATACTCAGGAACATAATCTAGAATCACACTTTATGACATGATATCATATTACATTTTATGCATACTATAATTTTACTGTTAACTCTGTCATATTTATATTTATGTACCTCTGTCATTAAGATAAATATACACTCAATGTTTTCAAAATGAGGCATTGTGAAATAGCTACAATGGTGATTGTGCTGTTTTCAGTATTTATTTAAAATCTAAGTTTATTATGGGAATCCTGCATGGTACTATTACACCAGTGATGCAGATAAAAATCTAAGTTTATTATGAATTCCAGTGTGAGAATATTTAAAATAAAGAACAACATTGCATGGAGAGAATCTGGCTAAATTTTAATACTCTTTCTCACACAGGTAACATTTTAATATGATAAACCCCAAACACTATAAAATAAAATCTGTTTTTATTGAAGTATCACAATAGTTAAGTTTATCTGAGATATAAGTATAGCAGCAGGTAATGTTCACAATAGAGTAAGTAAATTTAAAAGTTATTTTATTTCTCATTTATTAAGGCTTCTTTGAGCAAAACCCTTAAACAATATTCAGTAATATCTGGCTTTTATTAGGATGCCTTTATGTCATACACACAAACACAAATTTCAGGAGTTTAATTAAAAAAACCAATTCTATATTAATCAAATTAAGCTTTTGGGGGAAAGAAATGAATCTTCCACCTTAGGGAAGGAAGAGGTAACAAAAACAGAAGCTTCTCTCAAACAGTTCTTAAAACATTTTCTCAGAGTAGAATTTTCATCACAATTTTTAAAGCTTGTTTTCTTGTTTCTCTTCTTTCTTTTCTGTTCTCCCCCTCCCTTCCTTCCTTAGTCCTTTTTTGGCTGAGTCAGGCCTTATAGGTGTTACTTTGCAGTGTTAAATATTGAACTAAGCTGTTTCTCTGTTTACTTTCTTTTCCAAATATGCAGATGCAAACGTGGTGGGTTAGGGGGAGGGACTGACACTTTAAAAATGAAAAAGAGGATAGTGTTCCAATGAGTCTTGCAGGGGCTTTCCCAATTACAAAACGTAACGGTGGCTCCTGTGAGGTGTCTGTCAGGCTGGAATAGTTCCCACTGTTCACTGGGCAAGAAAGTGACAATCAGTAATGCAGTGTGTGCTTCTGAGTTCCAAAAATGAAAGTCGGAAAGTGGGAGTTTATCTCTGGGATTTGAAGTTAGGAGATGAGCCTAGAGGCAATTTGCACTCCCAGCACCAGTCTCACAAAATGCTTCCTCTTCCCCACCTCACCACACCTCACTCCTAATATGGCAGCTCAATCACACAAAAACCTTTTAGTGGCCCATTTAATGACAGCAATCACTCTTTTTTGGTCCTAAAATACACATATCACCGTAACATGCTCTATGCTGGTTCACATTTTGATCAGAAAAGCTGTAGTCTAAGTACCTTGGTTGGAAAATAGCGGCTAGTCTTGAACTGCTTCAATGTGGCTGACAGAGTGACTGTGGAAAAGAAGAGGATCACTGACCAAAAGAGAACATCTGGAACGTACGGGTGCTCGTGGCCGCAGGCTCGTCCAACATACTCCCCGTGCAGTGATTTGCATTCCTGCCGGAGGAAGTAAAACAAATAGAGCTATTAAGAAAAACAGGTGGCCATAATTCTTTCAGAAAACTAATGTCTTAAGATCACTTGCAGTTGACTTGCCCAGGTTTTTAATTAAGGCTCATGTTTGGATAGGTAGTGAGCAATATGAACCATTTCTACAATTTTTGCCTTTTAAAAATTAAATCTATAAAACTAATTGATTCACCAATCATCATCTTAATTATCACATCAACCCTATAAAATAGGTGGTTGCTATTATTTCCATTTTGTATCTGAGGAAACTATGGTGTAGGGAAGGTAAGTAATTTGTTATGGCCTCACCACTGCTGGGCGGCAGCAGAGCTGTGATACAAACATGATGCCTTTGGTGGGAATATTATTGCATATTAAAGGAGAACAGTGATTCTGTAGAATCGGACACGACTGAGCGACTTCACTTTCACTTTTCACTTTTATGCACTGGAGAAGGAAATGGCAACCCACTCCAGTGTTCTTGCCTGGAGAATCCCGGGGATGGGGTCGCCCAGAGTCGGACACGACTGAACTGACTTAGCAGTAGCAGTAAAGCTCCCAAGAAAGGTGAGAAAAGCAACAACAAAAAAATACGATATATTATTACTGAAGTGAAACCAAAAGTCAAAGATGGGGCTCAAACTTAAATTACGGAACAAAAGAGAAAAAGTACTATAGGAGCAGGGCAAAGTTCATATTTACTATGACTTCTTCAGGAGCTTCCCAGGTGGCTCAGGGGTAAAGAACCCACCTGCCAATACAAGAGACTCTGGTTCCATCCCTGGGCAGGGCAGATACCCTGGAGAAGGAAATGGCAAACCACTCCAGGATTCTTGCCTGGAGAATTCCATGAACAGAGGAGCCTGGCAAACTATACTCCATGGAGTCACAAAGAGTCAGACACAACTGAGCAACTATATAACAACAACAACAACAGACTTCATGATCTTTTTTTTTTTTTTCTGGTATATATTTTATAAGCCCCTGAGGAATCATTTCTAATTGCTGTTTTAGCCATGAGGTGGCAGCAAAGTCAAAAAATTTTTCTTTCTTGGAGGAAAAAACAGCATTTTAAACAATATTATTTTGAAATTAAGACTTTTTTAAAGCTCATATTAGATTGGGTTTTACCATTTCATTTTAAAGATTAGAACATTCAATTTTAATTTTTTATTTCAAAACAGAAAAGAATGGTTTAAGTGATTCAGTGACCTTGCTAGTACTTGAGATATTCTGAACATGAATTAGGAATTGAATTGTACCATGGTACAGAAAGATCTTAGGAGAAAATATAGACTGCCAGATTGATCACCAGCAGAGACTGTCCAATGAATAAAGCCTCAAGCCCTGAAGTACCGCAGGAAACAAATACCTTTGAAAGATTCTAGACTAAATCACAGACTGCTACCTTGTTATCCAAAGACAAACCAGTAAAATCACTTGGGACAGTTACCTGTAAGGCTAGGATTTTTGAGAAATATTGTTTGTATACTTTATAATTATCTAAAACAATTCTGTTCCTTTTTCTAATCTAACTGCAAATGCTACATTTTTTGCTAGCTAAAGTTGAATTCCAATTAACCATGTTAATAGAGAGCACAGAAACTTTGCTAATTGGAAAATAAGTAAAAAAAAAAAAAAATCCCCAAGCCTTAATTATAGCTTTAGTTTTTCCTTCTCTCAAAACTCTGTTAAAATGGATAAAGTAGCAAAAACAAATCCTTGAAATTTTTAGTTCCTTCTCTTGCCCCTTGTTCAGCTTTACTAGTAAAGCAACTACTAAGCAAAGTAATGGAATATATATGTATGGAACCTAGGAAAATGATACAGATGAACCTATCTGCAGGGCAAGAATAGAGGCCCAGACATAGAGACTGGACCTGTGAATGGGTGAGGGAGAGGGTGGGATGAATTGAGAGGAGCGCGGAAACATATACATTGCTGTGTATAAAATAGACAGCTAGTGGGAAGGTGCTATATAACACAGGGAGCTCAACCTGCGGCTCTGTGGTGACCTAGAGAGGTGGGATGTTGGGGGAGAAGTTCAAGAGGGAGCAGGTATATGTGTACTTATGGCTGATTCATGCTGTTGTATGGCAGAAACTAACACAACACTGTAAAGCAATTATCCTCCAATTAAAAGTAAATTTAAAAAAAGAAGAATGGATAAATACAAAGAGGAGCTAAAAGTTCCTTTGTAAACACATTACCTATATATTTGTGATCATCTTCAATCTTTTGTGCAGATATAAAAGTCTTCCAAGTCTTGGACTTGGTTGAGTCTTGGTCTCAAATTCTTAATAATATAGAAACCATTTAAAGAATTATTTAAGTGTCTTATAAGCTATAATACATTACCGTTAGCCTGCCTCGTCACTTTAATTCAAAGCAAATTTGAAAAGTACATTTTTCTTTCTTTTAGTGGGGCAGTATGTTATTTAAAAAGGAAAAATTGTGAGCTACTATATTCTACATTTATTTTCTGGTTTATACCAACTGTACCCTTAAACACACACACACACACACACACACACACACACAAAGTCCTGAGATTTGGAAGAGAAAACTAAATCTAAATCCTGTTCTCTTATTTTGAGTCTCACATATGGTTTCACTTACAAAAATGAAAAAAATGCTTGTTGACAAACTCATTTCTACTAATTATTCTTCAACACGTTTTAAGCTTCAACAATTTTATAAGTTGGTAAAAATTAAGTTTGATAAAATAAGAAATTAGAGTTGGCATTAGTGTCCTGCCCCTTATTTATGTATAAGCTAAATATGTAATTCTGGCATTGAAACAATTCTTAACCAATTGCTAGTTAATTGACTGTGAATATTTTAAACCTTGTCTAGGAATTCCTTATAATGACAGATTTTGATATACTGCTAAAATATATATATAAACATAGAAACCTAAGTACTCTAGCTTGCTATAAAACACTTGAATTAAGCATTATTCACAATAGTCAAGATAGGGAAATAACCTAGATGTCGGACAATGGATGACTGAATTAAGAAACTATAGTATAAATATACAATAGAATACCATTCACCCTTAAAAAGGAAGGAAACATTGTCACTGCAACAACATGAATGAACCTGTAAGACATGCTAATTGAAACAAGTCAGACACAGAAAGATAAATACTGTATGATTTATCTTCCATGTGGAAGCTAAAAGTCAAACTCAGAAGCAGAGAGCAGAATGATAGTTACCAATGACTAGGGAGAGAGGAAAAATGGGGAAATATTGGTTGAAGGGAACAAAGTTTCAGTTGTGCTGGATAAATAAATTATGAAGTGCTAATGTATAATACAGTGACTATGGTTAATAATATTGCATTAACTGAAATTGCTGGGAGAGTAGATCTTAATTGTTTTCACCAAGTAAAAAGGTTGCTTATGTGAAGTGATATGTGTGTTAATTAGCTTGATTGTGGTAATCATTCACCTTGTATACATTCATCAAAACATATTTTATACTTTAAATATATAATTTTTATTTGTCAATTATACCTCAATAAAGCTAGAAAACAAAATAAACCAAGACATTTACATTAAATAGTAAATCTGTGATTTGAGATTGCTTTTCAAAATAATCATTAAATGTTTATTGAACACTTACCATGCATATAGTTATTTGGGAGAATCAAAGAAAGCTAAAGTTCTTGCCATTGCTGAGTTAGCAAGGTAAAAATTACAGTTCATGAGATATGTAACAATTCAATTAAAAATTATCAAGTGACTAATACACAGAGTAAATATTACATGACCATTTTTACAAAACTAGTTATAACAGCCATTAGCACTGTTAATAAAATTAATAAAATGCTTTTAATGATCCTGATGGTTATGCTGAGAAAAAAATAGAATAACAATTAAGACAAATCATTACGGCCCTCAATGACTTAAAATTGTAAGTTTTTTTCATTATGTAGAATACCCTTTGGTGATAAGCGCTATTTCTGGTCAAGATTAGCAATTATTCATTGCAAACAGTGCTTTTACCTAATGAAAAATAATATGAAAATTTCTGCCAGAATGTTAACACCTAGTGCAGAACTTAACAAAGGAAAAAAAAATAACCTCAGGATTAGATTTGCTTTGTTTGATTGCAAAATATTTTTCACTATACTCTGCTTGACCCTAAAACTTCTAATATTTAAAATTAACTCATGCCTAGGTAGATCAATTGTGCTATGAGTCTCTTAGAAATTTATGATTCAGGATTTGCTACTATATGTAATAAATATTATTATTTAACATTAAATTATTCAAGACTACAAAACACATAGATTAAATTATCACATTAAATAATTTAAAGATGAAATTATTGGGTAAGTGTATTGTAGGGGACACCAAGATGAGGGACAAAAGCAAGGATCTCTTAAAATATAATATCCTTATAGTTTATAAAAGGGGAATATAAATGGAAGATGCATTGCTGAATGGATCAACCATGTCTAAATTCTGAACAACTGTAGCATTCTTTCTTGTTTAGCTCATCATTTCTTTTATTGGTCAACTTAAACGGCTCTCTGAAAGGGAGAAGTTTGGTAATCTTTTTTCTAAGGAAAAATACAACAGAATAAATGTTAACTATAACAGAAAAAAAATGAAAGTGAAGACATTTTAGAGCAAATGACTAGGGTAAGAAGAAAGGTAGTAAAATATAGGTCAAAGACAGAATTTTTTAAATTTTGATTCTGAAAAAATTACTTAATGAGGAAAAGTAAGAAAAATAGGCAACAGGTCAAGTGTTCTTGTAAGAATCGAGTTTAGAGTTTTATAATTGTACAACAAAAAAGGTTTGTGTATATCACTAACTGGCTCACATGCTAAAATGTGTTTCTCCTAAAATGAACTAGAACTCATATAGTTTTATGCTGATGGTTGTAATGGGATTTGAGCTTATACAAGTAGGTAAATTGGCAGAAGCTTTAGACTGTAATGTTTGTAACTGAGAAGAATAGAAAAGAAACTAGAATGACTCAGATTTTAATACTTATTAAAAGCAGAATCTTTCCATTTTTCCAATTATGAGATTTGACTGACCAGAAGTAAAGGATGTAAATATAGATGGAAATAGGTGTGCACAAATATTACAAGAGATTAAGAAAAATAGAGACATTCAACTATGAGGGGGGGGAAAGATATCGTTAAAAAAAGGAAAGACAGAAATATTTTTAAAGGTATAAGATTTAACTTTGATAGATGAAAAATATGTTGTCATTCTCTTTCTTAAATGGAAGGAAGATAAGGAGAAAATGGAAGTGAGAAAACTCTTTCTGAGGGAGGTGCCAGAATTTTAAGAAAAGTGACTTTGGTTTTCCCCAAAAGTTCAATATTTATACCAAAATACTAACAAACATCCCTTCCCCCTCAACATATTCTGAACAGCTGGAGCAGTATTATGGAGTGAAGTAAAAACATTCTTTACACAGAGGCTGACTTAGGTCTGTCATATGGTTTAATTTAGGTCAACATTACTCTTATTTAACATGCTTTCAGTTAATCTAGTCACATTATGCCATATATGTGTGCTTTTAGAGTAATTCAGGACTACTAACTACTGGAAAAGTTTAATAATGAAAGAAAACCCCCAGTTAACTTATGCATATTTGAATGGATGAAATAAAACTGTCACTTTTGTAATAGTATTTATTTAGAATAATTTACTTTAGTGGCAATAATTCATTCAAAATGTCAAAAAAGACCTTACAGTAATAAGATTCAAGACATGTTTCACTTACCGAAACAGTTAGGTTCTCCCAAATTATGTCGGAGGCAGAAATATTGGACTCCCTCCATTCCTTCAATGTATTATTACTAGGATTATGTGGTTCCACACAATTACATCTGCAAAGACAAAACAGTATCTTTTATGAAGTAAGTATCTTTTTGTGACCAGACTTAAAATAGATGTGTAAGTGGTCCTTCTTCCCCAGTCACAGCCTTCTTCCATCTGAGAGATAAGTAGTTAGGTCATTCTAAATATTCCAAAACACACTATTTTCAGACATATGATAGATACATTACTAGGACATTACAGCACTTTTAATGTTTCCTGGAATGAGAGGTCATTCCCTCTCTGTTCTAGTCAGAGGAAATTATTTAAAGTATAGGTTAGAATACAAGGCTTTGGGGGCCTTTTAAATCAAGATGCTTTCTAAATTTTACAACAACCATTTACCCCTGAATTATAAGTGGGAAAAAATGATAAACATCCAAATGTCTTTTTATAATTTATTTTTATTAATATTGTAAAAACATATCATATATGTTTATATATATATTTTATATTCTAGAGATCACTTAGAATTATGCTATGTAATTTAAAATTAAAGCTAAGTTGAAGTAAGAACCCTGTGTATCTCAGGATATACTTTTCTTTGTGATGAGTGATAGCCTTATTAAAAATCAAACAATCAGTATGCAAAAATCTTTTGAAGAGCTACTATATATACAAGGTAACAAAATGAATGCTGAGGATAAGAGCAATCCAGTGAGAAAAGAAAATCAATCCTCTGTCATCCGCATACTCATTGGAAGGACTGATGCTGAAGCTGAAGCTCCAATACCTTGACCACCTGATGCAAAGAGCCAACTCATTAGAAAAGACCCTGATATTGGTAAAGATTGAGGGCAGGAGGAGAAAAGGACAACAGAGGATGAGATGGTTGGATGGCATCTCTGACTCAACAGACGTGAGTTTGGGCAGACTCTGAGAGATAGTGGAGGACAAGGAAACCTGGCCTGCTGCATTCCATGGGGTTGCAAAGAGTAGGACACAAGGTGAGTGACTGAAAATCAACAACTACATACAAGGTAACATGGTGAATGCTGAGGGTAAGAGCAGAAAGAATAGGAAAGATCTGGGCAACTGTTACTACTATGTAATAAAAAACAGCTTTTGCTATCACATTCTTTATAACTGTGTAAGTAAATGAGAAGACACAAGCAAAGATTATCAACAAGTTAATGGTCTTAGATGTTAACTTCAATTTATAAATGGTTTGTTTAAAAAAACTCATTAAGTCTATTATTTGCCCTTCAGAGAGCATTTTCTTCTAGAAGCATTTTTTTTTTTTAATTTTATTTTTATTATTTTTTTTTTTTTTCCAGTGGGTTTTGTCATACATTGATATGAATCAGCCATGGATTTACATGTATTCCCAATCCCGATCCCCCCTCCCACCTCCCTCTCCACCCGATTCCTCTGGGTCTTCCCAGTGCACCAGGCCCGAGCACTTGTCTCATGCATCCCACCTGGGCTGGTGATCTGTTTCACCACAGATAGTATACATGCTGTTCTTTTGAAATATCCCACCCTCACATTCTCCCACAAAGTTCAAAAGTCTGTTCTGTATTTCTGTGTCTCTTTTTCTGTTTTGCATATAGGGTTATCGTTATCACCTTTCTAAATTCCATATATATGTGTTAGTATGCTGTAATGTTCTTTATCTTTCTGGCTTACTTCACTCTGTATAATGGGCTCCAGCTTCATCCATCTCATTAGGACTGGTTCAAATGAATTCTTTTTAATGGCTGAGTAATATTCCATGGTGTATATGTACCACAGCTTCCTTATCCATTCATCTGCTAATGGGCATCTAGGTTGCTTCCATGTCCTGGCTATTATAAACAGTGCTGCGATGAACATTGGGGTGCACGTGTCTCTTTCAGATCTGGTTTCCTCAGTGTGTATGCCAAGAAGTGGGATTGCTGGGTCATATGGCAGTTCTATTTCCAGTTTTTTAAGAAATCTCCACACTGTTCTCCATAGCGGCTGTAGTAGTTTGCATTCCCACCAACAGTGTAAGAGGGTTCCCTTTTCTCCACACCCTCTCCAGCATTTATTGCTTGTAGACTTTTGGATAGCAGCCATCCTGACTGGTGTGTAATGGTACCTCATTGTGGTTTTGATTTGCATTTCTCTAATAATGAGTGATGTTGAGCATCTTTTCATGTGTTTGTTAGCCATCTGTATGTCTTCTTTGGAGAAATGTCTGTTTAGTTCTTTGGCCCATTTTTTGATTGGGTCATTTATTTTTCTGGAATTGAGCTGCAGGAGTTGCCTGTATATTTTTGAGATTAATCCTTTGTCCGTTTCTTCATTTGCTATTATTTTCTCCCAATCTGAGGGCTGTCTTTTCACCTTACTTATAGTTTCCTTTGTAGTGCAAAAGCTTTTAAGTTTCATTAGGTCCCATTTGTTTAGTTTTGCTTTTATTTCCAATATTCTGGGAGGTGGGTCATAGAGGATCTTGCTGTGATTTATGTCGGAGAGTGTTTTGCCTATGTTCTCCTTTAGGAGTTTTATAGTTTCTGGTCTTACATTTAGATCTTTAATCCATTTTGAGTTTATTTTTGTGTATGGTGTTAGAAAGTGTTCTAGTTTCATTCTTTTACAAGTGGTTGACCAGTTTTCCCAGCACCACTTGTTAAAGAGGTTGTCTTTTGTCCATTGTATATCCTTGCCTCCTTTGTCAAAGATAAGGTGTCCATAGGTTCGTGGATTTATCTCTGGGCTTTCTATTCTGTTCCATTGATCTATATTTCTGTCTTTGTGCCAGTACCATACTGTCTTGATGACTGTGGCTTTGTAGTAGAGTCTGAAGTCAGGCAGGTTGATTCCTCCAGTTCCATTCTTCTTTCTCAAGATTATTTGGCTATTCGAGGTTTTTTGTATTTCCATACAAATTGTGAAATTCTTTGGTCTAGTTCCGTGAAAAATACCGTTGGTAGCTTGATAGGGATTGCATTGAATCTATAGACTGCTTTGGGTAGAATAGCCATTTTGACAATATTGATTCTTCCAATCCATGAACACGGTATGTTTCTCCATCTGTTTGTGTCCTCTTTGATTTCTTTCATCAGTGTTTTATAGTTTTCTATGTATAGGTCCTTTGTTTCTTTAGGTAGATATACTCCTAAGTATTTTATTCTTTTTGTTGCAATGGTGAATGGTATTGTTTCCTTAATTTCTCTTTCTGTTTTTTCATTGTTAGTATATAGGAATGCAAGGGATTTCTGTGTGTTAATTTTATATCCTGCAACTTTACTATATTCATTGATTAGCTCTAGTAATTTTCTGGTAGAGTCTTTAGGGTTTTCTATATAGAGGATCATGTCATCTGCAAACAGTGAGAGTTTTACTTCTTCTTTTCCTATCTGGATTCCTTTTACTTCTTTTTCTGCTCTGATTGCTGTGGCCAAAACTTCCAACACTATGTTGAATAGTAGTGGTGAGAGTGGGCACCCTTGTCTTGTTCCTGATTTCAGGGGAAATGCCTTCAATTTTTCACCATTGAGGGTGATGCTTGCTGTGGGTTTGTCATATATAGCTTTTATTATGTTGAGGTATGTTCCTTCTATTCCTGCTTTTTGGAGAGTTTTAATCATAAATGAGTGTTGAATTTTGTCAAAGGCTTTCTCTGCATCTATTGAGATAATCATATGGTTTTTATCTTTCAATTTGTTAATGTGGTGTATTACATTGATTGATTTGCGGATATTAAAGAATCCTTGCATTCCTGGGATAAAGCCCACTTGGTCATGGTGTATGATTTTTTTAATATGTTGTTGGATTCTGTTTGCTAGAATTTTGTTAAGGATTTTTGCATCTATGTTCATCAGTGATATTGGCCTGTAGTTTTCTTTTTTGGTGGCATCTTTGTCTGGTTTTGGAATTAGGGTGACGGTGGCCTCATAGAATGAGTTTGGAAGCTTACCTTCATCTGCAATTTTCTGGAAGAGTTTGAGTAAGATAGGTGTTAGCTCTTCTCTAAATTTTTGGTAGAATTCAGCTGTGAAGCCATCTGGTCCTGGGCTTTTGTTTGCTGGAAGATTTTTGATGACAGTTTCGATTTCCTTGCTTGTGATGGGTCTGTTAAGATCTTCTATTTCTTCCTGGTTCAGTTTTGGAAAGTTATACTTTTCTAACAATTTGTCCATTTCATCCAAGTTGTCCATTTTATTGGCATAGAGCTGCTGGTAGTAGTCTCTTATGATCCTTTGTATTTCAGTGTTGTCTGTTGTGATCTCTCCATTTTCACTTCTAATTTTGTTAATTTGGTTTTTCTCTCTTTGTTTCTTAATGAGTCTTGCTAATGGTTTGTCAATTTTGTTTATTTTTTCAAAAAACCAGCTTTTAGCTTTGTTGATTTTTGCTATGGTCTCTTTAGTTTCTATTGCATTTATTTCTGCCCTGATTTTTAAGATTTCTTTCCTTCTGCTAACTCTGGGGTTCTTCATTTCTTCCTTCTCTAATTGCTTTAGGTGTAGAGTTAGGTTATTTATTTGGTTTTTTTCTTGTTTCTTGATGTAAGCCTGTAATGCTATGAACCTTCCCCTTAGCACTGCTTTTACAGTGTCCCATAGGTTTTGGGTTGTTGTGTTTTCATTTTCATTCATTTCTATACATATTTTGATTTCTTTTTTTATTTCTTCTATGATTTGTTGGTTATTCAGAAGCGTGTTATTTAGCCTCCATATGTTTGAAGTTTTAACAATTTTTTTCCTGTAATTGAGATCTAATCTTACTGCACTGTGGTCAGAAAAGATGACTGGAATGATTTCAATTTTTTTGAATTTTCCAAGACCAGATTTATGGCCCAGGATGTGATCTATTCTGGAGAATGTTCCGTGTGCACTTGAGAAAAAGGTGAAGTTGATTGTTTTGGGGTGAAATGTCCTATAGATATCAATTAGGTCTAGCTGGTCCATTGTGTCATTTAAGGTTTGTGTTTCCTTGTTAATTTTCTGTTTAGTTGATCTATCCATAGTTGTGAGTGGGGTATTAAAGTCTCCCACTATTATTGTGTTACTATTAATTTCCTCTTTCATACTCGTTAGCGTTTGCTGTACATATTGCGGTGCTCCTATGTTGGGTGCATATATATTTATAATTGTTATATCTTCTTCTTTGATTGATCCTTTGATCATTATGTAGTGTCCTTCTTTGTCTCTTTTCACATCCTTTATTTGAAAGTCTATTTTATCTGATATGAGTATTGCGACTCCTGCTTTCTTTTGGTCTCCGTTTGCATGAAATATTTTTTTCCAGCCCTTCACTTTTAGTCTGTATGTGTCTCTTGTTTTGAGGTGGGTCTCTTGTAGACAGCATATATAGGGGTCTTGTTTTTTCTAGAAGCATTTTATACAAATCGTATTTGAGCTCCCAGGTTAACCCACATATACTACAAAACTTAAAAATAGGTTGGACTACTATTTTAGTGATATTAATTGAACTGTAGAACTCAACAACCATTATTTCTATAGGAAAATATATTACAGTTTCTACTTGATAAATTCCTTTGCCTAAGCTACAGTCTCTCTTTCTACATCAGGAATTTTAGTCTGTTCTTTTTTATCAGTACTCATTCATTTTTCAAAGCATACTCAGTGTCTATGATTATAAGAAATTCTACTTGACTTGAGCAACACAGACAGGCCTGCTCCTAGTCTCACTAAGGATGTATTCCTACCTGGGCTCACTTGGGACTGGGGCACTAAAAAACAGAAGATTCCAATGAGAAAGTTGTTAATGAGGATTTTAAGGGAATGAGAGAAGGAAGCATCAGCCACTATGAGTAGCTGCAGTGACCACTGTGGTATCAGAGGGAGGAGACATAGCAAAAAGGAAACAAAGGTCTTTGAGAGGCAGTAATAGTCGCTCATTAATGCAATTTGTTCAAATCTATAGGTTCCCAAGCCCCAGATTAGTTGTACATAATCACAGAACACAGCCCTTTGTGTCAGAAAGCTTTGTGCTTTACTGGTTGTGTGGCATGGGAAAGTTATTTAAGTACTCTGAACCTTGGTTTCCTCATAAAGTAAAATGAGGACTGAAATGCCTATCTAGCAGAGCTATTATGACGAATATGTAACATGATATATATTAAATGGCATGTATACATGTATGCATTTTATAATTGTTGCTCCTATCATCATCATGATTATCATCATTATTTTCCGGTTCATTTTTTGGTTTTTCATAATCTGTAATAAAACTGTTAACTTTCAATTGATGTAATACAAAAAAGAACAATAGGCTTTTCTCTAACATGCTGATATTCTTTTTTCTTTTGTTTCCAGTTCTTTAAAGAGAATTAAATTCTGACCAGCATTAAAATAGTTTCACTACTATTACTAAGAATCTATCAAAAGAAAGAAAATTCCCATTCAACTTTGACTCTGAGTCACTAGATCACTAGGCAAATATAGTAAAGATAATATATGAATAGAAAGAATAATTTCATTTAAAAATAGATTGAATTATTAAAATTACATTAAAACCATTAAATCACTGAATATTTTCTAAAATTAAAAATCAGATTTGGCTTCTAGCTTAAAAAAGAGGACTGAACACACATGTTTATTTTGTTATTACCTAGAATTCACTAAGCTAAGGAATAATATAAAAAGAGACATGAGGAGAAACATCAAAAAGAGAAATATGTAAACAAATGGAATATGGAAGTCATATGAAAATAGGATTTTTGAAAAAGCAGAACAGAAGAGAAATACTAACAATAATAGTACCTTTACATTTAATCCTTAAACTAGGTTGTCACATGAATATATTGAGACACAAGTGACATGGCCAAGTTTACACAGCTAGAAACTCCAGAGCCAGAATTTAAACCTAGGTAGTCCTCTCTTACTAACTCACTCATAAATATATGTATATATTTATATATGAACAGATATATGTATTTATATATATGAAATTTATAAATTTATATAGGATATATATATTTACATAGGATATATATATGTGTGTGTGTGTGTATATATACACTTCCAACTGCAGTAAAAGAGGGAGCTGGCCTCCTGAGTAGAATATCAAGGAGGGTCTTGACTAAGAGAAGAGTTTATACTCAAAAAAGAAACAGAGTAAACAGCTGGAGCCAAAAACATGAGAACTTGTTTAAAGTTTGACTATACAATAGTTGATACCAGAAATCCATCCCCAACTGCTAGAGACTTAAATACATACCGCTCCAAGCATAGCCTCAGTCTTTTCTCTAAGCAATACCATCAATACTGTAAGGCAAAATTACTTTGGACCTAGAGGTCTCTATTGAGTGAAATCACCAAATCCACCAAAATTTGAAATTCCACCAAAGAAGGAATGAAAACAAAAAGTTTATTCTTTGCAGATTTTAGTTTTTTGTGCATGTGTCATTAATTAGAAAGCATAACTTGTAAGTAAACAATAAGATATGGGATGAAGGAAAGTGGGCTTCCAACCTCAGAAAGCAGTGAAAGGACTCTCAGAATGACAAATGTAGTAGAGCCCAAGAGTAGATCACAGAGGAAGTGAATCACAAGATGGATGAATGGAAAGTTCCACTCTCTTTCCCCCACAGAAACTGCAATTTAACAATATATGGACCAAAATACTGTAATGAGAATTCTAGAATCTAGTCAAGATGTTGCAGTACCAGAGTGCAAAGCTGTGAAAAGCCACATTCAAATGGATAAGAAGGGCAATTTCACTTCGATTGCCTCAGCCCCTTTTCTAAGCTGGCACAGTTCAGCAGTGGTAGAGAATAACCCGGCTCACACATTTTACAGTGGGGGTGAGGAGAAAAGTAGAGGCTGTGTCTGACGTTCCAGCTCTTCAGAGGGCTATTGAGGAACTGGTATCTGTCTTGTCTAATTCAGAACCCTGACAGAACCACTGCAGTTTGGATGCCTTGGTGCCACTGAGAACAAAGAAGAATGGATAAACTGGCTTTCAGGGACTAGGATGGCTCAATGCAGTTAGGGGTAGGAGAACAATCTGAGGCTTCTCCCTCTGGAAGGAGTGAAAGGAGCATATGTCTGATGTTCACGCTCTTTAAAAGAGTGCAGAAGGGGCTGGTATCTGTCTCACCTAACTTAGGACGCTGATGGGGAGTCAGCACACAGCAGAAATCTGGAGGCCTCTGAGAACAAGGGACATCATAGCAGCTTGCTACTGTAAAACCAGGACTTCCTAGGTGGTGCGGTGGTAAAGAATCTGCCTGCCAATGCAGGACCTGCAGGAGATGCAGGTTCAATCCATGAGTCAAGAAGATCCTCTGGAACAGAAAATGGCAATCCACTCCAGTATTCTTGCCTGGGAAATTCCACGGACAGAGGGCCTGACAGGCTATAGTCCATGGGGTCATGAAGAACTAGACACAACTGGACATAAACACATATTATAAAACCAGAGAACTTGCAGTACCACAGAGTGACCCCAGGTAGAGCAAAAAATTATGAGTCCCTGGAAAAAGAAATCAGCCAATTCTACCTAATTGAGAAACTTCACACACAGGCTCAAAGAATTTGCATTCCCTTCCCTCTAAGAAAAGGTTACAGAGACCCCCAGAATCTCTAGTCAAGCTGATTAGAAGTCTTCTGCAGAAAGGGCCAGTCTATAAAGGCTATGAGATGTGGCTTTTATGTCGTGTGCCAATCCTAAAACAAAGTTATGGGATACATGAAGAAACAGGGAAACATGACCCAAAAGAATAAAATTAATCAAATTAATCTTAAAGAAATGGAGGCATATAAATTACCTGACAGAGAATTAAAATAACCATTATAAAGATACTCTATGTGATCAAGAAAATGATGCATAAACAAAATGAAAATATCAGCAAAAAAGAAAATATTAAAAAGAACAAAACAGAAAATTTGGAACTAAAGAATACAATAATTGAAGTAAAAAAATTCAGTAGGAGGATTTAACATTAGGTTCAATTAAGCTGAAGAAAGAATCAGTGAACTTGAGGACAGGTCACTTGAAATTATCCAGTCAGAAGACTAGATCAGAAAAAAGAATGAAACAGAGTGAAGAAAGCCTGAGGAACACATGGGATATCATAAGCAAATCAATATACGCATCATGGGAGCCCTGGAAGAAGAAAGAGTATAAGTGACAGAAAGCTTATTTAAAGAAATAGTGCCCCCAAACTTTCCAAAACTAAGGAAGGAAATTATATCCATATTTAAGAAACCCAATGAAAAAAAAAAAAAGAAACCCAATGGATTCCAACCATAGTAAATCCAAAGAAATCCACACTAAGACACATTATAATCAAACTGTCAAAAGGAAAATACAGATAAAATTCTCACAGCAACAAGAGAAAAGTAAATCACCATGTGCAAGAGAAGTCCCATAATACTATCAGTGAATTCTTCAGCAGGAACTCTACAGGCCAGAAGGCAGTGAGATGATATATTCAAGGTGCTAAATGGGAAAAACTGCCAAACAAGAGCACTATATGTAGCAAAAAAAAAAAAAAAGTGGTACTTGAAAAATGAAGGAAAAATAAAACCTTCCCATGTTTTTTAAAAAAAAAAAGGTGAGGGAGTTCATCATCACTATAACTGCCTACAAGAAATGCTAAAGGAATTCCATCAAGCTCAAACAAAAGGATGCTGAACAACAACATAAGAGCATATGGAAGTATAAAGCTTGCTAGTAAAGGTAAATATACAGACAAATACAAAATACTGTAATAATGGTACATAAATCACTTTTAATTCTGGTATAGGGGTTGAAAGACAAAAGTATTTTTAAAAACTATTACTATAAAAATATGTTAATGGATACATAATTTAGAAGGATGTAATGTTTTGACATCAGTAACAGAAAGTATAAAGAAGAGGGAGTCAATGTGAAGAGTATTTATATGCAATTAAAGTTGTTTTACCAGCTTAAAATAGATTGTTGTAAATATATGATGCTTTATGTAAGCCCAATGGTAACCACCAAGAAAGTACCATTTTGTGTAGGACATCCACAAAAGAAAATTAAAAATGGATCAAAACATATCACTACCAAAAGGAATCAACAAAACACAAAGGAAGAAAAAAAGAGAGGAAAGAGGGTGAAGGATAAATATAAGACAGAAAATAACTAACAAAATGGCAATAGTAAGTTCTTCTCTATCAATAACTACTTAAATGTAAATGAATTTTACTCCCTAATCAGAAGATACAGAGTGGTTAAATGGATTTTAAAAAATCCAACTATATGCTCTCTAGAAAAGATTTTTGATTTAGGAACACACATAGAGTGAAAGTTAAAGTATAGAAAAAAATATGCAAATAGTAACTGAAAGAGCAGGGGCCAGGGTGGGCCATAATCATATTAGACAAAATAGACTTTAAGTCAAAAACTGTCAAAAGAGACAAGGAAGGACATGATAAACGATAAAAGGGTCAATTAATTGGGTTGATATAACAATTAAAAAGATATATGTACCTAATAGCAGAGCACCCAAATATAGGAAGGAAACACTGACAGAACTGAAGGGAAAGATAGATAGTAACACAATAATATTAGGAGATTTCAACATCTTACTCTAAGTAATGGATAGAATCCAGATAGAAGATGAATAAGGAAACAGAGGATTTGTAAAATACTATAGACCAAATGAACCGAATATCATATACAAGGCATTTCATCCAACAGCAGCAGAATATACAGTCTTTTCAAGCACATACAAACCATTCTCCATAAAAGATCACATTTTAGGTCACAACCTAGTCTTAACAAATTTGAGAAGACTGAAATCAAAGTAAGTGTCTTTCAAAGCACAGTGCAATGAAACTAGAAATAAAAAACAGAAAGAAACTAAAAAATTCACAAATATATGGAAATTAAGCAATGCATTCTTGAACAACCAATAAGTCAAAGAAGATATCAAAAGAGAAATTAGAAAGTACCTTAAGACAAATGAAAACAAACAAAAAAATACTAAAACATAGGATGCAGCAAAAGCAGCACAAAAAGGGAAGTTTATAGCAATAATTGCCTATATTAAAAAGATGAAAATTCTCAAATAAACAACCTAACTTTAAAACACGAGAGACTAAAAAAATAAAAACAAACTAATCCCCAAGTTAGCAGAAGGAAGGAAATAATAATCATCAGAACAAAAATAAATGAAATAGAAAATGGAAAAACAATAGTAGAGATCAATGAAACTGAATTTTTTTTCAAAAAATCAAAAAATTTGACAAACTTTTACCTAGACTAAGAAAAAATTAAGAAGACTCAAAATTATTAGAGAGGAGATATTACAACTAATGCCATAGAAGTTAAAAAGATTATAAGAGATTATTATGAGACATTCCAAGCCAACAATTTGGATAGCCTGGAAGAAATGGATAAATTCCTAGAAACATGCAATCTACCAAGACTGAATCATGAAGAAATAGAAATTCTGAACAGACCTATAACTAGCAAGGAGACTGAATGGGTAATCAAAAACCTCCCAACAAAGAAAAGCCCATGACCAGATGGTTTCACTGGCGAATTCTACCACACATTTAAAGAACTGGTGCCAATCCTTCTCAAGCTCTTCCAGAAACTGAAGAGGAGGGAACAATTCCAAACTCATTTTATGAAGCCAGAATTACCCTGATACCAAAGAAAAAGACATCAAAAGAAAACTAAAAAAACAATATCCTTAATGAATATAGATGCAAAAATCTTCAACAAAATATTAGCAAACTAAATTCAACAACACATTAAAAGGATCATAGATTATAACCAAGTGGGATTTATCCCTGAAACACAAGAATGGTTCAACAAACAAATATCAATCATTGTATTACACCACATTAATGGAACAAAGGATAAAATCATATGATCAACTCAATAGATGCACAAAAAGCATCTGATAAATTCAACATCCTTTCATGATAAAAGTACTCATCAAACTAGGAGTAGAAAGACATTATCTCAACATAATAAAATCTAGGTTTGACAAGCCCACAGCTAACATAGTAAACAATGGGGAAAAACCAGAAGTTTTTTCTCTAAGATAAAGAACAAAACAAGGATGCCCATTCCTGCCATTTCAATTCAAAACAGTACTGAAGGTCCTAGTTAAAGCAATTAGGTTAAGGAAAAAAAAAAAAAAAGCATCCAAATTGGAAAGGAAGAAGGAAAATTATCTCTACTTGCAGATTATATAATCTAATACAAAGAAAACTCTAAAGATCACATACATACTCATGCACACGCACACACTGTAAGAATAAATGAATTCAGCAAAGTTGCAGGATCAAAATCAACATTAAAACATTAAAAAACTCAGTAGTTTCTATAAACTAGCAATGAATAATCTAAAAAGGAAATTAAGAAAACAAACCCATTTACAATAGCGTCAATAGGAATAAAATACTTAGAAATAAATTTAACCAAAAATGTGAAAGACTGTACACTTAAAACTACAAAACACTGCTGAAAGAAATTAAAGAGGGCACAGATAACTGAAAAGAAAGAAATGTGTTCATGAACTGGAAGATTTAATATTGTTAAAAATACCCACATTACCCAAGGTGATCTACAAATTCAGTGCAATCACTACCAAAATATCAATGACATTTTTTATAGAAACAGAAAAATTAATCCTAAAATTCATATAAAACCATGAAAGATTCTGAACAGTCAAAAGAATCTTGAGCAAAAAGAACAAAGTTGGAAGTCTCACACTTCCTAATTTCAAAATATATAGCAAAGCTAGAGTAAAAAAAAAAAAAAACAGTATGGTACAGGAACAAAGACAGATTATAGACCAATAGAACAGAACAGAGAGCCCAGAAATAAACCTTCATACAGTCAAAGATCTTCGACAAGAAAGGCAAAACTACACAACGTGGAAATGTTGAAGTCTCTTCAACACATAATGCTGGGAAAATTGGATATCCACAAGCAAAAGAATAAAACTGGACCTTTTATCATACACAGAAATCAATTCAAAATGAAGAAAAGACTTAAACATTAGACCTGAAACTAAAAATTTTCTAGAAGAAAACAGAGGGGGAATGCTTTATTACATTGGCCTTAACAATGATTTCTTGGATATGACACCAAAACACAGGTAATATAAGCAAAAAAATAGACAATTGGACTACATTAAACTAAAAAGCTTTTACATAGCCAGGGAAAGAATAAGCAGAGTGAGAAAGCAACCTATTGAATAGGAGGAAATACCTGCAAACTATATCTGGTAAGATATTAATATCCAAAATGTATAAGAAGTAACTACAACTCAACAGCAATAAAACATACGTTTAATGGTGCAACCATTATGAAAAACACTATATAGTTTCCTCCAAAAAATAAAAAGGAGCTACAGGATCCAGAAATCTCATTTTTGGATTCACAGAGACTTGGATCTTGAAGACATAGTATATTCCCATATTTATTGCAGCATTGTTCAAAATAGCCAAGAAGTAGAAACAATGTAAATATCCATCAACAAATGAATGAATTTTTTTAAAGTGTGGTTATATACACAATGGAATATTATTCAGCCATTAAAAAAAGGAAATTCTCTCATATGCAGCAACATGGATGAACATTGAGAATATTGTTTAAAGTGAAATAGCCAGCCACGGAAGGGCAAATACTGTATGATTTCACTTACATGAGGTATTTAAAGTAGTAAAACTCAGAATTACAAAGTAGAATTGTGTTTTCCAAAGACAGGAAGAGAGAAATGAGGTATAGAACTTCAGTTATGCACCATGTATAAGTTCTAGAGATCTGCCGTGCAACATCTGTTGTACTATATACTTATACTTCTAATAAGCAGTTAACAGGGTAGAATTATTGAATTCTTGGGAAAGCTTGAGGACATTCAAGCACAGAAGGCTGGAGAAAGGGCAGTTAGCAATACAAGGGAGGGGAAAAAAAGCTTTACAAGAAAAACATGTTCCAAGGAGGAAGAAAACAGAAGTAAACATAATGATTTTGAGCAGCTCATGAAATGTTGAAAGTAAAATTCATTTTATAATGATGTTATGAACATTGTTGGGTTTTCACTCTTCACTATTAATAACCTCAGATATGCAGATGACACCACCCTTATGGCAGAAAGTGAAGAAGAACTAAAGAGCCTTTTGATGAATGTGAAAGAGGAGAGTGAAAAAGTTGGCTTAAAGCTCAACATTCAGAAAACTAAGATCATAGCATCCAGTCCCATCACTTCATAGCAGATAGATGGGGAAACAGTGGAAACAGTGGCTGACTTTATTTTCTGGGCTCCAAAATCACTGCAGATGGTGACTGCAGCCATGAAATTAAAAGACACTTGCTCCTTGGAAGGAAAGTTATGACCAACCTAGACACCATATTAAAAAGCAGACATTACTTTGCCAACAAAGGTCCATCTAGTCAAGGCAATGGTTTTTCCAGTGGTCATGTATGGATGTGAGAGTTGGGCTATAAAGAAAGCTGAGTGCAAAGAACTGATGGTTTTGAACTGTGGTGTTGGAGAAGACTTTTGAGAGTCCCTTGGACTGCAAGGAGATCCAACCAGTCCATCCTAAAGGAGATCAGTCTTGGGTGTTCATTGGAAGGACTGATGTTGAAGCTGAAACTCAAATACTTTGGCCACCTGATGCGAAGAGCTGACTCATTGGAAAAGACCCTGATGCTGGAAAAGATTGAGGGCAGGAGGAGAAGGGGATGACAGAGGATGAGATGGTTGGATGGCATCATCGACTCAATGGACATGGGTTTGGGTGGACTCCGGGAGTTGGTGATGGACAGGGAGGCCTGGCGTGCTGCGGTTCACGGGGTCACAAAGAGTCGGACATGACTGAGCAACTGAACTGAACCAAACTGATACATATTTTCAGTTATTTTCTTAGGACTTGCTGTAGGGATTACCACATACATTCAGTTATTAGGCTCCATTAACTGCTGGGTGATTGCTCTATTGTTTTGTTTGTTTGTTTTTTTTATCAAGATTTTTAAAAAATTAATTTATTGATTTTAATTGGAGGCTAAGAAACCTAGGGCATAAAACACTCTGGTGTCATGATGCAATTAAACTCTAGCTTCTTGCAACTGAGGTCATTGTTTGAGTTTTTTCTGACCCTTTAGCTTTCCTTTCCTAAGGAAAGAGGACTTTCCTTAGCTGTCTCTCTTTCCCTGGTTCTCTCTGGTATAGTAACTGCCCTGTTGTTTGGTCTGTCTGTCATAAAGTTACCTACCTTCTATTAATTGCTTCTTAACAAAACTTCCAATATTTTAAAAATTTAGTTAAAATTTTATTTTATATGTGAGTAGAGCTGATTTACAGTGTTGTGTTAGCTTTAGGTGTATAGCAAAGTGATTTACTTATACATATACATATATCCATTCCTTTTCAGACCCTTTTCCCCTATGGGTTATTATAGAATACTGTACTGAGTACAGTTCCCTATGTTATAAGTAGGTTCTTGTTGATTGTGTTATACACAGTAGTGTGTATGAGTTGATTCCAAACTCCTAATTTATCTCTCTCAACTTTCTTCATTGGTAACCCTAAGTTTGTTTTCAAAGTCTGTGAGCCAGTTTCTGGTTTGGAAATGTTCATTTTTTTTTTTTTTTTTAGATTCCACATAAAAGTGACTTATGCCCTTAAAACAATTTCTATTATTGCTTCCTAAAATGATTTTTTAACAGTACAGTTGTTTCACCAGTACTTAGAGGGTCCTTAGAGTTCCTTATGATACCATTCTGAAAGAACATTGTTTTCTGAATGCCAAAGGAGTCACAATACTAGAGCCATAGAGAAGAAAATGTAACCTAAGCACACTTTTTGACTAGAGTGAGAAATAATTACATCGATGTAACTATGTAAAGGTTTATTAAAATGTGGGTTGAAAAAAACATTTTAGAACCAATCTTTACACAAATTCAGTGCAGTTTAGTTGCTCAGTCATCTCCAACTCTTTGTGACCCCGTGGACTGCAGCAAGCCAGGCTTCCCTGTCCATCACCAACTACTGGAGCTTGCTCAGTCATGTCCATTGAGTCGGTGATGCCATCTAACCATCTCATCCTCTGCCGTCCCCTTCTGTTCCCACCTTCAATCTTTCCCAGGATCAGGGGTCTTTTTGAATGAGTCTGTTCCTCGCATCAGGTGGCCAAAGTATTGGAGCTTCAGCTTCAGCATCAGTCCTTCCAATGAATATTCAGGACTGATTTCCTTTAGAATGGACTGGTTGGATCTCCTTGCAGTCCAAGGGACTCTCAAGAGTCTTCTCCAACACCACAGTTCAAAAGCATCAATTCTTCGGCACTCAGCTTTCTTTATGGTCCAACTCTCACATCCATACATGACTACTGGAAAAACCATAGCTTTGACAAGACGGACCTTTGTTGGTAAAGTAATGTCTCTGCTTTTTAATATGCTATCTAAGATCGTCATAGCTTTTCTTCCAAGGAGCAAGCATCTTTTAATTTCATGGCTGCAGTCACCATCTGCAGTGATTTTGGAGCCCAAGGAAATACAGTCTCTGTTTCCATTGTTTCCCCATCTATTTGCCATGAAGTGATGGGACCCAATGCCATGATCTTCGTTTTTTGAATGTTGAGTTTTAAGCCAGGTTTTTCACTCTCCTCTTTCACTTTCATCAAGAGGTTCTTCAGTTCCTTTGCTTTCTGCCATAAGGGTGGTGTCAACTTCATATCTGAGATTATTGATATTTCTCCCGGCAATCCTGATTCCAGTTTGTGCTTCATCCAGCCTGGCATTTCTCATGATGTACTCTGCATATAAGTTAAATAAGCAGGGTGACAATATACAGCCTTGATGTACTCCTTTTGCAATTTGGAACCAGCCTGTTGTTCCATGTCCAGTTCTGATTGGTGCTTCATGACCTGCATACATATTTCTCAGGAGGTAGATAAGGTGGTCTGGTATTCCCAGTTCTTGAAGAATTTTCCACAGTCTGTTGTGATCCACACAATTAAAGGCTTTGGCATAGTCAATTAGGCAGAATAGATGTTTTTCTGGAACAATCTTGCTTCTTCAATGATCCAGTGGATGTTGGCAATTTGATCTCTAGTTCCTCTGCCTTTTCTAAATCCAGCTTGAACATCTGGAAGTTCTCGGTTCAGTTACTATTGAAGCCTCACTTGAAGAATTTTGACCTTTTATTTGCTAGCATGTGAGATTAGGCAAATTACTTAACACTTAACTTTGGTTACAGACTAAAAGACCACTACAATAGAATAAGAGGTAGGGAGATAGGAGGAGGAACAGAGAATTGAAAGGAAAGATAGATTTATTTATCTCTTCTTACAAGTGTAAAAAATTAATAAACAGCAACCTCAATTAAATAGCCTTGGGAGACCAGATAGGGGAGCCTCACCTCTGATACAACAACAGACCCCAATAATAAGAAGAGACATTTTCTCTTCTTCTCTGGTTCATCCAATTCAGCCAATGAAATGCCATGGACTGTTTGGTCACTATGGCCCTCCCAACTTCGTTTCCCCCTTTAGAAGAGTTCTCCTTTCCATTTTTGCAGGGAACTTACATGTTGCTATGGTTGCAGATCCCAAATTGAAATTCTTCGCAGGTCCTGAATAAATTCTTTTTTTATTTTGCTAGAGAAATAACTGGTAGTCTATTTGTTGTAGGTCAACAATTTAATGGCCCTTAAGAGGATCCCCAGAAAGCCCCCAAGAGCTCTGAAGCTGGTGAGCCAACAGGTGTGGTACCAACACTGAGCCTATTGCTTCTCACTGCTTTTCTCACCAACCCTGGAGTTTGAGGGTGGGTCTTTCTCCTGGATCTGAGCTTCCATCTACTTTGCATTTTGAAGCTCTCCAGGTTTTACTCAGTATCTATTTTAAGGTTCCTTCCTTTCTGGTTAAGGCCTTGTTCTGTATGTGAGTATTCATTTGGCACTTTGATCTGATTTTGAAGTCAGACTGTTCCAGCTGGAACTGGCTAGCTTTCGGCCCATTCCTTTTGGAACATGGGATGTTTCACTGGAGCTATGCCGATTCAGCCTTTGGCCCCATTCCATTTTGAATAGGGGCTGTTATATTGGAACTGTGCTGAGCAGCTTTTGGCCTGGCTCCTCTGGGACCAGACTGTTCCCTTAGAACTGGCTGGTATTAGGCCTGTAGGCTATTTGCACTGTTTATGCTATCTGAGCTATTTGAGTTACTTGAGCTGCTTGAAAATTATTCTCTTACTCTAGAGAAAACCCTCCAAGATTTGGGATCCCAGTTATCTAAATATTTTTAGGGTACCCCTCTTACAGGGACTCTAGCCAATTTTTATTTTAAAATCATGATTCTTCTTCAGGCACATTTCTAACTAAATGTATTGACCCAATCAAAGGCAACGTATAGTATCTATGGCCATTATGAGAAATTTTTGAAGTTCCCTTAACTTTTCTTAGGCTGAATTGGACAACCACAGCTCTAAAATTTCCAAAACTGAATGGAATTCATATTTCAATCAGTCATTTGAGGCTTCCAAATGTTATTAGGAGCTTAAAATTACCACAGCACATAATAAGATTTGAAGATTTACTGAGGCAAACAAACAAAGAAAAAATGGCTTCCTAAGCCTCATGATCTTCTTCCTTGGCTTCTTTATCTCAAGCCTCATCTCTTGTGCTATCTTCCTCCTTTCCTGCTGTGCTATATACAGCTCTATTTGATGGCTCAGATGGAAGGAATCTGCCGGCAATGCAGGAGACCTGGGTTCCATCCCTGGGTGGGAATGATCTCCTGAGGAAGGGAATGGCAACTCAGTCCAGTATTCTTGCCTGGAGAACTCCATAAACAGAAGAGCCTGGTGGGCTACAGGCCATGGAGTTGCAAAGAGTTGGACATGACTGAGTGGCTAACACATAATCTATATACCCTTAGTTCCTCCATACTAATTCTCTCAATGAAGTTTCCTTTTTCTCTGAAACAACACACTCCCCCTTTCCTCTGAACTTGTCCCTTAAAATTAAACGTTCTAAGGATCCAGAGGTTAAATGCTTAATTTCTTCTACTGCCTGGATTAAAGCAGAACTGCCAGCCATAGCCAAAGATTTCCCTAAAATAAATGAAGATTCTTACAAATTTGTTCAGGGATTTAATACTCAGTCAAATTTATCAACTGGGTTTCTCTGACTAATATCAACTAGTTCATATACTTGTCATGATGACCAGACTCAGCATTAGACGAAAAATGCCAACTGGGAAAATCCTGAAAGGTCTCTAGAATTACAAACAGAGAGCAGCCCACTAACCTTATATGATCATGCTAAGTTGCTTCAGTGGTGCCTGACTTTGTGTGACCCTATGGACTGTAGCCTGCTAGTCTCCTCTGTCCATGGGATACTTGAAGCAAGAATACTGGAGTGTATTGCCATGGTCTCCTCCAGGGGATCTTCCCAATCTAGGGATCAAAGTCCCGTCTCTTAGGTCTCCTACATTGGCAGGTGGATTCTTTACCACTAGTGCCACCTCGGAAGCCCCTGGGCTGGAAACTTGGATTTTCTAAATTTCATGTCCATCATTTGAAAAGTGATGGTGTTGGACTTTTCAGTACATGGTTAACTATTTTCTTGTTAACTCTTTGCTTGAGATAGTTGAACCTCAATTTCCTTCTAAGGCCCTAAAGGATACAGTGATAATCAAGATAGGTACAGTCCCTGTCTTATAGAACTTGGGGTTGAGTGATAACAAAAGCTGACATTATTTTTATAGGCCCAGTACTATGCTAAGTGCATCATATGCACTATTTCATTTAATCACACAATCCTACCAACCGAGGGATCGAACCCGCATCTCTTATGTCTCCTGCACTGGCAGGCAAGTTGTTTACCACGAGTGCCACCTGAAAAGCTAATTATATGATCAGGCTCAGGCAATTGCTAGGTGTCTTCATAGGGCAATTCCTAGGGCTTTTCCAAAGCCTATTAATTGAAACAAAATTCGATCCTATACACAAAATCCTAATAACTCTGTTCATTATTATTACAATCAATTTCAGATTATTTTTAAAGAAAATTCTGGTCTTCCTTCAGATGTTCATTTCACCAAGGTAGCTTTTAACTCTGTATTTATTAGTGGGATGAACCTGGATATTTCCCTTCCAGTATGAAGGACCAGGATGGAATAGGAAACTGTGTTCACTTTAGATTTCATCTGGCAAACCAGCTCTTTCATGGTCTAGATGAGTAACCTAAAAAGAAGACTGCTAAAATTCTTAATCTTCAACTCCAGCAAATTAAATCCCCTAAATGAAACCAAAACCCTCCTAGTTTCTGCTAGTATTGCAAACAGAATATTGGAAAGGAGATTGTTACAAATTTACCTTCAGCCCTCTAACTAGCCTTTCCAATGTCCTCTCAGTGATGTGACTCTGAGGGACTATAGGGGATCTCCCCAATCTTCTTCCTAACTGATTTAAAGAAACCTTTCTTCAGACTGAGGATGACATTCTCCTAGTCCTAACTGACAAGAGAACCACACTCTGGGTCCTCAATCCCACTACAACAAAGCAGCCTCTGTCTTGTTGTACTACAACAGTCCCAATAGTGGGCATCTCTAGTGAACCTCAAGAGGTTCCTGTCTCTGAAGCTACTTCCTTTTGTTTAAGCTTTTTAAGAGATACACACCCTTTCTTAGTTCTTCCACCTCTAAGCATTTGCTAGGCTGAGACTTCTTATAGAACTATCATGTCTGAATTTCTTTCTCCCAAAAGGAGTAAATAATTCTAGAACTTCACTAGGAAGCCAAGAAGATGACTTAAATGACTCTTTGACATTTTTTACTTGCTCTCTCTCTGATGATGCTAGAGCCGAATTCAGGAAACACTGGTCATTTCTCCCTACTGAATCAACTGCCACCCTCCTCATGGAGAAAATCTCCAACTAATATTGGCAAAATTCATAGCACAACTCCCATCAAGATTCAAATACATCCTTCAAAAGTCCTTCCTGGAATTAGTCAATAGCCTATAATTAGAGAAATTCTTCAAGTTATAAAGCCCATAAAGAAACCTGAGTGCCAAAGAATTGATGCTTTTGAACTGTGGTGTTAGAGAACACTCTTGAAAGTCCCTTGGACAGCAAGGAGATCAAACAAGTCAATCCTAAAGGAAATCAGTCCTGAATATCCATTGGAAGAACTGATGCTGAAGCTGAAGCTCCAATGCTTTGTCTACCTAATAAGAAGAATTCACTCAATGGAAAAAACCCTGATGTTGGGGAAGGCGGGAGAAGAAGGGGACGACAGAGGATTAGATGCTTGGATGGCATCAACTCAATGGACATGAGCTTGAGCAAACTCGGGGAGATAACAAAGGACAAAGAAGCCTGGTATATTGCAGTCCATGGGGTTGCAAAGAGTCGGACATGACTGGGTGACTGAACAACAGTAAAAGCTTACAAGGCTCAAGACTGCATTATCCCTTGTCCTTGTCAATTAGGTCCCATGATATTCCTAATTTTTGTGGGGTGGGGCACAGTGAGTGTTGAGAGAGTTTATTCCTTAAGTAAGAACCAAGCTTTATTTATTTACCAAAAAAAAAAAAAAAAAGTTGGGGCAAAGGAAAAGACAAAGTTTTACACAAAATTATGACAGTAACTTCCTTTGGTAAAAAGGATGGAGGTTTGTCTAGGACATCCAAACAATAAACAATATTATTATCCCTTGACACCCTGTTGTTTCTAACCCTCATATGCTTCTAACATCCATTCCCATTGGAAATAAATTCTTTACTCTAGTTGACTAATGTGGTGCATTCTGTAGTATTCCAGTTGATGAAGCTAGCCAATACCTTTTTGCCTTTACTTGCAAAGAAAAACAATTCACCTGGACAGTAATGCCTTAGAGTATTACTGAGAGTCCTTTTTATTTCTCACAAATTCTGAAGGCTGATCTGGTTGACATAGAGTTCCCAGGGGCTCTACTTTGTTGTAATATATGGATATCTTGCTTCTTTGCTCTCTGTCTCAAGCCTCCTCAGCATCCATTTGCTAAAGCTTTTAGCCTAAAGGGACATTAGATTTACAAGGAAAAACTGCAGTTTTCCCAAACCCAAGTTTGATATTTAGGGCATCTAATATCAGAACAAGGGTTACACCTAAATTCGGATAGGCTTCATGGTGTCTAAATTTCCCCAAACCCAAAACTAAGCACCAACTGCAAGGTTTTCTAGATGGTTATTGCTGAAATTGGATTTTTATTTCTCTCCTATGGGCAAAAGTCTATATTTTTTGATAAATAACCACAGTGACTCAATTTTACGGAAGAATAAGATGATACAATATTCTAATACTTAAAGGAGAGTTTGATAAACCCACTTACCTTCAGGCATCCCTATTCTCAGATTTCCTTTGTGTATGTGAAAAGGAAGGGAATGCCTTTAGCATACTCAACTAAACACGGGGACCACCATCAACCACCATCAACGTGCTGGGTACTTTAGCAAGTAATTAGATCCTCTGGCAAGAAGACAAACCCTGTTGTCTTAGAGCCATTACTAACACTGCCCTGTTGGTTAAGGCCATGAGAAAAATGTTGTGGGATCCCTTTGACAATTTCTGTACCTCATGCAATGTAAGCCCTTCTGAATTCTCAATCTACTCAACATTTCTCAATGGCTTCCTCATCTCCTATGAAGTCCTTTTGTTAACTCCTCTTTTACGTTGTAATAACCTTAACCCTGATACTCTTTTCTCCTCTGTCACTGATGAAGTCTCTCACAACTGCTTAATACTGATGAATCACCTTCTGACTACTCATGATGATCTACAGGAAATTCGTTTTGGTAATGCTGACGTCTCATGATTCACTGATGGTTCTTATTTTAAAGGTAAAAATGGCATATATTGTGCTGGCTACGCTATTGCAACTAACTGCCTTTAATATTTTTGAGGGAACGTCTTTTCCTCTGAGTACTTTGGTCCCAAAGGCTGAATTATACATTCTTACACAGGGTTGTACTTTAACCAAGGGCAAAACTGTCAATATTTAGACTGACAGTATATATGCTTTCAGAGTAACATATGCTTTCAGATATGCTTTCATGATTTTTTAATATTATGGAATAATATGGCTTCCTTACTTCCATTGGAAATAAAGTTTAAAATGGCCCCTATGATTAAGAATTATTGGATGCGTTACTTTTATTTGCCACTTTGTGAAAAGTAGTGAAAGTATTAGTCACTCAGTCTTGTTTGACTCTTTGTGACTTCATGGACTATAGCTATCAGGCTCCTTTGTCCATAGAATTCTCCAGGCAAGAATATTGAATCTTCAAGATTCAAGAATATTGAATCTTCAGGGGATCTTCCTGACCCAAGGACTGAACCTGGGTCTCCTGCACTGCAGGCAGACTCTTTACCATCTGAGTCACCAGGGGAGCCGTCTGCCCTAGTAAAAGTGAAAGTGAAGTCGCTCAGTCGTGTCTGACTCTTTGCGATCCCATGGACTGTAACCTACCAGGCTCCTCTGTCCATGGGATTCTCCAGGCAAGAATACTGGAGTGGGTTGCCATTTCCTTCTCCAGGGGATCTTCCTGACCCAGAGATCAAACCCGGGTCTCCCGCATTGCAGGCAGACGCTTTAACCTCTGAGCCACCAGGGAAGCCCTTAGCTATTATCCATATGCTGGGTCATTCTAAACTTGACTCTCTGAAAGCTAAGGGAAATTGCCTTGCTTACATTTTCACAAGGAATGCTGCCCTTAACTGAACTAACAGCAGAGAAACCTTTCCATGGTCCAAAGGGATATTTCTCCAAATGACAACTTAGAAAAACTGGCTAGAGAAGCCCAACAATTGACCTTGAAAAGGAAAGGCAAGATTAGAAATTCAAGAATTGTTGGTTTGATAAAAAGAGAAAGCTCTGGTTTGCACCAAATAACAACCTAGCCTTACTGGAGACTCTAAAATTCCCACTCCTCACCACTGTTCATGCATTAAATCTCTGGTCTACTGACAAAATGATAGCCTTCATGAATTAATATTGGTAGGGAAACTTTAACAATGCCACAAAAAGTGCCTACTTTACTTGTTGGCTTGTCTGAAATACAACCCAGGGAAGCCTGTTTGTACTGTTCCTGGACGTTTTAAACCACCTAATTGACCATTTGAGGTCTGGCAAATGGAGTGATACAATTTCCTCTGTCTCACGAATATAAGTATGTTTTAGTCATGGTCTGTATGTTTTCACACTGGACTGAAGCTTTCTCTTGCAGACAAGCCACTGCCTCTTCTGAGGTTAAAGTTCTTTTGGAAAAGAGCATCCTCATCCAGGGAACTTCTCTTGAACTTCATAGTGACCTCATTTTACTAGTTAGGTACTTCAACAAGTCTGAACTGTTTGGCTTGTCTTATAACATTTTTACTGTGCATACCACCTCAGTCCTCTGGTTTAGCTGAATGCATGAATGGCATTTTGTGTGTGTGCTAAGTCGCTTCAGTCGTGTCCACCTCTTTGCAACGCTATGGACTATTGCCCACCAGGCTCCTCTGTCCATGGGATTCTCCAGGCAGGAATACTGGAGTGGGTTGCCATGCCCTCCTCCAGGGGATCGTCCCCATCCAGGAACTGAACTCACCTGCCTTATATCTCCTGCATTGGCAGGCAGGTTCTTTACCACTAGCGCCACTTGGGAAGCCCATTAATGGCATTATTAAGACTCAGTTGGCAAAATTTGTAAAATTCCTCCAAATACATTGGCCAAAAGCATTGGTATTGGTCTTTTTAAATCTCAGATTCACCTCTTTTAGAATTTATAAATTCTCACTCTTTGAGACAGTCTCTGGATGCCCAATGCACTTGGCTCCTTGCCTCTTTTGAGTCATAACCAATGAAAGGCTGTCACTGCTGCTGCTAAGTCGCTTCAGTCATGTCCAACTCTGTGAGACCCCATAGACGGCAGCCCACCATGCTCCTCCATTCCTGGGATTCTCCAGGCAAGAATACTGGACTGGGTTGCCATTTCCTTCTTCAATGCATTAATGCATGCTAAGTCACTTCAGTCGTGTCCAACTCTGTATGGACAGCAGCCCACCAGGTTCCTCTGTCCACGGGATTCTCTAGGCAAGAATAGCGAGTGGGTTGCCATTTCCTTCTCCAAAATGATGAAAGGAGATATTCCAACATTTCAAAGGCCTGATTACTTCTATTAAAAATGCAAAATATTTCAGTGCAGTAATCTTTTCATAGCTCACTCTCAGGAGACAAAGACCTTGAGCATCAGACCTTGAAATCTGAAATTTTGTCACTGGAAAAAACACATCCAGAAGGACTCTCTTCAACCTTGCTGGAAAGGTTCCTATTAGGTGTTGCTAACTGACCCTTGTGCTACCAAACTCCAGGGAACAGACTCTTGAGTTCACATGACACACCTAAAAAGCAACAAATCCTAACTGGATTGCACATTATCTGTTGATTTCAAAGTAAAGATTTTCCACAATTGAAGCAGATGACATCTTTTCCAAGTCACACAAACCAGGCCCATTGGATATCTGTCACCAAACCTTTGATGATATCATATGTTCAGATGATCTCCAATGTCTATGATTTTGATAACATGGACTTAGATAAAAAGTAAACTGAGAGTTCTTCCTAGATCTCCTTGTTGCTCAAATGTGACCTAAATAGGTTTCAAATCTGTGCACTTTCTTTCTAATCTGGGACACTATACTCAGGTAAGGTCCTTCCTTGTACTGAAGGACAAAAAACTGGTAAAACCAGAAAACCTCTTTTTTAACAAATTGATTTATTTGTAATTGGGGGATAACTGCTTTACAATATTGTGTTGGTTTCTGCCCTATACCAACATGAATCAACCATTGTGTACATATGCCCTGCACCTCTTGAACCTCCCTCCCAATTCCCACCTTCCCACCCTCTAGGTTGTCACAGAGTATGGGCTTGAGCTCCCTGCATCACAGCAAATTCCAACTGGCTATCTATTTTACATATGGTAATGTACGTTTCCATGCTATTCTCTCAATTCGTCCCACCCTCTCCTTCCCCGACTGTGTCCACGAGTCTGTTCTCTGTGTCTGTGTCTCCACTGCTGCCCTGCAAATAGGTTCACTAGTACCACCTTTCCAGATTTCATATATATGTGCTGATACGCAATATTTGTTTTTCACTTTCTGATTTACTTCACTCTGTATAATAGGCTGGAGAAGGAAATGGCAACCCACTCCAGTATTCTTGTCTGGAAAATCCCATGGACAGAGGAGCCTGGTGGGCTATAGTCAGTCTGTGGGGTCGCAAAGAGTCGGACACGACTGAGTGACATTGACTCAAATGCATTCCTTTGTGTGACTGAGTAATATGCCATTGTATATATGTACCACAACTTCTTCGTCTATTCATCTGTTGATGGATATCTAGGTTGCTTCCATTTCCTGGTTATTGTAAATAGTGCTGCAATGAACATTGGGTACGTGTCTCTTTTTTAATTCTGTTTTTTTCAGGGTATATGCCCAGTAGTGGGATTGCTGGGTCATATGGTAGTTTTATTTCTAATTTTTTTAAGGAATCTCCATATGGTTCTTCATGGTGGCTGTATCAATTTCTATTCCCACCAACAGCGCAAGAGGGTTCCCTTTTCTCCACACTCTCTCCAGCATTTATTGTTTGTAGACTTGTTGATGATGACCATTCTGACTGATGTGAGGTGATACTTCATTGTAGTTTTGATTTGCATTTTTCTAATAATGAGCAATGCTCAGCATCTTTTCATGTGTTTGTTGCCATCTGTATGTCTTCTTTGGAGAAATGTCTGTCTAGGTCTTTTGCTCACCTTTTTATTGAGTTGTTTTATTAGTACTGAGCTACAAGAGATGCTTTTATATTTTGGAGATTAACCCTTTGTCAGTTGTTTCATTTGTTATTACTTTATCCCATTCTGAGGCTTGTCTTTTCACCTTGTTTATAGTTTCCTTTGCTGTACAAAAGCTTTTCTAAGTTTAATTCAGTTCAGTTCATGTCCTTCAGTCAAGTCCAACTCTTTGTGACCCCATGGACTGCAGCATGCCAGGCATCCCTGTCAATCACTAACTCCCACAGTTTACTCAAACTCAAGTCCATTAGGTCGGTAATACCATCCAACCATCTCACCCTCTGTCATCCCCTTTTTCTCCCACCTTCAGTCTTTACCAGCATCAGGGTCTTTTCCAACAAGTCAGTTCTTTGCATCAAGTGGCCAAAGTATTGGAGTTTCAGCTTCAGCATCAGTCCTTCCAATGAATATTCAGAACTGATTTCCTTTAGGATGGACTGGCTGAAGATCCTTGCAGTCCAAGGGACTCTCAAGAGTCTTCTCCAACACCACAGTTCAAAAGCATCAATTCTTCGGCGCTCAGTTTTCTTTATGGTCCAACTCTCACATCCACACATGACTACTGGAAAAAACGTAGCTTTGACTAGACAGACCTTTGTTGGCAAAGTAACGTCTCTGCTTTTTAATATGCCATCCAGGTTGGTCATAACTTTTCCTCCAAGGAGTAAGTGTCTTTTAATTTTATGGCTGCAATCACCATCTGCAGTGATTTTGGAGCCCAAGAAAATAAAGTCTGTCATTATTTCCATTGTTTCCCCATCTATTTGCCATGAAGTGATGGGACCAGATGCCATGATCTTAGTTTTCTGAATGTTGAACTTAAAGCCCAGATTCCATGATCTTAGTTTTCTGACTGTTGAACTTAAAGCCTACTTTTTCACTCTCCTCTTTCACTTTCATCAAGAGGCTCTTTAGTTCTTCTTAACTTTCTGCCCTAAGAGTGGTGTCATCTTGCATATCTGAGGTTATGGATAATTCTTTCCGCAATCTTGATTCCAGCTTGTGTTTCATCCAGTCCAGTGTTTCTCATGATGTACTCTGCATATAAGTTAGATAAGCAGGGTGACAACATACAGCCTTGACATACTCCTTTTCCTATTTGGAACCAGTCTGTTGTTCCATGTCCAGTTCTAACTGTTGCTTTCTGACCTGCATACAGATTTCTCAAGAGGCAGGTCAGGTGGTCTGGTATTCCCATCTCTTGAAGAATTTTCCACAGTTTGTTGTGATCCACACAGTCAAAGGCTTTGGCACAGTCAATAAAGCAGAAATAGATATTTTCCTGGAATTCTCTCGCTTTATGATGATCCAATGGATGTTGTGTCAACCTATTAACCTCTGGTTCCTCTGCATTTTCTGAAACCAGCTTGAACATCTGGAAGTTCACAGTTCATGTACTGTTGAAGCCTGGCTTGGAGAATTTTGAGCATTACTTTGCTAGCATGTGAGATGAGTACAGTTGTGCAATAGTTTGAGCATTATTTGGCATTGCCTTTCTTGGGGACTGGAATGAAAACTGACCTTTTATAGTCCTGTGGCCACTGCTGTGTTTTCCAAATTGCTGGAATATTGAGTGCAGCACTTCCACAGCATCATTTTTAGGAGTTGGAATAGCTCAACTATTGAAATCCCATCACCTCCACTAGCTTTGTTCATAGTGATGCTTCCTAAGGCCCACTTGACTTCACATTCCAGGATGTCTGGCTCTAGGTGAGTGATCATAGCATCGTGATTATCTAGGTCAGGAAGATCTATTTTGTATAGTTCTTCTGTGTATTCTTGCCACCTTTTCTTAATATCTTCTGCTTCTGTTAGGTTCATACCAGTTCTGTCCTTTATTGAGCCCATCTTTGCATGAATGTTCCCTTGGTATCTCTTCTAATTTTCTTGAAGAGATCGCTAATCTTTCCCATTCTATTGTTTTCCTCTATTCTTTGCATTGATCTCTGAGGAAGGCTTTCTTATCTCTCCTGCTCTTCTTTGGAACTCTGCATTCAAATGGGAATATCTTTCCCTTTCTCCTTTGCTTTTCACTTCTCTTCTTTTCACAGCTATTTGTAAAGCCTCCTCAGACAGCCATTTTGCTTTTTTGCATTTATTTTTCCTGGGGATGGTCTTGATCCCTGTCTCCTGTACAATGTCACCAACCTCTGTCCATAGTTCTTCAGGCACTCTGTCTATTAGATCTAATCCCTTGAAACTATCTTTCACTTCCACTGTATAATCATATGGGATTTGATTTAGGTCATACCTAAATGGTCTAGTGGTTTTCCCTACTTTCTGCCATTTAAGTCTGAATTTCACAATAAGGAGTTCATGATCTGAGCCACAGCAGCTCCCAGTCTTGTTTTTGCTGACTGTATAGAGTTTCTCCATCTTTGACTGAAAAGAATATAATCAATCTGACTTTGGTATTGACAATCTGGTGATATCCACGTGTAGAGTCTTTTCTTGTGTTGTTGGATGATGGTGTTTCATATGACCAGTGAGTTCTCTTGGCAAAACTCTATTAGCTTTTTCCCTGCTTCATTTTGTACTCCAAGGCCAAATTTGCCTGTTACTCCAGGTGTTTCTTGACTTCCTACTTTTGCATTCCAGTCCCCTCTAATGAAAATGACATCTTTTTTTGGGTGTTAGTTCTAGAAGGTCTTGTAGGTCCTCATAGAACTGTTCAACTTCAGCTTCTTCAGCATTACTGGTTGGGGCATTGACTTGGATTACTGTGATATTGAATGGTTTGCCTTGGAAACAAACAGAGATCATTCTGTTGGTTTTGCGATTGTATCCAAGAACTGTATTTTGAACTCTTTTGTTGACTATGATGGTTACTCCATTTCTTCTAAGGCATTATTGCCCACAGTAGTAGATATAATGGTCATATGAGTTAAATTCACCCATTTCAGTCCATTTTAGTTTGCTGATTCCTAAAATGTTGATGTTCACTCTTGCTATCTCTTGTTTGATCACTTCTAATTTGTCTTGATTCATGGACCTAACATTCCAAGTTTCTATGCAATATTGTTCCTTACACCATTGGTCTTTGCTTCTATCACCAGTCACATCTAAAACTGGGTGTTGTTTTTGCTTTGGCTCCATCTCTTCATCATTTCTGGAGTTATTTCTCCGGTGATCTCCAGTAGCATATTGGGCACCTACCAACCTGGGGAGTTCATCTTTCAGCATCCTATCTTTTTGCCTTTTCATACTGTTCATGGGGTTCTCAAGGCAAGAATACTGAAGTGGTTTGCCACTCCCTTCTCTATCAGACCACATTTTGTCAGAACTCTCCACCATGAGCCGTCCATCTTGGGTGGCCCTACATGGCATGGTTCATAGATTCATTGAGTTAGACAAGGCTGTGGTCCATGTGATCAGATTGGTTAGTTTTCTGTGATTGTGGTTTTCAGTCTGTCTTCCCTCTGATGGAGAAGGATAAGAGGCTTAGGGAACCTTCCTGATGGGAGAGACTGGCTGAGGAGGAAACTGGGTCTTGTTCTGAAGGGTGGGGCCATGCTCAGTAAATCGTTAATCTAATTTTCTATTGATTATTTTCTGTTAATTAAGTTTAATTAGATCCCACTTGTTTATTTTTGCTTTTATTTCCATTACTCTAGATGGTGGGTCATAGAGGATCTTGCGTGATTTATATCAAACAGTGCAGAAAACCTGACACTTAACCAGCAGTATTTTCAGAGGAAGATGTGATCAAAAGGAGAAAATATAAAAAATTGATAAACAGAAACCTCAACAAAATAGAGTCAGGAGACCAGAAGATGAAGCTCTCATGTCCTATCACAACAGCAGAACCCAACAGGCAGAAGAAAATGTTTGTTTTTCTTTCCAGGCAAGAATTCATCCAATGAGAGACTTCAGAACTTGGCCAATGGAAAGCCGTGGACTATCGGGTTACTAAGGCCTTCCCAATTTCCTTTCCACTCTATAAAAGAGTTCTCTCCATATTTTCCTGGGTCCTGTACACAGCTTGCCATGGTTTCAGATCCCAAACTGCAATTCTTTGCTGATCCTGAGTAAATCCATTTTTTCTAAAGAAATAACTTGCAGTCTATTTAAGTCAACACAAAGGAGAAAGTAAAGAGAACTATCTACAACCTGTGGCGACAGAAATAGAAATTTATGTTACTTGTGGTTACTTGTTTATTTATGGTTACAAAGGTCATGGGAATGATGGAACTTAAGATATGATAGAATTATTTTGGAAGGAGAGACAGAGCAACAAGAAAGGCTGGAGGTGGGAGTAGAAAGGGAAATAAATCCATATTCATAAGAGCAAAAGTAAATTAGTCACATTTAATATTGGTAAATAAAGAAATAGTAATATAAGCATATTATTTAGAGAAATTTCAGTTCAGTTCAGTTGCTCAGTCTTGTCCGACTCTTTGAGACCCCATGAATCGCAGCATGCCATGCCTCCCTGTCCATCACCAACTCTCGGAGTTTACTCAAACTCATGTCCATCGAGTCGGTGATGCCATCCAGCCATCTCATCCTCTGTCATCCCCTCCTCCTCCTGCCCCCAATCCCTCCCAGCATCAGGGTTTTTTCCAGTGAGTCAGCTCTTCACATGAGGTGGCCAAAGTACTGGAGTTTCAGCTTCAGCATCAGTCCTTCCAATGAACACCCAGGACTGATCTCCTTTAAGATGGACTGGCTGGATCTCCTTGCAGTCCAAGGGACTCTCAAGAGTCTTCTCCAACACCATAGTTCAAAAGCAACAATTTTTCGGTGCTCAGCTTTCTTCACAGTCCAACTCTCACATCCATACATGACCACTGGAAAAATCATAGCCTTGACTAGACGGACATTTGTTGGCAAAGTAATGTCTCTGCTTTTTAATATGCTATCTAGGTTGGCCATAACTTTCCTTCCAAGGAGTAAGCGTCTTTTAATTTCATGACTGCAATCACTATCTGCAGTGATTCTGGAGTCCAAAAGAATAAAGTCTGACACTGCTTCCACTGTTTCCCCATCTATTTCCCATGAAGTGATGGGACCAGATGCCATGATCTTAGTTTTCTGAATGTTGAGCTTTAAGTCAACCTTTTCACTCTCCTCTTTCACTTTCATCAAGAGGCTTTTCAGTTCCTCTACACTTTCTGCCATAAGGGTGGTGTCATCTGTGTATCTGAGGTTATTGATATTTTCTCCTGGCAATCTTGATTCCAGCTTGTGCTTCATCCAGTCCAGTGTTTCTCATGAGGTACTCTGCATATAAGTTAGATAAGCAGGGTGACAACATACAGGCTTGACGTACTCCTTTTCCTATTTGGAACCAGTCTGTTGTTCCATGTCCAGTTCTAACTGTTGCTTCCTGATCTGCATATAGGTTTCTCAAGAGGCAGGTCAGGTGGTCTGGTATTCCCATCTCTTTCAGAATTTTCCACAGTTTATTGTGATCCACACAGTCAAAGGCTTTGGCATAGTCAAAAAAGCAGAAATAGATGTTTTTCTGGAACTGTCTTGCTTTTTCGATTTAGGTACCACCAAAAATAAACACAATTCTAGGTTAAAAGTGTTGTCTTTCAGTGAGCTGGTGCTTTGATTATAATCTTTCTTTACTATTTGCATTTTTCAGGGTGTATATGGATTATTTTGATAACAATAAAATGTATCTAAAAAAATAATTGGTTCCCTTGTGAAAGCTCCAAATTTACTTTCTTATTTCAATGTGTACAAATTATCTTGAGGTCCCTCTTATATTTAGTTTTATCTTTTTTTCTCTCTTTAATATTCAAAAGTTTTGCAATCATGGGGAAACCATTCCAGTATTTCTCTTACGTCATACTCAGATTGATCAGAATTATATTCTCAAGCTATTTGGATTGTTTTCAACTTATAATTATTTTGAAAATCAACAAATGTTAAAAAGTTATTATCTTTAGCAGTGTCTGTCCCTCGTAGCTTTTAAACAGGTTATTTCTTAATGCCGTTTTCACTGTAATTCAAAGCTTACTGCTTCTGTGATAAAGAAACATGTTAAATTTGCTTTCTGGTCAGTAACATATCCCTCTGTTTAGATTCTGAGATAAACAATGCTTAAATTGTCATTAACATTTCTTTTGACACTTTGAAAAATTATGTTCCGAGATTTTATTTGTAAGAATCAATACAATAATGTCAGAGTTAGCATTTACTTGCAATCAAACTTTTTATCAATTTTAGTTTATAAAAACTGCCTCACTTATTTTTCCATGTAGAATAAGCATTGTAGAAATACTAAAAACATAAATTACTTGTGGATATTGAATACAGGATACTTTTGTGGTGGTCTATGTATCAGATAGTTTGTATACCACTTCACATCTTATCAGACACATCTTTTCTTCCAGGCTCTGCTGCAGTGATCAATTCTTTATGGATTCCAACAGCTCACTTTCAAGTGCAATGCTTTTTGATGCCTTTCTTCAGGTTGCATCACATATCTTACTTCCTGCTCTTATACTTCTGCCATCCTTAACCAATGGGCTACAAAGGCTGATAGATATATGCTTCCCCTTTTCATCCCCAGGGAAAACAATTGTGAGCTGAATTTCATAAGTCTTCAAATCAAGCATCACTCACCTATACTTTTAACCAATGCAGAAACACAATTTCTTATTGGCTTTATCTCTTTCCCTATGTCATTATATTAGCCTACTCAGGCTGCCATAACAAAATGCCATAGACTGAGTGGTTTAAACAATATAAATATATTTTCTCACAGACCTAGAGGCTGCAAGTCCAAGACCAAGGTGCCAGCACGGTTGAGTTCTTCTGAAGACACTCTTCTGGCTTGCAGAAGACCATTTTCTCCCTGTGTCCTTACATGGCAGAGAGAGATAAGAGCACTTCCCCCCTCCTTACCAGCACACAACTGATCAGATTTGGGCCCTACTCTTATCACCTTATTTAATCTTGATTACTTTCTGAGACACTGTCTCCAAACACAGTCACTGGGAGTTAGGGCTTCAAAATATGAATTCTGAAGGGACATAATTCAGTCCATAGCAATCACACTCTTACTGTTCTTCACCCCTGCTCCTTAAGATCAATTAACTTTCAAGGAAGCCTCTGACTTAGGCTATACTTTCAGGGGAACTGAGGTTACAATATGTTTTGTTCTATATGTGTGATAACAGAAAAAAGGGCTCATAGAAAGTATAGTCAGGAGACATTATTCACAATGCTTAATTAATTCAATAAAAAGGTAATGAGTATCACGCAAGACACCATGCTAAGTGAAAGTTGCTCAGTCGTGTCCGACTCTTTGCGGCCCCATGGGCTATATAGTCCATGGAATTCTCCAGGCCAGAATACTGGATTGGGTAGCCGGTCCCTTCTCCTGAGGATCTCCCCAATTCAGGGATTGAACCCAGGTCTCCCACATTGCGGGTGGATTCTTTACCAGCTGAGCCACTGGGAAGCCCATGCTAAGACACTATGCTAAGTGTAGTATTAAACAAGAAACATGATCCTAGTGTTTTGTTTTGTTTTGTTTTTAATGCAGAAGAGGAATACAACACAGTCAATTATAATTATACAAATACATTTGCGAAATATACTATGAAGAGGTCTAGGTTGCTAAAAAGGTAAATAAAAGGAGAGCCATAATTTGAGTCTGGATACTCAAAGAAAACCTTAAGAAAACAAGGTTTAAGTTGAGATCTAAAACAACAAAATTTAGTAAGAAATGGTGTGGACACGGTGGTGGGGGTGGGGGATTGGTGGTGGTGGACTAGAGAGAGCAAAAAGCCTGAGTCAGGAGCAGACGTGCACAGGAAGGTTATCATAGCTGAAACAGAAGGGTAGTCAGGAAGAGATGAGGGGTGGGACTGTGACATAAACAAGGCCCAGACTGTATGAATTGAGCATTGAAGGTCCTAGCAAGTACTCTGAATGCTAAAATGAGAACCATAGGAAGCCTTTAAAGGATTTTCTGAAAGATTTTTTTATCCCATTGTTGCTGTGGTTTTTGTAATGTATGTTGGTTATGCAGCCCTTGCTTACAGTACTTAAATCATTAGCTGAAGCGATCAGATCTAGGCATACATAGATTAATTGCAGCTCAGGCTCTCAAGGAATGACACTAAAGGAAAGTACTCAGGTCACTGAGAGGTCTTGCAAGAAGAGTCAGTAGACATAGCAGGGAATTGTGGTAGGAAAGGTCCTTCATCTGGCATTCACCAAGGGAAGTACAGGAGTCAGATCAGGTGAGCTACTACAGATGCCTAACCCATGTTACCCAAGACATGATTTCTGGGTCCCAGGTTGAGATCCAAGGACAAATTCTAATATGAAAAACCTTTCCACTCTTAATTAAGATACCCAGACACTGGCCTGGGAACAAAAAAATTAACAATAGAGCTCCAAGTAGCACATCCATAGTGTGAAGTAATATGACTACATGTTTAAAAAAAAAAAAATGTGTATTTAGTTGTGTTTGACTCTTTGTCCCATTGGAATGTAGCCCACCAGGCTCCTCTGTCCATGGGATTTTTTCAGGCAAGAATACTGGAGTGGGTTGCCATTTCCTTCTCCAGGGAATCTTCCCAACCCAGGGATGAAACCCGTGTCTCTTATATCTCTTGCATTGCAGGCAGATTCTTTACCTGCTGAGCCATCAGGGAAGCTCTGAAAAAAAGAAAAAATAGTAAAAGAAAAAAATTTATCCACACTGATTGTGAATCCTCCTCTAAATGGAGGCTTAGAGATTACACTTATGGTAGCTTCCAAAAATTATCCATGGTGTCTACAAATGTCGTGTCTTAAATCTCTTGCTTCAATTTTATAGTTGTGCTAGGATTAGATTAGGTGAAAAAGCAAGACTTGAGGTATACAAATGTCTTGCAGCTGTCCTGCTCATACATTTATGAACTTGCCAACATTTGTCTTTAAGGCAGTTCACTAGTAAGGGGTAGTGTACTTCTATGATTGGAAATTCCTCCAAACGAATCTTTGTTACTTTGCCTAAAAAAAAAAAAAAAAAAAAACAGCCTAATACCATAGGAACTTAATGGGAAAAATCCAGGAAAATACTTTTATATTCAGAAAACTTGATAAATTTATTGATGACAAAAGAAAACTAAAATGCAAAATAAAGAAAATATGCCAAATGTCTTACAAGAGAATACAGTAAGAAAGAACTAGCATTATAGTAAATGTATTCATTAAACATACATCTAACATAAATATACATGCATATATATATATATATACATATATAACAGAATTTTATTTGAAAGAAAGTTGGGAACAAAAACATTTATTAGCTAGCCATTTGATCCCATTTGTATCACTAAATCAGAGGACAGGGAAGCTTGGCATGTTGCAGTTCATGGGGTGGCAAAGCGTTGGACATGACTTAACAACTGAACAACAGCAAGATACTAACAAGATACTAACAAACAGCTCATCCATGGACATTTCAGGTTATTTATGTGCATATTTTACAAAATCACTAAATTAGTCAAGTCATCTGTTAACTTACCCCACTGAAGCAACAAAAACCAAGCAAACTACTAGTTCTGACTCATTTGAATAATAGGCAAATATATTTAGGACCTAACTGTTTGTAAAATAAACTCTTTAAATACACTGGGGAAAATTAATCATTATTTCAAATAAAAATTTAGTCCTTGTTCAAAAATTAAAGTATTTACTAGTCATTGTTCAAAGATTAAAGCATTAATTAGTACATTTTAAAAGAAGAAGAAATCAGGATAAAGCCTTCATCTTACTGGAAGACTCATGTAACTTGGCTCCTGGGAACCAGGATCATGATGCCTAGCTATGAGATTGACCCATCCATCTTCAGCAGCAACCTGGCCAATTGAGGGGCTGAAAATCTCTAAATGCTGGCCTCTGAGGTTGATTATCTGCACCTGGATACAACAGATGGGTATTTTGTTCACATTACTTTTGGCCACGCTATGGTACAGTCTCCAAAAGCAACGAGGACAGGATCCTTTCTTTGACATTCACAGGATGGTTTCTAGGCTGGAAGAGTAGGTAAAGCCAATGGCTATAATAGGAGTCAATCCATATATACAAGAACCCAGGGGCTTTCATTAAAGACATTTGGGGGAATGAGATAAAGGTTGGACTTGCCATCAAACTAGGAACTACAGTTGAGTATTTGGTACCATGGGTTAATCAGATAGACATGGCCTTGGTCATGTCAGTTGAACCTGGATTTTGAGGGTAGAAGTTTACTGAAGATATGATACCAAAGTTTGTTGATTGAGAACAAAGCTCCTGTCTTTTGGCAGACAGGTTAATGGTAAAACAGATCATGATACTCTCCATAACTACGCAAACACAGTGGCTAACGTGATTGTCTGCCAGTGATATTATAAGGAATGAAGACCCCATATTCATGATAAACCTATTAAGATATACTTTCTCAAGAAGCTGCTCAGAAAAATTCTCTTCACAGGTGAAATTTCAAGGAGTCCAATGTTTCTGTTCATGAAAGTTCCCTTTTATTGGAAAATGAGAATGTTGACTACCAAGTCATATTGCATGAAGCTGTACTGCTTTCCTGAGCAATTATTCACTCCAATGATTAAAGCCTACTGTGCAAAATGTTCTAAGAGGTTAGAAACTGGGCTGCACACCTAAATTTTCAATGATGGAATTTAAAGATTGTTGTTGTTCAGTCACTAAGTCGTGTCCTACTCTTCGCAACTCCATGGACTGTAGCATACCATGCCCCTCTGTTCTCCACTATCTCCTGGAGTTTGCTGAAATTCATGTCCATTGAATCAGTGAAGCAATCTAACTATTTCTAACCAAATTTAAAGATTAGGGTACTGAATGTGATCCAGATTCCACTCGTGGGCATGTATCTGGAGAAAATATAGCCAGGACATGGAAGCATTCCATAAACAGAGGAATGGATCAAGATGTGATACATACATACAATGGAATATTACTCAATCATTAAAAAGAATGAAATGATGCCATCTGCAGCAACATGGATAGACCTAGAGATTGTATACTGAGTAAAGTAAGTCAGACAGAGAAAGACAAATATCATCATATCACTTATATTTGGAATCTTAAAAAAATGTTAATGAACTCATTTACAAAACAGAAATAGAGTCACAGATGTAGAAAGCAAACTTATGGTCACCAAAGGGGAAGAGAAGATGGATGAATTAGGAGATGAGCATTGACATACACACTCTTATACATAAAACAGATAATGAGTAAGGACTACGGTATAGCCCTGGGAACTCTTCTCAATACTCTGTAATGATCTACATTGGAAAAGAATCTAGAAAAGAATGGATGTATTCATTTGTATAACTGATTCACTTTGCTGTATAGCAGAAATTAACATAACATTGTAAATCAACCATACACCAATAAAAATTAATCTTAAAAAATAAAGATTAGAGCACTGAAATACCCTGTTTTTATTGGGAGGCTTGATTTTTATAAAGAGTAAAAATATAGCTGTCTTAAGATTATAAACAGAAACATATCTTAATGCCTAAAGAAGGCATATTAGCTATTATGAAGAAAATTATTTTTCTGCATTTATGGAAAGAATTTTCTGTTGTTTCCCATCTGTTAGCCAAAAGCAATGAAGTCCTTATGTTTCTCCTGTTTCATCACTTGTGATTTGATAAAATGAGCAAAATAAAACTAATGAAAAATATAAGCTTGAATCTGGCAGGGATGCCATGCCATATTCCTTTTGCATCTAAAACATCTATTCTTTTCCCTTTTTACTTTGTAGTCAGATACACAAAAACTATTTTAAAAACGTGTGAAGCCCAGGGGTTTTCAGGTGACCTGCTCTAAAATATAAGCACAACTTTATCTGGGTGTTTTCTTTGCTAGCTTTGCTGAAGGAGCAGATTATTCAGTGACTTTTGCCGCTTTCTTAATGCCACCTTGCATAAAATATTAAATAATCCTGTTGCCTTAGTTCTGAGTACAAAGAAAAGTAAAATCTATATTTGGAAGTAATATTGAGCTAAATCTTGACTCTGCCCCTTTAGGTCTATTTGGCCGCTGAAAATCACACAACCTCTTTGAGCTTTTATTAACTATTATACATCAAATGTATTTTAACAATTGTGCAGGATCATGTTGAGCCTTAAAAGAAGTACCATAACATAAGTAAAACTTCCAATACTATTCCTAAGAATTTAGCAGATGCTTAACACAAAGTAGCTATCATTTTATAAGTTTATATCATGAGTTATGAGGTACTTTGGTATAATTGAATTAAATTCATAAATCATTCTTATGACTGCTAGGACAGGTACTTTTGTCCCCATTTAAAAATAAGAAACTAAAGCTCACTAGCAGCCTGGTACCATGGAAAGGCTCTAGTAGGGCATGGGATTTCTGGTCTGTCCTCTTTTAAAAATGGAACCCACAGGCAACACATCCCAACAAAATAAAGACCATGTGACAAGCCCACAGCTAATGTCATACTTAATGACAAAAAAATTGAAAGCATTTCTTCTAAGATCAGGAATAAGACAAGAATGCCCACTCTTGCCAGTTACATTCAAGGTACTTTCAAAGTCTTAGCCACAGCAACCAGATAGAAAACGAAATAAAAGAAATCCAAACTGGAAAGGTAGTAATTAAACTGTCATTGTTTGCAGATGACATGATCGTATACATAGAAAACTCTACAGACACCACATACACACACACACACACACACACACACACACACAACTAGAACTAATCAATGAATTGATCAAATTGCAGGATATAAAATTAATATACAGAAATCTGTTACATTTCTGTATACTAACAATGAGAACCACAGAAAGAGAAATTAAAAAAAAAATAATCCCATTTACAATTGCATCAAAAAAAGAAAATATCTGGGAATAAATCTAACTAAGGAGGTAAAAGACCTGCACTCAGGAAAAAACTATTAAGACCCTGAATAAAGAAACCAAACTCAATACAAAAAAAATGAAAATATATACCATGTTCAGGGATTGGATGAATCAATATTGTTAAAATGATTAAATGACCTAAGGTAATCTACAGATTTAACACAATCTCTATCAAAATACCAATGCCATTTTTCACAGAACTAGAAAAAATAATTCTAAAATTTGTATGGAAACAAAAAGACCCTGAACAGCTAAAACAGTTTTAAGAAAGAACAAAACTGGAGGTTTGCACCTCCCGATTTCAAACTATACTACAATGGTACAGTAATCAAAATGGTATCAAAAGCAGAAACATAGATCAATGGAATAAAGTAGAGAGCCCAAAAATGAATTCATATGGGCATTAATCTATGATGAAAAAGGCAAGAATATACAATAGGACAGGTAGCCTCTTCAGTATTGGTGTTGAGAAAACTAAACAGCTACATACAAAAGAATCAAACTGGACTATTCTCTAACACTATATAAAAAAATAAACTCAAAATGGGTTAAAGACATGTAAAACTTTCAAGAAAAACATTCTAGAAGAAAACATAGGTAGCATCCTCTTAGATAACTGTCTTATCAAATAAACAAATGGGACTATATCAAACTAAAAAAAAACAACAACTGTGCACAGCAAAGGAACTATCAACAAAATGAAGAGTCCACTTACTGAATGGAAAAAGGCATTTACAAATAATATATCCAGTAAGGGGTTAATATCCAAAATATACAAAGAACTCATACAACTCAACATCAAATAAACAAACAACCCAACTAAAAAATGGGCAAAGAATATGAAGAGATATTTTTCCAAAGAAGATATAGTGATGACCAATAGGCACATGAAAAGATACTCAATATCACCAATCATCAGAGGAAAGCAAATAAAAACCACAGTGAGGTATTACCTCACATCTGTCAGAATGACTCTTCTCAAAATCACAACAAATAACAAGCATCACAGAATGTAGAGAAAGGGACTCCTCCTGCTCTGTTGACAAGAATGTAAATTGGTACAGCCACTATGGAAAACAATATAGAGATTCCTCAAAAAATTAAAAATAGAACTGACCTAAACTTGAAATCAATGGAATAAGGTCATTAATGGGTTAAAAAAAAAACACTTGGCAACCCAGAACTTTATAATTAGTCAAATATTCATCAAGAATAAAGATGAAATGGTGAAGGTGGTCAAAAGGTACAAACTAGTTAGAAGATGAATTCTGGGAATGTAACATACAGCATGGTGATATTGTTAACAATGCTGTATTGAATACATGAAAGTTCCTAAGGGGACAGATCTTAATATTTCTCTCACCAAAAAAAATATTCACTATGTGTAATGATAGATGTTATTATTAAATGTACTGTGATGATCATTTCACAATATAATATATATCATTAAATCATTATGGTATATACCCCCCAAAATGGAGTCCATGTAAGGTGAGGTGGGCAAAGGAAGCTATTTTACTTAACATTGTCTTATTTCCAATTTAATTTTATTCTGTAACAGAACCAAATGTCTAGGAATATTCTAGAACTATGGATATTGTCCCCAGTTATATATATTTTATTATTCCAGAGTAGACTAGGGGATAACAGAGTACATATTCAATTCCTAAACCACAGTATTTATAACTATGTTCCAAATTATAATTAGAAAACAAATAAGTATCAACCACCTTATTCTTACACTCTTTTAATGTAACAAATATTGCAAAAAAAAATTTTAAGAACAGGTATCGACTATATTTTTCTACCTAAATTCTCATTTTTTAAAAAAAAGATAAAAATAAATCTTTTCAAGGTCAGTTCTGGGGCTTCCAACCTTCTGAGGAAGAGATATTTTTTATATTCCTGATGCTTCTAAATCTCTGGAGATGGTTTTGAAAATAAAGTATACTGAACGCAGTGAGGGGAAGGACAAAATTCTACCTCCCTTCACTTCCCAACTGGGAATCCCAGCTAAAGTTTTCATGAGTAAGGAAGCAGCAAACACCTTGAAAAGCCACTCGACCTGCCGGCTAAAATCTTCAAGGTCCTCCTGACAGATGGTGTCCAATCCTTTGGTCAGGGATCTCAAACTTAGAGCCATGTGAACATGTGCTTGGTTTTGAAACTGGTGTGTGCTCCCTAAAGACATCTTATTAGAATCAGTTCAGTTTAGTTCAGTCGCTCAGTCGTGTCCAACTCTTTGCAACCCCATGAATCGCAGCACGCCAGGCCTCTCTGTCCATCAACTCCCGCAGTCCACCCAAACCCATGTCCATTGAGTCAATGATGCCATCCAACCATCTCATCTTCTGTTGTCCCCTTCTCCTCCTGCCCTCAATCTTTCCCAGCATCAGGGTCTTTTCCAATGAGTCAGGTCTTCACATCAGGTGGCCAAAGTATTGGAGTTTCAGCTTCAGCATCAGTCCTTCCAATGAATATTCAGAACTGATTTCCTTTAGGATGGACTGGCTGAAGATCCTTGCAGTCCAAGGGACTCTCAAGAGTCTTCTCCAACACCACAGTTCAAAAGCATCAATTCTTCAGCTCACAGAAAATATTTAAACTGCTACAGAGATCAAAATAGTAATTTTAAATATCCACATAGGTATATGTATGTATAGGCTTCCCTGGTAGCTCAGACTGTAAAGAATCTGTCTGCAATGTAGGAAACCCAGGTTGGATCCCTGGGTCAGGAAGATCCCTTGGAGAAGGGTATGGCAACCGACTCCTGTATTCTTGCCTGGAAAATTCCATGAACAGAGGAGCCTAGCAGGCTGTAGCCACAGAGCCGAGAAGAGTTGGACACAACTGAGCAACTGAACAGCAGCAGCTCCTTTAAGTTATTCCCCCCAAAACACCCTGAAACCCAGCCTTCGTATAATGACAACTGCACCACTATCACCTCCCTTGTCCAACTTCCAGATTCCTATTTTCTCACAGCCTCATGTTAATCTGGCCACCAGGCTGGTATCACTTCTCCATTCACTTTGCTTGCCGTGTGCACCATTCTCTTTGGGCCATGGTCTCCTGTTTTCCAATGTGCTGGTACTGTGTTAGTGAGGGCAATGGCTTAATGTGTTACTCTATTCCTGGGAGTGCATTTACATTACAACAGTGACTTTCTGAAAGTGTTGCAGGGGGAAAGCCAATTCTGACTCCATGTTGGAAACCGTTTCTTTGACTTGCTTTTATTATTGTAATCATACTCCATGGCTTTGCCTGGAGGACCCTGTCTCTCTGCTTGACTGAAAACTAAAGTGCCTTTGTTCGGTTCATGGAGAGATAGTTTGTCCTTACCCACATGTGAATAGAAGAGATTAATACACCCTTTCTGGGCTTTCCTTGTGGCTCAGCTGGTAAAGAATCCACCTGTAATGCAGGAAAACCTGGGTTCAATCCTGGGTTGGGAAGATCCCCTGGAGAAGGGAAAGGCTACCCACTCCAATATTCTGGCCTGGAGAATTCCATGGACAGTATAGTCCATGAGGTCGCAAAGAGTCGGACACTGAGTGACTTTAACTTTCACTTTTCTGAAGGCTCACCATTCGTTTGGATATGTTTTGCAAGACTGAAAACCCTTTCACTTTACTTCCCCACTGCATCTCCCTCTCTATTCTGCCTTTTGACTTTAGTTCCTCATTGCTTCTTTCCCTCTAATCTATAAAAGAACCTGGCATCCAGATCCCAATAAGATGGTTATTTTGAGGTGCTAGCCTGCCATCTTCTCGGTCTGCCGGCTCCCCAATTAGTCTCTTCCTTGCCTCGACACCTGGTCTCTCGGATTCACTGGCCTATTGCGCAGTGAGCAGAGTGAGCTTGGACTTGGTAACAAAAGTATTAAGAAATTTGGGATAAAAATGTCAAGCTCATAGGGGAGATATTTTGGGGAGGGAGTCAGCTCTATAAGTGAACATTAGTCACCTATGTCTCCTTGTCAGGACTTTCTCTGGTTAATAATATTCCTCTTCCAGAAATCAAATCCAAGGAGAAAAGGTATGTTTTTTTAACCTGAAAGATTTATACATCACAGATACCAAGTAAATCATCATTGATCTTTCCTGAGTCCACACCTCTAATATTTGAAATCTCTGCAGATACTTCTTAGAGGCTTCACATTTATACAGGAAATTTGATAAAGATCTCTGTACCAAGCCTTGAGGGCTCAAAAAGAGCTCTGGCTTAGATTTTATGTTTTTAAAATGTCAGAAGCAGATATTCTAAATAAATAAGATAAAATGAGAAAAAAAAAATCCCACTTTCTTTTTTTCACCTATATTGATGAAGTTAGTCCAAATAAATTTTTATCCAAACCTACAAAAAAGAAAAGAAAAAAGAACTAGAGAAACCAATGTGAGGAGACAGAATATGAGTTTAGAATAAGACCTTCTGTTAAGTACATATTATTAAGTACTAAAATAAAATTTAGTGCCTCTGTCCGTAAGATGGAAATGTTAATGCAAAAAAAATTCTTTAGGTACATAAGATAGCCTGGTGTCTATGACAGTGGACTTTGGATTCTTCAGCCAGAGTTGCTATATCATTCAAATCCAAGTACTTAACTTCATGACCTTAGACAAATTACTTAATCTCTCTCTGTTTTAGTTTTCTTAAAGTTGGAATAGTGATATCAATCTACTTCATAGGGTTATTATGAGGGTAAAATGAGTTAATATAGGTAAAAGCATCTAGAACAGGGTATGGCATAAGGAAATACTAATTAGGTGTTAGATATCATCGTTGTTGTGGTGGTTATTACATTGTGGTTACCGCCAGCTAGTAGATTAGAAAGTTCAATAATCCAAAGGCAAAAGAATGGGCAGTATCGGCACTTTTCCTACATTTTTTTAAAACACCAGCATAAAATGCCATCATTGGTGTTGGACTGTTTGGCTTAAAACATATTCTTCACCAAACACAACCCCTACTATCCTTTACTACCCAATGAAAAGTATGTGCTCTAAACCACCATAATTATATATATATATAAATGGCTATGGAATGATTCAGTTCAGTTCAGTTCAGTTCAGTCGCTCAGTTTTGTCCGACTCTTTGTGACCCCATGAACTGCAGCACGCCAGGCCTCCCTGTCCATCACCAACTCCTGGAGTTGACTCAAACTCATGCCCATCAAGTCGGTGATGCCATCCAGCCATCTCATCCTCCATCGTCCCCTTCTCCTCCTGCCCCCAATCCCTCCCAGCATCAGGGTCTTTTCCAATGAGTCAACTCTTCGCATGAGGTGGCCAAAGTATTGGAGTTTCAGCTTCAGCATCAGTCCTTCCAATGAATACCCAGGACTGATCTTCTTTAGGATGGAATGATTAGATAAACATTATAATTAAATGCCTTCATCCAGAAATCTCTGCTTTCCTTACAAGGCTAATGAAGGTGATCAGTCTTCCTTACACAAGAAGGGCCTATGGGTGCCTTCTAGAAAACATAACTGGTAGAACTCCCTTCAACATTATTACCAATTTTAGTCCCTGAGTTGCATATACTCTGCTTTGCCTTTGTAAATTATTAGTACCATCCTGTATGCATTAAACAGTAATGTTTGTGGTTCTTTTTTTTTTAAGTCTCTTTACTTATTAAATCACCTTAAGAGTGCTTTATGACCAGTTAGGTATTAATACAAGGCATAAAATCAGAGAATTATGATGTATCTGTAGAAGTCAAACTTGTTTGTATGCCTATTCATTTTTCTTTTTCAAAAAGTATTATGAATTTCAAAAAAACTAAAGCCACATTATAGAATATTTATAAAATAAAAACTGAAAAAGAAATCTCTCAGAACCCACCAGTAACTAATTTTTGGGTATATTTCTTAAGTAATTCTTCTTATGTATATTTTCAACATATTTATGAGGATACATTTCTAATCTCTTTGATATAGAACTATACTGTAAGTACTTTCTATTAATATTTGCTCATTACTCTTAATAACCACAATTTTTAATGGGTATGGTATAGTTCACTCATTCTTCTATTACTAAACCTTTAATCTGTTTTCCATTAAGATAACTATGTAAATAAGAGTCTCTTTTGAGTACATCTATTTCCAGGTTTCAGATTTTATTCTTAGAAGATTCTGTAAGTACTTAACACTTCTCTCTCTAATAAATTATTTAAACTTATAGCTATATCATATTATGCACGAAACAGCTTTTCAAAATATGTAAAATAACTCTGCAAAACACCATCACTACTAGCTGAAACTAAAAACATACTTTCTCTATGAAATTCTTAAACTTTTCTCATCTGAATTTTATCTCCATTCATATAGCTAGTCTCTCCTTGGCCCCCAAATACAAATAACTTTGGAAGTATTTCTCACTCTCATGGCATTTTGTACCTTTATGTGATAGCAATTACTTCAAGTATAATTATTAATTATTTGTATGATATTTAATGTTTATGTCTTTCAGTAGATAAAATGTTACACTGCAGCAGAGACTCACCTATGTTGCTACTTTTACACCCAAGTGTCTGGCACATAGCATGTGGTCTTGTTTGTTGATTCAGTGATTTAACAGTTTAAAATTATTTTGTACAGTGTTATGTTAAGTAGTAGGGGAATATATAGAAATATATGATAGTTACTGCCTTTAAAGAATTAAAATAAAAATGAACCTTTATTATTATTTTTATTTTAATATGTCATACAAAAAAGTTCATGGGCTATAAAACCAAATGGACCTACAAAACAAAAAGGCAACCTACTGACTGGGAAAGATGTTTGCAAATTATATGACTCATAAAGGGTTAACATCCAAACTATATAAACAGCTCATACAACTCAATATCCTTGACTCGTTTCTGATCTTAATGGGAAAACTTCTAGTTTCTCACCATTAAATATGACATTAGCTATGTTTTCCATAGATACTCTTTAACTTTTTGAGGAAGTTCACCTCTATTCCCAGTTTATGGAGAATTTTATCATGAATGGGTGTTGGATGCAGTCAAATGCTTTTTACTGTATTTATTGGTATGATCATGTGATTTTTTTCATCTATAGTCTGTCAATGGGATGCGATACATTACTTGATTTTATATGTTGAACCAGGCTTCCACATCTAAGATAAATTCTACTTGGTTGTCATGTATAATTTTTAAATACATCATTGGATTTGATTTGCTAAAATTTTGTTAAGAATTTTTTGTATCTATGCTCATGAGAGATATTGGCCTATAATTTCTTTTTTTAAAAATAATGTATTTGTCTGGTTTTGGTATTAGTCTAAGGTTAGCCTTATAGAGTGGCCACAGGACTGGAAAAGGTCAGTTTTCTTTCAAATTCCAAAGAAAGACAATCCCAAAGAATGCTCAAACTACCGCATAGTTACACACATCTCCCATGCTAGTAAAGTAATGCTCAAAATTCTCCAAGCCAGGATTCAGCAATACGTGAACTGTGAACTTCCAGATGTTCAAGCTGGTTTTAGAAAAGGCAGAAGAACCAGAGATCAAACTGCCAACATTGGCTGGATCATCGAAAAAGCAAGAGAGTTCCAGAAAAACATCTATTTCTTCTTCATTGACTATGCTAAAGCCTTTGACTGTGTGGATCACAATAAACTGTGGAAAATTCTGAAAGAGATAGGAATGCCAGACCACCTGACCTGCCTCTTGAGAAACCTGTATGCAGGTCAGGAAGCAACAGTTAGAACTGGACATGGAGCAACAGACTGGTTCCAAATAGGAAAAGGAGTATGTCAAGGCTGTATATTGTCACCCTGCTTATTTAACTGATATGCCGAGTACATCATGAGAAACGCTGGGCTGAAGAAGCACAAGCTGGGATCAAGATTGCTGGGAGAAATATCATTAACCTCAGATATGCAGATGATACCACCCTTAAGGCAGAAAGTGAAGAGGAACTAAAAGCCTCTTGATGAAAGTGAAAGAGGAGAGTGAAAAGGTTGACTTAAAGCTCAACATTCAGAAAACCAAGATCATGGCATCTGGTCCCATTACTTCATGGCAAATAGATAGGGAAACAGTGGACACAGTGTCAGACTTTATTTTGGGGGGGCTCCAAAATCACTGCAGATGGTGATTGCAGCCATGAAATTAAAAGATGCTTATTCCTTGGAAGGAAAGTTATGACCAACCTAGATAGCCAACAAAGGTTGCCAACAAAGGTCCGTCTAGTCAAGGCTATGGTTTTTCCAGTGGTCATGTATGGATGTGAGATTTGGACTGTGAAGGAAAGTTATGACCAACCTAGATAGCCAACAAACTTTGCCAACAAAGGTCTGTCTAGTCAAGGCTATGGTTTTTCCAGTAGTCATGTATGGATGTGAGATTTGGACTGTGAAGAAAGCTGAGCACCGAAAAATTGATGCTTTTGAACTGTAGTGTTGGAGAAGACTCTTGAGAGTCCCTTGGACTGCAAGGAGATCCAACTAGTCCATTCTAAAGGAGATCAGTCCTGGGTGTTCATTGGAAGGACAGATGCTGAAGCTGAAACTCCAATACTTTGGCCACCTCATGTGAAGAGTTGACTCATTAGAAAAGACCCTGATGCTGGGAGGGATTGGGGGCAGGAGGAGAAGGGGACGATAGAGGATGAGATGGTTGGATGGCATCACCAACTCGATGGACATGAGTTTGAGTCAACTCCAGGAGTTGGTGATGGACAGGGAGGCCTGGCGTGCTGCGATTCATGGGGTCTCAAAGAGTCGGACAAGACTGAGCGAATGAACTGAACTGAGCCTTATAGAACAAGTTAGGGAGTATTTTCTCTGCTTCTATACTCTAAAAGTGATTATAGAGAATTAGTATAATTTCATTTTGAAATGTTTGGTATAACTCAACAATGAACTCATCTGGGTCTGGTGTTTTCTTTTTTGGAAGCTTATTAATTATTGATCTGATTTCTTTAACAGATATAGGCCTATTCAGATTATCTATTTATTCTTGTGTGAATTTTGGCATATTGTGTCTTTCAAGGATTGGCCCATTTCATCTACAGTAGCAAATTTCAGGGCATACAGTTGTTCATGGTACTATTTTATTATTCACGGGAACTTTAGTGATGCTCTCTCTTTCATTTCTGATATTAGCAATTTGTGTCCTTTCTTTTATTCTCTTAATTAGTGTGGCTAGAGGCTATCAATTTTATTGATCTTCTCATAAACATATTTTAGATCATTAATTTCCTCTATTGATTCCCTGTTTTTGAGTTCACTGATTTCTTTAACTTTTTATCATTTCTTTTCTTTTGCTTACTTTATCATTAATTTTCCTTTTTTTCCTAGTTTCCTAATGTTGAAGCTCAGATCACTGATTTTAGATATTCTTTCCTAAAAAAATGAATTTATTGCTATAAATTTCCTTGTGAAAGTGAAAGCGAAAGTGAAGTCGCTCAATTGTATCCAACTCTTTGCAACCCCATGGACTACAGCCTACTAGGCTCCTCTGTTCATGGGCCAAAATTTTCTTGTAAGCCCTGCTTTTACAGCATCCCACAACTTTTTATAAGCTGTGTTTTCATTTTTGTTTAATTCAAAGTGATTACCTTTAATGTTACCAGTATAGTTTAGTACACTGATTAACAAGCTAGTACTTTCACTAGTGAACATCTGTTTCTGTCATTCAGCAAAGTCTTAGTGTTGATTGAGATGTGGATACCAGATGGGTTTGTAGTAACCTTTTCAGGAATTTAGACTTTCAGTTTTAATACTAGCTAACCACTTCTGGAGTTTAAACTCCTGATCAAAATATTAGCTGTACATGGTTGTAACTTAATCTGACACATACATACACATGCGACCTCAGGGTCTGGGCTGAGTTTTAACGTAAATTAATAACATCATTATATATATCCAGGATATGAAAGCAACCTAAAAGTCCATCAACAAAGGAATGGATAAAGATGTGGTACATATATACAATGGAATATTACTTAGGCATAGAAAGGAAGGAAATAATGCCATTTGCAGCAACATGGATGGACATAGTTATTGTCATACTGAATGAAGTAAGTCACACAGAGAAAGACAAATATCATATGATATCACTTATATGTGGAATCTTAAAAAAAAAGGCTATAAATGAACTTATTTACAAAACAGGAGTAGAGTTACAGATGTAGAAAACAAATTTACGGTTCCCAGAGGGTAAGGGGGGTGGGGGGGTGGGGATAAATTGGAAGATTAGTATTGACACACATATACACACAGTACTATATATAAAATAGATTATCAATAAGAACCTACTCTATAGCACAGGAGACTCTTCTCAATATTCTGTAATGGCCTATATGGGAAAAGAATCTAAAAATGTGGATGTATGTATATGTATCACAGATTCACTTTGCTGTACACTTGAAACTTACACAACATTGTAACTTAACTATACGCCAGTAAAATTTTTTTAAAAAAACATCATAACATTCCACTTTAAGTATTTCAGATTATATCCTTAAATGCAGGTCAATTCAGGAAGAGAAATGCGGTCAGTACTTCAAAGACTGTAACCTCTCTGATAATGGTCATCACATCTCCACAAAGTGAAATACTCTGTATTTGATATGTAGCCACATGACTGTTGGCCATTCAGTGCGTCTTAAAGAAGAAACCATCAATTCCTGCTTAGTGCTCTCACTCTAATATAGGATGCTCATTTAAATGTCTGCCCTTTCATAGCTACTTGATAAGAAAGTATAAAAATAATTCTATTTAAGCTCTGTTTATCTGTAGTTACAGAGAGGAAATATAACAGCCAAAGGTGGATCTGAGAGGTAACATTGCTGAAAAACATTTGAGAAAGTCTTACTGATCTCTACCAACCTCCCTGGCTTTCTGGAAGCAAAAAGTTAAAAGGACAATCTCATACACAAAAGACACATAATCCATTAGGAACAGTGAGGATAACACAAGTAAATATTAAACTTATACTTGATATTATTGCTATTCAAGACTTTATCATCAAGATAAGAATTTTGTTCAAAAGCAAGAAGGGAAACCAAGGACAGCAAGTGTTTAGATTAAGAATCAAGTGTTAGATGGGCTCTCAGAAGTTTAGTTATTGAATATAAATTAAAAGACACTTACTTCTTGGAAGGAAAGTTATGACCTACCTAGATAGCATATTAAAAAGCAGAAATTTACTTTGTCAACAAAGGTCCATCAGGTCAAGGCTATGGCTTTTCCAGTAGTCATGTATGGATGTCAGAGTTGGACTATAAAGAAAGTTGAATGCCAAAGAATTGATGCTTTTGAACTGTGGTGTTGGAGAAGACTCTTGAGAGTCCCTTGGACTGCACAGAGATCCAACCAGTCCTTCTTAAAGGAGATTGGTCCTGGGTGATCATTGGAAGGACTGATGTTGAAGCTGAAACTCCAGTACTTTGGCCACCTGATGTGAAGAGCTGACTCATTTGAAAAGACCATGATGCTGGGAAAAATTGAGGGCAGGAGAAGAAGGGGATGACAGAGGATGAGACGGTTGGATGGCATCACCAACTCAAAGGACATGAGTTTGGGTAAACTCCCAGAGTGGTGATGGATAGGGAGGCCTGGCGTCCTGCAGTTCATAGGGTCACAAAGAGTCAGACACAACTGAGCAACTGAACTGAACTGACTGATTCATTTATGGAGTACCTGCTATCATGTTTATTTGATTCTGAAATGTCATATAATTCAGTTTCTTAATATCAGCTTTTTAAGGGAGAAAAAAACCTCTAAATTCTATGCTAAATGTATATATCAGTTATAAGATACATTTTCAAAAATTAAAAAAATGTAAACAAACATGTTCATTTTATATGTGCCAAGTGCTATATGTGCTAAACACAGTGGGTACAAAGATGTGCTAACTAGTCATGGACCTAAATTATGGAGGTTAATATATTGGAGTTACACATACATCACACAAACACATAAAATATTAGTCTGCTAATATATTGGATACTAGAGTAATAGATCCTCTTCTTGGGTTGACCCAACCAACTGCAAAGATTAATACATCTCGGTTGGACACAACTGAGGGACTTCACTTTCACTTTTTACTTTCATGCATTGGAGAAGGAAATGGCAACCCACTCCAGTGTTCTTGACTGGAGAATCCCAGGGATGGGGGAGCCTGGTGGGCTGCCGTCTATGGGGTCGCACAGAGTCAGACACGACTGAAGTGACTTAGCAGCAGCAGCAGTAGCAGCAATCTTTCTTTGGCTAGCTATCTTGAGAGCTTTAGCTTACTACTATAGTGAAGACGTATTTCATCTTACATAAGCAGAATGATTTATTCTATTTTTCCATTTGTTAAAATCACAACAACCTAGAGAAAATTATTTCCACAAAATGATTACTTATGGCTAACGAAATATTCACCTTGATCATCTGGGGTAATTGGTATATTCTTGAAACTAAATTATCTTGACAGTTGTTATTGGCAAAAGAGGGAAGCTTATTGCTTCAAAGATAGGGTTACATATTACCACATTATAAAGTTAGGATGACAGAGGAGCTAAGAAACTCTTTAAAAAATTAAAGACATTTAATGTTATTTGGTTGGTAAAACTATGAATTTAAAGATATCTGAATATAAGAAGCCCAAGTATAAAGAATATCTAAAATGTAGGTGCTAAATATAAAACCTCTTTTCAATATCTCACACTTAAACAAAATATGTGGTAGCACAAGCATATCAAGCTTACAAAGACTGCAATCTCAGATATTCTGCATCCTAGCTATGACATTTTCTAATAATTTTTCTCATAAAAACTGTGAAAGCATGGAGCCAGTAATATTAGTACAAAACCTTCAGTGAGCATGAGTATAACGATGCTTACACACTTCAGTCACTCAGTCATGTCTGACTCTTTGTGACCCCATGGACTGCAGCAGGCCAGGCCTCCCTGTCCATCACCAACTCCCAGAGCTTGCTCAAACTCATGTCCATTGAGTCAGTGATGCCATCCAACCACCTTATCCTCTGTTGTCCCCTTCTCCTCCCACTTTCAATCTTTCCCAGCATCAAAGTCTTTTCAAATGAGTCAGCTCTTCACATCAGGTGGCCAAAGTATTGGAGTTTCAGCTTCAGCATCAGTCCTTCCAATGAATATTCAGGACTGATTTCCTTTAGCATGGACTGGTTGGAGATCCTTGCAGTTCAAGGGACTCTCAAGAGTCTTCTCCAACACCACAATTCAAAAGCATCAATTCTTCGATGCTCAGCTATCTTTATAGTCCACCTCTCACATCCATACATGACTACTGGAAAAATCATAGTTTTGACTAGATGGACCTTTGTTGGCAAAGTAATACTCTGCTTTTTAATATGCTATCTAGGTTGGTCATAAGTTTTCTTCCAAGGAGCAAGTGTCTTTTAATTTCATGGCTACAGTTACCACCTGCAGTGATTTTGGAGCCCCCCAAAATAAAGTCTGCCACTGTATCCACTGTTTCCCCATCTATTTCCCATGAAGTGATGGGATCAGATGCCATGGTCTTAGTGTTCTGAATGTTGAGTTTCAAGCCTACTTTTTCACTCTCCTTTTCACTTTCATCAAGCCTCTTTAGTTCTTCTTCACTTTCTGCCATAAGGGTGGTATCATCTGTGTACCTGAGGTTATTGATATTTCTCCCAGCAATCTTGATTCCAGCTTGTGCTTCTTCCAGCCCAGCATTTCTCATGATGTACTCTGCATATAAGTTAAATAAGCAGGGTGACAATATACAGCCTTGATATACTCCTTTTCCTATTTGGAACCAGTCTGTTGTTCCATGTCCAGTTCTAACTCTTGCTTCCTGACCTGCATACAGGTTTCTCAAGAGGCAGGTCGGGTGGTCTGGGATTCCCATCTCTTTCAGAATTTTCCACAGTTTATTGTGATCCACACAGTCAAAGGCTTTGGCGTAGTCAATAAAGCAGAAATAGATGATTTTCTGGAACTCTCTTACTTTTTCAATGATCCAACAGATGTTGGCAATTTGATCTCTGGTTCCTCTGCCTTTTCTAAAACCAGGTGAACATCTGGAAATTCATGCTTTACGTACTGTTGAAGCCTGGCCTGGAGAATTATAAGCATGACTTTACTAGCATGTGAGATGAGTGCAACTGTGCGGTAGTTGGAGCATTCTTTGGCATTGCCTTTCTTTGGGACTGGAATGAAAATTGACCTTTTCCAGTCCTGTGACCATTGCTGAGTTTTCCAAGTTTGCTGGCATATTGAGTGCAGCACTTTCACAGCATCATCTTTTAGGATTTGAAATAGGTAAACTAGAATTCCATCACCTCCACTAGCTTTGTTCGTAGTGATGCTTCCTAAGGCCCACTTGACTTCACATTCCAGGATGTGAAGTCTAGGTTGGTGATCACACCATCGTGATTATTTGGGTTGTGAAGATCTATTTTGTATAGTTCTTCTGTGTATTCTTGCCACCTCTTCTGAATATCTTCTGCTTCTTTTAGGTCCATACCATTTCTATCCTTTATTGAACCCATCTTTGCATGAAATGTTCCCTTGGTATCTCTAATTATCTTGAAGAGATCTCTAGTCTTTCCCATTCTATTGTTTTCCTCTATTTCTTTGTACTGATCACTGAGAAAGGCTTTCTTATCTCTCCTTGCTTTTCTTGCTACACAAGAGAAGACTCTGCATAGGGACATCACCAGATGGTCAACACTGAAATCAGATTAATTATATTCTTTGCAGCCAAAGGTGAAGGAAGCTGTATACAGTCAGTAAAAACAAGACCAGGAGTTGACAGTGGCTCAGATCATGAACTCCTATTGTCAAATTTAGATTTAAATTTAAGAAAGTAGTGAAAACCACTAGACCATTCAGGTATAACCTAAATCATGTCCCTTACAATTATACAGTGGAAGTGAGAAATAGCTTTAAGGGACTAGATCTGATAGAGTGCCTGATGATCCATGGACAGAAGTTTGTTGACACTGTATAGGAGGCAGTGATCAAGACCATCCCCAAGAAAAAGAAATGCAAAAAAGCAATATGGCTGTCTGAGGAGGGCTTACAAATAGATGTGAAAAGAAGAGAAGTGGAAAGCAAAGGAGAAAAGGAAAGATAACGATGCTTAAAGATTGATTAGTGTGAAAGGGTCACAGTGACAAGAACAAGACAGCCACCAAAAGTGTCATGTGGAGTTCATGAAATAGCAAATGTTTTGTGCAAAAGTGTGAGGTTATATAATACATTAGAGTAGCCACTATAGTCAGCAATAACTTTCATTTAATGCACATGACTAAGAGTACAATGATAAATACAGGCATTATATGAATAGCAGAAGAGATAGCATTACATGCACAGCAAAAAAGAGGCTTTACTACTCCAAAGAGGAGGTAATGGCAGTACCTAATCAGATTCATGTATACAATGTGAGTGATTCCAGAAATTCGGGAATCACGGTGTGAAAGCTGAAGACAACGCAGTAAGGGTATGTGGTCAGCACCACATTTCTCAGGGAGACTTTTATTCTATGTGTTTTTCTTTTACCCGTTTCAGGGTCAAGCACCACTAAAACCTCACTGTCAGGATGAACCAGTCTTTCCATTGCTTCTACCTCCTAATTTGGGTTGGGGAGGACAGTTGGGCAACGGAACACAGTGATTAGCACACCATTCTTGCTCAATCTTCAAACTGTTAGGTTTCAGATAAGCGCACTGTGATAAACCATATCTGTAACTTAAACTTGTGGGGATCTTTCTTTAAAACATGGAGATGGAAAAGGAGAGGACCTGTGCCACTCTCCTCTTGATTGCCATGATAGGAAAGAATTATGGACAAATACAGCTATATTTTTATCTTTAAAATATCCTCTGATCATTTGTCTTAACCCCACAATTCGACTTGATCTCATCACATTTTGACTTCTGGGAGGCTGCAATCCATGTTTATCTGTGCTTTCTGCATGATCTTTAATCTCTCTCTTTCCTTCATCTCTCTGCTCTCATTTTCAAACACATGTAGCTCTTTTTCTATCACAAGTTGCCATTCTCACGATCTCATTGCCTTCTCCAGAGGTACTTTTTTCATTTTTTGACACAAAAATGGCCTATGCAATGCTTTTTCCATTTCTTTACCACCTCCTCCCTTCTGAATTTTTTGCCAACAGGCTTCTAGTCCTGCTCCCTTCCTCACCCAATACCTTTCCTTAAAACTAACAATGATCTCTTTTCTTTATTCTGTTTGATCTCTATACCACTGTCTTCTCTAAAAATTTCTTGATACAGTCTTGACCCTTGCCTTCTTTAGTCTGAAATTATTCATGGTTTTCTGCCTTTCTGATGACTGTTTTTGTTTTTTATCTATTGGTTGCATTTTTTCATTCTCCCCTCAAGCTGTGACCATTATTCAGAGTTCAGTCCTTGCTTGTCTGTTTTTTGTTGTTTTTTTTTTTCTTTCTGGACCAAGGCATTTTAAATTGTGTTCCTTGATCTAAAATACCTTAGAAGCTGCCACTGAGAACCTAGGGAATGGATGAAAGTGTGGACAACTGGTGTCTTCCCACTACTTCAAACAGAATAGCTCTGATTTTATCTGTTTATTTGTTCCATATTGTTTATTTTGGAGAGCTTCACTAATTTACTGAAAACTACATCAGGATCATAAAGCCTGAGTCTAATTTCCTATTTTACAACTATCTATATAACTTTGGACAAATATTTCAAAGCATTAATAAATTTCTAAATCCAAGCTTGTGTCCTTCCCTCCACCTAAACCACTCTCCAGGTCTCCTCCCCAGTACCTTTCTAATTCCTACTGATTTTTTGGTTTTCTGTCACTTCCTCCAGGAAGTCTCCTTTGAATCTGAGATCTGGGTTAGGTGTTCTTCTGACATGGTACCATAGCATTCTAAAACAATACTTTAACACAGTACTTATTTGGTTGTCTGTTGGTCTATATTTCCTACTAAACTGGAAGCTCATTGAGAACAGACTATTATTCATGATATACCTAGCTTAGGGCATGTAGTAGGTTTGAAATCCCAAACAGAGATCATTTTATACCCAGCAAAGATATCCAAATTAGGTGACACTGCTTTCTTTTCAACTAAATATAAATAAAAAGGCATGTATCAACATTATCTCTCATTGTGATCAAACTGCTCTCCCCATCTGCCTGCTTTCTGAGTGTCCCTGACACCTCCTTCATCTACTTTTGAATCCTGTTCACAACACCCTCACCATTTACTTTTATTGGGGAAGTTATTTTATATTTAACTGATTTTTTTTTTGTCCTAAAACAGAGATGGACTGTTAAAGATATCTACAATGACCAAGAAAACATCAAAATACTAATTCATCTTGTTTTCAACTCTGTATCACTACATCATTCTTAACAAGATTATAACATTGCACTGTTTTGGCCTAATATTAACAATATCAACTTCTAATAGTTCTAATCTTTGTTTAGATGAAAAATTAACAATATCAACTTCTATTAGTTCTAATTTTTGTTTAGATGAAAAATCTTTAAAAGAAGATTTTGAGGGCATATCTGAGCAGTTTATAAGAAAAGCATTGGTAGCTGATATAGAGATTATAACTGCCTGGTAAAGAATGTATTGCTTTAAATATTTGCTGTCTAAAATATATATATAATAACAACAAAAAATCCTAAAATAAAATCAAAGAAGAGTAATATGATGTTCACATATATTCTGTAAATATGGCCTTAGAGAAATTCCAAACTGCTGGCATACAAAACTAGAAAGTGTAATATTACAATTCCATCTTTAATCCTAAACTGTAACATCACCCTCAGCAACCATACCAGGGTACTTTCATCATAAATGTCATAGGTTCCAAGAGCAAAATTACATTTCAATTCAGTGCTATTTTATTTAAGAGTTTATCATATTTTCAAACACCAAGCTAATGCAATTTAGACCCAATGAGTATCTTTTACCTCACTGCTTTAAATCTGGAATCAGCTTTTCACTACTATGTTTCTTCAGATTATATTAAACAGAAAAGGTCCTAAGGAAGACCAAAATCACAAATATTTTGCAATAAAGCAATCTCTGCAAAACTGATCATAGTTCATTTTCTGCTTAACAGAATTCTTGACAAATAGAACTTCAAAAAGATATTCTTGGAATAGATGTTATAAAGAAAACTCATGTATCAGATAAGTAGCTGATTAGATGAAATCCTGTACGGCTCTAAGAGACCAAGACTTAGGTCATGAATCAATTCAAGGAAGTCGATCTGCTGACTAAGATCCTCATGTTTCTTATAACAATAGTAATATTTGTATAAAGAAAAGCCCCACAGCCAACAGGGGAGATGGTACTTACGAGTATTGTGTCAGCAGTTCCAAATCATTATGCATGTTGATTGGATATGCTTCACTGAGTTCAAACAACTTCTCTAGAGCCTCATAAATGAAAATGATGCAAATAAGAGAAGCAAAAGCTTCTTCAGTAAACCGGGTGATATAGCAGACAAGGGAGCTTGCGTCAGTGGCCACAAGTATGATACACAGCGTTGCAGTCCAAAGGCCAATACTAGCTCTTAGAGAGAGGTATGACAGCCCGTATTCTCTAGGAGGAGGGAGAGAACAGGAGAAAGCAGGTCACTGAACAGCCTGTCACCATTTTTAGTAGATGGAAATAAGTCTAATTCAGGAAGCAAAAGTAAATAAGCTTCACATCCCATGAGTATCTAAACTCAAAACTTTGTCTACAGGGAACACCTAAGGGTACAAAACTCAAAGAGGTTTCTCAGTGCTTAGAACTGAATATAATTTTTTATAAATATTACATAAAAAATACATAAATATTTTACTATTTCTTTATTTCCATGGAGAGGCAAAAATGGCAAACTGAATCAAATCAGCAACTTCTACCTCTGCCAGCAGATTTCCAAATGTGATGCTGAGAGAAGCATAAATACGGTGGAGGGATAGACAGGGACTAAGGGTGAAAAGTATATAATACTTACTTGCAAAATTTAAACAAAATCTTTTCAAACACCAAAACTGGTCCTGTACTGCCTAGTATGGTAAGAGGCTGTCCACCAAAGAGAGAATACGCTATCCCAGTCATGGATGCTCCAAAGAGAGACTCGATTGCACTCTGTGTGGAGATATAAATGATTCTATTATCTAAGCTGTACAGGCCGCCATTATAATTGGGGAAAAATATATATAAAATACATGGGGTCTATTCTATGAAGCGCCTACTAGCAACCTTGGGCAGGAGGTGGGGTAGGAGAAAAAAAAGGGGCAAGCCATCAAAATATGAATGGTAGTAGACAAGGATACATTATCTCCCTCTTCCTTATCTTACTTTTCTTTCACTTACTAAAAGTTTACATGTATTCACAATAAATGTCTGGCAGAAGCATGGCCTATATAAGTGGGAAATGGACCTTTTAAGAACTAAGAACCAATCTAAAGCTAGCCTAAGACTGGGGGCCAGGGATGAGATCAGAACCTTGTATAACGTAAGAATTATCTGTTCTGAGATATTCCACTCCCTGATTACCAGTTCCACTAGTCAAGAAATTCATCTGAAGCTAGTTCAGTTCAGTTCAGTTCAGCTCAGTCGCTCAGTCATGTCCAACTCTTTGTGACCCCATGAGTATCAGCTAGACCATACATCAAACCTCTCCTCATAAAGGAATTCAAAATGAAACGCACACTCACCTAACTATGAATCTTAAATGCTGATTCAAATTCAAAGTTCAGAGAAAAGAATAATACATACTATTCGACCTTCAGTTGCTTCTCCCAACAGTCCTCCAAATGTGATGACAGGAGACATACATGCGCAGTAGAGAAACAGAAAAGATGCTAAACACTGCAGGCTGAAAGCATCTGTGAAGTCACTCCAGAAGTATGGAGCTTTTCTTTTGATATCTAAAATAAGTCCCCCAAAAATCCTAAGACAGGGGGGAAAACACAATAGTGACATACAAAGATAAAAAACACAGAAGTCAAAATACTCATTTGCTTTGTTGCCAGGTCACAGTATAGGTTTTCCATCAGCAGAGATGAGACCCGTATTAATCTGCTAGGCTTTTCATCATGATCTATAGGAATAGCTTTGTACCACTAAGGCACTTCAATTCCTAGCGAAAAATCATGTCAGCAACCTCAAAAACCCTGCTGCTAAGCTGCTAAGTCACTTCAGTCATGTCCGACTGTGCGACCCCATAGATGGCAGCCCACCAGGCTCCCCCGTCCCTGGGATTCTCCGGGCAAGAACACTGGAGTGGGTTGCCATTTCCTTCTCCAATGCATGAAAGTGAAAAGTGAAAGTGAAGTCGCTCAGTTGAGTCTGACTCTTCACGACCCCATGGACTGTGCGATCCCATAGATGGCAGGCCACCAGGCTCCTCCGTCCATGGGATTTTCCAGGCAAGAGTACTGGAGTGGGGTGCCATTGCCTTCTCCGTCAAAAACCCTAGGTTCTCTCAAACTAGGTTCTCAGCTGTTCAACAATCAAAATTCAAACAGTGAGATTTAAGGATTACTCTAATCTCTGTCCCATTTCACAAAAACCTAGTCCTAAAATCAGGCCTCTTATCCTCGGTAATTGGCAATGTTGAAATTGTTTACATTCCACTTAGTGTAGCAGAAAGTGAAGGAGGGAAGGTAAACTGATTTTTATATAGCCCATAGTGAACATCAACCTAGAGAGAAAAGGTGGTATATAACCATGGCTCCAGCTATCCACTCTCTTTGTCAAAAAAATCGCTTGCCAAATAATATTTCATACAGGCACTTAAATGGCCTTATGGACAACAATAATACTTAGTAGAGAGAGGTAAGTTCCATTATTGTTTACATTTTTAGAAAACTAACACAGGGGCCTTATATTAAGCAACCTAGATAAATGTACTTTTGATCCACTGTTGCTAAACATATTCAAACATCTATAATTAACAAGACAATAATGATCTTACTTGGGGTAAATGCGTGTATTCTAAAAATATCAAAAACCACATTAAAAACATGTAAAGGATGATGTTTTGGTAGGAGGAGGGGAGTGGGAGAAGCATTAAATTGCAAAATGTCTAAAATCTGAGGATGAAATTTTTTAATCTATTAGGAATGAGAGCATTAAATAGGTATTCTCATTCTTTGAACATTTACTAACAACATGCAGATTTAACATTTGACTACTAAAAGCTCTTTGTGCTCTTTGGAATAGTGATGTCATATTAAAATGAATAAGGCTATGATTAAGTTCCCACATGAAGGTTAAAAAAAACTACTATGTTCAACATACTGCAAGTATGCTAAATACACCTGGGTTATGGAAAAATATTAAAGGTTTGTTCTTTATTTTCTAAATAGGAATATAATGTGGCAATCTAAGAATCACTTCAAAAATGATTGCTCTCTTGAGAAGTAAATTCCTATCTGCTTTGAAAAATGTACCTCTTCAGAATAACTGAAAATTCTATTATTTTTAATTTTTAATTGCCCTGATATAGACACAATAGTAACATATTAATAACTATCTTATTATGTGAGTGATCGAATCATTACGTTTTCCACATCCACCAGAGGGATGTGGAGTAGGAGAGGTTGAAAAGGATGAAATTTCAATTGAAAAAAAAAGGACATTTAACATTCGGAGAAGTTTGCAAAGAACCTATGAAAATTCACACACATACACAATGATCATCTTAGTTTAGGTTCTCCTACTTGTGTTTAATAAAACACATGCATAATTTTTATTTGGGGGATCATTTTCTGAACGATGTGTTAACTTCTCAAAGTCATAATTCAGAACAGATTTAATCTACTAGTCTATTTATTCATGTACTTATTTTTTACATCCCACCTAAGCCCCAAAAGAATGTGAGGTGGTTATGAACGATCACTTCGAAGTCAATATTTATAGGTTTGATAGCACTTCCTATTAGACTACTGTTTTCTAATTAATTACTTATTAGGCCATACATGAGTCTAAACAGCTGTTATATTACAGTGTAATAAACATGCTTTTAGCAGCAAAAATCTAAATCCGGAAGTGGGAGGTCATTGCAGAGAACAGTACAAGAGCAGCCCAGGTGTGCACCAGCAACTCCAGGAGAGCAGATGAGTAATGGATACTTCAAGTCCTGTCAGCAACAGAATCTGTGGAAGAACTCTGGAGAAGCGAAGATACCGGATATTGGTGACCTGGGAGGATTTAGGAAGCAGTAAGGAAAAGTGAACTTTGAAAAAAAAAAAATCTAAGCTATGTGGCACGTTACACCTGAGAGAGAGGGGAAAAAAAAAATAACACCAAAAATAAAAAGACAGCATTTGAAAATATGGAAGTAAACAGAAGGAGTAACAATGATTCCAGTAAAAGGGAAAGGGGAAAAAATTGTCTGAATCATCTCAAATTAGGTACCAGACTGAGGAAGACATTTCCTTAGAGACAAAACATAGAAAAAGGGAAAGAACAGAGGAGAATTAAAATGCACAGTTGTCAGAAACTGGAAAGTCAGCTTAGAGGACACAGTAAGAGGAGTAGAGGAGATGGCCCTGAGGGCAGGGGAGCACCAAGCCTGCAAAGTTTTTGCAATTGCCTTCAATTATAACGGAGGCTGTGTGCACATATTCCCTGAAGAGAGACCCACCCAGAGGTTTCTGATTTTCTGCTCACACATTTCTTGGAGAGAGACAAGCTGTCAAAAAAAACATAAAGAATCATTTTAAGAAATAAATTGGAGCCTTCATCTCTTCAAAGATGTGTGATTAGAAAAATAAGTCATATAGCTCTTTCAGATTACTATCATAAAAATAAAAAATATTATTATATACATCCTACTTGCATGTAATGAGACCGGGTCTATAAGACTGAGTTCTTGGTATTTATTTTCATTTCCATCTTGAACTTGAAATTTTCAACAGGCTCTTTTGGAAGGGGCAACTGACAGTTTTCTCATTCATTCTAAGAATCTGTGAATGTGTTTTATGCATAGCAATGTGAAAGACTACGTATATAAAATGGAATGGTGTATCCACTGTTCTGGTTTAATAATAATGACAATCATTAATGATGAGATATCAAATTTATTAGCATATTGACCCCCAAAGAGTAGGTATTCAAAGTATAAAGACAAATTAGTCCTCAAAACAGTAATTCCCAACACAAAAGTGATATACCATTTGGTCTTTGAAGTCCCATACAAAGGCTTTTCACTAACCTTCCGGTTCGCTGGAGTTCAGGCCCACTATGTCCTCCGTGGGGCTCAGCTTCCCCATGAGCTGCTGTTCCATTCGGTACAGCAGGAGTCTTCCTCTTCTCCTGTGGGAAGTTTTTTTGTTTTTTAATTTCAGGTGCTAGTTGTAAATAATAAAAACAATTTTTTCCCTCGAGGCAATATGCAGAGCAGTTAAGAATCCAGGCTCTGTACTTATTGGCTATACAACCTCTAGAAAGTTGTTTAGCCACCTAAAGCCTTAGTTCTCGCTTCCTTTTACTGGTGATAACTCTGACGGTAAAGCGTCTGCCTGCAATGTGGGAGACACGGATTCGATCCCTGATTAGGGAAGATCTCCTGGAGAAGGAAATGGCAACCCACTCCAGTACTCTTGCCTGGAAAATCCCATGGACGGAGGAGCCTGGTAGGCTACAGTCTAAGGAGGGGGCAAAGAGTCAGACATGATTGAGAGACTTCACTTCCACTTTCCATTGAGAGAATGAAATGAGGTTGAGGGATACTTATTCTTTCTTTCAACGAATATTTATTGAGTGCCTAGTGTGTGCCATTTATTTTTATGGGATGCTATAGATGCAAAAGTGAGCAAGAAAAAGCATTCTGTTAGTGGAGACAAAATAAACCTATAATGTCAGGTAGAGATAGAGATGATAGAGCCAATTCTCCAGGCAAGAAAACTGGAGTGGGTAGCCATTCCCTTCTCCAGGGGATCTTCACTACCCAGAGAGGGTAAAGAACTTGCCTGCAATGCAGGAGACCTGGGTTCAATCCTTGGGTCCAGAAGATCCCCTGAAGAAGGGAATAGCTACCCACTCCAGTATTCTTGCCTGGAGAATTCCTTGGACAGAGGAGCCTGGCGGGCTACAACCCATGGGGTTGCAAAGAATCGGACATGACTGAGCGACTAACACTCTTACTACTATTCTGAGATAGAGATCCGAAAAAAACTAAAACAAGAAGGGATGAGAGGAGACTGGGATTACGATAGGTTGAGGTAAGGAGGTGTTAATAGTGGTATAGGCCTGGTCTAGTTCAACTGTTCCATGAACATTAACTGCTATCATTAGATTTTTTTAAAGTATGTTTCCCTCTCTGATTCTGGCTCGTATCTTCCTACCCAAGCTTCTTTCCAATATAAAGCAATCAGAAAGACTACTGCAAAAGGAAGCTTCTAATTGAGCCAATGACAAAATACTGAGGTTGTGTAAGTTCTGTTTCTCTACAGGTCTATTCCACCCACTTTTGTCAGTGACAGAGAGTTTAAAAAATCAGAAAAGCATTCCTACTGGTGATCTTAGAACACATCGATGTGCTCAAAAGTGCTTAAAAGGAAAAAAAATTAATGGTGAAATTAAAGTTTTTACTTAACTGCCATTCCAAAATAGTGTAAACATATAAACATGTTCTTCATGCTTAGTGTAAACTAAACAAGTGGGAATTATCACATGATCTTATTACAATGGGACAGTTAGATAAAATGGTACAGATTTAAAACATGACAAAAATATTTTGAAATGCAAAAAATGTAGGAAAGTTCATTGACTGAATTTTATAATTTCCCAGGTATATAAATACATACAATGAACTTAAGTTCAAAGATAAAAGACAGTATGTCTGTCAACAGATGAAGGAGCTGCCTTTACAGGTAAATAACTATCATATGTTAGTAAAGGGCTTTAACAGTGGCCCTTAATACCCTCAATACCCAATAATCACCTGGGAAAACATTTCTTAGCAAGTCTAAGAAGGCAAGTGGTATTATTTGTTCTTCTGGGGAATTATCCCTTACTGCACACATCAATTCATTGTTTTACAATGGGAAAAGCTATTTCTCTTATACACTGATAAGGCAAATGATAAACCCTGAAAGATATTCATCATTCTAAAGTACCTATTTCCTCAAGGAGTGCCTTCTTACAGTAGGGAGAAAGGGTTTAGAAAAAATAATTGGGTACTGGTGAATATTCTGAGGAAAATACAGGAAATTTTTTTTGTTGTTCAGACTTGACTGACAAGGACCCACTGTACAGCACGGGGAACTATACTCAATATCTTATAGCAACCTAGAATGGAAAATAATTTTTAAAATAATATATATACACATATATATGTATATTTATGTGTATATGTATAAAACTGAATCACTGTTATACACCTGAAACAAATACATTGTAAATCAACTATATTTCAATAAAAATTAAAAGTAAATAAATAAATAAAATTTGTTTCTGAGCTTTTTCTGATATCTTCAATCTGAATTACTGGAAGGAAACACTGAACAGATCTGCTTCTTCCTTTTGGGGATTGAGAGAGGTTTCATAGATTTAATAAGATCCCCAAGATGTCCATATTTATGTAGCATTATGTACATGCCAGATTCTAGAGACAGTTATGATGTTAAACTTATTTTTCATGCACAGAATTTATAATAATAAAGAAAAAATAAAGAAATAAAAATGATGGAAAAGCAAAAACTTAGAGCATACTAAAGGGATCTGTGAGGTGTGGGGAGGAAGAAATGGCAATGATAAAGAGAATGGTCAGGCAGGCTCAGAGAGAGTGTCATTTGAGAAAAACTTGAGGGAGTCAAGAGAATTAGCCATAAAACAACTGGGGGAACATCCAGGCAAAGAACAGCCAGTGAGTGGATAGTCTTAAGGCAGGAGTGTGCTGCAGAGATTGAAGAATAAGGAGGAAGGAGGCCAAGGAGAGGAGTGAGCAAGAAAGAAAGAGATGGGAGATGACTTAGAGGTGGGAGATGACTTAGAGGTGGGAGATGACTTAGAGGTGGGAGATGACTTAGAGGCAAAAGGAAGCCAGACTGTGTGGGTTTAGTAGATCATTTTAAGTATTTGGCTTTTATTCTCAGTGAAATGAGGAGCTTTTGCAGGATTTTAAGGAAAGGAGAGCATGATCTAACACTTTGGCTGCTGTGTCAAGAACATATTCTAGGAACCAAGAGTAGAAACAAGGAGACTGGTTAGCGGGCTATTTCAGTAATCCAGGAGAAAAATGATGGTAGCTTGGAGCAAAAGAACTGATGACATAGGGGATAAAGAGGGAATTGGTGGGGTAATCTCTTTGAGTAGGTATGAAGAGATGGGATCTACTGCACAGATAGAAAACTGACTTTGGATAATTCATTAATAGTAATATAGGAACATGTAAAGAATGTAGGTACAGATGCTGGCAGGTAGATAAATGTGGTTTGGGGAATCTAAGCAGGTAAATGGCATAAGAGAAAAGCAAGGAAGTTAAGGGTATACATAAGGGAGTGATTATAATGACTGACATAAAGTTCTAATGAGTATTTTCAGGGGTATCCCTTGAGGTGACTGGTTATTATTCTCTTAACTGAAAGTAAGAAATATTTTAAAAAATACTATGATTTACACATTTCTGGAAGAATAAAAACCATGGAGATTATCCCAGAGAGGAAAATATTTGAATGAATATGAATTCAGTACTTAATTTATTTTGATTCATTTTGTTCCACTTCATAAAAGCAAACATTGTTTCATAGTATCTATTATTCAATTCCAACATACATTTTAAAGATACTAATGTTGTAAAGAAACACAGAGCATATCTAATTCAAACTCATTATATAAAATTGTGTTGTCTAACATGACAGCCACTAACTACAAGTGGCTATTTAAACTTAAATTAATTAAAATCAAAAATTCAGTTCCTCACTTGCATAAGCACATTTCTAGTGCTCAATAGTGTCTTGACTTAATAGATATCATAGATATAGAACATTTCTATCATTGCAGAAAGTTCTATTGGACACACTGATATATAACATCAGTAGAGAGGTTACAGCATCTGTTTAAGGTAATAAAAAGAGATAGTATCAGAACCCAGGTGCCGTGATTCTTAGTTCAATGTTCTTTCTCCTGTTGTTGTCATTGTTTAGTCTCTAAGTCATGTCTGGCTCTTTTGCGAGTCCATGGACTATAGCACGCCAGGTTCCTCTGTCCATGGGATTTCTTAGACAAGAATACTAGAGTAAGTTACCATTTCCTTCTCCAGGAAACCTTCCTGACCCCAGGGATTGAACCCGAATCTCTTGTACTGGTGGCTTCCCTCATAGCTCAGTTAGTAGAGAATCTGCCTGCAATGCAGGAGACCTGGGTTCAATCCCTGTGTTGGGAAGATTCCCTGGAGAAGGGAAAGGCTACCCACTCCAGTATTCTGTCCTGGAGAATTCCATGGACTATGCAGTCCAAGGGGTCGCAAAGAGTCAGACACGACTGAGTGACTGAGTTTCACTTCACTTCAATTCACTCTTGCATTGGCATACTGAGCCTACTGCTTCTCAATACCCAGGCTCCAACATCCAACAATTAATGCTGGTCTTAAAGTCTCACAAAATTAATTTTAGCTCCCATGTCTCCACTTGTCTCAGAAACATCATTTCTCAAAGGCAAAGTGTTTCCAAAAATGCTTGACTTTAGTTTTAATGTTTGAACAACAAATTAGTGTTAACAAGTGACTTTAAAACTCTCACATTCGGCATAATTAATATTTTTACTGAATTTTCCAAATAATATTAATTAAAGAGATTCTTTCTTACTACTTTAAGAAGCATTATACTGTCTTTATTAATACTGTTAGCGTTAGAATATACACAAGTACAAAATAAGACAATCTAAACCCTTAAAATTACTCTTTAAGCAACTTACTAACTTTAGTAGTACATCAACTGAAATTATGTGATTGAGACTATAGAATCCCAGACTATAGAATCTCCTCTGAGAAAAGAAGAGCAAATAATCTTCAATAATTATAAAATAACTGCAGGATAGAAATGTAGAAATGAGCCATCAGTAGAGTTTCCTTCAATTAATAGCGGGTTTGAGATGACTTTTTAAAAGACTCATAGTTGAGTCTTTTACTCAGTCAATTTACCCATCTCTGGCTAAGCAGAAAAACATCTATGCCTACAGCTGGGTCAATTAGGCCATCTGTTACTTCAGCTAAGGCAGCAGAGTCAACTACAAACGCAGCTGGACTCCACAGGGACCAGAGCCAAAGGCAAGAGTGAGTAGAGGACAACAGGGGAGCTGTAGGAGGCAGGTTCACTAGGAACAGAGACAGCAATATCAGTGGGCTTAAAAACATGTGGCCACCTTTCAGATATATGTATTCCCTAAGGTCGAACACTGTATAGGCTCTAAATGCTTGATGTCAGGCACTACTCTTGTTACCATCTATGTTACGATGTGTCTGAGTCGACTCTCTAGTCTTAGACACTTATGAGCACTTCGCATATGCATCTGAAACCAAATTCCTTAGCTTATCCTTCAAATTCCTCTTTGCCTACAGATGTTTAATTTCTCATGTGAGGATACTGCCTCTTACCAAGTTAATAAAACTACAAACCATGAAGTCAAAAAAAAACAAAAAAAAAACCATGTGGCCACTACCCTCAACAAAGTCATGCCTGCAATAAGAAAATGACCTCAAACAGTATCAATGGTCTTTATTTCTTTTTTTGTTGTTTGTTTTGTTTTGTTTTTTCATTTATTTTTATTTGTTGGAGGCTCATTACTTTACAATATTGTAGTGGTTTTTGCCATACATTGACATGAATTAGCCATGGATTTACATGTGTTCCCCATCCCGATCCCCCCTCCCACCTCCCTCTCCATCCCATCCCTCTGGGTCTTCCCAGTGCACCAGCCCTGAGCACCTGTCTCATGCATACAACCTGGGCTGGTGATCTGTTTCACCCTTGATAGTATACTTGTTTCAATGCTGTTCTCTCTGAACATCCCACCCTTGCCTTCTCCCACTGAGTCTAAAAGTCTGTTCTGTACATCTGTGTCTCTTTTTCTGTTTTGCATATAGGGTTATCGTTACCATCGCTCAGTGCAATCTCTATCAAGCTACCAATGGTATTTTTCACAGAACTAGAACAAATAATTTCACAATTTGTATGGAAATACAAAAAACCTCGAATAGCCAAAGCAATCTTGAGAAAGAAGAATGGAACTGGAGGAATCAACCTGCCTGACTTCAGACTCTACTACAAAGCCACAGTCATCAAGACAGTATGGTACTGGCACAAAGACAGAAATATAGATCAATGGAACAGAATAGAAAGCCCAGAGATAAATCCACATTACCTACAGACACCTTATCTTCGACAAAGGAGCCAAGAATATACAATGGAAAAAAGACAACCTCTTTAACAAGTGGTGCTGGGAAAACTGGTCAACCGCTTGTAAAAGAATGAAACTAGAACACTTTCTAACACCATACACAAAAATAAACTCAAAATGGATTAAAGATCTAAACATAAGACCAGAAAGTATAAAACTCCTAGAGGAGAACATAGGCAAAACACTCTCCAACATAAATCACAGCAGGATCCTCTATGACCCACCTCCCAGAATACTGGAAATAAAAGCAAAGTAAACAAATGGGACCTAATGAAACTTAAAAGCTTTTGCACAACAAAGGAAACTATAAGCAAGGTGAAAAGACAGCCTTCAGAATGGGAGAAAATAATAGCAAATGAAGAAACAGACAAAGGATTAATCCCAAAAATATACAAGCAACTCCTGCAGCTCAATTCCAGAAAAATAAATGACCCAATCAAAAAATGGGCCAAAGATCTCAACGGACATTTCTCCAAAGAAGACATACAGATGGCTAACAAACACATGAAAAGATGCTCAACATCACTCATTATCAGAGAAATGGTCTTTATTTCTATCTGCATTGTATGCAAGTAAAATGCACATCAGATTTTTACATGGACAACTTTTACAATTTTCATACCACATGCCCACACAAAAGTAATACAAACATAAGAATTATGAAGAAAATTCTTGAAATCATAAATGTGATTAATGACAGTAATAGGGAGTTTTCCATACAAAATGACAACCATGCTTTTGAATTTTCCTAACACTTACCAACTTCAAAGCTATGTATCTGAGTATGGTGAGTCTGTAATGTGCTTTTCTTAAGCATATTTTCCATCCTCATTAAAATTTAAGTTTTCTTCCAGTATAGTATGCTTTAAGGTGGGCCTAAAATCTCTTCAGGCTTGTGGTACTGATATTTAGTAAATTATCATCGATACACCAAATTTGTGTTTAATACAACGAAGGAAGATTTTGTGTCAGGGAATTTCATGTCCCTGCCTTTTTAGAGGTAAAGTAGGTTCTGGTACCCTGGTTGCTCAGACAGTAAATCTGCAGGCAATGCAGGAGATTTAGTAGGTTCAGTCCTTGGGTGGGGAAGATCCCCTGGAAAAGGAAATGGCAACCCACTCCAGTATTCTTGTCTGGCAAATCCCACGGACAGAGGAGCCTGGCGGGCTACAGTCCATGGGCTTGCAAAGAGTCGGACGCAACTGAGTGACTAACACACACCAAATCAAATGTGGTGGGAAATTTAACTCAATTCTGACACCACCTACCTGGCAATAGCATTATTATAGCTCAGCCCTGGAAGACTACCCCTCACACCCCATTTCAGATGACCGTCACAAGCTCGGGTTATTGCTGGTGCTCTGAATCCACTGGAGATATATCTGAGGCTCCTGTGAACCCCTTCTCAGGTTGGACTAATTTGCTAGAATGGCTCATAGACCTAGAGAAACATTTTACTTACTTGATCACCAGTTTTATTACTAAAGGATATAACCCAGGAACAGCCAGATTGAAGAGATGCATAGGACAAAGCATGGGGAAAAGGAGAGAAACTTCCATACCCTCTCTAGGCACACCACTCTGCAATCTCCACCTGTTCACCAACCCAAAAGCTCTCTGAACCCTGCCCCTTTGGGGATTTATGGAGGCTTCATTACACAGGCATGATTGATTAAAGCACTGGCCACTGGTGACTGAACTCAAACTCCAGCCCCTCTGCCTTCTCCCTTCCCTGGAGGCAGGAGGGTGGAACTGAAAGTTCCAAACTCTAATCTCTGGTAAGGCTCCACCTGGCAATCAGCCCCCATTCTTAACAGAGTTTCTAAAGTAACCTCATTAACATAACAAAGACATCTTTGTTGCTTTCATCACTTAGAAAATTCCAAGCATTTTAAGAGCTCTGAGCCAGAAATAGGAACAGAGACCAGATAAATATTTCTTATTATAATCACATCACAGAAGTTACAATTTAAATCATTTGAATCTTCGGTTATACTATCTTAGTACATATATTTAAAAGGCAAAAAAAATGATGATAGTCCTAAGAGTATTTTCCTATATACATACCTGGGAAGGAACATTTTTGGGAGGCTCTATTCGAATGCTTGGATCCCACTCTCCAGGAGGCAGAACAGTAACCTGATCCAGAAATTCGTCAATTCCCGATACCAAGTCATTACGATCTTTTGCTTTGTAAGCAACATCATGAAATACCTATAGAAAGAAAATAACTATTTATAGATTTAAAAAAAGGGTCTAAAATCTTAATGCATTTTGTGCTTTCATTTCCCAGTTAGCACACATGTGATTATAACAATTTGAATAGGAACCTCTAACTAAAGAATTTTTAGTGTAAAATATTATAACCTCTTTTATTCTATGATTGCACAGATGTTTATCTTTTCTTAGAATGCTAGATGAATGTTGAAATTTCTGGTGTAAAGAGAAAAAGAAGGAAAAGGAGAATAGAAGGAAGCTCATTAAGCTAGAATTAATGATTCAGGTTTGACAAACATTGTTTATATACGTAAATCAAACTTTCTGAAAGAAGCCCTTGCTTTAAAATAAGAGATAAAAGTTTATAACAATATTTACACCATGGCATAAAATAATGCTATTGAACAAATGATGGACTAATCAAAAAACAGTACTAAGCCAAGTAATTATCTATATAAAAGTAAAACAGGATCTTTATCCATATGCCACTTAAAAAGCAATTCTAGGTATTAAAAACTTAAATATGAGCATTAAACTATTAAATCAATTGGACACATGTAGAAGGATATATTTATGACCTCAGAGTAAACAGTAGTACAAATCTCAAAGATTTAGTGTAGTGTCAAAACAAGCACATAACTAACTTTTGCTGTTCTTCAAGGAGAAAAAAAACTACGTGTTCAGTAATGTCAAATGCCAATAAGAGATAAGTGACGTGAGTACTGAACATAAGAGTATATTTTGCAAATGATGACCTTACAGAAAGCAATTTCAGTAGAGTGGTAGTGACAAAAATCAGACTGTAATACATTGAGACAAATGAAATTATGATATTCAGGACCAAGTAGAGATTATTCTTTCAAAACTCTTAAGATTCAGGTTCAATCAACACTTCAGTGGGACATGCTATGTTAAGGAGTAAGAAATTTTAAGGATGGGAAAATCCTGGCCTTTTATTTCATATGTATTTTCTAAGTAGCTACTATGTGTTAGGCCTGTTTGCTAAATGAACCAAAGGAGTCAGTGTTGACTTAGCTAAGTGACAGAGAGAGAAAACTGTTGACACGGAAATCCAGAACAAGAAAAATAAAAGTAAAGGTTCTTTTGTTTTTGCTTTTGTTCTTCTAAAACTATGTTATTTATGTTAATATACAATTACTTTATTATTATTTTAAAATCAATTCACAAATATATTTTTTAAAATTCTCATTTTTAAGTTCTCTTATAAATATCAGCATACTATCAATATAAACAAAAGCTCTTTCGAGTGCTTAATAATTTTTAAGACTATAAAGGGATTAATAAATTGGTAATAGTGCCAATAAACAAAATCATATGATTTATCTCTAGTCATGCTCAACAGCAAGGGAGAAAAGAGGCTAGCTTAATTCAAGATAAGGTGTTGCTAGGATGACTAGAACATTCAGTCATTAATTCATTAAAAAAAAAAAATCTATTGAACCCTGACTGAAGGTCAGACACCATGTTAAATAAGAAACAAAAGGAAAAGATAAAAAAAAAGTACAAGTTAAACTCTACCTACAAGAAGTCCCCAGTACAGAGAGGAAAAGAACTGCTTAGTCAACAAATAATTATTTGAGCACCTGACAAAAATCAAGGAACAAAAATGAATATTAATGGTAACTGCTCACATGGAATTTATAGCTTAATAATGAAATTCAATTCATCATTTTCTTAAATTGTATGAATCAACACATTGAATTTTATTCTTGAATATAATTGTTCAATGTATTTCAAAGCAGTTAGATGGCAGAACAATTTCTCCACCTGAGCTTTGAACAATAAAAACCTTTTATTCTCTTTTTAAAGTATTTAAATTTTCTTTTAATATTCAATGAATGTACTATCATAATTAACATATCCTATTATAATTAACAGCTCTCATCTTTTGCAATAACTTTCTGGCTGAGTTTCCTCTTCTCTATTTCACTCCTCATAGAGTCACAAATTGCTCCAAGTTAATCTCTAAACTTTCAAGTCTAAAGGATTCATGTTTGAACTTTCATTCAAGGGCTGATTTGTTGTTGTTTAGTTGCTATATTGTGTCCTATAGATGTATATATAGGAAACTAATACTCTCTTTAAGTTGGTTCTTTCTAAAACAGATGAAAAAATTGGTTTTGTTCTAACTTTTTATTTCCTATGTGTAAATATCAATAACTAACTCATATAAAACCAATAAACATAATTTGAACTGATATAATAGAAGAATTTATATTGAACTTCAAACATAAGTTCAAATTTTCAGATTTCATAAACCTAAGAAAAGTTATATACAATACTAATTAGTTCTTTTCATAGATTTTCAAGTATTTCAATAATTATTAAATTATTTAGATGAGATTTCAGAAATGTATAATCTCATTTGGTATTTACTACTGAATTTTGAATTTATGTCACTTCCTTGATTTTTGCATCTGCTCTTCTTTGACAATAAAAATAGATTTTTGCAAGGCATTGTAGAATCCAAGAAACCAGTTATATGACATGATATTTTATGTTTATTTTTATGATCTTATATTTTTGAGACATATTTCTTTGAGAAGCTGACGAAAGCTTTTCCAGTCCAAAAAACTACATACAGTGTTTTTACACAGAAAAAATTGTGTATTGAGTCAGAGATCACAGGCCTCCTTAAAATCTATCTTCAGCTCCTCTAATGGTTAAAACGCTCCAACATCTACATTTAGGCAATTACAAAGAGAGCTGATAGATGTCTTCCGGCTTTTGGTGTCATGTATACTATCCAGATAAACTACCTCTTTTATTTCTTGAGACCTTAAAACTATTTTGCCCCAAACAAGACCTGCAATGATATTAACAATGGTGCTTACTTTGGCAACACAAATGCTGTTAAGGGAATATTAATAAATATACTCTAAATTCACTAAATAACAGATTTTCTTAAAGTATAGGGTTTTAAAATGTTCATGTGTGTGAATTTATTACCCCTTTGAACAAATTTTTCCAAGGGAAATTTTATAGTGGAAACATTTAAAGGGGAATTCAATACAGAGAAATCTGATTCACAGTAAACTGTCATGAATACAGAACTCCAAAAGTTAGGTGTACCTAGTAGGGGGAAATGTTCCCAATGAACTTGAATAAATACCTCATCTGTCATTAAGGTTGCAATTGATCTGCCAATCTCATGGTACTGTTGACCCTTTCCCAGGGGTCCCAGAAGAATGAACAAAAATCTGTAATGAAGAAGAGAAAAACATATGTTTCAAGGTAAAAATAAAAAATAATTTTAGTAGTGCAACATCACTCATCTCAAAGGAATTACTGAAGATAGGGTTTTGATGTAAAGTATTTCCATATTTTTCCACAGGTTATTATTACATATTTTGAAATTTTATGTTTCAAAATGACTCATGCTTAAGATCCTCGAGCAATTGGAATCTGGGGTATTTTGCTGTTTCTTTCATTTAGTTACCTATAATGGCTATGCAGTTAGTGTGAATTTTAAGGATTCTATAATTCTTATAGGAGAAAGTTAAGATAGAATCTGATTAAATCTTCTTGAATTCTAAGACAGAGAACTCACTATCACATATGTAAACTGTAGAATTAGGTAGAAGAGGGGAATGGCAATACAGTAGTATAAGCAAAGAAAGAATATATGGTAAAAAAAAAAAACAGTGGGTATGTGCAAAATTTACATTAAATAGAAAAAATGATTGCCAGGAATAAAAAATTAGATAGAATTTAAAAAATCCATTAATTCCAATGCTGGAGGAATAATAATGGCAGCTGCACTGTGATATTCCATCTATATAAGGTTGAAAATCTAGCAAATTCATCATCACAACTGGAAATTTTGAAGAAATCAACATGTGTTTTAACTTTGGAGGACCAATTACTGTCCTGTCTCTGAAAAGGTCAATTCTACAAGGAAATTATGAGAATTTTAAGATGCCCTGTATTCCATAATATAACTACAGCATTCACTTGTTAAATGGTTTTTGCTTTTAAGTATGAAGACTAATGACTTTATAAGGTATATTGAAATAGATATCACAATTATACTTTTCATTCAGTTATAAACTTTAGAGATTGTACACGTTTTTACAGGATGCATATATTACAGTCTTAGAGGATCTGACACTAATTTTTTGTGTCAGTTGTAACTGAATCCAGTTCTACTACACAGAAATGTCCACTATACATTTAAAACAGGAATAATTTAGTGTGGTGGCAGATGCTTTACTAACTATAGTACTTTTAAGAAATTTCCTAACCTATGTACATCTTACTATTTTCACGTTTCTATTCCACGGACTATTTATAAATACTAAAATTATTTTCTGGTATTTTTACTATGCGTTACTGTTATATACACAGTGTGCCCTTTTGTCCTCCTAAGAAAGGATAATTAGGAACCTTGAATGGCTTTCTTTATTCTCTTTGTCTAACTAATCTTCTTCCATTTTTCACCTTTCCTAACTAAACAGTCTAGCCTTTTAAATCTCTCCTTATACTGTGCCTCTATCGTGCCCCTAATTTTTCCTCCACTGTTCTCTAGACACATTTTGCTATGTCAGTATGAAATGAGGTCACTTAAACCTTGACAGTTTTCAAAGTGAGGGTATATAACCCCATTATGGCTTTTCTCTACTCTTGGGAATTTTTTTTTTCTTTCCTTTGAAATACAAGAGCTATCATTGTCATAAATAACCATCATTTACTCAGAGTTCATCGGACACCTTCTTAGCTGGTGGAACAAGAATGCACGGCTTGGAGCACTGCTTGGAAGACACAAAGGAATTTTAATCTACTAAAATAATACTGCTATGGTTAGGAAATTTCACATGTTAAGTCTGAATCCCAAATTCCCAGAAATTCTGAATAGATTACAGGGTGTATATGGAAAAATGTAGCCTTAATCATATGTCAGACATCACCTTAATGTGTTCAGTTCATCCTTCTCCTTTTTAATAAAACTTGGTATGCATCAGAAGTCTTGGTAGCCCTCCAAATGAACAGACACACTTCTTTCTATAACTTGAATTATTAGCTAGTTTCCTGCCTCAAATCTGTTCATCCACAGGTTCAGATAGAGGTTCTCAAACACTGAATCCCTTTCCAGTCAGCTGAGCTCTAATGAAATGAGGCCTCTCCTAATTAAGCTATTCTATATTTTTGCAATATCATATCTACAATCAAAACACAGAGTGATATAATTGGCTATGTTTTGAGTTAAGACTGAAAGGTTCATAGAAGAAACATTCTACCAACCCAGTTACCATAGCACCTGAAATTATCATCAGTTTAACTTGACTAAGACCCTCAATGTTTGGAAGAGGAGACAAGAGCATCTGAGACAATTATATGTTGTGTCGTCCTCAGTTGCTCAGTCATGTCCGACTCTTTGTGACCCCATGGACTGCAGCCCACCAGGCCACTCTGTCCTTGGGGATTCTCCAGGCAAGAATACTGGAGTGCATCGTCATGCCATTCTCCAGGGGATCTTCCCAATCCAGGGATCGAATCCAGGTCTCTTACATTGCAGGTGGATTCTATGCTGACTGAGCCAGCAGGGAAGCCCAAGAGACAATTATGGCATCACACAAAGGGCATCCATCATGAAAGAAACGGGGCCACACAAAGATAAGTTTTGCTGCGGCAACAGGATCAGAGTGAAAGCCTGTCTGCACACAGGAATCACATTTGATGGAGGGAGAAGGGAAGAAAACAAGGTGCCCTAGAGGAACTGCTATGAATGTAATGTGGCCAATATTCATTTTTCTCCACAAATTTGCCTAGGGACAGTCTTATCTCTATAACATGGAGATAAATAATAAATAACAAAATTCAGTTTGTATTATAACAAAGTTGTTAGTTTTTATGTGCACCTAAATGAAAAACAAGTTCAGGTGATCAAATTAAATTTGTCCTTTTGATTCAGATTCAACCACAGTAACTACCAATGATTCTTAAGACTCTATGTATGGGAACTATACTATGACTAAGATTAAAACATATAGTATGTAAGATACAGCAGATAGTATCCTAATGATGGCACTTAAGCATAAACCAAGCCTTGAAAACTTTGATCTTTTCAAATATGGTCACACTCATATACAAGATCCATGCATGCGTGCCTGCTAAGTCACTTCATTCGTGTTCAACTCTTTATGACCCTATGGACTGTAGCCTGCCAGGCTCCTCTGTCCATGGGACTCTCTGGGCAAGAATACTGGAGTGCGTAGTCATTCCCTTCTCTAGAGAATCTTCCTGATTCAGGAGTGGAACCCACCTCTCTTTGTCTCCTGCATTGGCAGGCAGGTTCTTTACCACTGGCTCAGACCGTAAAGAATGCCTGCAATGCAGGAGACCCAGGTTCCATCCCTGGGTGGGGAAGATCCCTTGCAGAAGGGAATGGCTACCCACTCCAGTATTCTTGCCTGGAGAATTCCATGGACAGAGGAGCCTGGGGGCTCCAGCCCATGGGGTCACAAAGAATTCCACAGGACAGAGCGACAAACACTTTCACTTTCTTTAACACTAGCGTCACCTGGGGGGTCGCTCAGTCATGTCCGACTCTTTGTGACCCCATGGACTGTAGCCTACCAGGTTCCTCCATCCATGGGATTTTCCAGGCAAGAATACTGGAGTGGGTTGCCATTTCCTTCTCCAGGAGATCTTCCCAACCCAGGGATTGAACCCAGGTCTCCCACATTGTAGTCAGACGCTTTACTGTCTGAGCCACTGGGGAAGTCCCATAGTCTAATGCAATCTTTGAGAAAAGCCTAATACTTTATCACTTTTCACCAAAAGTGTAAAATGGAGTTCCAGTATTCTGGCCCAGAGAATGATTATACACCTTTCGAGGGATTCCCTAATAGCTCAGTTGATGAAAAGAATCCTCCTGCAATGCAGGAGACATCAGTTCAATTCCTGGGTCAGGAAGATCCCCTGGAGAAGGAATAGGTTACCCACTCCAGTATTCTAAGGCTTCCCTTGTGGCTCAGCTGGTAAAGAATCCGCCTGCAATGCGGGAAACCTGGGTTTGATCCACCCCTGCATTGGGAAGATCCCCTGGAGAAGGGAAAGGCTACCCAAACCAGTATTCTGGCCTGGATAATTCCGTGGACAGTATGGTCCATGGGGTCGCAAAGAGTTGCACATGAGTGAGAGACTTTCACTTCACTTCATAATGATATAGACCAGGGTATTCAGAGATAAGAAGCACACCTAAAAGAAAACATAGAAATTTGAGAAGAAAGAAAAGAACAGAACAATTTTTAAAGCACTTTTTGCCCTCCTCCACAAAGAAGAAACAACAGTTTTATGGATTATACTTTAGTTTCAAGAAAAAAACTCTCAGAGGAAATTATATTTACACCTTTTCTCCCCCCCACAAAAAAATGGCTTAAGAAAGTGCAAAATATGCTCTTATACTTTTTACCTGGTTGGGATTGGGACCTCAGCTAATCCCTGAAGCAGTACAGCTGGGGACAACCTGACAAATGCAACTACAGTTCGATCCAAAAACTCCAATTCCCCAACTAAGATGTTTGAAGCTTCAGCACCTGGAGGAATCTTCTTCATAAAATGCAGATCAACCTGAGAGCATCACAAAATAAAATAAATCAAAATTGGAAAAATTTGTTAAATCATTCCTAGCAGAGTACTTCACACATGGTAACCCATCATTAAATATAGTTTAAATAAATATAGCTTATATAAGTATTATTTAAATCAAATTTAAAATAGTTAAAATCTTTCTTGCTCTTTAAAAATACTTTTTTCTTTTGCTTCTGTATTTTTGGAATTTGTTAATAATACATTGAATACTCCAGTTTTCTGCTCAATACTTTTCAAAGATGCTTTTCAGCATCAGTAATCTTGAAATTTTCAGGGAGAAAAGATTGTGTGTTCAATTAAATGCATATACTCTAATCACAATTTAATTAGTATTGGCCAATATATTTAAATATTTGTATGCTACATTATCTTAATTTTGTACATAATACATTTCAATTAATTAGTATATAAAATATGCCTATTTCAAAAGAAATATAATCAAAATTTTCCTTATAATATAAATTATGACTTTAGTCTTCAACTTTATCTTAATTGTTCTATATCCTTCACATTTTATACTTGTCCTGATCAATCTTCAAATTTAATTTCTCATCAGAGTATTTAGATATGGCAGAGTAATGGAAACAAGAATAAAAATATTAACATTTGGAGTTGCTGAAGAGCCACAGTTGAATTTCTGTTATGAGATGTCTATGACTGAAATGAACGCACACAAAACAAATCCATCATTAATAAAAGAAATGCTTAAAGGGTGAAGTCTGAAAATGAATGTAAAATATTCTTAAGAATAACTATCAATTCTCATATAGAGAGCCTCAGTGAAAACCAAGTAGTGATTTTTAAAGTCACTTTTACAAAGCCTATTTCTTATTTCTAATTCATTGAGTTGCTTTTAATGGAAACCTCTTGGTGGGTAATAATGATTGCTGTAATAATTCTTTCTATGCTCCTAATGAAATGGAGACTAAAGACCAAAGTGGGAATAGGAGAGAGTGAGGCAGAGAAACGGAAAAGAAAGAGAAGGAGAAAGAAGGAGAGGGAGGGAGATGAGAAGATGAGAAGGAAGTGGAAAGGAAGAGAGGAAAAATAAGAGGAGAAAGAAGAGAAAGACGGGGGTGAGAAAAGAGCTCTGACAAATACACGAAATCAACAAGACTTTTGGGGGGGGGCAGATACTCCTTCTGTTTAATGATTTTAGAATTTTTTTCAAGCAGTTTAAAATGAAAAAAAAATTAAAACTTTTAGGAGAAATAACTTAGGAAGTCCATAGCCAGACTATAGTGACTATATTAAATTTGCTGCTCTCTGAAATCAAGACCTCAGCACACTTGTATAGAAGGTTTATAACTACTTAATTTTCTGTGAGATAAGGGTGCCTCAAAACATAAAACCCATTATATGAAATATTTATTTTATCATAAGGATTAAATATAAAAATACTCTAGTATGCCAATAAAATATCAAATAGAAGTAATGTTCTATTTTAAAGAAAATGATTTAACAAAGCAAAACTGCCTATAAAATTTGATGAATATTATAAATTTCAAAATTTTTAACCTATAAACATATTTCCGAATATAAATTTGTAAATTATAATACCTATACACTATTAGCTCTGTGAGAAAAACATATTAAATCTCCATAAGTCTTTCAGAGCCTAAAAAAGTAAAATAAACTATTAAGTTTTTTCCCCCATAGAAATATGATATTAATACACTGGAACAAAGAGAAAATGGCTTTTTAAGAAAATCTACAACTGGTAAGTAATATGAGTCATATTGGTAATATCTGTCCTAACTCTAAGAAGTTTGAGTTCAACCTGGAAGACTGTGTAAATTCCTTTATTCAGTATTTCCTGACATATGCCATAACCTTAACTATTGATGTCTGTGCCTCAGGCACGAGGCAACTAGACACATGACTGCTTTAAGATTTAATTTAATTAAATCAAGAAGTACCTAGTACGTGTGTGCATGTGTGCTAAGATGCTTCAGTCATGTCCGACTCTGTGTGACCCTATGGACTGTAGCCCACCAGGTTCCTCTGCCCATGGGATTCTCCAGGCAAGAATACTGGAGTGGGTTGACACGCCCTTCTCCAGGGGATCTTCTTAACCCAAGGATCAAATGTGCATTTCTTATGTCTCCTGTATTACAGGTGGGTTCCTTACCACTAGCGCCACCTGGGAAGCCCATCTAGTATGCTGAAATAGCTTAATTTTATAAAAGAAAATACATGGTCCTTACATTTTTTTGTTGCATTATATAATACTTGATATATCACTGATTGATATCCATTACTTAGAAAATCCACTAAAATATTTAGAATTTAATTTCAGGATTAGGAAATTTATTCTGATTTAAAATGTAACAAATTATAGTTAAATAACATATATCAAAAGACTCATTATATTATTGTAATACTATATGCTACATATAGTATGATACTATACTATATCCTAATATATATAGTATAATACTATTCTCCAGGCCAGAATACCAGAGTGGGTAGCCTTTCCTTTCCCCAGGGGATCTTCCCAACCCAGGGATCGAACCCAGGTCTCCTGCATTGCAGACGGATTCTTTGCCAGCCAGCCATGAGGGAAGCCCAAGAATACTGGTGTGGGTAGCCTATTCCTTCTCCAGCGGGTCTTCCCAACTTTGGAATCAAACCAGGATCTCCTGCATTGCAGGCGGATTCTTTACCAGCTGACCTATTAGGGAAGCCCACTCTACACTATAGTACTTATTATTCTGGGACTAGTCATATATTTGGGGGTAACAGATATACATTATCTACTTATTTTATTATATTATACAATTATATATTATTCCTGGGATAGCCCTATATTTTTATATTTATGTTAACATACAATTCATAAAGAACCTTATTTGGCAATCTAACTTTTAATACAACAAAAGGTCACATTTAAGGACCACAGGTTAACTTTTTATAAAACTACAAATATCAAAAATAACTCTGAAGAATTAGGTTGACCTACATCCCTAAGACAGTCCTCAAGTGGACTCAAATATGGAATAAAGAAATCCTGGAATTTTTTGGTCCTCTGAACAGAATCTTGAAGAAACCAAGCCATACTCTTATGGATCTGGACTTATACTCATGCATCTAGGGTCTCCAGACCTTTACACTAGGAAGGAAAACATGACTTATTCTGGTTATTTGACACTTAAGTTGTGAATGAGAAACAGTCATATCTCTGGGGAACAAGGTTAGACCGAAGATAATGGTGGAACCAGAAGTGTCTGGACAAGCTACACGCTAAGATGTGAAGGAAATACACGTGAGTCTTTAGGGAGAAAGTTTAAGTCTCAAGCCCATTGTAGAAAGTAGAGGAAAATGAATAGAAATTCCCTGGGGAGATGCGGTCTTGTGACACTAAACAGCGAGTGATCTCTATTAGCTCTCAGTCTGGGATTCAGTTTTTTCCCCTTCTCAATGAGATTTTTAAGATTTCCTAGAATTCTAGGATTTTATAATGCAACAAATCTTCATATTTCGTATGTTAAAGACTGATAATGAAGTGAATTCCTTCTACATAGAAAATAATGCGGCAGTTTCTTTAAGTCACTTGATATTAAAAGAAGCCATCAACATTTGATCTGAGCCACGGTCAGATCATGAACTCCTTATTGCCAAATTCAGATTTAAATTGAAGAAAGCAGGGAAAACCACTAGACCATTCAGGTATGACCTAAATCAAATCCTTTATGATTATACAGTGGAAGTGACAAATACATTCAAGGGATTAGATCTGATAGACAACAGTGGCTGAAGAACTATGGACTGAGGCTCATGACACTGTTGTACAGGAGGCAGTGATCAAGGCCATCCCCAAGAAAAAGAAATGCAGAAAGGCAAAATGCTTGTCTGAGGAGGCCTTAGAAATAGCTGAGAAAAGAAGAGACGAGAAAGGCAAAGGAGAAAAGGAAAGATATACCCATTTGAATGCAGAGTTCCAAAGAACAGCAAGGAGAGATAAGAAAGCCTTCCTCCGTGATCAATGTAAAGAAATAGAGGAAAACAATAGAATGGGAAAGACTAGAGGTCTCTTCAAGAAAATTAGAGATACCAAGGGAACATTTCATGCGAAGATGGACTCAATAAAGGACAGAAATGGTATGGACCGAACAGAAGCAGAAGATAGTAAGAAGAGGTGACAAGAATATACAGAAGAACTAAGCAAAAAAGATCTTAATGACCCAGATCACCACGATGGTGAGATCACTCACCTTGAGCCAGATACCCTGGAATGAGAAGTCACGTGGGCCTTGGGAAGCATCACTACAAACAAAGCTAGTGAAGGTGATGGAACTCCAGTTGAGCTATTTCAAATCCTAAAAGATGATGCTATGAAAGTGCTTCACTCAAAAAAAAAAAAAAAAAAAGAAAGAAAGAAAGTGCTTCACTCAATATGCCAGCAAATTTGGAAAACTCAGCAGTGGCCACAGCACTGGAAAAGGTCAGTTTTTATTCCAATCCCAAAGAAAGGCAATACCAAAGAATGTTCAAACTACCACACAATTGCACTCATCTCACACACTAGCAAAGTAATGCTTAAATTCTCCAAGCCAGGCTTCAACAGTACATGAACTGTGAACTTCTAGATATTCAAGTTGGTTTTAGAAAAGGCAGAGGAACCAGAGATCAAATTGCCAACATCCGCTGGATCATCAAAAAAGCAAGAGAGTGCCAGAAAAACATCTACTTCTGCTTTATTGACTACGCCAAAGCCTTTGACTGGGTGGATCACAACAAACTGTGGAAAATTCTTTAAGAGATGGGAATACCAGAACACCTTACCTACTTCCTGAGAAATCTGTATGCAGGTCAAGTAGCAGTAGTTGGAACTGGACATGGAACAAGAGACTGGTTCCAAATAGGGAAAGGAGTTTGTGAAGGTTGTATATTATCACCCTGCTTATTTAACTGATATGCAGAGTACATCATGTGAAATGCTGGGCTGGATGAAGCATAAGCTGAAATCAAGATTGCAGGAGAAATATCAATAACCTCAGATAACACAGATTAAAACACCCTTATGGCAGAAAGCAAAGGAATTGAAGAACCTCTTGATGAAAGTGAAAGAGGAGAGTGAAAAAGTTGGCTTAAAACTCAACATTCAGAAGACTAAGATCATGGCATCTGGTCCCATCCCTTCATGGTCAATAGGTGGGTAAACAATGGAAACAGTGAGAGACTCTATTTTGGAGAGCTCCAAAATCACTGCAGATGGTGACTGCAGCCATGAAATTAAAAGACACTCGTTCCTTGGAAGAAAAGCTATGACCAACCTAGACAGCATATTAAAAAACAGAGACATAACTTTGTCAACAAAGGTCCATCTAATCAGAGCTATGGTTTCTCCAATAGTCATGTATGGATGTGAGAGTTGGACTATAAAGAATGCTGAGCACTGAAGAATTGATGCTTTTGAACTGTGGTGTTGGAGAAGGCTCTTGAGAGTCCCTTGGACAGCAAGAAGATCCAACCAGTCCATTTTAAAGGAAATCAGTCCTGAATATTCATTGGAAGGATTGATGCTGAAGTTGAAGCTACAGTACTTTGGCTACCTGAGGCAAAGAGCTGACTCCTTGGAAAAGACCCTGATGCTGGGAAAGATTGAAGGCAGGAGGAGAAGGGGATGACAGAGGATGAGATGGTTGGATGGCATCAGTGACTCGATGGACATGAGTTTGAGAAAGCTTTGGGAGTTGGTGATGGACAGGGAAGGTTGCTGTGCTGCAGTCCATGGAGTTGGAAAGAGTCAGACACAACTGAGCAACTGAACTGAACTGAACTGATCAACATTTGGGAAATAATAAAATAGTCATATAGTCATATATATAGTCAAATAATAAAATAGTCTATGTGTCAGTTTAAAAACACAACATATCTTCTTTTTTAAAAGCATTATAGGAATCAAAAAAAAAAATAAATAAACTGACAATTCAGATTATATCAAAAACACTCCTAAATGAGTAAGTTTGATGGGCCTAACCACTGGAAGGGTTAAAAAATATATGGTTTGAAGGTAGATAGAACATAGGATCAAGTATCATGAAATGAAAAAAGGCTTTTTTTCACCTTCATATTTCAAAATTCTACTGGGTTTGGAATCTACATGTTAAACTTAAAATACTTAAGGTAATATGTAAACTAACTGATTCACTTTGATAAATTTACTACCAGTCTGAAATCCCTAGGTTAAAAATCCTTAACTCATATACCTGCAAAATCTGACACTAAAGTCTCTTTCCATAATGATATACCACTTTTGTTCTTTCCAAATCCTACTTCTCTACTCTTCCACAATATAAGGTAAGAAGTATTACTTTGCTGGGAAAAAAAAAAAAAAAAAAACAACCCAGAGCCGAAGGTTTAAATTGTCTTGAACCTCACAGGATTCATTGTACACATACAACCAAGACACTAAAAATCCAGTAGAGACCAAATCGTATTAAACTTGGCTCTGGTGTTTCTTTTTGGCACTACTATTTCCACTAGTATCAGCAACAATACAGCAATAGTAGTAGCAGGCAGGTTTCATTGAACACCCAAAGGGCTGGCAGAGAATTAGATGGTTACATAGCTTCACTGACTCAACAGACATGAATCTGAACAAACTCCAGGAGATAGTAGAAGACAGAGGAGCTTGGAGGGGTACAGTCCACGGGGGTCGCAAAGAGTTAGACAGTACTCAGCGATTGAACAACAGGAACGCTATAAACCCAGCACTCTGACAGGCTCTCTCTATTTTCTCATTTAATCTTCACAAAAAATTATAAATAGGTATTATTCTTATTTTACAAGTGACAAAGGTGAAGTTCAGAGAACTTCTCCAATATCAGGTAGCTTGTAAATTGTAGAGTTAAGATCCCATACTTGTTCTCAAAAAACATGTTCTTTTCAATGTGCCATGCTATGGGCAAGAGACCAAGAAATACAGATGGTTGGCACTGCATAGAGAGCTCTAGAAATTTAACTTTCCCATTAAAAACTGGAGTGGTCCAGTGATTTGAAATGTAATAAGAAAGTAAAGGATTAAAGAAAAGAAAATCTATTTTTCACTCTCTTATAGTTCAAATTGTTCTAGGGAACCTGAAAATAAGACTACTGTCTCCCATTGGCTATATTCATTTTCTTTCAAATGTGTTGAAGCATTTTTGAAGGCTGCAAAAATAGGTCAGACAACTAAAAGCAAAATGATATAGAGATATAAAATTCAGTGTCAGTAGGTTATATCCCTTAAGAAAAGGTAAAAGGTAATTTACTTGAAAAGATGTGATTTATTATCACTGTTTTTGAGAATGTTCACTGTGCCCTTGTTATACTGTTAATGCTTGCACAAATAAGTAAGCAACTTTTTATGTCATTGCTTTTAAGATATTATTTCAAATGAAGAACATCAAGAAATTAAATGTATGGCAATTTGCGACAATTTTACTCCAACTTGCAGATGAATGAAGATGTAATGCTTTAAAAAAGATATTTTTTGGAGCAGAAATGGAATACATTTGAACTGGCTTAATACTTGAATCACATGCCTCCATACAGTGAGATGAGCTTTGAACCACTGTGGAAAGAGCCCGAGTGTGCCCTCACCTCTCTCTCTTGCTGCTGTGGAGGTCCTTTTTCGTGTCTTTGTCTCATCCCACATGGACTAGCATGCCCCTTTTGTTGGCCTCCCAGCCCCTGCACGCATAATTAACAGACTTAAGCTGGTACACCATGTCCCACGGGGACTCTGCCAGGCACCAGAGGGAGAGCATGCACGTGACTAGATCTAGACCTTGGCAGAGGGGTTCTGAGACAGCAACAGGGGCTGGTCGCTATTACTCTGTTCAGAAGCTTGATGTAGGCAACCTCCTATACACTGCCTCCCATTCCCATCTCCTCCCACTGTTGGAACCATTGCCAGTGCTAAGGAGTTTATGGAAAAAAAAATTTACTCTGAGGTACCGCTGTTTCAGCCACTTCAATAAAGAAAATTGTTGACTCCCTTTATTTCTGGTCAATATTAAAATTCTTTCATGATTGTTTAGTTTGCCACAGCCTACAATAGCACATATAGGGTATCAGGAATTTGCTAAGCAAAATCACATTATTTTCACAGAATACATTCAAATAAATGATTTTTCATTTGAATTGTCTCCAATTAGATGGATCCCTCAAGAGAGTCAGTCTTTATCATGTTTTTATTCAAAACTCTGTCAGTCTTAATATGTTCTTGTGTTTCTTAACACTAATGCCTTTCGCTTAACTACAACAATGAAGCTTTAAGTTATACGATTTACTTTTCCACAAACAGAAGGGGAAATGATTTTGAAAATGAAACCAGTGAAAGTTTTAAACAGTAAACTTCTGCTAAATTCCCTGTGAAGTTCAGTTATCATTTTTATTAGAAGAAATGCATCATACCAAGTGGCTGAAACCTGAAGACTATGTGTAAAATCTACACATTTGATTTTATGCATAGGCAAAACATTACACGTGAACTTAAATGCTAACATTATAACAATATCAAGCTTTGGCTAAGAAACAAAACATATATGCATGCAAAAAATTATGTCAACACCTCTTAAAATGGTTGGTAATATCTAGTAATAACAGCTTACTTAAATGAGAGGGAGAAAACCTTACCTTGCTAAAGTCAACTGTGCTGTTTTCCCTGCTCACATCATTTTTATTTTCAACACAGGCTGGTGCAGACTGAGGAGAAACAACCTGGCCTGCTAAAGAGATTGTTATTACAAAATACAAACAATTACTTACATAATTCTAGACATATTGCATGCAATATAAATTAAACTAAACTAACATAGGTTTTTTAAATGAATTTATGAGGTAAGCATGAAGGTTCAATATAAATAGATATCAAGAAATACAAATATTCTTATTTATCAGTTACAGATAGAAACGGGAGAATTCAGTCAAGGAAATGAAAATTCCTTCTCAGATTAAAACTAAACAGTTATTCTCTAAGAAGAAAGAACAACCACAAAAATGATTTTAATCTAATTACAGTCTCAAGACTGTAAACATCATTGATTTTTAAATTTTATTCAAAACTAATGATATACATACACCTCTTATGATCTAAACTCAGACTGAAGAATTTTATAGATAATTTTTTTTTAAAGAGCAAATATTTATCTGAAAAGTACATAGCATATTTACAGTTTTCTACTGCATCTGAAAAACAAACCAAAGAGAAAAAGTTCTTTGACAACAGCTTTTGGAAATTTCTAAATGAGAGATTCAGTTAGAAATACCTTCACCTCACATATTACAAATATTGTGAATATATTATGCTTCTCACTATTCAATTGTGTAAATATATTGATATTGGTCTGCAAAGGATCAATAAATTTGAATTGTATTTGTTTTCCATTAATACTAACTAGCAACTTAATTATTTTGTAGTCTTTTTCTTTAAAGAAAGATTATGATATTAGTTAAGTGGACAATACAGCTCAGAACATGGCTAATAATGGCTAACGAAGGGTAATTACATTTCATTGTTCACTAAATATGAAACATTCTTTTCAATCACATTATCTGAAATCTGTTCATATTTAGCAATTAAGTTATAAAAATAAATGTTTGCTTAATCTCACATATATCTGTCTTTTCCCTAACCTCTCCCTATTCTCACTTGTTACTTTTACTGTGATGAGTAATGACAATCCAGCTTTGAAGCCTTGACCATATTTTATGACCATTACTCAGTTACTCCAAAATACTGTTCTAATTCTCCACTGTCTTAGATAGTAATATTCTCATTTCTCTCTGCCTAACTCTTCTCTCTACCTCCCTAAATCCCAGTTTTATTCAAAGTTTACTTTTAGACTCATCTCTAATTACTGCAGTCTGTACTTAACTGAAGTTCTCTAAACTGTTAGCGCGCATACAAATAATACTTCTTTAAATTCTCTCTTGAAATCCACTTATTCACTGATGCCTAGAAATTACCAAGTGTGATGCAAAACACTAATAGTTTACTTTCAAATATTACTATCATTTTGCTTTTTGAACATTAAGCCTCTCAGGCAGGGGTCATTTTTTAATAAGTACAATTTTTATGGTTTAAAATTATTATCTTGCCAGAGAGTAATGGGCTTAAGATTCTTCTAAAGTTTAAATATTTCACTGCTTTCATTAAACAAAGTAAAGTAACACATTTGATGAAGTTTTTAAAATGATTTTAAGAGAAAATTCACCTTAAATCATGTATACCAATTCTGATTACAGCAAATTTCAAAAATTGCATTTTAGAGAGGTGACAGACTTAAGCTGCATCGGTTATTGTCATTCTCCCATTTCTAACTGCAGTGTGCAGCTATGACTGTGAACTGTTCATTAGCAGACATTTCATTTATCATTCTCAAAATAATAACTATAGTTAAAAAAAAAACCTTTTACATAATGCATTTGTGCTACTAACAGATGTCTTCAATCACCAGTTTCACATCATTTCTCCATATGAGTTAGAACATAAGATATATTTAAACCTAAATTTACTGAATGTTCCATAAAACTGAATGGTGAAATTCAAGGCATGGATAAATTAAACATATATCTGCTTTCTTATAATAATTTATTTCATGTGATAGAAAATCACATGGAAGAACAATTATTTTACTCAATGAGCAGACACAAAAATAGTCAACCTAATAAAAAATCATCACTTTAAAGAGATTTCATGGGATAGAAAATATGCTGCAACTTAAAATTTGAAGAAATTGCACAGCCTATGTTTTCACATATATACTCCAAAAGCAGACTATTTCATAAATTGCCTTTAACTCATGAGATATGTTTAAAACTGGCACTTGTATTTCTTCTTATAAACATTAATATATTTTGAGATTTACTATTCTATCTATTCTTATTCTAAAAATTTTATTAAATATTACCTCATAAAGTTGATCATTAGGAAGGGATTTGAAAAATGTTTTCTATAACTGTTTCAGTGACATGGATAATAACCAGTGGAGAGTATTTAACTAGCAGGAGACATATTAGATTATAATAATTGTCCTACTAGTTCCAGATTCTAAGTATGTGCATAGAATGCATATGCCAATGCAGGGGACAAAAAGCATAAAAACGACAAGTGTGTGACATATGAATATAACCCAAAAGTTGATATCACTCATATGTCAGAGATAATAGTTAAATACTAGCAAATATTAGTAAACACATTTAATCTCATCAAAGTTTAAAAAGTACTCCAACTCTTATTTCTTAATGTGTATGTTAATTTGTTAAAATGAAACAACACATATTAAATGTATATACTTTAAGGCAGTATCTGAAAATGACAGGATATAGAAAAATGTACAGGTATAATATTATTATTGAAAAATTGGGTTATTTTTGAAAAAATTGAAGCCTTTAAATAAAGCTTAAAATTTTATTTGTTCTATCTACCTACCACCTGTCTAAAATGTGCACATGAACTACAGTCTATTTAACTACTGAAAATTTCATAAATTAAATCATTTTTATAATTCTGTTATCAATTATCTTTTTCTGTCTAAACACTGATTTCTTTAGTTTATTCCAGTTATCACTGCCTTTCAGAAGAAGGTGATGGCTTAGATTTCAAAACGACTCTCATTAACTCAAATATTATTACATAAGAAGAATCAGTAAATTTAGGTTTTGAAAGAGCATCCCTTATTTTCTCATTCATATCTAAAGCAATACTAGTTCACAGAATACAATTTTCAGGTACAGGATTTTATACTCAGCCAGAAGTGAATATGTTTCCTAAAAAAATAACAAAGCACTTGCTAGGATTTTCCCCCCTCCAGGATGAAAGAGTAAAGTTAGGATTGAGCATTCACATATAAATGCGGCTGCTGCTGCTGCTGCTAAATCGCTTCAGTCGTGGCCGACTCTGTGCGACCCTATGGACAGCAGCCCACCAGGTTCCCCTGTCCACGGGATTCTCCAGGCAAGAATACAGGAGTGGGTTGCCATTTCCTTCTCCCATATACATGTAGAAGTTCTATGAATGCTATTTTTATTATAATTTTTTCCAATCAATATGCCACAATGTTTTTGAACATATATATTTTTGCCTGTTTCTTTATATTACCTTTTCTTTGACCATTGATCACTGTCCACAATAATATATTCTATAAGTAAATGTCATTGCAATATTTAATCAATTTGTTATTATAATATCTAAATAACTTTTAGAGATTAAGATGATTATCCAAAAAAGACATTTATTAACTTAAAACTTTATTATATCTAGGGTAAATTATTCAAAAACTGATGAATTAGCTAAAAATTAGCTGAGACATGTTCATGATTGGGTTTCCCTGGTGACTCAGATGGTAAATAATGTGCCTGCCATGCAGGAGGCCTGGGTTCAATCCCTAGGCCAGAAAGATCCCTTGGAGAAGGGAATGGCTACCATTCATGATTATTTAAATGTAAACACTTAAGAAACCAGTACTTTTATTTTTCCAACCTTTCAAATTCAAAGAGTTCACCATCTTAAATCCAAAATTCCAGTATTTGTTATACATCTTATCAAAGTATATATTACATAGTATTCACATCAACAACTGCTTGAATTAATTTTCCTTTGAGTCATGAATTCATTTTTTTCCTCTGGACCTCCATGGAGGGATCATATATAAGTTAAATAAAAAGCTATTATATGCCATGTACTTTTTCAAGGCAAATCATAAAAGATATGGGCAAGCACAGGAGGAAACAGAGCAATTCAAGCAACCTCTAACTAGAAAATAGGAGCTCTGCTTGTTACACAAAAATTTTTCACCAAGTCTGTTGTGAGACTGGCAGAATCATTTCCCTCACCATAAAGTTGTGAGGTAGGAACATGAGATTATCTCAAAAGAATTAGTGTTTTTTTTTTTAAGTAGTGTCAGTATCATTAAAGCCTCTCAATACTGAAACACAACCATAAAAAAGATCTCAAAAAGATTACTAAAATTATATTAATTCATTTAAGTCCTTACTTATAGTTTTCTTCCTCTTTCAATAAATTATGTATATAAAACAGCAGCCTTTAAAACTCTATTTGGCCAAATTCAAATCAATAGGAGAAAAATATATCACTGAAGTACACCAGTATTTTCTATTGCTTAATCCACTGAAAATCACATGTAATAGAAGGAAACTGGGATGAAGACATGGAGGTACAATACTGTTAACCTATAGACCAAGCTGGTTTACACTACCTCAGAAACCTTCAACGCATTTAGAGTACCCAAAGGGTAGGAGATGAGGGAGGTACAGAGATGAGATGAGCCTGTTAGAGACAGACACAAGACACAGCAAAATAAAGAAATACAAAAATGAATGACAAAGTTACATACATGTGTAACAATACATTTATCCATGGGAATAGAAAACATGAAGAAAGAAAGGCTAAATATTTAGAAAATGTTGATTAGGTGAGCTATACTTCAAAAACATGAGAAGTATGCACATAATTAAACTTGGAGAAAAATTAGTATGTCTGAAAATAATTATGTAATATAAGAAATAACAAATTTAAACACATCATCCTAGAAACATTTTTGCTGTTAAGAGGTACTCTTGAGTTTCCAAAACTACATAGCAACAGTACAGTTTCTCAACAGACCCACAGGTTGTGTCAGCAATGTCATCTTGATTTTTTTTTTTGAGAAATGGAAAATACTTTTATTATATAATGTTTAATTGTATCAGCTACATGAGCTTTTAAATGTTTTCTCTCAAGTAATTCTAAGAACTATTATTCTAGCTTTTTTTCCCAGCAAGGTAAAACATTATAAACGGATACTTTTTAAACTCTTGATATCTCTTATGAGATAACGGTATTTAAAGAATAAGAAAGCACGTAAATAGGTAAACACATAAAACATTATATATCTGAAAATAAAAAAGTACAGCATTTGTAAAAGATGCAATTATAAAGCCATAATACTGATTTTAAAAGTCATAAAAAAAAATCATTCACAATACAGACGTGTACATCACTTTAAGGGCTGAAATCTGTGCAGGCCTAAAGAGTCAAGTCATTTCATCCTTCCAAATCTAAATGTTCTCCAGAAACCTACAGTTTTGAAAGTAAGTCAGGGACCTTCTGCTCTGCAATTCCTTTTAAGATCCTAAATAAAAGGTACAACTGGAAAGTGTTCAGAACAGGAGGGAGAAAAGATAAGTGAAGGAAAAGAAATAAGAGAATTATTAGTAAAGGAAACAGTGGAATGAAGACACCCTACACCTAAGGAAACTAAGTCTAAGTTATGCTTTAAATGTAAAGGTTATCACAAGGGTGATAATATTTTAGAATAGATTTGTAATCCAGAGTCTCAAAAATACAATTGAATGTATGATCTAAATGATTACTACAAATGCTGATATATCTTGCTTTCTAAATCATTAAATACAAAAGCCTTTATTTTATTTTGGAAAGTCCTGCCAGTTTCAAGAAATTATTCAAATATTCTTTATATATTTTAGTACTTTCCACAATATTCTTTTGAATTCTAATGTTAAGGAAGATATGAGTTTTCTATTATATTTTTGCTGTTGTTTTGCCAGATAGAACTGTCACTTTTTATTGAAACATCAGAATCAGACATTTAATTCTCACAGTTTTGATGCTTAATGAAAAGTGAAAGTTAAACACAGCATGGTGGCATTAAAAATGCATGGTGAATCCATAACATCCTGTGTCTTAGCCCTAAAGAGAATGTGCAGTACACCAAGAAAAAAATCATACAAAAAAGTTAAGCTAGCATACTTGGAGGTAAGATTGATAAATGGTCACAAGTTACTAAAAAAGTCATGAACAAAATACAGCAGATAGGGGAGAAGAGCAACAAAATCACTATCTAGTAAGTCTAACCTACAACTTGGGGAAGAATCCCACTTGATCTTCAGGTTGAAAATGTCTAAACGTTTAACCCTTGGGACTGCTACCAAGGTAGCATGTTCAAGGAACAGGTCAACCAAGGAGGCAGAAACTTTATTCGATATGACTCTTTTATAGAGTTTTCTATACAAGTATCAGTTTGTTGCTGAGGGAATATCAATTGTTTCACTTCTAAAAAGGTATTATATTATATAGTATTTTATATATTATATAATACTTTAAACAACAGGGGGCTTGGTTCCATCCCTGTACTTGGCAAGGAAAACATTTGCTGTTTTCAAGTTTCTAGGAAATCCTCACTCTATTTAATTCCTATTCTATAGTTTTAATTTTTAAAAGATTCTTTTTGCATAAAATACTCTAGTGAAGAGTTTTTTTAAATAATGAGAATATTATTTTTACCATTTTGGAAATATTGAAACCCTTTTGTATCTCTCTGTAGTATACTGCAAAAAAAAAAAAATGTAATCTCTATCACATATCTTTAAGCAGAATGTCAAATCTATATTTATAGTTATAAATTTTGATTTGCTTATTTATTTAGAGTTAATCAGTTTTTAGAGTTCATAAGCAGATTGAGAACCTTAGTAATAAAGGTCTTTCACCCTCTTTTTCACTTTCACTTTTCACCCTCTTTCACTTCTGGATAGGAGATTTATTTCTAAATTGGTGATGTCTATTCACATTTTCAGAATTCTTAACACACATAATTATGCAAAGTGTGTGAGGAAGCAAAACAGAGTCACAGGGAGGTGTTATAAGCCTAGGCTTAGAAAACCACTTCTGACAGTGTACTTTACGACAATACTTAATTGGGTGTATGAATTTTATTAGAAATGTTTCCAAGTTTTTATTACCCTAATATATGCCTCAAAAAGATATTATGTGTTCAGATAAAGACTGATTATACAGATGGTGACAGAACTATTCATATTCTAGTTTTGAGAAAAACTAAGCAATTGCCTGAATAAGGTAAAAATCAGGCTCCCAGCAAAACTTTGTATCTATATGTGGATTTTTTATTTAAAGCTATAATTCTATCACCTCTTCTTATGTTTAATGAAGGTTTAAAGCTGTAACAAATAATGTGTCTAGGTCTATATGATATTACAATAAATAATTCATCCAGTGAATTCAGTGCCCTTTCCCTCCAAGTATAATGTAATAAATAATTTTACAGTAAATGTTATCCCCAGTGAAATCTGAGATACAAATTATGGCTAGCTCATAAGGTCCTTGCATCTTTGAACAAACACATATTATTCTTACAGACATATATTTTATTGTCTGATTTCCAGTACAGGTAATGAAATAAAAACAGAAGTGAACTTTCATAAAATTTACTTGCATTCAAAGAGATTTACATCATGATAATATTTTAATAAGGTCTTTAGAATCATCTAGATATAAGTCAATAGTCAAAATTAGCAAATATCTCAGTCTGTTTTCTGTTTCTTAATCTGTTTTCTTAAAAAATATCAAGTAAATACTAGCTATGTGAGCATAATAAAAGCACTATGTTTATAATAAGTTTCAGAATATAAAAACTTCATTTTGTCATTTTCATATATAATATATTTTAAAACAAATTGTGATTTAGAATATGAGTATATTTTAAATATATGATGTAATTCAAAGCAAGCTATAAATACTCAAACTATCCAGTGGGATTGATAAATACAATATGATATATTATATAAAGCACTCATAACACTTTTACTGAACTTAATATATGCACAACTATAGAGTTTTCAATATAACAATGATTTACATTCAGTCATTAAAGGCTCTTTAAAAAAATCAAATGAGTATTTCAAGAATTATTTTGCCATTTAGAACTGGTTCTGTGTTCTGAAACAATAGTACATTTTAAAGTACTTCTTCTATTTGTCTATATTTGATTTGGTAGTATGGAAATTACCAAAGTACCTATATAAAGTGGAATTATTTTCATGCATTTGTATTTAAGGCATCTTTGAAGCTTTTGAAAACAGGAGTGAAATTACATAAAGTCTATGCTGTCAATATACATACTTCAGTCCATTTGTAGAAATCAGTCTCTCTAGTAAAACACCTGAAATTATTTTTCACTAATTTGTATTTTTTAAAACTGCAAAATTTTTCTAGCTAGCAGAAGTATGATAAACTCATATCATCTGCATGATAACTTCATTTTCCTTCACAGGACTGATGGAAAGGATGAGTGACAGATTTCTAAGCAACTTCCTTAGTGTAAAAGATGAGGTTCAAATGGATACCAGGAGGGAACAAAATACACAGAAAGGATAAAACAGTCAGAAACATTGCTTTGGCTTCATGATTCCTAAGAAGTAAGTCATGAATGAGTACTAGAAAACAATGGTTGGCATCATCTATGTTGGTGTGCCAAGATGGTAAGTGTGGTGGCTCCGTGGACACTAAATGAAACAGTACTGCAAAAAGCAATGAGCCTGTGAACTAGAAATCAGGCTTAATATATGTAGAGACACACAAAAAAAGGTACTAGCTGCTCTTTTCAATTGTGATCTCAAAAGGGATTCGTTGACCATGAACAACATGAAGCCAATATTTTTCTCTCACCATCACTAAATGTTGATGATTATACATTTTAACTAAAAGACATTAAGTCAAAGCCCTGTTAAGCTATGAGACACTCATTAAGCTATGACACAAAGACTAGGATCTTATTTGGGATGCAACTGACAGTTGGTGTTTGCCACATTGGAGTCTATGACCTCCTATTAGAAAAAAGTTTTCCTTGCATTCTTTCATGAGCCTTTCAGGAAACTTAAATTCTTTGTCAAAATTTCTACAATTTGAATTTCAATAGATCATTTTCAAGTAAGATATATTTTAAAGGACTTTGATAGTTCAGACAACTATAATAAACAATGAGTACAATAAAGAAACATTTACCATTTTTATCCATGGAATTTGGTTCTGATTGTTTCTTGCCGATATCAGCAAAGGAACGAACAATAGGAATCCTATTGGTGAGCTTCTTCTGATTCTGGTGGTGATGCTGTTTCATCAGAGCCTCGTGGACCCTGTGGCGTACGTCCTCATTGAGCTGACCTGAGCTCACTTGTTGATCAAGGACCATGTCTGTAGAGTGAAGGAAGAAAGAAGATATAAGCGCAGCTTTCCTGTGACGTGACAGTAGTGAACCACTGAGTGCATACCCTAGATAATCTTAGAAACAGAAGTCTGTCTTTGTAGCAGTGTTACACAAGAAAGACTTGGGAACTTTTTCATTATAAATCATACATTTTGAAACATGTATCATATGGAGTTTTATTTTTCAAATATGAATAGCTATATTGAGAACAAAATGCTTTATTGTCTCCATTATTCACACTGATGAGAGGGAATAGTAGTAGGAGTAATATAAATACAAATAGTACGTCTAAAATTGGAAAGTAGCCTCATACTTATATTTTAATATGATCTTCTTCTCCTTTTCTAATAGAGAATAACTTCCATGTTTTTTCTTTTTTTTTTTTTCATGTTTTTTTCTTTAAGTGAACAAAAGTCCACCTGTAAAAATCTGATGCAAGGCAGCTTAGACAACTATCTGTGTGTGTGTGCTCAGTCATGTCCGACTCTTTGCAACCCCATGGACTGTCGACAGCCAGGCTCCTCTGTCCATGGGATTTTCCGGGGGAGAATACTGGAGTGGGTTGCCATTTCCTCCTCCAGGGGATCTTCTTGACCCAGGGATCGAGCCCTGATTGGCAGGTGGATTCTTTACCACTGAGTCACCTGGGAAGTCAAGTAAACAACTCTTTCACATTAATATAAAGTCAATCCTCTCAAATCTTCCTTGATAATGTGTTTATATTTAAGAAAAAAAATTCTATATCCATAAAATAAAGAATAAAAGATGAGATTTTCAGAAGGCTATAATTAGGCAGATTGATATTTATCATGTGTAAGTGTCAGAAATGCCTATAAAATAAGTAGATGAGTAAAGGTTTCTTGGTAATACAAAGTTCAACTCACTAAACCTCAGTGTAATTAATCTGGTTTCCTACAACCAAATATTAACTCTGTTTGATCTTCTTACATAAAGCAGATTACAATGAATTACCTTCCACTGCCCCATTGAGTATACTGAAGATTTGAAAACTAGCAGAATCCTCCTTCCAAACAATGTTTTCCTTCCATGTGAAAGGCGAATGACTTGGGAAACAGACTTGGGTCCTGTCTCACATTCCAGTTGTGTGGCCTTGTAATGTTGAATAATTGCAGTGTCCTTATTTCTAAGACAGAGATAATAGCTATCTCATACCAGCACTGTTGCCAGGACATAAGGCATGATTGGAATATGTAGGTCCTCAGTAATTTCCAGGTACAAGATTTTCTTTGCAATTTCCTTTAAGTAGGTTATGGGTTTGCGGTTTAAACTTTTGGATAGTTTTAATTCATTTATCTATATTTTATAATAGTATATCACGCAGAGGCAAAGTTGGATTTATCAGTAACAGAAAATCCAAATCAAACTATCTAAAACAAATTTCATTGGCTCACATAGCAGAAAAACCAAAGTTAGGTTGGATTCATTTCATTTTTTTCAGTGATTCTATCAGATTCTACCCCCTCATGGTGAGAAGGGGTGAGCTTTAACCTCAGGCTATTTTCCTTACTATCATAAGGTGGCTGCCAGCAGCAACAAAGAAAAACACATCTTCTTTCATATCAGCGTTTCCTTGCTTGTTTGTGACTTTCTCTTAAAACAGAATTCTTTTTCCCCCTTCCTAGTGACAATTCTAAGCTCGACTGACATAGTCCTGTCTATCTTTGCTGAGCCAATCACTGACTAAGAAGACGGGATCCCCACTTGCCTTAGGCTAATCAAGAACTTCCCATTACTCTGGAGTCATTTCCCTAATTCAGAGGTAGACAAACCTTTTATGTACTGACTCAGATAATAAATATTTTAGCTTTTGCGAGCCATACAATCTCTGTCACAACTATTCAACTCCATTTACATAGCATGAAAGTAGCCACAGACAACATGTACAAATTACCATAATTGTGTTTCAGTAAAACATTTTTAGGAGAAGGCAATGGCACCCCACTCCAGTACTCTGGCCTGGAAAATCCCATGGACAAAGGAGCCTGGTAGGCTGCAGTCCATGGGGTCGCTAAGAGTTGGACACGACTGAGCGACTTCACTTTCACTTTTCACTTTCATGCACTGGAGAAGGAACTGGCAACCCACTCCAGTGTTCTTGCCTGGGGAATCCCAGGGACGGCGGAGCCTGGTGGGCTGCCATCTATGGGGTAGCACAGAGTCGGACACGACTGAAGTGACTTAGCAGCAGCAGCAGCAAAACATTTTTATGGACACTAAATTTGGATTTCACAAAATTTTCACATTTCAAAATATTGATCTTCTTTTTATTGCTTTTAAAAATGTAAAATGTAATATTCCTTGTTAGCGCACATGCCTAACAAGATCAGGCAGTGGCCATATTTGCACATACAGCATAATTTGCCAGCCTTTGCTCTATCACTTGGCTGTTTACGATGGAAAGAGGTAGAATGCATGTCTGGGAATAAGCCATAAAATCCTCTATAATTACCCCCAAAGCCTCTTCTGAAAATGTATGATGATATATTTAAACTTATATCTCAATTTTTTGCAGACTAGTAGTTATAATACACTTGGATTAATCTGAAATAAAGGAAATGGTAAATTGTCAACATATATGACTTCACATTGCAACCCTGCCAAGAGGGAAAAACATACATAAAACATGCATCATTGTTGTTGTTTTAGTCGCCAAGTCATGTCCAACTCTTGCAACCCCATGGACTGTAACCTGCCAGGATCCCTCGTCCATTTTCCAGGCAAGAATGGTGGAGTGGGTTGACATTTCCTTCTCCAAGGAATCTTCCCCAAATATGCATTATATACTTCATAATAGGAGTTGTAAAGTAGGTTATTCAGACACCATCACACAGCAGTTTTATCTATAAGTCATGATATATATCCCAAGTTCAATATTCTAATCAGAATAAAAATTAATCATATAATAACACATGTACATGCTTATAATTTTTTCATTCTTACCAAAGCACAGCTTTCCAGGCTTGAGCACTACGAAAAATAGTAAGTCACTGGCTTAAAAGTTTTTCAGAGATAAGGTCTTTATATAAAACAGTTGTATAAGAGAAAACAAATAGTAAAAAAAAAGAACAAAACTCATCTGCTCATTAGTCAGAAATAAATACACAGTAAACTCCTCTGAAGTAACTGCATCTAGCAATGCCTTAATGAACTATAAAAGTTAATCTACTTGCTTAAAAATATAACTCATACTAAAGGTGGAATTTAAGTACCAAAGGGAGTGTGAGTCACTAATCACTTACATTGTTCTCCTCACCACTATATTATACATTAGTATTAACCTTGAAAAGTAGGAAAGGATAATGGGTCATAATGGCTTTCGGCCCAGAGTCAAGACCGACCATCTCCACAGGCTCTGATGCCTAAATAACACAGTCTAGCCTGCCAGAGTACAATGCCAGGATCTGATGGTAACAGAAGGAGCAGGAAGAAAAAGGATAAATCGGTCAATCTTCTAGCACTAAACAGGCTCCAGAATAATTAGTAGCATTTGTGTAAAAAGACCTCAGAAAGTGAAAAACTACTTCTCGTCCTAATAAGGCAATTATGTCACCATGATTAGTTCACTTTGACTACTGAATGAAAGCCTCTAGAGACCATGAGATTCTATAGACTCTATATAAATCTCTGCCTCTTTAAAGATGATCATATAATTGTTTTGTCTTAATAATCTGTTGTCTTAAAAGATGCTGGAGGAGAAGTGGAGGATAGAGGCTTCTACACTGGTTGACAGCACCAACAGCAGTATGTGTAATAAAAATGTGAACTACCATGGTGCTAGTGCTAAGTCGACTCAATTGTGTCTGACCCTGCAACCCCATGGACTGTAGCCGGCCAGGCTCCTCTGTCCATCGGATTCTCCAGGCAAGAATACTGGAATGGGTTGCCATGCCCTCCTTCAGGGGGTATAAACTACTATAAAAATACTTGATTTCCTGACCAAGAATGGTAATAGTATAGGCATTTAAAACATATATCTCGCTATTCTCATACTCCCAAATCTGCAGAGTATATTCAGTGGAGCAAACTGGATTTTTCTTGGACAAAAGATTTTAAACAACGAAAGCTGTTTTAACGAGCTCAGATCTATGACTGCTAATCTGTCCATGATACTAACTCTGGTTTGGTTTTAATATCTTACCTTCATTGACAGAATTAGGTTAAAATATAAATAATACAGAGGTAATATTTCCATTATTAATCTTTATAGTACTGAATTTAGAAGAGATTAACATAGATTGCAAAATTACCTATAATTTATATGAATATAATTGAGAAGCATTTTTAATATAATTAATTTCTATATCAAAATAAATTGTGATAAGAAAATATATCTGGAGAATCTTGGATTTGAAAAGGTTAAGTAATATTTTGAAGGAATAAGTTTAAATTTATTCTCAGTTTCTTAAAACATTGGGAAATAGACATTTTTAAATTAACTTTATCCAGAAGAAAATCCTACTTTAATTACACCAGAAATTCTTGACAGACCTGCCAGATACAAATGGGATTTTCTCCTACTAAGTCTACAAAAATCTCTTTAAGGAATTATTTAAGAGTCTATTAAAAACATATCAGAACATTGATATAAAAATCCTTGACCATTCTAAAACAATATCTGGGCCATATTCCTCTACTAGGAAATGTCTAGAAAACATTAAGCTGGAGAGTCTGTGCATTTACAAAGTACTAGGGCTTATAGTTCTTAAAGATAAACAATTATATCTAGCTCTCGCAAGACAGAAACTAGTGACTAATACGTTAGTAACTGCCTAATGTATAGAAAAATATAATAAATAAGAGGTGAAGAAAAACTTCCAAATCTTAAAGTTAATCACAATCACTACGGTCCCAAATTATCATGAAATGAATAAAACAAAATTTATGATTATAGGTTAATCAAAAGAAGCTATTTCCCATCTCCTGCAGGTGTTACCTGTAATATATCACTATTAATCTCTTTATAAAATGGAGGAAATAGTTTCCTGTCTACTTCACAAGGTGTCTGTGATAATGAAATATAGTAATGAATGTGAAAATACAAAGTTAGAAGTCTTCAAAATGTAAAACATAAGTACTACACACTCAATAATACAGCTAAATTGTCACAAAGTAAAAATAGCAGTAAGTAAACAAGAAAATAATTACAAGCTATCAGGAGAAAATGTTTTAATGAGATTTTATTGAGGACAGAAATAAATACATTTGAATTAACTAAGCTAAATTAAAATTACTCAAAGAGAAAGAATCTCTTCTCATTAATGACTGAAAAGGAACCTAAGGTAATAATCATGTACACAAGTATTTGTAATCATATTTTTCTACATGGTATTAGCTCTAAACTACTGACCTTTTCTGAATGGCAATTTACAGACTGCTGTACATTGAAAATGAGACATTAAAAAAGTTAGTCTACTTTGGAGCCAGAAAGATACAGACTAATTAGAAGAGAATAAAGAATACTAAAAAGCTATTAATATTTGGGGTACAGAGACTCCCATTGAACTACTTTCATTTTAAGAATAGACTTATAAAATGTAATCTGCTTTAAAAAAGTAGATTCAACACAGCTAACGACCTTCAGATATTCTACAGAACTGAGCCTGGAGAAGAGGGCAGGTTTAGGGAAATGAAATGTAAATTTAGACAACAAAACCAAGATAAGATGATAAGTGTTTTAGTCAAACTATAACAGAATATTCTCTGGTGGAAATAAATTCCTAAAGAAGCCATTCGGAATTAAGAAATTTTTAAGAAATGTTTTAAGAAATTTAAAGCCTGGTAAAACTATGAGGACTACTCTCTGAGGCTAATTTTGCCACACTGAGGAATTTGACAGCTTCATTAAAGAGAGCCAATATAAAACTCATTTGAATTAATCCATTTTCAAAGGTAATGCCATCACTGACTAAGTAGCAGAAATAAACTCCTTATTTTCGCCAAGACCTTTAACCTTCTGAGTCTCTTCATTTATGAAGGATAACAATAATACTACTAAGTTCCAAGTCTGTTCTGAGAATCAAAAAGGTAGCTGTAGAATTACTAAAAAGAGCTTCCTAAATGGCGGAGTGCTAGGGAAAGCTTTACCATTTCATCTTTAATTAAAACATAAAAGTTTTTTGGTATCAGCAATACTCTATAATGTAAAGCTAGGAAATTGAGTTGGAGGGCTACTATAACAACATTCTCAGGAAGCTTGCTAATTTCCACGGTGGTTGTTATAGTTGCGAAGTCATCCAACTCTTTGCAACCCCACAGACTGTAAGTCTTGGTTAATGTGACCTGTTACTGTATCCTGTGTTCTTCCAAAAAGTATGCTGTGTATACTTGATAGAGTCATTTAGGCTCTAGTTCTGTATTTTAAAATGTAACTTCTTTCTAAGTGTTGTATGACTGAGGGAAAGGAAGCTTATCTCCCCTGTGTGTGTGTGTTTTGTTTGTGATTTAACAAACAATATCCTTCCATGCTTACTTCCCCCCCCCCTCCCACATATTGCAATGTCTGTATGCCTACTAGCACCAACAACCAAATAAATAATTTCAGAGGAATTAACAACATCCATTTCAAGCCATCTCCTTCAGACAGTAGTTGTAATGTAACAGAAAAAACATGGAGCTTAAAGTCAGAGGATCTTAGATGGAACTTGAACCATAAAAGTTTCAGAATTTCTATTTTCTTATTGAAATATGGGAATGACACTTTATGAGGCTATTTGAAGATTAAATTAGATACATTATTTTTCTAATACAATATTTTCTCATTTATGTGATCAAAATACAGAGTGTTTTTGGGTTTTTTCCCATCCCTACAATATAATTAAGACATTGATCTCTCTCTGAAGTCTTTCTATTCTACAAATAAATTCCACATGGTACTGCTTTTATTTTTTTCCAAACTAGAAATCTTTTTAAAACTGCTTGAGTCTTAGCTTTGTTTCTATTTTGAAAAAACCTTCATTAACCATTTTTATTTATATCCTTTCAAAACTCATTTCTGTGGGGGTTTCTTTTGTATTATTTTGTTTTTACTAAAATGTGTTTGTCTTCCAGATCAAAAGATACAGGAGTTCTTTTCTTTTACTTCCAGAGTAACAGTAAAAAGCTTCCTAAATATAACTGCTTGTGTGATAATAGGCTTCTAGTACAAATCATTCATCCCAGAGGCAAGTCACAGTTTTCAGTTACAAACTAATCTCAACTATATCACTTGGCTTCCTCTGGAATTCAAGACTTTTAATTCAATTTAAAATAAATGGAATACAAAAACAAAAGTAAACAATTGGAACCTGATTAAACTTAAAAGCTTTTGCACAGCAAAGGAAACTATAAGCAAGGTGAAAAGACAACCTTCGGAATGGGAGAATAGCAAATGAAACAACTGACAAAGGATTGATTTCCAAAATATATAAGCAGCTCATACAACTCAATACTAGGAAAACAAACAACCCAATCAAAAAGTGGGAAAGAGAGCTAAACAGACATTTCTCCAAAGAAGACATACAGATGGCTAACAAACACATGAAAAGATGCTCAACATCGCTCATTATTAAGAGAAATGCAAATCAAAACCACAATGAGATATCACCTCTCACCGGTCAGAATGCCATCATCAAAAAGTCTACAGACAATAAATACTGGAAAGGGTGTGGAGAAAAGGGAACGTTCTTGCACTGTTGGTGGGAATGTAAATTGATACAGTCAATATGGAAGGCAGTATGGAGATTCCTTAAAAAAACTAGGAATAAAATCACCATATGACCCAGCAATCCCACTCCTACGCATATACCCTGAAGAAACCATGGTTGAAAAATACTCATGTATCCCATTGTTCACTGCAGCACTATTTACAATACCTAGAACATGGAAGCAACCTAGATGCCCATCAACAGATGAATGGATAAGGAAGCTGTGATACATATACACAATGGAATATTACTCAGCCATAAAAAGGAATGCATTTGAGTCAGTTCTGATGAGGTGGATGAACCTAGAACCTACTACAGAGAATGAAGTGAGTCAGGAAAGGAAAAATAAATATCATATTCTAATGCACATATACGGAATCTAGCAAAATGGTTCTGAAGAATTTATTTACAGGGCAGCAATGGATAAACAGATATAGAGAATAGACTTATGGACATGGGGAGAGGGGAGGAGAGGGTGAGATGTATGGAAAGAGTAACATGGAAACTTACAATACCATAAGTAAAATAGATAGCCAACAGGAATTTGCTGTAAGGCTCAGGAAACTCAAACAGGGGCTCTGTATCAACCTAGTGGGGTGGGATGGGGAGATGGGAGGGAGGTTCAAAAGAGAGGGGAAATATGTATACCTATGGCTGATTCATGTTGAGGTTTGACAGAAAACAACAAAATTCTATAAAGCAATTATCCTTCAATAAAAAAATAAATTAAAAAAATAAAACATGGCCAGGGGCATTCCTAGTGGTCCAATGGTTAAGAATCTGCCTGCCAATGGAGGAGACACAGGTTCCATCCCTGGTCTGGAAAGACCCCATATGCTTGGGGCAACTGAGTCAGTGTACCACAACTATCGAGCCCGTGCTCTAGAGCTGTGAGTCACAATCACTGAGCCCACGTGCTGCAACTACGGAAGCCTGCGCACTTAGAGCCTGGTGCTCCAGAGCAAGAGGAGCCCCCACAATAAGCAGCCTGTGCACCACAAGCAGACAAAGCCGACGCACAGCAACAAAGACCCAGAACACTCATAAATAAATACATAATTTAAAATAAACAGCCATACCTTTCTGTTCTATCCTAAGCTAATATTTTTCCTATTTATTGAAATTTTTTCATTTGGTTATTTCATGTATCTGAATATTGGAAAAAAATCAATCTCTAGCTTTATGGGTTTTTCTTTCTTTTTTCTCATGGCAGCCTAATTACATACTACATTGAAAAACAAAAATAGTATAATCTAGATAGGAGCCAAGATATATAGGTTCTTGTTCTACTTGCCACTGGAAGTTAGACCATATATCTTTGAGATCCAACTTCTTTTATCTTAAATGAGGTGGTAAAACAAAGTTATTTTAAAAGTCTCATACATTGATCATGAGAATTCATCTCCTAAAAATTATATACATATATAGAATTATAAGAAAAAAACAAGTAAAAAAAAAATCAGCTGCACCATAAAGATGAAATAGACTAAAGAGAATAAAAGATATACCTGCAATTTCTTCTAAAGTATTGGCATGCATGTCCAGCAACACAGTTCCATTCAGAATACAACTTCTTAACTCAAATAAGCTGTGCAGCGAAAGAGTAGCCACATAAGGTTTGCTCCACCTTTCCCCTCCATCTTCCACATCTTCTTCAAACTTCAACCACCTATACAAATAAATAATACTATCAGCATATTGAGTGTTACACTGTAGATAAGTGAATCTTTATCTCAATAATAAAAGGTATAAACATAAAGATATTGACATTACTTCTTGGTTTCAACGGTTTTAGAAGTAAAAGCCAACCCAAGACATCCGGTTTATTTCATTTTAATTCCATTTAACAAACATTCTATCTGTCATTGAAAGATATATTGAAAACAAAGAAAAACTCTAAGTTATTTTTATTAACTTTTTTGGCACAGGAGTGGCTAGCAGCGGTTGGACCGCATAGGAGTGGCTAGCGGCAGCTGGGCGGCGCAGGAACGGGACGCGGCGTGAGGAATACCCCACATCCAAGGTAAGGAGCAGCGGCTTCGCTTTGCTGGAGCAGCCCTGAAGGGATACCCCATGTCCAAGGTAAGAGAAACCCAAGACGGTAGACGCTGAGAGAGGGCATCAGAGGGCAGACAGACTGAAAACCACAATCACAGAAAACTAGCCAATCTGATCACATGGACCACAGCCTTGTCTAACTCAATGAAACTAGGCCATGCCGTATGGGCCTGACAGAATGCAGTCCACTGGAGAAGGGAATGGCAAACCACTTCAGTATTCTTGCCTTGAGAACCCCATGAACACCATGAAAAGGCAAAAAGATAGGACACCGAAAGATGAACTCCCTAGGTCGGTACGTGCCCAATATGATACTGGATATCACTGGAGAAATAACTCCAGAAAGAATGAAGGGATGGTGCCAAAGCCAAAAGAACACCCGGTTGTGGATGTGACTGGTGATAGAAGCAAGGTCCGATGCTGTAAAGAGCAATATTTCATAGGAACCTGGAATGCTAGGTCCATGAATCAAGGCAAACTGGAAGTGGTTAAACAGGAGATGGCAAGAGTGAACATCGACATTCTAGGAATTAGTGAACTAAAATGGACTGGAATGGGTGAATTTAACTCAGATGACCATTTTATCTACTACTGTGGGCAGGAATCCCTTAGAAGAAATGGAGTAGCCATCACAGTTAACCAAAGATTCCAAAATGCAGTACTTGGATGCAATCTCAAAAACAACAGAATGATCTCTGTTCGTTTCCAAGGAAAACCATTCAATATCATGGTAATACAAGTCTATGCCCCGACCAGTAATGCTGAAGAAGCTGAAGTTGAACGGTTCTATGAAGACCTACAAGACCTATTAGAACTAACACCCAAAAAAAGATATCCTTTTCATTATAGGGGACTAGAATGCAAACGTAAGACGTCAGGAAACACCTGGAGTAACGGGGAAATTTGGCCTTGGAGTACAGAATGAAGAAGGGCAAAGGCTAATAGAGTTTTGCCAAGAGAACACACTGGTCATAGCAAACACCCTTTTCCAACAACACAAGAGAAGACTCTACACATGGACATCACTAGATAGTCAACACTGAAATCAGATTGATTATATTCTTTGCAGCCAAAGATAGAGAAGCTCTATACAGTCAGCAAAAACAAGACCAGGAGCCGACTGTGGCTCAGACAATGAACTCCTTATTGCCAAATTCAGACTTAAATTGAAGAAAGTGGGTAAAACCACTAAACCATTCAGGTATGACCTAAATCAAATCCTTTATGATTATACAGTAGAAGTACGAAATAGATTTAATGGACTAGATCTGATAGAGTGCCTGATGAACTATGGATGGAGGTTCATGACATCGTACAGGAGACAGGGATCAAGACCATCCCCAGAAAAAAAAAAATGCAAAAAAAGCAAAACAGCTGTCTGAGGAGGCCTTACAAATAGCTGTGAAAAGAAGAGAAGTGAAAAGCAAAGGAGAAAAAGAACAATATACCCATTTGAATGCAGAGTTCCAAAGAACAGCAAGGAGAGATAAGAAAGCCTTCCTCAGCGATCAATGCAAAGAAATAGAGGAAAACAACAGAATGGGAAAGACTAAAGATCTCTTCAAGAAAATTAGAGATACTAAGGGAACATTTCATGTGAAGATGGGCTCAATAAAGGGCAGAAATGGTAGGGACCTAACAGAAGCAGAAGATATTAAGAAGAGGTGGCAAGAATACACAGAAAAACTGTGCAAAAAAAGATCTTCACGACCCAGATAATCACGATGGTGTGATCACTCACCTAGAGCCAGACATCCTGGAATGTGAAGTCAAGTGGGCCTTAAGATGCATCACTGCAAAGCTAGTGGGGGTGATGGAATTCCAGTTGAGCTATTTCAAATCCTGAAAGATGATGCTGTGAAAGTGCTGCACTCAATATGCCAGCAAATTTGGAAAACTCAGCAGTGGCCACAGGACTGGAAAAGGTCAGTTTTCATTCCAGTCCCAAAGAAAGGCAATACCAAAGAATGCTCAAACTACCACACAATTGCACTCATATTACACGCTAGTAAAGTAATGCTCAAAATTCTCCAAGCCAGGCTTCAATAGCACATGAACTGTGAACTTCCAGATGTTCAAGCCGGTTTTAGAAAAGGCAGAGGAACCAGAGATCAAATTGCCAACATCCGCTGGATCATCGAAAAAGCAAGAGCATTCCAGAAAAACATCTATTTCTGCTTTATTGACTATGCCAAAGCCTTTGACTGTGTGGATCACAATAAACTCTGGAAAATTCTGAAAGAGATGGGAATCCCAGACCACCTGACCTGCCTCTTGAGAAATCTGTATGCAGGTCAGGAAGCAAGAGTTAGAACTGGACATGGAACAACAGACTGGTTCCCAATAGGAAAAGGAGTACGTCAAGGCTGTATATTGTCATCCTACTTATTCAACTTATATGCAGAGTACATCATAAGAAACGCTGGGCTGGATGAAACACAAGCTGGAATCAAGATTGCCGGGAGAAATATCAATAACCTCAGATATGCAGATGACACCGTCCTTAGGGCAGAAAGTGAAGGAGAACTAAAGAGCCTGTTGATGAAAGTGAAAGAGACTAAAAGCTGGTTTTTTGAAAAAATAAACAAAATTGACAAACCATTAGCAAGACTCATTAAGAAACAAAGAGAGAAGAACCAAATTAACAAAATTAGAAATGAAAATGGAGAGATCACAACAGACAACACTGAAATACAAAGGATCATAAGAGACTACTACCAGCAGCTCTATGCCAATAAAATGGACAACTTGGATGAAATGGACAAATTTTTAGAAAAGTACAACTTTCCAAAACTGAACCAGGAAGAAATAGAAGATCTTAACAGACCCATCACAGGCAAGGAAATAGAAACTGTAATCAAAAATCTTCCAGCAAACAAAAGCCCAGGACCAGATGGCTTCACAGCTGAATTCTACCAAAAATTTAGAGAAGAGCTAACACCTACCTTACTCAAACTCTTCCAGAAAATTGCAGAAGAAGGTAAGCTTCCAAACTCATTCTATGAGGCCACCATCACCCTAATTCCAAAACCTGACAAAGATGCCACAAAAAAAGAAAACTACAGGCCAATATCACTGATGAACATAGATGCAAAAATCCTTAACAAAATTCTAGCAAACAGAATCCAACAACATATTAAAAAAATCATACACCACGACCAAGTGGGCTTTATCCCAGGAATGCAAGGATTCTTCAATATCCGCAAATCAATCAATGTAATACACCACATTAACAAATTGAAAGATAAAAACCATATGATTATCTCAATAGATGCAGAGAAAGCCTTTGACAAAATTCAACACTCATTTATGATTAAAACTCTCCAAAAAGCAGGAATAGAAGAACATACCTCAACATAATAAAAGCTATATATGACAAACCCACAGCAAGCATCACCCTCAATGGTGAAAAATTGAAAGCATTTCCCCTGAAATCAGGAACAAGACAAGGGTGCCCACTCTCACCACTACTATTCAACATAGTGTTGGAAGTTTTGGCCACAGCAATCAGAGCAGAAAAAGAAGTAAAAGGAATCCAGATAGGAAAAGAAGAAGTGAAACTCTCACTGTTTGCAGATGACATGATCCTCTACATAGAAAACCCTAAAGACTCTACCAGAAAATTACTAGAACTAATCAATGAATATAGTAAAGTTGCAGGATATAAAATTAACACACAGAAATCCCTTGCATTCCTATATACTAACAATGAAAAAACAGAAAGAGAAATTAAGGAAACAATACCATTCACCATTGCAACAAAAAGAATAAAATACTTAGGAGTATATCTACCTAAAGAAACAAAAGACCTATACATAGAAAACTATAAAACACTGATGAAAGAAATCAAAGAGGACACAAACAGATGGAGAAACATACCGTGTTCATGGATTGGAAGAATCAATATTGTCAAAATGGCTATTCTACCCAAAGCAATCTATAGATTCAATGCAATCCCTATCAAGCTACCAACGGTATTTTTCACAGAACTAGACCAAAGAATTTCACAATTTGTATGGAAATACAAAAAACCTCGAATAGCCAAAGTAATCTTGAAAAAGAAGAATGGAACTGGAGGAATCAACCTGCCTGACTTCAGACTCTACTACAAAGCCACAGTCATCAAGACAGTGTGGTACTGGCACAAAGACAGAAATATAGATCAATGGAACAGAATAGAAAGCCCAGAGATAAATCCACGAACCTATGGACACCTTATCTTTGACAAAGGAGGCAAGGATATACAATGGAAAAAAGACAACCTCTTTAACAAGTGGTGCTGGGAAAACTGGTCAACCACTTGTAAAAGAATGAAACTAGAACACTTTCTAACACCATACACAAAAATAAACTCAAAATGGATTAAAGATCTAAATGTAAGACCAGAAACTATAAAACTCCTAGAGGAGAACATAGGCAAAACACTCTCCGACATAAATCACAGCAAGATCCTCTATGACCCACCTCCCAGAATATTGGAAATAAAAGCAAAACTAAACAAATGGGACCTAATGAAACTTAAAAGCTTTTGCACTACAAAGGAAACTATAAGTAAGGTGAAAAGACAGCCCTCAGATTGGGAGAAAATAATAGCAAATGAAGAAACGGACAAAGGATTAATCTCAAAAATATACAAGCAACTCCTGCAGCTCAATTCCAGAAAAATAAATGACCCAATCAAAAAATGGGCCAGAGAACTAAACAGACATTTCTCCAAAGAAGACATACAGATGGCTAACAAACACATGAAAAGGTGCTCAACATCACTCATTATTAGAGAAATGCAAATCAAAACCACAATGAGGTACCATTACACACCAGTCAGGATGGCTGCTATCCAAAAGTCTACAAGCAATAAATGCTGGAGAGGCTGTGGAGAAAAGGGAACCCTCTTACACTGTTGGTGGGAATGCAAACTACTACAGCCACTATGGAAAACAGTGTGGAGATTCCTTTAAAAACTGGAAATAGAACTGCCATATGACCCAGCAATACCACTTCTGGGCATACACACTGAGGAAACCAGATCTGAAAGAGACACATGCACCCCAATGTTCATCGCAGCACTGTTTATAATAGCCAGGACATGGAAGCAACCTAAATGCCCATCAGCAGATGAATGGATAAGGAAGCTGTAGTACATATACACCATGGAATTTTACTCAGCCGTCAAAAAGAATTCATTTGAACCAGTCCTAATGAGATGGATGAAACTGGAGCCCCTTATACAGAGTGAAGTAAGCCAGAAAGATAAAGAACATTACAGCATACTAACACATATATATGGAATTTAGAAAGATGGTAACGATAACCCTATATGCAAAACAGAAAAAGAGACACAGAAATACAGAACAGACTTTTGAACTCTGTGGGAGAAGGTGAGGGTGGGATGTTTCAAAAGAACAGCATGTATACTATCTATGGTGAAACAGATCACCAGCCCAGGTGGGATGCATGAGACAAGTGCTCGGGCCTGGTGCACTGGGAAGACCCAGAGGAATCGGGTGGAGAGGGAGATGGGAGGGGGGATCGGGATGGGGAATAAGTGTAAATCTATGGCTGATTCATATCAATGTATGACAAAACCCACTGAAATGTTGTGAAGTAATTAGCCTCCAACTAATAAAAAAATAAAAAAATTAAAAAAAAAAAAGAAAGTGAAAGAGAGAGTGGAAATGTTGGCTTAAAGCTCAACATTCAGAAAACTAAGATCATGGCAAATAGATGAGAAACAGTGGAAAGAGTGAGAGACTTTATTCTGGGGGGCCCCAGAATCACTGCGGATGGTGATTGCAGCCATGAAATGAAAAGATGCTTACTCCTTGGAAGGAAAGTTATCACCAACCTAGACACCATATTAAAAAGCAGAGACATTACTTTGCCAACAAAGGTCCATCTAGTCAAGGCTATGGTTTTTCCATTAGTCATGTGTGGATGTGAGAACTGGACTATAAAGAATGCTGAGCACCAAAGAATTGATGCTTTTGAACTGTAGTGTTGGAGAAGGCTCTTGAGAGTCCCTTGGACTGCAAGGAGATCCAACCAGTCCATCCTAGAGGAGATCAGTCCTGGGTGTTCATTGGAAGGTCTGATGTTGAAGCTGAAACTCCAATACTTTGGCCACCAGTTGCAAAGAGCTGACTTATTTGAAAAGACCCTGATGATGGGAAAGATTGAGGGCAGGAGGAGAGGGGGATGATAGAGGCTGAGATGGTTGGATGGCATCAGCGACTCAATGGACATGAGTTTGGGTGAACTCCCGGAGTCGGCAATGGACAGGGAGGCCTGGCATGCTGTGGTTTATTTGGTCGCAAAGATTCGGACACGACTGAACTGAACTGAAAAATATATTAATATAAGTGTTTAATTGGGCTTCCCTGGTGGCTCAGCAGTAAAGAATATGCCTGCCAGTGCAGGAGACGTGGATTTGATCCCTGAATTGGGAAGATCTCCAGAAGAAAATGGCAATCCACTCCAGTATACTCGCCAGGGAAATATCAGACAGAGGAGCCTGGCGGGCTACAGTCCATGTGGTGGCAAAAGTCAGACATTACTTAGCAAGTAAACAACAACAAATGTTTAATCAGTGGTCACAGGGAATCCGTAGTAGAACTAATAAAGACACTCTACTTCATGGAATGTTAATAAAATGCAAAAGGAAATGAAAGAGTAGTCATTTTTATTTAGTGGAAGGCTTTAAAACAATATATGAATCTTTTGAAAATTTTGCCCTTCGATTTTTAGAGAAACTAGTATAATTTGGAGATTATTCTGGAGTAAAAATATTTTTAGGCCTGCTTGAATAAAATCTTGTGATTGCAGTCATTTCTAGGGACTAAATCCATGAGAACTGAGCTCAGATTGCATTACCTAAGTGTTCCTGCCAGGGCTAAGAATAGAAGACTCTTGATAACACAATGCCAAATGGGAAACCATTGCCTTCTTGGAGTGAAATGAACAGTAATATCTGAGATTTTTTCTAACTAAGATAAATGGAAGGAATAAAGAGAAATTGATGATTTTACTGCTTGGCAGTCATACTAAATATCTTATTCTTTTAAGGACTTCTTTATAATCTCAGTAGATAACCAATTTAATCCCACCATTTCTAATGAACTCTCACCTAAATGCCTCTCCTCTCTTCACTCCATACCATTTTCCTCACTTTTTTTCTCTCCTTGTCACTTTTGACCTAAGTTCCTCTTGCCATGCAATATCACTCAAACTTCCTCTCTATATGATATTATATTACTGTTTTCCATAAAACAATTATACAATCAAACACTCTAACTCCAACTCCAACAGAGAACAAGTATGTTGTCTAGTTAAGAATCAGTATATTGGCCAGCTAAAAAAGCTAACCAAAAGGGTTAGTCAGAAAGATTAATGTGTGGAGTTCCAAGAAAGATAAAGAAACTTTGGATATGTTCTTAGTGTTCAAGGACCAAAATGTCAGGAAGTAAAAAGGAAACTAATAAGGAAAAATGGCTATGTCTGCCAAAAGTTTAGAAAGGGGAGTATACCTATGCCCTTCATGAGTTTATAGAATGTTTGAAGGTTGAAAAAACTTATACTTGATCACAAATCGCTGACAGCATCTCTTCAAATGAATTGAAGAGACTGAATATTATAGCAATTTTATATATACATCCATATACAATATATATATGTATTTTTGCCCACACAGTTCAGAATATTTTCATATTAGTGAATCTTAACAATTTTTACCCCTTTCGGGGTCATAATGCATCAGAGACCATGTGACAGTCATTAACACAGCTTGTCATCTATAGCTTAGCAACCGAACAACAAAAGATTCAGTAACTGCCACCATAATCAAAATTATAACTGTTCCATCATCACAAATGAGCTTCCTTTATATTCTCAGTCTTTACTCTGTTTCTGTCCCCTAGTAATCATTAATCTTTTTTCATCACTATAGTTTTGTCATTTTGAGGACATCAAGTAAATGGAATCATACAGTTTGCAACTTTTGGAGATAGACATCTTTCACTAAAGCACAATGTCTTTGAGATCATCCAAGCTGTTGTATATATCAGTAGATTGGTCCTTTTTATTGGTGAAAAGTTTTCCACTGTATGGATGTATCAGTTTATTTAACCACTCACCCACTGAAGGATATTTGAGTTGTTTATAGGTTTTTGCTATTACAAATGAAGCTGCTATGAACATTCATATAGAGGTTTTGTGTGAATGTGTTTTCATCTCTCTAGGGTAAATGGCCAAGACTGTGATTGCTGAGTCCTATTTACATGCTTAGTTCCATGCTTAGTTTTATAAGAAACTGTCAAACTGTTTTCTAGAGTAGCGCTACCATTTTACATTCGTGCCAGCAATAGCTGAGAGATCCAGTCTCTTGAATCCTCATCAGCATTTGCTATAATGACTATTTTTTTACTTTAGTTATTCTATTAGGTGTGCAGTGATATCTCACAGTGGTTCTAATTTACACTTCTCTAATGACTTATGATTTTGAACACCATTTACATCTTTATTTGCGATGTGTATCTCTTCTCTGAAAGGTCTTTTTTTGTTTGTTTGCTTGTTTTTGCACATTTTCCTAACCGATTTGTTTTTATGCTGTTGAACTTTCAGAGCTCTTTACATATTCTAGATATAATATTTTTGTCAAATATGTGGTTTGCAAATACTTTCTCCCTGTCAGTAGTTTGTCTTCATCCTCTAACAGGTATTGTTTATTTCACAGCAAAAAGTCTTTAATTCAGATGAAGTCCAATTTAAAAATATTTTATTTTAGTTAAAAGGTTGTGCTTTCAGTATCATGTCTGAAAACTCATCTTCTAGCCCTTGGTCCTGAAGATTTTCTCCTACAATTTCCCTAAAGTTTGTATAGCTTTATGTCTTACATTTAGATTTATGATTTATTTTGAATTAATATTGTGTACACTGTGAAGTTTAGATTGAAGTTAATTTATTATTTTTTTACTTACAGAACTCTAATTGTTCTAGTACCATTTTTTGAAAAGACATTCTTCCTTCCCCTTTGTCAAAAATCGCTTAGCTGAACTTGGATTCATTCAGTTCAGTTCAGTCGCTCAGTCTTGTCTGACTCTTTGCAACGCCATGGACTGCAGCACACCAGGCCTTCCTGTCCATCACCAACTTCCAGAGTTTACTCAAACTCATGACCATTGAGTCGTTGATGCCATCCAACCATCTCATCCTCTGACGTCCCCTTCTCCTCCTGCCCTCAGTCTTTCCCAGCATCAGGGTCTTTTCAAATGAGTCAGTTCTTAGCATCAGGTGGCCAAAGTATTTCAGTTTCAGTTTCAACATCAGTCCTTCCAATGAATATTCAGGACTGATCTCCTTTAGGATGGACTGGTTGGATCTCCTTGCAGTCCAAGGGATTCTCAAGAGTCTTCTCCAACACCACAGAACTTGGCTTGCTGCTGCTGCTGCTAAGTCGCTTCAGTTGTGTCTGACTCTGTGCAACCCATAGATGGCAGCCCACCAGGTTCTGCCGTCCCTGGGATTCTCCAGGCAAGAACTTGGGTCAGTCTTTCTTAATTCTCTATTCTGTTCCATTGATCTATGTGTCTCTGAAAAGACATTTTAAAAACAAAACTACTTCCTTTAGAATAATTTCCTTCAAATTGAGGGCTTGGTCTTTCAGAAAAGAATGGAGACTCTTGGGAGTTTCATGCAGTTTGGATGACCAAATATAAGTTATATGCATGGATGGTTTGATATAACCATTATGAGTATTACAGGAGGAAACGTCAGATGCTTCCCATAAAAAGGAACCCACAAGTTACAAATATCAAGTTACTAAACACTTCAAGATTCAGTGCTTTATGCCAACTCTAGAATGATGCCAAAAGCTTTGAAAGATATTTAAATGAATATATTTTAAAGATATATACGTATATCTCTCTTTTCTGTTTTTCATTCCATTTCATACTCTAAAGATAGAAATTAGCAGGCCTGAGAACACACCAAAGCCTGTTTCAAGATTTGTAGTCACTGAATATACTGTCAGTTGCAAAATGCCTGACTGCAGTTAATGACCTAAACTGCTGTAATTTATTCCAGTTTTCAAATAAACTCAGCTGACACTTATTTGACTAGCAAACCAAAGCAAACAGGAGTCTCATGAGCATGAATGAGATGTGAAAGACAATAAGAAAAACTGAAATTTTAGGCCAGTTGCATGATATTTTCTATGGGAGAAGGGTGGATTTAAACTCTTTGAGTTTATTTTCATTTCCTTCAGTAAGTCTGGGTCTGTTTTCATCCATAATTAACACATTGGAATCTCTTTCTACTAAGCAACAACAACATAAAATAGGTGTTTCCTGAATTCTTTGAGGATTAAGTTGATGATAATCTCCTCTACAATACACATATAAGAAATCTACAAAATAAAATTCTTCTGTAAATTAGAAATGGACTTTTTCTATGGAATTTAACTCTTTCTGTTTATTTTATTCTCACTAATTCAGTTTAACTTTTCTAATAATTTTATTCTCTGATTCTACCCAAATAGGGAGTTACTGTATCATCTAAAATCATAGCCTTGGGGAAAGTCATGAATTTTCAAGAGAAAACATCTTTTCATGGGGTAGAGTTAAGGATATTGAGGGTTAAGGGGAACATGGTTAGGATAGGGGCTGGAGAATAACATATGTGATCATAACATGCATATTTCAAGGAGAAAGGGAAAATAAAATATATCCAAACTTAGCGTTTAGTGACATTAGCTGTTCTTAATCCATATTATTTTCACACCTCACACTCCACTGAAAAATCTTGATGACTTGAACCTCTACCAATTTTTAATATCAAATACCTTCACATCATCAATAAAATTGGTTTGATTTAATAATCCTTTTCCACATTACCATCTATGTATCAGAGGCCTAACTGCTACCCCTTGCTTTGCCTCTGCTGAGCTCATTTTTGGGAAGCATTTTTAAAGGGCAACCACAGTGAGTCAAACATGTTTCCACAATTGCACAGCTGTGGTATCTTTGCGTATTTTTCTATTAATAACATTACTTGTTATTTATAAGCAGGACATTGTAATTGTGCTGATTTCATTAGCCCAGTCATATGGCTTCTTTTAGGGTCTTTAAAAGTGAACAGCTGGTTTTCACAAATGTTTATTAAATAATTATGATTCAAGATTTAGCTTCAAAATCTAAAACTTTACTTAAGCTTTAATTGGCAACAACAGTGGGCATGAAAATTCTAGGTGTGATATGTGGCAGGTGCAATGTGCTGATAAAATATCCTTTTTAATCTCTACTATTAGGGTAGAAAATGATTAATTACCCCTGGAATACTAATCAAGAGAAAGAAATAGTTCAAATGGTTAGGCTAATAATCTATTAGAATTAAACTGCATTTGAAAAATCAGATGGAGTCATGAATTAACTAAAATTAGTCTTTTTACATGAACTAGATTATCTAGAACAAAATTACTTTCACCACTTTAAAACCTACTCCATTTCTAAGTCCTCAATAAACATGTTCTGTTCTTTCCTGATGTATTGTGCCTCAGCCAAAATTTATCTACTCTCCTCTTCAATGTCTGTTACTATTTTGACTGCTCATCAGATGTTTCTTTGAACCTCAAATATATGCACCAGAAGCAGGGCTAAGAACACAGGTCCTATCTAATAATATTAGAGAATACTAATAATTAACTAGATCATCTCTTTCATTCTTTATAAATAAGTAGCAACATATTTTGGTGACTTAGATTAAAATGGTGTTCAAGTAAATCCATTAGAGCATGATAAAACCTTACCTGCTTCACTATGATAGGCAGAGAGCTAGATTCTGGTATTACTCTGCTATCTCCTAGCTCGAAGAGAGTGGGAAAGTTACAAGAAGTTAGTGCTTAAAAGGAATAGATCACCATTTGATCTAGAAGGTAAAAAACTCCAGATTTTTATATCAGAACACATATTCCTATCTTAATTCTCTGCTCTATTCTGAGGTATGAGAAAGAAGAAAGAAATATGTTTTTTAAAAATGCTGCCAAGAAGTAATTCTCAGCAATTGATTAAAGAAACTGTAACCAGAGCTGTCCAGTCGTCATAACATCAATCTTCTTCCCTTAAATCAGCCAGGAACACTTGCTTCTTAGCACTAGTTGAGGATAGGTGCTTCTAGCCTTAAACAGGGAGGTTTGCACTTCAAATTCCTTATCAACAACTTTTCATCATAAAAGAGCAAAATTTATAACACTAATTGGTAGAGAATATTATCACATATTGTTTTTCTGTCATCAAAAAAGATGAGCACACATATGTCTTTGAAAATAGTACTTAGGTTTTGATGCAGTTGGAAGAAAAAAATTAGGTAGATGGTTCTTAACCTTAAAATTTTCCAGGTCATATATTAATTAAAAAATATTTCAAATTTAGTTCTATATTTAAAATATTATAATAGCATCAGAAAGAACTTAATTTTATATATATTTTTCATTAAAAAGGGTAATTCACACAAAATAACATACCATAGTTTTAAGGCCTTAAAAAACACAAATAACAAAAATGAAGGACTTGAAATAAAACTGGTAAAGGAAATAAACAGCGAGTTCTCAGGAAAAACATAAAAACATGAAAAGGTGTTCAATTTCACTAATAACTAAAAACACAGATTAAAACAATGAAATTTATTTTGCACCTATAAAATTAGTTAAAATTTTTACAACTTTGATGATTTTGGGTGCAAAGGTTTGAGGGAAGTAAGAACCCTCATACATTGTTGAAGAAAGTGCAAATTACCGAAATGTTTTATGAAGGCAATTTTGCAATACCTACAAAAGTAAAAAGTCTGCTCTCTTTGATATATAAATCCCACTGTTAAAAAGTCACCCTACATAAATACCTACAAAAAAATGCCAAAATATATGTGTAAATGATTATTACAACAACAACAACAACAAAAATAAAACCACCTAAATCCTTATAAAGACTGGCTAAATAAAGTTAGTTCATACATATAATTAAATGTAATGCAGTCATTAACGTGATTAAAAGGACTGAATAATCTATACAGATAATGTGGAAAATGATCCAAATATATTAGGTCAAAAAAACAAGGCATGAACACAGTATAAATTCCTCTTATATAAACATGAAAAGGGCATACATTTACACGCAGATGTGGGCATTAAAATGTTTATGAAAAGATATGCAAGAAGCAACTAAGTGATTTCCTTTGAGGAGAGATACTATAAATAAGAAAAGAGCAATATTCTTGCTTTTTTATTTTTCTATGGCTAGAGTTAAATGCATGAGTGCTCAGTCCTGTCTGACTCTTTGTAACCCATGGACTGTAGCCCTCTACGCTCCTCTGTCCATGGGATTTCCCAGGATCTTTAGGGGATCTTCCTGATCCAGGAATCAAACAATGTTTAAATGCAAGATCTGAAACTCTGTCCCTGTGACTTACTGAATCTACATCTCAACAAGATTCCTGGCGATATGTAAAATTAAAATTTGGTAGTTCAGTTCAGTTGCTCAGTCATGTCTGACTCTTTGCGACCCCACAGACTGCAGCACACCTGGCCTCCCTGTCCATCACCAACTCCCGGAACTTGCTCAAACTCATGTCCATTGAGTCGTTGATGCCATCCATCCATGTCATCCTCTGGCATCCCCTTCTCCTGCCCTCACTCTTTTCCAGCATCAGGGTCCTTTCTAGTCAGTCAGTTCTTCTCATCGGGTGGCCAAAATATCGGAGTTTCAGGTTCAGCATCAGTCTTTCCAATGAATATTCAGGACTGACTTTAGGATAGACTGGTTGGATCTCATTGCTGTCCAAGGGACTCTCAAGAGTCGTCTCCAACACACAGTTAAGAAGCATCAATTCTTTGGCACTCAGCTTTCTTTATAGACCAACTCTCACATCCATACATGACTACTGGAAAATCCATAGCTTTGACTAGATGGACCTTTGTTGGCAAAGTAATGTCTCTGCTTTGTAACATGCTGTCTAAGTTGGTCATAACTTTTCTTCCAAAGAGCAAGTGTCTTTTAATTTCATGACTGCAGTCACCATCTGCAGTGATTTTGGAGCCCCCCAAAATAAAGTCTCACTGTTTCCATAGTTTCCCCACCTATTTGCCATAAAGGGATGGGACCAGATGCCATGATCTTAATTTTCTGAATGCTGAGCTTTAAGCCAACTTTTTCACTCTCCTCTTTCACTTTCATCAAGAGGCTCTTTAGTTCTTCTTCACTTTCTGCCCTAAGGGTGGTGTCATCTGCATATCTGAGGTTATTGATATTTCTCCTGGCAATCTTGATTCCAGCTTGTGCTTCATCCACCCAGGCATTTTGCATGATATACTCTGCATATAAGTTAAATAAGCAGGATGACAACATGCAGCCTTGACATACTCCTTTCCCTATTTGGAACCAGTCTGTTGTTCCATGTCCAGTTCTAACTGTTGCTTCCCTCACTTGCATGCAGATTTCTCAGGTGCAGGTCAGGTGGTCTGGAATTCCCATCTCTTTAAGAATTTTCCAGAGTTTGTTGTGATCCACACAGTCAAAGGCTTTAGCGCAGTGAATAAAGCAGAAATAGATGTTTTTCTGGAACTCTCTCGCTTTTTCAATGATCCAACACATGTTGGCAATTTGATCTCTGGTTCCTCTGCCTTTTCTAAATTCAGCTTGAACATCTGGAGATTCTTGGTTCACGTACTGTTGAAGCCTGGCTTGGAGAACTTTAAGCATTACTTTGCTAGCATGTGAGATGAGTGCAATTGTGTGGTAGCTTGAACATTCTTTAGAATTGCATTTCTTTGGGACTGGAATGAAAACTGACCTTTTCCAGTGCTGTGGCCACTGCTCAGTTTTCCCAATTTGCTGGCATATTGAGTGCAGCACTTTCACAGCATCATCTTTTTAGATTTGAAATAGCTCAACTGGAGTTTCATCACCTCCACTAGCTTTGTTCTTAATGATGTTTCCTAAGGCCCACTTGACTTTACTTTATATTCCAGGATGTCTGGCTCTAGGTAAATGATCACACCATCATGGTTATCTGGGTCATGAAGATCTTTTTTGTATAGTTCTTCTGTGTATTCTTGCCACCTTTTAATATCATCTGCTTCCGTTAGGCCCATACCATTTCTGTCCTTTATTTTTTTCCCATCTTTGTATGAGATGTTTCCTTGATGTCTCTAACTTTCTTGAAGAGGTCTCTAGTCTTTCCCATTTTATGGTTAACCCTAGGTATGTGCAATTCCTTTTGCACACCTGGATCACAGCATTCATTATACAGTACTCACAACTTTGTACTTATCTAAATCCCGCATCAGAGGTGAGGTTGTTAAAAGCAAGATCGAAATTGTTTGTTTTTCTTGTTTGGCTGCACAGAGCAGCTTGTATGATCTTTGTTCCCCAACCAGGGACTGAACCTAGGCGCTCTGCAGTGAAAGCATGAAATCCTAACCACTGAACAGCCAGGGTATTTGATAAGATTTCTGTTGTAGTTGCTGTTCTATTGCACTTAGCACACAATAGACCATAAGTGTTTGTTAAGTAAATGAGTAAATACACAAGAAAAGAAGAATGAAAAAATAAATGCAAATTTATTTATTTTGCAAATAAATTTATTGTATTTATAAATAAATAAATGCAAGTTTATTGCTCTTTTATCCCAAGTCATCAAATAGCAATATAGAAATATTCATTATAAGTGACAGAAAAAATAATCTCTTAAGAATTATTTTTTAAAAACCACTATGTTTAAATGTATACATTTCACAGAAACACATTACAAATATTTTTACCCTCAACAAATAGTACATAAATCCAGGATTCCAACTAAAATCTCTTAAAATTTTTGTCCTTTCTTTTAAAAAGTCCTACATAATATCACCAGTTGGAGCACAAGTTAATAGTTGAAAAGATACAAATAAATTAGTTAGATAGCTATTGTTTCCCTGATGACACACAAATTATGCTACTGTTTATCTTTAAGACTGCAGCTGCTGCTGATTCTGCGTCACTGTTTACTATAATTACAACCTTCGGATTTCATTCTGACCCATATCCCATTACAGGATGTGCCCAGGCCAGATGAGCAATTTCAGAAATCAGCAGCACTGATGGATTTTTGCAAAATTGTGGCAATAGAAATCTCTTTTTTCTGGTAGTATGAAAATTCTTTAGTATCACTTCCCCCTTCAACCAAAAATTCCTCACCTGGCTGTTTCTCGCCACTCAGCATCCTCACCTTCACGCCAGCAAATCTCATCGAGTTCCGTGAAGAGGTCATGAGGAATGTGCTCCTCATCATCATCCTCAGTCCCAAGAATAAACTGTACTCGCTGTGACGGGGTGTCTATGGATACCAGAGACAGGAACACGCATCAACAAGACCTGGAGCTGTGAATGTCCCAGTTACCACCTTCCACACCACTCACATCTCCCCCACTGCAGCACTCATCCAGAATAGACTTGAGAAATGAAGATGAATTCAGTATTACATTAAGTTCAGTAAACTATGGGATCATAAACACGTAAAATGTCAATATACAATGTACTATATCATCAAAGATAAAATCAAGTGTGATGATTATTTTGGATTACTTAAGCATCATGGAAAATATTTTCACATCTCTCATACACACATGCACGGTTTCTCTCATCACATTGCTACACTTTATAGTCATATTCAGAAGAGTAGACTATGATAAAATTCACTTACATTAAAACTGTGCTGAATATAATTCACCAAAAAGAACTCCTTTGTGAGGCTTCTTGGCAATTACACCCATATCCTTCCCCTCACCCCTGGCAACCATTAATCTGGTCCCTACTGCTATAGTTTTGCCTTTTCCAGAATGCCATACAAGTGGAAACATATGGTGTATAGCTTTTAGAGACTTATTCACTTACCAATATGCCTTTAAGGTTTTGAGTTTTATCTGTGTCACTGAATATATCAGTAATTCATTCTTTTTATTGTTAAGTAATAGTCCATTGTATGAATATATCTTGTTTTGCTTATCTAGTCACTTGTTGAAGGATATTAAATTTACAGATTTTTCAATTATGAATAGAACTGCTATAAATATTCTAAATTTTTGTGTGAGTGTAAATTTTTATTCTCTGGGGTAAATACTTAGGAGTAGAATTGCTGTATTACCTGGTAAATATATGTTCAATCAATACATTTGTGATGAAAATTATAAAGCTTTATTGAATGATATAAAATTAGACCTAAATAAATTAATATATTTATATTAATGGAAAAGCCCAATAGTGGAAAACCATCTTATAAATTCAATGCTATTACAATAAAATATCTGGTATTTTCAACTATTTTTTTTCAACTATTTTTTAAAACATAAGAGAATGAATAAATCAGTAACAAACCATAGTGATCACTTAAATCTATAGTATTAAATATTTTGTGAAAATAAACCAATTAATAAGTAATTTAAAGGATTAGGTTTTAATTAAGTCACAAATGGGAGGATTTTGGAAGTCAAAACTGAAAAAGATACATGTAATATAAAATATGATATAGTCTCATGCTTTTTGTATCAATAAATGTTTGCAGTGGGGCCCTAGCTTCTGCCTACATTAATAGTCTTACCTTCTGCCTCATAATTCCACTCTGGGTACCTTAGTTTTCTTTCAGATTTTTAAAAATAGCATGTTCCTTCCCATTTCAGGGCCACTGCACATACTGTCTCCTCTAGATCTCCTGCATCTTTCATCATCTACTTCACTATAATATACTTTGGCAAGCCTACCTAACAGACTCATAAAACACACACACACACGATCACACCCATATGCAACAATTAAGTCAGGCACTTGTTATCTTAATTCACAGCACTCTATATTTCTCCTTGTTATACTTTTCTTAATTGCAATTTAAAATTTACTGTTCAATAACAAATTACTTTAAGTAGAAAATATTTCCAGCTGACAGAATTAGTTTCTTAGAAGATAGGATCAAGTCCCTAAAGAAGAATAATGCATGTAAAAGATACTTTTAAAATTATAAGCATCATACAAGTATTATTAGTGATGACTGATGCTGATGCTAGTGGTAGTGGGGATGGATACAATGAAAATATAGCCCTGTCAAAATAAAGAGGTTTAGATTTTTTTTCTTTTTTTTTTCCCCATTTATTTTTTATTAGTTGGAGGCTGATTACTTTACAATATTGTAGTGGTTTTTGTCATACATTGACATGAATCAGCCATGGATTTACATGTATTCCCCATCCCGATCCCCCCTCCCACTTCCCTCTCTACCCGATTCCTCTGGGTCTTCCCAGTGCACCAGCCCTGAGCACTTGTCTCATGCATCCAGCCTGGACTGGTGATCTGTTTCTGTTTAGAATTTGAAGCAGGGAGAATGAGAAAATACTAGTGCCATTAATTGAAAGAGGGTTATAACATGGATGAGCCTTGAAGATGCTAAGTGAAATGTCAGACACAGAAACACAAATACTATTAATATATGATCTTACTTATACATGGAATATAAAAAAAGATAAAACAATAAAACCAAAGCATTAGCTGCTCAGTCTTTGTGACCCCGTGCACTATAGCCCACCAGGCTCCTCTGTCCATGGAATTCTCCAGGCAAGAATACTGGTATGGATAGCCATTCCCTTCTCCAAGGATCTCCCTGATCCAGGGATTGAACTCATATCTCCTGTGTTGCAGGCAGATTCTTTGTCATCTGAGCTAAACTCATGAGAAAAGAGATCAGACTTGTGTTCACCAGCAGTACAGAGTGGAAAGAGGAGAAAGTGGAGAAAAGTGGTCAAAAGGTATAAACTTCCAGTTGTAAGTACTAGGGATGTAATAGACTACATGATGACTATACTTAATACAGCTTTATGATATGTAAGTAAGTTGTTGAGTAAATTCTACGAGTTCTCATCTCAAGGAGACATCTTTTTCTTTTCATTGTATCCTTGTTGGATGTTCTTGCAGTAGTCCAAGGGATTGCAAGGACATCCAACCAGTCCATCCTAAAGGAGATCAGTCCTGGGTGTTCATTGGAAGGACTGATGCTGAAGCTGAAACTCCAATACTTTGGCCACCTCATGAGAAGAGCTGACTCATTGGAAAAGACCCTGATGCTGGGAGGGATTGAGGGCAGGAGGAGAAGGGGACGACAGAGATTGAGATGGCTGGATGGCATCACTGACTCGATGGGCATGAGTTTGAGTAAACTCTGGGAGTTGGTGATAGACAGGGAGGCCTGGCGTACTGTGACTCATGGGGTCGCAAAGAGTCGGACATGACTGAGCGACTGAAGTGAACTGATAAGAAATAATGTGATGAATGTTAACTAAACCTATCATGGTAGTCATTTCACAACGTATGTAAAGCAAACCATCATGTGCTTATACTGTGAGCTATGTCAGTTATTTTTCAACAAAACTCGGGGAAAAAAGGGTTGTCAGATGAGGAGCCAGTATTGTAGGCTGATAGCACAGGAGACATCTTTTAGATATGCTGAGTTTGAGGTGATTATAGTTCAAACGTATAAAGATGGTCACTGGACTGCTGGATGTTTGATTCTAGAAAAGAGGATAAGGTCAGAGGTAAAGACATAGGTTGCATTTAACTAGAGAAGTAATATGATTACAACAAATAAGGGCTCAAAAATTAAAAACAAGAGAAGGCTCAGTATCAGGGGAATAATATGATTTAATATTTAGGATGAGGAAGAGGAGTTAAAAAATCAGAAAAGGATTAGATGGCTATGTAAAAGGAGTGGTACACTGAACAAATATATAATGAATACCTTTCGTTGGTCAGGTGAATTAGACAGACATAAACAGAAAGAAAAAAACACTCTGCACTTATAAAACTTACATTTGATGAAAAGAGTAGTATAACAGGGTCAAGGTAGAAAAGAACAAATCAATAATGTCAGATGCTGTAGAATCAAAGATAAGAACTAAGAGCAATAGGATTTTAATAGCTTAATATTCAACAGCACTGGAATTCCAAAGATGATATATTACTTTTACAATCACAACTAAACTATTTCTATTGGAATATAGACCATATTTTCAACAAATGGTTACTTAAAATCAAATTTACAAAGTTATACTATAGGAAGAAAACCACTAATAGAATCATAATTGGAAATAAGCAAGTTCCTTTGCAAACTTTTATCTTTTCACTACTAGTTATGTTACTCAAACTGCTTTAGTTACTCACATGCTAATTATAAAGTGGTTGGCTATGGTGAGATTATAAGACAAGGGAAAAAGTCAAAACAGATTTTTAAAAGTATCAATATCTTCTATGGATTAAGCATTTTCATATAATATCTCTTTATGTCTGAGCAATAACCTACTCAAAAGGACACACATCACTCAGTCTGAAAATGCAATGAACATAATGAAAGAGCTAGAACACCCATGTCATGGATAAGAAGACTCAATATTAACAGGATGACAGTTCTTCCCAACTTGATCTGAAGATTTAATGCAATCCCAATCAAAATCCCGTCAAGTTATTTTATGGACACCAACAAACTGATTCTAAAGTTTATATGGAAAGGTAAAGGCAGAAGACCCAGAATAGCCAACAAAATATTGAAGGAGTAGAACAAAGTTAGAAGACTGACATTCCACAACTTCAAGACTTACTATAGAGCTACAACAATCAGGACAGTGTGATAATGGCAGAAGAACAGACAAATAGATCAATGGAACAGAATAAAGAGCCCAACAATAGAATTCCGTAAATATAGTCATCTGATTTTTGACAAAGGAGCCAGAGTAGTAAAATTTCTTCATCAAATGGTCACCCACATGCAAAAACACTGATCTAGACACAAACCTTACAACACTTTTCCAAAATAAACTCAAAATGGATCGTGTGTGTGTGTGCTCAATCATATCTGACTCTTTTGCAACCCCAGGGACTGTAGCCCACCAGGCTCCTCTGTGCATGGGATTTTCCAGGTGACAGTGAGTGGGTTGCCATTTCCTCCTTCAGGAGATCTTCCCCACCCAAAGATCAAACCCACATCTCTTGAGCCTCCTGCACTGGCAGGTGGATTCTTTTCTACTGCACCACCTGGAAGTCCCAAAAATGGATCATAGATCTACATGTAAAACACAAACACATAAAACCCTCAGAAGATAACATAGGAGAAAACCCAGATGACCTTGAGTATGCTGATGCCTTTTTAGATACAGCACCAAAGATAACTATCCATGAATGAAAGACGATGTCAAAAAAATTGGAAGATAAGCTACAGACTTGAAAAAGGCACAATCTGATAAAGGACCATTATGCAAAATACACAAAGACCTCTTAATACTCAACATTAATAAAACCAATACGAGAGTCCTTTGGACTGCAAGGAGATCCAACCAGTCCATCCTAAAGGAAATCAGTCCTGAATACTCACTGGAAGGACTGATGCTGAAGCTGAAACTCCAATACTTTGGCCACCTAATGCGAAGAACTAACTCCGTGGAAAAGACCCTGATGCTGGGAAAGATTGAAGGCAGGAGGAGAAGGGGACAACAGAGGATGAGATGGTTGGATGGCATCACCAACTCAATGGACATGAGTTTGAGTAAACTTCAGGAGTCGGTGATGGACCGGGAGGCCTGGCATGCTGCAGTTCATGGGGTCACAAAGAGTTGGACATGACTGAACTGAACTGAATAAAACCAAAAACTTGTTTTTAAAAAACGGGTCAACAATTTTAATGGGTAACTCACCAAAGAAGATATACTGATGGGAAATAAGTATATGAAAAGATGTTCCACATCATATGTTATCAGGGAAATTCAGATTAAAACAATGAGATAACATTATGCACCTATTAAAATGCCCTCAATCCAGAATTCTAACCACACCAAATCCCAGCAAGGATGTGAAGCAACAGAAACTCTCATTCACTTCTGCTGGAAATGTAAAATCTTATGGCCACTTTGGAAGACGGCTTAGCCTCTTACAAAACTAACCATACTTTTACTATGTGATCCAGCAACTGCTCTCCTTGGTATTTACCCAAAGGAGTTGAAACTTATGCCTACCAAAGAAACCCTATACACAGATGTCTATAGCAGCTTTATTCATAATTGCAAAAACTTGGAAGAAAGCAAGATGTCCTTCAGTAGGTGAATGGATAAATATGATTCATCTAGACAACAAACTATTATTTAATGCTAAAGTTAAATGAGATACTAAGCCATGAAAAGACATGGAGGAATGTTACATGTATTAGTTGGTGAAAGAACCTAATCTGAAAAGGCTACATTCTGTATGATTTCAACTATGTGACATTCTGGAAAACTATGGTGAGAGTAAAAAGGTCAGAGGTTGTTGGAAGTGGGAGTGGGATGAAGGGACTGAATATAAAGGATTTTGAGGGCATTAAAACATTTTGTATGATATTAAAATGACAGGTATATGCCATTATACATTTGTTCAATCCCATAGATATACAACACCAAAGTGAGCCCTAAGGTAAACTATGGCTTTGGACATGATTATGATGTGTCCACACAGGTTCATCCTTGGTAAAAATGTACCATTCTGGTGAGCAATATTAATAGTAGGGGAGGCAAGGAGTGGGAGCAATGAGTATATGGGAATTCTCTGTACCTTCCTGTGAATTTTGATGTACACCTAAAATTGTTCTAAAGAATAAAGGTTTAAAATGTAGGGGACCTCAGTTTTCAAATTGTTCACTTGTTCCCACCAATGTGCATCACTGTATCATATATATAATGACATATATTCAAGAAATTATAAGAAAAAGGAAAAAGAAGCTACATTTACATAGTTTATTTGCTTCAGGCATTAGCAAAACATTTCTCTTTTTGGATGCTAATATGTAAGATTTGGTTTTATTACCAAATATTTTAAGAAATTTGTTAACTAAATTTTACAGCAAAATGAATAAGAATTCAGTCAATAGCCAAGTCTCCAGCTTAACTGCTTCAAAAGAAGATGCCAATTTCCTAGATGTAATATGAATGTTGATTTTGAAATGAGGCTGCTGAATTCCCATGAATGTCCTTAAGGAAATTACAGTGTAGCAGATACATTTATGATTTAGTTTATGTGAAATAAGATGCTCATATTATATTTTTCCTAAAAGCATAATATCTGGGTGATAATAATAAATACTAAACCCAATCATATCAGAGTCAAGACAGCCTGTTACCTTTATAACTGGTTGCTCTGGACCAAAAAAAAAAAAAAACTTAAATCAGAGCTTCAAGTAGCTATTAAAAAAGAGAAAAAATTGCAATTTTAGAGTTACACTAAGAAATCAATTATATTTTTCTATTAGACCTACCCCTGTGACAAGACAGAGCAGTTTTGTATCTCACAGCAGCCTATTTTAACTACTAAGTCACTTATCACATTCCAGAGCAGCCACGCCTCAACACTGGCGTTATGTTCCTCATGCTTTTGAAACAATTTCTCTCATCACTGTGTTCAATGACTTATTTCAGTGTATTCTGCATCAGTAATCTGAGTATCTATAATATTTACCATGTACCCAATCTCCCTAACTCTACTATGTGCAGGAACATTATGTTTAAGACTTCTTAGTGTTTCCCCTAATACAGCATGAGGATCACTCATCACAACATAGCCATGAAATAATATGAAGAAATAAGAACCTCACAGTTATGAATAAAGAGGTTTGGAAAGTCTGAGGTAGGGTATCATATATTTAAAAGACTTCTCAAAGACACAGTGATAATAACATAGGAAATAATTTTAAAAGTAGGATAATTTATTCTTGGACAAAAGATACCTTATTTGGGTTTTAAATAAATAGAACTTCTTATATCTGGCTTTTCATCCTTTAAAGTAGAAATGATTTTACAGATATTAAGTTATGCTCACAAAAATCTTTTTATGATCATCCTATCACCATATTTTTAATGTCTTAAAAAGAGATTCAGATTATGTTTCAACATAGCAAATGTTCAAAATGTGTTATTCAATGACCTTTTAAATGTCTATTCAACTTAAAATTATATGACATAAATCATATAAATTATAGTAATATCAATATCAGAAAAAAATTTCTAAGCATAAATATTTTTATAATGTTGATAGCTATTTTATTTATTTTTAAGATAGCCACTGAAAACATCCTGACCTGCATGCTCAGTCATGTCCAACTCTTTTTTTTTTTTTTTTTTTTTTATGTCCAACTCTTTGTAACCTCAGGGACTATATACCCCGCCAGGCTCCTCTGTCCATAGATCATTGTAACACAAACTGTAGCTAAGACTCTAATAGATTAAGATAAGGATCTGTTTCTGTATTTAGTAAAATTATAATGGAAATAAATTACAAAATACAGAAAACTACACTAGGGAAAAAGGGTCTCAGCCTCTTAGTAGCCTCTTCTGGAATTTGTAGATACATCAAACTATATTAAAAGAATGAAAGTATAAGCCACAAGTGTGGGAAGATAATTGAAATATGAAAACAAAAGACTTATATCCATAATATGTTAAGAACTTCCACAAATCAAAAAAAAAACAACAATCCAATTAAAAAATAAAAAACAAGCATAATACTTGAATAGGCACTTCATAGAAGAGACTATCCAAATGGTCAAAAAGCAAATGCTAGATTACATAAACTCACTGGTAATCAAGAAATGCAAATTAAGACAATGACATACCATTATACCCCTGATCATATGGTTAATGTTAATAGAATGAAATTGTCGTGTTAGTTAGAATGTAAACAACAAACGCTCTCACACTTTACTGGTGAAAGTATAGACATGCACCCTACTTTGGAAACTGGTATCCTCTACTAAAATTGAAATGCACATATCCTATGACTCAGTAATAAATAATTTCATTCTTAGGTATAAGAAATGCATATATGCACCAAGAGCCAAGAGACATATGTTCACAGCACCATTCTTCATAGTATCTCCAAAAATTAAATGATCTAAATGTCCATAAATAGTAGAGTGCATGGTATATACAAATGAATGAACACTATGCCATAATAAAAATGAATAAACCAAAGCTACAGTCAAAAACATTTTGAATCCCACTAACACACTGTTGGGCAACTGATCAAGACACATACACCTCCTATATGACTTCATTTATAAAAAATTCAAAAACAGGCAGGACACACAATGTAAGAAGACAGACTAGAGATCCTTTTGGGGGAAAAGGAGAAAGTAGTAACGGGGAGTGAGGACAAAGTGGGTTTCTGGAGTGCTAGCCGAGTTAACAGTTAGATGTTTCTTTGTGATAAACCATTGAGTTGTACACTTGCATTTCTATGTCTTAACATTTATAAATATTTGTTATACTTCATTACAAATTTTTTTAAAAAAAACTAATTGATATTCTCATCTATCAGCCAGTTTCGAGTTAAATAGGAAGAGAAAGCCATTGCCATCAATAAACAGATTTGAACGTAGATGTTTTCTGTATTTGCGTCATTTTTCCTAATGTATGTATACAATTTAACATCTAAGAAAAGAAAAATCCAAAGCCTAATTCCAGGGTTGTGTTAAATTCACATAGTATCTCTGAGTACCGTATTTTAAATAAGCATTTATAAAGTATGTATCTTTAGTATTCATTTCCAGTGCTTACACATTAACTAATTATAATGTACATATTCCTGTTATATTCTTTGTTGGGAGGCTGAGGAGCAAATTAACATTAAAGTGTTCTGAATTCCCCTCAGTATCTTTTATATTTTCACTGACTTCAAGCTTATTCTTCAAACCTATTTTTAAACAACTCATCCATGTTCCCAGTGGAAAATATAATTTTAAATTATATTAGGTGAATGAAAGATGACATTAAAAATAACAAGATGTAAAGTTTTAGCAGTTTTCTGTCATCAGGAAATTGATTACAGTATGAAGAAAAATTAATTAATCATCACATTCTTATACAAACAATTGTGTTTAAGTGCAGTAACAAAAGTAGGTTGAATTTAACTTCAAGAATCAAGTTTTCTGTAGGGCATGGCCAGAAAGGCGACTGCCCCCTCGCCCATTAGGCACCCCACGTTCGTGGGCAACCTGGTGCTAAACCATTCGTAGATGACCTGCTTCTGGGTCGGGGTTTCGTTCGTAGCAGAGCAGCTCCCTTGCTGTGATCTATTGAAAGTCAGCCCTCAACACAAGGGTTTGTAAAAATAAGATAAAAGTAGAATATAAAAAAGAAGAAAAAAATGGAAAAAAAAAAGTTTTCTGTATAATCAAAGCATCACCACCACCATTACTGCACAGCCAAAAAGCTGGGTCTGCCTTTGGACTCACCTAGAGATCACATTCCAACCATGGGCCCTGGCGGACTAGACCCAGCCAGCCCAGGCCTGTGACTTGAGCAGGTTCTTCGGCTTCAGTCAGGCCTGCTCGGTTTTCCCTGGATACAGCACTAACAGAATCAGGTTCCTAACAGCATTGCTTTATGTGACAGAGTTATATAATAAAATGGGATTCTGGATGTTTCTCATAGAATGGAGTAACAAAATTTTTAGGAGTGCCAAAATTCAAACATTTACACTAAAATCTTTTTGTTAAATTGATCCTTGCTCCAGAAATATGAGTCCAAATTATTCCACGTCTCCATAGACACACACTCCAGTTTACAATGTAAAACCTCTGGGAGCCCACCAGAGGAACCTGATGCGTCCTCACACTCTCCTCTAACCCACACCTCTGGAAGTTGAATTTTTAATCATTTTAAAGCACTTGTAGGCATGCATTCAAAAGATTTTCTTGGAAATCTTTCCAAGTAAAATAAATATTTCTTAAGTAGTCAGAAATTTTCTTCAAAGCCTTCGGAATAGCAATCACATATATTCACACTATGCTGAATATCAAAGCCCAAATCAAAAGAATGGTGTTCATAACATGGCTTCAGTCTTAGCATGTAGCTGAGTACTAAATTATCAAGGCATTTAAACTGACTGTGGGATAGGAATAAAAGCAGATTATTAGTCCTGAAGAAACTGAAAAAAAAAAAGTGAAATCTAGGAAGTTCTACTGCTTAGAGATCACCAGAGTGCCAAACATTTGTCCCTGATAAAACACATCTTAGGTCTCAATATCAATAAAGATACTCAGATGGTTGGGGGAGGAAGGAATAGGTGGCATGCAAAAACAGCGGCTGACACAACAGAGAGAGACTCTGGCTCACCTGACTTATTGCCAAGTTTCACCAAATAAAGAGGCAGGACTCTCTTAAGATCAATGGCTCTTGATCCTTGCTGGATATTAAATCACCTGGGTACTTTTTAAAAAAATACCAGTGCCTAGAGAAACACCCAAAATTAAGCAAATAAAAGTCTTTGAGCATCAATATTTTTTAAGGGCTCTTCGTGTGACTCTAACATGTAACAAGATTTGACAAGCAATATTCTAGAGTCTGTCTAATTTTAATGGGCATATAAATTACCTAAGGTTGTCGTTAATGCATGGATTCCTATTCAGTAGGTCTAAGAATGGGTATCAGATTCTGTATTTCTAAGCTCAAATGTGATGCTAATATTGCTGGCTCTTGAACCACACTTTGAATAGCAAAGTATCTAGAACAGTGGATCTCAATCTTGGCTTTGAATCAACTGAGGTACTTTTAAAAATACCTATGCCCCACCCACAGAGATTCTGATCAGTATGGGGTTTGGCCATCAAAATGTTTTTAAAATTCCTGGGTTTTAAAGGTGAGAGCCACTGTTCTAGAAAAACTGACATAATGTATCCAACCACAGGAAAAAAACAAAATGATAGAAGCCGAGGGAACCAGCTTATTTTTGTTTGTTTACAAATCACTTCTAAGATAATGTGAATATATTTTCTCCAATATTAGAAGAGAATGAAAACTCAAAGTAACCATGAAAGCTAATTCCAACAGATATTCCATTCTTAGAGTTTACGAGGGAGCCTCTCCTAACTACACAGATGGAGCTGGAGAAAGAGAAATCTACCCAGCTTTGTCTTTATCATACTCATAGGCCCCACTTCATGAAACAAAAAACCCCAAAAATGTGGGAGACACTTTCGTACCTCTACTCTCCACTGAATCAGAGATGACCATCCTTCCAACATGCTAGTGTAGGAGACTCAGAGTATTCTTCTTTATATACTCCCCACTATCAATCAATCTACCCTGATATAAGTACAATATATCTGGGGAATTTTAATGCCCATAACTATACACAGCAATGGAGACAAACAGCACACTGAGGGCCCTGTCTCTCTAAGAACTCTTAGGATAAAGCTGGATATACATAGTATGGATATCTTTGCCGAGTAAAAAGAAAAAAATCTGGGAGCCTGTAAAATACTACAAGTCAATGAAGAGTCAAAATAATCTTGATGGCCCAAAAGAAGATCATTACCTCTGAAAATCATCTGCTTCAGAATCAAAAGAAAATGTCCAGAAATAATGGAGACCATCAAATGACTAAAAACACAGGCTCTCAAGCAAGAAAAGTGTTAGTCATTCAGTGGTGTTTCATTCTTTGCGACCCCATGGACCGTAGCCCATCAGGCTCCTCTGTCCATGGGATTCTCCAGGCAAGAATACTGGAGTGGGGACTTCCCTGATGGTCCAGTGGTTAAGAATACACCTGCCAACGCTTCTGGGACACGGGTTAGATCCCTGGTCCATGCTGCAGAGCAATTAAGCCTGTGAGCCACAACGAAGAAACGAAGAGTAGCCCTCATTCACTCAATTAGAGAAAGGTCACAAAGCAAGGAAGACCCAGTGCAGCCAAAACTAAAATAAATAATTTTTTTTTAAAAAGAATACTGCAGTGGGTTGCCATTCCCTTATCCAGAGGGATCTTCCTGATTCAAGGATCAAACCTGGGTTTCCTGCATTCCAGGCACATTCTTTACTATCTGAGCCACCCAGGAAGCTCATCAGGCAGGAAAACCAAAATCTAGGAAAGGACAGGAGGAAATGTAAAGAAAAATCAGATGAGATAAGAAATTAACTCAAGAAAACTAAAAATACAACAGCAAAATCAAAATCCCTAATAGAAGTAGTAAAATGCAGAACTGATACTGCAGATCGTCAAATGAAGAATGAGAGACTAATTTCAAGCTACAAAAAAAGGACAAAGAGCAGATATCATAAATCCAAGATACAGATGTATTAATAATTCACAAAGAGACCAAAGTAAGTGGAACAAAATCAGAAAGACAGGAAAATGTGCAGACTGTAAAGGCGTTTTAATATATTCACCATTAGGCCTATCTTAGCAAGTTTTCTTAAATAAGAGAATGCAAAAAAAAAAAAAACTGTCTATAAGCATTCAAGCTTAAAAGAAATAAATTTTTAAAATGAAAAAATATAGAGATTAAAAACTTCTCTGCAACACTTAGCAAAACCAGGTATTGAATAAAGCAATGCCTATAGAGTAATTAAAAGTAAAATTGTTACCCCAAACTTCATATGCTAACTTAATCTCATATTTGAATACAATCTGACGGGGGAATGTGGGTTTGAGGCAGCTAGAAGGATGGATGACAAGAATAATCCAGTTGAGAAGAAGAAATCAACTAGATTATAAATTGTGTAAATTTCCAGGTGGGAGGGAATAGGAATTAAACATAATTGAAAAGCAAACTCCCTTTTTGTTAAAGTGGAAAAAACTTGTTGCAGATATAAGTATATGTTTATGTCTTTATGTGAGGGAAGTTGAGTGAATTCTTTCTGGTGACATATTTTCCTTTTGAAGTAGAAAGTGGCTGCTAAGTGACTGTGAAAAAGGAGGCATTAGAGAAGGATGAAGAAGATTGAAAAATAATTATTACAAAAATTGAAAAAAATGCAATAGAATTGGGAGAAAGTATTGAAGGTTCACGTAAGTAACAATTTTTTGGGGGGGGCACACCTGTGCTAACCATGGATCAAACCCAGCTTGGCAGTGAAAGTGCTGAGTTCTAACCACTGGACCACTGGGGAATTCCCACTTGAGTAATGAATTTAAATTGCTACAATCTGCCTGTTGAATGACCACATCTTGCAGAGCATGCCTACCGGGGGAAGTAGGCACATAGAGGAACCCCAACATAAATATGCTTTTTAAGGTAGAGGTGAAGGTATGGGTAAAACTAAAACAGGGAACCTAAGGTAATTTAGAATATTAGCAAAAGTACTGCTAAAATTGGCCATGAAATCAGAGTAGAATAAGGAAATAAATGTAACATGGATAGAAAAAAAGGAGAGAGGCCAAGTAGTTGAACAAGCAAATAAGGAGAGAAGCTGTGGTCAGAGAGCAAAATGAATGCATTAGTGATTTCAGAGGAGGCGTGACTACAGGTGAGTAAGTGAACAAGGTGCAGTGAAGGAGGTCACAGGAAGTGGGACGGTCAGACAACTGAAAGTCAAGTTCTTAATTATGTCAATACACAGACTCTCATGGCACTCAGGAATTGTTAGTAACTTCCATATCACTGTGCTTTGATATTCTGTATACAGTTGACCCATGAGCAATATGAGAATTAGGGGAACTGACCTTCCTCCCAGTTGAAAATTCATATATAATTTATGGTCACTCATATCTGGTTCCATATCCATGGATTCAACCAACCACGAACAATGTAGTGCTGTGGTATTAACTATTGAAAACAAAAATTCATGTACAAGTAGACACTCCAACTTCAAATCTGTATTGTTCAAAGGTCAACTGTACACTTTCAAAGGAATAACATTTAAAATAGTAGAAATTTCACATCTTAAGAGTGAAATTTGGAGAGCATCAGCAGTAGTGTAAATGGGAACTTGATAAAGACATTTCCATCTGGATTTTCAAACTACTTAGAGCAAGCACTATTATTTGTATAAATTATCAAGAATTAGTACAATAAATTCTACTACTTAAGTGTATTTCCTCAATCACAAATCTAAGCTAATTCTCACCTTCACAAAACAGATGCACAAGAGAAAAAGATTAAACGTTCTCTCCCCCACTTCTCCCCAATCTGCCCAACATCTTTTATAAAGGTATAAACAATTTTATGAGTATGAAGTATTACTGCTAATTATGGATTGTCTAAACAAGTATAATATAACAATGATAAATTTAATTAAAACAAACAGGAAGATTCTTACCAAAGGAAGGTGACTCCCTTCCATCCTCTAGTCCTGAATCTCTCTCTCTGTCTCTCTTTCTGTGTTTATGACCACGATGCCTGTGACGTCGATGGCTTTTTCTTCCTCCCAGGGGCACATGAACGCCAATAAATAGTGTCCGATGACCTTTATCAGAAGTAAATATACAAATTAAGCTTTGGATTATTCCAAGGCACAGAAGATGATTATTTGCTTGTTATTGGAAACCCAACACAATTCAATCCATCAAATGGTTCTTGAGTTTTTATGATGTGCTATCCTTCTAGCTTAGCACTGTACTTTGGTACACAGGTCTATCAAACATCTACAATACTAAGTATTTGGTTATACAGTATTTCATAACCACCATTATTTTATTAACTATCACAGTAATTCCCTGTGTCTATTCCCCATAATTTATATTTTTTTTCATTAATTTTTTTTGTTCTATTTTCTCCCTGCACTTAACTAACCAGTTATTTTACCAGTTCACTTCCCTTCACAGTTAAGTGTGTGAAACAATCATTATCTCTAATTAAAACAGATTTCACCAAAATCCTAGTAATGTCAAATCCTGTGGAATATTTAGGCTCTACTGTTTCTATGTGTGGCACTTGATACTATTGACCATTTTCTTCTCTATGATTTAACTTTCTCTAGGTCATCCTCCTCCTTTATTTTTCTTTTTTTGCTCAAATTAGTTTCCTTTTCTGGTTCTCCTTGTATTTATTCATTCAAGATTGGGATCCCCAGGATTTGACACCAATTCTCTCTTATAGACTTACATAACCATCCACCCACCTATTAGACATATTTACCCGGACATCCTTCCCATAAGCGTGTTAAATTCCATGGAACTCATCCTTTACTTTGTCCCCCAAGTATCATCTATCCAATATCTATCTCAGTAAATGTAAGATCTGTCCAGTCATCTCAAAGCACATCCAGTTTGTACCCAAGTCCTCCTTTACATCTCATTAATTCATTCTCTCTTCAATTTCACTGGTGCCACTGTCTTAATTTGGACCCTCATCTCTCACCAGGACTATTAGAGCATTCTCCCTAGCATTTTCTTTTCTAATTCCAACCTTGTGCCATTCTGAATACTATGCCATTTTTTCCCAAAATGCAAATCTGACTACGTAACTCCCCTGTTTTAGACTCATTGATTGCTTTCTGTTGCCTAAAGGATAAAGCTTTTAGTATCTATAAAGCCAAACAATAGCTGACATCTGCCTATTTCTCTAGGCTTCCACTCTGCCACACACACGATAAGGCAGCATGTATCCTTTCATTCCTAAATTGCCAGGTGTTCTCAAGTCTCTCTTTCACTTAATGCTGGTACTGTTCCTCCAATTGTATGAAACACCTTTGTCTTTCCTGGTGAATACCTAACTCATCTCCCAAATCTCAGTTCAAGGATTATGCCATCTATGAAACTTGTCATACTCCCTTAGTCTAAATATACATGACAGTTTTTCCCCTTAGGATCCTCTGGTGTTTTAATCATATACATCAAAGCGCTTGATTGTAGTTGTTTACTTATAAGTAGTTTTCTTATGAATCTTCTTTAGGGAAGGTCCATGTGTCAGTTATTTCGTATCTTTGTCACCTGACACAGTGCCTAGCATATAACGGATACCTAGCAAATGTTTACTGAAATGAACAACTTATTGAATGGTATTGTGATGGGTATCAGGGATACAAATATAAATAAGACATTATTTTATTTGTACATATCAGCTGGTTTCAGCCTTCTCCAATTTATATAAAAACTAGCATTCATAAGGGTGGTATATTGCTCTGAATGCATATATTAGAAACAATTTGAAGATGTGAACCCACCCCCTCAAAGAGACATGATTTAATCTATATACTGAAAAAATTGAAAATTTCCAACATCTTTATTTTAACCGAACTGGAACAATCTAAAATATACACAGAAAAACTTTAAAGAAAAATAACCAGCATTATTTACAATTGCCAAGATATGGAAGCAACGTGTATCCATCAGCAGATGAACGGATAAAGGTATGATATATATCTGTGTGTATGTGTGTGTGTGTGTGTGTGTGTTCAGTCACTTCAGTCATGTCCAATTTTTTCCAACCCTATGGACTGTAGCCTGCTAGGCTCCTCTGTCCATGGGATTCTCCAAGCAAGAATACTGGAGTGGGTTTCCATGCCCTCCTCCAGGGGATCTTCCCGACTAAGGGATCAAAGACTCCTCTCATGCATCTCCTATGTTACAGGTTAATTTCTTATCACTGAGCCATCAGGGAAGCCCTGTGTGTGTATATATATACTCACACACAATTAAATACTACTTAGCGATTAAAAAAGAATGAAATTTTGCCATTTGCAACAACATGGATGGATCTGGAAGGCATTGTGCTAAGTGAAATAAGTCAGACAGAGAAAGACAAATACCGTAGGATATCTCTTATATGTGGAAACTAAAATACAATAAAGTAGTGAATACAATTTAAAAAGAAGCAGATTCACAGATATAGAGAACAAACTAGCAGTTACCAATGGTGGGGGGGAATATAGAAGAGAGGGAGTGGAAGGTACAAACTATTGGACATAAGACAGGCTAAAAGATGTATTGGACAACAGAGGGAATATAGCCAATATTTTGTAATAACTATATATGGACTGTAACCTTTAAAACATATAAAAATAAAAATTTAATGAATTAAAAAGAAAATAACAAAAAACCTTTTGAGGAAGCTCTAGGAAGGAGAACTTACAAGGTAACAGGATATACCACAAAGTTAAATATTTAAAATAAGTCACAAACATTGGCGTTTAACATTAATAATTTTGAATTACTTGGACATTACTACATTGTAATCCTCTGCTCTAGTAAGTTGAAGGCTATCAACCATGGAGAAGGTATAAAGCAACAAAGATTGAGACTTGCATAAAACACTGAATAGTTAACAGAAAAAAATCAAAGATTTAAGAAACAATTTAAGAAAATGAAGACATGAATTTCCAATTAAATTAAACATGGGAGATTAAACACCTGCTTCTAACCACATGAAAAGCTTCTGGGGTGCTAAAAATGTTCTGTTTCATGATACAAGTTTTTGGTTTAAAAATATTTGTTAAACTTTGTACATAAGCTTTATGCACTTTTCCATATGTATGCTTCAGCTCACAATTTTAAACATTTTAAAAGAAACCAAAGAAAAAGAGCTTTAAGAAATTATATGCTATAAAGGAGTCAAACGAAATTGACTAAAAATTAGCTATTACAGTCGGAAATTAATGTTTATTTGTACCTTTCTTGAGAGCAGTTTCAGTGGATAGGGAAATGAATAAAAGTTGTATAAGTTTAGACAGTGACCATTTCCTAGAGCTAAGCCTTAAAGGTTGTAAAGGTTTCTAACAATTGTTAATTGCTACTGCTGCTGCTGCTGCTAAGTCGCTTCAGTCATGTCCGACTCTGTGCGACCCCACAGACAGCAGCCCACCAGGCTCCTCCGTCCCCGGAATTCTCCAGGCAAGAACACTGGAGTGGGTTGCCATTTCCTTCTCTAACGCGTGAAAGTGAAAATTGAAAGTGAAGTCGCTCAGTCGTGTCCGACTCTTCGTGACCCCAAGGACTGTAGCCTACCAGGCTCCTCCGTCCATGGGATTTTCCAGGCAAGAGTACTGGAGGGGGTTGCCATTTCCTTCTCCAAAAATTGTTAATTAAGAAAGCCATTACCAGACAGTCTATGGCGTTGCAAAGAGTTGGACACGACTGAGAAACTGAACTGAACTGAACTGAACTGAACTGTTTGCCAGACAAAGATAAGGAGAATCGTGAACCTGATTGGCCAGTTCAGAGGGCATGGTTGAGTGTAATCAATATTGCCTTTGTTTGTAGAATGTGAATATCATGGGCAATTGCCAGAAGTAACATCCTAAGAAGTTGCCAAGTCAAGGCTGACATAAACAATCTGAAACTATATCCAAATATATTCAGATAAGAAGAGGACGCCAAGACACAGAGCTGAACTAATGTCTTTAGTTCAGAAAAGAAAGAACACTCTGAAAGAATTTCCTGACACAGAATCCTACAGGGCTGGTTAAAAAGAAAAGACTCATTTGTTTTTTTCACTATTAGCATAATTGATGGATTATATGGTAAGCTTAAGTTTACCTTTGTTGAAACTACCAGGCTATAATCCAAAGTAGTTGTACCATTTTGCATTCCAATGAGCAAAGAACGGGAGATCCTGTTGCACCACTTCCTTGCCAACATTTGATGATGTCAATGTTTTGGATTTTAGCCATTCTAATAGATGTGTAATGGTATCACATTGCTTTAACTTGCAATTCCCTAATGACATATGATGCTGAGCATCTTTTTATATGCTTATTTACCATCTATATATCTTCTCGGCTGAGATTTCTCTTCAGATCCTTTCCTATTTTGTAATTGGATTATTTTCTTATTGTTGAATTTTAAGAGTTTTTTGTATATTTGGGGTAACAGTCCTTTATCAGTTATCTTCTGCAAGTGTATTCTCCTGTCTGCAGCTTGTCTTTTCAATCCTGTAACAGTGTCTTTCACAAAGTAGAAGTTTTCATTTTAAAGAAGTCTAATTTATCAAAATTTTTTCATGGATTGTGCTTTTTGTTGTTGCATATAAGAAGTCACCTCCAAGCTCAAGGTCACCTAGATTTTCTCCTATGTTATCCTATAGAAGTTGTATAATCTTGGTTTACATTTAGGTAAATGATCCATTTTAGGTTAATTTTTGTGAAAGGTGTAATGTCTGTGTGTAGATCTTAATCTAAGTGCTAATTTACTCACTAGCCATTTTATACCATGAGTTGAAAACTAATGCCTACGCAAAAGCATGCACACAAATTGTTATAGCAGCTTTATTTATAATCATCAAAAACTGGGAAACAACCAAGATGTTCTTTACTAGGTGAATGAATAAACAAACTGTGGTACATCCATGCAATGGAGTATCATCAACAACAAAGACACAGAGGAAACTTAAATTCATATTGCTGAGTGAACGAAGTCAGTGAAAAGGCAACATACTCTAAGATGTTAACCTGTATATGACGTTCTGGAAATGGTAAAACCATAGAAACAGTTAAAAATGTCAGAGATTCCAGGAGTTCCGGGAGTGGGATTAGGGGTGAAGAGGGGGAGTATCAGGCATTTTTACAGAAGCGACAGTATCCTGGATGATACTGTAATGATGTGTACGTAATATTGTATACTTGCCAAAACCCACAGAAATACACAAAACAAACAGTCAATCCAAATGTCAACTATGGGGTTTAGTTAATAACAATCTATTAATATTGGTTTATCATTTGTAATAAATGTACTGCACTAATGCAAAATGTTAATAATAGGAAAACTATGTGCAGGGGAGAGAAAGAGCACACGGGAACTCTGTATTTTCTGTATAATCTCCCCAAACCTAAAACTGCTCTGAAAAGTAAAGTCTTTTAATTTTTTAAAAAACTGTGTTCTCATGGTCATATATTTTAGGAAAATTTGTAAATATAAAATACCTTCACAATGGGGGGGGGCATTGTGTATCTGGAAACATTTTGGGGAAACTAAGAGGAAATAGGGGCTTCCCTGGTGGCTGAGTGGTAAAGAATCCATGCGCCAATGCAGGAGGCATGGGTTCAGTCCCTAGTAGGGAAGATCCCCAGGAGAAGGATACGGCAACCCACTCCAGTCTTCTTGCTTGGGAAATCCCACAGATGGAGGAGCCTGACAGGCTACAGTCCATGGGGCTACAAAAAGAGCTGGACATGACTTGGCAACTAAACAACAGTAACAAGAGGAAATAGAGTTGGAGATACATTTAGGTTGGGTTTAAAGGAACATATTTATGTGATTCATAATCACTTTCAGATATGAGTAAATTATTAGTTAACTATCCCAAATATCCTAAAGTAGGAATAGTTTCCAGCGGCCTAGTACTCATTGTGCTACATTTTGACACGAATGTTCAGGGCTGAAATGGTGTCATAATACACAAAGGTATCATTATCTGCCTAGTATTGGAAGCATGTGGGCAGTGGAAAAGAAGCATGGTTTCAATTGCACAGAGTCAGAGTTAGTCTTTGGGAAATTCTTCTAAATCTTTCAGGTTATATATGCAAGAAGCTTCATAGAAGTTTTAAACTTTAAGACAACCCTGAAAATTTTCATAACATTGTAAATAAGTTGTAAAAATGAAAGAAATCTTTCTAGACTATCACTAGTAAAAATTAAATTTTAATTAAATCATGATAAAGACTAATTTAACTTTCCATATTTTCAACAGAAAAGAACGTTTTAAAATCTTTGACATTAAAGTTCAAGAATGTTGGAAGAAAAGTATTTCAGATGTATGTTGTTTCCATTGTTCAGTCACTACGTCATGTCTAACTCCTTGCAATTCCATGAACTACAACATGCCAGGCTTCCCTATTACTGTTTCTCAGAGTTTGCTCAAACTCATGTCCATTGAGCAGAAGTATGTCAGGCAGTTACTAAAAATATTATGCCATTTCTCCAAATGTTATGATTTTGCACTGCTTATCAGTTTCCAAATAAGTGTTTGGATTTTTCTCATTATAAATATTCACCTTTGTATGTAATTTGAATCCAAATTTTGAATTCTTTCTCTTAGACAATCCTCAAAATTGCTTAAGCTTCAGGTCACACAAAGCCTCAATCTGCCCCTAATATAACCGTTATGTGAGCAGCTCCCAATTTTCTATCTCCAGCTCAAACTTCTTTCCCAGACTCCAAACTAGCACATCCAACTGCTTGCCTGATACCTCCACTGCATGTCTAAAAGACATCTCAAGATCAACATGTTGACAACTAAATTCCTAATCTATCCCAACCCAACTCCCCAAATAAACTGCTCCCCCACAATCTTGTCTATCTCAGTCAATGATAAAACATTTTCCAAGTTGCTCAGAAGAACAAAAACCTTGGAATCATTTTTACCTCTCTTCTTAAGCCTACAACCAAATCCACTGGAAAATGTGTTGGGACAACTTTCAAAATATATTCAAAATTTGTCTGCTTTTTATTTCATTTCACTGCTCTGGTCAGGTCACATGACACCCAACCTGAATTACTGCATTAGCCTCCAGACAGATCTTCTTGAGTCTACCTTTAACCCCTACAATCTGTTCTAAATGCAGCAACTAACGTAGCCCTCTTAAAAGACAGGTTAGATTATGTCATTCCTCAGCTAAATCTTCTGCTAACCTGTTTCACTCAGAGAAAAAGCCAAGGTTTCTCTAACGCTCTATGAGGCCCTCTGAGATCCGCATGTCCCCTGAGATTTCCCCATTCCTGTCAGCTCTTCCATTGCCTCCCCTGCTCATTTCCCCATCACTCCACTCCAGTCACAATGGCTTCCTTGGCATTCTCACTGCCACCCAGGAACTTTCTACACTAAGTTATTTACATAAGCATAATAAATGATTAGTGTTGAATTTCTAGTTTCTTCTGAAAGTTTTTAAATTTCAGAAAAGCAGGGATCTCTAATTTGTTCACTGATGTATCCCAAGTATCTAGAATAGTGCGCGATAGTTTCTGATGCTTAAAAAATTTTTATTGCACATATAAATCTTTTCACAGAGATGATATTTTTAGTAAAATACATAGATAACAGACATATGATGCATTATGCTACTAAACACACTAAAAAACTTAAGAATAGAAACAAAGCTAATGGTCACAGATTTCAGTGCAATAATACTGAAATTGCCACAATTCATGGCTATGAAACAGAGAAAATATTATCTGTATGGTTAGAGACTTATACACCAAATAAACTGAAACCTAGATTAAGGGTAAATTTTGGAAGTTAAAGATTGCCTAAAAACATAGAGACCTTCAAAAGATATAGACACTATCTCACAGATTTATATGTTTACATTTCAAAAGATAATAAAAGTCCCAGAGCTACTGGTTTGTATTCCAAAGGGTTTACACTGGGGATCTTCCCCTTATCTTCCCTGAGATTTGTTTATATAAGGTATAAAAGATTTATCTACCTCTCAAGGTGGAAAAAGACTGTTATATAGTAGTTTCTATATAAATTTCCAGATTCATAATTTTGGGTCTCCCCTTCTATGCACATTACCATCTGGTTCTCATCTCATTATGCTGAAGGGGAAGAATGGGGTATAAAGAACAAATGTGGTTAAAACTGTTAAATAATAATAGTCCTCCTTTGATACGGAAACATTGTGCTTGATTTTAGGATGAATTAAATAATATATGTATTAAAAATTTATCAATAGGTTTAGGAAATTTTCTACAAAGATTATATGAGATAATATAACTGGTATAAAAGATTCACCATGTTGCCTATCAAATGGTAGACACTTGGGTTAGCTCCTTTCCCCCTTCAGGCTACTCATTCTCAATTGCTTAAAGAAAGATGAAGACAAATTTTCTGTCTTATTTCATTGTCTTCCAGCTTTTCAATATATTGACAAGTTTTCTAATCCTAACTATATAAAGCCTGGCCTAAGAAATTAGAGAAACACCTTAGACTCTGTAGAAAAACATATACAAGTAACATTTTCAGGTTAATGTTATCATAAAATTTTCCTACATTATTATATCCAAAATTTAATAGACACCACTGAAGAAGATAAAGAATTCAAGAAACTTAGTGATAAATGATATGGTTTTGAAATGACTTATTAAACATAACTGGAATTATTTTTCAAGATTAGATACAGAATAATTTTTATTTTATGATGGTCCAGAATTTTATTTAAAAAAGGAATTGTTTCCAATGAGCATTTCTTAAATTCATCAAGATGGTCAATAAGAATTAACTTTACATAATGTTAAAAAAAAACCCAAATTAATAAAAATACTGATTATTTAGATATGAACATATTTTAAAGAAGTGAGAATGCAACACTGCTATTAAAAGAAATAAGCACTGAACAAAAGATTTATTTGAAATTTACTTGCATGTCAGTTGAGGGAAAATAGTTTCCCTATTAGAAAAACAAAGGGTTCATTAAAGGTAATACTGCTTTCTGAACAGAAATCTTGTTAACCAATTCTGGATTTCTGACCCTTATATTGTGTGGAACTATCTTATCAAGCAGGTTCAGAATTATTGTAAATATTTTCATTATGTAAGAAATACCAGTACTGAAACAACACTTTATGTGTCTGTGGTCATAGTATACTGAGTGTTTACAAAATGCTTTGAGAAAAGAGATGCATTTGGGATGGAAAGGAATCCTACTATGATTCATAATAATACTAATTAACTACTCTGCTTTATTTAGCTGGCAAGAAAAGGGTCAAGCTATCTACTCTTGAAGAGAACTGTGTGTTTTTTCCGTGAAATGAATATAACACAGCTGGTGCATAATTACTGAGTTGCTACAGCCATTTATTTAGACGTGTCAATCATGGGAAAAGGTCAAGTACATTAAGCTGAATAAGCATGTGATCTTTAATTCCATGGATACTCTAACAGAATCAGAAAACACAACAAGGCATCATTTATCATAACATATCAAAGAGCTCTCAGCCCAACAGAAATCCTCTTCTGAGGTTAGAGCTACAGAGAGAAAGAAAAGAAACCAAGAGGGTGTTAAGTGAGTGTGTATGTGTGTACAGTGCAGAGAGATACTATTAGGCTACTTACTGCACTGTTGTTTCTTGTGCTATTTTGCTGAAAGAATTAAAAAGTCACACCAATGCTGGTCATAGTCACCTGACACTAGGACCATATATGTAATGATTACAAAACAAAAGACCACATGACTCTGACTATTCTATACAGAAAATAAAAATCTTGAAAGTGCTAAAGTTGTTCATCAAAGAAATCACAGTTTGAGGTTTACTAGTTTAGAAGACACTGTGGGATATTTTAAAATATACTATTTCTTATGTTTATAACACTATTTTGAGCAAAACATAAAAACTAAATTACTTTGTACCTTGAGATATCAATGTTAGCTTTTATCTTGGAGGATAATAAGCCACAATATTTCTTGAATAAATGAATGAATCCTAATAACATGTACTTTCTAAGAAAAAAACAGAGAATTTCCCATTTTGATAGATTGTAAGACAGCTTGATGTTGGATGTTTAGGGTGCTCAAAAGGAATCTAATCAAAATCAGTCAAGAAATAGGAATAATAAGAAATGTTTATAGGATATGATCCCTGCACTTAAAAAAAAAAAAAAGACAGTCATCCAATGAATATAGTAAAGTTGCAGGATATAAAATTAACACACAGAAATCCCTTGCATTCCTATATACTAACAATGAAAAAACAGAAAGAGAAATTAAGGAAACAATACCATTCACCATTGCAACAAAAAGAATAAAATACTTAGGAGTATATCTACCTAAAGAAAAAAAAGACCTATACATAGAAAACTATAAAACACTGATGAAAGAAATCAAAGAGGACACAAACAGATGGAGAAACATACCGTGTTCATGGATTGGAAGAATCAATATTGTCAAAATGGCTATTCTACCCAAAGCAATCTATAGATTCAATGCAATCCCTATCAAGCTACCAACGGTATTTTTCACGGAACTAGACCAAAGAATTTCACAATTTGTATGGAAATACAAAAAACCTCGAATAGCCAAAGTAATCTTGAGAAAGAAGAATGGAACTGGAGGAATCAACCTGCCTGACTTCAGACTCTACTACAAAGCCACAGTCATCAAGACAGTATGGTACTGGCACAAAGACAGAAATATAGATCAATGGAACAGAATAGAAAGCCCAGAGATAAATCCACGAACCTATGGACACCTTATCTTTGACAAAGGAGGCAAGGATATACAATGGACAAAAGACAACCTCTTTAACAAGTGGTGCTGGGAAAACTGGTCAACCACTTGTAAAAGAATGAAACTAGAATACTTTCTAACACCATACACAAAAATAAACTCAAAATGGATTAAAGATCTAAATGTAAGACCAGAAAGTATAAAACTCCTAGAGGAGAACATAGGCAAAACACTCTCCGACATAAATCACAGCAAGATCCTCTATGACCCACCTCCCAGAATATTGGAAATAAAAGCAAAACTAAACAAATGGGACCTAATGAAACTTAAAAGCTTTTGCACTACAAAGGAAACTATAAGTAAGGTGAAAAGACAGCCCTCAGAATGGGAGAAAATAATAGCAAATGAAGAAACAGACAAAGGATTAATCTCAAAAATATACAAGCAACTCCTGCAGCTCAATTCCAGAAAAATAAATGACCCAATCAAAAAATGGGCCAAAGAACTAAACAGACATTTCTCCAAAGAAGACATACAGATGGCTAACAAACACATGAAAAGATGCTCAACATCACTCATTATTAGAGAAATGCAAATCAAAACCACAATGAGGTACCATTACACGCCAGTCAGGATGGCTGCTATCCAAAAGTCTACAAGCAATAAATGCTGGAGAGGGTGTGGAGAAAAGGGAACCCTCTTACACTGTTGGTGGGAATGCAAACTAGTACAGCCGCTATGGAAAACAGTGTGGAGATTTCTTAAAAAACTGGAAATAGAACTGCCATATGACCCAGCAATCCCACTTCTGGGCATACACACTGAGGAAACCAGATCTGAAAGAGACACGTGCACCCCAATGTTCATCGCAGCACTGTTTATAATAGCCAGGACATGGAAGCAACCTAGATGCCCATCAGCAGATGAATGGATAAGGAAGCTGTGGTACATATACACCATGGAATATTACTCAGCCGTTAAAAAGAATTCATTTGAATCAGTTCTAATGAGATGGATGAAACTGGAGCCCATTATACAGAGTGAAGTAAGCCAGAAAGATAAAGAACATTACAACATACTAACACATATATATGGAATCTAGAAAGATGGTAACGATACCCTATATGCAAAACAGAAAAAGAGACACAGAAATACAGAACAGACTTTTGAACTCTGTGGGAGAAGGCGAGGGTGGGATGTTTCAAAAGAACAGCATGTATACTATCTATGGTGAAACAGATTACCAGCCCAGGTGGGATGCATGAGACAAGTGCTCGGGCCTGGTGCACTGGGAAGACCCAGAGGAATCGGGTGGAGAGGGAGGTGGGAGGGGGGATCGGGATGGGGAATACGTGTAAATCTATGGCTGATTCATATCAATGTATGACAAAACCCACTGAAATGTTGTGAAGTAATTAGCCTCCAACTAATAAAAAAAAAAAAGTAAAAATAAAATAAAATAAAATAAGGTTTTATTTAAAAAAAAAAAAAATCAAATGCCAGAAAACAAAATAGCAAGCAATGATACAAATAAAAAGTAGAAAAAAAATCTGTATTAAACCTAATGTTCTTGTGTTGTATCAAGCATTAAATACTGTAGGAGTTCATAACAGAGTGAAATCAAAGGTAACCTGAGCAATCAAGGAAAGTTTCATGAAGAAGGGCTTGAGTATTAAAATAGGGAATGGGAAATGGAGGAGTGGGAAATCTAGAAAAACAAGATAATTCACACAAAAACAGAAGAACACTTTTGGGGGATAATGTGAGGTGCATGTTACAACAGGAGAAAAGTAAGGTGAGATAGAGCATGCATTTTTGTAATTACAAAAGCTTGCAATTTCACTATTATTTTCAAATATTTATGTTTTGCTATTTTATTTTACAAGCAAAAGAGATCAACATATGTTCTGGGATACTTTAAAAAATGAATGCAAAAGACAAGGTTGTGCTCCCCATCTCCTCAACCTCATTTTAACTAAATTATGATTTCTGAACAGCCTTGACGCTTTGCTTCAGGGAAATTGGTAGGATATGAGCAAAAAAGTAAAACTGTAAAATTTTCCAGATTTAGTCTTGTCTTGTATTAATCTGAAAGACATGTGCATATGTAGAAAGTGGCTCATTCTGAGAATTGTGGTAATTAAAGATAGAAGGGTTGCCTGGAAAAACTGAAGACTTTTTGAAGAAAAAAAGATTTCCATGAAGACAGTTGATGGAAATCAAACTGTGAAACTGAAGGAATGAAAAAATTAAAACATCTGAAAGCAAAGAAGGAAAATACTTTTAACATTTCTACATAGCAGTTTACAAATAGGAAATAGTGTTGCAGATTTTTTTTTAATGGCCACAATATTTTAGGAGATTCTCCCATCAAACAGTAGAATCTCTTCTTCCAATCCTTGAATACTGGCTTGGCCATGTAACTTATTTTGGCTTTTGGGACACTGGCACATGTGATACAAAAAAGACTTAGAGAAAGCTTTTGTTTTTTTCTCTACTGCTTTCTACAAGAAAGCTTGTAGTTTTTTCCTCTTATGCCACCATGTAATCATATGTATCAAATCTATCTAACTTTATCACATACCATTGCCAGTATACATTCTATGCATGCATGCCTGTGTGGGAGCTGTTGCTTCAGTTGTGTCTGACTCAGATCCCACAGACTGTAGCCCGCCAGGGGCTCCTCTGTCCATGGGATTTTCCTGCCAAGACTACGGGAATGGGTTGCCATGCCCTCCTCCAGGGGATCTTCCCATCCCAGGGATCTAACTCGTATCTCCGGCCTCCCCTGCATTGCAGATGTACTCTTTACCACTGAGCCACTGGGGAAGCCGATATATTCTATAGCATCTTATATTTCCTTATAACATTTTTCAAAAATTCAGTTAAATAACTAATTGTATAATCAGGTATATAATGCCTACGATAGGCTCTAGTGGCAGTAATAAGGTCTGTATAATCAAGTTCTCATTCCCAGTACTTGGCATATTAAAAGCTCACATTTCAATGATGTGAAAGCAGCCGTGAAAAATGGAAAATGCTATAAATTGAGGCTGTGGAGGTAACCAAGAGAAGAGGAGGAGGGAGGGTTATCAGAACACCGCTGCTTGGTATCTAGTGGGAACATAAAGATAGAACTTCCTTTTTTAATCTGTTGACAACTGTCTATACTCAGATGTGACCTGGTCAATTTACCTTAATAAGGCTGACTTCATTTTCTAGAAAGATCCACTTATGTAGTTTTGTAATTATGTGGATAGCAAGTACCCAATTCTAAGTAAAGAGAATTAAAAAATTATTGGGGGCAATACAAAAGCATAGAGCTAAGATGATGGTGAAAAGTGAAGTTAGGGGGCATCTATTTTTATCCTCTCATTTATATAGGATCATGAGAGCATTTTAGGAAGAAGGGAAGCTGCACCCAAATCCTTTTGCTTTGAGATGTAAAGTCATTAAATCATTTCTGAAGGAGTATGGTACCCTAAATGAAGACAAGCAGGAATGCATGGTGGCCTCCCACTTCCATCCTCTGTTGAAAGGAAACTCCATAGATGGGAGGAGAGTTTGGACCCTTTTCCAAACTCAACAGCAGCCACCAGATTACTCTGTGTGTGTGTGTGTGTGTGTGTTGATGATTTTAGGTCCATCATGTGAATGATGCTAAACACCTTTCTGACAAAGTCACTTAGGTACTAGAGAGCCTACTCTGAGTGGGGAAAACTTGAAGTATACACTCAAGTCTCAAGGCTGATTTTGGTATGCACATATACGGAGGAGGAAGTTGTGTAGCTGACTGGATTAACCTGTACAGATAAACCAGGAAGGATCAACAACTTTGGTGGACAGGGCCTTGCTCCAAATAATAGTGAGTAGTCACAAACTCCAGTGCAACTTGCATCACCCCAACTCCCTGGATGCAAGCAGATTTCTACTTGGTGGTAGAAGATATTTAGACTAATAGGTTAAGTTTTCTAGAGTTAAACAGTTGTTGAGATCAACCAGGAGGGAGATACCCAGTTTATAAGGTCCATACTTTATCTCTTTTTTCACTGCTCTATCACTACTACCTAGAGTAGTATCTTTGTTGTTGTTGTTTAGTTCCCAAGTCAGGTCCAGCTCTTTTGTGACTGCATGGACTGTAGCCCACCAGACTCTTCTGTCCATGGGATTTCCTAGACAAGAATACTGGAATGCGTTGCTATTTCCTTCTCCAGGGGATCTTCCTGACCCAGGGATCAAACCTGCGTCTCCTGTGTTGGCAGGCAGATTCTTTACCACTGAGGCAGCACTTAATAATAGGCATTAAGTAGAATTGGAGGAATTAATGAATTAGTGAATCTAAAGTCCCATTAATTCTCACTGAAGGTGGCAACTGGTTAGAGATATTAAGGACTGATTAAACCATTTAGTCTAAGTAGCCCTATGGAACTTGGGAGGAGAACCCCAGGAGAAATGCCATACTTTTGGAATATCCAGATAGGTTATACCTCTGAGCTATTATATACTGTCAATGCTAACCAAATATGACCTAATTTTATATCTCAAAATGATAAAGCCAGATATACCCTTTCCATAAAAAGTTTATATTTGATGATATTTTGCCACATCTTTTCTACTTTAAATTTCTTTCTTCCTCAAGAAACGTAAAGAATAATTTTTCATGGTTTTCAAGAAGCATGAATCATTAATAGGATATTTTTTAAACCCTTCACTTACACAGAGGCCTTCCCTGATAGCTCAGTTGGTAAAGAATCCACCTGCAATGCAGGAAACACCAGTTCGATTCCTGGGTCGGGAAGAGCTGCTGGAGAAGGAATAAGCTACACACTCCAGTATTCTTGGGCTTTTCTTGTAGCTCAGCTGGTAAAGAATCCACCTGCAATGCAGGAGACCTAGGTTGGGAAGATCCTCCGGAGAAGGGAAAGGCCACCCCTTCCAGTATTCTGGCCTGGAGATTCTATGGACTGCATAGTCCATGGTGTCGCAGAGTCAGACATGACTGAGACATTTTCACCTTCACTCACTCATACAGAGCAAGCAGTCCTTTTCAAATTCAAAACTAATGAACTTTTCTTGTCAGTCAGACAATTGAAAACTTCAAAGTATTTCAATATTAAGCAAAGTTAACAAGAAATTTAAATTTTAAAGCACACTCTAGAAATTCATTTAAAGATCATAGAATTTAGAGCTGCAAAATTCTTTAGAGAGCACCTGACTGATTCTCTCATTTTCATGAGAGAAATAAACAGAAATAAATATGACATAAACAGAAGTTGAAGAATTTAACCCAACACTGCTAAAACTAAACATTTCTAAATAATTGGATCCAATAGGGAAATTTTAAAAACTTAAGTTTTTTTCCTCATGCAAAACTCTACTATTTCCAAGTAACATAAAACAATGATACAGTTCATCTTTCATGTACCACTCTTTCAAATACTCAGTTATTTAGCAGTTGTGTTCTAAGTATTCCCTTAGCATTTTCCTCAACTAATATTTGTATAAGATGACCTCACTTTGGTAACATTCATCTTTTTCAGTGTCTACTTTAGGCATATTCACTGTATGAAGGTCCATATGACGCACATGGAACACTTTGGATACATCCATACAGACTCCTATAGCTCTTATAGGTGGAAATAACATTCCAAGAAGTGAATAACATTCCAAGATTCCAAGTGAATCATATAGAGAGAGAATAAAGAAGATGAAAAAAATCAAGGACGGATACATAGAGAGAAACCAACAGTTGAAAGATAGATGAGAATAGACAAAGCTTTGTCTATCTGTATATTTGTATATTTGATATATTGAACGGATGGAACCTTTCACATTATGTCAGTGGGAAGGTTAAATAAAACACAGATCAAAATTTTTAAACTCTATAACGTTTTGAGTCGGTGATCCTCTGAGAATTACATCAGGAAAGTCAAGTGCACAAAAATATATATATAATAATATAATAATAATTCATTGAAACTTTGTTTAAAAGAGATAAATGAGAAATAAAATGTCCATTGATAAAAGATTGGTTAAATAAAGCATGATATAATCACGCAATGAAATACAAAGTACGATTAAAATGGACAATATCAATATTAACATGGAATGATGCTGATTTTTTTAATGAATAGAGTAGTTTAAAGATTATGAATTATACTATAATTCACTTACCTGTAATTTAGCTATCTAAAGAGCCTGTTGATGAAAGTGAAACAGGAGAGTGAAAAAATTGGCTTAAAGATCAACATTCAGAAGACTAAGATCATGGCATCCGGGCCCATCACTTCATGGCAAATAGATGGGGAAACAGTGGAAACAGTGGCTGACTTTATTTTTTTGGGGGGGCTTCAAAATCACTGCAGATGGTGATTGCAGCCATGAAATTAAAAGACGCTCACTCCTTGGAAGGAAAGTTATGGCCAACCTAGACAGCATATTAAAAAGCAGAGACATTACTTTGCCAACAAAGGTCCATCTAGTCAAGGCTATGGTTTATCCAGTAGTCATGTATGGATGTGAGAGTTGGTCTATAAAGAAAGCTGAGCATAGAAGAATTGATGCTTTTGAACTGTGGTGTTGGAGAAGACTCTTGAGAGCCCCTTGGACTGAAAAGAGATTCACCCAGTCCATCCTAAAGGAGATCGGTCCTGAGTGTTTACTGGAAGAACTGATGTTGAAGCTGAAACTTCAGTACTTTGGCCACCTGATGCAAAGAGCTGGCTCATTTGAAAAGACCTTGATGCTGGGAAAGATTAAGGGCAGGAGTAGAAGGGGATGATGAGGATGAGATGGTTGGATGGCATCACCGACTCGATGGACATGGGTTTGGGTAAACTCCGGCTCCTGGAGTTGGTGATAGACAGGGAGGCCTGGCGTGCTGCAGTTCATGTGGTCACAAAGAGTCAGACACGACTGAGCAACTGAACTGATGTCTGTTTATGTACATAATTAAATTGTATTCTGTTTCTAATATTAATTCTGTTCAGTAATAATAATTTTTGCTCCTAAGTGGTGAGTTTTGGGGGTTGTTGTTTTGTTTTGTTTGCCTTCTTTATACTTTTTTATATTTCTTGGATTTTTCTAACTCAAGTAATTTTTTGTTTTAAAAAATTGTTTTAATAACTTTTAAAACAGTAAAAACTACTTTAATTTTGGGAATAAACATAGAAATGTCAAGTAGACTAAGAGGGGCCGGTGGATAAAACAGAAAAAATACCAAAGAAGACTGCTCTGAGAAGCCACAGGAAGGGAGATGAGAAGAGAGAAGGAAGATCTAAAATCAAAGGTGTCATCAAACATTTTACAAGCAACTGAGAATTCAGAAGGACTGACAAGAGGGAACCACTGTAGTTGGCAATTAAGAGCACCTTTTTAATAGATAGAATGCGTATTAATAAACCTTAAGAGAAAATCAAAGTGAGATAGCATGAGAGAAGCAATCATTATTTCAACTTAGTAAACATGACTTTCATGTTCATGATCAGTACTACTATCATTTTCTTTAGAGTATCAAAAAACACTTTCCCACTATATTGTCATCCTGTTAAATAATAGCAATCTATTATTATAAGAAAAAATTGAGTTATGCAAAGGAAAAAATAGGTATAATTCTAAATAATTTAGCTAGATATTATAAATCCTTTTGGTGATAAGACTGTAATATGTTATTCACAAATGCTCCAAAGGTAATTTAGAAGCAGCTTTGAAAGATCAAAAAGAATATTAATAGTTAAGGACATTATGTATAATCTTAAAGTCATTATATATAATATACAATGTATAATACATAATGAAATATTACTCAGCCTTAAAAAGGAATGAAGTTTTGCCATTTGTAGCAATGTGGATTCATGAACCTAGAAAACGTTATGCTTAGTGAAAGAAGTCAGAGAAAGACAATATTCTATGTTATCACTTATATGTGGAATCTAAAAAGTAAGATGAATGTATATAACAAAACAGAACAGATTCACAGATATAGAGGATAAAATAGTTGTCACCATCAGGGAGAGGGAAGGGGGAGCAACAAGCTAGTGGTAGAGGATTAGGAGATACAAACTGCTATGCATAAAGTAGATAAACAACAAGGCTATATTGTACAGCACAGGAAAATATGGCATCCATTTTGTAATAATGTTAAATGGAGTATAATTTATAAAAATATTGACTATGCTATAATCTGAAGTAAATATAATATTGTAAATCAACTAAACTTCAACAAAAAGGATATTCATAATATTCCTGCTGCAGAGACAAGCCAAAAGCTTAATTTACCAGCAGAAAATCAAATTTCTATTTTCTTTTAATCATGCTTTCGATTGTTTTGATTTTGTGTATTATCTTCCCAACTGAAGATCTCAGTTGGGATAGAGATGATAGAGGGGTAGAGATGATAGAGAAGGAAAGAAAAAATAATTAGACATTTTCATTATGCTTTCAGCATTCCTGACAAACTAAGAGTAATAGGGATGACTAGGTAGGTTAGGAAGGAGGAACGACAGAATGGGGTATCATCACCAGAAGGAAATATAAAAGCACATTCCAAAAAGCAACCTCAGAATACTGGTACACAAAATGGAATTAATTCTATTAAGGTTCCAATGATACTATTAATAGCACTGATAAAAATATCAGTTCAGTTCAGTCACTCAGTCGTGTCTGACTCTTTGTGATCCCATGGACTGCAGCACACCAGGCTTCCCTGTCCATCACCAACGCCCAGAGCTTTCTCAAACTTATGTCCATCAAGTAGGTGATGCCATCCAACCAACTTATCCTCTGTTATCCTCTTCTCCTCTGTTATCCTCTTCTCCTCCTGCCTTCAATCTTTCCCAGCATCAGGGTCTTTTCCAATGAGTCAATTCTTCATATCAGGTGGCCAAAGTATTGGAGTTTCAGCTTCAACATCAGTCCTTCCAATGAATATACAGAACTGATTTCCTTTAGGATGATCTGGTTGGATCTCTTTGCAGTTCAAGGGACTCTCAAGAGTCTTCTCCAACACCACAGTTCAAAAGCATCAATTATTTGGCATTCAGCTTTCCTTACAGTCCAACTCTAGCATCCATACATGACTACTGCAAAAACCATAGCTTTGACTAGATGGACCATTGTTGGCAAAGTAATGTCTCAGCTTTTTAATACGTATCTAGGTTTGTCATAGCTTTTCTTTTTTTAAAAAATTAATTTAATTGGAGGCTAATTACTTTACAATATTGTAGTGATTTTTGCCATACATTGACATGAATCAGCCATGGGTGTACATGTGTTCCCCATCCTGAACTCCCCTCCCACCTCCCTTCCCAGCCCATCCCTCAGGGTCATCCCAGTGCACCAGCCCTGAGCACCCTATCTCACGCATCGAACCTGGACTGGCGATCTGTTTCACATATGATAATATACAAGTTTCAATGTGTCATAGCTTTTCTTACAAGGAGCAAGTGTCTTTTAATTTCATGGCTGTAGTCACCATCTGCAGTGATTTTGGAACCCAAGAAAATAAAGTATAAAATAAAAGTATAAATGTGTATAAAATTATAAAATGTGTGATAAAAGTATAGATGTGTATAACACAGAGAGGGGTTTCCAGGTGGCGCTAGTGGTAAAGAACCCACCTGCCAATCCAGGAGACATAAGAGATATGGGTTCAATCCCTGAGTCAGAAGAGCCCCTGGAGGAGGACATGGCAACCCACTCCAGTATTCTTACCTGGAGAATCCCATGGACAAAGGAGCCTGGCAGGCTAAAGTTCATAGGGTCACAAAGAGTTGGACATGACTAAAGTTACTTGGGAAAGGAATACGGCAAGGTTGTATACTGTCACCCTCTTTATTTAACTTACATGCAGAGTACGTCGTGCAAAATGCCGGGCTGGATGGATCACAAGCCGGACTCAAGATTTCTGGGAGAAATATCAACAAACTCAGGTATGCAGATGATACCCCTTTAGTGGCAGAAAGTGAAAAGGAACCAAAGAGCCTCTTGATGAGGGTGAAAGAGGAGAGTGCAAAAGCTGGCTTAAAACTCAACATTCAAAAAACAAAGATCATGGCATCAGGTCCCATTGCTTCATGGCAAGTGGATGGGGAAAAAGTGGAAGCAGTGACTGATTTTATTTTCTTGGGCTCCTAAATCACTGCAGATGGCAACTGCAGCCATGAAATTAAAAGATGTTTGCTCCTTGAAGGAAAGCTAAGATAAACTTAAACAGCATATTAAAAATCAAAGACACCACTTTGCTGACAAAGGTCCGTATAGTCAAAGGTATGGTTTTATCCAGTAGTCATGTACCTATGTGAGGGCTGGACTAAAGAAAGCTGAGCGCTGAAGAACTGATGCTTTCAAACTGTGGAGCTGGAGAAGACGCTTGAGAGTCCCTTGGACAGCAAGAAGATCAGTCAATCCTAAAGGAAATCAATCCTGAATATTCACTGGAAGGATAGATGCTGAAGCTGAAGCTCCAATACTTTGGCCACCTGAAGCAAACAGCCGCTCATTGGAAAAGACCCTGATGCTGGGAAGGATTGAAGGCAAAAGGAGAAGAGGGAAGTAAGAGGGTGAGATGGTTAGATAGCATACAGACCCAGTGGACATAAATCTGAGCAAACTCCAGGAAATAGTGAAGCACAGGGAATTCCAGCCTGCTGCAGTCCATGGGCTCATAAAGAGCCAGATACAACTTAGCAACTGAACAACAACAAAAAAAATCCAGAAAATCAAGAACATCACCTCTTTCAATTACTGTTTAACACTTACTATCATCAGTATTTATTGCAATTGATATTTTAAATGTAAACATTTCTGTGCAAGGTGGCCACTGTAATTTTTCCCAAGGAAGTTTAGAACTCAAGGGCTCTTTTGATAGCACCGGTATGTAAACCACCTTGGAAAATAAAGAGCATAAAATAAAAAAAAAAGAAAAGAAAGAACATAAAACAGAAGTTTTGCTCACTGCTTGTATACCACTAGCACTCAATTAATATTGGTAAATGATGATGACTTCACAAGGGAAGTCCAAACTGATTGGTAGCCCACCTGTGCTTCAATTGTGTGGGGATAACCTGTGGAGGTTACCATCACATGGAGCCCAGGGGCTTTAAACTAGGATAGCTCGAGGGGGAAACTAGTGGAAATAGAGATTGAAGAATTCAATCAAGAAGTAGACTAAATGGATTCCTTCACAATGTCACTTTCAGAATACTACTGCCACACTATTAAACTGTATAACTAAATAATCAACTCGTTTAAGTCTCAGATGTCTGGAGAACTCAAAAGTATAGTGTTAATATAAACATATTAAGAAGCTTTAGTCATTTGTGGTTTGTCTTCAAAGTATTAAATATTTTTGAAGAAAAATATAGAAGGATTAAAGGAATAAATTCTTTGCTGCAAAATGCCCTCTTTTAATATTTATAGGATTATATTTAAGGTAATGAAAAGGGATTTCTTTTCATCTATTATATCACTAAAATAGCAAATAATTGAAAATTTTACATATACACACACAAATATACACAAAGGATATGTCTTAGGTCACATTACATAGCAAATACTTCAAAGCTGTACTGTGCTTTTGATAAGTAGAGAATAGGTAGCAAACAGAGACAGATTTATAAGGAACAATGAGGGAGATTAAGAACATATGCTCTTATTCTAAAATCAGCTGCCTAAAAACTGACATCATAAACTAGGGATGGAAAAAGTACAACAAGGACTCCTAAATTATGAAACCATAAATTTGCTGGATTTCTTAGTCACATATACACATTAGAATATTTGTTACTATTACTACCCTCATGCAAGGACATACTTGCAAATGATATAACTATTTGCGAATGATCTAATTAGCCATGACCAAATTTTGAAAAGTAGATCTTTAAAATTTACAATATACTCTAAAAACAGACTATAAATAACTATCAAGCTACAACTCCAAATAGAAAAAATATCACAAATAAGTTTATATATCAAAATAAAGATGTGGGTCACACACAAAATTCATGTGGAACAATTAGTATGAAGAAATATGGAATATGATGTATAACTCACCTGGGAGTTAATTTTAGGAATAAAAGTAATTCCATTATTAGACTGTTTAAAAACATTCTCTTATTTAGTTTTTATTTTTAGGATACCCAGGAGAAAAATAAAACAACTCATTGTGAAATGTACATAGGTGGCCAAGATAGTCAATTAGGAAATAAAATTTACTACTGGTTATTTTTTTTCTGGTATCTTCACTATTAGTCTATCTGCCTAATTCCCATCCTCAAATAATCTAAAGTGTTTGGCAGGCAGAATGTACAATTTTAAATGGATCCTATGTAGTTAATTAACTCCACTAATTATTACCAATGGACCAAATACCGGTTAGAATTTCTCCATCAAGTGACATTGAACCTGTATCACAATATTAAATTGCACAAAAGCCAGCATCCAAAAATGGCAGGAAAAATGGTTCTTTCTTTTTCAAATAAAAGACATTTGAAATAGTGAAACAATAAGATTATTCATTCTGTGGTACAGCAGAGACAAGAATTTAAAATAAGAGAACATGAGGTTATATTAAAAATTGTCTCCAATGGGGTAGAGCTTTTCCTTTTGTGGAAATGAATCGGTCTAATGGGAATTTACTAGTTATAAAATTTTTCAAATTTTTGCAAAATTATTTGGAAAGCTATTGCAATGCAGGTAATATCAAATTCTTTATTGCTTCATAGGATAATCTCAACTTTTTAAAAATAGTTATGACTGAGTAAATATGCCCCAGTCTTCCAGTTAATACACATCTTGCCCCATTCGATCACCTAAAACACGTCTTCACATCATGTTTACGTCTAGGTGTTAAAAGCCCAGACCCTTGAGCATCTGAATCCCTGCTCTTGTACTTGCTAGTCAGGGCCTGAGCAAGTCAATCTTTTGGGCTTTGGTTTCTTTATCCATAAAATGGAGATGATAATAGCATTTACCACACTGAGTAACTTTAAAAAATTAATTCATTCTTCATTATTTGACTTACCTTATGCAAATATTTAAACTTCATTTCCAGTCACTCCTTACCCCCATGTACACAATTCCAGTGTGTTAGCCACACCATATTTGCCATTCCCAGAATATGATAAATCCTTCCTTCTTTGTCCTCAGAACTTTTCATTCATCCTTCTAAGCCCATCTCAATATCTCTGAAGGCAACTTTTGTTTCTCTCAGCAGAATTCATTTTTGCCTTCTGATTGCAATTTTTGGAGATTAAAAAATCAGAAACAAAAAGATGTAAGCCTAATTTTTGGATTTTTCTTTATTTTTTAATTATTTTTTACTTTGGTTGAAAAATATCATATCATAATCACAGGATCAGCACTTATCTTCCATTTTTTAGTGAAAAATACTTTTGACATTAAAATAATTATGGTCAGAAAAGCATTTTAGTTATCTTAGGAGCACAGGAATGCATTAGGTGAAATGAAGAAAGTGGGAAGGTAGTATCACTGATAAAATTATGTTGCATGACAGCTTTGCAGTACGCATTTTACTTATATTTTCTCTGGACTTTGGGTCCACAATATATTGAATGGTCCTAAAAGAAATAAACTAGTAAACCTAACTTTTTGTCTAAAATAAAATGAGCAAAAGAATATCAAGATATAGATATAATTTTCTCTATTAAATCCATGACTTAAAAGTATTTTGCTCTCTGCTAAAAGCAACATAAAATAAAGAAAATGTCTTTTAAAATTAATTTGTAGGCCAAGATTTAAGTATTAGCTTAACTTTTCCATTAAAGTTTTAAATTTATGAATTCCTGAATATCCAATTAGGATGTAACTAGTTTTATTTATCTTAGTACAGTGCAACATAATCAGAACCTTCTGTATTTACATATTAAATGTTTGAAAGGTAATTAAATATTTGATGAGTGTTGATTACGCATCTAATTATATTACATAAACTTAACTCCTTACATGTTTAGTGACATATTATTGAATTACATATAAATGAAATTCAATGCAACACATTTTTCAGTACCTATCGAGTTTAAGAAAAAGGGCTGGATAGATACCATGATATAATGCAAATAACAGGTAAGACAAAGATTTGTTCCTGAACAAACTTGTAATCAAATAAGAATAAGAATTATATACGTAATAATATACATAATATATACATAATATGAAATGATGTAAATTCAGAAAGAGTGATCTGAAGGATGAAGATAATTATTCTGACAGGAGGGATCAAGTAGCACTAATGGGTGGCAGAATAAACATTCTATTCTTTGTGGAGAAGATGAGAAGGCACGAATTTAGTATTGTTGTTGTTTAGTCATGAAGTCGTGTCTGACTCTTTGCAGCTCCACAGACTGTAGCCCGCCAGGCTCCTCTGTCCACGGGATTTCTGTCCAGGCAAGAATACTGAAGTGGGTTGCCATTTCCCTCTCCAGGGGCTCTTCCCAACTCAGGATCCAATCTGCCTCTCCAGCATTGCAGGTGGATTCTTTACCACTGAGACACCTGGGAAGCCCCCAATTTGGTACGGAACAACTAAAAGGTTTTGAACACAAAGTTTCTAGTAATATTCTTGAGGTTTTACTGCCTCCTATGTGTTCTCAAGCTGTAGAAAATAGCAGGTATTATTTTAGAAATATGTGCTAAAAACACAGAAAACAAATTGTATCTCACTCACTAAAGAATTTATTTATATATATCAATGATTTTGGGTAAAGTTTAACCTGTGAGGAGGAATGCAAGCTGTAACAAGTATAAGGTTAGGCAACAAAGGAATATGAAGGATAAAAGGGCAAGCATTCTATACCATATACAGAACTCAAAATGAATCAAAGACCTAAGGGTAAGACCTAAAACTATAAGTTAGAAGGAAACATAGGAAAAAGCTTTATGACATTGGATTTGGCAAGTATTTCTTGAAAATAACACCAAAAACATAGGCAACAAAAGTAAAACTAGACAAATTGGACTAAATCAAAACATTAAAATGTTATGTGTACCAAAGGATACAGTCAACAGAGCGAAGGGGCAATCTACTGAACAGGAGAAAATATTTACAAATCATGTATCAACAACAACATTAAAAATACAAATAATGCACAAAAGACTTGAATAGACACTTCTCCAAAGATGACACGCAAATAGCCAACAAGCATATGAGAAGATGGTTAATACCACTAATTATTAGGAAAATGCAAATGAAAACCACAATGAGAAATCACCTCACATCCATTATGATGGCTACTATCAGGAAAACTTGGAAAACTGCAAGTATTAGTGAGGAGGTTAAAAAAAATTGGAACGCTTGTGCAATTTGGTGGGAATGTAGAATTGTGCATAAGCTATGAAAAACAATATGACAATTCCTCTAAAAATTAAAAACAGAATGAGCCTTCTTGTTGTTGTTCAGTCTCTAAATTGTATACGACTCTTTGCAACCCCATGGACCACAGTACACCAGGCTTCTCTGTCCTCCACTATCTCCAGAGTTTGCTCAGATTCATGTCCATTGAGTTGGTGATACTTTCTAACCATCTCATTCTCTGCCACCTACTTCTCCTTTTGCCTTCAATCTTTCAGAGCATAAAGATCTTTTCCAATGAGTCAACTCTTTGCATCAGGTAGCCAGAGTTTTTCCAGTGGATATTCAGGATTGAATATTCAGGATATTCCAATGGATATTTTTTCAATGGATATTCCTTTAGGATTGACCCTAGGATCCAGCAAGTCCATGTAGAGGTATATACTCAAAAGAATTGAAAGCAGGGTCTCAAAGAAATATCTGCATATTCATGCTCATAACAGCACTACTCACAATAGCAAAGAGATAAAAGCAATTATGTCCATAAATAGATGAATGGATAAACAGAATGCAGTATATACATACAATGGATATTACTCAGTCTTCAGAAGGAAAGTAAGTCTAACACATGCTACAACATGGATAAACCTTCAAGACATTATGCTAAGTGAAATAAATCAGTCAAAAAAGACAAATACTGCATGATTTCACTTATATGAGGTGTACAGGTTAGCCACATTCATGGAAACAGAAGGTAGAATGGTGGTTGCCGGGGGAGAAGGAAATGGGGAGTTGCTGTTTTACAGAATTTCAGTTTTGAGGATGAAAAAGTTCCAGAGATGGCTTATACAACATTGTGAATAGGTTTAACAACACTGAACTCTACACTTAGAACTGGTTATGATGATAAATTTTATGTTATGCTTTTTTTTACCTCAAAGAACTTCTATTTCATTTCAAATAAGTATCTATTGGTATATTTTATCTATGTTCCTAAAGAAGCTCTTAAAAAGTGGTGCTCCCGTCTTTTCCTTTAATTACACAAAAGGAGAAACTACTATACTACCTCCATTACCCTCAGTAATGCCACCTTTCTGCCTGGTGTTCTACCCTTACCCATGTTATAATATATTATGCTACCACCAGTTGATTTTTTCTGAACCATGATAACTATACTTCATTGCCCCTGCATTATTTTCTGATGCGGGATAATTAACTTGGGAATCACTAACAGATTTGTTTATTCTTTGCATGCATCACAACAGAATCCTCTACAGCATCCTCAAATGCTGGAATATTTATCTACTCACTATGATCTGCAAGCAAAAAAAAATACTTATAAAACCAACACAAATAAGGTTTTCCTCATTTTAAAAAATTCTATAATGTAATATTATGTTTGCATTCTGTGATGTTATTTTCAATCATCAGTGACTTGGTCACAATTATTCACTCCTGGGATTAAAATTCCCACTATAGACATCAGAAAATGAAACAGATATGGTTTATCCAATTGTGTTTTTTCAATCAGAAATCTCTCTCAAAGCATTGTGCACTGTTATGTGCATTTCCTAATCATTCCCAGTAAAAGGAAATGTATGTTATATATGCTAACACAATAATTAAAATGACCTTAGTAAATCTTATTTTAGCATTATGTATTTTCCATTCAAAGGGACCATCTACCATTTTACTTTGGCTATTTATACATTTCCTTCTCCAGGGGATCTTCCCGACCCAGGGATCGAACCCAGGTCTCCAGCATTGCAGGCAGAGCTACCGGGGAAGTCCCATTTATAAATTACTAACTGTTAACTTCCATTTATCTGTGTGTGGATTATCAATCACAATCTTTAAACTCGAGATGGTTTTTCCCTCGAATGGAGTATATTTTTAAACTAAATTTTTGTTTTGTTAGGTTTTCTTGTGTGAGTTTAGTGAATATAAGCATAGTTTATGTCATGGTACAACTTAAGTAGGACAGTAAAAAAACTGCTGAGAAAAAAGCAATAGCATTTCAAATCTAAAGAAAAATTACTTTTATATTACTCAGTACGGGGTTAGATTTTTCAAGTTTCTGCTCATTTCAATTTATATAATAAATATGGATCACATGCAAATTACTAAGCCCACCCAGTAAGTATAAACTTTCTAGACCATGAGGGTTTTCTGTGAATCAAGCAAAATGTCAGGCATAGAATGGGTATAGTTTGAAAGCTGTCTCTAGATAGTATATTACCTCTCCTCTTATTTAATTGTTGTAGCTAAAGGTAAGACCTGAGAATAATGAATTTAATTGTAATTTAAGTGGCTACATTACAATTTTTAAGGGGAATAAACACTTTAGGCTGCAGTAGATTATTAGGAGCTATCTCCAATTCATTTTACTCAAGATGATTTGGGTGTCACTTGTCAACAAAAAGATGAAAAATATCATATACCTTTTATCTCACTAGCAATAATCATTATCTGTTTCATCCCCTTCATTGTTGGGTAGGTTTAATGGCTTAGCCTAAAACTATATATTTTAGTACACGGTCAAAGCTAAAATACAGGTCTCTTGATTTTCAGTCTAGCCCTCTGTTTGCTAAATACCCTGCTACTTGATAAACAGAGCGCTATTAATTGTGAGTGCTATTAATTTCAAGATTTTGGAAGCACAGGTGCATTTGAAAGTCTGTAGAAATTGCACCGTAGTAACCTATTTTCTTCCCTAATTTTCTCATTAAATCTTCTTAATATAAAAAAATCAACTAATGGTGTGTACGCATAAATGTTAGTATAATAATAATTGCCAAAGAATGCTCAAACAACAGCACAATTGCACTCATCTCACACGCTAGCATAGTAATGCTCAAAATTCTCCAAGCCAGGCTTCAAAGTACGTGAACCATGAACTTCCAGATATTCAAACTGGATTTAGAAAAGGCAGAGGAACCAGAGATCAAATTGCCAACATCCACTGGATCACCAAAAAAGTGATAGAGTTCCAGAAAAACATCTACTTTTGCTTTATTGAACATGCCAAAGCCTTTGACTGTGTGGATCACAATAAACTCTGGAAAATTCTGAAAGAGATGGGAATCCAAGACCACCTGACCTGCCTCTTGAGAAATCTGTATGCAGGTCAGGAAGCAAAAGTGAGAACTGGACATGGAACAACAGACTGGTTCCAAATCGGGAAAGGAGTACGTCAAGGCTGTATATTGTCACCCTGCTTATTTAACTTATATGCAGAGTACATCATGAGAAAGGCTGGGCTGGGTGAAGCACAAGCTGGAATCAAGATTGCCAGGAGAAATATCAATAACCTCAGATATGCAGATGATACCACCCTTATGGTAGAAAGTGAAGAAGAACTAAAGAGCCTCTTGATGAAAGTGAAAGAGGAGAGTGAAAAAGTTGGCTTAAAACTCAACATTCAGAAAGCTAAGATCATGGCATCTGGTCCCATCACTTTATGGCAAATAGATGGGAAACAGTGACAGACTATTTTGGGGGGCTCCAAAATCACTGCAGATGGTGACTAAAGCCATGAAATTAAAAGACGCTTGCTCCTTGGAAGAAAATCTATGACCAACCGAGAGAGCATATTAAAAAGCAGAGACATTACTTTGCCAACAAAAGTCTGTCAAGGCTATCGTTTTTCCAGTAGTCATGTATGGATGTGAGGGTTGGACTATAAAGAAAGCTGAGTGCCAAAGAATTGATGCTTTTGAACTGTGGTGTTGGAGAAGACTCTTGAGAGTCCCTTGTATGGCAAAGAGATCCAACCAGTCCATCCTAAAGGAAATCAATCCTGAGTATCCATTGGAAGGACTGATGTTGAAGCTGAAACTCCAATACTTTGGCCCCTGATGCGAAGAACTGACTCATTGGAAAAGACCCCGATGCTTGGAAAGATTGAGGGCAGGAGTAGAAGGGGATGACAGAGGATGAGATGGTTGGACAGCATCACCAACTCAATAGATATGAGTTTGAGTAAGCTCTGGGTGTTGGTGATGGACGGGGAAGCCTGGAGTGCTGCAGTCCATGGGGTGGCAAAGAGTCAGACATGACTGAGCGACTGAACCAAACTGAATAATTGCCAACATTTATGTAACTCTTGCACCAGGTACTATTCCAAGTATTTTTCCCCTATTTCTCACAAAAATTTTAGGAAACACATTCCATTGTTATCTTTATTTTAACAGCAGAGGAAAAAACTGAGGCACAGAGAAAGTGAAAGTGAAGTCACTCAGTCATGTCCGACTCTTTGCCAGGCTCCTCCCTCCACTGAATTTTCCAGGCTAGAGTACTGGAGTGGGTTGCCATTTCCTTCCCTAGCGGCTCTTCCTAACCCAGGGGTTGAACTCAGGTCTCCTGCATTGCAGGCAGATGCTTGACCATCTGAGCCACTAGGAAGCCACAGAGAAGCTAACTAATTAACTAGCTAAAGGTTCTGTAGCATGTAAGTGATAGAGCTGATATCTGAACCCAGTATATTCTGGTTTAGAATCTCCCTGTTGAATTATCTGATCACACAAATGATGCCTTGAGCCCCCTCTCACAGATATCTCAGTAGATCACCAATTGTCCTTAACTCCCAGTGACAGTCTACTCTGACAACACAGACTGAGTGAGATGCCTCTCCTGTCCTCCTCTGTCACATAACCCCCACCCAAGATGCTAGTCTGTCATAATTTTTTTCTTCTCATTTCCCAATTAATTTTAATTCCTTGAAGCAAGGGTTACTGAAAGACTGGCATACAGTACAGTATAGGAATACAGGAGAGGTTCCATAAATGTCTGTTGAATGAATTAATGCTCTCATTGTTTGCAGGACTGCCTACTGGCACTCCAGACTACACCAAAACAGTCATATCCACGTCCCTCCACCACCACTACTCTGATTTCAACTTTTGCAGTTCTCCACATTACTAAAACTTCACATCTCTTTGAAATACCACTAGGTATTCCCTCCCCGCCAAAAGTCTTACCTTCTAAATCTTCTTTCTCAAAGTGTGTTTTGAGAATAGAACGAGTTCCACCTCTATCCACAACTGCTTCTTCATCATTTCTCTGGAAGAGAGAGAGAGAAGACTAAATGATAGTACTATATATTCTCTTAATTTCAGAAAATAAATTTTAATGTGACCTGATAATTTAGAGGTCTAATTCAGTAACATAAACCTACTTGCACATGACTATTCTGTTTGATTATCAAGTGTTAGTTTACAAAAGACTTAGATTAATTTGACCACACATTCAGAGAAGGAATGCCACTTGATTTCCCATGAAATTGAGGACAGTCAAACATTCTAGTTGGCATCATTTGTTAGTGAGATGAAAAATAGAAAACAAAAAGTTATCCTGTCAATTTAGTAACATGCATTTTTATCTCTGATAAAGAATTCTTGTTAACAAGATGACATTTTGAACTGTACAAGAGAAATGTGAAAATCAGTAATATTAACACCACTAATGCTATGGCAGGGACAAATAATTCCATTGCCATTATAAACATGGTTGAGGAGAACTAACCTCTTGAAAGCAATTAGTAGCAATTACTAAATAAAGTACAACTCTAGTGACTTTGCTTCAGTATAATGCATTTTATTCAAACTAAACTGTAAATTACAATCATATGCATTAAACCTTCATTCAGTTTCTCTAAATTTTTTTACTTATTTAGAAGAACTGGACATAGGCTCTGTATTTTGAACACTGTACACATACTCAAAACAGTAGACTCAGTGATTAGGTATTCAGTAAAATAATGGAGGAGGTGTAAGCATATTCCATTTTGACCATGTAGGAATGGACAAAATACAAAATACTGAATGAAGAGAAATACAGATTATTTACAACTTGTATCTGATTGTGAACATCTATGTAAAAATTGCCTTAAAAGTGAACATGGGGCATGAAAGGAGAAATGAAAACGTAGAATAAAGTTGAACGAATCTTCCAAGATCTATGTCTAAGCTTATTCAAGTTTATAACTATTAGAAAAGTAAAATATTTTTGTTTCTTCTTTGAAAGTCTTTTAATTCCTGACCATAATCTTAATAAAGATTTGTCCTCTATTTTGAGCAAATCAGTACTTTCAGCTGTAGGATTATAGACATGGAAAAAGTGAAAGTGTTAGTCGTTCAGTCATGTCTGACTCTGCGACCCCACGTACTGTAGCCCACCAGGCTCCTCTGTCCATGGGATTCTCCAGGCAAGAATACTGGTGGGTTGCCATTCCCTTCTCCAGGGGATCTTCCTGACCCAGGGACTGGGTCTCCTGGTCTCCTGCATTGCACACAGATTCTTTACCGTCTGAACCACCAGGGAAACCCAGATTATAGACATATTTCAATCTAAAATGATCAGCTCTCAAATCCTTCAAATGCAGCAAAATATGTAGCAGAAGGACATGCTTTATGCCCTGTTGTCTTTCTGACAACTTGTGCTGACACAAGGCAGGGTAAAGTCTTTGAAATCAGAATTAAAGAAACTTACAATATAATGAGAGAAAAAATTAAAATGAAGATAGATTTCAGGACCCATTGCTCTTCTGTTTGGCAAGGTTTAAGAAAATCTGTTGGTTTAAGCAATAATAGCAATAGCCAAAGTCGAGACATATCATTTTCCTGAACCAAATAAATGCAAGCTTCAGTCTATTTTGAATCTGCTCTTGATACATTTACAAATGAAATTTATTCTCTGTGCAAGACATTTTCAAATATATGTCACATTGGAATACAACTCTGCCCTCTGGGGTGTTGTTAGGAAGAATGCCAAAAGCTAAGTCATGCATCCTTGTTCAAAGGTCAGAAAGAGCACTGTTCCACTATAACTCAAAATGGCAGTGTCTGAAAACAACTGCAAAATGGAAAGCTTTATATAGAATATATGAAGATGTTTTCCCCATACAAAAAATATTTGATTTTGATTTCAAAGACCTGAAGCAATTTTCAACTTATACAAAATGTTTTTTCCCCTTATTTATAGAAAGCATGTATACTCTCTGTATACAAAAGATAATTCTCTTGAATAGCTAATGTTAAGATATTGAGATAAAATAAAATTCTGCATCAGAAGGAGAAGTAGAATCTAAATAGGAAATAGCTGATTGTTTAATTACTATGCAGGTTACAAGCAAAAGTGACCTAATTTTAATTTTTCTTTAAAAAAGAAAGAACTAGAAGCTAGAATATGAATATAACTCAATGTAAGTGACTCATTTTGTAGTTTCACATTATCCTCTTTAAATATTCCTAGTTGTTCCATATTTGCAGTTAAAAATTCCCAAGATATAGATTAATGCTAATACATACACTGAAATTCCTCAACTTTGGCTATAGCTCAAAAGATTGCTTTGATATTATTCAAGACTTTTAGCAGAGTAGTTCCCTTCCCCCATAATACCAGGAGCAGGTAAACATGAGGTGTGATAATGGGAAATGCAGAGCAACATATGGCGCTGGGTCCAGTGATGTGGTAATCCCAAATAGAGCAATAAGTAAAATTTTTACTTCATCTTGAACTGTCATTATCTTTAGAATTGGTGAAAATCAGATAGATATATATTAATGTGCCTTAATTTCCATATGTATTAATATTTACTCATCTAGGAGCAAATTTTAGCACTGTGTTAGAGAGACAACACGTAAATATATTACACTGCCTTTCAATACAATTCACCTTTGCTATACTGTTGGGTAAACACTTTTCAGATGGTTGAGCCCAGCAAATAGTGTTTTAATTGGATAGGGGAACACGGTCCATAGTGAAAAATACGTATCCCAACACAGTCTCATATTCATATACATGTAATCAAAAGTTTGGCAAACTAGCATTTATTCTTACTATAAACAAGGCACTCTGATATTTTCTGTTCAAGGGTATACTACTTCATTCAGAAGTACTAATTACTACCCATTACATTTATTTAAGGACTGAAAAATGGCTTGTGACCTGCAATTTGAAAAACATTGGTATAGACTATGACCCTGGGATAGACGAACTTATTCACACAGAAATTTCTTCTAGAATTGTTTATAAATATCATCAGCTCTGAGAGTATGCAAAAAAAAAAAAATCTTTTTCTGATTTACCATGGCTCTTGAGCACAGTCATAAATGAAATAAACTTTTCTAGTTTTACAAGCCAAAATCTAACAGCAATCTTCTGGGCAGGAAAACTGAAACTTTTTCATGTCCTTTTGATAATTCTCATCTCATCTGAAAATGGATTAATAGAGGAGAAAGCAGTTCTTTTTTAATTCAGAGTTTTTTCTTCCTTATAACTATTTATCATATTTTTTAAAAAGTAACCACTTTTTCTGCCTTTTTAAAAAATATCAGATATTAGCATACTATGGTGTCCCATATATTCTCTACTAATCCTTACAGATCCACTTTCCACTCATTCTCCATGCTCTGTTTCTTCACAAACTGCATTACTAGGATCCCTTGACTTTTAGCTTCCCATAATGACCAAGGACTACAGAGTTGGACCCAGGGAAACATGGCCCCTGTTGGACCATAGTTTGAAAATGACTGTGATCCTTTATTAAAGAACAAAGATCTTGTCATGTGACTTCTACAGCTATAGATCTCACTGGTTTGCATTAACTACTTCCTTGCTCCTTTAGGCCTAGGAGTAGTAACAGTTTCCAGCTGTTGCACATTTCCAGAATTTGATTAAACCTACTTGATAACCCTTTATCCTGCCTACACTTAAAAAAAAAATTTTATTGGAGTATAGTTGGTTTATAATGCTGTATTAGTTTTGGGCATACAGCAAAGTGAATCAGTTATACATATATGTCTTTTTAAATTCTTTTCCAATATCAGCTCAGTTCAGTCGCTCAGTCGTTGTCTGATCTTTGCGACCCCATGAACTGCAGCACGCCAGGCCTCCCTGTCCATCACCAACTCCCGGAGTCCACCCAAACCCATGTCCATTGATCAGTGATGCCATCCAACCATCTCATCCTCTGTCATCCCCTTCTTCTCCTGCCCTCAATCTTTCCCAGGATCAGGGTCTTTTCCAATGAGTCAGCTCTTTGCATCAGGTGGCCAAAGTATTGGGAGTTTCAGCTTCAACATCAGTCCTTCCAATGAACACCCAGGACTGATCTCCTTTAGGATGGACTGGTTGGATCTCCCTGCAGTCCAAGGAACTCTCAAGAGTCTTCTCCAACACCACAGTTCAAACGCATCAATTCTCCTATGCTCAGCTTTCTTTACAGTACAACTTTCACATCCATACATGACTACTGGAAAGTCATAGCCTTGATTAGACAGACCTTTGTTGACAAAGTAATGCCTCTGCTTTTTAATATGGTGTCTAAGTTGGTCATAACTTTCCTTCCAAGGAGTAAGTATCTTTTAATTTCATGGCTTCAGTCACCATCTGCAGTGATTTTGGAGCCCAGAAAAATAAAGTCAGCCACTGTTTCCACTGTTTCCCCATCTATTTCCCATGAAGTGATGGGACCAGATGCCATGATCTTAGTTTTCTCAATCTTGAGCTTTAAATCAACTTTTTCACTCTCCTCTTTCACTTTCATCAAGAGGCTCTTTAGTTCTTCTTCACTTTCTGCCATAAGGCTGGTGTCATTTGCATACCTGAGGTTATTGATATTTCTCTTAGCAATCTTGATTCCAGTTTGTGTTTCATCCAGCCCAGCGTTTCTCATGATGTATTTTGCATATAAGTTAAATAAGCATGGTGACAATATACAGCCTTGACGTACTCCTTTTCCTATTTGGAACCAGTCTGTTGTTCCATGTCCAGTTCTCACTTGCTTCCTGACCTGCGTACAGATTTCTCAAGAGGCAGGTCAGGTGGTCTGGGATTCCCATCTCTTTCAGAATTTTCCACAGTTTATTGTGATCCACACAGTCAAAAGCTTTGGCATAGTCAATAAGGCAGAAATAGATGCTTTTCTGGAACTCTCTTGCTTTTTCGATGATCCAGCGGATGTTGGCAATTTGATCTCTGGTTCCTCTGCCTTTTCTAAATCCAGTTTGAATATCTGGAAGTTCATGGTTCACGTACTTTGAAGCCTGGCTTGGAGAATTTTGAGCATTACTTTACTAGCGTGTGAGATGAGTGCAATTGTGTGTAGTTCGAGCATTATTTGGCATTGCCTTTCTTCGGGATTGGAAAGAAAACTGACCTTTTCCAGTCCTGTGGCCACTGCTCAGTTTTCCAAATTTGCTGGCATATTGAGTGCAGCACTTTCGCAGCATCATCTTTCAGGATTTGAAATAGCTCAACTGGAATTCCATCACCTCCACTAGCTTTGTTCCTAGTGATGCTTCCTAAGGCCCACTTGACTTCACATTCCAGGATGTCTGGCTCTAGGTGAGTGGTCACGCCATTGTGGTTATCTGGGTCACGAAGATCTATTTTGTACAGTACTTCTGTGTATTCTTGCCACCTCTTCTTAATATCTTCTGCTTCTGTTAGGTCCCCACCATTTCTGTCCTTTTTTGAGCCCATCTTTGCATAAAATGTTCCCTTGGTATCTCTAATTTTCTTGAAGAGATCTCTAGTCTTTCCCATTCTATCGTCTTCCTCTGTTTCTTTGCATTGACCACTGAGGAAGGCTTTCTTATCTCTCCTTGCTATTCTTTGGAACTCTGCATTCAAATGGGTATATCTTTCCTTTTCTCCCTTTCTTTTTGCTTCCCTTCTTTTCACAGCTGTTTGTAAGGCCTCCTCAGATAGCCATTTTGCTTTTTTGCATTTCTTTATCTTCGGGATGGTCTTGAGTCCTGTCTCCTGTATAATGTCATGAACCTTCATCCACAGTTCTTCAGGCACTCTTGTCTATCAGATCTAGTCCCTTACATCTATTTCTCACTTCCACTGTATAGTCATAAGGGATTTGATTTAGGTCATACCTGAATGGTCTAGTGGTTTTCTCCACTTTCTTCAATTTCAGTCTGAATTTGGCAATAAGGAGTTCATGATCTGAGCCACAGTCAGCTCTGCGTCTTGTTTTTGCTGACTGTATAGAGCTTCTCCATCTTTGACTGCAAAGAATATAATCAATCTGATTTCAGTGTTGACCATGTGGTGATGTCCATGTGTAGAGTCTTTTCTTGTGTTGTTGGAAGAGGGTGTTTGCTATGACCAGTGCTTTTCCCATATACTTCATTACAGAGAACTGAGTAGATTTCCCTGTGCTATACAGTAGGTCTTTAATAATTATCTTTTTTATATATGGTAGTGTATATATTGCATCCAAATAAGTCCTTTCATTAAATTTTTTTCTCACACTTTTTGAGTGACAGTCTCTTTCTTGCTATGACTCTGATTCACATGTCACATCTATTTTAATGATTAAATACTATGACATCAAGATTTGTAGACATGAACATATAATCAAAATGGCTACCTACCCACAGAACTTTGACTACAAAATATGTCAAAAACAGTCTAATGTTCAACTAGGTATAATTTGTTTATTTTTGCTTTTATTTCTTTTGTCTTTGGAGACAGATCCAGAAAAGAAAAAATATTGCTACCATTTATGTTATAGAGTGTTCTGCCTATGTTCTCTTCTAGGAGTTTTATGGTTTCAAGTCTTACATTTAGATCTTATCTATTTTAAGCTTGTTTTCCTATATGATGTGAGGAAATGTTCTAATCTCATTTTTGTACATGAAGCTGTCCAGGTTTCCCAGCATCACTTATTGAAGAGATTGTCTTTTCTCCAGTTGTTTTTTTCCCCCTTTGCCATAGTCTATTAATAATTGATCACAGTCAATGGCTTTATTTCTGAGCTTTCTATTCTATTCCATTGATCAATGTGTTTGTATTTGTGTCAGTACCATGCTGTTTCTATTTCTGTAGTTTTTTGTCATAGTCTGAAGTCAAGACACATGATACTTCCAGTTTTATTCTTTTTTCTCAAGATTGCTTTACCAGCATTATTTACACTAGCCAAGATATGGAAGCAACCCAAGTGTCCATCAACAGTTGAATGGATAAAGAACATGGGGTATGTATATACAAAGAAATATTATTCAGCCATAAAAAAAATGAAATTCTGCCAGTTGTAACACCATGCATGGACCTAGAGTGTATTATACTTAGTGAAATAAATCAGAGAAATATAAATACTACGTTTTTACTTATATGTGGAATCTAGAAAATAAAGCAAATGAATGTATGCAACAAAACAGAAACAGGCTCACAGACATAGAAAACAAACTAGTGGTTACCACTGGGAGAAGGAAGGGGGCGAGGCAAGATAGGGGTATGGCAGTAATAAGATACAAACTACTATATATAAAATAGATAAGCAACAAAGATATATTATACAGCACAGGACAATGTAGCCATTATTTTGTAATAACTTTAAAAGAAGTATAATCTATAAAAATATTGAATCACTATTCTGTATACCTGAAACTAATATGACATTGTAAAGCAACTATATTTGAATAAAAAACACATACCACCTAAAAAAATAAATATAATCACATCTGTATTTTTACAAATATACAAACAATCTTTTTGTATAAAAACAATCTGTAACAATAAAATACAATTCAAAAAATGTTATGATTAACAAAAAGTACTGTTAAATGAAGATTAGAGGAAAAAGTGGTAGGGAGGAGACTGAATCGTCAAAGAACTGTCAGTAGCACAGATAACTCAAGAATGTTTAATTTATGAAATAAATGAAAAATAAGGGAGAGAATAAACTTCTGGATATGCAAAAGGGAATAAAAAGAGTAACTAATCAAATATAAGTAGTAAACGTTTGCAAAGAAGTAATATATGTATATATTTCTAGCCATGAGGCTCTAAACAGAAATTACCTTTTAATTTAGTTTACAGGGTCTCTCTCAACCTATGGATTAATATATTGGTTAATATTAATGAAACATTTTCCAGTATTGATTTAAGAATGAGTAGGAACATACAGACACATGTATTTTATAAACATCACCTGAGAGCCACATTATTTCTAAGGGCTCCAAACTTGTCAGTTCTCATTAATTTTAAAATACTTAACAGAAAATGAAGGTTGATTTTATTCACTTCACAAATGTTAAAACATGTTTTCTATAACTTTAACATCTCACATACCACATTATTATCATACTTTGCTTTATTAATGGGTTGCTACTGTTTCACTGAAAACATGCAGAATTTTAACTTCTTGGTTTTCTTATCCATCTCATTACTTTTTATTTCAAATTGTGAAAATATAAAAAGTGAACATTAACACCTGAATTCAGTGTTACTATTCACTATATGTGTCCATATTTACTCTGGAGACATCCTATTTTTTTTTTTTCATTTTTCCATGTGAGCTAAAGCACTATACAAACTGAAAAAGGTCCATTGTTTAACCTCTAATTATATTACGCTGTATTACACAGTGCAATAGATAAGAAAGCATCAGCTCAGAGATTAACATTTCATAAGAGTTCAATAAATACTAGCTGAACTGAAATCTAAGCATATATCAGGCTTAACTTTGAGTTTCATTTAGTATATTTCAATAAAATAAATGTACCCATATATTTTTACTAGCATATTATTTTGAAATTAGGTATTTAAATCTTGTATCTACTTTAAAATGTAGACTATAAAAAAATAAAATGTAGACTATACCATTTCATGGTAATATAAGTTCAATCCATCTAATTTATACACTGTACTAACTGAATTATATGAAATATATGTATTCTAAAGTAGCACAAGAAATCTTTCTCCTTCTGGTGTTTTTTAATAAAAAAGCAGTGAGTCCACTTCTAAATTATCTGATTGGGGAGGTGGCAATTAGGTTTCATTTGCTTATGCAAAGTCAATGTGTTATTTCATCTTTACACATACAAGAAAAAATAGAACTGAGAATAAGAATTGGAGAGTAAAACCCTCTGTCATAGGAATAGGGATAAGAAGGCATAAACTAATCATCATGTAGAAATTTTAAGATTTTTCTCTTTTTCACTTGGAAAAGTTCACCCATGCAAATTTTAAAAACCTATTAGAGACTACAGAATTATGACAGGGAAATGAAGTAGTCTAGAGTCAGGTTTGAAATACTGAAATGTTAAAATGTTGAGAAGCTTAGTGATGAAAATCTTCCAATGCTAAGCTATCTCTGGCTCAGGATTACCTTCATCACAACATATGATACTGTATTTATTACCATCACTGTGATTCAAAGAATACTATCTCTCCTGTCAGGCCTCCTAGGGGGCCTTACATCTGATGGTTTAAGGATAAAAAGTGTATGAGACATTAAGAACAATTTCAATTAGTCAAAAATATTCTAATGGGCAATCATTCTTCATAATTGAGTCTCTCTGTTGTTTGCCCATGTGATCCTCCAGATTTGTTTGCTTGTTTTGAATTCTCACCTCCTGCCTTGTCACTAAGTCCTCTTACATCCTCATTTCTCCAGATTAACACAATTTTGTACCCAGAAAAACGATGCTAACTGCTGCTAAATTTCCTGCTGCTGCTTCATGCTGTCTTTACTCTCTTCACATTGCTTGCATATAAAATGCCTTACAAGCCTCCATCTGTCTTGTAGGTCTTTTATACACACACACACACACACACACACACACACACACATATATATAATATTCTTGAAACTTAAAATTCCATGAATGGGTAAAACAGTGGGCTGGAGAGACAATTAAGGAATTGGAGAAAATATCTGAAAAAATTATACAGAATATATCACAGAAAAACATTGAGAAAAATATGAAGTAGATATTTTTTAAATGAGGGATAATATGATAAAGTCTAACATATACTTGGAGTTCTAGAAGATGAGAATAGAGAAAATGAAGAAGTACTGTTTGAAAATAGGTGAAAATCTTCCAAAATTGATAGAAGACATGAATCCTCAGATTCAGGAATCACAATGAATTACAAACAGAATAATTAAAAGACAATTCACACATACACATATCACGTGGAACTGCAGAATGACACATTTTTAAAGCAGCAAGGAAAAAAAAGATTACCTACAAAGGAATGACAAACTAACAAAAATAGAAGCCAGAAGACAGTAAAATAATATATTCAGGATACTAAGAAAAAAATTGCTAATCTAGAAGTAAATATTTAGTTAAGCTATCATTCAAGAAATGTACTTTAGACAAATAGAAATTAAGAGAATTTATCACTAAGGCACCCTTTCTAAAGGAACTTCTAAGTAAATACATCAGGAGGAAATAAAACTATCCCAGAAAGAATGTCTGAGATGCAAGAAGGAGTCCTGAGCCAAGAAACTGAAAGATATAAAGAAAAATAAAATTAAAATAAGATAAATTTAAACATGGGCATACACATACATACCTTTTGAGTTAGTGCTTTTGTTTTCTATGGATAAATACCCAGATGTGGAATTGCTGGGACATTCGGTAGTTCTAATTTTGAGGAGTCTCCATACTGTTTTCCATAGTGGTTTCCCCAATTTACATTTCCACCAACAGTGCATAGGGATTCCCTTTCTCCACATCCTCTCCAACACTTGCCATTTGTTGGTCTTTTGATAACAGACATTTTAACAGGTGTGAAGTGATATCTTACTGTGGCTTTCATTTGCATTTCCCTGACAATTAGTGAGCAACTTTTTATGTATCTGTTAGGTGTCCACACATTTTCTGTGGAAAAAAAGAATGTCTATTTGGGTGCTCTGCCCACTTTTTAATCCAATTCTTTTTGCTACTGAGTTGTATGAGTTCTCTACATATTCTTCCCTTATCAGATATATGATTTGCAAATATTTTCTCCCATTCAGTAGGTTGCCTCTTCATTTTGTTATAGTTTCCTTTACTATGAAACAGCTTTTTAATTTGATGTAGTTCTACTTGTTTACTTTTTCTTTAGTTACCTTTGTTTTTCATATCAAATTCAAAAAAAAGGTAATTGATCTCTATATTTTATGTTAGTTCTCCTCGGAGGTCTTGGATTCTTTGCTTTCATGCTCATATGTACAAAGATGAAATCAAAAAGTGAATTGGAAGCCCTATGTATTTGGATAGGGTTTGTCAGCTTCGAGCATATTGTAAAGTGATTTGGTTTGGTTGTTTCTTGGGGGAACCCTGATGTCAATATGTCTGGGACATTCCTCCTGAGCTTGTTGAGTTCACTTGGATCTTTTATTATCCTGCCTGGCAGATGAAGACCTGGCTGTCAACTTTCAAGAAGCAAAATGGAGGAGAGTTGGGATCACAGTATTCTTACTGAAGTTGTTTTTAATATGGTGTTTTATGAATTTATCTGTTCCTGGATTTCTCAGTCCAAAGAGATTCTACTTTACCCCCTCCATAGAATAAAACTTCAGTCTACTGATGGAGTGGCATTGGAATATTTGCCAGTTGATTGAAGTGAAGGAGGAAGATAATCCAGAAATATGATTTAGTTTCAATTCAATACACTAGCAGCTTGATTCTCTCTTTCAGAGGTATCTGGTGCCTTTCAGGATGTTTCAGTATAGACTGGGCTGTTTCTCAGTTCTTGCCACTGCCAGTTAACAATTCTGTTTTCTCTGTTATCCACATCACTTGGCATTTTCCTCCTGTTTTTCAACTGACAAAATATGCCATTGTTTTCTTTTTCCTCTCCCATTCTCCACACCTTAATATAGTTTTAGTATAGAAAAAAGGTTAAAATATCATTACTTCTTTTCTTCATGGGATTTTGGGAGAAAGGAAAACTAGCTGTGGGTATTCTACTTTGTAGTCTTACAAAAATTATCCTGATTTTCCTTTATCTTTGCTATCCTTTCAGAAAATATCTACCAGGGTAATAATATCTTCTTAAAATTATTCTATTATTAATATTTATTATGCTACTATTATAGTTCATTGTAACTATTATCACTTTTCTAATCCCTAATTCACAGCACAACCCCTCAATAAACTTATACTTTAGTATTCTTAAACTTACATAACATAATGCACCCATTGAGTTAATATTTACTAATAATTTAATATATGCCAGCTATCTTACAAGCAGTGGGAATCAGTTCAGCTCAGCTCAGTTCAGTTGCTCAGTCACGTCTGACGATTCACGACCTCCATGGATTGCATCACAAAAGACCTCCCTGTCCATCACCAACTCACTCAGTTTACTCAGACTCATGTCCATTGAGTCAGTGATGCCATCCAACCATCTCATCCTCTGTCGTCCCATTCTCCTCCTGCCTTCAGTCTTTCCCAGCATCAGGGTCTTTTCCAATGAGTCAGTTCTTCACATCAAGTGGCCAAAGTATTGGAGTTTCAGCTTCAACATCAGTCCTTCCAATGAATACTCAGGATTGATTTCCTTTAGGATGAACAGGTTGGATCTCCTTGCAGTCCAAGGGACTCTCAAGAGTCTTCTACAACACCACAGTACAAAAGCATCAATTCTTCGGCACTCGACTTTCTTTAGAGTCCAACTCTCACATCCATACATGACTACTGGAAAAACGATAGCCTTGACTAAATGGAACTTTGCTGGCAAAGCAATGTCTCTGCTTTGTAATATGCTGTCTAGGTTGGTTATAACTTTTCTTCCAAGGAGCAAGCATCTTTTAATTTTATGGCTTCAGTCACCATCTGCAGTGATTTTGGAGCCCCCCGCAAAATAGAGTATGTCACAGTTTCCCCATATATTTACCATGAACTGATGGGACCAGATGCCATGATCTTAGTTTTCTAAATGTTGAGCTTTAAGCCAACTTTTTCACGCTCCTCTTCCAATTTCATCAAGAGGCTCTTTAGTTCTTCACTTTTTGCCATAAGGGTGGTATCATCTGCATATCTGAGGTTATTGTTGTTTATTCTTGCAATCTTGATTCCAGCTTGTGCTTTATCCAGCCTGGCATTTCTCATGATGTACTCTGCATATAAGTTAAATAAGCAGGGTGACAATATACAGCCTTGATGTACTCCTTTCCTAATTTGGAACCAGTCCATTGTTCCACCACCAGTTCTAACTGTTGCTTCTTGACCTACATACAGGTTTCACAGGAGGCAGGTCAGGTGGTCTGGTATTCCCATCTTTCAGAATTTTCCAGTTTGTTGTGATCCACACAATCAAAGGCTTTGGCATAGTCAAAGCAGAAATAGATGTTTTTCTGGAACTCTCTCGCTTTTTTGATGATCCAACGAACATTGGCAATTTAATTTCTGGTTCCTTTGTCTTTTCTAAATCCAGCTTGAACATCTGGAAGTTCACGGTTCATGTACTGTTGAAGCCTGGCTTGGAGAATTTTGAGCATTACTTTGCTAGCGTGTGAGATGAGTACATTTGTGTGGTAGTCTGAACATTCTTTGGCATTGCCATTCTTTGGGATTGGAATGAAAACTGACCTTTTTCAGTCCTGGGGCCACTGCTGAGTTTTCCAAATTTGTTGGCATATTGAGTGCAGCACTTTCACAGTATCATCTTTTAGGATTTGAAATAGCTCAACTAGAATTCTATCACCTCCACTATCTTTGTTCCTTGTGATGATTCCTAAGGCCTACTTGACTTCGCATTCCAGAATGTATGGCTCTAGGTGAGTAATCACACCATCATGATTATCTGGGTCGTGAAGATCTTTTTTATATAGTTCTTCTGTGTATTCTTGCCACCTCTTCTTAATATTTTGTGCTTCTGTTAGGTCCATACCATTTCTGTCCTTTATTGTGCCCATGTTTGCATGAAATATTCCCTTGGTATCTCTGATTTTTTTGAAGAGATCTCTAGTCATTGAAGCCCCAGCAAGATGGTAGGAGAGGTGAAATGGCATTTAGAATCAAACCCCATACCCGCAAGAGAGGGCTCAGACATACCTTGTACACACCAGGACCCATAGACCCCACAGAGACTGAGACAGAACAGTGTTTGAGTGTTTCCTGAGGAGGTACGGGTCAGCAGTGGACTGCTGCAGGGGAAGGGGCTGTGGGTGCAATGGACCTGGGTATGGTATAAGCCCTCTTGAAGGAGGTTGCCATTAACCCCACCATAGAGCTGTGAGAACTTACACAGGACTGGGGAAACAGACTCATGGAGGGCACAAACAAAACGTTATGTGCGCCAGGACCAGGAGAAAGGAGCAGTTAACCCACAAGAGATGGACTCAGAATAGCCCATTAGGGTCCAGGAGTCTCCAGTGGAGGCAAGTGTCGGTGCTGGCCTGCTGCAGGTTAGTGGCAATGAGTGTAGCAGTGCATGCATGGGACCTCTTGAAGGAGGTCACCATTATCTTCATTACCTCCACCATAGTTTGGCTTCAGGTCAAATAAAAGGGAGGGAACTCAGCCCCGCCCATCAACAGAAAATTGGATTAAAGATTTACTGAGTATAGCCCAGTAAATTGAGAAAACTAAGATCATGGCATCTGGTCCCATCACTTCATGGCAAATAGATGGGGAAACAGTGGAAACAGTGGCTGACTTTATTTTGGGGGGGCTCCAAAATCACTGCAAATGGTGACTGCAGCCATAAAATTAAAAGATGCTAACTACTTGGAAGAAAAGTTATGACCAACCTAGACAGCATATTAAAAAGCAGAGACATTACTTTGCCAACAAAGGTCTGCATAATCAGGGCTATGGTTTTTCCAGTAGTCATGTATGGATGTGAGGGTTGGACTATAAAGAAAGCTGAGTGCTGAAGAATTGATGCTTTTGAACTGTGGTGTTGAAGAAGACTCTTGAGAGTCCCTTGGACTGCAAAGAAATCCAACCAGTTCATCCTAAAATAAATCAGTCCTGAATATTCATTGGAAGGTCTGATGTTGAAGCTGAAACTCCAATACTTTGGCCACCTGATGTGAAGAACTGACTTATTTGAAAAGACCCTGATGCTGGGAAAGATTGAAGGCAGGAAGAGAAGGGGACAAGAGAGGATGAGATGGTTGGATGGCATCACCAACTCAATGGACATGAGTTTGAGTAAATTGCAGGAGCTGGTGATGGACAGGAAGGCCTAGCATGCTGCAGTCCATGGCTCACAAATAGTTGGACATAATTGAATGACTGAACTGAACTGAGCATGGCACTGCCCATCAGAACAATTCCCAGTTTCCTCCTCAGTCAGACTCTCCCATCAGGAAGCGTCCATAAGCCTCTTATCCTTCTCCATCAGAGGGCAGACAGACTGAAAATCATAATCAGAGAAAACTAACCAATGTGATCACATGGACCACAGCCTTGTCTAACTCAATGAAACTATGATCCATTCCGTGTAGGGCCACCCAAGATTGATGGGTCATGGTGGAGAGTTCTGACAAAATGTGGCCCACTGGAAAAGGGAATGGCAAACCACTTCAGTATTCTTGCGTAGAGAACCCCACGAACAGTGTGAAAAGGCAAAAAGATAAGACACTGAAAAATGAATTCACCAGGTCGGTAGGTACCCAATATGCTACAGGAGAACAGTGGAGAAATAACTCCAGAAAGAATGAAGAGATGGAGCCAAAGCAAAAATAACACCCAGTTGTGGATGTGACTGGTAATAGAAGTAAAGTCCAATGCTGTAAAGAGCAATATTACATAGGAACCTGAAATGTCAAGTCCAGGAATCAAGGTAAACTGGAAGTGGTCAAACAGGAGATCACAAAAGTGAAAATCAACATTTTAGGAATTAGTAAACTAAAACTGACTTGAATGGGTGAATTTAACTCAGATGACCATTTTATCTACTACTGTGGTCAAGAATCCCTTAGAAGAAATGGAGTAGCCATCATAGTCAACAAAAGAGTCCAAAATGCAGTACATGCATGCAATCTCAAAAACGAAAGAATGACCTCTGTTCATTTCCAAGGCAAGCCATTCAATATCACAGTAATCCAAATCTATGCCCTAACCAGTAATGCTGAAGAAGCTGAAGTTGAACGGTTCTATGAAGACCTATAATACCATCTGGAAAACACCAAAAAAGATGTCCTTTTCATTAGAGGGGACTGGAATGCAAAAGTAGGAAGTCAAGAAACACCTGGAGTAACAGGCAAATTTGGCCTTGGAATACAGAATGAAGCAGGGCAAAGGCTAATAGAGTTTTGCCAAGAGAACACACTGGTCATAGCAAACACCCTCTTTCAACAACAAAAGAGAAGACTCTACACATGGACATCACCAGATGGTTAATACCAAAGTCAGACTGATTATATTCTTTGCAGCCAAAGATGAACAAGCTCTATACAGTCAGCAAAAACAAGACTGGGAGCTGATTGTGGCTCAGATCATGAACTCCTTATTGCCAAATTCAGACTTAAATTGAAGAAAGTAGGGAGAACCACCAGACCATTCAGGTATGACCTAAATCAAATCCCTTATGATCATACAGGGGAAGTGACAAATAGATTCAAGGGATTAGATCTGATAGAGTGCCTGAAGAACTATGGATGGAGGTTCATGACATTGTATAGGAGGCAGTGATCAAGACTATTCCCAAGAAAAAGAAATGCAAAAAGGCAAAATGGTTGTCTGAGGAGGCCTTAAAAATAGCTGAGAAAAGAAGAGAAGCGAAAGGAAAAGGAAAAGGAAAGGCATACCCATTTGAATGCAGAGTTCCAAAGAACAGCAAGGAGAGATAAGAAAGCCTTCCTCAGTGATCAATGCAAAGAAATAGAGGAAATAGAGAATGGGAAAGACTTACACACCTCAGTGAATATAAATTCCTAATGGTGTCCAAAGTGACCTAGACTATATGTTTTCACAAACATTTCATACTCATTACCCATTTGGTTATTCAACAAAAATTTATTAAGTAGTTACAGTGTGCCAGAAACAATAGTAGTGCTAGTGTGAAAAAGTTAAAGACATTTGGCCTTTGAAACAGCTCACAGTCGACAGGAAAATCAATGGCTTCAATACAGCATGTACTGGGCTTCATTTAATGTAAACACTAGAATCCATAAGAACACATGTTAAAAACATCTAATTCACTCTGAAGAGATGAAGGAATGTTTCAAAAGGAGACAGTTCTTAATATAAATAAATCTTGAGATATAAGAAATAGTTAACCAGGTAAAACAAGTGAAATGAGGGACTAAAGACATTATAGGCAAAGAGAACAGCATTTTAAAAGGTTTGAGAGAGCCTGTCTCTGTCTAACTAGTAGAATTTAGAGTGAGTTTAACTAAAAATGGCTAAGTTTAAATGTCACTTCCTCATTCCTCAAAAAATTAAAAATAGAACTACCATATGATCTAGCAGTACCACTTCTGGGTATGTATTCGAAGGAAATAAAATGACTGTCTCAAAGAGGTGTCTGCACTCCCATGTTCACTGCCACACTATTGACAATATACAAAATATGGGAACAATCTAAGTGTACATCAGTAAATGAGTGAATGGAGTAAATGCAACGGAATATTATTTAGCCATGAGAAAGAAGGCAATCTTACCATTTGCAGTGAAATGGATAAAGCTTGAGGGCACTATGCTAAGTGAAATAAGTCACAGAGGGGAAGATAAATATTGCATGTTCTCACTTATCTGAACTCCAAAAATTATGAAAGTAATGGGGAGCCCTAGAATGAATTTAAGTAGGGAAATATCTGTTCCTGGTTTCCATCTTAGAAAGAATACTCTGGCAGCTGATTGGTGAGTAGGCTGCTTTGGAGATGAGCAATGGGAAGATAAAGAAATACCAATTAAGAAATGACTACAATAGTCCAGGTGAGAAATGAATGTGAATTTACACTGAGGTCAAGACAATGGGAACGGAAAGAAAAGGTAAATTTTGGGCTCCTTAGGAGAAACAATCTACGTAACTTGGTGAGTAATTAGACCTATGGTTGGGATTAAAAAGTTGAGAATTATTACTAGGTCATCATGCTAGGAAAAACAAAGAGGTTTTGAAGATAAAATAGTAAGTTTTGCTTAGGACATACCAAGTTTGAGATATTGATAAGATAAACGAGCAGAGATGCTATGTCTGAAACACTAGACAGAGGTTAAGGTGCAGATTTAAGGTACAGATTTGCAAATCATCACCATGTAAAACAGCAGTTCTCAATTTTGGCTGCCCATCAGATTCACTTGGAAAGTTTCTTGCAAATATAAAAACATGGGTTATAAATCCATAGATTTTATTTAGTACTTCTGAAATAAGCCTGAAGTATCAATATTTTTTAAAAGCTAGATACTTGATTTTGATTCATAATTACAATTAAGAATCACTGGTGGGTAATTTAAGTCATGAGAATAGACTAGAATTAAGGATTTCAAACAGCACATTATCCAATTAGGGGAGATTTAGAAGAAATTATCAGAAAGATTATGAAATAATAACAACTATAATTTATTGAGTACCTATGGTAGAAACTATGCTAAAGACTTTACACATGTTATTTGCAGTAAAAAAGAGATCAAAGAGTGGGTCATATGAAACTTTTCACCCTTCTTCCATGAAGTCTTCCACAGCACTTTCAGTTTACCTTAATGTCTCTCGTCTCAATTTGGCATTTACAATATATGAACTTATACATGGCTATTTAAAATCTAATTTGAATGTATATAGCTCTAAGCCATATATGTAACACAGTAGTTAAGAGCAAGAGCTCAGTTAGACTTCCTGGTTTGAACCCCATATCATTTTATCTTTTGCAGGCAATTTTGATCTTAGACAAGCTATTATATATAATATGTGTGTATGTATGTATATATGGGTGTTATTGGGTGGTTCAGATGGCAAAAGCATCTGCCTGCAATGCAGGAGACCCAGGTTCAATCCCCAGATTGGGAAGATCCCCTGGAGAAGGGAAAGGCAACCCACTCCAGTATTCTTGCCTGGAGAATTCCATGGACAGGGGAGTCTGGCAGGCTACAGTTCATGGGGTCGCAAAGGGTCGGACACGACTGAGCAACTAACACACTATACATACATATGTACTAAATATGTGTATTTATGTATGCATGTATATGTATAACATTATATATGACACTTCACACATACGAAAATGTAAATTCCTTCCCAGGTGAATCTAGTGGTAGACTCTGCCTGCCAACGCAGGAGATGCAAGAGATAGGGGTTCGCTCACTGGGTCAGGAAGATTCTGGAGGAGGAAATGGTAACCCGTTCCAGTATTCTTGCCTGGAAAATTCCATGGACAGAGGAGCCTGGCAGGCTAGGGTCCATGAGGTTGCAAAGAGTTGGACACACCTGAGCACACACACACACAAACTCCTTCAAGTGATGGATTTATTTTATATCTTGTTTATCTTTTGTAGCTTTCTCCTCAACTTTACCTAGTTCAGTGGGGACTAATTTTAATAAGCAAAATTTGTTAAGCTAGGCACTGTTTCAAGTAATTTACTTATACGAATTCATTAATTTGATTGATTTTCATTACAAGCCTAGAGATTAACGCATTAGTATCCTCATTTTATAGATGACAGTACTAAGGAAGAGAGAGATTAGATAACATTACTAAAATAAACTATGTCTGTAAGTGGAGGATATAGGATCTAAACAAATCCAGCTCCATAACTCTGGCTCTTAACTACTGCGCTATACTGCCTCCCTCCACACTACACAATAAACTCAATAAATTATTATGAGTTTGAATAAAATTTTGACCAAAAAAAGGAATGGCTAGAAGTAGATAATATACATTTATATGCAGCATATTTTGCATTGCAATATTTTACAAGCTCTGTTGCCTTTTATAAAGAGAAATTTGATCAAAGATTATTCAATTGTCTTTTTAACTTATTTATAACTTATTTATATTCCTGTATTATAGTTTTCTAAAAGATTTGGCTGTATATTGTAAAATATATATAAAATATATAAAAAAGGCTGTATATTGTCACCCTGCTTATTTAATTTATATGCAGAGTACATCATGAGAAACACTGGGCTGGAGGAAGCACAAGCTGGAATCAAGATTGCCAGGAAAAATATCAATAACATCAGATATGCAGATGACACCACCCTTATGGCAGAAACTGAGGAAGAACTAAAGAGTCTCTTGATGAAAGTGAAAGAGGAGAATGAAAAAGTTGGCTTAAAGCTCAACATTCAGAAAACTAAGATCATGGCATTTGGTCCCATCACTTCACGGCAAATAGATGGGGAAACAGTGGAAACAGTGGCTGACTTTATTTTTCTGGGCTCCAAAATCACTGCAGATGGTGATTGCAGCCATGAAATTAAAAGACGCTTGTTCCTTGGAAGGAAAGTTACAACCAACCTAGATGGCATATTAAAAAGCAGAGACATTACTTTGTCAACAAAGGTCCATCTAGTCAAGGCTACGATTTTTCCAGTAGTCATGTATGGAAGTGAGAGTTGGACTATAAAGAAGGCTGAGTGCCAAAGAATTGATGCTTTTGAACTGTGGTGTTGGAGAAGACTCTTGACAGTCCCTTGGACTGCAGGGAGATCCAACCAGTCCATCCTAAAGGAGATCAGTCCTGGGTGTTCATTGGAAGGACTGATGTTGAAGCTGAAACTCCAATACTTTGGCCACCTCATGCGAAGAGCTGACTCATTGGAAAAGACCCTGATGCTGGAAAAGATTGAGGGCAGAAGGAGAAAGGGACAACAGAGGATGAAATGGTTGGATGGCATCACCGACTCAATGGACATGGGTTTGGGTAGACTCCGGGAGTTGGTGACGGACAGGGAGGCCTGGCGTGCTGCTGTTCATGGGGTCTCAAGGAGTCGGACACGACTGAGCGACTGAAATGAAACTGAAACTGAAAAGACTTGGGATAAGGAAAGGATCATTTCAGTAAATGTCTTTTATCTGTTTTTTAAGGAGGGCTTTCCGGCAGTTCAGGGATAGAGAATCCACCTGCCAGTGCAGGAGACGCAGGATACATGAGTCTGATCCATGGGTCAAGAAGATCCTCTGGAGGAAGAAATGACAAACCACTCCAGTATTCTTGCCTGGAAAATCCCATGGACAGAGGAGCCTGGCAGGCTATGTAGTCCATGGGTTCACAGAGTCGGACACAACTGAATGACTGAGCATGCAAGCAAAGTAAAAAGTGTTTGAATGTTTAAAACTTGAAAAAAAAAAACTAAAATCCAGTATTCTCCAAAGTTTCTCCCAGAAATGGATCTATGGTTCTAAAATAAGTATGGAAAATTTGCTGGGCCACTACCATATGTATAGCTATTTCCCAAGCAACTTGAAGTCACAGGAATAATATGAACAACTTCCTGAGAACTTCTAGAAAAATGGGTTTTTCAAATAATGCAGTATTCTACAGAAAGAAACTGAGTATTCTCAATTACATGGGTCTGCTATTGCTCTAAATAAAGGGCCAGAAGAGCAACAGTGTCTGGTTTCATTTTTACTCACACTGTGGAATTCCATGTTTACTTCTGACATCCTTTATATGAATGATGTACTAAATGAGAGTATTCAATTCCAATTTTTTCAATTCCCATGTACAAATGCTATCTTCCTGATAACAAAAGTCATATCTCAGATATCACACCTGAGGGAGATCTGCTCTTGGAGGTTACCCAGCCTTTTTACTAACCTCAGACAATAATGAATAAGTTCTGCTGTATGGAATAGAAAATTTAGAGGTGATATTAAAGGTATTAGCAATGACACTTACTTTATCATTGCTATATTAGCAATGAACAGAGCTTAAATATCCCTGTAACTTCCATGATTATCAGTAGCAATTTCTCCTTCCAATTTTTCCTAAGACAAAGTCTTTATTATCCAAATATTCACCATAGTGACATGCATATTCATTGTATTAAAATGATCCTTCTAAAAAAATAAAAATAAAATGATCCTTGTAGATTGTCCTTGGTCTAGGAAATGTCTAAAATAAAGCCAAAACTAAAGCTGATTACTTAACAATAAAATGGAGTTTACATCAGGGACAAGCAGGAGGTCTCTTAGGGTCTGAAATCTAGGACTCCTGAGTGGTTGTGGACAAACTGAGAAATGCTCTCACGTGCAACTCTGATAGAGAATTTGATTAAAATCCTTCATTTTGCTTCTACCCCCTACCTTGTCTACTAACTACTAAATCTACTCAGGAATTTAATTTTCATTTTCAAAGTCTCAGGAGGGTTAGAGTTCTGAATATGACTGCAAAATATAGGTGCTGTTTTTTTTTATCTTTTATTTTATTTATTCCCAAAAACAAGTAGTTCAGCACAGAAATGTTCTCAGTTTAGAAATTCATAATCTAACACTCAAGATTCTACATTATCTGGTCCTAACAAATCTTTCCTTTGATAGTCTGAGTTACCTCACTGGGCTATAGACCAAAATGAAATATTCCATGCTACTTAAACATATTATTTGCTTCCTGTCTCCCAACTTGTGCTCATGTCATTTCCTCTACCCAAAATGACCTTTCTCCTGTCTTGGCCAGTCTTCAAGGTCTACCTCATATGCCCCTTGACATACTTCCCCAGCTCCCCATCAAGCTTTTCTTTCCCTCTCCTCACTTAGCTTGAAATATTCTGCCAGCTGAACTCAGCAGAATGATTTATGCCTCTTTCATCTCATTTTTGAACCTCTAAGGCACTCATTTGTATTTAGTGTTTACAGTTCTCTATCTATGGTTTCCTGAAGGCAAGGACCTACTGGTCTTTCCATCCTTGCCCTGTACTGTGCTCTCTGCGATACCACAGGGTTTGCATGTTTGGCTTTTTGTTTGCTTTAACAAACTGCTTTGTGCTGAAATTTGATCGACCTTGTGTCAATTCCGGGGAAATAGCTGCACATTGAGAAAATTGCTCAAGAGAAGAGAACTAAAATGCAAAAATGTCACAAAATGTAACACAAGAGTACTTAAGATTTAGATTTAGATTTCATCCAAGCATCAAAGTACACACTTGTACTTAGGAGCTCGACAGTTTTAAGCACATTGATGTCTTTACATTAAATAAGCATCAGTAATTCAAAATATTATACTCTATCAAACAGGAACTTGAATTGTTGTATTCATATATAGTATTGTATTTATAATATATTTCATTTTAGTCTTTCATCTAGAATATAAATTTTCATTAACAAATAAAATTGCTAAAACAAGCTGTGTATAAATTTGAGTGAAGTCTTCATCAAGGATATTTTTTACGATTTAAAAAATAACTCAGGTGATTAAACCTAAGCTCTATAACTTCTCTATTATTTTATTTAAACCTTGATTTTTACTCCTTAATTTTAATCTCTAACTAGTAGTTTAAAAAAAAGACCTGATATTGCTGTTAAGCTGTCTTTCCCAAAGACTCAGTAATCTTCTGTTATGAAGTGTTTTTAGCTGAATTTCTTACTTGATAAGAAGAACGAGGGTGAGAGGTCAAAATTAAACTCACAATGACCATTACCAATAGCTCATCCTAGCTCTAAGAATGTATATAATAATGTCTGCCACTAAGTGACGTTGGCAGTAGTATGCTTAGTATATTTCAGAACTCTTAAGGTGCTTTACATGCCTTAGCTCATTTGACCTTCACAATGGTTTGACACAGACACCATTACTATGTCTGTATCACACTGAGGAAACCAAAACCCAGAAAGGTTAAGTAACTTGCCCACAATCATACAGCTGGTAAGTGGTGTAGCTAAGATTAGAATCTAGTAATCATGGCAGTCTGGATGCTTAACTACCGTACTGTACAAACCAAAAGAACTTGTAAATAATTTTCTATTGTTTTAATTCAAGAAAACAAGCATTACTGAGCAGCATGCACCAGCCTGGGATTCCAGAGAAATAAGGTTTTTGCATCTTCTCTACCCACCTCCCTTCATGGCAAATTTTTGGGGAAACAATGGAATCGGTGAGTGACTTTATTTTCTTGGGCCCCAAAATCACTGCAGATGGTGACTGTAGCCATGGAATTAAAAGATGCCTGCTCCTTGGAAGAAAAGCTAAAACAAGCCTAGACAGCTTATTAAAAAGCAGAGACGTTAGTTTGCCAACAAAGGTCCGTATAGTCAAAGCTATGGTTTTTCCAATAGTCATGTGTAGATGTGAGATCTGGACCATAAAGAAGACTGAGCACCGAAGAACTGATACTTTTGAACTGTGGTGTTGGAGAAGACTCTTGACAGTCCCCTGGACTGCAAGGAGATCCAACCAGTCCATCCTAAAGGAGATCAGTCCTGAATATTCATTGGAAGGACTGATGCTGAAGCTGAAACTCCAATACTTTGGCCACCTGATGTGAAGACCTGACTCATTGGAAAAGACCCTGATGCTGGGAAAGATTGAAGGCAGGAGGAGAAGGAGACGACAGAGGATGAGACGGTTGAATGGCATCACCGACTCGATGGACATGAGCAAGCTCCGGGAGATGGTGAAGGACAGGGAAGCCTGGCATGCTGCAGCCCATGGAGTTGCAAAGAGTTGGACACGACTGAGCAACTGAACAACAACCCACTGCACGCTGCTTTCAGCCAGCACACTGGTATGAAAGAGAAGAGAGTTGTGCATGGATGCCCAACATCCACATGGTTAAGGTCTACTTCCCTACTAGTTCCTCCCAGTCCCCTTCCTCAGAGCCTAAGGTAAATCCTATCCTCCCCAATTCATTCAAAAGACTCCCCAATGACCCTGACCTACCTAGCATCAAACAGTACAAAACTTGCTACTCCTTACTTCCAAAACTTAACCCCTATGAAATCAAAATCCCCTTCCATAATAACCTATGTAGCACAGTCAGTAAAGAATCTGCCTGCAATGCAGGAGACCTGGATTCAATTCCTGGGTCGGGAAGATCCCCTGGAGAAGGAAATGGCAACCCACTCCAGTATTCTTGCCTAGAGAATCCCCATGGACAGAGGAGCCAGTCAGGCTATAGTACATGGGGTCGCAAGAGTCGGACACAACTTAGTGACTAAACCACCACCAAACTGGAATTATACAAAATTGGTCACATCCCTGTTTTGAAATGATTGTTGGGGTCCCTGCTTCTGCATGCTGCCAACACTTTTGCTCTCAAATTGAAACCTATGGCTTATAAAACATACAATGTAATTTGTTTAACAGTTTATAATGCCCTAATAAAAATAATTTTATATATTATAAAAGAAGTTAATGCAGTTATCAAAATTATATAATACTTGATTTATAGTTTGATCCAATCTTTAATGTCTCTAATATCAAGAGATTTACATGAGAAAAAAAGAATTATATGTAACTCAACCTAAGGTTCACCAATTAATAAATTAGAACTGATAGTAGCATACCACTTTTGAAAAGTCAATTCAAAATGTGAGCATAATTCATTATGTACATTTTCTCAAAATCTTGGAAGTAGGAAACAACTCTTTCTTTTCTGTATCCCTCTCAACACCAAACACAACATTGTGCAAATGATAAGCTTTCACATAATGCTCACTGAATTGAACAATTACCCAAATAGTTGTTTATAGACAGCTTAGAAATCTTTACAATGTATAATGAAATGCATGTATAAAATGGTACCGATAAAGGCAACCATTACAAAAAGAAGATGACCAATTGTTACTAAGCAGATTTACAATCAATTTCACCATTCAAAAGGTCAAAATCATCTTGCTGTACAGGAAAAAGATTGACATTATATTAAATGTCTCTGATATTCTAACCAATATTTACTTTTTAATGTTATATATTTTGACATAGCAACAGAAAGACACTTATCTCCACCTTGTAAAAGAAATGAGACTAAGACTGTAATTTTTTCATCTTACAGAATTATTGAGATATCCTCATTTAAGTGTCACTGAAGAAAGTAACTAAAATCTTTATGGTTTGGTTCTTTTGAAAGGTCACAAACACAGTGAAAAATCTAGCAGAATGTTGTGAAACCAATACTTAGAGGAATCCCAAAGCAATGCCAAGAAACAGAATGTACTCATAGTGACTAATACATGCAAATACTGGAAATAAATTCTAACAGATTAAACAGGTTTTGTAGCAACTAAAAGGTATATTCAAATCACTCCAAAACTAATCAAGCTTAAGAATATGGCAAACTTCCCTGCTAATAAGAATCTAAGCAGGCTAAGTAGTCTGAATAGCATATAAAAAATAATAGTCAATATTAGTAGGTATAATTTTTAGTGTGTTTTTAATTAGAAAGGAGAAACTGACCCCTTAACTGAATCAAACTACTGTTTCAGATTTCCATTTTAGTCTTTGATAAGTATATTCATATTTACTACAACATTTTACCTTGATGGGGCATTAAATCTTAATCAATCTATGGAATCATGAAGACAAAACTATCTTCTGAGAAATGCTGCAACATTTTCTCTGTTTTTGTTCATTTAATATGGGATGCCTTGTCAAGTATCTGCCAAGTCCCCTAATATTGAGGCAGAAATATGTGTAATACAAAAAAAAAAAATTCCTTCAAAACTTGAATGTCAAACAGAGGCAAGGCGTCTTATCCAAGCGTGTAACCCTGAGGATATGGTATAAAAAACCAAAGTTAAATGCATTATAACATGATAGGTGAAAATGGTTTAAAATAAATAGCAGAGTTTCAGAATGAAATGGATATATAAATCCAAATTCTTTGATGTGATGATTTTCTATTCTTTGTAGCTAATATGTTTAATATAACTAAGTCTTTCATTTTGAAAATGAAAGTAAGCAAAAGTAGAATATCTCTGGGTCAAAAATCTTAAAAAGCTTATATGTCACTGGATTTCTTTGTAAAAAAACAAAGAAAAAAACAGATTTATTATCTGCTTTAATCTATAAGCAGTGCCTTAGCAGATCTCTACATTAAGAGAACCAAAGCATCATTATGTCAATAGATCTGAGAAATAATTAAAAGTAATGCCTATTAAAACAATTTAGATACTGAAAGATAATTTCAAGAAAATAGCTCAGATGCTGATAAACATAATTCAACTCATCACAGTTGGGTTGCTGTGTGGTTGCACAGTACAGTGGCAGTAACATCTATTTCTATGCTTAAGAAATCCCAGATAAAAAAATTTAATATGTCACTATATATAAGCAGCTAGCTATGGTGTATACTTATCAATATGAAAATTTTATGCTATTTTTATCATTCAAAATAAAAGCTGCCATTTGACTGTATTCAGGTTTAATCTGGAAAAAATCTGTAGAGCCCAAAACCTTGCCCTTAATCACATACAAAGGATCTCTTTCTTTACTTCCCACTTCCCCATAAAAAGCTAAAGTAAACACAAACTTAAACACACACACATTTTTAAAATTCATATTGTTTATCTGGCATCTATTACTATAAATATTACTTGTTCAAATATCCTAAAGAGAATTTAATAATAAACAATTACATTGATTAACATATTCTAAATGAGCTAGAAAAAGCAATAACTCTACAATCTAACAGCATCATCATAATTCATGAGGTCATACCTGATGACTTAGAGATTGAAAAGACTCACAGGTTCCAGACTGCATGACCTTTCTATTTCCAGAGATCCCTAAAGATTGCATTTCCTGTCTTACAAAAGATAATCACAGCCACCTCTATGTCTCTGCATCTTCAGGGCTAGTGAAGAAAACATCAAACAGCAGATCTGTCCATCAGTATCTGTTTAAGTCACCATGAAAATATCAGATCTCATATGCTGTTTATCATCTCCCCTTTGCAGTTATAAACACTGCGTATTAAGGGAGGATGACAGTTGTATGTGCTGAAGCTGCTAATGCTGTCTGAAAACAGTAAGCTTACTGCTTAAAGCAATTCTGCATCATCCAAACAGAGAATGAGTCACGTCTTTCAGGTTTTCCACTTCTGATACTATAAAGATTTCACGTGCCCAGGAAAGTTTGATTTTTTTGTTGTTTCTTTACAAATAAGCAATGTTCTATTTAATTAACTGTCCAATGCATCTGGTTGCCATGTTAAAGTGTTAGTTCTTAATTATTAGGCAATTTTCTCCATGTCTGACTAAGGTTTAATGATTTAAGAAGCAACATTGTACTCTCCCTTAAAGGACTCTTTCCTCCAAACCATGTGCATCATCACTCATCCAACCCATCAAAATTAGAAGTCCCTAAAAATGATGAATTTTTTTTCTGGCAATCTTTGATAATTGTGTATAATAGCAGATAGATAAATAGGTAAGTGCATATTCACTGTTTAATTCTCAGGAACTTTATTTTTATTTCATATCTTTCAGACCAACACACTTCAAATCAAAATAATTTTTATACTATTAATAAAAGGTACAAAATCTCCTATAGAAGTTAATATGCAAAACACAAAATGCTATTATCAAATTCCAAAACTGCATGGTTAAATCTAAATCTAGGAAACTAAACCTATGTTATTGGCATTTTTATTGTGATTTTTCATTGCATCTTACTTGTGTTCATTGAGATTCTTATAATGCTTTCTTTTACCACAACAGAATAGAATTAAAGAATTTTAAGATTAATAAAATAGTCTGATGATAGAAAACTGATATCCCTCAAAACTATAAATGGAAATACTTTCTCTTTGCTGCTGCTGCTGCTGCTAAGTCGCATCAGTCATGTCCGACTCTGTGCGACCCCATAGATGGCAGCCCACCAGGCTCCCCCCATCCCTGGGATTCTCCAGGCAAGAACACTGGGATGGGTTGCCATTTCCTTCTCCAGTGCATGAAAGTGAATAGTGAAAGTGAAGTTGCTCAGTTGTGTCTGACTCTTTGCGACGTGATAAAAGATCATGTTTTAGAAAGAAAACAAAGACTAAAATTATAATATATTTAATTGAATGCAAAATTAGGACACCAAATATAACATATTACCCTAAAAGAGTCCTCACATTATATATAGCCTGAATTAATGAACACTTTCTTTATATACCTATGAATGCTTTATGTGTATACCTGTGATATAAACTAAATGAAATTTAATGATAGCTAAAAGTACTATACAGAAAATGTTTTAGGTTAATTACAAACCAGTATAACTTCCCTTCTCCCATTCACAATATGTGATGAACATCTGAGCATAATTTGTATTATCATGGAGACTAATGAGTCTTAAAAATTGGGCTTCTTTAAAAGGCTGATAGGTAGAGGCACAGGAGAGATGTTGGTCCAAAGTGCAAACTTCCAGTTACAAGATGAATAAGTTCTAGGGATCTATGCACAGGATAGTAATTACAGTTAATCATATTGTACTATACACTTGAAAGTTACACATGGTGGTAATTTTTGCAATATTTAAGTATATCAAATTAAACTAATACAATGTTATATGTCAATTATACCTCAATAAATCTAAGGGAAATTATTATACCTTAAATAGATCTAATTATTATTTGTAGAAAGAAAGAAATTAGTCTTCTTTAATATTCTGATCCACATTATGCCCTTAGAGATATTACTGCCTCTAATTGCACATGTTCAGACAAAATGTTTGGAAATTTTGGCTGTATGTACACAATGACATATCTCAATGGAAAATCATATGTATTATGATTTATACATGCAGTATTTACTCTCTTATTGTAATCAAAATAGGTAAGTTTTCTTCAAGAGCTATCTTAACATCCATCTCTCATTCTATATTTATTTATTCATGTAGAAAATATTAAACATCTTCTTTGTGTCAGATGCTGTGCTACAGAATCCAAGACAATATAAGATATGCCATCACAAAAGCAGATAATTAAACAAGTATGCTTTGCCATGACAGAAGATCAAGGGATATGAGACTGATTAATAGGACAGATCCCTAACCTAAGGACGAGAAAAGATCTTGAGGCTCAATAAAGGACAGAAATGGTAGGGACCTAACAGAAGCAGAAGATATTAAGAAGAGGTGGCAAGAATACACAGAAGAACTGTACAAAAAAGATCTTCATGACCCAGATAATCACGATGGTAAGATCACTCATCTAGAGCCAGACATCCTATACAAAAAAGATCTTCATGACCCAGATAATCACGATGGTAAGATCACTCATCTAGAGCCAGACATCTTGGAATGTGAAGCTAAGTAGGCCTTAGGAAACATCACTACGAACAAAGCTAGTAGAGATAATGGAATCCCAGTTGAGCTATTTCAAATCCTAAAAGATGATGCTGTGAAAGTGCTGCACCCAATATGCCAGCAAATTTAGAAAATTCAGCAGTGGCACAGGACTGGAAAAGGTCAGTTTTCATTCCAATCCCCAAGAAAGGCAATGCCAAAGAATGCTCAAATTACCACACAATTGCACTCATCTCACACACGAGTAAAGTGATGCTTAAAATTCTCCAAGCCAGGCTTCAGCAATACGTGAACCGTGAACTTCCAGAAGTTCAAGCTGCTTTTAGAAAAGGCAGAGGAACCAGAGATCAAATTGCCAACATCTGCTGGATCATCGAAAAAGCAAGAGAGTTCCAGAAAAACATCTATTTCTGCTTTATTGACTATGCCAAAGCCTTTGACTGTGTGGATCACAATAAACTGTGGAAAATTCTGAAAGAGATGGGAATACCAACCACCTGACCTGCCTCTTGAGACACCTGTATGCAGATCAGGAAGCAACAATTAGAACTGGACATGGAACAGACTGGTTCCAAATAGGAAAAGGAGTACGTCAAGGCTGTATATTGTCACCCTGCTTATTTAACTTATATGCAGAGTGCATCATGAGAAATGCTGGGCTGGATGAAGCACAAGCTGGAATCAAGATTGCCATGAGAAATATCAGTAACATCAGATATGCAGATGACACCACCCTTAGGGCAGAAAGTGAAGAAGAACTAAAGAGCCTCTTGATGAAAGTGAAAGAGGAGAGTGAAAAAGTTGGCTTAAAGCTCAACATTCAGAAAACTAAGATCATGGCATCCGGTCCCATCACTTCATGGCAAATAGATGGGGAAACAGTGTCAGACTTTTTCTGGGCTCCAAAATCACTGCCATGAAATTAAAAGATGCTTACTCCTTGGAAGGAAAGTCATGACCAACCTAGAGAGCATATTAAAAAGCAGAGACATAAAAAAAAAAAGAAAGCAGAGACATTACTTTGCCAACAAAGGTCCATCTAGTCAAGGCTATGGTTTTTTCAGTAGTCATGTATGTATGTGAGAGTTGGACTATAAAGAATGCTGAGTGCCAAAGAACTGATGCCTTTGAACTGTGGTGTTGGAGAAGACTCTTGAGAGTCCCTTGGACTGAAAGGAGATCCAACCAGTCCATCCTAAAGGAGATCAGTCCTGGGTGTTCATTGGAAGGACTGATGTTGAAGCTGAAACTCCAATACTTTGGCCACCTCATGCGAAGAGCTGACTCATTGGAAAAGACCCTGATGCTGGAGAAGATTGAGAGCAGGAGGAAAAGGGGACGACAGAGGATGAGATGGTTGGATGGCATCACCAACTCAATGGACATGGGTTTGGGTGAACTCCGGGAGTTGGTGATGGACAAGGAGGCCTGGCATGCTGCAGTTCATGGGGTCCCAAGAGTTGTTACACAAGAGTTATGACTGAGCAACTGAACTGAACTGAATTGAAGGAATTACTGTTAAAGCTGAGATCTTGAGTAGATGATATTTGAAGGATGCTGAATACAGCATGGTGAGACCATGAAGCATTAGTAGGACAGAGGGAAGAGATGAGGCCCAAAGGCAAATCAAGATCTAACCTCAGGACTCTTCAGAAGCCATTTAAAGAGGATGGACTTAATCTTCAGGGGAATGGGAATCCTTAAACACAATCATTTTTGTAATTTAATATTATTCTGGCTATGGGACAGAATCAATTGAGTAAAATAAAACTGGAAAAAGACAAGATATATAATTTGGGGTAGGGAATAATGATGGCCTGAACCAAAGTGGTGGTAGTAGGGATGGAGAGAAATTGATACATTCCAGATAAGTTAGAAAGAATGTGATGGGAGACTAAACGTGAGAAATGAGGTAGAGAGAAGTGTCAAGGCTTATTCATAACCTCCAAATTATTATAGATTTTTTTTGACAGTCCATATACTTTCATCACATGCTCCATTGTATTGTCATTAATCTATTTCACTTGTATGTGTTTCGTTTTTATAAAATAGCCAGAAAATGTTGAGAAGGAAGGCTCATCTGACATTAATTCTGTGACTTCTCAAAATGTGCTTAAACTTGAGCAAAAATTATTATAAATGAATAGACAAAATATAAACTGAAAATTGTACTTTTCTTTGATGTATTTTGTCACAACACTGATGATCAGAACAGAGTATGCTTCTTTTTTTGTTATAGTCACTACTTTGTTGTATTTTTTAGATTCTACATATGAATGATATCATACAGTATTTGTCTTTCTTTGTCTGACTTATTTCACTTAGCATAATGCCCTCCAAGTCCATCCATCTTGCTACAAATGGCAAAATTTAATTCTTTTTTCTATGGCTGAGTAGTATTCCGTTGTGTGTATATACTACATCTTCTTTATCCATTCATCAGCAGCAGGTTGTATTTTCATTTTTATCATTGTTTCCTAAATAAAAGTTGTGAAAAACTTTTATTTAGGCCCCAGTTGTTTAGTTTTGCTTTTATTTCCTTTACTTTAGGAGATGGATCCCAAAATTATTGCTGTGACTTATACTGTGTTCTGCCTATGTTTTCCTCCAGGGGTTTTATAATATCCAGTCTTATATTTTGGTCTTTAATCCATTTTATGTTTACTTTTATATATAGTGCTAGAGAATATTCTAATTTCCTTCTTTTACATGTATCTGATCAGTTTTCCTAGCAACATCTATGGAAGAGACTGTCTTTTCTCCATTGTCTGTTATTGCCTCCTTTGTTGTAGATTCAATGACCATAGTGCATGGGTTTGCATCCAGGCTCTCTCTCCCGTTGCGTTGCTCTATAGATCTGGTTTATGCCAGAACCATACTGTTTTGATTACTATAGCTTTGAAGTAGTCTGAAGTCAGGGATCATCATTCCTCCTGCCCTGTTCTTTTTCTCTCAAGATTGTTTTGGCTATGCAGGGTCTTCTGTGTTTCCATACAAATTTTAACAATAAAGAAGCAGACTCACAGATAATGAGAACAAACTAGTCATTAGCAGAGGGAGGGGCAATGGACCAGTGGAAGAGAGGGAGATATAAACTACTGAGTGTAAGACAGGCTCAAGGATGTATTGTACAACACAGGGAATATAGCCAAAATTTGGTAAATAGAGAGTAATCTTTAAGTTGTATAAAAAATTAAATAGTGTAAATAAATAAATAATTTTTGAAAAGACACACACACGAAGACCAGAGGAGAAATGAATGAAATGGAGACTAAAAAAATGGGAAAGACCAAAGGAAAAAGAATGTGGAGCTGTACATCAGAAACTAGCACAATACTGTACATCAACTTTAGCTACATTTTTTTAAGGAATAAATGAACCTAACAACTGTTTATTTGAAAATATAAACAAAATCAACAAACCTTTAGCTAACTAAGAAAAAAGTAGAGAATTCTTAGAAGTAAAATCAGAAATAAAAGAAGAAAAGTTATAACTAATGCTATAGAAATACAAAGGATCGTGAGAAACTTCTATGAAAAATTATACACCAATGAATTGGATGCCTTAGAAGAAATGAATAAATTCCTAGAAACATACAATGTTCCAAGGCTGAATCATCAAGAAACAGAAGTCTGAATAGATTGATCACTAATAAGGAGATTAAAATGGTAATCAAAAATCTCCCCAAAACAGAAATCCAGGACCAGATGGCTTCACTGAAAAATTCTACAAAACATTCAAAGATTTAATAACTCTTTCCCAAGCTCTTCTAAAAAACTGGAAAGTTACAAACACATTTTGTGAAACCAAAACCAGATAAGAACACCAAAAAAAGAAGAAGAAGAAAAAAAGAGGAAAACTACAGTCCAGTATCCTTGATGAACACAGATGCAAAAACCCTAAACAAAATACTAAGTAAACCAAATAAAACCATACTTTAAAAGAATCATACCCCATGATGATCAAGTCAAATTTATTCCAGGGGCACAAGGAGAGCTCAAACACCTACAAATCAATGTGATACATCATATTAACAAAATTGAGCATAAAAATCATATAGTCATTTCAAATGCAGAAAAGTCATCTCTGACTCATTGTGACCCCATGGACTGTAGCCTACTAGGCTTCTCTTTCCATAGAATTTTCCAGGCAAGAATACTGGAGTTGGTTGCCATCCTGTTCTTCTTGACCTAGGGATCAAATTCACATCTCCCACGTCTCCTGCATTAGCAGGCAGGTTCTTTACCACTGAACCACCTGGGAAGCCCATAGAGGGAATGTACCTCAACATATTTAAAAAACATATATGACAAACCAGCAGTTAATGTTATTCTCAATGGTGAAAATTTGAAATCTTTTCCTCTAAGATCAAGAAAAAGATGGATGCCCACTCTTGCCACTTCTCTTCAACAAAGAATTGGAATTCCTAGCCACAGCAATGCAGCAAGAAAAAGAAGTAGTGGGCAACCAAATTGGAAAGAAAGAAGTAAAACAGTCACTATTTGCAGCTGACATGGTATTATATATAGAAAACCCTAAAGATGGAACTCTCCAAAATCTGTTGGAAATAATAAATAAATTCAGTAAAGCCACAGGATACATCAAGATACAGAAATCTTTGGCATTTCTATTCACTCATAGTGAACTATCAGAAAGACAAATTGATATAACATTCTCTTTTTTAAATTTTCTTTTTAATTGGAGGATAATTGCTTTACAAAATTGTGTTGGTTTCTGCAATGCATCAACATGAATCAACCACCCCTCGTGGTTACCACACAGTACCAGGTTTGAGCTCCCTGTGTCCTAAGGCAAATTCCCACTGGCTATCTGCTTTACATATGGAGATATATATGTTTCAATGCTCCTCTGTCAACTCATCCTGCTCTCTCCTTTCCCCACTGTGTCCACAAGTCTGTTTATGTCTGCATCACCACTAGCATCAAAAAAATAAAATATATAGGAATATTTCAAGAAGGTGAAAGAGCTGTACACCAGGAACTATAAGACTGATGAAAGAAACTGAAGAGTACACAAATAAATAAAAATATATCCAGTGTCCATGAAATGCAAGAATTAATATTGTTTAAAGCTCCATACTACCCCACACTACCCAGAGAAATCTACAGGCTCAATGCAATTCTGTCAAAAATCCAATGGTCTGTTTCACAAAACGAGAAAAATAATTCTAAGATGTGTATGAAGGGACTTCCTTGGTGGTCCAGTGGTTAAGACTGTGCTTCCACTCCAGGAGTCATGGGTTCTACTCCTGGTCAGGGAACTAAGATCCTGCACGCTGCATGGCATGGCCAAATAGATAAATAAATATTTAAAGTAAGAATTTTAAAAAAATAAAGTATGTATGGAACTACAAAATATCTCAAACAGCTAAAACAACCTTGAGAAAGAAACAAGTTGGAGGTATCATGCCCCCTGATTTCAAACTATACTACGAAGCTTATAGTGTTCAAAACACTATGGGTACTGGCACAAAAAAAGAAACACAGATCAATGGAACAGAATAGAAATCTCACATCTACACATACAATGAATTTATGATAAATAAGCAAAGAACATACCTTAGAAAAACAATAGACTCTTTAATAAATGGTATTGGGAAAACAGGGATAGTCACAAGCAAAAGAATGAAGCTAGGCCACTATCTGACAGCATACACAAAAATTAACTCAAAATGAATTAAAGATTTGAATGTAAGAACTGAAACCATAAAATTCCTTGAGGAAAACACAAGCTGTAACCTAATGCACATAAGTCTTAGCAATGTTTTTGAGGATTTGACTCCAAACACAAGGGATTAAAAGCAAACATAAACAAACGGGATTGCATGCTAAGTCACTTCCATTGTGTCCGACTCTTTGGGATGCTATGGATCATAACCTGCCAAGCTTCTCCATCTATGGGATTCTCCAGGGAAGAACACTGGAGTGGTTTGCCATGCCCTCCTCCAGGGGACCTTCCTGACCCACGGATCGAACCCTTATCTCTGGCATCTATCAGCATTGGCAGGTAGTTTCTTTTCCACTAGTGTCACCTGGGAAGCCCCAAACAAATGGGACTACATCATACTAAAAATCTTCTGCACAATGAAGGAATCCATCATCACAATGAAAGGCAACATACCAAATGAGAGAAGATATTTTCAAGTCATATATCTGATAAGAAGTTAATATCCAAAAATATATAAACAACTCATACAACTCAACAACAACAACAACAAACAACCTGATTTGAAAATGGACCCTGTAGCTGAGTAGACATTTTTTCCAAAGAAGACATACAGCTGGCCAACAAGCACATGAAAAGATGTCCAATATCATGTCATTATTAGGAAAATACAAACTAAAACCACAATGAGCTATTACTCCACATGTGTTAGAATGGCTATCATCAAAAAGACAAGATGTGAAAAATGTTAGGAAGAATGTAGAGAAATGGAAATCCTAAACTGTTAGTGGGACTGCAAATTGGTGTAGCCAGTATGCAAAAAGTATGGAGATTCCTCAAAAAAAAAAAAAAATTAAGAGCAGAACTACTACATGACCTAGCTATTCCACTTCTGGGTATTTAAATGAAAAACATGAAAATACTAATTTGAAACTCCTGCATTCACTGCAGCATTATTTATAATAGCCAAGATCTGGAAACAACATAAGTGTCCATCAATGGGTGAATTGTTAATGAAGATGTGGTACATATACACAATGGAATACTACTCAACCATAAAAAGGGTGAAAACCTATCATTTGTGACAACATGGATGGACCTAGGGGGTAGTATGCTAAGTGAAATAAGATAGAGAAAGACAAACATTGTATGATTTCACTCATATGTAAAATCCAAAAGGACAAGACAGACAAAATAAAATAAAAAACAAATTCATAGATACAGAGAACAGATCAGTGGTTACTGGGGGAAAGGGGTTGGAGGGTGGGCAAAATGGATGAAGGAGGTACATGGTGATGAATGGTAACTGTATTTGTGGTGGTGATCACTTTGTCCACAGATGCCAAATTATAATGTTATACCCAAGAAACATATAATTAACAAAACTCACTTCAGATACGGCCAGGCTACTGACCCCACAAGCCATGGTGGGTGAGGACTACTAATGGGAGGGTAGCATCCTCTACAATATCACCTTTAGCATGAAGCAAATGTATGAGACTCTGGAGCCACCCAAGGCATGGCTGGCTAGCATGGCTAGCATGCACCTGTTGCTCGAAGCTGATCCCCTTCCCCGAAAACAACTTATTCCAGAGAATACCTATGAAAACATAAGTAATCTATTTTGCTTTATGTAATACTGCTTTTTATTTATTTATTTATTTGCTTTTTAAAGTCTAAATTAGTTCACTTTCCAAGTAATTTGTCAAAATATATTACAATTCTTAAAAACATTGAGTCCTTTCTGGTATTTGATTTGGAGAATCTGTACAAAAGAAATAGGCAGATGAAGGTTTCTGCACAAAGATGTTTGGTGCTACATCATTAGAAGAGAAAAAATAGAAATAACAAGAGAAAGGTTAACTAAATTAAGAGACAACAAAATGGAATGCATTAGTAACCAATAAAGATGTTAACAACAAGGAAAATAGGTACTGTAATAGAATATTGAATGAAAACAAAATCCCAATATATTTATGTAGTAAAATCTCAAATCAATGCAAAGAAAAAGAGGAAAACAACAGAATGGGAAAGACTAGATATCTCTTCAAGAAAATCAGAGATACCAAGGGAACATTTCATGTAAAGATGGGCATAATAAAGGACAGAAACAGTATGGACCTAACAGAAGCAGAAGATATTAAGAAAAGATGGCAAGAATAAACAGGAAAATTATACAAAAAAGATCTTAATGACCCAGATAACCACGATGGTGTGATCACTCACCTAGAGTCAGACATCCTGGAGTGTGAAGTCAAGTGGGCCTTAGGAAGCCCCATTATGAACAAAGCTAGTGGAGGTGATGGAATTCCAGTTGAGCTACTTCAAATCCTGAAAGATGATGCTGTGAAAGTGGTTCACTCAATATGCCAGCAAATGTGGAAAACTCAGCAATGACCACAGGACTGGAAAAGGTCAGTTTTCATTCTAATCCCAAAGAAAGGTAATGCCAAAGAATGTTCAAAAGACTGCACAACTGCACTCATCTCACATGTTAGCAAAGTAATGCATCTCCAAGCCAGGCTTCAACAATACATGAACCATGAACTTCCAAATGTTCAAGCTGGATTTAGAAAAGGCAAAGGAACCAGAGATCAAATTGCCAACATCCATTGGATCATAGAAAAAGCAAAAGAAGTCCAGAAAAACATCTATTTCTGCTTCACTGACTACACTAAAGCCTTTGACTGTGTGGATCACAAAGAACTGTGGAAATCTTCAAGAGATGGGAATAACCAGACCACCTTACCTGCTTCTTGAGAAGTCTGTAGGCAGGTCAAGAGGAAACAGAACCGGATATAGAACAACAGACTGGTTCCAAATAGGAAAAGGAGTACATCAAGGCTGTATATTGTCACCCACTTATTTAACTTATATGTAGAGTACATCATGGGAAATGCCAGCCTGGATGAAGCACAAGCTGGAATCAAGATTGCCAGGAGAAATATCAATAACCTCAGATATGCAGATGACACCACCCTTACGGCAGAAAGCAAAGAACTAAACAGCCTCTGGATGAAGATGAAAGAGGAGAGTGAAAAAGTTGGCTTAAAACTCAACATTCAGAAAATTAAGATCATGGCATCTGGTCCCATCACTTCATGGCAAATAGATGGGGAAACAGTGGAAACAGTGGCTGACTTTATTTTCTCAGACTCCAAAATCATTGCAGATGGTGATTGCAGCCATGAAATTAAAAGATGCTTACTCCTCGTAAGAAAAGTTATGACCAACTTAGACAGCATATTAAAAAGCAGAGACATTACTTTGCCAACAAAGGTCCATATATTCAAAACTGTGGTTTTTCCAGTAGTCATGTATGGATGTGAGAGTTGGACCATAAAGAAAGCTGAACACTGAAGAATTGACGCTTTCAAACTGTGGTGCTCGAGAAGAGTCTTGAGAGTCCCTTCGACTGCAGATGAAACCAGTCAGTCTTAAAGGAAATCAGTCCTGAATATTCATTGGAAGGACTGATGCTGAAGCTAAAGCTCCAATACTTTGGCCACCTGATGCGAGGAATCGGCTCATTGGAAAAGACCCTGATGCTGGGAAAGATTGAAGACAGGAGGAGAAGAGGATGACAGAGGATGAGACGGTTGGATGGCATCACCAACTCAATGGACATGAGTTTGAGCAAGCTCTGGGAGTTGGCAATGGACAGGGAGCCTGGCATGCTGTAGTCCTTAGGGTCACAGAGTCAGACACGACTGAGCAATTGAACTGAACTGAATGATCTCAGCTATGTAAAATATACACTGAAAAAACAAAGTTTTAAATTTTAAAAGGTGGCCCCTAATATAAGTTATCTCACAAATATATACCTTCAGATTTCATGATTTTCTATAAAATTAGAAAATAGTTTCTGAGTAGTATTTTAATAATTGAATAGATACTCCTGCTTCCATGTAATTCATCTTTCCATTAAAAATTACATCTCATATATTACTCTTTCTACTGCTTTACTCATATTTCTGCTCCAACTTAATGAAAATATTAAAATCTACTCTGTTAGTTTTTCTATACTTTAAATATAATTCTAATCAATTTATATCATTATTTATGTGTGTGATTATTTGTTATAACACTATATTGGTCTTACACTGCTTTAGATTTTTTTGGAAAATTAGCTCTCACACCAGTTTCAGTGTTAATGAAAACAATGGAAAGAATTTGTTTAGAATGACTTTGTGTTACTATTTGTCTTGACTCATCTTGTGGGATAATCAAAATTGACTTTTACAAACGGCAGGACAATGGGAAGCACTGAGAGTCACTGCAGATATTATTGATATTTTACTTCCAGTTCTTGGTTAATAAACAAGTAAAGACTACATTAAACTATTCATCTCTACTTAGTATTATATTATGAACATCTCCCTGAGTCATTATTTTCTATAACACTGTTTAGTGTTACTCTATCAAATAGAGCTATCACACTTTATCCAAACTCCTATTTTTAGACATTTAATTTTTTTTCCATTTTCTCAATATTATAAATAATAGTATAATAACACCTTTATGCATGTCGCCTTATGAGTTCAGTCACTCAGCCGTGTCCGGCTCTTTGAGACCCCATGAACCGCAGCATGTCAGGCCTCCCTGTCCATCACCAACTCCCAGAGTTTACCCAAACCCATGTCCATTGATCGGTGATGCCATCCAACCATCTCATCCTCTGTCATTCCCTTCTCCTCCTGCCCTCAATCTTTCCCAGCATTAGGGTCTTTTCCAATGAGTCAGCTCTTCGCATCAGGTGGCCAAAGTATTGGAGTTTCAGCTTCAACATCAGTCCTTCCAATGAACACCCAGGACTGATCTCCTTTAGGATGGACTGGTTGGATCTCCCTGCAGTCCAAGGGACTCTCAAGAGTCTTCTCCAACACCACAGTTCAAAAGCATCAATTCTTCTACACTCAGATTTCTTTATAGACCAACTCTCACATCCATACATGGCCACTGAAAAAACCATAGCCTTGACTAGATGGACCTTTGTTGGCAAAGTAATGTCTCTGCTTTTTATTATGCTGTCTAGGTTGGTCATAACTTTCCTCCCAAGGAGTAAGCATCTTTTAATTTCATGGCTGCAATCACCATCTGCAGTGATTTTGGAGTCCGAGAGAATAAAGTCAGCCACTGTTTCCACTGTTTCCCCATCTATTTGCCATGAAGTGATGGGACCAGATACCATGATCTTAGTTTTCTGAATGTTGAGCTTTAAGCCAACTTTTTCACTCTCCTCTTTCACTTTCATCAAGAGGCTCATTAGTTCTTCTTTCTGCCATAAGGGTGGTGTCATCTGCGTATCTGAGGTTATTGATATTTCTCCCAGCAATCTTGATTCCAGCTGTGCTTCCTCCAGCCCAGCATTTCTCATGATGTACTTTGCATATCAGTTAAATAAGCAGGGAAACAATATACAGCCTTGACGTACTCCTTTTCCTATTTGGAACCAGTCTGTTGTTCCGTGTCCAGTTCTGTTGCTTCCTGACCTGCATACAGGTTTCTCAAGAGGCAGGTCAGGTGGTCTGGTATCCCATCTCTTTCAGAATTTTCCACAGTTTATTGTGATCCACACAGTCAAAGGCTTTGTCATAGGCAATAAAGCAGAAATAGATGTTTTTCTGGAACTCTCTTGCTTTTTTGATGATCCAGCGGATGTTGGCAATTTGATCTCTGGTTCCTCTGCCTTTTCTAAAACCAGCTTGAACATCTGGAAGTTCACGGTTCACGTATTGCAGAAGTCTGGCTTGGAGAATTTTAAGCATCACTTTACTAGTGTGTAAGATGAGTGCAATTGTGCGGTAGTTTGAGCATTCTTTGGCATTGCCTTTCTTGGGGATTGGAATGAAAACTGACCTTTTCCAGTCCTGTGGCCACTGCTGAGTTTTCCAAATTTGCTGGCATATTGAGTGCAGCACTTTCACAGCATCATTTTTTAGGATTTGAAATAGCTCAACTGGAATTCCATCACCTCCACTAGCTTTGTTCGTAGTGATGTTTCCTAAGGCCCACTTGACTTCACATTCCAGGATGTCTGGCTCTAGGTGAGTGAACATACCATCGTGACTATCTGGGTTGTGAAGATCTTATCTGTACATTTCTTCTGTGTATTCTTGCTCCCTCTTCTTAATATCTTCTGCTTGTTAGGTCCCTACCATTTCTGTCCTTTATTGAGCCCATCTTTACATGAAATGTTCCCTTGGTATCTCTAATTTTCTTGAAGAGATCTCTAGTCTTTCCCATACACATTCTCTATTTCCTTAGGATAAACTCCAACAAATAGACTTACTGGATCAAAGGATATGAACATTTTTGATGTTTTAGGTAAGAATTACTAAATTCCCTTACAGATAGGCTATATCCATTTAAATTCGCCAAAAGAAGAAACCTTTTTTTTTCATTATCTTGCCAGAACCAGGATTATCATACAGACTTTATGCAGAATAGTAGTCTCAATAAGTAAAGAAGCAAATAAAGGGAAATCAGGAACACATTAAGTCAAAGACTTAAATTTAATTAAACCAAATAGATTTATCTTTATAAGTCTATATTGTTATTATTCTAACAATAGCAAAAACTTAGAAAATATAAATTTTCCTAATTTCTACATTTATTGACAAGGATAGAACACGTTCCTTAGGGAATACACCTAGAATTGTAAAGCAAAACAAAAACCTTTGAATACAACTTACTAAACAGTGGCAAAGACTAATTTAAAAAAAATATAAATGTGAACATCGTTGTTTTTTGGGTTTTTTTCCTCTGCGACATGTGTTGAATAAATCAGTCTAAAGGAGGGAAATCATTTCAATCAGCACAGTGTGACTTTACTCATACAAAATATGAAACACACAAACATAAAAATAGAGTTTTCAGCCTTAGGAAATCTTTCAAATAGCAGATACACCTTCAACCAAGGAACCACTCAGGAGAACCACAAAGTCTCCCAAAATATCATGTGTAAAAAACAATGTTTGTATGTAAATGTAGTTTCTCCAAGCATCATTCACTCCAGAGATGAGTAAATGTTGGAAAAACAAATTAAAATGCACAATGTGTTTGATCTTTAAAAGCTACTGCCATTTTTTAAAAAATAAATAAAATAATGGTCTGTTAGTAGAATTTTCTGATAGGTTTAGCTATCATTAAAATACAATTTGGGCAATACTAAAATTGTATTTAAAGGGAAGATTATGAAAAATTGAAAACAAGTTTGTCCTTTTTGATTTTAATATAGGCTGGGTCACATTAAAAATAAATTTTATTTACTGCAAATAAACGACTTAAAAAATACCTCTAAACAACATTTGTCAAAAGGATTCAGGCTTATAGCTAAAAGCACAAGCTATGGAGGCAAACTGTGAAGTTCAAATCCTGGTTTTACAAACTTGGAATATTTATATACTCTGTGCCTCAGTTTGTGCATGCCTGCATGCTAAGTCACTTCAGTCTTGTCCAACTCTGTGTGGTGTGATCTGATGGACTGTAACACTTCAGGCTCCTCTGTCCATGGAATTCTCCAGGCAAGAATACTAGAGTGGGTTGCTAGTGCCTGCCTCCAGGGGATCTTCCTGACCCAGGGATCAAACCCGCAGTCTCTTTTGTCTCCTGCATTGGTAGACAGGTTCTTTACCTCTAGCGCCACCTGGGAAGCTCCTGCCTGTTTGCTTATGTAAAATGATGATAATCCTACTAGGATTATTGTAAGGATGAAATGTAATTAACACACATAAAGCAGTTAAAGCAATGCCTGGCACAGAGGAATCACTGAATAAATATTTGCTATTGCCATTCTAAGAAAGACACAGTTATAAGTTTGTTATAGTGTCAAAAAATGAAGAAAAAACAACTACATACAATAAGATTATAAAACAATTGGAAGTATATAAATGATTGAGTTCAAGATCTGAGGATGAGAGTGTAGACACTCCAGACCTGGTTAAGCAGAATATATTAAAAAAAAAATTAGGTATATAACACAACTTTTATACTATAGTGGCTTTGAAGTCAGATAAACATTGATTAAATCTTAGATTCACCAGTTAGTGACCATGAGCAAGTTGCTTAAACTCCTCACCTGTTTCTTCACCTGTAAAATACACTTAATCATACTTAATCATTTCATCTATCTCACAAAGCTGTTTTGAAGGTTAAGTAAGAGAATATACATAAGGCATTCAGCACAGACTACTAGTATATTGAGTTGGCCAAAAAGTTCATTCAAGTTTTTCTGTAAGATGGTAGAGAAAAACCCAAATAAACTTTTTGGCCAACACAATATAAACTCAATAAATAATAAGAATAATAATAATACTATTATTGCTTATTGGTTCAGGGAAAAGAAGAATCAACAGATCATTTTAAAAGGTGTTAAGCTAAAGGTAGAGGGGATAGTATATAATACACAAGGGAAGATGGCCAGTTCCTTTCCCTTTGTCAAATACAGTAACCACCTCTGCCCTCATTATTCTCATTTTGGCAGCATTTGCCTCAAAATCCTGGCATAATGTAACCACAGAATAAATGTGGTTTATTTATTAATAATCTAGTCCCAAATACAGCAACCATTTTTTATCTTTGTTATTTGCAACCTATCCCAAACTACTGTGTCATTACCTAGTCAGGAACATTCTACAAATATTCTAGCTTAGCACTTGATGACCTCCATGGTCTGACCCTGAAATATCTTTTCAATATTATTAACAGGATCCTCCTTAAGTTGTCTGATATTGCACCTAAACTCAATAGCTCACCATTCCCAATAATCATTCTGTGCTTGAGGCCTCTAGCTTTGCTCATGCTATTCTATTACATATTGGTTCAGATCCTGGTGCTGCTATTTATTACTGAAGACCATTTTACAAGTTATAAAACTTCCAAAGGCCTCAGGTTCCCTATTAGTAAAGTGGAGAAAATAACAGCACCTATCTGTATAGTGTTCCTGGAGGATTAGATGATATAAAAATATAAAATGCTTAATGCACACAGTGACTACCTAGAACATAATAAATGATTTACAACTATTATTGTTATTGTTAGAATACATGCCTTCTTCCCCTCATCTCCATAGGTATAAATTTATTAGACATTGAATTTAGCTTATTTGTGTACACACACATATAAATTCAGCAAAATTTGACACAACACATCTTCCATGATTCCTCTTACCACAAACTTTCAGTCTTACCTAGCTCTCTCACAGCTTTTTAACAAATCCTCAATTATCCTTTCTGACTTCTCTGAAATATCTGTGCTTTCTTTAAGAGTTATATATGCCCTTATCTAATCATTCTTAATTATTAAGTTCTTTAAGATAAAAATCTATATTTGACCATTTTTATATTGTACTTAATATAGTTTCTGGAACTTAATATGTACTTGAAAATATCTATGAAATTAGTGAAAGAATGAAATCCATATTTTCCTTTCTGGGATAGTTGTTTCAAAATTGGTACTCTAATGGCAAATAGAGGAGCAGTTTCAAAGATGATTCAATAAGGCAAGTATGATAAACGTCAGTAAATGTCACAAAATGTTTGTTCTGTTGAATTTTTATTCTCTTTAGTGCTATAGTTGTAGAATCCAAGAATAAACCTATTAAGAAGCTCTATAAATATGCTCGCTTCGGCAGCACATATACTAGAAGCTCTATAGCTAATTAATTAATTCAGTAAAGTTGAAGGATACAAAATTAATATACCAAAATCTGTTGCATTTCAATACACTAACAATGAACTATCAGAAAGAGAAGTTAAGGAAACAATTCCATTTGCCATTGTATCAAAAAGAATAAGATAACCAGGAATAAACCTACCTAAGGAGGTAAAAGACCTGTACTCGGAAAACTAAAAGACACTGATGAAAGAAATTGAAAAAGAAATAACACATGGAAAGATATACCATATTCTTAGATAGGAAGAATTAATACTATTAAAATGGTCATACCCAAGGCAGTCTACAGATTCAACGCAATCCCTATCAAAATATTAAAGATATTTTTCACAGAATGAGAACAAATAATCTTAAAGTTTGTATGGAAACACAAAAGACCCAAATAGCCAAAACAAAAGACCCAAATAGCCAAAACAATCTTGAGAAAGACTAACAGAGCTGGAGGGATCACATTCCCTGACTTTAGTCTATACTAGAAAGCTGCAGTAATCAAAAGAGCATAGTACTGGCACTTCCACCCTACAGAATACAATTCTGTTTGTTTACCAAGATTTATTAGTTTAAAGTATATGACTGTGGAGTAACTCTCTCCAATACATCACCATAGAAAGCAAAATTGTAATTAGAAAGTGTTTTAGTGAGTGAGTGAGTGAGTGAAAGTTGCTCAGTCATGTCCAACTCTTTGTGACCCCATGACCTATACAGTCCATGGAATTCTCTAGTCCAGAATAGTGGAGTGGGTAGCCTTTCCTTTCTCCAGGGGGCTTTCCCAACCCAGGGATTAAACCCAGGTCTCCCACATTGCTGGCAGATTCTTTACCAGCTGAGCCACAAAGGAAGCTCAAATGAAAGTACTATTGCTCAATCATGTCTGACTCTTTGGGACCCTGTGGACTGTAACCCGCCATGCTCCTTTGTCCATGGAATTCTCCAGGCAAGAACACTGGAGTGGGTAGCCATTCCCTTCTCCAGGGAATCTTCCTGACCCAGGGATCAAACCGGGGTCTCCTGCACTGCAGGCAGATTCTTTATCATCTGAGCCACCAGGGAAGTCCTGTTTTAGTGAGGATAACATCAAACCTAGATGACTAAGTTATAAAGTACAATGCTTGATTGTTTCAAGACATCTCATCTATATCCACAGGTCATTTGAGGTTTTTGATAGGTCAAGAACACAGTTCCCTACACTGGATTTTATGGGTACTATCAGAATTTGCCCTAGTGACCTTCTTTTGTCCATGTTTAGCTGCTGACTATTCCTCCTTCTGACTGGATAGTCTTTCTTTACCAATGTTAATAGTTGAATAAACTTTCTTAGATTTGGGAGTCATCTGGTCCCTTTAAATCAATGTTTCATATCTCTGTGTATTATATGTTGGCTCTAAGGTTTAACTCTCATAAGGTACTTATTACCTTGTATTTAAATAATTTGGGTGCAACATGCTGGAAGAAAATTCTACCATAATGCACACAAGAAATATTTTCCCACAATGAAATTGGTCAAATATATTCAACATTTAAAATTGCATCCCATAGGAAAATGTATAATATTTCATTATTCTTACACCTTTTATTTGAATAATTTTATATTTCTATGTATCAACAAAAGCTTTTAAAATCTTTGAAAATGCTAATTTATGAGAAGGCAAATTCCAGTGAGTGGAACAATATGTTTTTAAGTCCTTATTCTAGAGTGTTCTACCAACAGGCTCTACATAGTATTTTTTTGCTTTTTTAAGGAGAATTTAAGTCTTACCTCATAAGTGGAATTTTCTTCAATTACCCATATCTAGGTGACTATTCTTTCCTCCTTCCTCTAAAGCTCCGTGTTATGAACCTCACTTATTTGGCATTTAGCCTATATTACATAACACTGACATCTTTACTTTTATGCACTGCTGCTGCTGCTGCTCATGACCTCCTAAATACAAAATATTTTATTCGAAAGTCTATTTAATGTAGTTTACCATTCATAGGCTTGTTTCATAATATTCATGTGTGTGTTTTATCTCCTCCTTAGCCTGTAAACTCCTCAGAGAAAGGATTTTTTTTTCTTTTACAAATTTTTATTCAGTTTTTATTGATAAAATTCAAAGATTCTTCTAACAAATCAATTGTTACAAGGCACTTGCAAAAGAATGGGAGTCTTTTAACTGCCTATGTCTTGATGCATATGGAACCCAAGGATGCAGAGTGTGTTTCAGACCATGCTCTGTACACTGCAGCAGAAGGCTGGCTCTTTGAGAAAGAGGATGTTGTAATAAATGACTTATTCAAATATGGTTAAAACTCTTCAGGCAGTTCATATGTAACTGTTAGATAGTGTAGCTGAACACCATGTCAGAGAAAAGGCACAGCTGCAACAAGGTCTAAATAAAAACAATATTTTTGAACATCCTTACCTGTTAAGACTCTTTTTTAAGAATTTTTATTGGAGTACAGTAATTCACAGTGTTGTGTTAGTCTCTGCCATATAGGAGAGTGAATCAGCTCTACATATACACATACCCCTGTTTTGGGAATTCCTCCCCATTTAGGTCACCGCAGAGCACTGACAGAGTCCCCTGTGATCTCCAGCAGGTTCTGTTATCTATCTTATACACAGTAGTGTGTGTGTATCAACCCCAATCTCCCACTCATCCCATCCCTTCTTCCCCCAACTGGTATCCATATGTTTGTTCTCTATATCTTTGTCTCTATTTCTGCTTTGCAAATAGGTTCATCTGTACCATTTTTCTGAAAGCATTTTTAATTATATATATAAACATTCAGTAAATATCTGCTGGACCAAAGAATAAAAGGTTATCTCTTCAATTAGACTATAAACATAGTTATGGCAGGAAACATTTTATGATTATTTAAAATCACAGATTTGAGTGCATAATGAGTGCTCAGTAATATTTTTATTGATGACAATATTAATTATATACCTGTAGAAACAGTCCGGAGAAGGCAATGGCACCCCACTTCAGAACTCTTGCCTGGAGAATCCCATGGACAGAGGAGCCTGGTGGGCTGCAGTCCATGGGGTCACTAGGAGTCAGACACGACTGAGTGACTTCACTTTCACTTTTCACTTGCATGCATTGGAGAAGGAAATGGCAACCCACTCCAGGGTTCTTGCCTGGAGAATCCCAGGGATGGGGGAGCCTGGTGGGCTGCCGTCTGTGGGGTCACTAGGAGTCAGACACGACTGAGCGACTTCACTTTCACTTTTCACTTGCATGCATTGGAGAAGGAAATGGCAACCCACTCCAGGGTTCTTGCCTGGAGAATCCCAGGGATGGGGGAGCCTGGTGGGCTGCCGTCTGTGGGGTCGCACAGAGTCGGACACGACTGAAGCGACTTAGCAGCAGCAGCAGCAGCAGCAGAAACACAGTCTCTAGTTTTTAAAATTAAATTCTAAACTTTCTCTTTTTAAGGCAATAAACTGTTGGGCTAAATATGCATAAATGTGCTTTTTATTCTCTCGATGTACAATAGAAGTTTATATTCTCATCTCTCTGTATAATCTCTGATTGCAGACAATAAAACACAATGTGAAAGATGTTTTATACAGACTTTCTCTATGCACACACATGTATATATAGTGTATATTCACAAAGAAATGAAATTAATATCTATTAATATCTATATTAATGTGACCCTCACCTCTTTAAAATTCCAGTTTAAGAAAATTGATTCTATGTTGTTGACTCCAGATCTTTTTAGTACACAAACAGCACCTGCCATAGTATAAAAGGAAACCAAGTAAGCGAGGTTCTGTATGAGTAGATTTGGAAACAGACCAAGATGGACTGGGCAGGCTCACGCACTGGGATTGAAGACACAGGAAAATCCCAACAGTGCCTGAAATTCTCAGCACCAGCTGTCATTCCATATTTTACTGGATTAAGAAATTATGTTACTTAAATGGAACCTTTAATTCATTTTGAAGATGAGTATGTGTCATGAATCCACTACTTTCTTTGAAAACTGAGAAAGTTTTAAGTAGTTTGGGAATATGGGGGTACTCAGGACAGAGCATGCCAAATAGAATCTAGATAAAGAATCTGAATAGAAATGTCCCAAAAGAAAAGGTGAAAGGTCCAGAAATGTGTTTGTTTTACTTCACAATTTTGCCAAGAGCCTGCCGTTCTTACTGCAGAGTTGACTTGCCCACTAAAGTGTTGATTTAAATAGCAAAAAGCTTTGATGCCCAGAAGCATAAATAAAAAATTCATTATAACATCCGTAAGGATCTTCCTTTTAAAAGACTATGATTTCTAAATCTTAATTACTAGAAAATCAGTAATGTCTGATAGCACTCTGCTTGCTTTCATAATTTTCCCTTTATTCCTTCCTGAATAGTGAAACCAACCACTAAAGTACATCAACAATATTGTGAATATACGTTATCACTTAGTTGTGAGTGGAAGACTAAAGAAAGGACATAAAAATGCCAAAAGAGATAATTTAGTCAGTTCCTACCGAATAAAAAAATCATTCCTTAACATGAAAGCAATAGTTTCAAAGAACAATTTTCAAACCATAGTTTTGATGGTAAAAGTTTTTACCTAATAATTTCATAGAACTAATGAGTGAAACAATGTAATAGTTGTGGTCTTAACTATCCACTCTCAGTGAATACTAATGCATATCAGACTCTACACAGGAGATACATTTAGAGGCTCTATTTGAGTCAGTAACTTTATAATCATTATTCTAGGATATACTTTTCATTATTCTAAATACAAAGAATGGATAAAATATTCTTTCTTCAAGACTATAAAATTAAAAATTATAAGCAATAGCAAGAGGTCACTAAGTCAAGTGATTCTGCCTCAGTAAAGATTAACACCTAAGCCTTCTAAAGCAGATGACTTTTCTATCCTATTTTTAGACATGATTTTTAGAATGGAGAGCTTATCCTTGGTAACACTATATAGTGTTTACTTTAAAAACAAAATTTTTTAAAACTTTGTTTATAAGTGGTTTTCCTACTATAATTAAGACCTTTCACTTACTTTCACAGTTTATTATAACTGAATAAACTACAATTATACTGTAATTTTTTATGAGCAATAAAGAACAACTGTATTGGAAGAAAGATGCTCATAGCTGACCATGTCTCTTAACATGAAGACATTGCTTAATAAATGTCTACAAGACATTTTATTTGGAAAAAAGTATAGATTAGGGAGAAAAAAATCAGTAAAGTTAGGAAGGGCTATATTAAACTTTTAAATTATTATAATTCACTTAATTACATAACTGAACTGACACTCACTAAATTAACTTATATGATCATTTGAATTTATAAATCCAACATATTATTTTTAAGCTATGTCCATTTATTTTTTCTTAATTGCTAAACTATACCTGCTTATCATGGAAAACAGAGCACAAAGAAGAAAAACTTACCTACCGTTTTAACACAATGAGAGAACCACTGCAAACATTTTGATGTATGTCCCTCCAATATTTAAAGGCACCCACAGAATCAGAATACATATATGTGTGTGAGTATATATATATATATGTATTCTGAAAAAAGAATATATATACATATTCTGAAAAAAGTATAGATTAGGAATACACACACACACACATATATATACACACACACCTTTTTTAACTTAGAAATTCATTATGGATGTTTTTTGTTACTTTCTTGAAAAGTTGTACCCACACACACAAAGTCTTCTACAACCCATTGCTAATGGCAGGATATCAATCTGTCACAAAAACAAACCTCATCAATCAACCAATATGATTTCCATCATTTTGCCGATATAAATGATGCTACAATATAACTCCTATACACATTTTTGCTCAGACTTCTGATTATGTATTTCCTTCAAATGAAGTACTACAGTAAATTTTTCTTACAGAAGAAATGAATGCTCTCAGTACATGTTGGCAAAGGATCCTCTAAGAAACATGAAACTATTTAAACTGTGTCTGTAAGAGAATGGTAGTGCCCCTTTCTCTTAACTTTGCCTCATCAACGCTGGCTATTATCAAGCTTTTCATTTTTAATAAGCTGATATTTGAAAAATAGATATCATTTTTGTCATTTCTATTATTTTAGGGTCATTTGTAATTGTTTTGAGAATTGCTTGTTCTTTTTATTCTTCCACAAAGACAACAATGTGCTTTGTTAATTTCCTCTCTCAAAACTTAGTCTAAGAAGTTTGATTTTTAAATTGTTTATAAAAGTGGTATACATACTAAAAATATCACATACTTTGTATCACATATACTGTACATCTTTTTCCAAGTTTGTCACTTGATTTTTAGTTTTATTGTTTCTTTTTAATAATTTCTCCTTTCAGGCAACTCAGCTTCAGCTGGATTGTCTTTCCTCTAGTTTTTCTCCACCTGCATGTTGGGGGCTAACTCTTCTGCCCCCAAGACCTCATACTTCATTATAGTACTTCTCTGTCCATCCCCACCCAGACTATCACCTCCATGAAGGCAAGACTCCTTTCTTAATATTGCAAATCTAGACCTTTATAATTAAAAAAATATGCAATATTCTCCAGGAGATGTTTAATAAATAATCTCCAGGAGATGTTTAATAAATATTTATCAGATAAATGTAATGAAAGAATGTGCCTTTGCTCTGGTACAATTTCCAGAGAAGGAAACTTAAGAATAAAAATAGTACTTGAAAAAGACAACATTCAGTGATTTCATAACATCCTCTTAAAGCTTAAATGCAACATCTTTTCCCCTGAATTATTTTGATGTATAGTGCTTCTCTCTGTAGAAATGTAGGGAGTTAAAAATTAACATTAAGCAAAATACTGATTCTCTTCTCATTTTAACCTTCTTAATTATTCCTTTTATAACTTAGTAATTGAGAATCTTTTGAGATAAATTCTGGGTAAATGTTACTGGTATTAAGTCAAATAACTTTGGATGATAGTTATCAGGATATAAAAAGGGGGAAATTCATTTTTGTGTAGTAGTTAAAAGCTCAGTTAAGACAAAGTACTTGAGCTCAAATTCCAACTTCACCATTTTTTGGTATATAATCTTGGACAAACTACTTAAACCTCAAGTTCTTCGTCTGTAAGATGGGATTCATGATGGTACACACATCATAGGATGGTTGGGAGGATTATATGAGATGACACAGGTAATGCACTGAACACAAGGTCTGGAACACAGTAAACATTCAATAAGTGGTAGCTATTATTAGTTTTTAACTGATCTACCTAGTGTTGCTTAAAAGAATCATTAACCATAGCTGAATAAATAAATTTCTGCTGGGAATCACCCTGAGTCTAGCAAAGTTGAGTTTCCCAGGTGATAAAGCTGCTCAGTTGCAAGTCAATACCTGCATTCAGGCTGTCTGCCTTTTGCTTCTCTATGGGGTCCATATGTGAACCTGTTGCTTATCTTCTCCTCCCACAGCATCTTATTATGTATACCATGTGACTTCTTAGCTGGTCTCTTTTTGGACTTCAGTATCAGCAGCTCTGGAAGAAGATGATTACCCATTTTTCACTACATTTTCTCCAGCCCCTGAAAGATTATGGAACAAATCCCATTTTAAGTTATATCATCCCAGGCATTGATCTATATTGGTGAAATCCAAAATCGATGATGCCAGGGGGAAAATGTGCAGAAACTTCATTCAATTTATTAACCTCTAATGAGCTAAGTACTTTCATTTAATCCCTGCAACAAACCTATGAGATAGATATTATTTCTACATTTTACAGTTGAAGAAACCAAGTTTCAGATAGATCTGGTATGTCATCCAAGATCACACAGCTACCTAAGTGGCAAAATTATGTCCCTTTCTTTTTATAAAAACTCTATTTCCACACAAACATCATCTTATTTAAGCCCTTCTCCAACCATGAGAGAAGCATGGCCCTGCTTTCTATCTACAGCTGAAATATGTCTTTCACTGTTCTCTCTGGGGCATCTTTCCAGAAAATTTACTGAATAAGCAGAACTAGGAAAGAAAATATGGAGAATTCAAACAGACTTCAAGCTAAGAAAAATTCAAAATTTCTATTCTTATGCAAAAAAAAAGAAAAAAGTCACAAAAAGTAAAAGGTAGAAACAATCTATTGACAGGTGAATGGATAATGGATAAACAAACTGTGGTATATACATGCAATGGAATACCATTCAAACTTATAAAGGAATGGAATTCTGAATCATGCTTCAACATGGGTGAGCCTTGAAAACATTATGCTAAGTCAAATAAGCCAAATAAAAAGGGAAAACTGTTGTATGATTCCACTTATATAGGAATGTAGTTAAATTTATAGAGAAAGAAAGTAAAGTATTATTACCAGGAATTGTAAGGGGTAGAAGGGAAAATGGGGAGTTCATGTTTAATGGCTACAGAATTTCAGAATTAGGTGACGAAAAAGTTCTGGAGATAGACAGTGATAATGATCACACAACAATGTGAATGTGTTTAATGCCACTAAACTGAACATTCAAAAGGGTTAATAAAATGGTAAATTCTATCATAATTTAAAAAAACCTAGATATGAATTCCACTGCTGATTGTTACTCAGTTATTGTATTTCCTGATCCTACAAGCTTTTATACATACTATTAAAGATTTTACAAAATTATAACATTTTATAAAAATGTTTCAGTTACTTGAAAAGCATTATTCCCCTTTCAGTCTAATTATCATAATATGAATTCACTGGGGTCATTACACTTTAAAGTAGCAAAAGCAAGAAATTTAGTTAAATTAGAGATTTACAAATTTGAAAAATCTCTTCAACCAACCAACAAAGTAAAACAGAATAGGAATGATACTTGCTGCTTTAAGGAATGCTAATGGAATCTTATAGACTTTTCTCTACTTTAATTGTGCTTGACTTTTACAGTGAACATACTATCATCCACCATCCTTTCCATTGAAACTGTCCCTTTGGCTAATTCTCTGTCTTCTACATATTCCAATATGTGAATCATTTCTATGTTTTCAGTCCTTAACCCTCTGCTCTTCTCTTTAGATACATTCATTTATTAAACAAAAGTTTGTTGAATTCCTCCTAAGTACTTCACACTGTGCAAATAGTTAGGAATATAATGTGTGCTAAATCACTTCAGTCATCTACAACTCTTTGTGATCCTGTGACCTGTAGCCTGTCAGTTTCCTCTGTCCATTGGATTCTCTAGGCAAGAATACTGGAGTGGGTTGCCATTTCCTACTCCAGGGGATCTTCCCAACCCAGGTCTCCCGCATTGCATTCAGATTCTTTACCAGTTGAGCCACAAGGGAAGCCCAAGAATACGGGAGTGGGTAGCCTATCCCTTCTCCAGCAGCTCTTCCCAACTCAGGAATCAAACCAGTGTCTCCTGCATTGCAGGCGGATTCTTTATCAACTGAGCTATCAGGGAAGCCCTATCAGGGAAGCGCCACCTGGGAAGCCCAGCAATGTAATAGAAAACCAAATACAACCCTTGACTCAAAGTTCTAGAGTGGGAAAACTCAACTATATAGGAAATTTAAAACTTTTTCTCAAATGGACCCACTTTCTATTCCCTTTGCTATATGGCATCTGTAGTAATCTGTTGTATGGTGGCCCCCTGTCAACAATGCTACTCTATATTTACATCCTTATGTAGTCATCTCACCTTGAAGCTGAGCTAGGCCTGTGACTTGCTTTAAACATAAAAATGCAGAATAAATTTATGTTGTGCCAATTCTGAGTCAATGTTTGCAGGAAGCCTGGCAGCTTCCACTTTTGCAATGCTGGGAACCATGAGCTGCCATGTAAAAAGTCTGTCTACCCCACAGGAGATACAATTAGGAGAGGTCCCATGACTATATGGAGCGAGGCAAAAAACCCAGCCATCCCAGAGTCTTAGCTGAGCCCAGCTCCTAGCCAACCCTAGATAAAAACTCTCAAGAACAGCCAAACAGGTATCAATATGTGCCCAGTCCAGATTGCAGAATCATGAGCAAATAAAATGACTGGTATTTAAATTTGGGGGGTGGTTTGTTATGCAGAACAAACAGCATCTCACCATACTTAAATCCTGTAAACTTCCAAATACACATTAACTTATCAATCTCAGAAACTATAAACTGAATTCATCTATCTTCCTATTCAAGTTTCATCTGGCCAGCTTCCTTTTCCCTGTAGCACTTACCATTCCTACAAGTATAGAAGTCTAAAAACATCATCTATATTCACTCCTTTTAAGGTGCATTAGTATTAAGGGATATTAATTAATGTTAAAACAAAAATAATTTCACAAACAAGTAAACTTGAAAAGCACTGGATTATATGAAATTATGAAATTGTCTTTACTATTAGATTTCTTAGAGTCTTTGCTATTGAGTTCATTGAATTTAAGAAAGAAATATAAAATGAGTATTTTCCAAATATATTTGATTTGGAATTCTGTTTTCCACAAAATATTTGATGGGACTAGCTTTTTAAACACACTTTAGGAAAATGGACAAAGTAAAGATAAAGTGACATATTATAATCAAGAAACAGTTTCCAAGTGGGTGTCAATGTGGAAGATCCAGGTTTGATCCCTGGATCGGGAAGATCCTCTGAAGATCCCTGGGTCGGGAAGGGAATGGCAACCCACTTCAGTATTCTTGCCTGGAGAATCCCATGGACAGAGGAGCATAGTGGGCTATAGTCCATGGGTTCACAAAAAGCTGGACACAGCTGAGCAACTAACACAGGGCTTCCCTGGTGGCTCAGTTGGTAAAGAACCCACCTGCAATGCGGGACACCTGGATTCAATCCCTGGGTTGGGAAGATCCCCTAGAGGAGAGCACAGAAACCCACTCTAGTATCTTGCCTGGAGAATCGCCCAAGGACAGAGGAGCCTGGCATGCTGCAGTCCATGGGGTCACAAAGAATCAGACACGACTGAGCAACTGAGCACATATATAAGGTCAAGGGAAAAAGAAGGGCAAGTCTGACTGTTTCTGGAGATCTTTATTTTCTCAAAAGTCTAGAGCAAAAGCACATTTTTTTTGTATGTATACTATGCTTTAATAAAAAGCAGAAAAAAACAGAAACATTAGCTCAAAGTAGAGATGGGGATAGGTACAACAATACTAAGAAGCAATAGCATGAAACTGTAATGGTTCATGTCAGCATAATTGCATGAGCCTCTTTTCGCCCTAAATTAGCTTTGCATTCTCAGAGCAGAAACACAAAAATTGAGACAAGAAAGAAATTTCCACAGTAATCATGCTAAAAGATTTAAAATAAGAGGAAAGCTTAGCACATTAGTAAGGGGTGTATTATAACAGCTATATATGTCCTATAGACCAAACAGGTAGTCACGTGTAGGGAGGTATTAATAGAAGGTGTGTAATTGAGTTAAGTAGCTCCTGAAGACACGGATCCTGGTAAAGATGAGGAGCTTGTTCAGTTAGTACAGGAATAAAGGAGTAAAGCTATTAAAATTTTGGTCTAAGAAAGATCTAATCATGCTTTGGAATAAAGAATATTAGGGTTAGAAAATACATTATGATATAATTAAAAGCTTATTGGACTAAAATTCAGAAGAATAAGAAGTAACTAGCTGTATTACACTAGATAAGTCAGATAATATTTCTAGCCTCAGATTCTCACCTCAAAAATGAATATTAACTATACAGTTATATCCTATATATATATAGTAGAAATTCTTTCTGTTTTCAAACTTCTATGAGATTCGGATTCAAGGTGGATTCCTGCCACATGATGATTAAGTCTTCAACACTGCATGGTTGATTTGAAGTGCTGACAATGAGGAATTATGAGTCATGAGCAGCAAACTGCAGGGAAAGGAAGACTGTCCGTCCATTATGTTCTCTATGAGTGTTATAAATGGATTTGGGTGGATAGTAAATGATAATGAGGATCTTAAGTAAGAGGTATCAACTTCACCCAAGATGAAGGAAAGAAAGGTATACAATTTGATATTCATGTAAAACTGAGTAAGCTAATATCCCCAGTTTCTTACTCAACAGAAAAGAGTTCAAGAGAAATGAATTTATGTTCCAGTCTATTGTTTGGTCATATCAATATGTCCTTTAAAATATTACTTGATCTATCTCTTCCTCTGTATCCACAGGATCATATTGTTATCTAAATTCTCATCATCTCATCTTGATTACCTTGAAAAACTTATATTTGATCTCATCAGCTCTAATATCTCCTCTAATATTCATTCTGCAGATTTCTATTAAAATAATATTCCCTAAAACTTTCTTTCATTCCCCTATTCAAAGACCTCTAATAACTTCCTCTTGCTATCCATATCAAGCCTAAACCTTTTAACAAGACTCTTAAGAGCCTCCATAATCTGACTTCATCCCACCTTTTCAGTCTCTATTCCTCTGTTCCTCAACATAAACTATTCATTCAGTCTGGTAGAGGCCACTCTTCCAGGCACCTCTCCATTTAATTCTCCTATTGTCCATAAACATAATGTTAATTTCCACCTCCATGCTTTTCGTATATGTTCCACTTCTCAAAAATACTTTATCCCATCCTGTTCACTTATAAAAATTCTATATAGTAAGTGACTAAAATTCTAGCCAACCTACATATTTACTGACTGCCGATTAATTATAAATGACAGCAGCCTTGCCCTCAAGAAGGTCACAGTCAACTAGAGAAAATGAATAAATGAACCAACAATTACAATATTCTGTGAGCAGAATACATGGAGTTCTGAATACATGGAGCACAGAGAAGGAACGTTCAAACCAGATACGGTCAATCAAAAATGGTTTCCGAAGTAAATTTTCATTCAAGTTTTAAAGGAATAGAAACACAAAGGAAAATATCATATGCAAAAGTATGAAATATCATAGCAGATTCAGAAAAATGGAAGTAATTCAGGGTATACAGAAAATTATTTGTATACCCGTGAGAGGTGGCAACATATGAGGCAAGAAATATTGTCCAGAGCTAGAATATGATAAAAACCTTAAGTAACTTGGTAAAGAGTTTGATTTTGCCCCCAAAATAATAGGAAACAATTGAAGAATATCAAGTAGGAGAGTGACTTCAAATGATGAGACCTAGCTTTTAGAGAGAACATTCTAATGGGAAAACAGACAAAAGGGGACTCAAAATGAAGGGAGAAATGCCACTCCCAAGGCAATTTCAATATAGGACACACAAACCAGCAAGTCAAAAATGTTGACCTGAAGTTACAGTAAAAGAAGCAAAGAGATTTCAAATATTCAGAAAGCAGAATTGATAGCATTTAGTAATTGATTCAATATGGGAAACTGAGAAAGAAAAGTGCTTGTAAAGTTTATCTAAAAAAACACCAATGTCAATTCCTTTTTTCCATATTACTCAGTCTATCACATACAACTCAGTATTTACATGCCATCATGTCATTTTGGACTTTGCATTTTATATGCATGTTTTTATCTCCCTACACAGACTGTGCAATCATTGAGAGCAAGCACTAGGCTTCTACTTTCACTTTTTGTATCCTTCTCAGCACTAAACATACTACTAAGTACTTAACAAGTATTAGTAAGTGTCTAATCAATAAACTATTTTATGCTCCATTAACCAAAATGTGACATTTTGAGTTTGGACTAAATACATTTGAGCACCTTGAACACAAGAAGCTTGAAATAAATATTGATATTTGTTGAACAGAAAAACAAATTAAAGATACACAAGTCTTAAATTCCTTCCCGTGCATGAACAAACTATCTATGTCACCCAAACAATCACCAGAATGGCTAAAATAAGGCTGCCAATACCAAGAATTAGCAAGTATGTGGAACCAATAGAATTCTCATATGTCACTGGTGGAGATGTGAAACCACTTTGGAAAACTGTTGGGCAACAGGTACTAAAGCACAACGTATGCATACACTATGACCCAATAATTTTAGGCCTAGTTATATGCCCAGGAGAAAGAAGTTTATATGTATAAAAGAGAAATATGGGGACTTCCCTGGTGGTCCAGTGGCTGAGGTTCCAAGCTCCCAATGTTCAATCCCTGATCAGGGAACTACATCCCACATGCCACAACTAAAGATCCCACAACTAAGCCCCAGAGTAGCCAAATAAATATTTTTTAAAAAAGAAATATGCAAGAATGTTCTTGTCAACTTTATTCATAATAGCTAAAAATGGAAATAATCCAATATCGATCAAAAGTAAAATGGGTAAAAAATAAATTGTGGTGTATATTTAATGTAATGGAATACTACACAGACAAAAGAGTGAAGTATTACTGCATGCAAGCTCATGGATGGATCTCATAGATATAATGATAATCAAAAGAAGAACTCAGGAGGCTTCCCTGGTGGCTCAGTGGTAAAGAATCTGCCTGCCAACACAGGGGACACAGGTTCCATCCCTGGTCTGGGAAGAGCCTGCATGCCATGGGACAACAAGGCCTGTGGGCCACAACTGTTGAGCCACGAGCCACAACACTGAAGTCTGAGTGCCTGGAGTCCATGCTCCACAACAAGAGAAACCACTGCAGCGAGAAGTCCACATTCCACAGCTGGAGAGTAGCGCCCACTGGCCACAAGAGGAGAAGGCCCACACGCAGCAACGAAGACCCAGCAAAGCCATAATAAATAAATAAACCTTTTTTAAAAGTTCTATAAGGAAAAAGGAAGAATTCATACTGTATGATTTCCATGTATAGGAAGCTCAAGAACAGGAAAAATTAATCTATGGTGATAGACACTGGAAAAATGGTTACTTCTGTGTAAGAGTGAAAATTGACTTAAAGGGGAAAGAGAGATGATTCTTAGGGTGTTGAAAAAAATTGTATCTATTCACTAGAATGGTGGTTACACAGGTGTATGCATACGCAAACATTCACATGCTGCACAATTAAGATATATGCATTTTACTGTGTGCATATTATAATTCAATACAAATTTTAAATATTTATATCATTCCTCATTTTGGCATTAATAAAAACAAATTGTTATATTTTGAGGGAAAATATGAGCATCTAGCTTCATGTGTATAATATTTCCTCTCTATAAACAGCAGGAATGGAACTACTTTTTAAGTAGGTAAAGCACTTTCTTCGTCTTTTTGGAGGTAGCCAGAGCTTGAATGCAATGCTGTATTCCCATTTCATATTCAATCACTTCTTAATTCCCCCAGATTCATTATCTAAATTAAGCATCCAAACTTTGTCCTCAAAGAAATTCAGCTGGAGGAATTCAGGTTATGAGAAAAATGAATCTGTCTAAAGTCAACATTTTAAAATACACAGCAAATGAAAGGAAAGAAAGAAAATGAGATTGGTGAAGAAGAGAAAAAAGGCCTCCCTCTTTCAAAATAACACCTTTTTGATAATCTACCTGAAGCAAGAAGCAGCTCTTAAATTTGGGGGGATTATGAGCTCTTTGGGTGCCTCTCTGATGGCTCAGCTGGTAAAGAATATGCCTGCAATGCAGAAGACACAGAAAGCGCTGGTTTGATCCCTAGGTCAGGAAGATCCCCTGGAGGAGGATATGGCAATCCACTCCAGTATTTTTGCCTGAAAAATCCCACGGACAGAGGAGCCTGGAAGGCTACAGTCTATACGGTCACAAAGAGTCAGAGACAACTGAGCGACTAAACAACAACATAATCTGACAACAGCACTCTTATCATATACATATAAGATACATCCACAAAGTGTTGTGCCTACAATTTCAAGTGATTCATGGAACCTTGAAACGTATCCATGCTCTCTGGCCCTCAGGTTCTAGTCTAGAGGTTTAGTATAAATGGTGCTTTCCCAGCCTGCTTAATTCAAAAATGGAAATCTAATTTTGAATAAAAATCCAAAGAAAAGATACATTATTTCATTGAGGGATTCAAATACTTGTGACAGAAGAATTTTAAAAATAGGCATAGAAAAGCAAAGCCAAGATATACGGTATTTATTTTGAAATAAAAACGCTAAATTAAGAGCTTATGCTTTACACATTTCTCACAATTTTTTTTTTGGTAAAAGTGAATTGCAGCAGAATATAACTATTTTATATTTAAACAGACAAAATGTAGAAATGTAAAATAATATGTAAGAAAAAGAGTCCAAGAACTACCAAAGTATAGAATTCTTTGGGAGTTAGAAAAGTACTTAGAAAATATTAGAATCCTTGTATCATATAGATGAGGAAAAGGGAAAGCCAAAAAGGTGAAAAGCCTTGCCTAAAGTCACATAGCTAACAAGTGTAGCATATATTATGCTTTCTTTACTTTTACATCTTAATTTTTTTAATCCTATAACTATCTTTCAAAATAAAAAACTGCAATGAAGCCTTTTTTTAATTTTTGAAAAGATTATTATTTGAAAAAAGCTAACAGAGCAACTGATATTCTGAGCCCTCTAAGCTGGACAGACACTGTGCAAGCAACTTCAGGTCTATCCTCTCTCTGTCAGAAAGATATTCACTATGATGAAGGTCATCTTTAGTATATGGTAAGGGCAATCAAATACAAAAATAGAATGAGAGGAAACTCATGAGGTTTCAAGAAGGCCTCAAGGGCACAATTAAGTCAGTGGCCAAGTGGAAGTTATCCCTCATCACATAATACAGGCTCTGGCCTTACAGGACACTGTCACACAAAGTTAATTACACCTACAGTGAGCTGGTTCGATTGCAACTTCACAATTCTAATCTTGAAATGGATTTTATTTTCTTAAGATTATTGAAATGGGATAGGTCTGCTGTGTTAAGAACTTTTTATTAAAAGTCCCATTAAGCTGGTATAACCTGAAAGGAGAAACAAGCACTAGATGCTTGCACATTTTGAGAAATGTTATGCTTGAAAGATAGATGCTTGAAAATGAAGATGTTTGGTTTCTTTTTTAATGTTTGAGTTAGCTTAACAAAAAACCTTAGCTCTTCATGTCTGTCTCAGTAGAATGCAGACTTGTTAATAGCAGGAGTCATTTCTATCCTATTCACTGATATATCCCTAGGACATAATATAGTAGTTTGTGTCAAGTACATGCTCAACAAAACTATATATTTATAGAAGAAATATTTATAGTTACTATCTATTAAATATCTGCTATAATACATCACTCATTTAGTACCTACCAGGTACTAAGTACTTTAATTGTGCTATTCCTAACTTTCACAATTTTGTGAATTAAGAATCTTATTCCATTTTACAGATAAGAATACTAAGGTTCAAAAGCAGGAGGCATAACCCTCCCAGACTACAAAGCTGCAATAATCATAACAGCATGATACTGGCACAAAAATAGACTTAAGAATCAATGGAACCATCACCCCAATACCAAAATAAGATGAAGATACTACCAGAAAGGAAAATTACAGGCTAATATCACTGATGAACATAGATGCAAAAATCCTCAACAAAATTCTAGCAAATTTTGTGGAGAAAAGGGAACCCTCCTACACGTTGGTATTTTCCATTATGGAGAACATTACGGAGATTCCTTAAAAAAAAAAAGAAAGAAAGAAAGAAAGAAATCTACTGTAAGATCCAGTAATCTCACTACTGGGCATATACCCTGAGAAAATTACAATTCTAGAAGACACATGAACCCTAGTGTTCACTGCAGCACTATTTACAATAGCCAGGATGTGGAAGCAACCGAAATGTCCATCAGCAGAGGAATGGGTAAAGAAGATTTGGAACAAATATATACAATGGAATGTTACTCAGCTATAGAAAAGGATGAATTTGAGTCAGTTCTAGTGAGGTGGATGAACCTAGAGCCTGTTATACAGAGTGAAGTAAGTCAGAAAGAGAAAGACAAATACCTTATATTAACGTGTATATATGGAGCCCTCCTACACTGTTGGTGAGAATGTAAGTTGGTTCAGCCACTATGGAAAACAGCATGGAGGTTCCTCAAGAAACTAAAAATAGAATTGCCTTATGATAAAGCAATCTCCCTCCTGGGCATATGTCCAGACAAAACCATAAGTTGAAAAGATACATGCACTACAATGTTCGCTGCAGCACTATTTACCACAGTCAAGACACAGAAGTAGCCTAAAGGCCCATCAACAGATATGGTTACATATATACAATGGAATACTACTCAGTCATAAAAAAGAATGAAGTAATGCCATTTACAACAGCAAGGATGGACCTAGAGATTATCATACTAAGTGAAGAAGAAAAAGACAAATACAATAGATATCACTTATATATGAAAGCTAAAATAAAAATGAACTTATCTACAAAACAGAAACAGAGTCACAGACAGAACAGGAAGCATGGTTGCCAAGGGGGGAAGGGGGAGGGGGAGGGACAGAGTGGGAATTTGGGGTTAGAAGACACAAATTCCTATATATGGAATGGATAAACAACAAGATCCTACTGTACAGCACAAGGAACTATATTCAATATCCTGTGATAAACCATAATGGAAAAGAATATTTTAAAAAGAATGTATATATATATAATTAAATCTCTTTGCTGCACAGCAGGAATTAACACAAATTGTGAATTAACTATCCTTCAATTTAAAAAAAAATTTAAAAGAACACCAAGGTTCAGAGAGGTCAAGACATTTCCTAAAGTCTCACATAGAGGAATATTAATTAGATCTGGATTTCAAATTCAAACCTGCTTAATGCCACATTCCACATCATTTCAGTACACTGCATTGCCTTCTTAGGAAAATATTTAATAAATAATTATCCATTTCACCTGATAATAAATGTGAACATTTTATTGAAGTGTATCTATTTTTAAATATATTAATAGATTCTATTTTTTCAAGCATGTCTGATTGGATATAGATTTTTCAAATAATGAAATTCTAGTCTTCATTTAGGAAAAAAAATGCATTATTATCTAAATATACCCAATTTCAAGGCAATTTTTAAAAAATTTTATGTGGCATTTTAATGAAAGATAGAAGCAGAGGCTGTGTTACTTGTTTAGTCTGTTTGTCAAAGTAAATCATACTCATTGCTCTCAGGAAAAATCTTACCAGACTGCATCTTTTAGATAATTTTGATAAAATGGTTATTCATCTCCTCCCATTCCAACCCCAGCAGTTTACTCAGAATTAATGCTAATTTCTCTTTTTTTTAAAGTAACTCCATCATTGGAAACAGTGATTATTATTCCACTAGGTTATTTCTATCAAATATTTCAAAGAACACCTTGATCTGATGAAATTAACCCTCAAGTCAAAACCATTACCAACTGAAATCAAGGCAATGAATGCTGTGCCCTAAAGTGAGGAAACGGAAATCTCAGGGTCACACGTGAGTTAGGGAAAGAGGCCAAATACAAACTCAGACATTTTCAACATCCATCCAAGAATGTTGTAGCTAATTCCATGTTGCTAATTCCATTCTTAGTTATTCCACCGCTTCAAGAGTGTTAGCTCTACAGTTCAGTGTATCAGTTAGTGTACAATTCATTCCTCAGCTTCCTGCCTGAGGCGGCTTCCCAATGAGATAACACTATATTAACATACCCAGACAATACAAGCATTGGTCTGAGTCTCAGGAAACTCCAGAGTGGTTTGCCCTTTTTTTCTGATGACCTAAAATAACTGTCCTTATTTCCAGAGCTGCACCATTCCAAGATGTTTTTCTTTTCCCTTGTATCTCTGAACACAAATTTCTAAAATAACCATAATATTTACAGCTAGGTGAAAACAGTCAAAAAAAATTCTTCATAGCATTCTTTATACTTAAACAAGTATAAAGTTAGACAGTCACTTTGGTATAATTTAGCACTGGAATTTAATAATGACTAAGAATTAGATCATAATTTGTATCCTAGGTCAAAGCCTGATAACCTCAGTTGTTAATACTACAATTAATTCTGCTAAATTGTGAACTGCTTGTTTATCTTGAAAGAACAAAACTCAATACACAAAAAGTTAAGTAAGTAGTACGGCACAAAATCTTTTCATATTTCTAACACCCCTCAAAGTAAAAGACAATACAGAAGATCAATAAGGCAAAGGAACAACTCAGTTAATCAGAAAGACTGCTGCCTCTAATTCAAAACAGAAAGGGGAGGTAGATATTTGTTACTTAATTTTCATTAGAAATGCTGGGCTTGTTTTACAACATTAAAGTTTGAAAGACACTCCTTAGATATTTTCCAAATTTCTAAAAATGCATAAAGCAGAAAAATTTCTTACAATAAAATTGAAATTCCCTTTTCAAACCATTCAAATCTCATTTATCACTAAGTAAAGAGTCCAGCAGGGCTGTCATGCTTCCAGTTTGGTCCATGTTATTTCACTTCTCAAAAGCCATCAAATCTTTAATGAACTGATTCCCAACTACATCACCAGCCTCACCTCAGCACATCCCATCAAGGACCTTACGCTCCTATCATGACAGTTCGCCAACATCCCCATTCTCCTTCTAGCAAATTCCTTTTGGGAGTTAAAGCTCAGCTCAATTTTCTTAATAAAACATTCTCCTAATCAAAATTAAATAGTCCTTTCCCCACACCAGTAATACCAGGTCTTAAGAGTCTTTTCCTTTTGGCTTTCATTTATGCTTTCCCTTCTTTTCTGAGTTGTAAGTACCTTGAGATCAAAGATCATATTAACCTTCTACATACCCCCACAGTACCTAGCATTATGATTATAATCTAAAAGCTAAAAATTCCCTAAACTCTGAATTGCTATGAAAAAGATTTAACATAGTTCAATTATATTCAGACATGGAATTTACATTATATTTAACACTAAGATGTATAATATAAAGAAACTGCCTCCTGTGTCAATAAATGTAATCAACTGATATTTACTGAAGATTTATTATTATTTTACCTGTTCAACACCAAATGTCAGAAGGAAGGATACAAAGAAATATTAAAATGGCTCCCACATTCAAAGAATGTTCAGCAACAGGCTCTCAAAGAAGGAAGACAAATTGCACTTAGAGTGCTTTAAGAAGGCTTTATTGAAGAATGAGGTTTGAACTGGGATCTGGAGAATGTAATTACCTGACCACAGGAAACGCTATTCAAGTAGAATGAACTATGTAAGCAAAGGTGTAGAGACAAACATTGCTCAAAAGAAATAATCATAATTTTTGAAAAACTAAGAAAATTAGGTTGGGCCAGACTAAAAAAAAACACTTGCAGACAGAGTTAATTTTGTGACCTGATTATGATCTGAAAGCAAAGTTAACAGGGAAGTAAATCAGGTGGATGTAGGATAAAATTTAGCCAAGAGCAGAAAGGACTCAAAATTTGAAAGACAAGAAGAAATGAGGGGATCAAAGAGTCTTGCCTCCTCCAATCTGGACAGCGGAATAATTCAAAACAACAGGCTTTCTAGACCAGCAGATTGTTCACTCTAACAAACAGGGGAAAGGAAATATTCTTCCCTTCATATACAATGCCTACAGCATAGGAAATTCTCAATAAATGCCTGTGGAAGAAAAAAGGGAGGGAGGGAAACCTGGAAACAGCAACTTAAAAGGTTGTTTTCAGAAAAACAGATACTGTAACCCTAGAGTCTTAAATAATAATATTTATCACTCTGTGCCAGGCATAGTTATAAGCATTTTATATGTAACAATTCATTTAATCCACACCACAACTCAAAAAAGTAGGTATAATTATTATAACAAATTTATGGATACAAGAACTGAGGATCAAAGCCACAGCAAAATGCATACAGACAGTAAGCAGTACAACCAGAATTGTAACACGGATCATTTGACTCCAGGCCCTGCACTTATAACCCTGAAAAGGAGGTCATTTTCCTCAGCCTTTGGAGAATGTATCAAACCACAGCTTCAGAATGTATCTAGTCAGTTTCACTGAGTCACCCAGTTGAAGACCTGGATGGGAAATCAAATTATGACTCACCACGCTACTATTTTACAGAGCACAGCAACAATGAGCATCTGTTGCTTCATCCTTAAAATAAAAATAAAGAGTAACACTTTCCTCTGCCTACTCTGGATGAATAGTGAGGGTTAATCACATTTTAAAATATCAACTGGGCTTTATATGTATATATCACATGATATTCTTATTACCAATTTAATACTACAAAAGGTACTTATCACTATAAAATGAGCTCTAAATCTAAATGTGTTATTCACATTATTGTTGTGTTGCTGTTGTTTAGTCATTAATTCATGCACGACTCTTTTGTGACCCCATCAACTATAGCCCGCCAGCCTCCTCTGCCCATGGGATTTCCCAGGCAAGAATGCTGGAATGAGTTGCCATTTTCCTCTCCAGGAGACTTCCCAACCGAGGGATCGAACCTGTGTCTCCTGCATTGGAAGGCAGATTCCTTACCAATGAGCCACCAGGGAAACCTTTGTATTAGCATTGTGTATAACATTACCTGTGTACCAAATTAATTGCACCAAAAGTAACCATGACACATTTAACTGCCAAATTAATCTGCTTAGATGTGAAAAGGGGCAGTCCAAAAAAAAATAATCTGTATTTTTTAAAATACATAATCTCAAACAAGTGAAACAGACCAAGTGCCTTTTTACTTAGAAATATCTTTCAGTGTTTCTGGATAGGAAATGTTTGTCTACAAAGGCCACAAATCCTACCCAGTCCCATAATCCCAATTTGGTAGCAAAGACACTGAATTGCCTTGCTTTTCCACAAAAAAAGGAAAAAAAAAAAAACAGTCATACTAGTGGGTCAAAAACAACTGTTTCATCTGTTATAGTGGGAACTGTTTCATAGTCACATAGCTTGTATCTAGCATTTCAAATTATATTCAGATGCTTGGTTCAGTTTAGTCACTCAGTCGTGTCCGACTCTGCAATCCCATGGACTGCAGCATGCCACGCCTTCCTGTCCATCATCAAATGAAAACTGACCTTTTCCAGTCCCGTGGCCACTGCTGAGTTTTCCAAATTTGCTGGCATACTGAATGCAGCACTTTCACAGCATCATCTTCTAGGATTTGAAATAGCTCAACTGGAATTCCATCACCACTAGCTTTGTTCGTAGTGATGCTTCCTAAGGCCCAATTGACTTCATATTCCAGGATATCTGGCTCTAGGTGAGTAATCATACCATCTTGATTATCTGGGTCGTGAAGATCTTTTTTGTACAGTTCTGTGTATTCTTGTCACCTCTTCTTAATATCTTCTGCTTCTGTTAGGTCCATTCAGATGCTGCTGCTGCTGCTGCTAAGTCACTTCAGTCGTGTCCAACTCTGTGCGATCCCATAGATGGCAGCCCACCAGGCTCCCCCATCCCTGGGATTCTCCAGGCAAGAATACTGGAGTGGGTTGCCATTTCCTTCTCCAATGCATGAAAGTGAAAAATGAAAGTGAAGTCACTCAGTTGTGTCCGACTCTTAGCGACCCCATGGACAGCAGCCTACCAGGCTCCTCCATCCATGGGATTTTCCAAGCAAGAGTACTGTAGTGGGGTGCCATTGCCTTCTCCGATTCAGATGCTAGTTTATCACAAATACTGACAGAAACTTCAGCATGAAGCAGAAACAAACTGATTCACTCAAAAGGGAGGAAAACTTCCACATAAAATTCCTAGCATAAATCATGAGAAACTAGAACTTGATAGCATGACACAATGATTTAATTTAATGAAATATGGCATCTTGAAGAACATTCAAAGTGAAACAAATTGAAAGGTGAAAATGCAGCCTTATTTCTCTGTGCACAAATTTAAGATAGAGAACCAGGAATAAGGATAAATTAATGTTAGAAATCTTCTATAAAAGACTCCTCTAAAAGGGGGAGATTATGCATATCCATATTCTCTGAGGATAAAAAAAAAAACAAGTAATGCATTCCAAGAGACTATATTATAACCTGAATATATTCCAAGATATGAGAATTGAAATGTATGTAAAGAATGTTTTGGATTCCCTGCACCAGTAAAGTCTATTTTGGAAAAGAAAATCTTCAGCTGTCACAGACAGAATCACAGGTTGACAAAACACTATCATCTAATATTTCAATTCCCCCTCAATATAATCAACTGATCATGTGCTCTCTACCTGAATACTTCTAGTGATGAGGCGCTTACTGCTTCTGAAGGTGCCTGTTCCAATGAAGGTAACTGTTTCTCCGTATCACACGTTCGCTGGCTCTAGCTTTGCTCTCTAGAACACACAGAATAATCCTAATCCTTCTACATGAAAGCCCTTCAGATAATTTCAAACAATTAACATATCTTCTCTGAATTCTCTCCCATCTAGGCCATATTTTCTTGACTCCTTCACCCATTCCTTGGTGGCATATTCAAGTTTCTTCTCCTCCTCTTCAACCCCAGCTGCTCTCCTCTTCAATCCAAAACTCTTAAGTGCATAGACTAGAAGTGAGTGAAGTGAAAGTCACTCAGTCATGTCCAACTCTTAGTGACCCCATGGACTATACAGTCCATGGAATTCTCTAGGCCAGAATACTGGAGTGTATAGCCTTTCCCTTCTCCAGGGGATCTTCCCAACCCAGGACTCTAGCATTGCAGATGGATTTTTTTACCAGCTGAGCCACAAGGGAAACCCAAGAATACTGGAGTAGGTAGCCTATCCTTCTCCAGCCTATCCCTATCTCCTTCTCCATCCCTGACCCAGGAATGGAACCAGGGTCTCCTGCATCACAGGAGGATTCTTTACTAACTGAGCTATCAGGGAATCCCTAGAAGAGGGCTTATGAAAATCTGATATTTCTTATTCTAGAAGAATATTTAAAAGTTTGCAATGTCATTTAGTGTGTTAGTTGCTTAGTCATGTCCAACTCTTTTTGACCCATGGATTGGAGCCCACAAGTCTCCTCTGTCCATGGCATTCTCCAGGCAAGAATACTGGAGTGGGTTGCCATGCCCTTCTCCAGGGGATCTTCCCAATTTAGGGATCAAACCCAGGTCTCCTGCATTGCAGGAAGATTCTTTACCATCTGAGCCCAATAAGTCATTTATTAGTCAACTAATACATACACACTGCAACTATAAAGTTGCTATTACTGAAGCAACATATATCAGCATTGCTGCTCCAATGCAGCATGTTTTGATAACACCTTTTCTGAAACTGCCTTTACAGTCAGTGTACAAGTATAGAAGAAAATGAAACTCACTGCCTCATAGTCACACTCTTGTTTGATTGCTGTATCTGTTATTATAATTTTTAAACAACAAAAATAATTTTGCACTGTTATTTAACTACTGTACTTGATATCTTTTGTTCTGGATAATTTCTGGCTTTTTTTGAAAACCAAATCTACCCTCAAAGCATGAAAATCTGCTACTCTAAATCAAAGCAATTTGCTTGAAGGCTCTGAATACAAGTCAAAAAAAAGGAAGAGCAAACATAGTTTGAATCAAGGCAGTATTACTTGAATGTATTTTTTTCTCACAGTAACTGACATCAGGTTATTGTAATAGTTAGATTTGGGTATGTTAAGAACTCCATATTAGCTTATGGTTACATATTAAATTGGTGGCACTAGTGGTAAAGAACCCGCCTGCCAATGTAGGAGATGTAAAAGACACAGGTTTGATCCCTGGGTTAGAAAGATCCCCTGGAGAAGGGAATGGCAACCCACTCCAGTATTCTTGCTTGGAGAATCCCATGGACAGAGGAGCGTGGTGGCCTACCGCCCATAGGGTCGCAAAAAGTCAGACACTACTGAAGTGATTAGGTTATGTTTAACATATGCTGAAATAGTAAGTACGGATGTTACAATTTCTTCTTGTTCCACTTTGTGCAATGTCAAATTAGGCATTTCTTTTTACTACTAAGTGTATGTACATAATATAAGTGTATGTACATAATATATTACATATTGGGTATTGCAATTATTTGCTAACTTGTCTTTTCCATTAGAATATAAGCTCCCTGAGGGCAGAGGTGTTAATTTTCATCACTGTTTCACCAGCTTCTTGAACAGAACCTGGAACACAATAATAACACTTGCTAATATTCTTAATATTTTCAAAAATCATAAAATTAGATAACTTATCCACATATTTCACCTCTCTTTTTTTCAGTAGGTTAGAAAAATGGGAGGAAAACAGATCCTACCATCCACATGCTACCTTGAGACAGGGTGCTTAAAATTCTCAGGGCTATTATGCCCCCAAATATAATGGTAAATGAAATGTTGCATATGCATATGAATCCATAAACTATATGTCAATACAAATCAATAAAAATTATGATAAATACTCTTTCCAGTTTCAATAGTTCAAAAAGCCTATTTTTAATGAAAGGTATGTTTATTATTCACTTTATAAACCTAAAGACTTTGCAAACCAACCCAACAGTGTCAAAGTAACCAAGTCTATTTATAGACTATAACTTATAAGCAGTGAATTTTACTATTAAATGGTTCATTGCATTTTAAAAATCATTAGCATGAACAGAAATATATTTACATAAATTACACTGTTTCTTTCAAGCTATTATTAACTAGAACATGAATTTCAATAGATGCAGGAAAGAATTATAGTATATTCAAGTAACTAAATAGCAAATCTTTAAGAACTCCTTCCATATTAAATGTTTCATATTCTTTATTATTTGTTATTTGAGAAATACTTGCTCATGAATTATTCATAATATCTAGCCAGATCTGTTACATCAGGTGTCAGATTAATCTAGGAGGTAGAAAGAGCTGAGTTTTACATGAAGTATTCATTAAACTTGGTGAACTCATTAAAGTATGTTAATTAGGTAATAGACAAAGGAACTTGGTATTTGGTAGAGATTGGGCACTGTTAATACCTTGCTTTGTGTTAATACCTTGGCTGCAGTTTCTTCCCCCTTAATGAGCACAGGGAAAAGCTGATTATTCCAAAAGCAGAAAAAACATCACATGTGTTACGTGTTGGAAAAATTGCCCCAGGTGACAAAAGGAAACACATACCCAAGGAACTGGCATTCTAACAAAGAGAGTATCATTTCAAGCTTCTAAAATTCTCTTTGGTTCAATATTTGTCATGACAAAACTATATGTTAATTTTTATATTCTCAAAAATATTTCATTGTTAGCAATTACTTTTTTGACTAACACAGCTTTTTATCTCAACTTGGTTCTGCCAATAACACAAGTATATGGTGCCTGTCCTTGTTTTACTATTTTGTTTTTTTTTTTCTTACACTGAAATTTAAAATATCTCAGAGTCTGTGTGTTTATTTTAGATAAGGACAAAAAAATCACAGTGTCACTTTAATAAAATAATTTCCTATTAAATGATAGCATTTTAAGGGTTATATACAGAGTTCCCCAAAGAAAGACTTAATTTTGAACAAACAAAGAGAAAATATATGAATGGTCATGACATATCAACACATAAACTGTATGAAAAGATGGTCTCTGGGCTCTACTTTTTATCTAGCTACCTCAAGTGTGACTGTTTAAATTATACAAACCAATGTTCTATGGCTCAGTGTGATATGTGAAAGTTTGCACATAAACCTTAACTTTTATAATCAGATGGAGTTTATTCATGAAAATAAAAATAAATGTCTCTTTCCAGCTGTTAAAGATCTTAGGATTTGGTTCCTTTTTGAGAATTAAGGGGTTCAAAGTGTCTGGTCCTATGTATTCAACCTTTAATTTAAATCCCCAAAGCCCAACATGAGTGGTGAAACCAATCTTTAACCATGCTTTCTTTTTCAAGGGCATAACCTATCTTGTTTTCTCCTATTTCTTCTTTTCTGTGAAAATCATTGCCATTTTACATATAGAATTTAACTACACAAAGCAAAAGGATTCAACTAAGATTAGAACATATGTATCATATTTAGTTAGTGATAACAGAACACCACAGCTGGCTTCATTCAAAACACAATTATATCTAAAGACAAAACAAACAAGTAAACAAAACAAAATGAAAACAAACTCATAGATAGAGAGGAAAAAACAGGTGGTTGTCAGAGGGGAGGTAGGTAGAATGTTGGGCAAAATAGGCAAAAGAGATTACGAGGTACAAACTTTCAGATATAAAATAAATAGGCCATGGGGATATAATATACAGCATAAAGAATATGGTCAATAATATTATAACTTTGTATGTGGATATATGTTTACTCGACTCATTATGGTGACCATTTCACAATATATGTAAATATCAAATCACTATGTAGTGCACCTGAAATTAATATTGTGCATCAACTACATTTTTCTAAAAAATATCCACGTCATCAGTTCAGTTCAGTTCAGTTCAGTCACTCAGTTGTGTCCGACTCTTTGTGACCCCATGAATCGCAGCATGCCAGGCCTCCCTGTCCATCACCAACTCCCGGAGTTTACTCAAACTCATGCCCATCGAGTTGGTGATGCCATCCAGCCATCTCATCCTCTGTCGTCCCCTTCTCCTCCTGCCCCCGATCCCTCCCAGCATCCACGCCATAGGCCAGGCTAAAATATTAATCTTCTACCTTTGTTATCAGCATACCACACAGTCTCTCAGATACATGATCCTGAAAAGTAAAATAAGATAAAATAAAATAATTTCTTCGGAAAAGCTAAGGCAGAAAATAATTTATCAGTAATTCCAAGGGTAAAATACCTCATTCTAGGGAATTACTATAGTAGCATTTATCAAAAGATACTATTTTTAGATTAAACCTGTCTTTCATAGGATGATTTCAGTTATGCTACTGCAATTCTGTTTACAGAAATACATTCTTCAATTTCTCAAGTATTTCACATATGAAATATCATAATAGACTTTTCTAGGAATATATTTCAAATTTTAATTGTAGTATATTCATTAATAAATAACATTTATTATTAATAAATATTTATAATAAATGTAAAATAAATGTCAAGATATTAAATAGAATCTTTTGGTGTTGCCACTTCTTAGACTATTTCTCAAAACTTCAAATATTCACACAAAAATAAATGTGCCCACTGGGAAAACTATATGTATATATAAAACCACATGAATATGAAAATCAGCTAAAGCACCTAAAGATAGTGCTAAGTCATGTCTGACTCTTGAGACCCCACGAACTGTAGCCCGCCAGGCTCCCCTGTCCATGGGATTCTCCAGGCAAGAATACTGGAGTGGGTTGCCATTTCCTTCTCCAGGGGATCTTCCCAACCCATGGATCAAACCCAAGTCTCCCTCATTGCAGGCAGATGCCTTACCGACTGAGCTAGGTAGGAAGCCCCAAAGTACCTAACTTTGCCCATAAAAGCAACTATGGAACTATATAACTTTCTGATGTCATATTAACTCATTCCTCTAAAAATCAGAAAAGACCAAAAATGAAAAACAATCCCCACTAAATTTAGACATGTCAATGTTTCCCATTTATATTTTTATTCTTTTTAAATTCTTAATGCTTTATGCAGTTCATTTTTAAAAGAGCTATACTGTTGGAAAAGGATGTATTCAAAGATGAACTATAAATCTAAGTAATTTAATTTGGTCTAGTAATAGACCCTCTAAATGTACTAGAGGCAGTTTGTTTACATGAAGCCATTGTAATGGAATTTGTAATGGCTCCTGTGGGGCCATTATCTCTAGTTATAATTCTAAAAATGCTTTCCTATTGGTTTATTCATTAGATACCAAATATCTAATTTATCAACATTCTACAATTTGCCAAGGTTTAAACACAAATGCTGTTCTATTTGCTAGCCTAGGTAAATTTTAGGGATTTTTTTCAATAACACTGCACAAAAGTTTCAACTATTCTGTTCATTTCTTTTTTTTTTTTTTGTTCATTTCTTCATATCAATTTTTGTGACACATTCATTGCAATAACCTGAATGTTTGTGCCCCTCCCACCCCACCCCAGATTCACATGTTAAAACCTAATCCTCAATGTCAAAGTATTTGGAGATGGCCTTTTTGGAGGTCGTGGAGGCAGAGCAGTCATAAATGGGATTTAGCACTTTGGTAAATGATGCTCTGGACAGCTCTTTGCCCTCATCCACCAAGTGAGGACACAGCAAAAAGAGGCTCTCTGTGAACTGGGAAATGGGCTCTCACCAGACACTGAATGTGCCAACACCTTGATCGTAGACTTCCAAGCCTACAGAACTGTGAGAAATAAATTTGTTTTGTTTATAAATGCCTAGTCTGTGGCATTTTTGTTATAGCAACTCAAATGGATTAAATAATGCTGCTGCTACTGCTGCTAAGTCACTTCATCCATGTCCGACTCTGTGCAACCCCATAGACGGCAGCCCACCAGGCTCCACCGCCCCTGGGATTCTCCAGGCAAGAACACTGGAGTGGGTTGCCATTTCCTTTTCCAATGCACGAAAGTGAAAGTGAAGTCGCTCAGTCGTGTCCGACTCTTAGCAACCCCATGGACTGCAGCCTACCAGGCTCCTCCGTCCATGGGATTTTCCAGGCAAGAGTACTGGAGTGGGGTGCCATTGCCTTCTCTGGGATTAAATCATAGATACAGCCAAAAAACTCTTAGGTATTTTATTAAGAAAATGGCATTACATGCAAGATCAAAAAAGAAGAATCAGAGTTAGAATCCCAGAGCTTCTTGTTTTCATTTTTCCTAGTTCAACAATCAACAGCAACAATTTAAAATATTTCCTAATTGAGGCTTAACATTTCACTAATGCAATAAAGCAAATCTAACTGCAAAACACTCTTCAAGATCATCATATTACTTTGCTTCAGAAATTTTCTTGGTAGATTAAGAAAAGTTATAAATATCTATTAACAGATAACTCATATAATTATGAAATACATAGCTTCCACATTTCTACATAAATATCAAGGTCTCTTACTAAACTAGCAGCTATCAAGAAAATTCATATTATAGAATAGAAATAATTTGAAAAATAATTGTAAATAGAAATAATCTGTTTTATCAACCTCTCTGGAAACAACCTGAAAGCAAAATAGTGTACAGATAAAACAAATTTTCACTACAATACCTTGCAACAGAGATAATGCAATCGTATGTTCAAAGAGAGTTTTCTGCTTCTCCTATATTACCATCCTCACCCCACAGTTTTCTGGTCTTAACCTTCTTTAACTAAACAGTTTTAAAACTTACATCTTCCTCCACTGAATATCCTCTTTCTCCATTTCATAAGGACTATGTCTAGATTCAAATATGTTAAAGGGAAGTGTTAGATAATATTACATTCTAATGGGATGTAATGATTATAATATTATATTACAACTTAACAACAATCTTTAAAAGGGAAAGCAAGGATTCAGAATGAACAAAAATGGTGGAAAATAGTGACCTAAAATAACTGTGTAGAGGAAAATTGAACTCTAAAACCAAGCTACCAAAGAAAAAGATGAGTAACTATAAGTACAAAATAAGCAAAGATAAACTTCTCATTCTGCACTTCAGTTTTGGGGGAGTCTTTTGCAGGGGTTGGGGGAATACTCCTATCTCCCTAAAATTGATTTACAATGTGGGTGTTTTTCTCTAGAAAACTTAGCTCCAGTACTGTAAAACATTTTTTTCAGTCCCTTCAGAAATGACATAGGATATAAACAGTCACACTGACTTATAGAGAGATTCCTAAAAGGCAAGTGAAGTACTATGAGCAGTAGCATGATATTGTAGTTCTTCTCTACAACAAACCATCAGACTAGCTGATAAAGCCAGGTGGCTGAGCAGAGGGAACAATACACTCTACCAAAACTATGAGCTTCATATCTATCTTTCCTCTTGATTGAAAGTTAAAAAAAAAATGTTGTCAGTCTAACAATCACCCTCATCAACAAGTTGCTTTTTCAAAAATACCCACTTTAAGACAAAATAGACACTTACAAGAAGCTTTACTTAGGACATACACAGGTAACAACAGTTTGTTAGTTTAGGAACCAATAGGTAACTATTACTAAGCATATATTCAACTGGTTCAGTCCTGGGTAGAGAAACAAGAATACAGAACCAAAAATCCTAAAATTTATATAAAGTCACAAAAGACCCAAAGCAATCCTGAGGAAAAAGAACAAAACTGGAGGCATAACCCTCCCAGACTTCAAACAATACTGCAAAACTACAGTAATCAAAAGAGTATTGACACAAAAACACACATAAGGATCTATGGAACAGAATGGAGAGCCCATAAGTAAACCCACACATCTATGGTCCATTGATCTTCAACAAAGAAGGCACAATGAAGAAAAAACAGTCTCTTCAGCAAGTAGTATTAGAAAAGTTAGACAGCTACATGTAAATCAATGAATTTACTGATTTCTCTCATACCCGCACACCATATACAAAAATAAACTCAAAACAACTTAACAACCGAAGTATAAGACATGCCACCATAAAACTCCTAGAAGAGAAAACAGGCAAGCCATTCTCTGACATAAATCACAACAATATTTTCTTAGACCAGTCTCCCAAAGCAATAGAAATAAAAGCAAAAATAAATGGGACATTATCAAACCTAAAAATTTGCAAAGCAAAGGAAACCATAAGCAAAATGAAAAGACAAATTATGAACTGAGAGAAAATGTTTACAAAGAATGCAACTGAGAAGGGACTAATTTCAAAATTCTAAATATAGCTCATATAGTGTTAGTTGCTAAGTCATGTCCGACTCTTTGAGATCCCATGGACTGTAGCCTGCCAGGCTCCTCTCTCCATGCAATTCTCCAGGCAAGAACACTGGAGTGGGTAGCCATTCTGTTTTCCATGGAGAGCTCATATAAGTCAATAAAAAAAAAAAAACCCAATCTTAAAAATGGGTAAACTCTCCACTGCTAATAGGAATATAAGTTGGTGCAGCTACTATGGAAAACAGTATGCAAAATTCTTAGAAACTAAAAATGGTCTACCATATGATCTGATATCATGTGATCTATTATATCATATATCATATGATCTACCATATGATCCTGAAATCTCACTCTTAGGCATATATACAGAGAAAATCATAATTTGAAAAGATACAAGCACCCTAATATTCCCTGCAGCACTATTTATAATAGTCAAGGCATGGAAACAATCTAAATGCCCATTAACAGATGAATGGGTAAAGGAGATAAGGTATATGTATATAATGGGATATTCAATTCAGTTCAGTTCAGTTGCTCAGTCGTGTCCGACTCTTTGCGATCCCATGAATTGCAGCATGCCAGGCCTCCCTGTCCATCACAAACTCCCGGAGTTTACTCAAACTCATACCCATTGAGTCAGTGATGCCATCCAGCCATCTCACCCTCTGTCGTCCCCTTCTCCTCCTGCCCCTAATCCCTCCCAGCATCAGGGTCTTTTCCCATGAGTCAACTCTTCGCATGAGATGGCCAAAGTATTGGAGTTTCAGCTTCAGCATCAGTCCTTCCAATGAATACCCAGGACTGATCTCCTTTAGGATAGACTGGTTGGATCTCCTTGCAGTTCAAGGGACTCTCAAGAGTCTTCTCCAACACCATTACTCAGCCATAAAAACAATGAAATAATGATATTTGCAGCAACATGGACGGACCTAAAGACTATCATACTAAATGAAGGAGTCAGGCAGGGAAAGACAAGTATTGTATACCATGTATATATGGAAATCAAAGCTGAACCACTGGGGAAGTCCCCAAAAAACAATACAAATAAATTTATTTACAAAACAGGAAAAGACTCACAGACATAGAAAACAACGTTATGGTTACCAAAGGGGAGAGGCGTGGTGGAGGATAAATTAGAAGTCTGGGATTAACAGATTCATACTCAGTTCAGTCGCTCAGTCATGTCTGACTCTGCGACCCCATGAATCACAGCACGCCAGGCCTCCCAGTCCATCACCAACTTCCGGAGTTTACTCAAACTCATGTCCATCGAGTCAGTGATGCCATCCAGCAATCGCCATCTGCAGTGATTTTGGAGCCCTGAAAAATAAAGTCTGACACTGTGTCCACTGTTTCCCCATCTATTTCCCATGAAGTGATGGGACCAGATGCCATGATCTTAGTTTTCTCAATCTTGAGCTTTAAACCAACTTTTTCACTCTCCTCTTTCACTTTCATCAAGAGGCTCTTTAGTTCCTCTTCACTTTCTGCCATAAGGCTGGTGTCATCTGCATACCTGAGTTTATTGATATTTCTCCCAGCAATCTTGATTCCAGCTTGTGCTTCTTCCAGCCCAGCGTTTCTCATTATGTACTCTGCATATAAGTTAAATAAGCAGGGTGACAATATGCAGCCTTGATGTACTCCTTTTCCTATCTGGAACCAGTCTGTTGTTCCATGTCCAGTTCTAACTGTTGCTTCCTGACCTGCATACAGGTTTCTCAAGAGGCAGGTAAGGTGGTCTGGTATTCCCATCTCCTTCAGAATTTTCCACAGTTTATTGTGATCCACACAGTCAAAGGCTTTGGCATAGGCAATAAAGCAGAAATAGATGTTTCTCTGGAACTCTCTTACTTTTTCGATGATCCAGCGGATATTGGCAATTTGATCTCTGGTTCCTCTGCCTTTTCTAAAACCAGCTTGAACATCTAGAAGTTCACGGTTCATGTATTGCTGAAGCCTGGCTTGGAGAATTTTGTGCATTACTTTACTAGCGTGTGAAATGAGTGTAATTGTGTGGTAATTTGAGCATTCTTTGGCATTGCCTTTCTTTGGGATTAGAATGAAAACTGACCTTTTCCAGTCCTGTGGCCACTGCTGAGTTTTCCAAATTTGCTGGCATATTGAGTAGAGCACTTTCACAGCATCATCTTTCAGGATTTGAAATGGCTCAACTGGAATTCCATCACCTCCACTAGCTTTGTTCGTAGTGATGCTTTCTAAGGCCCTTGACTTCTAAGGCCCTACACTTGACTTCACATTCCAGGATGTCTGGATCTAGGTGAGTGACCACACCATCGTGATTATCTGCATCATGAAGATCTTTTTTGTATAGTTCTTCTGTGTATTCTTGCCACCTCTTCTTAATATCTTCTGCTTCTGTTAGGTCCATACCATTTCTGTCCTTTTTCGAACCCATCTTTGCATGAAATGTTCCCTTGGTATCTCTAATTTTCTTGAAGAGATCTCTAGTCTTTCCCATTCTATCGTCTTCCTCTGTTTCTTTGCATTGACCACTGAGGAAGGCTTTCTTATCTCTCCTTGCTATTCCTTGGAACTGTGCATTCAAATGGGAATATGTCGACATTCTAGGAATCAGCCAACTAAAATAGACTGGAATGGGTGAATTTAACTCAGGTGACCATTATATCTACTACCGTGGGCAGGAATCCCTTAGAAGAAATGGAGTAGCCATCATGGTCAACAAGAGAGTCCGAAATGCAGTACTTGGATGCAATCTCAAAAATGACAGAATGATCTCTGTTCATTTCCAAGGCAAACCATTCAATATCACGGTAATCCAAGCCTATGCTCCAACCAGTAATGCTGAAGAAGCTGAATGGTTCTATGAAGAACTACAAGACCTTTTAGAACTAATACCCAAAAAAGATGTCCTTTTCACTATAGGGGACTGGAATGCAAAAGCAGGAAGTCAAGAACCACCTGGAGTAACAGGCAAATTTGGACTTGGAGTATGGAATGAAGCAGGGCAAAGGCTAATAGAGCATTGCCAAGAGAACACACTGGTCATAGCAAACATCCTCTTTCAACAACAAAAGAGAAGACTCTACGCATGGACATCACCAGATGGTCAATACTGAAATCAGATTGATTATATTCTTTGCAGCTGAGGATGGAAAAGCTTAATAAAATCAGCTGAAACAAGACTGGGACTCAGATAATGAACTCCTAATTGCAAAATTCAGATTTAAATTGAAGAAAGTAGGGAAAATCACTAAGCCATTCCGGTATGACCTAAATCAAATCCTTTATGTTCATACAGAAGTGACAAATAGATTCAAGGGATTAGACTGATAGACAAAAGTGCCTAAAGAACTATGGACGGAGGTTCATGACATTGTACAGGAGGCAGTGATTAAAACCATCTCCAAGAAGAAGAAATGCAAAAAGGCAAAATGGCTGTCTGAGGAGGCCTTACAAATAGCTGAGAAAAGAAGAGACCGAAAGGCAAAGGAGAAAAGGAAAGATATACCCATTTGAATGCAGAGTTCCAAAGAATAGCAAGGAGAGATAAGAAAGCCTTCCTAAGCAAACAATGCAAAGAAATAGAGGAAAACAATAGAATGGGAAAGACTAGAGATCTCGTCAAGAAAATTAGAGATACCAAGGGAACATTTCATGCAAAGATGGGTGCAGTAAAGGACAGAAATGATATGGACTTAACAGAAGCAGAAGATATTAAGAAGAGTGGCAAGAATACATAGAAGAAGTATACAGAAAAAATCTTAATGACCCAGATAACCATGATGGTGTGATCACTCATTCACAGCCAGACGTCTTGGAGTGTGAAGTCACGTGGGCCTTACAAAGAATCACCATGAACAAAGCTAGTGGAGATGGAATTCCAGCTGAGCTATTGCAAATCCTAAAAGATGAGGCTGTTAAAGTGCTACACTCAATATACCAGAAAATTTGAAAAACTCAGCAGGGCCACAGGACTGGAAAAGCTCAGTTTTCATTCCAATCTCAAAGAAGGGCAGTGCCAAAGAATGCTCAAACTACCACACAATTGCACTCATTTCACAACTAGCAAAGCAATGCTGAAAATTCTCCAAGTTAGGCTTCAACAGCACATGAACCAAGAACTTCCAGATGTTCAAGCTAGATTAGAAAAGGCAAAGGAACTAGAGATCATATTGCCAACATCCAGTGGATCACAGGAAAAGCAAGAGAATTTCAGAAAAACCTCTACTTCTGCTTCATTGACTACGCTAAAGCCTTTGACTGTGTGGATCACAACGAACTATGGAAAATTCTTAAAGAGGTGGAAATACCAGACCACCCTACCTGCCTCCTGAGAAACATGTATGCAGGTCAAGAAACAACAGTTAGAATCAGATATGGAACAACAGACTGGTTCCAAATTGGGAAAGGAGTACATCAAGGCTGTATATTGTCACTTTGCTTATTTGCTTATTAACTTACATGCAGAGTACATCATCTGAAATGTCAGACTGGATGAAACACAAGCTGGAATCAAGACTGCAGGAAGAAATGTCAATAACCTCAGATATGCCGATGACACCACTCTAATGGCAGAAACTGAAGAGGAACTAAAGAGCCTCTTGATGAAGGTGAAAGAGGGGAGTGAAAAAGTTGGCTTAAAACTCAACATTCAAATAATGAAGATCATGGATCTGGTCCCATCATTTCATGCAAATAGATGCGCAAACAATGAAAACAGTGACAGACTTTAGCTTCTTGTGCTCCAAAATCACTGAAGATGGTGACTGCAGCCATGAAATTAAAACATGCTTGCTCCTTGCAAGAAAATCTATGACAAACCTAGATAGCATGTTAAAAAGCAGAGACATTACTTTGCCAATAAAGGTCCGTATAGTCAAAGCTATGTTTTTTCCAGTAGTCATGTACGGATGAGAGACGTGGACCATAAAAAATTCTGAGCACCAAAGAACTGATGCTTTCAAATTGTGGTACTGGAGAAGACTCTTGAGAGTCCCTTGGACTGCATGGAGATCAAATCAGTTACTTCCAAAGAAAATCAACCCTTAGTACTCATTGGAAAGACTGATGCTAAAGCTGAAGCGCCAATCCTTTGGCCACCTGATAAGAAGACCTGACTCATTGGAAAATACCTTGATGCCGAGAAATATTGAAGGCCAAAGGAGAAGAAGGCTGCAGAGGATGAGATGGCTGGATAGCATCACCAACTCAATGGACATGAACTTGGGCAAACTCTGGGAGATAGAGACAGCAAAGCCTGGCGTGCTGCAGTCCATGGGTTGCAAAGATTTGAACACAGCTTAGCAATTAAACAACAACTACTATTTCAGTAAGATAGAATAATTTCTAGTCACAGGGATTATTTTCTAGTCACAGTTAATTATTTTTAAAACTGTTTCTCCCTTTAAATACAAACTATGTGAAAGTCATTCAGTCACTTCCGATTCTTTGTGACCCTGTGGACTCTAGCCTGCCAGGCTCCTCTGTCCATGGGCTACTCCAGGCAAGAATATTGGAATGGATTGCTATTCCCTTCTCCAGGGGATCTTCCTGACCCCAGCATCTGGGTCTCCTGCATTGTAGGTAGATTCTTAACTGTCTGAGCCACAAGGGAAGACCCTAAACTAATTATAATAATTATATAAAAACTAAGATAAACTATAATTTTAAAGAGACTAGAGTGCCATTCTGTATTTGCCTCCTCAAAACAATGAATAAAGAGGTTTGGTTATTTTAGATATACTTTTAAATATGAACAATTAAGCAATGTCTTTTATTTTAAAAAAATCTCTAAAATATTTGACTTAATCCACCAAGACATACAGAAAGAGCCTGGGTCTCTTCAGCACTTATCTATGATATCAGGAATGTACACAGAACTTACCACACCATATTAGGTCATAGCACTGGGAAAAAATTAAAGACTCCATATAGTCAAGATGTTATTCACTATAAAAATAGTTATTAATGAGGAGAATCTCTTCCTAAAGCATATTTCTTAAGACTACTATTTATGCTTTTTAAAAGTAATGGATATGAAGTCTTGTGCTTAGCTTATGAGTATTATTACACGGTGAAATAAAATTCTGTTGCCTGAAGTAAAATATCCTAATGTACTAAAATATGAATTTATAGTGAAAATTTTTCACATAATTTTCACATAATTTTTCACATAATTTTCTGCTGAAAGCTTATGTTTCAACACTTATACTACCTACTCAGCTTTGGACAAATCACCTGAGTTATGCAGTTTGAGTAATTCAATCTGCAAAATGTGAATGAAACCAGCAAACAGAAAGCTTAAAAATATTGGGCTTCCCCAGTGGCTCATTGGTAAAGAATCTGCCTGCAATGTAGGAGACACAGGAGACATGTGTTCAATCCCTGGGTCGGGAATATCCCCTGGAGGAAGAAATGGCAACCCACTCCGTTGAATTCTCAGAGAACCATAAACAAACATTACTAGTTAGAAAAGAAGTACATTCTCAGAGGCTTTCTATCTCTACGAAATTTTCATAAAGCATTTTCAAACAGAAACTAAGTATCCAGACTGTCATGAAGGCTTCTACTCTGAATACAATCAGAATAAAGACTTGCATCTATTCCATTTCACCTACATTGTCATTAAACATTGTTCTTTTTTTTGTCATTAAACATTATTCTTATTTGACTTTCTATGATTACACTAGCAGAGAAGTAAGTTAAATTGAAATAGTCTAATGAGCAGCAGTGAGAAAAGAAAACTATATAATATAAATTAAGAATTGCTGAGATTATAATTTTAAATTGACATGTGATCTGCAGTGTTCTGAAGTTGTATTCATATAATCAGTGCGTATATCTGATTTAACAGGTGTCTGAGGTAGCTCAGTGGGTAAAGAACCTGCCTGCAATGCAGGAGACACCAGAGACATGGGTTTGATCCCTGGGTTGGGAAGATCCCCTTGGAGAAGGGCATGACAACCCACTCCAGAATTCTTGCCCGAAGAATCCCATGGACAGAGGAGCCTGGCGGGCTACAGTCTGTGGGGTCACGAAGAGTCGGACACGACTGAGGCAACTGAGCACAACACAGCACACACAGAAGTACTTAATGAATACACAGTGTACATTTGTCCTTCACTTTCATTCAAGCCATTGTATACTGCTTTTGAGAAAATATAGTAAAAGTTGGACAACAGTGCTCTCACATACCTCCACTGCTTCTTACTAAAAATCGCTAATACAGAATAACATTTTTCAATTTTGTATACTCATGTTTTAGCAGATTAAACTTGCCACATAATAAAATGCTCAGAACAAAGTAAAGAGAGAAAAGGAGAGCAGTATATAATTTGGCTGCATCAAAATGCTAGAATGCCGTGCAACTCCATGTTCTTTACACCTTTATTAAGACATAATTACATACAACCTGCCTACTTAAAAGTGTACAATCCAATAGTCTTTAGTATGTTCACAGAGTTATGCAATCACAACAATTGATTTCAAAATCCTTTTATCACCCCAAAAAGAAACTCTGTGCCCATTATTAGTCACTTTTCTTCCCCTGTCAACCCTCTTCCCTTCACCAACCCTAGGCAACCACTAATCTACTTTCTGTCTCTATGGATTTGTGTAATCTGGACATTTCATATAAATGGAATCATGCAATATGTGATGTTTTGTGAATGATTTCTTTCAACTAGCATAATGTTTACAAAGTTTGTTCATGTTATGACATGTATCAGTACTTTAGTCCTCTTTATTGACACAGTATTTCATTATGTGGATATACTATGTTTTATTTAACTATTTATCAGTCAATGGGCATTCAGGTTTTTGCACATTTTGTCTATTATAAATAACATTCCTATAATTATTCTTGCACAGTTTTTTTGTGAGCATATTTTCCCCTACAATTCCATTTTTGAATATTCATTTTTAAAAGATATAAAAAATTATTAAGACATAGTAAAAATGTTTATAAGTGCCAGATACCTCTTCTTGGTGGTTATGATCATCAATTAAACATAAGTTTGCCATACTATACACAGTTCCAGTTCCCCTTATATTTTGAATTTCAGTCAAAATTGCTAACCATTAAAACAATCACCAGATTTAAGTTCCAAGAGACACAAAACCAGGTATTTTTCACAAACTCCTATCTCCTGCTTTCTATCAAGTAAACTAAAAAGGCATGAACCTATTAAACAAGCAAGGCAAACATTACCATGTTTTATTCTAAATGTTTTTATTCATCTGGATTTTTATTTAATTTTTTGTTTGTTTGTTTCTGGGCCAGGATATCTAAAATGTAATTGATTCAGTCTAAGAAACTAAACAATCCTAATGCAAAATTTTAATTCATTCACAGTAATGAATTAAAGTATCACTAATTTCAAAGTGTCAGTAGAACTTCTCAAATCATAGTGTTTGTTTTTTGGCATAATTTACAATCAGAGACACACTCCCTGGTATTTACAGCTTTGTGTTATCCCTACCCTTGAGTGTAGGCAGGACCTGTAACTGCTCCTAACCCAGAGAACAGGCAGAAGTGAAACATGTAGGTCATAATTGTGTTGTGTTATGTGGCAAAAGTGGAGAAGGAAATGGCAAGCCACTCCAGTACTCTTGTCTGGAAAATCCCATGGACTGAGGATCCTGGTAGGCTACAGTCCATGGGGTCGCAAAGAGTCGGACACGACTGAGCGACTTCACTTATGTGGTAAAAGAGAAGAGATTTTGTACATGCAATTAAGGTCTCTTAATTAATAGTAATTTAATCAAAAAGGAGGTTTTTCTGGGAAGGCTTGACCTAATCAAATGAAGCCTGTAAAAGAGGATCTAGAGATTATAGACTTAAAGTAACAACATTACAAAAATAATCAGTATCTACTCAAGTATCAGCTTAAGACAATTGCTTACAAGTACATGCATGAGGACTAAATCCAAAAGCAGGTGAACAAACACAGGGCTGAATTTATAAATAGTCATCCTTCTGTATTATAGTGTTAACCATTCTTTAGAGTCAAGTTGAAGACATTACCAAGCAAAGAAGCTTCATTCAGAACCTAATAGTGATCCTTCCAATATAGAACATTGACATACTGCCTGTGACTTATGCACGGTGGAGAATATGGAGTGAACAAGACAGGTTTCTATCCTCCAGCAGCTTAGCCTTTATTGGCAGAGTCAGAAACATACAGATAATTATCTCTACTGCATGGCAAATAGCTACAAGGAATGTAAAAACAAAATACATCAGAGTGCAAATGGGGTAGGCATAAATAATGACTAAAGAAACAGACCCACACAAGTTGACCAAAGGCCATGGAGCAAATTTCTAATGTTGCTACGTAAAGGAAGGGGCTCACATTTACCACCTACTATGTGCCAGGTACCCCACTAGATTCTTCACAAACAGTGCCATATTTAATTCTCACAATCCTGTAAGGTAGTTACTGTACCTTTATTGTATAAATAAGAATATTTCTAATCAGAGAAATTAAATAATGAGACAAAAGGGGAGAAGAGACTACCAGGATTTACACTTAGGTCTCTAAGACTCCCTAGCATAATGCTTCCTTATACTAAAATAAGGAAGCAATATAAGAAAGTAATATAGTTGTTATTATTATTTCCACTTTATAGCTATAGAAACTACCATTGAGAGGTTGGCTTGTCACTCAATTAGGGAATAAGAACTAGATCTTGGCCTTCTGATGCCTGGCCTCCTACCTTTTTCACAATAATCTTTTCCACAACACTTAAGAGAGAAGCCAAGGACAGAAAAAGAAAATAAAACATCTGTAGCTCTAATTGTAGCTGTCCTCTAACAATCAAGCTCTATTTTCATATGTTCAGTTCAGTCACTCAGTCATGTCCAACTCTTTGCATCCCCATGAACTGCAGCATGCCAGGCTTCCCTGTCCATCACCAACTCCTGGAGCTTGCTCAAACTTATGTCCATCGAGTCGATGATGCCACCCAACCATCTCACCCTCTGTCGTCCCCTTCTCCTCCTGCTTTCACAGCATCAGGGTCTTTTCCATTCAGTCAGTTCTTCCCATCAGGTGGCCAAAATATTGGCGCTTCAGCTTCAGCATCAGTCCTTCCAATGAATATTCAGGACTGATTTCCTTTAGGATTGACTGGTTTAATCTCCTGCAGTCCAAGGGATTCTTAAGAGTCTTCTCCAACATCACAGTTCAAAAGCATCAATCAAGCACTGGGCTTCCCTGATAGCTCAGTTGGTAAAGAATCCACTTGCAATGTAGGAGACCCTGGTTTGATTCCTGGGTCGGGAAGATTCGCTGCAGAAGGGAGAGGCTACCCTCTCCAGTATTCTTGGGCTTCCCTTGTGGCTCAGCTGGTAAAAAATTTGCCTGCAATGTGGGAGACCTGGGTTCGATCCCTGGGTTTCTACAATCAAGCATCTAGTTAGCTTCCATCAGTCACTAAATTCTCTCTGTTTGCAGTCTATGATGTCCTTTCTTTATTTGTAATCCTGAAAAAGTAGATTCACAGATACGGCGTCAACTGAAGGATCTACTGGCATATTCCTTTGCTTTTGTTATTCTTTATTCTTCTCCAGTCTTCTGCAAAAATGACACAGGACAACTAACTGATCTAGTTCCTCCACTCTCCTTATTCTTTCATATGCACTATCCATAGCTGTCTTTAAACATTTCTTCTTCCTATTTGCTATATGTTTCCCTCTAAATCTTCCTTCAAACGTCTTGAACCATTATCTTTGCCTTTTTACCTATAGAGATTTACATTGCGCTGTTACAGTGTCTAGTTCCAGAAGTCCTCCTTAGAACTTAGGAATTATATTATCTGAAATACAGGACTGAAATACTTTTTAACTCAATATTCTTTCTAAATAAAAATAAGAAAGAAAAAGAAACCAAAAGAGGCAAACATTTTGTTATTAAAAGTTAAATGGGTTTTAGAATGTTTGAAATGATGCTTTTTTGATGCCTAAATATCTACAACTAAGTTTTTATCAAATCATAATGACTTTCTAATCTTCTGTTTGTGTGCCCTACTTGATTCCCTACTCATTGGTCCCCATGGTAAGTACATAATGTACAGAAATACTATAAGTAAGGCAGCATGAGCAATACTGAATCCCTTCTTACCCAAAATGCTGCTGACTGGTTTGCCTCTGCCCTATATGATCATGCACAGAATGACTTCTGCTAATGAAGATAAGTATTGCAATCACATAAAACCTCATGAAATATTATGGTGACCATGCAACCCAGCAAACAGGACAAGGGAACACAATGCTTGGCATTAAACAATGAAATTATATTAAAAGATACACTCCCTCTAAAAGATAATGAATAGGATTCTCTCAAACATCAACTAAGGAAACACTTCCTTCACTCTTTCTTATTGCTCTTGTACCTACAAAAATTATAAAGTAAATAATAGGTTTTTAACTAAATAAGTTAAATACAAAACTAAATACATCTCTTTATAGTACTTCATCATAACTGACATTTTAGTTATAATATACACGGGTGATTGCAGTCAAATGGAAGATGTAAAATCAAACTTTACACTTTAGATAAGAACTAACCATTTAAATATACTTACTAGTCATAATCTAATTACAGTAACGCTATTTTCTGACATAACATTATTTCATCTTTTAAAAGTTTCAGAGTAAGATTTCAAATCTAACTCAAATTTTTGAACATGTGTTATAAATTTTATTTCTAACAAAATGGCATGGCCATCTATATACTCACTAGTGTTTTTCCTTAAAAGTTAATTATTTACCAGAAATAGAGATTCCTATAAAGCTTTAAATTTACATGTAGTCATCCACTCAAACATTCTGAGTTAGAATAGATCTCAAGTTGAAATAGCAAACAAGCAGCAAAATATAGCCATGGGGATTTGTTTTTAATTTTAGGTATAGAATAAAATTTTAATTCTCTGCCCATATTTTTTGCAATAAGGAGTTCATGATGAGTCACACTCAGCTCCCGATCTTGTTTTTGCTGACTGTATAGAGCTTCTCCATATTCAGCTGCAAAGGATATAATCAGTCTGATATCGGTATTGACCATCTGGTGATGTCCATGTATAGAGTCATCTCTAGTGTTATCGAAAGGGAGTGTTTGCTATGACCAGTGTGTCTTCTTGGCAAAACTCTGTTAGCCTTCGCCCTGATTCATTTCATACTCCAAGGCCAAACTGACTGTTACTCCAGATATCACTTGACTTCCTTCTTTTCCATTTCAGTACCCTCTGATGAAAAGGACATCTTTTTTTGGTGCTAGTTCTAGAAGGTCTTGTAGGTCTTCATAGAATCATTCAACTTCAACTTCTTTAGCATTGGTGGTTGGGGCAATAGACCTGGATTACTGTGATATTGAATGGTTTGCCTGGGAATGAACAGAGATTATTCTGTCGTTTTTGAGATTGCACCCAAGTATGGCATTTTGGACTCTTTTGTTGACTATGAGGGCTACTCCATTTCTTCTAAGGAATTGTTGCCCACAGTAGTAGATGTAATGGTCATCTGAATTAAATTAGCCCATTCCAGTCCATTTTAGTTCACAATTCCTAAAATGTCGATGTTCACTCTTGCCATCTCCCGTTTGACCACTTCCAGTTTACCTTGATTCATGAACCTAACATTCCAGGTTCCTATGCAATATTGTTCTTTATAGCATCGGACTTTATTTCCATCATCAGTCACATCGACAACTGGGTGTTGTTTTTGCTTTGGCTCAGCCTCTTCATTCTTTATGGAGCTATTTCTTCACTCCTCTCCAGTAGCACATTGGGCACCTACCAACCTGGGGAGTTCATCTTTCAGTGTCCTATCTTTTTGCCTTTCCATACTGCTTATGTGGTTCTCAAGGCAAAAAAATCACTGCATATGGTGACTGCAGTCATGAAGTTAAAAGATGTTTTCTGCTTGGAAGAAAAGACAGCATATTAAAAAGCTGAGACATTACTTTGCTGACAGAGGTCCGTCTAGTGCAAGTTACGGTTTTTCTAGTAATCGTGTATGGATGTAAGAGTTGGACCGTAAAGAAAGCTGAGCAATGAAGAATTGATGCTTTTGAAATATGGTGTTGAAGAAGACTCTTGAGAGTCCCTTGGACTGCAAGGAGATCAAACCAGTCAATCCTAAAGGAAATCAGTCCTGAATATTCATTGGAAGGACTGATGCTGAAGCTGAAACTCCAATACTTTGGCCACCTGGTGCAAAGAACTGACTGAATGGAAAAGACCCTGATGCTGGGAAAGACTAAAGACAGGAGGAAAAGGGGATGACAGAGGATGAGATGGTTGGATGGAACCATTGACTCGACGGACATGAGTTTGAGCAAGCTCCAGGAGTTGGTGATAGAGAAGCCTGGCGTGCTGCAGTCATTGGGTTTGCAAAGAGTTGGACATAAGTGTGCAACTGAACTGAACTTGCCATTCCTTTCTCCAGTGGACCACATTTTGTCAGAACTCTCCATCATGACCCGTCCATCTTGAGTGGCCCTGCATGGCATGGCTCATAGTTTCACTGGGTTAGACAAGGCTGTGATCCATGTGATCACTTTGGTTATTTTTCTTTGATTGTGGTTTTCATTCTATATGCCCTCTGATGAATAAAGATAAGAGGCTTGTGGAAGCTTCCTGATGGAAGGGACTGGCTGAGGGGGAATCTGTGTCTTACTCTGATGGGTGGAGCCATGCTCAGTAAATCTTTAATCCAATTTTCTGTTGATGAGTGGGGCTATGTTCCCCCCTGTAGTTTGGCCTGAGGCCAAACTATGGTAGGGGTAATGGTGGTAGTGCTGACCTCTTCCAAAGGACTTAGGCCAACACTCTGAGGACTGTTCAGTCAGCGCCCCTGGTCCCACAGCAGGCCACTGCTGACCCACGCCTCCACCAGAGGTTTCTGAAGACTCACAGGCAAGTCTGGTTCAGTCTCTTGCACAGTCAGCTCCTTTCTCCTGGGTCCTGGTGCACACAAGGTTTTGTTTGTACCCTCCAAGAGTGTCTTTCCCCAGTCCTGTGGAAGTTCTGTAATCAAATCCAACTGGTCTTCAAAGTCAAATTCCCGGGGGGTTCTCAGTCCCTTTACCAGACCCCCAGGTTGGGGAGTCTGTTGTGGGCCCTAGAACTTTGCAACAGTGCAAGAACTTCTTTGATATAATTGTTCTCCAGTTTGTGGGTTGTCGGCTCAGAGGCTCTATGGTGGAGCTCATGAGGCCCTGATGAAACCCAGCCAAATTAACTTAAATTGAAAAATGTAGGGAAAACAACTAGACCATTCAGGTGTGACCTAAATCAAATCCCTTATGATTATATAGAAGAAGTGAAAAATGGATTCAAGGGATTAGATTTAATAGACAAGAGTGCCTAATGAACTATGGACAGAGGTTTGTAACACTGTACAGGAGGCCACAATCAAGACCATCCCCGAGGAAAAGAAATGCAAAAAGCCAAAATGGTTGTCTGAAGAGACCTTACAAATAGCTAAGAAAAGAAAACAGAAAGGCAAAGGAGAAAAGGAAAGATATACCCATCTGAATGCAGAGTTCCAAAGAATAGCAAGGAGAGAGAAGATAGACTTCTTAAGTAAACAATACAAAGAAATAGAGGAAAACAATAGAATGGGGAAGACTAGAGATCTCTTCAAGAAAATTAGAGATATCAAGGGAACATTTCATGCAAAGACAGGAACAATAAAGGACAGAAATGATATGGACCTAACAGAAGCAGAAAATATTAAGAAGAGGTGACAAGACTACATAGAAGAACTACACAGAAAATATTCTAATAACCCAGATAACCACAATGGTATGATCCTTCATCTAAAACCAGACATCCTAGAATACAAAGTCAAGTGAGCCTTAGGAAGTAACACTATGAACAAAGCTAGAGGAGGTGGTGGAATTCCAGCTGAGCTATTTCAAATCCTAAAAGATGATGCTGTGAAAGTGCTGCACTCAATATTCCAGCAAATTTGGAAAACTCAGCAGTGGCTTCAGGACTAGAAAAGGTCAGTTTTTATTCCAATCCCAAAGAAGAGCAATGCCAAAGAATGTTCAAACTACTGCAAAATTGCACTCTTCTCACAAGCTGGCAAATTAATGCTCAAAATTCTCCAAGCTAGGCTTCAACAGTATGTGAACCAAGAACTACCAGCTGTTCAAATCAGATTTAGAAAAGGCAAAGGAGCCAGAGATCAAATTGCCAATATCCGCTGGATCACAGAAAAAGCAAGAGAATCCCAGAAAAACTTTTGCTTCATTGACTACGCTAAAGCCTTGACTGTGTGGATGACAACAAACTGCGGAAAATTATTAAAGAGATGGAAATTACCAGACCAACTTACCTGCTTCCTGAGAAATCCGTATGCAGGTGAAGAAGCAACAGTTAGAACCAGACATGGAACAATGGACTGGTTCCAAATTTCAAAAGGACCATGTCAAGACTATATACTGTCACCCTGCTTATTTAACACATATGCAGAGTACATCATGTGAAATGTCAGACTGGATGAAGCACAAACTGGAATCAAGATTGCAGGGAGAAACATAAATAACCTCAGATATGCAGATGACATCACCCTTTTGCCAGAAAGCAAAGAGGAACTAAAGAGCCTATTGATGAAAGTGAAAGAGGAGAGTGAAAAAGCTAGCTTAAAACTAAACCATTCAAAAAACTAAGATCATGGCATCTGGTCCCATCACTTCATGGTGAATAGATGGGGAAACAATGGAAACATTGACAGACTTTATTTTCTTGGGCTTCAAAATCACTGCAGATGGTGACTGCAGCCATGAAATTAAAAGACACTTGCTTCTTGGAAGAATAGCTATGACAAACCTAGACAGCATATTAAGAAGCAGAGACATTAGTTTGCCAACAATGGTCCTTATAATCAAAGCTATGGTTTTTCCAGTAGTCATGTATGAATGTGACAGTTGGACCATAAAGAAAGCTGAGTGCTGAGGAATTGATGCTCTTGAACCACGGTGTTGGAGAAGACTCTTGAGAGTCCCTTGGACTGCAAGGAGATCAAACCAGTCAATCATAAAGGAAATCAGTCCTGAACATTCACTGGAAGGACTGATGCTGAAGCTGAAGCTCCAATACTTTGGCCACTTTATGTGAAGAAATGACTTATTGGAAAAGACCCTGATGTTGGTAAAGACTGAAGGCAGGAATAGAAGGGATGACAAGAGGATGAGATGGTTGGATGGCATAACCTACTCAATGGACACGAATTTGAGTAAACTCTGGGAGTTAGTGATGGACAGGGAAGCCTGACGTGCTGCAGTTCATGGGGTCACAAAGAGTCGGACATGACTGAGCAACTGAACTGACTGACTGCCCTTATTTTCCTGCAAAGAACTATATAAAGATATATTTTTAATTCCAATGTGGACACGCATTGTAGAGGGACTTGTACTTCTGGTAATAGTGGATTGAGTAATTCAGACCAATCGTCCCACTGATAACTCTAAAATCCTTTAAATAAACTTAAAAAAATATGGGTGAACCATAACTAAAATCTTTCTAAAAGCATAGAAGAGTTAATGAAACAGTAAGAAATTAATGGGCAAAAAACAGACTGAAAAGCAAAGAGGTGAACCCAGATTTGGGGCCAGTTGCTGCTCTGACCTGATCCAATCTGGTTGAGAGGATGAACTATATCTTCTGACAGCCTCTTTGAATTGGGGAGTAAAGTCTAGAGGAGTTGTGGTTGTGACTGAGATGTCAAAAGGCAGGAACCTAGATATAAAGATAAACTGAAAGTAAAACAGCCTTCACATCGATTTTGGTCATGCACTCAGTTATCTGAATGGCACAGAAAGATCATCATCCTAGACCTTAACTTATTTCTATGAATAATTTCAGAAACACAATGTTCAGCACATGACCAAACCTAACCAGATAGAAAATAAGCTATAATAACATGAATAGGGACCACCATGAATTACAAACAGAAACACACTCACCACTTTCCCATCTTGGAAAAAAATTATCAGAGACAGAATTTTGTTTTTTAAACTGTACTTACTATAGAGCAACTTAACTTTCACTTTACTATAGTTATGGCCACAAAAATCAGTTAAAATGTCTCTAAAGCTAAAACTATAAAAAGGAGTCTCACATGTTGATGAAAGAATCATCTAGAAAGAACTAAATATAGAGCTAAAACCTATTATGAATGAAACTAAAACTTCAATGAATGAGAGGTCAAAAGAAAATATCTAGGGAATAAAAAGGATAAAGAGGTAATCTATAGAAAGTACAAGAGAAAGAGTAAAATGTCAAAGATATGGAGATAATCTAACCTAAATTGAATGAAATCCCAGGAGGAGAGGAAATAAAAATAAAAGAAGTGATATTCAAAAATATAATTGCTAAGAATTTCCCAAAGCTAATGAAAAGCATCAAGTCACAAATTTAAGAAGCCCGATTGACTTTGAATAAGAAAAAAAGAGCAAACAGCTAAGAACTGTAAGCTCTTATTTTCAGAGATGGCAAAAGAATCTGTAAACGTATGCTGAAACGGAAAATGACTCAAAAGATTAACAATACTAAGAGCTGGCTCTTTGAAAAGATAAACAAATTGACAAAAATCTAGCTAGACTAAGAAAAAAAGAGAGAAGACTCAAAAAATAAAATCAGAATAAAACAAGGGACATGACAACTGATACTACATAAATACATGGGATCATAAAATATAAGCATAAATAATTATATATCAACAAATCAGATAATCTAAAAGAAATGTAAGAATATGTAGAGGACAGTAACCATCTCCTAAATTAACAAGTCAGTTAAAACATCTAAAAGCCACACATTGCTTGCAGGGAAAGAAAAAATATAAGCAAGTATGGCATGAGCTCGCTATAAATAAGTGAAGTCACTCAGTTGTGTCTGACTCTTTGTGACCCCATGGACTGTAGCCTACCAAGCTCCTCAGTCCATGGAATTTTCCAGGCAAGAGTACTAGAGTGGGTTGCCATTTCCTTCTCCAGGGAATCTTCCCAACCCAGGGACTGAACCCAGGTTTCCCGCATTGCGGGCATACACTTTACCATCTGAGGCACCAGGGAAGCCACTATAAACGGGGTGGTGGGGGGAAGCATATTATTAACTAAAATAGTCTGTCATTTACTGTCATTGCCCAGAGGACTACATCTTGGTCCCATGTCTACTGACTTCCTAGATGATGCTAGTGGTAAAGCACCAGGCTGCCAATGCAGGAGTCATAAGGAATGTGGGTTGCATCCCTGAATCAGGAAGATCCCCTGGAGGAGGGCACAGCAATCTACTCCAGTATTTTTGCCTGGAGAATCCCATGAACAGAGGCGTCTGGTGGGCTACAGTCCATAGGGTCGCCAAGAATCAGACACAACTGATGTGACTTAAAACAAATGCACCCATGTCTATTATAATTTCCTATTTTAGTTTTTTAAGCTAGCACTTTAATTTCATGGAAATATCTTTTTTGGTTTCCATGGTAACAATCTCCAAATTACAGAAAGGTAGCTTTAATAAATTTATCAAATCGACCATAAATGCCTGTCATCATATTGTCAACTAAGACAAAAATAAAACATACAATGTGAGAGCTATGAGTTCAGTTTTATTTGGGGCTTACTGAGGACTATAGCCCAGGACGCAGCCTTTTAGGTAGCTCTGAGTATCTGCTCCAAAGAGGTGGTGGGGGAGGTCAGTGTATATATGATTTTGGTGAAAGGTATGAAATCAAGCACGCATTTCAGCAGAAGGTTGTTGCTAGTCACAGGGAGGTGTCTCCATTAATGATTTTAATACTTATGAGAAGATATAAGAAACTGGGTTCTTAAAATTTTCTCCTGGAAATATCTAATTATCTGAATGCCTGTTCTGCCAGTTTTTCCCAGAGCACAGAGTGCCTCATTCCTGATCTCTGCCCTAAATGCCTTTTGGTGCATTGCTCAGTCACTAAGCTGTGTCCAACCCTCTGCAAGCCCATGGACTGTAGCCCACCAGGCCCCTCTGTCCATGGAATTTCCCAGGCAAGAATACTGGAGTGGGTTGCCATTTTCTTCTCCAGGAGATTTTCCCAACCCAAGGATCAAAGCCATGTCTCCAGCATGTTCTGCATTGGCAGGCAGATTTTTTTTTTTTAACTGCTGAACCACCTGGGAAGCAAACTCCTTTCAGAGTGTGTTAAAAGTCAGGGCCTGCTGTGGTTAGTGACCTAATCCTTGTAGAGCTGAATAGTGAGTGACATTCTTTAGTTGATAGTGTCTTATATAACAAAAAGTTGTTGTTATAATTTCTTTATAAAATGTGTTCTCAGCCAATTATGAACATTTGCCCTATTGGGAAAAAAAAAAAACTCCTATAAAATGTTTGTTTGTATTGATTCATTATAAATATCCATAGTGGTCCAAATAGATCAAATATAAGCAACATATTATAAATAACTAATAACTCTAGAAAAAAATCTGGATCAGTGAACTATAAAACACTTATTTTTTTATAAGTTTTATATGGTAAAGCAAAAAAGAAAGGAATTAACATTCGTGGATCTATATTTATGTGCCAGGGTTAATATTAGATGTTTCTAATATATTATCTCATTAATAACTACAAAAACCATGCAATATAGGTGTTATTAGATCTCTCTTTTTCAGATAAACTGAGGTTCAGAGTAAGCTAGCTAAGACCGAGTATTTTATCTTCCCGACCAGTGACCATATAATTTAATTAATAAAAAAAATTCATAGAGTAACATCATTAACTCTGTATGCTGCAAATTTATTGGTTTTGATTATTATAGCTTGCTACAATTAATTAGCATTAAAATGTTAATTTTAATGACGATAGATTTACTGTTTGAAGTAAAAAGAGAAATCATCAAATACTTCTCAATATCATCTGAAATGTTTTATCTTAGAATACAGCAAATTGTAAATCTTTGTAAATTTGATCACACTGTATATATTTCTCATGTTCAGGACACCAATTTTTAAGCCCATACAATTCTCAATTTTCATTTTAAATGAGCTTTGGTTTTTATCATATGAAACTAAATAAAATAGACACCTATATTAAGAATACATACACATTTCACAATATATTTATAAATCAAACTATTTTTTAAAAATTCTTACAAAAGAATGTTCTAATTCTGAGGTCTATGTTCTATTGGCTTGAATATTAGCATCAAGTTAGGAATCTTTGAATGACAGGTGACCCATGAACCAAACAGTATTTTCTTTTTCAAGTTTTCACTTTTATGCAAAAATGTTATTTAATTTTATGTTATACTAATTTTATACATTTTATTAGAATGTAGTTTCAAAGATAAGAGATTTTCCAAAAATTCTGAATAAGTAGTTGTTAAGTAGTGGCCACTTTTGTTTTAATATATTCTCCATATAGTCACTTATTTAAAAATAAAATCTTGCAATTGATAAGCAACAATGTTTCCTATATTTCTTCTTTGCAAATATTTTTTAATTTAACAGCAACCTTTATATATAGTGGACAAACCATTCATTGTTTAAAACGCTGCCACTCCCAGGTGACACTAGTGGTAAAGAACCTGCCTGCTGATGCAGGAGACCTAAGAGACGCAGGTTTGATCCGTGGGTCGGGAAGATCCCCTGGAGGAGAACGTGACAACCCACTCCAGTATTCTTGCCTGGAGAATCCCCATGGACAGAGGAGCCTGGTGGGCTACAGTCCATAGAGTCGCAGAGTCAGACACAACTGAAGCGACTTAGCACACACATACAAAATATAACTAGACAGTAATAAGTTGAAATGACTTTATAAAGAGACTTGCCAAAATACAAAAGAATGCTGAAAAATGAAATGTTCTGTATCACTTTAAGTCCTAGGTATTTTCAAAGCAAAAGGTCAATATAACTGGAAATTATATATACATATAATTTCAATATAATTGGAAAAATAAGTATATTTGTATGTGTTATTACTTTTGAGTTTTTTTAACCCAAGTTATATCTTTTCTCCTTAATTCAACATGATCCCTCAAAACAACAATGAAAAATAATAAGGAGCCAAACTGAAAATTCCCAATGGCCAAAGCTAGAATAATTTGAGAAAAAAAATACTAACACAGTATTGGATCATAATCCAATGAATAAAATAAATACGCATGAGTCCATATTGATATAAATAAATGACTGGATACATAGATTAATGGAAGAGAAGGGGTAAATCTTTCTCAGAGAAGAATTTCAAATAATATATGTAGATACTTAACCCCTTCCAGGAGGTAGAACTTCCTCTCTCTTTGAATGTGGACTGAACTTAATGACTTGCTTCCACAGAGTGTGGAAAGGATAAAATAGTAACTTTATAAAGAAGAAAACCTGGCAAACATTACTTTAACCAAGTGATCAAGGTTAATTAACATCAACACTGATAAGTCATGTTGGTATCATGTACGACCTGATATGATGTAAAGAGAAAAGCATTTCACCTCTGTGGTAATGTTCCCTAAACCACGTAACCTCAGTTTAATTATGAGAAAAATGTGAGACAAAACCAAACTGAAAGTCATGAAAAATGAGGAAAGAGAAACTATCACAGATAAAAGAGTCTAAGAAGACACGAATACTGAATGCAGTGTATCTTGGATAAGATCCTAGAACAGAAAATTAGCAAAAGTGGATAAACTGGTGAAACCTGAACAGAGTTTACAGTATAGCTGAAATGAATATGCCTTTTACATTAATTTATTAGTTTTGACAAATGTACCACTTATGATGTTAATATTAGAGAAACTGGGTAAAGAATGTATGGAGACTCTGCATCTCTGCACCTTTCCCATAAATCTCAATTTATTCCAAAGTAAAATGACTAGTTTTAAAAAAGTCTTTAAAAGTCTCTAAAAAGTTTTAAAAAGCAAAAATAAACAAATGGGACCTAATGAAACTTAAAAGCTTTTGCACAACAAAGGAAACTATAAGCAAGGTGAAAAGACAGCCTTCAGAATGGGAGAAAATAATAGCAAACGAAGCAACAGACAAAGGATTAATCTCAAAAATATACAAGCAATTCATGCAGCTCAACTCCAGAAAAATAAATGACCCAATCAAAAAATGGGCCAAAGAACTAAACAGACGTTTCTCCAAAGAAGACATACAGATGGCTAACAAACACATGAAAAGATGCTCAACATCACTCATTATCAGAGAAATGCAAATCAAAACCACAATGAAGTACCATTACACGCCAGTCAGGATGGCTGCTATCCAAAAGTCTACAAGCAATAAATGCTGGAGAGGGTGTGGAGAAAAGGGAACCCTCTTACACTGTTGGTGGGAATGCAAACTAGTATAGCCGCTATGGAAAACAGTGTGGAGATTTCTTAAAAATCTGGAAATAGAACTGCCATATGACCCAGCAATCCCACTTCTGGGCATACACACCGAGGAAACCAGATCTGAAAGAGACATGTGCACCCCAATGTTCATCACAGCACTGTTTATAATAGCCAGGACATGGAAGCAACCTAGATGCCCATCAGCAGATGACTGGATAAGGAAGCTCTGGTACATATACACCATGGAATATTACTCAGCCATTAAAAAGAATTCATTTGAATCAGTTCTAATGAGATGGATGAAACTGGAGCCTATTATACAGAGTGAAGTAAGCCAGAAAGATAAAGACCATTACAGTATACTAACACATATATATGGAATTTAGCAAGATGGTAACGATAACCCTATACGCAAAACAGAAAAAGAGACACAAATGTACAGAACAGACTTTTGGACTCTGTGGGAGAAGGCGAGGGTGGGATGTTTCCAGAGAACAGCATCAAAACATGTATGTTATCTATGGTGAAACAGATCACCAGCCCAGGTTGGATGCATGAGACAAGTGCTCGGGCCTGGTGCACTGGGAAGACCCAGAGGGATCGGGTAGAGAGGGAGGTGGGAGGGGGGATCGGGATGGGGAATACATGTAAATCCATGGCTGATTCATGTCAATGTAGGACAAAAACCACTACAATATTGTAAAGTAATTAGCCTCCAACTAATAAAAAAAAAAAAGTCATTAGGTTTTGAATCACTACAAGAAAGTCTACCCAAGTACTCGACTACTTCACAATCAAACACTTCTATAGGAAGAATATCACAAATAAACACATAAAATCTGCAAAATAGAATGTATAATGTAATTAACAGACAAATATTAGAGTATACAAGGATTATATTAGAGGAGGGCATGGCAACCCACTCCAGTATTCTTGCCTGGAGACTCCCATGCACAGAGGAAGCTGGAGGGCTACAGTCCTTGGGATCGCAAAGAGTCGGACACGACTGAAGCAACGTAGCATAGCACAGCATACGAGGGTCATGTAAGACTCTACACGAGAAAGTCTTTTCAAGTAGACAGAAGAAGAAATGGACAATCAAATCAAAAATATATTCAAAGGAAATAATTTTTAAATAATTTAAATGTTTTAAAAACATATTGTTTTTTAATCCATTAGATTGGCAAAACAAAAATTTCATAACATATTTGAAAGAAGGCAAGAATTTAAAAATCTCATAGGCTGCATAAAAATACTCTAAGGAAATACAAATTTTTTAATTACTATAAATTGTTTTTCATACATTTTCTTAGCAAAACCAACTTTTTATACAATATCACATTTGGGAGAAGGCATGGGTTAGCAAAAATATTTCAGAAGAGGTATAAAATTGGATCAGCCAATTTGGAGGGTAATTTTCTCAGCATCTATTAAAAATGTTAATGCAATTAAAATGCATTAAATGCAACTCTAGAGTACACGTTTTACTATGGCATTGTTCATAAAGCAAAAGAAAACTGAAAACAGCATAAATGCCCATAATAGAAAATGGTTACACAGACCATGAAATATGAAACAATTAAGTAGATCAGTTATCCAATACATATAGATCCCCAAATCATACTGCTTAAATCAAAAAAAAAAGAAAAAGCAATTTATAAAACAGTAGTATGATGTCATTTTGTAAACACTTGCAATGTTATGTATTATCTATGGGTACATGCCGTGTCTAGAAACACACTCACCAAACTGAAAACAGTGGTTAATTCTGTGAAGAATGGAGGGGGCAAGCAGGCAAGGTGGTGATCAACAGAAACCTTGGCCTCTATATTTTCTTAAATGGAAATACACTAATTTTTTGAAGCTTTATGAATTTCTTGTTTTAAGAATATTTTAGTCCTACTTATTAATATAGTCTTAGCAAGAACAATACGCTAATAAACATTACAACTATCACTTCAAAGTTCTTTGAAGTACCAAGCAAGTACCAAGCATAAAGGAAAACTGAAATCAGCTGAGCCAAGTCCTTAACATTCAATGGCACTCTATATGTCTTAAATAAATAACTGAATGAATAAGTGTATGAGTGAATGAAGTACTACAGAGGAAAACTGTTTTGGAAAATACAGTTGCAGCCTCACCTGAGGAAATTATATGGGAATTCTGCCATTTCACACAGTAACAGAAAAATGTTGACAAAATTAAGATTTAAGACATTTGAGTTTTAGCCCTGCTTTAGAGACTAACTAGGATTTCCCTGTAGCTCAGACAGTAAAGAATCTGCCTGTGAGTCAGGAGACCAGGGTTCGATCCCTGGATTGGGAAGTTCCTCTGGAGAAGGGAATGGCAATCCACTCCAGTATTCTTGCCTGGAGAACTCCATGGACAGAGAAGCCTGGCGGGATACAGTACATGGGGTCACAAAGAGCTGAACATGACTGAGTGGCTAACACATTAGGGACTAACTTACTGCAAGATGGTCAAATGGCCACTTGAGCTTGAATTTGTTGATTATATTTTCAGGAAAACAATGCTGTCTGCCCTACTAACCTCATAGAGATGTGACAGAGGAAGGGAGGAGACAGAAGTGAGATCACGGATATAATAATATTTTGAAAAATGCATGGATGCTATACTAGTATAAGAACTTTTGGAGAATTTTTTAAAACCAGTCATCATGCTATTTGATTGGGTTGGTATCATTGCTCTGCCCAACTGCTCTTAGTGAAGAACTGGCCCGTGACACTAGACCTACTCCTATAACCCAAATTGTTGATCTGTATGACATATGGATGATGGAAAGAAATTTTGTAATGTAAAAAATCCAGAAATGTGTGGGTGATAAGACACTTCAGTCATGTTCATGTCCAACTCTTTGCAACACTATTGGCTATAACTCACCAGGCTCCTCTGTCCTGGGATTCTCCAGGCAAGAAGTGGAGAAGTGGAGTGGTTTTCCCTCTTCCAGGGGATCTTCCCAAAATAGAAATCAAATCCCTATTTCCTGCAGTTCTTGCACTGAGGGTGGATTCTTTATCACCGGGCTACCAAGGTAGCCCATATTCAGATTTTAAAGAAACTGAATGTAGAAAGAGAACAGTTTCCAAGAGAATTATCATAAATTTCAATAATGTCATACTAATACTTTCATTTTAGCTCAATCAACCTAGGTTTTCTCTTTCGCTGATAGAAACATATTAGATAACTAATCATTCTGATAATTATGTTGCGCTTGCCCCTTTTTTCAAGAGTCTTTTCCTTAAACAAAATAATTTATATATTTATTCTAAGTTGGCTGTGAAATTAATTTCAAATTTTGGTGGATATCTACACTAGTTGAAAACTATAAATTACTTTGCATTAAATGTTCTAAAATATTGATCAAACACAACATGAAAAATTCAATTATAATCATGTACATAAAAATAAGACTTGTACATTGATTTGGACATATCTTCTTGATTATCAACATTTCAAATTCTTCATGGTTTAATCACCTCTAATTTGGACATGAAAATAATTGTTCCTTGACAATAACTCTGACAGACTTTAAAACATTTGAAATTATTTTGTTCACTTGTTTGAAGAATTACAACACTATTAAACATGATAGGCATATAAATATAGCTAACTACATGGTTACAATGACATCTAAGGAACCAGTTAAATTGGGGTAATTTGATTTCTACAAATGAGAGAACAACCAGAATAGATTTTGTTAATAGTCTTCAATTAATAAGATTCCGTATAATCATTCCAGAAAAAAGATGAATGTTTAAAAGACTGTTCTAAATTTTTTGAGCATAAAAGATACGCAGTCTTACAGTCTTACAATAGAATAGTATCTATTTTAGAATTATGAATAGACGAGGAAAATCTTAGAAACTGCGCTGGTATAAAATTCTGCTTTCCAAAAATAATGAAAATTCCAGAAATGATACATCAGACAAAAGGAAGAAATTCAACAAATGTGAAATGTTTTTATATCATAGTAGCTAGGTATGCCATAAGCTTTTGTCAATATATCAAGGATAAAAATCATGACATTGGTTATGTCTAATTTTGAAGCAACTAATTTAATTTACAAGGGAGAAATCATTTGCTAGTTAAAACTTCAGAGCATTATCAGCAGTGCTGATTATAAAATATATATTTACTTATTTAGACATTTGGAGACATGTTCTCAAATCTCTTTTGATTCCCACATAGAAATTTCAAATCAGTCAGTGGTCTACACAGGAATGAATCTGAGCTGTAATGTGTAGCTATAAAGACTTCCACAGTACCTGAAATTATAGTGTGAAAATTATCAATTTAGTCTGAAGGTTTTTTGTTTTTTGCTTCAAAGATCAAAACAGGTCCCATATATTTGTGATGCAAAATTTAAACTGGAAAAATGAGTTGAAGAGAAAGTTTTATATCCTTAAGAGTCACTCTGATTTAAAGGAATTTTTAAAACAAATTTTAACAATTCAAGTTGAAGAATGTCACAAATAAATGTAGCGAGACTTTAATGGGATTAAGCCAAGGGGTCTAAACAGAGAGTACTCTAAACTTTAATTATGAGTCATAACATACTTTACTTTTATACATTGCTACCTTGACTCTGAAAATGACTCTTTGGAAATTTAATCAATTTATCCGTTTAGCTACATTACAAATAGATCACAGAATTCCGCTGATTTCCCAAAAAATTGTCACTAGCACTAGAAGTTAAAATTGTCAAAAAAAACTTTGGGTAATTACTAAATTTTGTAGTTAGTTACACAAGGACATCACCAGATGGTTGACACCAAAATCAGATTGATTATATTCTTTGCAGTCAAAGATGGACAAGCTCTGTACATTCAGCAAAAACAAGACCAGGAGCTGACTGTGGCTCAGATCATGAACTCCTTATTGCCAAATTCGGACTGAAATTGAGTGGGGAAAACCACTAGACCATTCAGGTATGACCTAAATCAAATTCCTTATGACTATACAGTGGAAGTGAGAAATACATGTAAGGGACTAGATCTGATAGACTCAGTGACTGATGAACTATGGGCGGAGGTTCGTGACATTGTACAAGAGACAGGGATCAAGACCATCTCATGGAAAAGAAATGCAAAAAAGCAAAATGGCTGTCTGAGGGGGCCTTACAAATAGCTGTGAAAAGAAGGGAAGTGAAAAGCAAAGGAGAAAAGGAAAGATATACCCATTAGAATGCAGAGTTCCAAAGAATAGCAAGGAGAGATAAGAAAGCCTTCCTCGGCGATCAATGCAAAGAAATAGAGGAAAACAATAGAATGGGAAAGACTAGAGATCTCTTCAAGAAAATCAGAGATACCAAAGGAACATTTCATGCAAAGATGGGCTCAATAAAGGACAGAAACGGTATGGACCTAACAGAAGCAGAAGATATTAAGAAGAGGTGGCAAAAAAAAAACAACAAAAAAAAGAAGAGGTGGCAAGAATACACAGAAGTACTGTACAAAATAGATCTTCGCGACCCCGAAATTCACAATGGCGTGATAATTCACCTAGAGCCAGACATCCTGGAATGTGAAGTCAAGTGGGCCTTAGGAAGCATCACTACGAACAAAGCTGGTGGAGGTGATGGAATTCCAGTTGAGCTATTTCAAATCCTGAAAGATGATGCTGTGAAAGTGCTCTACTCAATATGCCAGCAAATTTGGAAAACTGAGCAGTGGCCACAGCACTGGAAAAGGTCAGTTTTCATTCCAATCCCAAAGAAAGGCAATGCCAAAGAATGCTCAAACTACCACACAATTGCACTCATCTCACACACTAGTAAAGTGATGCTTAAAATTCTCCAAGCCAGGCTTCAGCAATACGTGAACCGTGAACTTCCAGATGTTCAAGCTGGTTTCAGAAAAGGCAGAGGAACCAGATATCAAATTGCCAATATCCACTGGATCATTGAAGAAGCAAGAGAGTTCCAGAAAAACAACTATTTCTGCTTTATTGCCTATGCCAAAGCCTTTGACTGATCACAATAAACTGTGGAGAATTCTGAAAGAGATGGTAACATCAGACCACCTGACCTACTTCTTGAGAAACCTGTATGCAGGTCAGGAAGCAACAGTTAGAATAGTTGGAACAACAGACTGGTTCCAAATAGGAAAAGTTAGAACAGTTGGAACAACAGACTGGTTCCAAATAGGAAAAGGAGTATGTCAAGGCTGTATATAGTCACCCTGCTTATTTAACTTATATGCAGATTACATCGTGAGAAACGCTGGACTGGAGAAAGCACAAGCTGTAATCAAGATTGCCAGGAGAAATATCAATAACCTCAGATATGCAGATGACACCACCCAGATGACACTAGCAGAAAGTGAAGAAGAACTAAAGAGCCTCTTAATGAAAGTGAAAGAGGAGAGTGAAAAAGTTGGCTTAAAGCTCAACATTCAGAAAACTAAGATCATGGCATCTGGTCCCATCACTTCACGGCAAATAGATGGGGAAACAGTGGAAACAGTGGCTGACTTTATTTTTCTGGGCTCCAAAATCACTGCAGATGGTGATTGCATCTATAAAATTAAAAGACGCTTACTCCTTGGAAGGAAAGTTAGGAGCAACCTAGACAGCATATTAAAAAACAGAGACATTCTTAGTCAACAAACGTCCTTCTAGTCAAGGCTACGGTTTTCCCAGTGGTCATGTATGGATGTGAGAGTTGGACTACAAAGAAAGCTGAGTGCCAAAGAATTGATGCTTTTGAACTATGGCGTTGGAGAAGACTTTTGAGAGTCCCTTGGACTGCAAGGAGATCCAACCAGTCCATCCTAAAGGAGATCAGTCCTGGGTGGTCATTGGAAGCACTGATGTTGAAGCTGAAACTCCAATACTTTGGCCACATGATGCGAAGAACTGACTCATTTGAAAAGACCCTGATGCTGGGAAAGATTGAGGGCAGGAGGAGAAAGGGACGACAGAGGATGAGATGGTTGAATGGCATCACCGACTCAATGGACATGGGTTTGGGTGGACTCCGGGAGTTGGTTAGGGACAGGGAGGCCTGGCATGCTGTGATTCATGGGGTCGCAAAGAGTCAGAAAGGACTGAGCGACTGAACAAAACTGAACCATTATATTAAATGGAAATGTAAGAATCTGTCAAACTTAATAAAAACTTGATTTAATTCATAGAATATTCATGTTAATATAGAAGCTGTCTGTAATGGATCTTAGTCTTTTCCTTTCATTCATAGGTAAATTGGAGAAGGCAATGGCAACCCACTCCAGTACTCTTGCCTCGAAAATCCCATGGAGGGAGGAGCCTGGTATTCTGCAGTCCGAGGCGTCGCTAAGAGTTGGACACAACTAAGTGACTTCACTTTCACTTTTCACTTTCATGCATTGGAGAAGGAAATGGCAACCCACTCCAGTGTTCTTGCCTGGAGAATCCCAAGGACGGGGTAGCCCGGTGGGCTGCCGTCTATGGGGTCCCACAGAGTCGGACAACTGAAGCGACTTAACAGCAGCAGCAGCAGCAGCATAGGTAAATGCATATTAAATGGAGTTTTGTATATAATTCAGGGGAACAAAAATGAACGAAGATTCAAGAAGTTTCCAAATACATTCTCAGCATTTGATAAATGTTCATTGGTCTTTATTTTGACTGGCCCTCAGTTTTATGTAAAATTCCTTTACTTGGTTTTCTACTTGAATGTTCAGCCAACAATAAATTCTTGGGAATATTACATTTTTAAAAAATCTTAGCTTCCTGAAAATATACCAAAGTCCAAACAATACAATGTGTTTTCTCATGCAGGCTTTATCCAAAATAAACAAAGGTGAACCCTTGTACCTTTATTTACATAAAACAAACCAGTGTAATGGCTTAATAGAAAGGAATATGCAATTAGGAAGTCAGACTAACATTAAATAATCACTAATCCACTTGTGAAAGTGTGGAGAGAAAAATCACTGTGAGGCTAACGAGAACTATACATTGTCTTTACTATACATTTCTCTTTGCTGATGTCATATACATACAAATATACATGTTTGTGTGTGTGTGTGTTTATGTACTCAGTCATGTCCCACTCTTTGTGACTCCATGGACTGTAGCCCACCAGGCTCCTCTGTCCATGAAATTTCCCAGGAAAGAATACTTGAATGGGTTGCCATTTCCTTCTCCAATATATACACATATATATGTATTAGTATATATACATATATATGTATACACACACATACACACACATACATTAGCTATGAGCAAGTAATATCATGAGATTGTATAATATAAAATATATTACTGATATATCTACAATTTTTAATAAAAATTCCATCAAAGTCCATAGTTTCATAGAAGAATTAAAACTAAGAAATAAAAAGGTATTGGGGGAATTCCCAAAATCCTTCCCACAAATGGAAGTAGATAAAGTCGGTTGGTCACACCTGGCCTGACAGTTATTTTATTTTGTTTTAAAGAGAATTTATAGATTAATACAGGATATCCATTTGTTCTCTTTCTTAGATTCTGTATTTATCTATTTGACACCCATTCATCATCAGACCAATTATGGTAACTCTATATATTTTCTTATTTTCTGTACTATTTGTACCATGGCATCTGGAACCTTACCGACTGAAGGAGAGACTGCTCCTTTGAGGCCTAGCCAAATTCTACAGAAAATTAAGGACTTGTCCCTAAACATGCCTTTCATATGCAAACCAACCAAACCCAAGTCTATACCTGCAACTTCCTCCTTGTTAAACTTACACAACCAAGCCAATATTTCTTCTGCCCTAAATCATCCTAGGACTAGGTAACCAGGCAACTAGAGATCACCCCGATAGACAAAGCCTGCCAGAAGTATTCAAACTGGACAGTTCTAAACTGGTTACCCTACCTTGCCATTCCGACAGAAACCCCAATAAAGGCCCTGGCCTCAACTTTTTCCTTGCTCTTGTCTTCTGCCACCTGACTAAAACCTGGGCTTCCACTTGACCTGGATGACCTGTCTATGGCCTGTAAGTATAATAAACGTGGTTTTCCTAAGCCTCTCCCATGTCTCTTCCACAACTGGCTGACCACTGTAAAAAATGACCTTATAAAAAAACATAGAACAAAACTCTTTTAGAGATAGCCGTGTCACTTGTAATCATATTGTTCCAGACACACACATGATTTGCCCTTATATATTTATTAATACTTGATCAACTGACACATAGTTTCAATCATATCTTTTGTTCAATATTGACAAATTTTGCAAAATAGTGCTCCTCCTGACCTTATTTTTTTTAATTTATTTTCTGTTCACTTTTTATACAGTGGCTCTCCAGAAAGTATTTATTATTCATAACTGAAATTTTGTACCTTTTGACCAACACCTCCCATTTCCCCTTCTCCCCAGATCCTGGTAACCACTCTCTTACTAACTGCTTCTATATGGCTATTTTAGATTCCACATATAAGTGAGATCATGCGGCATTTCTCTTTCTGTGTCTGGATTATTTCATTAGCATAATATCCTCCTCAATTGCTTCTGATTATTAAATTATTACCTTTGAAAATCAAATGGTCTCTAACTCTCATATGCTTAATCACTTATTGTGAAGCATTAGATGGATTAAGATCCATCCATACTTACCTTACTCTAACCTTACTGTCATTTCAAATTGTAGTACAAAAGTCCTCAAAATGTTTTGACAAATATATTTTTCTAGTTGTGTGTTTATTTTTCTTTGAAGAATACTGGATAGGGATGAAAAATTTTATTTTATTCAGCCTCTCCTGGCTGTACCTGACTGACCATCTCACAAAAAAACACAGAACACTGAAACTATTGACTTAAAAAGATCACTTTAATTATCTTTGAGTCTCATTTATTTGTACTGATCTTATTCTCCTTTTATCATAGATCATCTGCACAAAGACATCATGATCAAAGCAGTGCAAGATATTTCTTAAGGCCATGACTGGAACATTTCATGATAGCTCCCAGGGAGGTATTAATAGAATCCTTGCTGCATTTCTTAAAAGACAGTAAAGCTACTTCTTTACTCCTCCATTCTCACCCAATATAAGGGCTCCTATAATAGTAATTAATGTAAATTAATTAATTGAAATTTCAGATTCACTAAATAATATGAACTATTTATATATTAAGTTCAATTGCATTTTTTCAAGTGCTCTTGCTTCTTGCTTTCTATATATGCAGGTACTTTTAAGATAAATATAAACATCTGTTTATAAATTACTGAAACATCACCATCAAATTATTATTTTATGGAACAATCTGAGATTCAATAGACTTTTGAAGGCTTGCCATTCCTTCCTTCAAGATATTTTCTGAACCAAGAAAAACATCAGGAAAGTATATTTCTCAAGAAAAACTGATTCTAATGTCAAAAGTTTCAATGTAACCATGAAGTTAGGTGGTAAATATTTGGTCTATATGAAATCAAGAGCTATTGAGCTAACTAGATACTGTGAACTAACCAGATACTTTGCATCAAGACACATTATTCTGCAGAATCAAAGATACAAACCCTATTTTTTGTCCTATGCTAGACCATGCAATCATCTGCAAAGATGGGAGAAATTTATTTAGAGGAGACAGACTAGGAGTACTGAATTATATAGGCAAGAGAGATAGTTAAGGTTAAGGGTGTGAATGGAAGTGAAATAATGTCTTTAAATCATAAAAGCGGAACAAGCAAAATTATAAGCTACTAAAATTGAGTTCGTGTAAGGTTGATCTTTTTAAAGCTGGGTTCAAGGCTGACTCAATATGTTTTAAATGAATATACCAGGGTTAGAATTTCCTGAATTATGAGGAAAGCATCATTGATTTTTGAATGGACAAAATCAGACTTCACCAATTCTGCATTTTTGTCCTCATAAATATTTGAAAAAATATCTTTTATTACCTTACATTACAGAAATGGTCTGTACGAGATTCCAAGTATCTTTTATTAGACTAATACTGGTATCTAAGCTTCTAATACCAAGCTAAGAGAACTAATATTCAGAAATTATTATTATTAAGCTGTTATGATAACCATTTATAATGGATATTTATGTTAAAGACCTAAATAGAAAGTACTTTTTTACTAACAATTCCAAGACAAATGTGAAACAGTTATTGTTGTACAACTGTTACTAAATTACTTGATTTAAAAAAGATTAATCCTAATCCCAGTTTTTATGAACAAATTTTTTTCAAACCACTAATAAGATAAAAAGAATTATTAAATCAGAGAATTATGCTCAGAATCCAAATCATCATGTTTTATTTAAATAACAACATATAGGGAGGTCTAGAAATTTCACTTTTGTCAAGTTTGTCGTCAGTCAGGATCTTCAAGTACTTCTTCAACATGATTTTGATGACATGAAAGATCCTAGATGGCTCAAATAAAAATGATGGTCTCATCATCTTAAGGATCGATAAAACTGAAACCACGGTACATAAGAATCATCTTAACACAGCAAATAAAATCTGAGTGTCCATATCTACTCTATAAAGACTAATCCTCCAGGGGATCTTTCCGAGCCTGGGATCAAACCCGTGTCTCTTGTGTCTCCTGCACTAGCGGGCAGGTTCTTTACCACTAGCACTACCTGGGAAGCCCAATAAACAGTAAGGCTGAGGAAAATGACAAGACACTGAAAAGCCTTATTAATTGGACTGATCTCAACTTCATTCTTTTAAAAAAATTTTTTTAAATTATGTCTGTGGTTTTTGAGAAAGTAGAGGAACCATTTCATTCTATCAGACTGAAAATTCTCATGGCCAAAATGGTACCTAGTACAGATCTGTAATGACAGGCTTGAGGCTCATACCTTCACTGTACAAGGGAGCCATATACTAAACAGATGTTAGTAATTGACTTACGCAGCATTTCAGTAATACCTGAAGTAAGGTGAATAAACAGAGGCATTTTTCAAGTAGTTCAACGTTTCCTCTTATGAAGAAACCTACTTTATAGAAAAACACTACAGAAGAGTAGACAAAGTTGGAAATGGAATACCAAAGGGTATGTCGTTAAAAAGTTTACCAGGCAAGCTGTCAGTTTTTAAAACACTAGTGAAACGTCAAGTGAAGGTTAAACTGGTTATATAATCATTTCAGAAAAAAAAAAATTGGCAGTGTTTATAAATATCCTTAACACTTAGCCTAGTAACTCCTTAAAGAAATAGCTGATTCTGGGTCTGAGGCAGGGTAAATAAAAGATGACCCTGGAAAATCTTACGGTCCCAGGTACTACGGAAATGCTCAAAAAAGAATGGGAGCATGTTGAAAGGACCAAAGTCAGATGAAAGGAGTTCCTAATCTCCAAATATAAAACCATTTGAGCAACTAAATGAATTCTTAGAGTACTGGGTTATGGCCCATAAAATAAAATAAATATCTTCGTGTTGTTTAATCACTAAGTCATATCTGACTCTTGTGACTCCATGGACTACAGACTGCAAGATTCCTCTGTCCATGGGATTTCCCAGGGAAGACTATTGGAGTGAGTTGCCATTTAAGCAATTAAATAAATAAATAAACGGAGGAAAGGTGAAAGCTATTCCTTACAGGAAAAAAATTCTAATTTCCAAATGCAGAAACAATGAGAGAAATAGCAAATCACTATTAAACAAATAAATAAACTAATAAATAGGTAATAAGGAGGAAATAGTCACTGATGAATGCTAAAATTAGTAGGCAAAAGTTTGAAGAGAAGCAAGATATTTGCATAGTCTCAAAGTATCTCCCCAAAGATATTATTACAAAGGCAAATTTTTAAATTTACAGTGGAAAATCCAACCAACACTTCTATAACCAAGGTTAATATCCCTAGAAATAAGACATCATCTATCCCCTGACACTGAGATGAGTTCATTTCATTTCAGTGATATTAACCAAAAAAATATGCATGACCTCAGGATAATTAGGAGAACTGCAGACAAGCACAAACTGAGAGATAATCTACAAAAAAAATCTGTATACCTCAAGAGTCTCAAAGTTATGAAAGACAAGGGAAGACAGTACCTCACAAATTGGAGATGATTAGAGACATGATATCTAAACACAAAATGGAATCCTGGAACAGAAAAAGGATATTAGTGGAAAAACTGGTGATATGCTAATAAACACTTGGTTTAGTTAATAGAATTGTCCCAATGTTAATTTTCTGGATTCAATAACTGTAGCTATGTAAGGTATTAGCATGGCAACATAGATGAAAGGTATTCAGGAACTCTTTGCACTGTTTTTGCAATTATTCTTTAGGTATAAAATAATCTCAAAATAAAGAGCTAAAAAATAGTAAAACGAATGTTTTCTTTTGTATTTATTTTTCTATGCTTTCTAAGCTACCCTAAAATATATTAATTTTATAATTAGGAAAAATATATTTTATTATACTTCCAAGAGTATATTACTGGCACACATCTTATTACTGTCAAATGAATAAAGTTATTTTATAAGCATTATTAAATCACTGATTGAATGAATTGTGCATATTAGGTGTAAAAATCTTCAATATAATTATTTTCAAAGGGAAAAAATTAGCTAATAACAACAATAATCACTATTATCTTTGTCATTACTCCAAAAAAGTATAACATATATACAAATATATATACATGGGAACATAATATGAGTGCATAATATTTATGCATGCAAATATATATGTATGGGTACACAATTATGTATGTAATATGTACATAATTCATTTATTCTCACAAGCCCATGAGACAGATGCTATTATTGTTATCATCCCTATTTTATAGATAAGTAAAGGGAGGCTTTGAACCACTAGGCAACTTGCCAATGCTGTCATACCTACAAATTAGAACATTTAGAACTGTCTGTCTTCAGAGTTTCAGTTCTTGACAGTTAATGTCTACTTGTGTCACTGCCTAATAACCCATGAGACATTTAAGGACTTTCCTGCACTTAGCTTTGTGAAAGCACCACAAAAGTATCTAAAGTAGACTCTACTTTTAAGAACCTACCCTCTAATTGAGGAAACAAGTTACATGTATGTGTATTCATATATAAGTAAAAATAGTTTTCCATACAGATAGAAACTGCAAAGTGATATGTAATATGTACTAAATGCTAAACAAGTAAAACAAGCAGTAAGAACTTAATTTTCTAATCCATTATGACTTATTTTAAAAAACAGCTCTATTTTATTGCAAACATTTGTCTTCTCCTATTCATTCCACAGGAAAAATAATTCAAAGAATCTTTTTTTTAATTTTGTTTAGGTAAAGATTCCCAAGCTTCCATATTCATAAAGATCACCTGGAGAGTTCTTTAAATTCCTTGTTTACTGGCATCATCCCTTTGATATTCTAAGCCTATAGGCTTGAATAAGGCCCAGAACTTGCATTTTTAATGAGTCCTCCTGATGATTCTGATGCAAGTGGTCTTTGAGTTTAAGGTTTTCAATAATCCTTTTGTTTAGCAGAAAAAAATACCAAAATTTTATATCTACCAGAAGTACTCTGTAGGATTACATAAAAATCAGATTTTTGGACAGGCATTATACTGTGAAGTTATTTGTTAATAAAACAAAGTGTACAGTATGCACTCAAATTACAATCATATTATATATTAGGTTTATATCTTGCTGTCTATATTTCTTTTTCATTTTTTAACCATATTCTTGTTTCCAAGCAAACCAAAAAGAGTTTGAACAAGCTTATTACCAGAGCAGCATAAATATCAACAAAAAAATCACCATTGTATTTATGCCCATTGTACTTATGAAAGAAGCAGTACAAATATAACAATAATCAAATATGCTTCATAAACAAAGCTATGTTTTATAGTAGTTGTCATATATCTAACTACTTTTTATGGCATTTGCTTTCTGGAATTTGATTAGGTCATCATCTTTGATATCAAACCCTCATGTGTCAAAAAGGGGGAAAAAGCCATTAGGAAGCAATAGCAATCTCTAATTAATTTTGGTTCCTCAGGATAAGCAAGAAGCAGAAGTACAAATAAATACTGGAGGCACTGCAGCAACCTAACACATTCAATATGGAATGGGAAAATTCTTTAAAAACTTGCTTATTAGATTTTTAGAGCACAATTTTCATGATGAATGAGCAAGTTTTGATGATACTGATAATATAAGGTCTTTATCATTAAATCAAAACCATACAGAATCCTTGGCTACAATACATTCTCACTCTATCCCACTGAGTCCATATATTAAACTCCATTTAGGCCCTCTGAGAAAACCTCTGGAGTTCTGAACTATTTGGAATTGGGTCTAAGCTTAATATAGAAACTTCTGTACAAATGGCACCTCAGGAATTTTTATGTCATCCTTGATACAGTGCATAAAAATTCTCACAGGACAAAACTAGGAAACACTGCCACAAGAAATTAAAGATCTAAAAACTGTAGAGACAGTTCACATACACATTTGGAAGACTCAATATTGTCAAGATAGCAATTTTCAAATCAATCTATAAATTCAAAGCAATCCCTATTAAGACTCTTGCAGGCTTTTCATAGCAATCAACAAGCAGGCCCTAAAATTTATATGGAAATGTAAAGTATCTAGAATAGCCAAAACAACTTAGAAAAAGAACAAAAGTGAAAGATACATACCACTTGATTTTAAATATTATTAGAAAACTTCAATAATCAGACAGTGGTATTAAGGTGAAGATATGCAAAGGAAATGGCAATCCACTCCAGTACTCTTGTCTGGAAAATTCCATGGACAGAGGAGCCTGGTAGGCTACAGTCCATGGGGTCGCAAAGAGTCGGACACGACTAGGCAACTTCACTTCACTTATGCATGTACATCAACAGAACAGACAGAGTCCTAAAAACAACCTTATTACCGATTTAATTTCAACAAAGCTGCCAAGAAAATTCAATGGAGAAAGGTGGTGTTTTCAACAAACGATGCTGGGGAAATTGGATATCTATTTAAAAAAAAAAAGCAAAAACAAAAAATAACAACTTTTATCTCATACCATACAAAAAAATTAACTCAGAATGGATATTTTTTTAAAAAGTTGGTAAAAGTGTGGAAAAACCAAAACTGTAAAATGGCACAACCTTAATGAAATATAGTCTGGAAATTTCTTTAAACATTAACTATAACCCTACCATTCAGTAACATAGTATTTTATGAAGCTAGACCAACAATGACCCTAAAAATATTAGTAAAACAAAGTGATCTTTAATGGAAAAAAGTAGCTTCTCAGAAATTTAGCTGCTTTGATGTTCCTTATGTTAAAGTTTAAAGAGTATCAGGAGAAATTTAGAAAGGTGATTTAGATAAGAAATAACAATTTGACCCAAGTTAAATAGTTCTCTTCCTCTCTTATATATTGTATGTGACATATACTTTCTTAACTCAGCTTTGAATATATATTTCAAAAGATCTCTAATAAATAGTTTGCTGAAACAATGGCCAACCTCAACATTATTTTCACAAAGAGAACAAATTTTATGGTAGAGACTGGGTGTGTGTGTACGCATGAAGTTAATTTTAATTTTTGTGAGTATTTTATTTGCCCTTTCATTGATTTGTATAAATATGAATAATACAAGCATTGTTAAATCAACCTTCTCCCTGTTAGTGATAATGAGTACACAATAACTTAATTATTTTGCAATTTTCTTACATAAAATTGACCATTTTGCCATGTACAATTCAGTGGTGTCCAGTATTCCACAATGATGTGCAACCATCACCACTAACTACTTCCAGAACACTCCCATCACTCCAAAAAGAAACCCCAGAGCTGTTAGTTCTCAGTTCTCTGCTACAACCCAAACCCTGGAAAACATTAATCCACTTTAGTCTCTAAGAATGTGCCTATTACAGACATTTCAATAAATGGAATCCTGCAACATGCAACCTACAATGCCTTACAGTTTATAGTACCTTGTTTCATCAGTTCAGTTCAGTTCAGTCGCTCAGTCATGTCCGACTCTTTGCGACCCCATTAACCACAGCACGCCAGGCCTCCCTGTCCATAGCCAACTGCCAGAGTCCACTCAAACCCATGTCCATGAGTCGGTGATGCCATCCAAACATCTAATCCTCTGTCGTCACCTTCTCCTCCTGCCCTCAATCTTTCCCAGCATCAGGGTCTTTTCAAATGAGTCAGTTCTTCGCATCATGTGGCCAAAGTATTGGAGTTTCAGCTTCAACATCAGTGCTTCCAATGACCACCCAGGACTGATCTCCTTTAGGATGGACTGGTTGGATCTCCTTGCAGTCCAAGGGACTCTCAAGAGTCTTCTCCAACACCACAGTTCAAAAGCATAATTCTTTGGTGCTCAGCTTTCTTTATAGTCCAACTCCCACATCCATACATGACCACTGGAAAAACCATAGCCTTGACTAGACGGACCTTTGTTGGCAAAGTAATGTCTCTGCTTCTTAATATGCTGTCTAGGTTGGTCATAGCTTTTCTTCCAAGGAGCAGGCGTCTTTTAATTTCATGGCTGCGGTCACCATCTGCAGTGATTTTGGAGCCCAGAAAAATAAAGTCTGACATTGTTTCCCCATCTATTTGCCATGAAGTGATGGGACCGGATGCCATGATCTTAGTTTTCTGAATGTTGAGCTTTAAGCCAACTTTTTCACTCTCCTCTTTCACTTTCACCAAAAGACTCTTTAGTTCTTCTTCACTTTCTGCTAGTGTCATCTGGGTGGTGTCATCTGCATATCTGAGGTTATTGATATTTCTCCTGGCAATCTTGATTCCAGCTTGTGCTTCTTCTAGCCCAGCGTTTCTCATGATGTACTCTGCATATAAGTTAAATAAGCAGGGTGACAATATGCAGCCTTGACGTACTCCTTTTCCTATTTGGAACCAGTCTGTTGTTCCAACTGTTCTAACTTTTCCTATTTGGAACCAGTCTGTTGTTCCAAATGTTCTAACTGTTGCTTCCTGACCCACATACAGGTTTCTCAAGAGGCAGATCACGTGGTCTGGGATTCCCATCTCTTTCAGAATTTTCCACAGTTTATTGTGATCCACACAGTCAAAGGCTTTAGCATAGTCAATACTTGAAACTCTCTTGCTTTTTGGATGATCCAGCGGATGTTGGCAATTTGATCTCTGGTTCCTCTGCCTTTTCTAAAACTAGCTTGAACATCTGGAAGTTCACGGTTCACATACTGCTGAAGCCTGGCTTGGAGGATTTTGAGCATTACTTTACTAGCATGTGAGATGAGTGCAATTTATTTTTAATTGGCCTTAATTTAAAAGAATTGAATGAATTTTTAGTTAGATGCAATATTTTTGAATCCTAGCTCAGTTTTTAGCTATGTGAATCTGGGTAATTTATTCAATCTGTTTCAGCATCAGTTTCTCATCTGTCAGGGCTAGATAACATTAGCAACCTATCAAGAGAAACATAAAGACTAGAGATGTTTATGCTTAGCACAAGCCTGAGACAATACCTATTAATATTATTACTTCACAAAGATTGTCTAATTATCATCATCATTTCAATTCAGTACTCATTTGTTTATGCTAGGACAGTGGAAAGAATGATGAACTGGGAGTCAAGAAATGGGAACTCTAGACCAACCTCTGCCATTAACTAGTATAAGTGCCTGCCCTTAAATACATGTCCTTATCTCCCTGATGTTCAGCTTCATCTGTAAATTAAGAAGTTAGTTCAAAATTCTAGTCTCCAATTGATTGCTACAGTCCTTTTCTGACCAAAACATATCTTATTTCAAACAGTAAATGCATTATATATTAGTTATTCCCTTTTTCTAAATAAGAGCAATAAATCTCAAGGAGTATCTGAGACAATTCTTTAAACAGAAGGATATACTATAACTTTAATTTACATTTATCTAAAAATAAATAAGATGTAACTAATGTTTACTACATAGATTGAGAGTAGTACCTTCACAAAAAGCCAAATGATTAAGTGGCATGTATCCTATGAGATATGAGAAGGGAAGAGTGGAATTTTCTCTGCATAGAAAATAGGTTGAGAATGGCACCCACATGTCTCCATTCACTTGAAGCATCTTATAATGCACTGCAGTCTATACCCAGTTTAGACTTCTGAAATAACCATCATCCCAAGCTTAGAAAGAAATGACACATTGGAAGTATGATTATTTTTCTGCCAGGCTTTCTTGACTATTTGAGTTCTAGATGAAGGTTCAGATATTTTGTAATCCTCCATCATAACTATCCCACTTCCTTATCTGATTGCAATATTTTCAACATAAAATTGGTACTTGCAGGCTTTTAGATTCTATCATTCATTAGTACTCAAGAAGCAACATTTAGAACCAGACATGGAACAAAAGACTGGTTCAAACTGGGGAAAGGAATACATAAAGGCTGTATTACTGTTACTCCGCTTATTTAACTTATATGCAGAGTACATCATACAAAATGTCAGGCTGAATGAAGCACAAGCTGGAATCAAGATTGCTGGGAGAAATATCAGTGACCTCAGATATGCAGATGACACTACCCTTTTGGCAGAAAGCAAAGAGGAACTAAAGAGCCTCTTGAGGAAGGTGAAAGAGGACGGTGAAAAAGCTGGCTTAAAACTCAACTTTCAAAAAATGAAGATGATGGCATTTGGTCCCATCACTTCATGGCAAATAGATGGGGAAACAATAGAAACAATAACAGACTTTATTTTCTTGGGCTCCAAAATCACTGCAGATGTGACTGCAGCCATGAAATTAAAAGATGCTTGCTCCTTGGAAGAAAAGCTATGACAAACCTAGACAGCATATTAAAAAGCAGAGACATTATTTTGCCAACAAAGGTCCATATAGTCAAAGCTATACTTTTTCCAGTAGTCATGTATGAATGTGAGAGTTGGACCATAAAGATAGCTGAGCGCCAAAGAATTGATGCTTTCGCATTATGGTGTTGAAGACTCTTCAGAGTCTCTTAGACTGCAAGGAGATCTAACCAGTGAATCCTAAAGCAAATCAACTGTGAATATTCATTGGAAGGACTGCTTCTGAAGCTAAAGCTCCAATACTTTGGCCAGCTGATGCAAAGAACTGACTCATTGGAAAAGACTCTGATGCTGGGAAAGATTGAAGGCAGGAGAAGGGGACGACAGAGGATGAGATGGTTGAATGGCATCACCAACTCGATGGACATTAGTTTGAGCAAGCTCCAGGAGATGGTGAAGGATAAGGAAGCCTGCCATGCTGTAGTCCATGGGGTCTCAAAGAGCTGGACACAACTGAGTGACTGACCAACAAGAATTCATTACTACCTTAGCATCCTGTACATATAATTTATTTCTGTTTTCACTCACCATGAGAGTCATGAGAGTGAAAATTCTTATAATAAAATTAATTTCTTATACTGTATTTCTTGCTTCCTATGTATTAGCATGTGTAATGAGTACATTTTCTTTAAATTCATATAATCTAAATTATAACAAAATAGAAATATCAATATAACTTAGTCAACCTAAGTTGCTCTTTTTGTTACTTTGACATTTAAGTTCCATTTTTCTTTTCCTTAAGATAACAATATAAAATGTTTTCATAATATTTTTTCACAAATAAAACAATTCAATAAACTGGGTCATTTGGAAATCTGGAATTAGTATTCTAAATGGTACTAAACTCTACCATCTATGCTATACTACATTACCTTTAAAAAAAGCAACCTTTATTCTAGCGGCATAACTCAAGAAAGTTTTGTAAGTAAGTTTAACTTAAAATAAGTTCCTTTCGGGACATCTGAATTTTAGAAGGGATCTAACATGGACCACTACATATCATCGAAGATTAAAGGTATAAAATAGAAATATTTGTTATAAAAAGATTCACCTAGAAGCCTCCTCCGTAGCCTATAAAGATTATCCAATTATTTACCCCTAAAACAAATTCAGCACTGTCAATAGAAAACTGAAAGTGATGTGCAATAAACTGGTTCATACTTTTTTTTTGTTCATACTTTTAAAAGATTAATTCCATCCTCTAAAGTAATGCCACTGTCATCACTATTACATAGAGTTTCTATATACACCCATATCAAAGAGCTTACAACTATGATTAAATATTTGAAGACAAAACAGCAGTTTCTCAAAAAGTTAGATGGAGTCCTATCTCTACTCTAGATTAGCTAGACTGTGAGGTCCATGCGCACAGGGCATCTGTCTGTCTTGTTCATTGCTTTACCCTTAGCACCAAGAACACGTATGGCTAATAGTAGGCATTTAATGGGCTTCCCTGGTAACTCAGCTGATAATAAATCCACCTGCAATGCAGGAGACCTGGGTTCGACCCCTGGGTTGGGAAGACCCCCTGGAGGAGGGCCCGGCAACCCACTCCAGTATTCTTGCCTGGAGAATCCTCAAGGACAGAGGAGCCTGGTGGGCTAGAGTCCACGGGGTCACAAAGAGTCGGATATGACTGAGCAACTCAGCACAGCATACGGGCATTTAACAAGTTAATGAATCTTCTGAACCTGATTTTGTTCTATTGCTTCACACATAACAGTCAGGTGCTATGAAAACCAGACTCAATTCTGAGCCTATTAGAGTTGAATGTCCTAACCTTAGGGTGTCTAGGGCCTACAAATGCAACAATGCCTAGTGCAACAAAAGAAAATAATCTCTGACACTCCCTTGGAAGGACTAAGCAAAAAGCGGACAGGCAGAGCCTCCTTCACACAAAGTCTGAAGATGTACTTTATATATACTAAATTAAAGTTGGAGGTTTAAGAAGAATATATTCTACCCTTTCACTTAAGTCAGAATTAATATATTCACTCATTTGGCATTCTTATCCATTCTTATTGTTTTTCTTTCTCTCTTACTTCTCTACCTACCTCTGATTGCTTCTTTCCCATATCTAATCTTGGCTTTTAATGCTTTTCTAAACGGCTTCCCAACCATACTGCAAAGTTTCCATAGCTTCCGCCTCCTCTGTACAGTGTTTTCCAGTGTTCCATTTCCCCACTTTTCCTCCTGAGCAGACAGTACTGATAAGCCATCTTTCATAAAAGCCTTAAACCTAGAATTTATCTCATCTATACTTCCATCAACAATGATAATAGCAGATTTTATTTAGAACTAAATGCCAACCATTTCACATAGATTATTTCATTTGCTCAACACAAAACAGAAAAGTACCATCACCTTCCCATTTTTCAGTTGACAAAACTAAGACTTAAATCAGTCTTCCAAGATTACATAGCATGTAAATAGCAGTGCTGGAACCTGTAAGACTGTGTTTTAAAATACTATGTCATACTGCCTCTCACATAATTATTTGCAAAGTCATCTGATTAATTTTCTAAAACAGAGCCCCAAACTATTTCTTCCTTTTTCTTCCAAATATAAAAACTCCAGCCCAGCGTCCGACTATTATAGGTCTGGTTAATAATATAATATTTTTTTAAAGAAGCTTTATTTTCTGAACTAGCTTTAAAAGACCTATATTCTAGTTCTGGTTTCATCACTATATGACCTTAAACATGTTTTTCAAACTACCTGTGTCTTCATTCCTTATATGTAAAATTAAGACAGTAAAATCTGCTTTACTCAACATGATTACTTGAGGCGGGGAGGTCATAAAAGCAATTGAAGAGGTTGAAAATACTATACAGATATAAAAGTAGGCCAATAATTCAACAAGATTTCTAGCCTCTCATGCTTATTTTCCTTGTAATGAACTGCTAAGATGATTCTCTCTTGCTATTAACTTTTGTTAACAATTTTATGCTGGGCATAATCCATGTGAAATGCACTTTCAACTCTTCAAAAATGTCCACCCAACTTACTGCAGACCTTTTCTAGCCAAACTTGTATTTTCTCCACTCTTTTAAGTCACAAACTGTTTGTCCATCTAGCCCAATAATGTCATCATCTTCTAAATTTTTCCAGTTAATCCTCATTTGGTCCTAAACCCTTTAAATATTTCCTACCTGGGACAATTCATACACCACATCAAACTGACTTCAGCCTGCTTTTCTAGGACAACTTCCAAACCCCTTCTCCATTAAAAAAAAAAAAAAACGTTCTTCCCCTATATCCTAATCTTCCTTAAATCTCCATTCCCCAATTCCTGTGTTTGGTTCCTCTCTCACACACAGGGTACAATTATTCTCTGACATTCTTGATACCCTTTAATCTGAATATCCACAGATTCCTAATTTATGTATCTATTCAAGTTTGGAAATACAGATAAACCTTTTAGTCTCATTTTTGTAAAATAACTCCACTTTGATCTGTAAAGAAATATCTCTATTTTTAAGCAGGCAGGCTAATTGGCAAGCTTTTCTTTTTTCCCCCTCTTTGACACTTCCCCTGCCTTTCATCTAGGCTCCATTCTTAGTGGTGACCCCTGCATTATTCTCATCTCCCAGCTCCCTCCCTGCCCAAGACTGGCGTCCTGAGGAGAACTGGGCATGCTCAGTAGCCACAGCCAATTCCGGGATGCAAACTGGAATCTTTTGCAGATTTTGAGCCCGGCAGGAGAGGTAAGGCCCTAAAAATACTGTGGCCCAGAATTTACTCACTCCCTCTGGGGAATTATTTGATTGAAAGATATGTTCAAAGACTAGGAACAGGTTCAGAAATGGACAGCTTGCTGCCAGTCCCAAGTCTGCAAGGTGGGTCACCAACCTGAGTAACAGAGCTGAGAACAGCCCCTCGGCCTGGTTTGGTGCAGGGAGGAGATTTCTGCTGCCCTGAGCCGTGATAGCGCTGATAGATGGCTGGAAGCTTGCGCGTGGCATCTCTGTTGCCTCAAGAAAATAGTATTGTTTGTTTTCATTTTCTTTTTTTCCCTTGAACACAGCAACATCAGCTGCTCTAGAATGAAAAAGGATGTTGCCTGAAGAACTAAAAGTCTGTGAGCCAGCCAAAGATTGTGGAGAAGAGAGGCAAATCAACTACTCACCCAGGAATCAGATCCAGGGAGGCAGCCTGTGACCTAGAGATAAACAGGCTATTTCTAAATGACAGCTCAGGGGCATTTCAGATCTTCAAAACTGGATCGTGTGCCTGACCCCCAACATGCATACCTTCTTTGTATGTGAACCATGACACATTTCCCTTTGAGAGAACTGACAACACACACACACACACACATGATCCTTCTGTTTTCCTTTTCCCTCGTTTCTGCAGAGACTAAATCTCTAGAGCTATAACAGCAGCGGATTCCCTCACCTCACTGGCAGGGGGAGGAGGCATGGGGAGGAAATTTATCACAGAGGAAAAATGATTAAAAGAGGGCTTCTTTGCAGGGGCTTGACTGCACAGCTTAACAGAGAGACAGGCAGTAACAGACAGGGAAAGAGATACACAGCTGCCCCTGCTGCTAAACCTAGCCATCTCTTCAAACAGCAGCAAACATGAGACATTTCATCACTGTCGTGCATCCATATTGAGAAGGGGGAAAAAAAATCATGTGCTTCGTATTATGCATTTCAGTCACCCGAGATGGGAGGAGACCCCTGTCCATATGTCGTGGGAGCTATCTACCACCCCAAAAGTACACTCGCTGAACCTAGCTTGCAGACCGCTTGCCTGCCAGGCTTTGCTGCAAACGCTGTTAATCTAGGTGACAGCAGGTTGTCTCTTACCGTGGGCAGCAGCGGCTCCATTTGGGCTCCCTGGTCTTTAATCTCCATGTTCTGTAACGCCTCTGGAATCAGCACCTTCTCTGCGCTGTCTTCAGTGTCTTACACTCAGCCCGGCACTCGCTCTGCTTAGTATTCGGATCAGGTAGCTCTGAAGCAGGAGGCAATTGCACACTCCAACTCACCAGAGTCACATGGCTCCTACTCACTCGGGCTGCTAGCCAGGTTTTGCACTGAATGCCTTGGATTCCTGGGCCGGTAAGAGAGATTTCCCCAGCCCGGTATCACTGCCCACACCTGGCTACTGGTATAAAGTACAGTCTGCAATGCTGCAAGTCTGATGGACATTAAGACACTCACATAAGATGCTAACTTCTTATACAGATGAGTCCAAGGTGGACTCCAATCAGCTCAGCCAGATTTTGACACTTTGAACCAATTCACTTTATTCCCAGAAACCGACAGGAGACAAAATTCAAACAAGATGATACTAACAAGGTCCTTGGTATTCTGCTCTGAATACCTGGGGTCACTAAAAACAGATAAGATGACATCAAAATTGATCTCTTAGTGAAACTAAATTATGTACTAACAAAAAAAAATCAGCATTTTAGGTCATTGTTGACTTAGTAAGAATTTGGCAGACAAATACTTTCAATATTTTAATTGTGAAAACCTTAGATATCACACATTGTTACAAATAAAATATCTTTCTATTATTTTCCAACAAAAATAACAGGGAAAGAATGTATTTTTGAGTAACTAGTAATTATCAAAGATTATAATTGTATAATATTGAGAAGTATAGGACAAAATACAATTATTGGAGGACAACTGCTCTACAATATTGTGTTAGCCTCTGCCATATATCAACACGAATCAGCCACAGGTATACACATGTCCCTTCCCAGCTGAACCTCCCTCCCCTCTCCCACCCCGTGTATTTTGGTATCATTGCTCCAAGAGAAGCAATGATGAAGATACCAAAGAACTTTGAAAAGAATGAATCTAAACCAAAGTAGCCCAAGAACACACCCTTTTGCTTTACAAGTCTCAGCGAAAGAGGGGCGGGGGACTCTCCAACTAATACATGGAAGAAAAAAAAGTTCAAGAAGCTCTTCTGTAGGAAAAAAGGTTGATACTGTTTTTTGAGTGACTATACATATTTCCTAAAGTAATGAAGTCATATATCAGTGGACCCCAGATTGAGTAGGAGGTTACAAATGAAGAAAGGTTAAAAGATAATGACAAAATTATTAAGATAGTTTATTTTAAATAAGAAAAATTTCACCAGATTTTAAAAACTCTTCATCAGCAGGACTGAATATTAATTATCTTCTGCAACACACAAAAATTTTCCACAATGCTCATCATAGGTGGAATTATACATAATGTATCTATTTTCCTTCTTAATACAATTTTTATAATATAAACTATTATTTTATGATAAGAAAACATTTTATTCTTAAGCCATAATGATTAATATATTTGAGTAGCAACTTGGTGTACAGCACATTGAGATGAAACCAAGGATTTAAATAATAAGATGTCTGATTAAGAATTTGCTAATCTAGGGCTAAACTAGATTTTCTTTTTTTTTTTAATTTTTTGTTTTGTACTGGGGTATAGCCGATTAACAAACAATGTTGTGATAGTTTCAGGTGAACAATGAAGGGACTCAGCCATTTTATATATGCATCCATTCTCTCCTAAACTTCCCTCCCATCCAGGCTGCCACAAAATATTGGGCAGAGTTCAATGTGCTATAGAGTAGGTCCTTGTTGGTTATCCATTTAAAATATAGTAGTGTGTAAATGTCCACCCAAACTCCCTAACTATACCTTCCCCCATCCTTTCCTCTGGTAACCATAAATTCTGAACTTGACTTTCTACCATGAACTGACAAATAAAAGCTCCCTTCTTACTCAAATGACCATAACAGATAATCACACACAACTGATTAGAAGAAAAATAACTTCTATTTAGAACAATTATTTCTATATCATTAAGAAACCCTAAGTCACCCAGTTTATATTTCTTAAAAACAGAATTTAAATATAACTAGGAAAAATTCTGAACTCTTTTATTCCAAGAGTCAAAATAAAAAATAAAACAGTATTTTAAGTTATTTTTAATCAATATTTTCCTACAATGTGTGTTATTAAACCATATAGGTATTTTGCTGAAACAATCATTTCTTAAATGCTTACGTATGCTAGAACAAAGGTCCATCTGGTCAAGGCTATGGTTTTTCCAGTGGTCATGTATGGATGTGAGAGTTGGGCTGTGAAGAAAGCTGAGCACCGAAGAATTGATGCTTTTGAACTATGGTGTTAGAGAAGACTCTTGAGAGTCCCATGGACTCCAAGGAGATCCAACCAGTCCATCCTAAAGGAGATTAGTCCTGGGTGTTCATTGAAGGACTGATGCTGAAGCCGAAACTCCAAAACTTTAGCCACCTCATGCAAAGAGTTGACTCATTGCAAAAGACCCTGATTCTGGGAGGGGTTGGGGGCAGGAGGAGAAGGGGACGACAGAGGATGAGATGGCTGGATGGCATCACCGACTCAATGGGCATGAGTTTGAGTAAACTCTGGGAGTTGGTGATGGACAGGGAGGCCTGGCGTGCTGCGATTCATGGGGTCGCAAAGAGTCAGACACGACTGAGTGACTGAACTGAACTGAACTGATGCTAGAGCTACTATTTCTACCAGTAAAAGACTTCTAATTTTGACAGCAGATGTTAGACTTCTAAAGACCAAAAAAGCCCATGTATCTAAAGGTCTCTGATCCAAGAGGTTGAATGCTAGCCTAGTAAAAACAAAGTGGAGAAAGATAAAGTAATCCTCATTTAATCTACTAGCTTTGTCTTCAACTTCAGGCTTTAAAATTAAGGTTCATAACCTGAGAGAATATATCCAGATATTAAACAAGTTCCAATGAAGGAGGTAAGTATTGATAATTTCTGGGAATAAAATAGTCGCTAGGTAGTAGAATTTTTACCGGCAAAACCATCCAATTTAACAGACAGGCTTGTCTGTGGCCATCCACCCTGAATGTACCTGAACACTTCTGATCTCAGAAGCTAAGCAGGGTCAGGCCTGGTTAGTACTTGGATGGGAGTAATAGATAATGCTCTTAGAGATCAACTTCTCCATTGATTCTCAAACTCAGGAGGTAAAGGGAACAGAAGGCAGGGAAGAGGAAATCCAAATTGCATGAGCTGCTTTTTTTTCCAACTACATAATGTCCGCCTTGGAGATTCTGCTCTGTTCTTACTGGAGACGAGAAGATGAAGTAACTGGTAATACTCCCCGGTTAACTCATGCTTTTCCAATTCCAGAGCTCTTTACACTATAGTCAAGTTTCCTTGGATCCTAGATTGTTAAAAATGCATTCCTATTTAGCCTGTTCTCATTTGGAAATCCAATAAGATTATATTAGAACATTTTGACAGTTTCAAACACCAGATTAAATACTGCAAGACTGAATTTGTCCAACAAACTGAATGTTTCAGACACTCTACTGGAATGAGACAATAATCAGATTTGCATTCAGTCAGTCCTACTATGTGCAAGGCACTGTGCTACTGAAGCTATTTCTTATCAGACCCAGCAATATTAAAGTGGAATTTTCCTCTCTGATGAATGAAATAAAGCAGTGATCGGCCACAGGCCAACCACACAAACAGAGAGGAATTACAGAAGCACTAACACAAGAGCCCCTTTCCTCTCTAGCTGCTCACGTCGTGGCCAGTAGGAAAGGAACAAAACACCATGGTGTCTTCCTTCCTGATTTGTCCCGCATCATGGGATTCTTGCTGACCTCCATTTTTTATTAATTCCCCAAGTATACAAGTCAGCATGCATCCAGTATCCTTTCAGTACCTACTTCCTTTTGCTATTTTAAGCCCTGGGGGTTAAGATATGCACATTAATGCAATGTTTATCTTAGAAAAGAAGCCATCTAATAGTATTTGTGTTTGAAGAAGACACTGGATTCTAAAGAGTACTGCCAACACTAGTCTTTCAAGAGAATACCTTTTCAGTTCTGTTAATATTAGGTTTCTGGTTTAGACTTCAAAGTCCTTTGCTTCATCTCTTTTTTGTATCTGAACTTTAGGTAGGCAACAAGACCAGAAATATATTCCGAATACTAATACTATATTGGTGATTATATTACTAGTTTAATATTAATATTTCAAAAACTGTTTTTCACATGTGTAAAAGTATCATAGCACTGCTTATATCTTTTACTTATTTTTATCCCTTTGTACTTCTATCTTTTGGAACCTGTACAAATGTTCTGAACAACTAAAACATTATGTAGATCTGGCTGATTTACCAATCCAAAAGTACTTAGTTAAATTTAACAAACTCAAGAAATAACAAAAATGCTCTTTCTTGACAGCTTAAAAATAATGACATCTGACCAACAAGGAAAAGGGTAAGAATTTCCACTCCCAAATCTGGCACACAACAAGGAACTTCATTGTATAATACTAAAGTTTAAAGGTGTCAAATACTACTCCTTTTTACAGATGTTCTTAGCCACCAAGTCAATAGTCATGATTCTAGCCATCAACTATTAGAAAAGGAACATATAAATAATTAGGAAGCTCATTACAATGTTGGGCGAATGTCCAGATTTAAGAAATCCTCCAAGTCCCATTTTCTCTTAGTTCATGACTGGCTTTTCCAGTCCTAAAGATTGGAACAAAGACTTGATTTTCATTCTTTCACTCATACAGGGAAACCTATAGTAGGCCTGCTCTCTAAATTGAGTACTAGAGGATAGCATCTTAATCCAATTTAACTCAATTCAGTAAATATTTGAGTATATATTGTGCTAGCAATAATACAGGAACAAACATGAATCCTGGACTCAGAGATCATACTTTAGAAACGAAGAAATAAAATATTTGACAAGTGCTTAAGTAACAATATGTGCAAAAAACAGAGGTAGACTAGAAGACAAAATGATTAACTTTTAATAGCATTTTTCTCACCTTTACTGCAGAGATTTTAAATCCTTAGGGAATTTCTTTTTGTGGGAAAAAAATTTTAATTTTTCTTTACTTGTTATGTAAACAAGAAGTATATGTATGCCTCAACTTATTACATCTCCAATTATCAGCCTTTAAGCCTAATTATCACTGTCTTTGTTAAATGGTCCTGATTGTATCATTTCTATTCCTAACTTGAAAATAATCACTATCACACTTATTACTGCAATAATCTTATAGCTAAATAATCCTTAACTTGTCCTTTTTCTATAAAGTTATGAAAAATTACACTAAAGTAATCATTATTCACAGTGTCTCATGTGTGAATTTTACTATACATTCTCAAATTAAGACAAACAAGAAAAATATCTCAGTGTTTATTATTGAGTTTACACTGTCAAAAAAAAAAAAAAGATGACAAATGCCATACAGAAAAAAGGGAAGAAAAGCTATCAAAACTCTTTCTCACAGCAATTTCTAAGCTTCATCGCAAGCAACCAAACTATTAGTGAAGATAGTCTTCAGATATATTTTATACATGATGTTCAGATACATTATATACATGGTCTTACATTAACTAAGAACCTGAACTTGTGTTCTAAACTTGCAATAATTTTCAAAGTTCCACAATTCATATGTCTTTCCACTTACGTCTTTTCCACTTATTTATAAACAGTTTTTCTAATGGAGAGAAAAATCTTATCTGAACCTATAATTTGGGCTACCCATAAAATAACTTTTGTTGAATTAGTTCAACAAAAAGAATTATTAAACACCTATTGTGTAATATATGTCTGTAAAAAGATAAATAAGATATAATCCTTGCCTCTCTAGAAAAGGAAACAGGTGATTATTTCAAAGTACTATGGTGATAAGAGAATGAGATGTCCAGAATATTAAAATAGTATGAAGTAGGGATACACTGCTGAACTAAGGATTAACAGGGAAGATAAAGACATGAACTATAAGATGAGTGACATTTAACCAAGCAAACCAAGATGAAATCACAAGCCATTTCATTCTGAAATTTTTTCAATATTCAGACCAGTACAAATATAAAAATGACATTCATAATCCCACCATCAAGAGATAATCACTGTTAATATTTCAGCATGTTTCATTTACATAGTCCTTTTAAAAATTAGGGGGTGGGATGGGAATTACTTTTTTTCCCTAATGGGTAAACACTTTTTAAATTGTTTTAAATTGTAAAAATACTTTATATACCATTTTTAATGGTTACTTTCCATTTAGAGTTATTACAAAATATTGGCTATATTCCCCATGTTGTACAGTACATCCTTGAGCCTATCTCACACCCAATAGATTGTACCTCCACCCCCTGACCCCATGTTGCTCCAACACTGGTAACTACTAGTTTGTTCTCTATATCTGTCAGTCAGCTTCTTTTCTGTTATAGTCATTAGTTTATTGTATTTTTTTAGATTCCACATGTGATATCATAATTTGTCTTTCACTAACTTGTTTCACTTAGCATAATGCCCTCCAAGTCCATCTATGTTGATGTAAATTGCAAAAGTTCCTTCTTTTTCATGGCTGAGTAGTTTTCCTGTGTGTGTGTGTGTGTATGAATCTTCTGTATTCAATTATCTGTTGATGGACACTTAAGTTGCCTCCATATCTTGGCTATTGTAAATAAAGCTGTTATGATATTGTGATGTATGTATCTTTTCAAATTAGTGTTTTGGTATTTTTCGGCTATATAGCCAGGAGTGGAATTGCTAGGTCATATGGAAGTTTTCTTTTCAGTTTTTTGAGAAACCTCCATACCATTTTCTGTAGTGGCTGCACCAATTTACATTCCTCACCAACAGTGTACAAGCTTTTCCTTTTCTCCACATCCTTGCCAGCATTTGTTACTTGTGTTCTTTTTGATGATAGCCATTCTGATGAGGTGAAATCTCAATTGTGGTTTGGAATTGCATTTCCCTGATGATTAGTTATGTTGAGCATCTTTTCATGTGCTTGTTGACCATCTGCATGTTCTCATTGGAGAAATTCCTATTCAGTTCTTCTGATGATTTTTAATTGGGTTGTCTGATTTTTTTGATGATGTTATATAAGCTGTTCATACATGTTGGATATTAATCCCTTGTTGGTCATATCATTTGCAGATATTTTCTCCCATTTAGTAAGTTCTCTTTTTGTTTTGTCAGTAGTTTTCCTTGCTGTGCAAAAGGTTTTAAATTTAATTAAGTCCCATTTGTTTATTTATACTTTTATTTCCTTTACTGTAAGGGAGAGATAAAAAAAAAATATTGCTGTGATTTATGTCAAAGAGTGTTCTGCCTATGTTTTCCTCTGGAAACTTGTATGGTATCCAGACTTATATTTAGGTCTTTAATACATTTTGAGTTTATTTTTGAATATGGTATTGGAGAATGTTCTAATTTCATTTTTTTACACACAGCTGTCCAGTTTTCCCAGAACTACTTATTAAAGAGACTGCCTTTCCTCCATTGCATTTTCTTGCCTCTCTTGTCTTATATTAATTACCGTAAGTGTATGGATTTTTTCTGGGCTCTCTATCTTGTTCTCTTGGTCTATGTTTCTGTTTTTGTACCAGTATCATACTGTTTTGATTACTGTAGATTTGTAGTATAGTCTGAAGTCAGGGAGTGTGATTCCTCCAGCTCTGTTTGTTTTTTATTTCCATCACATTTCAAACAACAGAATTATCTATCATAAATAAGAAACTGAAGTCCTGATTGAAAAATATCCAAAGAACCTTTAAATGTGATCATTTACTACTATAAAAACATATCTATCCTATTCTTCCATGCTGTATGAGTAATGAGAGAAGCTTTCAAAGCCTCTACTTAGGACTGGGAAACGGTTCTACTTTCAAATACTACAAATCTATCTGAATTATCTATCATTTTCTCTCTGTCCTCCAACCCCAAACAAAGGCTCAACAACTGAAGAAAGAATACATGGCTCTCTCTCAAGGTTACACACTGGCAATTAAAGCTCTTGCTCCTTTCCAATCCCTCCCCTCCAGAGAATTTTCTGCGATGGACAGCCTAGCTCTTCATCTTTTCTTGCTGTTGGTCAGTCACTCATGCGACACAATGGACTGCAGCATGCCAGGCTTCCCTGTCCTTCGCCATCTTCCAGAGCTTGCTCATTAAGTCCACTGAGTCAGTGATACTATCCAACCATCTTGTCCATTGAGTCATGGACATGTCCATGAGTCAGTGATGTTATCCAACCATCTTGTCCTCTGTTGTCCCCTTCTTCTCTTGCCTTCAATCTTTCCCTGCATCAGGGTTTTTTCTAATGAGTCAGCTCTTCCCATCAGGTGGCCAAAGTATTGGAGCTTCAGGTTCAGCATCGGTCCTTCCAATGAAAATTCAGGATCAATATCCTTTAGGATTGACTGGTTGGATCTCCTTGCAGTCCAAGGGACTCTCAACAGTCTTTTTCCAATACCACAGTTCAAAAGCATCAATTCTTCAGTGCTCATCTTTTCTTACAATGCTGTTATTGGGAATTGTGTCCACCTGGGTTTAGGCTTCTCAAACTTAAAATTGACTTTTCTATTGCATCATTCATTTCTGAGACATTAAATGCCAATATTCAAATAAGGAAATGTAAGGCAGTTAAGTATATGTAGGGGGAAAAACAATTAAGATTAAAAAGACTATCTTACCTCAATATTAATAAAACAAGACAAAATCAAACAACTGAAAATTCTTTTCTTTGTGATAAGAAAGTTAACTTTGATTAAAGTGTTTGAATTCAATGCCACTTCTCACAATCATCTCATAAATCCAGAAAAATACATTATAAATTGATTTATTCATTTAATAGACATTTACTAAGTACCTCCTATGAGCCAGTATTGTACTAGGACTGAAAATTCAAAGTGCCTGACACAAGGAGCTCACAGTATGGAAGGAAAAGAAACATTCAAGACATTTCCTATGACACTGTGACAAGCATATGAAAGAAATAGAAAGGGGACCTAATCCAGATTAGTGGAAGCAAGGGAAATTAGAAAAGACTTCCCAAAGGAGAAGCATATATGAAACATATGAAAGAGTTTGCCATATTAAAAATTAAGTTAGGAGAACATTACTAGTAGAGAGGCATATAAAAAAGCATAAGAAGCATTATTATGTTCATATTGCTGCTGCTGCTGCTAAGTCGCTTCAGCCGTGCCCGACTCTGCGTGACCCCATAAACGGCAGCCCACCAGGCTCCGCTGTCCCTGGGATTCTCCAGGCAAGAACACTGGAGTGGGTTGCCATTTCCTTCTCCAATGCATGCAAGTGAAAAGTGAAAGTGAAGTCGTTCAGTCGTGTCTGACTCTTAGCAACCCCATGGACTGCAGCCCACCAGGCTCCTCCGTCCATGGGATTCTCCAGGCAAGAGAACTGGAGTGGGGTGCCATTGCCTTCTCTGATGTTCATACTGCTGCTGCTGCTAAGTCACTTCAGTCGTGTCCGACTCTGTGTGATCCCATAGACGGCAGCCCACCAGGCTCCTCTGTCCATGGGATTTTCCAGGCAAGAGAACTGTAGTGGGTTGCCATTGCCTTCTTTGGAGTATACTTATACTACATAAGTATAAATAGTAACTGTTGCTCAATGTAGAATTCAGGAGAAAGGGTGGACTGGAGTTTGCTTTCAGGTTTGTTTTTATTTTTGCTTGTGTGCCTTGTTTTGGTGTTTAAAGTTGACGGTCTCTAAATAACTAACACGGGCAAAGAAACTAAATATTCAATTTGATTTATTACAAATACTAGTTTAAATTGGACATTATAATCAGAAGCATGTTGTTCCAAATAAAATTGATAATAGATTTAATAGAAGAATTAATACAATTCATATGACCTTGAAATTCCACCCAGAAACTATAGATGCTATCATTTTACATACTCACAAACTAAGAGGTCTACCATTTGCTGTATTATCAATGTTAGAGGTTAAGTAATCTCAGTAGAAATAACTTCATATAAAAATGAAACACTTAAATCAGTTAACAATTCTCAAGAAAGAACATACCTTATAGGTAAGTATTTCTTAAAGCTTATCCAAGGGCAATTTACATCAGAATAAATTTGAGTGCTTCTGAAAATATGTGATTCCTAGGTCCCATCAAACCTACCATTTATTTAGTGTTTACTACATGTCAGATACTATCAAGTATTTTGTATAATTATTTAATTTACTCCTCATATCAACTCTGAGATATGTAAATTTAACCTCTATTTATACATGAGAATGCTGAAGCTAAGTGAAGTTAAATAACACTGAAATTCACACAGCTATTAAGCAGCAGAGTCAGAATTCTAATCCAGGCTATCTGCCTTTGAAGCATTTTCTTTTTGTGTCATGTTATAACTTATCTATAATCTGTCCAGGTTGCCAGAGGAAAAGTTTACCCCAGTTCTAATTACCACAAAAAAGAATAAGAGCACCAAATCCAAACTCAAAGTTGGTACTATAAAACATAAAATTTTAAGAGTAATCCTGATCAAGCCAAAAATGAAGTATTTGTGTCACCAACAATGCATACAAACTCTGCTTCATATTGAGGCTTGTTTAAGTTATTCAGAAAAGACTGAGTAGGGAGCATGTGATCCTTTGTCTAAGACAAAATAACTGGAGTGACAACCACTGTGTCAGGGTGAGAATTCTTGCAGGGGGCAGTGCCCAGAGCCAGGTGGTTTGTCTTTCTTTTGCCAAGTAACATATAGCATGCTTTTTCCATGCTCTCTTTCATACACCTGATAGCTCACAAATTTCCAATAAATTATTTTTTAGTGTTAAAGACTGAAATATTTATCTAACTGCTATTTTCCAAGGATAAGAAAGTTTATTAGTTTTTTTAAAATATATATATCAAGTGCCTCTTGTGTGTTAAGACACTATGCTAGATCCTTAACTGGAGCAAGATATCTTACCCTTTAAAATCTCACGGTCCATGGTGGGTAGAGACATGAAAAGAACTGCAATACAGAATGACAGATCCTATAATGTAGACTCAATGGGAACTCAGTGGAGGAGAAAGCATTATTATTGCACTGTTTAAATAAAAAATGATAGGTAATATCTTCATTAGTCTTACTATGCTGCAATTTCTGAGGGCTTCACTGTATTAACTTATTTAAGCTTCACATTAGCCTGGTGATGTGGATACCTTCCCCACTCTACAGAAAATTATACTGAATTTTTCTAAATCACAGACTCAGTAAATGGCAAGGCTGGGATTTAAGTCCAGGCAAGTTTGCTCTCCTGTGCTTCTTGACCTCCACATTTTACTACATCTTAAAATGGGCAAGGCATGGAATTGGAAATTTCTGTCTCTAAGTAGTTCTGGGTCCATTTGGAGAGATTACACACCCTAGTATTTTCTTTATTAGTTAAATAAGAGAATGGACTAAACGTGCTGTATTCCACACTAACATAATACTAAAATAGGTAAAATTGACGACTCTGACTCAAATTCAAGCCCAGCAACTAACTGGTTGAAACAGGTTAAGTCAGTCAGTCAACACTCTTTTATCCAAACCATTCTATATCCTATCACTAACAATTTCTGGGTTCCTAAATATACCATGTACTCAAAAATTTCCAAAGAACATCAAAAAGAATGTTCTGTGTCTTACAATGGAGAAGGTATGGAATTTGAAATCTCTGTCTCTAAGTAGTTCTGGAACCATGGACAGATTATTCACCCTCAACTCAGTTCAGTCACCCAGTTCAGTCTGACTCTTTGCGACCCCATGAATTGCCCATGGCATACTTCCCTGTCCTTCACCATCTCCCAGAGCTTGCTCAAACTCATGTCCATTGAGTCAGTGATGTCATCCAACCATCTCATCCTCTGTCATCCCCTTCTCCTCCTGCCTTCAATCTTTTCCAGCATCAGGGTCTTTTCCAATGAGTCGGTTCTTCACATTAGGTGGCCAAAGTATCAGAGCTTCAGCTTCAGCATCAGTCCTTCCAATGAATATTCAGGACTGATTTCCTTTACGGTTGACTGGTTTGATCTCCTTGCAGTCCAAGGGACTCTCAAGAGTCTTCTCCAACACCACAGTTCAAAAGCATCAATTCTTTAGCACTCACCTTTCTTTATGGTCCAACTCTCAGATCCATACATGACTACTGGAAAAACCATAGCTTTGACTAGACGGACCTTTGTTGGCAAAGTAATATCTATACTTTTTAATATGCTGCCTAGGTTTGTCATAACTTTTCTTCCAAGGAGCAAGGGTCTTTTAATTTCATGGCTGCAGTCACCATCGGCAGTGATTTTGGAGTCCAAGAAAATGAAGTCTGTCACTGCTTCCATTATTTCCTCATCTATTTGCCATGAAATGATGGGACCAGAGGTCATGATCTTAGCTTTTTGAATGCTGAGTTTTAAGCCAGCTTTTTCACTTCCCTCTTTCACTTTCATCAAGAGGCTCTTTAGTTCCTCTTCACTTTTGCCATAAAGGTGGTGTCATCTGCATATCTGAGGTTATTGATATTTTTCCTGCAATCTTGATTCCAGCTTGTCCTTCATCCCACCCAGCATTTCGCATGATGTACCCTTCATATAAGTTAAATAAGCAAAGTGACAGTATACAGCCTTGACATGGTCCTTTCGAAATTTGGAACCAGTCCGTTGTTCCATGTCCAGTTCTGTTTCTTCTTGACCTGCATACTGATTTCTCAGGAGGCAGGTAAGGTGGTCTGGTATTCCCATCTCTTGAAGAATTTTCCACAGTTTGTTGTGATTCACAGTCAAAGGTTTTAGTGTAGCCAATGAAGCAGAAGTAGATGTTTTTCATGAATTTTCTTGCTTTTTCGATGATCCAACGGATGTTGGCAATTTGATCTCTGTTTCCTCTGCCTTTTCTAAATCCAGCTTGAACATCTGGAAGTTCATGGTTCATGTACTGTTGAAGCCTAGCTTGGAGAATTTTGAGCATTACTTTGCAAGCGTGTGAGATGAGTGCAATTGTGTGGTAGTTTGAACATTCTTTGGCATTGCCTTTCTTTATGGTTGGAATGAAAACTGGAATTTTGAAATTACTCATACTAGTACTTTCTTTATTTTATTAACTAAATAAGAGACTGTGTGCTCAGTTACTCAGTCATGTCTGACTCTTTGCAATCCCATCAACTGTAGCCCAAAAGGCTCCTCTGTCCATGGAATTTTTCCAGGTAAGAATACTGGAGTGGATTTCCATTTTCCATTTCCTAATCCAAAAAATAAGACACTCAACTAAACTCAAAAAGGAAACTTTTCCAACTCTCTACCTCACTGTTAACCAGTCCAATCAGATAACTGTCTCTACTACTTTCCTCAACTACTCAGTCTTTGAAGAGTATTCCCAAAATTGCAAAACCAAATATATACCTACTGATACTCATCTGTATATTCGTCCATTCATTGACTCATAGTTTACAAATCAGTACATACATTATGCGCTGTAATAAATTATAAATTAGAGTATGTGCTAAATAAATAAAACTGTATAAAGGTACAAAGATTATAAAGAAAAATAAGGCATAAAGCAAATCATCATGGAGCTAACTCTGTGGGAAACTCTGTGGGAAAGACAAACATTCACTTAACACGCCATATGACAACTTATTATGGAATGGGTTCTAGAGGAGAAGAGAATAAAAGTATTCCAGACAAGAGGAATATCAAGTGTTCCAGAACTCAAAGAAGTTGTATATGGCTGATACACGGAATGTATGAAAGAAAGCTGACGGGAAAGAAGGAAGAAGCAAAGACACACCCAATTATAAAAAGCCATTTTTGCCATTCTCAAAAAAGATTGGACTTTATCCTACAGATAATAGGAAGCTCTTTAAGGATCTTAAGCAGAAAAGTGATATGACATATAAGCAGTTAAAAAAAAAATCTATAACATGGAAGATGCTGGGACAAGACTAGTGACAGAGAGACTAGTTATCCTTGGTGATAAGAGATGATTAGGAGCCTGAAGAATGATATCTGCCGTAATAATGGACAAAAGAAAACATAAAATATCGTATATATATATCTTTATACACCTGAGATATATAAAAGGAAAAATACATTGACTTACTGATTATTTTGATGCAGAAAAAGACGATAAATATGTGTAGGATTTTGGCTTAACAGATAGTGGTAACATTCAACAATATATGGAAAACAGTAAAAGAAACAGACTGAGACAACACCTAAAAAATTCTATCTTGAAAATAATAACAATGATTAAGAACATAACTTTGTACTCAGAAGTGTCATTTAGTATTAGTATGCTTGCATGTTTAGTCACTTCAGTCCTTTACAATGCTTTGTGACCCTACAGTCAGAAGCCTGCCAGGCTCCTCTGTCCATGGGATTCTCCAGGCAAGAATACCGGAATGGGTTGCCATGACCTCCTCCAGGAGATCTTCCTGATCCAAGGATCAAACCTGAATCTCCTAAGTCTCCTGAATTTCAGGTGGATTCTTTCCCACTTAGCCACCTGGGAAGCCCTAATACCTGTGTTCAGTTCAGTCGCTCAGTCGTGTCCGACTCTTTGCAATCCCATGAATCGCAGCACGCCAGGCCTCCGTGTCCATCACCAACTCCCGGAGTTTACTCAAACTCATGTCCATCAAGTCAGTGCTGTCATCCAGCCATCTCATCCTCTGTCATCTCCTTCTCCTCCTGCCCCCAATCCCTCCCAGCATCAGGGTCTTTTCCAATGAGTCAACTCTTCGCATGAGGTGGCCAAAGTATTGGAGTTTCAGCTTCAGCATCAGTCCTTCCAAAGAATATTCAGGACTAATTTCCTTTACAGTTGACTGGTTTGATATCCTTGCAGTCCAAGGGACTCTCAAGAGTCTTCTCCAACACCACAGTTCAAAAGCATCAATTCTTCGGTGCGCAGCTTTCTTTATAGTTCAACTCTCACATCCATACATGACTACTGGAAAAACCACAGCTTTGACTAGACGGACCTTTGTTGGCAAAGTAATGTCTCTGCTTTTTAATATGCCATCTAGGTTGGTCATAACTTTCCTTCCAAGGAGTAAGCATCTTTTAATTTTATAGCTGCAATCACCATCGGCAGTGATTTTGGAGCCCCAAAAAATAAAGTCTGACACTGTGTCCACTGTTTCCCCATCTATTTCCCATGAAGTGATGGAACCAGATGCCATGATCTTAGTTTTCTGAATGTTGAGCTTTAAGCCAACTTTTTCACTCTCCTCTTTCACTTTCATCAATACCTGTGTAGCCTTGGGCAAATTTCTGAAAATCCCTAAAGTCTCAGTTTCCTCACCTATAAAACTAAAGTAATAAAAGAACCAACTCAAGGTTGTTCTGAGGATTAAATCAGCCAGCACATGTGAAGCACTTGGAATAGCAGCGAGTAAATGGTAATTCCTCAACAAATGGTGGCCATTATAATAATTCCATTGAATTTGAGGTTATGGGAGTCGTCTGAAGGCAGACAAATCAGAAAAGAGTTGGCAATATAGGTTTGGGACCAGGAGAAAGCCTGATGATGGATTGTGTTTCTTCAAAAGTTTCAAGTCTTCCAGACTTTTCATTGATCCATTTATTACCTAAATATATGCTTCGACTACTCCTGATTCCCAGTTTACAACTCTAGAAACCATTTTTCCAATACATCCAACCATTTCCCAATCTTCAGAAGTATCTTTAAATTCAATATATTCTTGAAATTGTTTTTATTTGTATAAATCTGTGTTGATGTTTTATCTATTTCAGCTCCCCTGCAAAACTGTAATAACCTACAAGACCCTATGCTGTGCTGTGCATTACAGTTGAATAAAAAAACATAATATTCTCCCTCTCAGTAAAAACTATGTCTATAGAAATAAACCTATTCAGACTATTTCTGACCCAATGGAAAATTATCCTAGTAGCAACAAAATGTCTTCCTTTCAACAAATAATTATTTGGTACTTTTACGTGCCAGATACTTGATAATTGCTGTCCTAGGAACTGGAGATATAGTAGGAAAATAAAAAATTCAAAAAGACTGCTTGGTGTAAAGGGATAGAGAAGACAAAAAGTAAATAGGTATATGAGTAAAACATACAGTATCTGAGATGATAGTAAGTACAATGAAGAAACAGAGAGCAGGAAAGTAGAATAAGGCATGTCTAGATTTTCAATGTTAAGTAGGTAGCCATAGGAGACCTCACTAAGAAGGTGACATGTAAATTAAGGCCTGAAGGAAGTGAGGTAGTGGACCATGAAGCTATAATTTGGGTGAATCAGTTTTCCAGCAATGAGAATAAGTGTCAAGAATAGACAGGTTAGCAAAGAGGAAAGTGGAGAAACCAGGTAAGAAGCTATTGTAATAACCCAACCAAGAAATGATAATGGCTTGAACTAGATGACAAATGGTGGAGTTCTGGATATGTTTTGAATGTAGAGCCATCAGAATTTGCTTAAGGATGGAATGCAGGATGTAGGAGAAAAAAGGATTGAGGATGATGCCAAGGTTTGGGGCTTGAAAATCGGAAGAATGGCATTTCCATTACTCAGATGAGGAGTGAGAATTCCACTTGTATTTAATAACAAGGAAGTTATTGAAGACCTTCACAAGAGAATTTACAGAGTGGTAGGAGGCAATTTAAGAAACCACAGGAGGAGAGAAATTTAAGTATAGACAATTATACTCCAGGACACTAGGAAAGAAAGCAAAGAGAGCAAAAATTGGAGGGAAGGTAGGCTCAAAAAAAAAAAAAAAAAATAGAAGTCAGTTATTGTTTACCTTGAAAACTAGACTAGTAAAGTGAAAATAAACACCTAATCTTGTCTTTTCAAATTATTTCATTATATCCTATCTGTGAGGTTTATTTTTGTTGTTTTTGCTTCCTTCCCTGCAGCAAGTTAGTAAATATTGAAGTAATTGGACTCATTCAACTCAAATTACAACAATGTAACAATAATGTCTCAAACAAATTAACTGTAAGAACATGTATAAAATAAGCAACAAATCTTTTTCATCAGAAGGGGATGTAGAATATTCACTGGGAAAAGAGTTTAGTAGTTTGATCAGCAATAAATAAGAATCATTTCCTTTATTAAAATCTCCGATTACATAAAAGTACACAAATATTTTTAAACTGTATCATGGTGTCAGTTCTCTCACCATGAAATTTTAATTCCTGTGGTCCAGTAGACATAGATCTGCTGGATACAGGAAGCAGAGAAAGCCATTCAGCTGAATGAATGAATGAATCATTATAGTAAACTAAATAAAATCTCCAGAGTCAGGTTAGGACATCAGGGATAACAACAGTGCGACTCTCTTCATAATGGCATGGAAGTTTTTGGGTTTTTATTTACCACCAAGAGTGAAAAAAGATACTGATTTGGAGCTTCATTCAAAATATTCCACTAGAGTCTCTTCCACGATAGTATGGAATAAATTTGTCTCGTTCCCTGTTGTTTTTCCAGGATCCATCATTGCACTGCATGTCTATTATGAATTCAACAAATATTTTTAGTGAACAAGTGAATGAAAGCGTGCAATAATTAGTTAAATGAATAAATGAATGAATAGCACCTTAGTCCTATGAAACTACATTAGATTATAAACTCACAGGAAGAGTTTCAACTAATAAAAACACTTCTACAGTAAAAACCACCACACCTAACTCTACTGGTACCACATATTTAGAACACTTTAAACACTGCACGTTATCAATATTGATTATTCAAACCAATTATTACTAACCTCACTGGTAAAGTAAAACATTAAATTGGATTTGTTTTAGAAGCACTGGAGGTGTTCAAGAGTAACAGTTCTTAAAAGTAAGACTGTCTTTATTTTGAGAGAATAATCGTGAAGAAATCTGTGATGTAACCATAAATATGAATACTGGTGTTGAAGGCTCAGAGGTGTGTCATTTAAACACTATAAAATGGATTAATCTTTAGTCCAACTGTGCCCTTCTAGAACAAGAGAAATATTTCCCACATATATATTAATATCTGTCACTTGATATCACTTATTACTAAAGTACAGAGACTTTTAGGAATATACTATTCAATATTTTTATTCTTTGTCTGGGTAATGGAGAGTACATCAAACCTGAGGGTAAAGAATTTCCCTAAAAGAAATAGATGACTCCTTCTGTCAATCATCATGGGACAGGCCTTAGACTGGGCATGAAAAGGAGCTTCTCTGAAATCCAGGGTTGCTATAGATTTCTCTATGGTGAGGATTGAGCTTGCCCTGCCACATGATGCCACATGGCAACAAATGGATATGGGGAAAACCGCTTTGAGAACTTCAAGACCATCTTTATTCATCAGTATGTCTCTAGAATAACAAGTTCAGTGTGTGAACAACTAGTAGAGGGTGGAAAGAACCACCAAGACATATCAGCAAAACACAAAAAATTCCTTTGGTAGTCCCAGACGCTAATTCAGTAAAGGAATCTAGCAGAAAAAATATTAACCAATGCAAGTTCAGAACCATGGTTTGGATCTTATATTGGAAATTTATTGTTTTGCCTCTTTTATGGAAAATGTCCTGTTTAGCTCGAATTAATGGTCCAGAAATGAGCATTTGACCCAATGTGAGCTAACAGCATTAGTATCTTTTTCCTGGGTTCTTAAACTTGATACGGGGCACAACTAGTCTCCATGCTTCTCTAATGGAGGAATGAGAGGCTCTAGAGCTGATTGAGACCATGACTCTCACCATAGGAAAAATACTTGCAGAAGAATGCATAAAATATCACAGAAAATAAGCAAGGAGAGATGTAATGAGTGACAAGTAATAATTATCCCTCAAATCTATGTACAGTCTAGCACTTCTTGCGGTTTGATTACCAAAGCCAATAACCATTTTCTTCCAAAGCTAGTTTAAACTGAATTTCTTTCTCTTACAACTATAAAACCAATACCCCTCCACTAACCACTTGCCTTATGCTGAAATGACTATGTTATGGGCATTTTGACATTTACTGATGTATTTATAAAATATATTCAAAAGAGTCAACAGTGGATAGGTTAGGGGTTTGCAGAACTAGCAAATGGGTAAATATTACATAACTCATAAAGTTTCTATTCAACATAATTTGTTAATAAAGGACTTGTAGTACAACTCATATTTGATCTGGAAGCTTTTTATTCACTGGACAAATACTTGTTTCATGTGACAACTCTGTAAAATAAAACATGATACCCTTGCTCTATGCATATGAATTACCTGGGAATCTTGTTAAAATACAAATTCTAGTTCAGCAGGTCTGAAGTCGTGCCCAAGATCCTGCATTTCTCACAACCTCCCAGATGATGCCAATGCTGCTGGTAGGAAAACCTCATTTGAGTAGCAAAGTACTAGAAACTCTAGGAAATAAAGTCTATTAATCATTCTTGAGAAGCTTTTAGAGAAGAATGAAATAAATATTAAATGCTACCTTAGTAAAAATAAAGTGTTACAGCAACCAAGGATTATGTGCAACAGACACTGGTACACTATCTCTGAGTCTAAGTTAAGAAGGTTCAGTAAAGGGATTTCAAGGGATTGAGGAAAAGGATTGGTTATTAGATCGGGAATTGATTGGAAACAAGCCACAGGGGAAGGTTCATGCATGGATAAAAGTCAGCATTGTTGAAAACATTACACAAATTCTAAAAAGTCTTTTTAGGGACTTTCCTGACAGGCCAGTGGTTAGGACTCAGATTCCACTGCAGGGGGATGGATTTGATCCCTGGTCAGGGAACTAAGATCTGCAAGCTGCTTGGCACAGCACACCGCGCCCCCCTCTCAAAAAAAAAATTAAGTACTTTTACAATTTACAAATCAAAAGGGCTACTTCAAATTGGCTATATAAAACTGCCACTTCAGAGAAAGATATTCACAAGTAAGTATAATATAACCACTTACCCAATAAACATTCATTAATTTTCTACTGTATGCTAGGAGGTGTTCTAGGCACTGAAGATAAAGTAGAAAATAAAATACCAAGAAAAATCATACTATAATAAGTACCAAAATCAGTACCTAGTTAGGGTTAAGAATTTTGGGTATAGATATATATTATATATATGTGTGTGTGTGTGTGTGTGTGTGTGTATTAGGAATTCAGAGGGGAAAAACTGACTGAGGCTATCAAGGAAGACCCATGAAGGAGATAGCAACTGGTCTTAGCTATTAACAAGCAGTAAGATTTCCAGAGGTAGAGATAAAGAATAAGGCATTTTACATTGAGGAGATGGCATAAGTGGAGAAAGAAAAGCAGCAGTTTAATTAAGGAATTGAAAGGAGCTCACAAGCCAGTTCTCTGTGACAACCTAGAAGGGTGGGATGGGGTGGGAGGTGGGTGGGAGCTTCAAGAGGGAGAGGACATATGTATACCTAAGGCTAATTCATGTTGATGTATAGCAGAAACCAACACAATATCGTAAAGCAATTATCCTCCAATTAAAAGTAAATTTTAAAAAGAGCTCAGATTGGCTGAATAATAAGGTCACAATAAGGCAACTGCCACCCACTCCAGTATTCTGGCCTGGAGAATTCTATACAGTCCATGGGGTTGCAAAGAGTCAGACACCACTGAACCACTCTCACTTTCACTTTCACTTTCAATAAGGCAACTGCAAATGATGAGGTTAAAGAGATAGGGTTGAAATTAATCTCAAAAGTATACAAGCAGCTCATGCAGCTCAATTCCAGAAAAATAAATTACCCAATCAAAAAATGGGCCAAAGAACTAAGCAGACATTTCTCTAAAGACATACAGATGGCTAACAAACACATGAAAAGATGCTCAACATCACTCATTATTAGAGAAATGCAAATCAAAACCACAGTGAGGTACCATCTCACGCCAGTCAGAATGGCTACTATCCAAAAGTCTACAAACAATAAATGCTGGAGAGGGTGCAGAGAAAAGGGAACCCTCTTTACACTGTTGGTGGGAATGCAAACTAGTACAGCCATTATGGAGAACAGTGTGGAGATTCCTTAAAAAGCTGGAAATAGAACTGCCATACGACCCAGCAATCCCACTGCTGGGCATACACACCGAGGAAACCAGAATTGAAAGAGACACGTGTATCCCAATGTTCATCACAGCACTGTTTACAATAGCCAGGACATGGAAGCAACCGAGTTGTCCATCGGCAGATGAATGGATAAGAAAGCTGTGGTACATATACACCATGGAATATTACTCAGCTATTAAAAAGAATGCATTTGAATCAGTTCTAATGAGGTGGAGGAAACTGGAGCCTATTATACAGTGTGAAGTAAGTCAGAAAGAAAAACACCAATACAGTGTATTAATGCATATATATGGAATTTAGAAAGATGGTAATGATGACCCTATATGCGAGACAGCAAAAGAGACAGACTTTTGTAAAGAACAGACTTTTGGACTCTGTGGGAGAAAGCAAGGGCGGGATGATCTGAGAGAATAGCATTGAAACATGTATATTATCATATGTGAAACAGATCACCAGTCCAGGTTCGATGCATGATACAGGGTGCTCAGGGCTGGTACACTGGGATGACCCTGAGGGATGGGATGGGGAGGGAGGTGGGAGGGGAGGTTCAGGATGGGGAACACATGTACACTCATAGCTGATTCATGTCAATGTATGGCAAAAACCACTACAATATTGTAATTAGCCTCCAATTAAAATAAATAAATTAATTTTAAAAGAAAGAGATAGGGTTGACTCAAATCATCTATTCTAGGTGCAGTGCCTTTGCACTAGCCAGATTTCTACCCTATGCCAGAACTCTCTTCCCCTAGAACTTCAAATGACATTCTCCTCATTATTCAGATTTCAAGCTAAAAGTTCATCCTCCCGGAAATTTTCCCTGAAATCTCTTTTTAAAGAACTCAAATCTTAATTTACATTAATCATCTTTTTATTAACTATCTCCCCTAAAATATAAGCTCCACTTTCACTTCTAGTCATTACAGAAACAGTGATTAGATTTACTCTCCTTTATAAAACCTGAACAAAATATGTGAAACACAGTTATTTAACATGGGCATGCAGAACAGTGGTCCCTAAGAGAGAGAAACCAAGTGGGCCCTCTGAACGCCCCAGCTTACCACAGTTCTCCAGAGGACGGCTGCAGTACAAGACGGGGGCTCCAAGCATGGCCTGATGGTCTCCTTAGGCTGAACAGATGAAATTAGGAGTAGAGACTACCTGCAGGGGGGAGCATGGGGGGCAAGGCAATTAGAGTGAGCAAGGTAGACAAAAGAGGAGAGAGACATACAGAGAGGGAGATATGTAGAGGGATCCCTCCAGTCTTTAGCTGGATAATGATTAAGCCTGTAAAAAAAAAATGTTATTCATAGGGCATTGGATAGATTACTCAGAAGTGCATTGTGTCAGATGTGGGGAAAAATTAGCCCTAGTTTAAAGACTGCTTTGTTCCTTAAAAGCAAGATTTGAAAGGATAAATTGTTCCCAAGTAACTTAACTGTGTCCTTTAAAAAAAAAAAAACAAAACTCAAGAATATTTACAAGAATTAAAAATAACCCAGTATTCAGCAAGGTAAAATTCACAGTGTTTAGCAACTAATAAAACATTATAAAGCATGTAAAAATGCAGGAAAATACAACCCATAGTAAGGATTTTAAAACCAATCGAAAAAATAGACTCATAAATAAAACAGATAAGCAGAAATAGTAGACAAAATGATTATTATAACTATATTGCATACTTTGAGAAGACATAGAAGTAAGTCATTATGTTCAAGAGACATAGACTACACTACTATACTTACAGAAATGTAAAGAATTATAAGGAGATATTATGAATAATGGAATACTATGCCAATATATTAATAACATAATAAACAGACATATTTCAAGAAAGACATAAACTATTAAAATTGAAACAAGAATTGAAAATCTGAATAGACATATAACAAATAAAACAAATTAAATTAGTAATTTAAAATCTCCCTACAAAGAAAAGCACAGATGCAGATAGCTTCACTGTGAATTTCATCAAACATTTTTTAAAAAGTTAATGTGATTACATCATATACTCTTTCAGAAACCAAAAGGGCACACTTTGCTACCACTATGGGGGAAAAACCAGCATGAAGCGTCCTCAAAAATTAGAAATAGGAGTACCATGTGATCCAGCAATCCCGCTTCATGATACATATCTGAAGGAAAAGAAATCACTATCTTAAAAAGATACTTGCATCACCATGTTCATGGCAACATTTATTCACAACAGCCAAGATATGAAAACAACCTATCTATCTATTATGGATGAGTGGATAAAGAAAATGTAGGGTATATTTACAATGGAATATTATTTGGCCATAAAAATAAGGAAACGCTGCCATTTGTGACAACATGGATGAACCTTGAGGGTATTATGCTAAGTGTAATAAATAAAACAGATTAAGAAAAATACTAATTTATATATGGAATCTAAAAACCCTAACTCATAGAAAGAGGGTAGAAAAGTGACTGCCAGGTGACAGAGTGGGAAAAAATGGGGAGATACTGGTCAAAGTGTACAAACTACTAATTATAATGTTAAAAAGTTCTAAGGAACTAATAAACAGCATGTGAAGTGAAAGTCGCTCAGCTGTGTCCAACTCTTTGCAACCCCATAGACTATAGCCCACCAGGCTCCTCTGTCTGTGGGATTCTGAAGGTAAGAATACTAGAGTGGGTAGTCATTTCCTTCCCCAGGGTACTTCCCAACCCAGGGATTGAATCCAAGTCTCCAGCATTGCAGACAGATTCTTTAACATCTAAGCCATCAGGGAACATAGTGACTATATCTAACACTGTATTATATACTTGAAAGTTGCTAAGAGAAAAAATCTTAAATCTTCTTACTACAAGAAAAGATAATTACGTGAGTTGATGAAAGTATTACCTAACCTTAATGTGGTAATCATTTTGCAATATACATGTGTATCAAATCATCACTTTAAACTTATAAAATATTATATGTCAAAAATACCTTATTAAAGCTGGAAAAAGTTAAAAGTTTTAAAAAAGTTTCAAGAAAGAAAACACGCCAGTTAACTCATTATCATTTAATGACTATCCCTCTCTCTTTTTGAAATAATAACCTCTTTTTTAAGAACAAGCTGCTACATCCCAATTCTACTGGCATGGTGAGTAAGAGCTAAATCTAGGACTTAAATGCTGAATCAACTAGTACTGCCTTGGGAAAATCTATAATTCTCTATAAACTTCTGTATCCTGATTTTTAAATGCAGATAATAACTGTACCAATATCATTTAACTGCTGAGGATTATATTTGGTAATATGTATAATGCCTGTATAGTACTGCTGGGCAAATAATTTTATAGCTCTTTATTATTGTGTGCGTGTGTGTGGTGCATGCGTGCTCAGTTATGCCTACTCTTTGCAACCCCATGAACTGAAGCCCATCAGGCTCCTCTGTCATGGGATTTTCCAAGAACACAGGAGTGGGTTGCCATTTCCTTCTCCAGGGGATTGATCCCAACGGATCAAACACATGTATCCTGTAGTTCCTGCACTGGCAGGTAGATTCTTTACCACCTGAGCCACCAGGAAAGCCCCTCTTTATTAGTAGTACTGTGAGTTTGCCAGTGACTCAGACGGTAAAGAATCTGCCTGTAACGCAAGAGACCCAGGTTCAATCGCCGGAGGGGGAAAGATTCCCTGGAGAAAGGCATGGCAACCCACTCCAGTATTCTTGCCTGGAGAATCACCATGGAGAGAAGAGCCTGGTGGGCTGTAGTCCATAGGGTCTCAAATAGTTGGACATAACTGAGCAACTTGCACTTTCACTTTATTTATGTATTATTCTGTTAATGAAGGTTAGATTCAGCGAACTTTGCTGCCATAAATATTTTTATACATTTTTTCCTGGAACATTTGTGCAAAAGCCTTTCTAAAGCATATTCCTACAACAGAATGTGGAATTACAAGGTAGTAAGAAGGGCTTCCCTGGTGGCTCAGCTGGTAAAGAATCTGCCCACAATGCAGGAGACCCGGGTTTGATCCCTGGGTTGGGAAGATCCCCTAAAGAAGGGAACAGCTACCCACTCCAGTATTCTGGCCTGGAGAATTCCATAGATTGTGTAGTCCATGGGTTCACAAAGAGTCAGACACAACTGAGTGACTTACACTAAGAAGTTCAATTTTAGTAGGTAAAGCTAAATTATTTTCCAAAATGATCATATCACTTTCTGGGGCCAACAGTAAAGGATGAAGTTATTGTTGTCCCACATCTTCGTTAATACTTAATAAATTCCATTCCATTTGTTTTGCCAGTCTTGTGGATCTGAAATTGTATCTTGCAATTTTTATTTGCATTTACTTGATTACAAACAAGGTTGAGCAGCCTTTCTATATTTACAGGTTATTTGTGTTCCATCTTTGGAGAAACTCCTGTTTGTGTCTTTTGCTCATTTTTTTTTTAATTAGGGTTTTCATCTTTTAGGTGTTTGTTATACCTTCTGGATACTATTCTGTCAGTATGTGTTGCAAATATTTTCATCAGGTTTAACTGAGATTATACATGTGGATAGACAGTAAGCAAAGAGCAATTAGTAAAGGAAGTTTTTTTTTTCCCTCTGGCAATGAAATATGTAAAGGTCATTCATTTCTGGGTTAAGTGCCTCCACCAAAAACACCGGGATGATATAGAGTCATATTTTTCAATTTCTACTTTAGTTCTCCCTCCAGCTCTTATATATATCATGTAAGATAGATAGATGATAGGTAGATAGATAGACAGGTAGAAAGATTGATTTTAGATATAGATTGATTTTATATAGACAGGTATACAAATAAATACACACATATATAGGTATCTTCCACTTGCCTATTCCCACCAATCAGCTGGATCTCCATTTTATATTACAATGAAAATGGCCTAAACAAATTACCTTGTATTCACAAGAAGGTAGTGGGGGAGTATTTTAGCATACTTCCAGTAGTTCCCAAATTTCACTGTACTTTCGAATCACCTGGGGTCCCTAAAAACTACTTATGCCTAGTTCTCATTCCTCTATATTCTGATTTAAATGGTAAGGCTGTGAACCATACAGTGGGAATTTAAAAAGCTCCATAGGTGATTTTAATTTGCACTGAATTAGTCCTTGAAACTCAAAGTATTATACATGGATCATTAGCATAGTTATTACCTGGCAACTTATTAGAAAGCAAATTCTTAAAATTCAAACTATGGAAGAAGACCTGAGATTTTTGAATATAAAGTGAGAAAAAATACTGCCTTGCCCAGTCACCTTGTGACCCTACTGTCGTCCTTCATTTCACCTTAAGGAACTTTCAGCTATGTCTCCTTAATTTTGAAGGACAACTTTGACAAGTAGAGTATTTTGGGTGGCAGTTTTTACCTTTCAGCAGTTTGAACATACAATGGCACTCTCTTCTAGCCTGCAAGTTTCAGCTATGAAATCCACTGATAGTGTTATGGGGATTACCTTGTATGTGAGGAATATCTTTTCTTTTGATGCTTTTAAAAATCTCTCTGATTTTAGACAGTTTTATTATACTGTGTTTTGGAGAAGATTGCTCTGGGTCGAAATTTGGTGGAATCTGTGAACTTCATGAATTTGGATATCCAAATCTCTCCTAAGATTTTTGATGTTCTGATCTATTATTCCTTTAAATAAGCTCTCTATCCCACTTTCTCTCTTCTCTTCTTCTGGGACTCCAATAAAGTATAGTGCATTCAATTCAGTTCAATCGCTCAGTCGTGTCCAACTCTGTGACCCCATGGACTGCACCATGCCAGGCTTCCTTGCCCATCACCATCTCGCGGAGTTTACCCAAATTCACGTACACTGAGTTGGTGATGCCATCCAACCATCTCATCTTCTGTCATTCCCTTCTCCTCCCACCGTCAATCTTTCCCAGCATCAGGGTCTTTTCAAATGAGTGAGCTCTTCGCATCAGGTGGCCAAAGTATTGGAGTTTCAGCTTCAGCATCAGTCCTTCCAATGAACACTCAGGACTGACCTCCTTTAGGATGGACTAGTTGGATCTCCTTGCAATCCAAGGGATTCTCAAGAGTCTTCTCCAACACCACAGTTCAAAAGCATCAATTCTTTGGTGCTCAGATTTCTTTACAGTCCAACCTCACATCCAAACATGACTACTGGAAAAACCACAGCCTTAACTAGACAGACCTTTGTTGGCAAAGTAATGTCTCTGCTTTTTAATATGCTGTCTAGGTTGGTCATAACTTTCCTTCCCAGGAGTAAGCATCTTTTAATTTCATGGCTTCAGTCACCATCTGCAGTGATTTTGGAGCCTAAAAATATAAAGTCAGCCACTGTTTCCACTGTTTCCCCATCTATTTGCCATGAATTGATGGAAACAGATGCCATGATCTTAGTTTACTGAATGCTGACCTTGCATAATGCATAGACTATTTCTTTTAATGGAATTCCATGATTCATGTAGGTTTTATTTATACTTTTTCATTCTTTTTCCTTTGTTCTCCTCTGACTGGATGATTTCAAATGACCTATCTTCTATTCTACAAATTTTTTTCTTCTGAAAGATACAGCCTGTTGTTGCTCATGCTTGAATTTTTCATTTCACTTACTGTCCTCTTGAGCTCCAAAATTCCTGTTCAATCCTTTTTATGATCTCTGCATCTCTGTTAAACTTGTTATTATGTATTATTTTCCTGATTTTATTAAATTGTCTTCCTGCATTGTCTACTAGACACTGCGCTTCCTTAAAACATCCATGTTAAATTCTGAATTAGGAAAATCACAGATCTAGATCTCTATATCTTTGGGGTCAGTTTCCCTGATTTTTCATGTTCCTCAAAGTCTTTCATTGCTGTTTTCACGTGTGAGGAAGCAATCAATTCCTTTGGTCTTTACTGGCTGGCTTCAGAAGAGACACACCTTCTGTCCACTCTGTTAGGAATTCTCAGGCTTTCTCAAACTTTTCCTATGGATACACCTGCTCTATACCTTTTGTTCTCTCTGGTTGGGGAATTCTTAAGATTGTATGCCACCCCTCAATAATGCAAAGTCAGGCCAGGTGCTAACAGCCTCTCTTTTGCTTTTCCTAGGACAGTGCTCGATGCTAAAGGGTAGTGTGATTTTTCCCAGTCCTGTAGAATCAGTCTGACTTTCTGCTCATGGTCACTGCTACTGCTAAGTCATGTCAGTCATGTCCAACTCTGTGCGATCCCATAGACAGCAGCCCACCAGGCTCCCCTGTCCCTGGGATTCTCCAGGCAAGAATACCAGAGTGGGTTGCCATTTCCTTCTCCAGTGCATGAAAATGAAAAGTGAAAGTGAAGTCGCTCAGCCGTGTCCAACTCTTCGAGACCCCATGGACGGTAGCCTACCAGGCTCCTCCATCCATGGGATTTCCCAGGCAACAGTACTGGAGTGGGGTGCCACTGCCTTCTCCACTAGCCATCTATAAAGGCTCGCTTTCATGTAGCCAGCTATGGTTGGGGAGGGAGTGTGTGGGTGACGTGGGCCTGTGGGCAAGCAGGGAGGAAGCATGGAGTCACCAGTTTCTCATGGATGGGCTTCCTGATGGAATCCATGACACAGTAGGATCAGCAAGCCCTTGATGCCCTTCAAGAGCACAGCCTGCTGTTCGCCTATTTAGGGCACACTACAGACTATTCTATGTGGAATGAGAAAGATGTCAGTCTCTTTGGCAGCATCCTGAACAGCTGAGGAAACAGGTACTCACTCATATTTCTAACTTTCCCCCATGGGAGAAGTCATGGACTCAGAGATCTCTTTCAACACGGAGCTATGCCATCTGAGGGGGCAAGTAACATGGGTCAACTGAAATGGTTTTTCTTACCCTCTACAGTTCAGTTCAGTTCAGTAACTCAGTTGTGTCCGACTCTTTGCAACCCCATGGACCGCAGCACACCAGGCTTCCCTGTCTATCACCATCTCCCAGAGTTGACTCAAACTCATGTTCATTGAGTCCGTGATGCCATCCAAAAATCTCATCCACTGTCGTCACCTTCTCCTCCTGCCTTCAATCTTTCCCAGCATCAGGGTCTTTTCAAATGAGTGAGCTCTTCGCATCAGGTGGCCAAAGTATTGGAGTTTCAGCTTCAGCATCAGTCCTTCCAAAGAATATTCAGGACTAATTTCCTTTACAGTTGACTGGTTTGATCTCCTTGCAGTCCAAGGGACTCTCAAGAGTCTTCTCCAACGCCACAGTTCAAAAGCATCAATTCTTCGGTGCGCAGCTTTCTTTATAGTTCAACTCTCACATCCATACATGACTACTGGAAAAACCACAGCTTTGACTAGACGGACCTTTGTTGGCAAAGTAATGTCTCTGCTTTTTAATATGCCATCTAGGTTGGCCATAACTTTTCTTCCAAGGAGCAAGGGTCTTTTAATTACATGGCTTCAGTCACCATCTGCAGTGATTTTGGAGCCCAAAAAAATAAAGTCTGACACTGTTTCCACTGTTTCCCCATCTATTTCCCATGAAGTGATGGGACCGGATGCCATGATCTTAGTTTTCTGAATGTTGAGTTTTAAGCCAACTTTTTCACTCTCCTCTTTCACTTTCATCAAGAGGCTCTTTAGTTCTTCTTCACGTTCTGCCATAATGGTGGTGTCATCTGCATATCTGAGGTTATTGATATTTCTCCCGGCAATCTTGATTCCAGCTTGTGCTTCTTCCAGCCCAGCGTTTCTCATGATGTACTCTGCATACAAGTTAAATAAGCAGGGTGACAATATATAGCCTTGGCATACATCTTTCCCAATTTGGAACCAGTCTGTTGCTCCATGTACAGTTCTAACTGTTGCTTCCTGACCTGCATATAGACTTCTCAAGAGGCAGGTCAGGTGGTCTGGTATTCCAATCTCTTTAAGAATTTCCACAGTTTGTTGTGATCCACACAGTCAAAGGCTTTGGCATAGTCAATAAAGCAGAAGTACATGTTTCTCTGTATGGACTTCCCTGGTGGCTCAGATGGTAAAGTGTCTGCCTACAATGCAGGAGACCCGGGTTCAAACCCTGGGTCGAGAAGATCTCCTGGAGAAGGAAATGGCAACCTAGTTCAGTATTCTTGCCTGGAAAATTCCATGGAGGGAGGAGCCTGGTAGGCTACAGCCCATGGGGTTGCAAAGAGTCGGACACAACTGAGCGACTTCACCTTCACTTTCTTTCACAAGTTTTTCTGGAACTCTCTTGCTTTTTCGATGATCCAATGGATGTTGGCAATTTGATCTCTGGTTCCTCTGCCTTTTCTAAATCCAACCTGAACATCTGGAAGTTCATGGTTCACGTACTTTTGAAGCCTGGCTTGGAGAATTTTGAGCATTACTTTACTAGCGTGTGAGATGAGTGCAACTGTGTGGTAGTTTGAGCATTCTTTTGCATTGCCCTCTTACCCTCTTAAATGCATCCAATGCCAGATTTTATTTTTTTTTTTTTTTACTCCAACAGTGTGCTGCCATCTCTCCACTGGACTCCTGGACTTCTACAAAGGCTTTCCTGTCCATGTGCAATCATCTAAATTGGTAGTTTTTGAGGGAAATACAGCAGAAAACTCTTATTCCATTATGTTGATGACATCACTCCTGGCTAGCCATTTGCTAAGTTAAAATAAAATAAAGCTGAAATCCTATTTCATGTCTTATATCAGTAAGTATTCCTGATAAAATAAAGATCCAAACTTTAGAAATAATAATAACTAAGCCATATACGAATGAAAGAGAGTAAAACATGAGGAGTGAATTCTTTATAATTTTTAGGTAAAGCACACAGCACAAAAACCATCAACACTCATACATTTGAATACATAAATATAGAAAATATTATACAGAGGAAAAAAATTAAATATTTCACACTTGCCTGACAAAAATAATCAGTGTTCATCACACTAAGGTAACCATCAAGTTCCAACAGGTTATACTTTGACCTCCTTGTAAGAACTTCCAAACTAGATAACATCTGAAAAGACTTTTTTTTAATTTTTTTAATTGAAGAATAATTGCTTTACAGAATTTTGTGGTTTTCTGTCATATATCAATAAGAATCAGCCACAGGTACACCCATGTCCCCTCCCTCCCAGATCTCCCTCACATCTCCCTCCCCATGCCCACCCTTCAGCCTGTCACAGAGCCCCTGCTTGATTTTCCTGAGGCACACAGCAAATTCCCACTGGTTATCTATTTTACATACAGCATTATAAATTTCTATGTTACTCCCTCCATACATCTCCACTTCTCCCTCTCCTCCTCCCCCCATGTCCATAGTCTATTCTCTATGTCTGTTTCTCCATTGCTGCCCTGAAAATAAATTCACCAGTGCCATCTTTTTAGATTCCATATATATGTGTCAATATATGATATTTATATTTCTGTTTCTGACTTACTTCAGGCTGTATAATAGGCTCTAGGTTCATCCATCTCATTAGAATGGATTCAAATGCATTCATTTTTATGGCTGAGTAGTATTTTACTGTATATATATATATATATATATATATATATATATATATATATATATATATATACCACAGTTTCTTTATCCATTCATCTGTCAATGGACATCTAGGTTACTTCCATGTTCTAGCTATTGTAAATAGTGTTACAATGAACACTGGGCTTATATGTATCTTTTTCAATTTTGGTTTCCTCAGGGTATATGCATAGGAGTGGGATTCCTAGGTCATATGGTGGTTTTACTCCTAGCTTTTTAAGGAATCTCCATACCATCTTCTATAATGGTTGTATCAGTTTACATTTCCACTAGGAATGCAAGAGTGTTCCCTTTTCTCCACACCCTCTCCAGCATTTATTGTTTGTAGACTTTGATGATGGCCATTCTCACTGGTGTGAGGTGGTATCTCATTGTAGTTTTGCATTTCTCTAATAATGAGTGATGTTGAGCATCTTTTCACGTGCTTGTTAGTCATCTGTATGTCTTCTTTGGAGAAATGTCTCTTCAGGCCCCTTTCCCACTTTTTGATTGGGTTGTTTGGTTTTCTGGTATGAGTTGTATGAGCTGCTTGCATATTTTAGACATCAATTCTTTGCCAGTTGTTTCCTTAGCTATTATTTTCTCCCATTTTGAGGGTCGTCTTTTCACCTTGTTTATAGTTTCCTTTGCTATGCAAAAGCTTTTAAGTTTAATTAGGTCCCGCTTGATTTTTATTTTTTTTTTTAATTTCCATTACTCTAGGAGGTGGGTCATAGAAGATCTTGCTTTGATTTATGTCATCGAGTGTTCTACTTAAGTTTTCCTCTAAGAGTTTAATAGTTTCTGACCTTACATTTAGGTTGTTAATCCATTTTAAGTTTATCTTTGTGTATGGCAATAGGTAGTGTTCTAACTTCATTCTGTTGCACAAAGCTGTCCAATTTTCCCAGCACCACTTACTGAAGAGGCTATCTTTGACCTATTGTATATTCTTGCTTCCTTTGTCAAAAATAAGGTACCCATAGGTACATGGGTTTATCTCTGGGTTCTCTATCTCATTCCATTGGTCTATATTTCTGTTTTTGTGCCAGTATCATACTGTCTTTTTTTTTTTTTATCAGTGTTACAGCTCTGTTTTATTTAGATAATAGCAGGAAAATCCATCTTTGAGGCATGAGGGCACGTCGACCCAAAGACGCAAAGAGAAGAGCACCCCATCGTGCGGGGGGCAGGGGAGAGAAAGAGGGAGAGAGGGGGGAGAGAGAGAGAGAAAGAGCGTATGCACACATGGGAAAGAGAGAGAGAAAGAGAGTAGAGCCCTTTGGCTCCTCTTTTTATATGTTTTTTTCTTCGCCCTGGGCCAGTCCTATGCAAATTGGGCTTAGGCAGGAGCGCTGTATGACTTGTAGCTTGATGACTGTAGCTTTGTAGTATAGCCTGAAGTCAGGAAGGTTGACTCCTCCAGCTTCATTCTTCTTTCTCAAGACTGCTTTGGCTATTCGAGATCTTTTGTGTTTCCATATAAATTGTGAAAGTTTTCATTCTAGTTCTGTGAAAAATGCCATTGGTAATTTGATAGGGATCACATTGAATCTGCAGATTGCATTTGGTAGTATAATCATTTTCACAATATTCATTCTTCCTACCCAGGAACATGGAATATCTCTCCATCTGTTTATGTCATCTTTGATTTCTTTCATCAGTGTCTTATAGTTTTCCATATACAGGTCTTTTGTCTCCTTGGGTAGGTTTATTCCTAGATATTTTATTATTTTTGTTGCAATGGTGAATGGTACTGATTCCTTAATTTCTCTTTCTGATTTTTCATTGTTAGTATATAGAAATGCAAGTGATTTCTGTGTATTTACTTGTATCCTGCAACTTTGCCGAATTCACTGATTAGCTCTAGTAATTTTCTGATAGTTTCTTTTGGGTTTTCTATGTATAGTATCATGTCATCTGCAAACAGTGAGAGTTTTACTTCTTCTTTTCCGACCTGGGCTCCTTTTATTTGCTTTTTTTCTCTAATTGCTGTAGCTAGGACTTCCAAAACTATGTTGAAGAATAGTGGTGAGAGTGGACATCCTTGTCTATTCCTGATTTTAGAGGAAATGCTTTCAGTTTTTCACCACTGAGAATAATGTTTGCTGTGAGCTTGAAAATACTTTTAAAAGCAGAGAATCCTTCCTTTCATTTATAGCCTCCAGCTTGAACCTATGGATTTAATACTTGTGATTAGCTGGAATTTACCATTACTGAGTCATTCTAGATGTTTTCTCCACAACCTTCCACAGGCACTTACCATTCCAAAAGTTTTCCTGCACTTACCCCAATAGGTAACTCATTCTTTCATTTGTAATTCGGATATCCCTAAGTGCTCCAACTTCCTGCATCCTTTCTGTTAATATCCAAATAAAATGACTCACCCCTGCCCCAGTACATTCAAAAGTTTCTCTTGGGAACGAAGAAAGCTACTTCTACTTTTAACCACATTTTACTCTGGATTACACCTTCTTCTATAATTAAATGTAAATGAACTAAATACCCTACTCAAAAGACAGAGACTGGAAAAATGGATAAAAACATATGACTCAACTATATGCTTTCTACAAGAGACTCACCTGAGATCCAAAGACACAAACAGGTTGAAAGTGAAAGAATGAAAAAAGATATTTCATGCAAATAGCAACAAAAGAGAATGGGGATGGCTATAGTAATGTCAGACAGAATTTAAAAAAAAATCCGAACAACCCAATCATGGTTAAGATTCTGTGCTCCCAATGCAGGGGACCTGAATTCAATCCTTGGTCAGGGAACTAAATCTCACATGCCACAACAAAAAGATCCCACATGCTACAACTGAGACCTGGCACAGTCAAATAAATAAATAAATGTTTTTTAAAGTGGGCAGAGGACCTAAATATACATTTCTCCAAAGAAGACATACAGATGGCCAACAGGCACATGAAAAAGTGCTCAACATTGCTACTTACTAGAGAAATGCAAATCAAAACTACAGTGAAATATCACCCTACAGAATGGCCATCATCAAAACTTTAGAAATAATAAATGCTGGAGAGGGTGTAGAGAAAAGGAAACCCTCTTATATGGTTGTTACTGTTGTCGTTGCTGCTGCTGCTGTTCAGTTGTCACTCAGTCATGTCCAGCTCTTTGCAACCCCATGGACTGCAGCATGCCAGGCTTCCCTTCCTTCACCATCTTCTGGAGCCTACTCAAACTCATGTCCATTGAGCTGATGATGCCCTCCAACCACCTCATCCTCTGACATTCCCTTCTCTTCCTGCCTTCAATCTTTCCCAAAATCAGGGTCTTTTCTAATGAGTTGGCTCTTCGCATCAGGGGACCAAAGTATCGGAGCTTACACTGTTAGTGGGGATGGCTGCACCAGAGTGGTGCAGCCACTATGGAAAACAGTATGAACATTTCTCAAAAAACTAAAAATAGAGCTATCATTTGGTGCAGCAATCCTACTCCTGAGTCTATACCTGGAAAAGATGAAAACTCTAATTTGAATAGATATGTGCATCCCAACGTTCACAGAAGCAAAATTTACAATAGCTCAGACATGAAAGCAACCTAAATGCCCATCAACAGATGGATGGATAAAGAAGGTGTGGTATATATACATAATAGGATACTCAGTCATAAAAAAGAACAAAATAATGCTATTTGCAGCAACATGGTAGACCTAGATATTATCATACTAAGTCAAACAAATACCATATGATGTCATTTTTATGTGAATCATAAAAAGTTTACAAATGGACTTATTTACAAAACAGAAACAGACTCACAGACATAGAAAACAAATTTATGGTTATCAAAGGGGGAAGGTAGTAAGGTATAAATTAGGAATGTGGGATTAACAGATACTACTGTATATAAAATAGATAAACCACAAGGACCAATTGAATAGCACAGAGAATTATATTCAATAATTTGTAATAACTTAAAATGGAAAAGAATCTGAAAAAGAATATATACAGCTGAATCACCTTGCTGTAAACCTAAAATGAACATGACATTGCCAATGAAATACACTGCAATTTTTTTAAATCCAAATGTTTTTGCAGAAATAGCAATGGCAACCCACTCCAGTATTCTTGCCTGGAAAAATCCCATGGATGGAGGAGCCGAGTAGGCTACAGTCCATGAGGTTGCAAAGAGTCAGACACGACTGAGAGACTTCACTCATAGAGAGTAAAAAGGCAACCTATAGAATAGTAGAAGATATTTGTAAATCATGTATCCCATATGGGATCAATATTCAGAATACATACAGGACTCCTAAAATTTAACAAGTAAACCAAACAAGCCAATTCAGAAAAGTGCAAAAGACCTGAGTAGACATTTCTCCAAAGAAAATATACAAATGGTTAATAAGCTCATGAAAAGATGCTAACTTCACTAATCATTTGGAAAATGCAAATCAAAATATAATGAAATCTCACTTCACACACATTTTTATTGATGGCCTATCAATATGTATGATCTGCAATATGTATGAACCTTGAGACCATCATCCTAAGTGAAATAAGTGAAACACAGAAAGACAAATTATATATTAATTCTCTTATATGAAATACTCAGTAAAAATCAAAATGATAGAAAGTACAGTGGTGGTTATCAAGAGTTGGGGAAAGCAGAGAATGGAGAGTTACTGTTTAATAGATACAGATTTCAGTTTTACAAGATGAAAAGAATTATGGGGATGGATGGTGGTATTGACTACACAACAATGTAAATGTATTTATTACCATTGAAGTGTACACTTAAAAATAGTTAAGATGGTAATTGTTATATTATGTATATTTTAACACCATTTAAAAAGAAAATAAAATAGCTGAAAAAACTAATCATATATTATACGAAAATATAAAAATGGATGTTACCCTTGTAATTAGAGCTTAATATACATGAACATTTTTATATTCTTTTCTTTACCAAGATACTGTTTGCTACAATACAAATACTAGAATTAGAAACCAGAAGACAATAAACACAATTAAGTTATACATAAGGGAATTTCACTAGTTTTTTTAATTCAAAATATTTATTATGCAAAATATCATAAATGTTAAATCTGTGAATCAGTTCCTGGTTAATGTAGTGCAAAATCTTGCTGGGCAGAAAGACATATATGATTAACTAACTATGAATGTTACAATAAACAAATAATAATTGAAGCTCAGATGAGGGGACACTACCTCTAACATAAAATAAATAATATGTGAGCTGGTCCTTAAAGAGATCTGTGGGAAAATATCAAAAAGACTAAAAGGTGAAAATAGAATCCAAGACCCAGACACCAGAAAGAAAAATAAAATTGGTGCACTCCCTTTCAAAAAAAATGGAAGAAATAATGGCCCAAAATCTCTCATCTATGGTGAAAGATATGAATGTACAGTTTCAGTAACTTAGCAATAAAAGTCTAAGCACAGTATGATCAAAAACATGAAAACCAAATATAAAGAGAAGAGTATTAAAAGCACTCAGGAAAAAAATGACAAAGTACTTACAGAGGAACAAGGACTTACACGGACACGCTTATCAGAAATTATGGTCATCAGAAGACAGTAGAACAACACAGGAAAATTCTAAAAGGAAAAAATGCCAACCCAAAATTGTATACCCAGTGAAAATATTCTTTAAGAATAAAGACAAAATGAAGACATCTTCAGACAAAAGAAAAACAAGAAATTTTATTGTCAGGATGCCTGAACAACAAGCAATGATAAAGGAAATTCTTCAGGCTGAAGAGAAAGGACACCAGAGAGGAAATCAGATATTTGTAAAAGCATTAAGAATATTAGAAATAGAAAATATCAGACTAAATATAAAGATTGCTCTTTCCCCTTAATTTCTATAAAAGATAAGTAACAATTACAATAATAATGATAAAAGGTAGGTAAATGGATTATGATGCAAAATTCTTATCATTCAGGTGAATTAGTAAAATATTAACCCTAAAGAGACTGTAAAGTATATGTGTTGCAATTTTAGAGAAAATAATTTTTAAAAAATAATTTTGAAATAATGAAAAGAGATACAGCCAGAAGTTCAATACATGCTAGAAAAAAAAATTTAAGAGATAAGAATATGCCTTTTTTCTGGGGAGAGTATTTAAACCAGTGGAATGTTAGCAGAAAAAAAATTACAAATTTAATGCTTAGAGAAGTAACAAAACAAGTATAATTTTCTTCCCCTCCAAAATAAATTCTGATTTTTTTCTTACTGGGATGACACTGTTATATCCCAGATTCAATCAAATGTACGAACATACATTTATTGGTATAACTAAATAGTCTCTAAAGATGCTTGAGCTCAGAAGTAGTGTTTACTGTGAATATTGCCACCTGTGGATGAATAGATTGACAACATATAAGGCAGCACTCTGTCTGCAACTTTCTTGTAAGTATAGACTCACTTCCCTTCTTCAAAGAAAAAGGGAAAATAATCAAGAATAGGTTGCAGGGAGGTAAATCATCTTTGGTCACTTTAACAAGTTTATTTTCTGCTTTCAAATATATTCAAACAACAATAGAGGTGGTAAACTTCTAGTTTCCAAAAATAACTTGATTATCTAACTAACTTTTTATCTTTTTTTTGAGCTCAAAGTACCTTTCATTGATCCTTTTGCATTTTCCTAAAGCCATACCTATCAAGAGACCCCTGAATCTTATAATTTAAATCGACAATATTTTATCTGTGACCTAGGCTTTAGTGCCACTTAGTGTTCAAATTGTAGAATTGCAGCAAATCAAAGCCACCGGATTTGTCACAGTAGCCTCAAAATAATTCCTTTCAATATAAAGGTCTCTAATCCCTGCCCACTTTACTCTGCCTGACACATATGAGCAAAATGCAAAACAGCATATATTAGATACCTTTAGGACTTTTATCAGGGGAAAGTGGAAAATAAAGTTCCACAGATCTTTTTTTCTTCCTCTGCTTGAATCATCTAGTACTGTGCCATGACTCCAAATAAATCAGAACTGACTTATTGAAAGGAGAGGGAAGACAGGTCACTTTCTCAGAGAAGAAAAAAATCCAGCTATTCAGGAACAAGACCTAACAAATAAATCACACATTAACAGAAAATAAAAACACTGATGCAATTTTAGAAACAAATGCTGAAATTTAAACAATTATTGAGAATTAGGTTCTATAATCTTAATCACATTTAATAATTATGATAAAATAACCAAGTAGGCATTTTCTATTCATCACAACAAATTTCACACCAAATTTGCAAAATTTTCACCTCATGGGGAAAAGGAGGACTGGAAAAATGAACAATAGAACAGTGTGTTACGAAACAATAAATATTAAAAAAAGAGAGGTATTTTTAAAAAGTAGAAAATACACTGGAAAAAAATAGGTAATAGAAAGGCAAATATGAATGTGGATAGATTAAAGAAAAGAAAAAAAGAAAAATTTGGCCAACAAATGAGATAAAGAAAAATTCTTTATCTCACTGAAATTATGAATAAAATAACATCATTCAAGCTTACTTGGGAATAACATTACTGATAACTATCAGTTTTAAGACCAAAATAATGATCCAGATGAATTGTTAATCAGAACTTAAAAAACAGAGAGACCAAAATTTCCATTTTGCAAATCTGTGGCTATGCTTTTTAAAATCTTGAAAATAGGTAATTTAAAGGAAATTTCATAGTAGCTCTTTTTTTTAATTAATTGATTTTTTATTGAAGAATAATTGTTTTACAGAATTTTGTTGTTTTCTGTCAAACCTCAACATAAATCAAAAATTTTAAATTATGGAAATTTTAGAAAATTTTAAAATACCAACTTGTAGTCCCACTAACTGGAGATAATCACTACCAATATTTTGTTCTAAATTTTCCAGCCTTTTATTAATGTAAAATTTACATGTTCTAAATGGAATCCTCATGATTTAATGACCTGGTTTTCCTCTTAATACTATATATATATATATATATAATTAAATAATTTTTATCATTTTAAACAACTACTGGTATTCCATTTTATAAATGCACACTAATTTTTTTAACCACTGTATTGATGGGCATTTTGGCTGACTCCAGTGTGTAGCTATCATAAACAAATATTGTGTTCATGTCCTTGAAACCAGACCTCATACATACACAATTTTCTCAGACAAAGAACTAAAAATTGAATTGTAATGTTAAAACTTTATAGAATTTTAAAAAATTTTTTAGATAATTTTCCCAATGAAAGGATTTGTCAATAGTGTGGTTTTTCTATATCTTGCCAATAATGAGCATAATAATTTTTTCATCTCTGTTACAGTTTCATATACAAAAGTACCTTCTTATTTTCATTTGCACTTACTTGACTTCTTTAAAAAGTAAATATGTTTTACATGTTTTCTGGCTACTGGATGTCTGTCTTTGTGGACTGCCTGTTCATGTCTCTGGATGTCTACAGGAGTAGAGGCCAGGTAACATAATAACTAACAGCATAAGCTCGGGCTACAACTGCCTGAGTTTTGAAGCCTTAATCTATCACTAACAGTAAGACGTCTCCAGACTTCACTTTCCTCATCTATAACATAAAGATAACAGCAGTACCTAGCTCTCCAGATGAAACGATGACCTAACATGTACTACATGCTTTTTTATTTTAACTCTGTGTTCACCGTATGTATTGCACTCATTGTCCCCAGTTGTCAGTTGCCTTTTGATCTTGTTTATAGTGGATTCTGGCAGACAGAAACTTTAAAATTCTGTCGTAAAATCTATCACCCTTTTTCTCAGGATATTTGCCTTTGGTATCATGCTTAGAAAGGCAACAGATTTAGAGAAGGAGTAAAGATAGTAAAACTTTTTCAGGAAAGCAAAATATATCTGGCATGTGTATAGTGAAGTAGATCAAATTCCAGCATTCTTCTTCTTATGCACCTCTACCAAGCATGCACAATTTTTAAGTAACTTCAGTCTTAAAAAGAAATGCACAAAAATCACAAGGCCACTCACCATACAAAAACTGCCAATTGGTCATGACTTGCTGAGTTCCCTGGTTTGACTGAATCTTGACCTTTGGCTTCAATAAAAGATACATAAATATATGTAAATTATAGACATACCATAGTAACTTAAGCTCCTCTTTTTAACCAGTGTCCCAGATAACTGCAAAATTTTTATAGCAAAATTAATTATTCTACAATCAAAGAACTTCCCAGAATCACTTATATGTGAGGGAATCTGGCTTGTGAGTGAAACTTTCATTCCATCCTTAGCAAATATAACACAAAGACTTTCAAAGTTTAAGCAAAATAAATCACTAGTAAGGCAGCAAGGTGCTGACTCATTTGAACTGGGAGAACATTTTCCATCCAGCAGAGGACAGTACACACAAGCTGAAATATCACAAACTATGAGCTGGTTCTTACACATATCTAATAAATAGCATTATTTATCATGGTCTCATTACAGAGATAGGATGCAGTCAATTAATATTTCTGAATTAAAACTGTAAGCAGCAAAACATAATTGAAATTTATAAGTGTCTCAAATTTAGTTTAATACTAATTCAGTTTTAATATCTAAAGAACTTATCTAACAAGTAAATGTACGGGTGAGTATTATATCTTCATTGATAATTCATTCAGAAATTCAAGCCAAAAAGTTTCCACTGACTATATCAAGAGCATGTTTTTAATCATTACAAGAAACTGAACTCAAGTGAGCCACTTCAGGAACATTAATGGTAGCAATATAATATGCTAAATTTAAAAAACAAGAACTATGTTTAAAATCTCAGTATTCTTATTACACCGATATTCCAGGAAATTTTAGCTTCTTTCACAATTATAAAATTGTGTTCAAAATTAGAATCATTCAATCAGAAAAGGGTACTGATCTTTCCAAAGTCACAAACAAGTAAGCAATTGTATGTATATCAGTGATAAATTTTTCTTAGTCTGCTACTCTATCCACCACAGTATGTAATTTCTGCCATAAACATCTTAAAATATGTAAGAAGTCATAAGAATTGCTAATACTACTTTTCAGCACTGTCATATTTTGTCCGCCGAGCCAAGCATACCAGATGTCTTTAAATAAAAGATTTAGACAGCATAAAAATAAAGTGTTATTGTATACGGAATTTTTTTAAATACACCAATACATTAGGAATCCCATAAGGTTTAAATATATGCTATTATAGAAGAGGGGAAACATTTATAGATACTAATAGAATATACCTAAAGACAAGAAGAAATAGTGATCATAAATGTGAACGATTAAGAAGAAAACAGTGAAAAATTAATGTAACACTCTGCCTGATAAAGAATATCTTGACTATTTTAACAAAATGAGCTAAATCATACATTCCCATTCTTGGAGAAGATATGGATTTTTCATTTCCTAAAATTAATATGCCCCATCAGTGTACAGCTCTTCTAGAATCTATGAAAGACCACTGTTTATAAGTAAACTGAAGTGACTGAGGGGATAAACGAATTGTGAGGGGATTATTAGGATTAATACTGGGCGTTACTGTATTTAAACACATAGTCACACACCCAGCCAGTAAAACTGAAGCTGTCTGTGAGAACAGGTTTGAAACAATAGCTTCAGCCTGAGCTGCACTTGTGCATCTGTCACATTTACACAAATCACTCTAGATGTTCAAGCGAATGTTTCTCTCCCCCATTTCTAGCCACAGACGATCGTACAGGGGAAAGTAGGAGAAAAAGAGAGAAGTCAGACTGTCAAGTCTTACATCCACATATGTAAAAGGATATTAAAGGATATATTTGAATATAGATAAATATAACAAAAATCATTATTTTAAAATGCTCAATCAAATAGCTTAAAGTATATTCTCCATTGCCTGCAGACAGTGTAAAACTTCCTTGGCATGACATACCATATTAAAGCCCTCTATAGTCTGAGCGAACCTGTATTTTTAGCCTAATACTGCACCACTCACATACACGACCCCCTTATTCTTTCCACATTGATGCTTGCCATTTTCCTAAATCCACAAGATGCTATGCTTTTGTGCTCTTAAGCAAGCCATTTCTTTTGCCTTCATTATCTTTTTTCCAGTTCACCTATAGAACTTCAACTCATCCTTCAATACTCAGTTTACTTACCATAAGATGTTATCATTATTTGCTTATTTGGATGTCAGGCTTCGACAGACTAGTTTTTGAGCTCCTAACAGGCAAAAAGAAACTTACCTGTCTTTATATTCCTAGCATCAATCACACTGCCAGGCATACAGTTGATTTCTAAATGTGTGCTGAATGGTGAATGAATGAATGCACCAATATTCAATTGGTACTCACACTTTTTTTAGGAGTGGCAGAATCTGTTTCCCTCCACTCTTCTCAAACATTCAAAAACACTATAAATAAACCACAGTGAAACTCTCTTCTTCTCCCCATAACTATTCCACTCTTGTTCACAACAACTCCTAACTTCCTAATAAAATATCTCTATTTGGAGGAATTAAAAGACACATTATTCCAGGAAAATGGAGTAGAGGTACTTTTCCATATTCCTACCACTGGGTACAACTAGAAATCCTGGATATGACAATATATAAACAGTTCATACTATCCAACATAAAAAAGACCTAAAGAGACATTTCTCCAAAGAGAACATGCAGACGGCCAACTGGCACATGAAAAGACGCTCAACATTGCTAATCATCAGAGAAATGCAAATCAAAACCACAATGAGACATCACCTCACACCTGTCAGAATGACTATCATCAAAAAGTCTACAAATAACAAATGTTAACAAGGATGTGGAGAAAAAGGAAACCTTGCACATTGTTAGTAGGAATGTAAATTTGTGCAGCCACTGTTGAAAACAGTATGGAGGTATCTCAAAAAATTAAAAATAGAATTACCCTAGTAGAATTACTCAGCAATTCTACTCCTGGGTATATATACAAAGAAAAAAAAAACACTAATTCAAGAATATACATGCACCCCAATGTTCATAGGAGCCTTATTTACACTAGCCAAGGTATGGAAGCAACCTAAGTGTTCATCAACAGATTAATGGATAAAGAAAATGTGGTGTGTGTGTATACATATATATATATATATATATATATATGTACACACACACAATGGAATGCTACTCAGCCATAAAAATGGATGAAATTTTGCCATTTGCAGCAATGCGGATGAACTTGGAGGGTACTACAGGAGCCAGACAGATAAAAACAAACACTACATCATATAACTTATATGTGGAAAATAAAAAATACACAAACCAGTGAATATAACAAAAAAGAAACAGACTCACAGATACAGAAAACAAATCAGTGGTTACCAGTGGGGAGAGGGGAGAGGCAACATAGGGGTAGGAAATTAACAGGTACAAACTATTATGCACAAAATAAGCTACAAGGCTATACTATAGGAGTAACAGAGTATATTATATAATATATATTATATATATCCACAAAGATATATTATACAATATAGGGAATATAGCTAATATTTTATGTAAGTGGACTATAACCTTTAAAAACTGTGAACCACTATATTGTACAATTATATAACCTTGTATATCAACTATACTACAATTTTAAAAATCACCCCCCAAATCCTGGCTATGTATAAAATAAACAGAAGATTCTGAAAGGCAGAGAGAAGAAAGCAGATTGGCTAAGTACATCAAAACTCAAGGAACAACATGATGGTGAGTTCCTTGGGTTTTATTTTTGCCTCATATATCCCAGACTTGCAGCTGAAGAACCCAAGAACCTGGTGACATCAGCAGGTACCGACAAAATGCTCAGACACTCAGTCATGTCTAAGTCTTTGTGACCCTTTGGACTGTAGCCCACCAAGTTCATCTGTCCATGGGATTTTTCAGGCAAGAATACTGGAGTGGGGTGCCATTTCCTCTTCCGGGAGATCTCCCCATCCCAGGGATCAAACCCGCATCTCCTGCATTCCTGGCAGATTATTCACTGCTAAGCCATCGGGGAAGCCCACAGACAAAACAGTCCCAATGAACGTCTGTTCTCACCAATCAAGGGGTGAACAAAAGGTCAGCCTAGTGACACGGAAAACTTTTATCCTATCTACTCCAGCCGAATACCACAATAAAAACTGTGACTTCGGATTTCCCTGCTGGTCCAGTGGCTAAGACTCTGTGCTCCGAATGCAGGAAGCCTGGTTCCAACCCCTGGTCCGGGAACTAGATCCCACATGCTGCCACTAAGGGTTGTTTACAGGGCTTGACTAAGAGTTCACACACTACAACTAAAGAGCCTGCATGCTGCAAGGAAGATCAGAAATCCCACATGGCACAACTAAACTGGTGCAGTCAAACTAATTAATCAATTTTAAGAAAACTGTGACTCTACTCCAGGCCATGCTTGAAAAGGCTGACAGGAAAGCCTAGATTTCAACTCCCATAAGAGCTGCTGTAAATCTTCACCAGAGTGCTATCAAAGAAAGTCAAGTAGAAAGCTGAGACTTTCACCTCTGCTGGCCAGTAATATAATCTCCTCCTCCCTACTGTATCAGTAGAAGCCACATGAAGGATGGGAACTTTCTCCCCAACCCAGCAGTAATGAGCACACTCCCTAGCACACTGGGAGAATGTCAGAGGGGCTCTAGTGCAGAACAATACTTTTGCCACCAACCAAAGGTAATTAGATCACTCCTACCGCAATGTCAGTGGAGACCATGTGGCGAACCAGAATCCCCACCCCCACCCAGCAGTATGAGGAGCCATTCCCACTCAAGTGTCAACATCTACTCCACCTGATATTAACAAGGTAGACTTCCTCACCTCCTTCCATTGTGGTGTCAGAGAAAGTCAACCAAAAGGGAAGGTTAAATAAAATCCAAGGTCTCATAATACAATATGAAAATGTCCAGGTTTCGATCAAAAAATCACTTACCACACCGACAACCAGAAAGGCCTCAAACTGTATTTTTAAAAAATCAATAGCTGCCAATAAGAAGTGTCAGAGGTGCTAGTATTATCTAATAAATATTTTAAAGTCACCATTACAAAGTGCTTTAATGAGCAACTGCAAACATGTCTGAAATAAAAAAATAGAAAGCTTCAGCAAAAAAGAGAAGATATAAAGAATCAAATGGAAATTTTAGAAAAATACAATACTATCTTCAAGAAACTCACTCCAAATAGAACAATATAGGGCTAGTTAAAGTAAAAAGATGGGAAAACACACAATACGCAAACGTTAATCAAAGTTAAGCAGCAGTGGCTATGTTAATATCAGGTAAAGTAACAGATTTCAGAACAAAGAAAATGACCAGAACAGAGAGATACGTCATAAAAGATAAAAGGGTCAATACCCCAAGACAAAGCAATCCTAAATGTATATGCACAAAACAGCAGAACTGAAAGAAGAAACAGATAAATACAGTGTTATTATACTTACAGACTTCAGTACTCCCATTGAACATTTTATAGAAGAAATAAAATATCAGCAAGGGTATAGAAGAAAAAACTCAATACCACTATCAATCAATAGAATTGAATCAACATTTAGAGAACACTCCACACAGTTAGAGCAGAATACACATTCTTTTCAAATGCCCAAGGAACATATACAAAGAGAGGCTATATCCTGAGCTGTAAAACAAACCTCAGCAAATCTAAAAGAACTGAAATCATGGGGAATGTTCTCTGACCATAATAGAATCAAACTGAAAATCAAAAACAGAAAGACAACAAGAAAATCTCACACACACACACACAAAAAAAATGGAAACTAGACACAAGTCTCAAGGGAAATTTTTAAAATACATAGAAATGAATGAAAATAAAAATACAACACAAAATTTGTTGGACACAGCTAAAGCAGTGCTAAAATAGAAATTTATAGCACTAAATGCAAACATTAGAAACAGAGAAAAATAAACCCAAAGCAAGCAGAAAGAAGGGATAATAAAGATAAGAACAGAAATCAATTAAATTAAACAGAAAAACCATACAGGAAATCAATGGAAAAAAAAAAAGAGCTGGTTCTTTGTTTAATTGCAAACTGCAGGCAAGACTGACAAGGAAAAAATGAGAGAAGACACAAATTACCAATACCAAGAATGAAAGAGGAAACATCACTACAAACCCTGCAGACACCAAACAGATGAAGGAATACTATGAATAACTCTATATACATATTTGACAACCTAGATGAAGTGAAAAGTGAAAGTTGCTCAGTCATATCCAAATCTTTGCAACTGTACAGTCCATGGAATTCTACAGGCCAGAATACTTGAGTGGGCAGCCTTTCCTTCTCCAGGGGATCTTCCCAACCCAGGGGTTGAACCCAGGTCTCCCGCACTGCAGGCAGAGTCTTTACCAGTTGAGCCACAGGGAAGCCCAAGAATACTGGAGTGGGTAGCCTATCCCTTCTCCAGGGGATCTTCCCAACCCAGGGGTTGAACCCAGGTCTCCCGCACTGCAGGCAGAGTCTTTACCAGTTGAGCCACAGGGAAGCCCAAGAATACTGGAGTGGGTAGCCTATCCCTTCTCCAGTGGATCTTCCCAACCCAGGAATCGAACTGGGGTCTCCTGCACTACAAGTGAATTCTTTTTTTTTTTTTTTAGGTGAATTCTTTACCAACTGAGCTATCAGGGAAGCCCAGATGAAGTGAACTAATTCCCAAAAGCCCAAACTACCGTAACTTGTCTCGTATTAAATACATAATTTGAATATCCCTATAACTATAAAAGAAATTGAATTAACAATTTAAAAAAAGAAATCTCCAGGCCCAGATGGTTTCACTAGATAATTCTACCAGTTATTTGAGGGAAAATTAACACCAATTCTACACAATCTCTCTAGAAAATAAAAAAGAAGGAAATCTTTCCCAATTTGCTTTATGAATTAATACTAATTACACTGATACCGAAACCAGACAAAGATAGTAAAAGAAAGAAAGAAAGGGAAAACTGCAGATAAATAGCCCTCATGAATTAGATACAGAACTCTTTATCAAAATATTTGAAAATGGAATTCAGCAATATGTTACAAAGAATTATGCACCATGACCAACTGAAATTTCTTTCAGGAATTCAAGGCTAGTTCAATATTTGAGCCAATCAGTATAATCCACCATATTAACAAACTAAAGAAGAAAAATCACATGATCATATCAATCAATGCAGAAGCATTTAACAAATTCAACAACCATTCATGATTCAAAAAAAAAAAAAAACTCTGATAAATAATCATAGAGGAAACTCCCTCAACTTGGTAAAAAGGTATCTACATAAATGTATACCTAACTAGCATTAAACTTAACAGTGACTTTCCCAGTAAAATTAAGAACAGGACAAAAATGTCTGCTTTGACCACTCTTGGTTCAACACATAGTGGGAGAAGTTCTAGCCATTGCAATAAGACAAGAAAGAAAAAAAAAGATAAAGAGATTGAAAAAGAAGAAATAAAATTGTTCCTTTTTGCAGATGGCATGATTATCTATATAGAAAATGACAAGAAATCTGTACGCACACACACACAACCAACCTCCTAGAGCTAATAAATTATTTCAGTGAGGTCACAGGATACAAGATTAACATACCAAAATCAGTTTTATTTCTATATGGTAACTAAAAATATATAAACACTGATACTTAAAATATAGTGCCATTTATTATTGCTCAAAATGAAATACTTAAATTCTAACAAGATATATCCATAATTTACATACTGAAAATTATACAAAGATGATAAAAGAAACCAAACAATAGGTATACAGATAGAAAGACCATGATCAAGGATTGGTAGATTCAATAATACTAAAGATGCCAATTATCTCCAAATTGACATATAGGTTTAATGTGATTCCTATCAAAATCCCAATGAGATTTTTTAGATACATAGCTTATTCTAAAATTTACATGGAAAAGCCAAAAAAAAAAAACTAGAATAGTGAAACAATCTTGAAAAAGAACAGAATGGGAAGTCACACTCTACTTAATTTCAGGACTTATAAGCAAGACTGTGTGGTATTGGTGGAAGGACAGACACACAGATCAATGGAATAAAAAAACAGAGAACACAGGGAAAAACCCATACTAATTATGCCTAGCTGATTTTTAACAAAGGTACAAAAGAATTTAATGAAGGAAAGATAGCCTTTTCAACAAATGGTGCTGGAGCTACTGGACATCCATGCATGGGTGCTAAATCATGTCAGCCATGTCCAACTCTTTACAACCCTATGGACTATAGCCCACCAGGCTCCTCTATCCATTGGGATTCTCCAGGCAAGAATACTGGAGTGGGTTAACACATCTTCTTCCAGAAGATCTTCCTGATCCAGAGACTGAACTCCTGTCTCATGTCTCCAGTACTGGTAGGCAGGTTCTTTACCACTAATGCCACATACCACCTGGGAAGCCAATGGACATCCACAGACAATAAAATAAACTTCAACATAAGCCTCACTCATGATACAAAAAGCAGCTCAAAATTAATCATAGATTTAAATATAAAAGTTAAAACAGTAAAACATTTTTTTAAAAATAGGGGAAAATCTTTAGGATCTATGAGTAGACAGAGTACTAAGATTTAACAGATTGTACAGAAAGTACAATCCATAAAAGGAAAAATTGATGAGCTGGACTTCTTCAAAATTTTCAAATTTACTCATTGAAAGACTTTGCTAAGATGATAAAAAGACAAATTATAGACTAGGAGAAAATATTTGTGAACCACATAGCCAACAAAAGACTAGTACCTAGAATATATAAAGAACACTCAAAACTGAACAGTTTTAAAAAATCAATTAGAAAACAGGCAAAAAAGCATGAAGAGACTTTTCATTAAAGAAGATACACCAATGGCAAATCAACACATAAAAAGATGTTCAACACCATTAGTCATTAGTGAAATGCAAATTAAAATCACAATGAGATATCATATCTACCACACTAGCTAAAATAAAAAATAATGACAACACCATACACTGGTGAGGATGCAGAGAAACTCAATCACTCATATATTGATGGTACGAAAGTAAATGGTACAACTATTCAAAAACAATTTGGTAGTTTCTTTTAAAAACCAAACAGGCAACTACCATATGACTCAGCAATTGCACTCCCAGGCATTTATCTCAAAGCTATGGTCACACAAAAGCCTGAATATGTTTATAACAGCTTTATTCATAATAGAAAAACTTGGGAACAATGTAGATGTCTTTCTATGAGCCAACTGTTAAGCAAGCTGTAGTACATCCATGCTGGGAAATGCGACTGAGCAATAAAATGTAAAAAATTACTGACACATGCAACAACCTGGATAAAGCTCCGGAGAACTGTAATACATGAAAAAGTCAATCACAAGAGGTTATATGCTGCATGATTCCATTTATATAACATTCTTAAAAAGGCAAAATTATAGAAATGGATAAAATATTAGGGTTATCCAGGTTTAGAAATGGGTTTGGGAAGGAGTTGGGAGTTGGTACAAAAGGGCAAAAGAAGAGACCCTTGTGATGGAAATATTCTGTTTCTTGACTCCAAATTCTGTATCTTGACTCCAAATATTCTGTATCTTGACTCTGTAATTTGGGCTCCAAAATCGCTGCAGATGGTGACTGAAGCCATGAAATTAAAAGATGCTTGCTCCTTGGAAGAAAAACTATGACCAACCTAGGCAGCATATTAAAAAGCAGAGACATTACTTTGCGACAAACATTCATGTAGTCTAAGCTATGTTTTTTCCAGTAGTCATGTATGGAAGTGAGAGTTGGACCACAAAGAAAGCTGAGCGCCGAAGATTTGATACTTTTGAACTGTGGTGTTGGAGAAGACTCTTGAGAGTCCGTTGGACTGCAAGGAGATCCACCCAGTCCATCCTAGAGGAGATCAGTCCTGAATATTCATTGGAAAGACTGATGCTGAAGCTGAAACTCCAATACTTTGGCCACCTGATGCAAAGAACTGACTCATTGGAAAAGACCCTGATGCTGGGAAAGATTGAAAGCAGGAGGAGAAGGGGAAACAGAGGATGAGATGATTGGATGGCATCACAAACTCAATGGACATGAGTTAGAGCAAGCTCTGGGAGATGGTGAAGGACAAGGAAGCCTGGCGTGCTGCAGTCCATGGGATCGCAAAAAGTCAGACACAACTGAGCGACTGAACTGAACTGAACTGTTGTGATGGAAATATTCTGTATCTTGACTATATTAATGCCAATGTCCTATTGTGATACTGTACTTGAATCAGTTTTGTATAATGTTAACAGTTGGTGAAGGATATACTGGAGTTCCCTATATTCCTTCTTATGTGTGTGCTGTGTGCTTAGTCGCTCAGTCACGTCCGACTCTTTGTGACCCCATGGACTACAGCCTGCCAGGCTCCTCTGTCCATGGGGATTCTTCAGGCAAGAATAATGGAGCGGGTTGCCATGCCCTCCTCCAGGGGATCTTCCCAACCCAAGGATTGAATCCAGGTCTCTCACATTGCAGGCAGACTGTTTACCATCTGAGCCACCAGGGAAGACCAAGAATACTGGAATGGGTAGCCAATCCCTTCTCCAGGGGAACTTCCTCACCCAGGAATTGAACACGTGTCTCTTGCATTGAAGGCAGATTCTTTACTAGCTGAGCTACCCGGGAAGCCCAGTCCTTCTTATCACACTGTATATAAATCTATAATTATACCAAAAGTAAAGCTTTTTTAAAAATAAAACATCATTTTTGCTTAAAAAACTAAAAGAAATAAGTTATCTCATTAGTCAACAAAGCACATGTTGAGCATTTGTATTAAATCAAATAATGAAAGAAAGAGTAGGCAATTTCTATTGGCCTATACTTCACCTAGTGGACAGCCCTGTCTTGACCTTCTAAGTAATTAAAATCTAACTCAATATCTTTGTTTTATGTCCTTGTGAGCAATGCAAGCTTAATATTAAAGATAAGAAGGATCCTTAGAGGTCATTCAGCCCAACTCTTTCATTTCATAAAAGAAATTGAGAATCAAAGAGATTAAATGATATGGTCAAGGTTAAATACAGAGTGAGTAGTAGAACTAGATCTAACCTTCCAGGTCTAAGCTCCCATTCAACAATCCAACATCATTTCTACCACAGTACTTTGATTTACACTTTCCCAAATTGAACACAGTCTCTTTGATAGTATGTCTATTTGGAGAATTACATAAAGAATCTGCTGTATACCACCTGAAACAGAACTCTCACTTCTCACTCTCTGAAACAGAATGGCCACTTTTATATACAATGACGGAATCCCAAACCATTACCTCTAAACTGTCAACAGCAAAAAGAAACATCAACAGCCCAGAGGCTCATCATCCCTTCTGGAAAAGCACAAAAGAGAGCCCCATAAGCAATGGGGTCCCTAACCCCTTAGAAACCAGGAAGAAATTTTACTTTGCCTCTTCACTCTAACTGTACTCCAACATTCTGGCCCCTACAGACACTAAGTAATCAGTACTTATACATGTCAGGCACTGTGCTACCTGCTGGAGACGGTGAATAAGACACACAATCCCAAGTCTCAAAGAGTTTGCCAGCTGAGAAAAAACAGACAATTACAGGCATTTCCAATACAGCCTGTTAAGGATTAGGAGTACATCCATAATACCCTGACAGCTATAAGAGGAACATCATCTCCTGATGGTAGGTAGAAAGGGTAAAAAGAGGAGGAATAAGAGTTCAAAAGAGCCAGAGAGTAGAGAATTAAGTTAATTGCTTACTCAATTTACTCAATTGAGAAAGTATCTAAATAAAATTATCATTTTGGATAACGTGTATCTTATTTAAAGGCTTTTAAAGCACTTTCAGTGTTTCTGTAAACCTCATAATCACATTCTAATTTATCTTTTCATAAAGTAAGTTTAAGAAGACTTTTCACTACACTTCTAAAAGATGACTGTATCACCTCTCTCCTCCCACTCCCTAAAATCAGTTCTTTCAAAAAAATTTCTTTTCATTGTATTTACTTTGGTATCTAAAAATCTAATACATAAGTCTAACAACATGGTTTACATTCACTTCCATGACTATCTTGCCATATGCTGTCACACCCACTAATCAAATATTTTCCACTCATCTCTGTTACATGTGACACTGGCAGAAGACAATATTATAAATTGCTTTTCAATCACAGTACCTCAAGAGATTCAAAAACACATTAACCTCAGGCAAGAAAGCTTGCTTTCATTTTACAGGAAAATAAAACACTAATTACTGTCCTGAAACCTTCTTTAAAGGTCAAAAATAAATCCATAAATACAGTAAAAATTGAGAGAAAACTTAACCTAGATCTTAAAGGAATAAACTCTTGATCTTGGAGTAAACATTTAAAAACCTCACTATAATTTAACTTTTTACATGCCATGGTACCAAAACAAAGGGGTTAATTAAGGACAGCAATTTTTTTGTCTTTTTTTTTTTTTTTTAGTCTCATAGGGATAAGTGTAAATTACTTGTCTAAGCTTAAGATACTTGTTCATATTTCAGGGCAATAGATATTTGCTTAGAAGAAAGAAATCACTTTCAACAGTGCTCTTAATTAATAATACCTTCACTGCATTGTTATATATTCTGGTAAATTGAAATCAACAGCAAAAATGCCCCCATTTATTTCCGTAGGACTAAAGAAAATTTTAAAATTTATGTAGTACAAACAATATGTGTAAGCCACCTGTTTGCTTTTTAACTAAATGGATTGGTATGGAATGACAGCTGCTGCAAAACCAACAACACTTCGAATACTATATATTACTTTGCCAAGAAGACTAAATTTTGGTATCATTTATTTTATTACCATGGGACATGTTAATGGAGATTCCTGTGTAAGGGCACTGTAATGAATATTTCTAGCCACTAAGTGTCACTGTTCAGTTAAAAATTTTAGAACTGCACTGACGCACGGTTGACTCTCTTTGAGTTTTTTTTGAATGGGGTCAATCAGGGGGAAAGAAAAAGATTAGATTATATAACACACTCAAAGCAAAGCACAGGCAATACACCAGTGTAAACTGCAGAAGAGGAATTCCTAGAGATAGAGGTGTTGCTCTCAGTGGAATGCCAACTGATCAAATCAGACATTTTGCAAGCTTAAATAAGGTTTGAGCTGCACTAAGCCTTGTAATCTGTTTTTACCAATATAAATGCCAAAACTGAATTGCCACTATAAAGTCTGCCAAGTTTCTTTGTATTGTATGTCAGTATGCTGTTTTCCTTGATAGTGCCATCAATAAACATGTCTGGGGATCAACTGCTTGTGATCAGATACACTACTTTCATTGTTTCAAGCTGAGCTGATACTGTATGAAAAAGCCAATGCCAAAGAGGTTCCATTCAGGCTCGGGCACTTGAGGAAAGAGGTAAGACACACTTCCCTCTACCCTGGAAACAAAGATTTAAGTTAATGTGAGAATTCCCCCAAGGCTCACAAGTTGTAGACCTCATTTCCAAGACATGCATAAATTGTAGACAGCAGCATAATGCTTTGCCTCTTGCAGGTATTTTCTACATAATTCAACAGATACACACTCAAAGTTTAAAATAACTAGATTTTCAGCCATATATTCATCATATGCAAGAGTCTTGTTACCTCAGGAGAGCAATATTATTGTATATTTTTCTGGTTATGCCACTGCACCATTACAGGATAAAAATGTATGTTGTTGCTGGAGTTTCACTGCAATTAAAGGATCCCTTCAAATGTCTATGCTCAGAATTACCCAAATATCTATTCTCGTAGGGCAGACTACTTCCATTTTGAAATAACAGCTTTCTAGATTCTACTAGTCCCATTCAGGTGAGTATGTTGTGGGGAGCGGGGAGCTTATTCATTTGGTTTGGTTTTTGTTTTTGTTTGTTCAGTCTTGGGCATTTCTTGCTGGGCAATCTATAATACTAGGCAGAAAAATAAATGTGCATGCGTGCTAAGTCTTCAGTCGTGTCTGATTCTTTGAGACCCCGTGGATCATAGCCCACCAGGCTCCTCTATCCATGGCATTCTCCATGCCCAAATACTGGAGTGGGTTGCTCTCCCATCCTCCAGGGGATCTTCCCAACTCAGGGATCGAACCTACATCTCTTATATCTCCTGCATTGGCAGGCGGATTCTTTACCACTAGTGCCACCTAGGAAGCCCAGAAAAATAAATGATGGTGAAAAATTAACACTAAAATAAATTCTTTAAAAGTTTGGAGGTGAGGGAAAAAAAAAACAACATCAGAACTGAAAAAAGCAAATTTGCACAGGATAGGAATGGGTAAGTAAAACTTGGTTTAAGCAGATGAATGGATAAGGAAGCTGTGGTACATATACACCATGGAATATTACTCAGCTGTCAAAAAGAATTCATTTGAATCAGTCCTAATGAGATGGATGAAACTGGAGCCCATTATACAGAGTGAAGTAAGCCAGAAAGATAAAGAACATTACAGCATACTAACACATATATATGGAATTTAGAAAGATGGTAATGATAACCCTATATGCAAAACAGAAAAAGAGACACAGAAATACAGAACAGACTTTTGAACTCTGTGGGAGAATGTGAGGGTGGGATGTTTCAAAAGAACAGCATGTATACTATCTATGGTGAAACAGATCACCAGCCCAGGTGGGATGCATGAGACAAGTGCTCGGGCCTGGTGCACTGGGAAGACCCAGAGGAGTCGGGTGAAGAGGGAGGTGGGAGGGGGGATCGGGATGGGGAATACGTGTAAATCTATGGCTGATTCATATCAATGTATGACAAAACCCACTGAAATGTTGTGAAGTAATTAGCCTCCAACTAATAAAAAAATAAAAAATAAAAAAAAAATAAAAAATAAAACCCAAGTGGCAAAAGGTAAACATTGTAAGATATTAATGAAGAAATAAAATAAATATTTGACTTTTTTTTAAAAAAAAAAAAAAAGGTATGTTTTTTAAAAGTATACGTTAATATATGGATAGAACTTAGAATTAAAAGTGAAAAGAGGGCATTCATGTAGATGGAATGATGTGAGCAAAGGTGTTGAGGCAGTGCATTTTAGCAACAGTGAGCAGAGCAATTAGGATAGAGTAACAAATCAATATGTAAATATAGTAGGTGACAAGGACTAAAAGAACTTTGGAACCAAAAAGACTGGAATGAAAAACATGAAGTCAAAAGTTTTAACTCATACAAAATAAGAGACAATGGGAACCACTAAAAATTCTGAACACAAGAATGATATGAAAAAAAAAGTGTATCTGGAAGGTTAAATCAGACAGGCATGTGGAAGGTTTGGAGGTGGCAAAGGACAATTTTGAAATATTTTTCATGAATATGCATCCAGATATGTTTAAAGATTCTTAAAATTGCCTGAACATTTATACCTATTAAATTCTTCTACTGAAGAAACAAATCATAAAAAAATTTAAATTAAGAAACAAAAATCTACAAAAGCAAATAATAGGTATACAAAGTAACATTTCTATCAGGAAAAAAGAAAAAACAGTTCAATGTCCAAAATTGGGGTAAGTGTGACATATATTCTTAACAGAATACAGTCAGCCCCCTGAATTTGCAGATTCCACATCCTTGCATTCAACCAAAACAGTTCACAAATATTAGGGAAAAAATGCCAGGAAGTTCAAAAAAGCAAAACTTGAGATTGCTGGTATGCAGGAAACTACTTATATAGCATTTATAATGTATTTACATTTATTCACATAGCAATTACATTGCATTAAATACTATGAGTAATCTAGAGATGATTTAAAGTATATTGGAGGATGTGCATAAGTTATAGGCAAATAAAATAGCACACCATTTTATATAAGGGACCTGAGCATTGGTGGATTTTGGTATCTGGAGGGGGAGACCTAAAACCAATCCCCCAATATATCAAGGAATGAATGTATTATGTAGTAGTAGTTTAATAATTATGAAGACTTTGCAATTACATGGAAAAATTAAAAACTCAATGATATAAACACAGAGTATCACATAACAATTTACAGAGCAATAAATATCCCCAACGGGCAATGCTCCTTTGCCTAAACCACTAGTAACAAGGAGAAAGCAGTCAATCTCCCACTGCTGTAGAAGTTCTTCCTCTGTGGATACTGAGAGGTCCCAAATTCTTTTAGAAAAAGAGTCTAGAGGGTCCATCCCATCTGGGCACACTGGCTGTGACAGACGAGTATTACTTCTGGGTAAAAACTGGCCTTGGCAGGTAGAGACTGAAGCCAGAATCTAAGGCAAGTACTTACGCTCCTGTAACAACCATGAGTGTTGCGGTAACACCAAGAACTGGTAATACAGATTTGCCAAAAATCTCAGTTCTACTGCTAGTCAAGGAAGCAGGCTCCCAATTAAGTTGAACAGGATCTACTAGATTACAATCCTTTTCATTCCCTCCCTCAACCACTTTCACATAGTGCTACAGGTGAAGATGAGATGGGTTCTGGTGACAATTTACAGGTGTGAATCAAGGGGTTTTGGTTTTTATGAAACAGTGACTTTTATGGAATACATATGACTAAGCAGCCCGAGAATGCAGAGCAGTCTGACCCAGATAGGATATAGACATTCAAAGGTTTTATATTTCTCCATTCACTCTCTTCAGATATACTAGTTTAATTCTCCCTTTCTTGTCCCTTACTGATATCTCAGAACAATTACAGAACTTTCTGGATCATTTTTCAGGTATAAAATAGCCCAATCTGATATGAAAGTTCCAACCTAGAGCTTATTTCATCCTCTCCCCTGCAGTGGTATCCAAGCTTTAATGACCTAGAGTGAGAAAAAAAATGGTCTAATCTGTTCCTCCTCCTCCCCAACCCCATTGCTGGTAGCCTTTCTCAGGGCCCATTACGACAAGAAGGAAAGAGCTGGAGATAAGTGACTCTTTCTTATCTGATCCCTGTTGTTATCTTTTCTTGGCCAAAGCTGGGTACTGATGAGCTCCATGTGACAGGCATTCAAATGCTGGCTCCTTCACTAGGAAAACATGGTTCCATGAGGTAGAAAATCTGTCTCCAGCTTGTCCTTCCTCTTTCAGTGTCCCTTCAGTTTATAGCCCTGGAGACTGCTTCATTTCACATCTTCTTTCTGCCAGGATATACTTGGTCTAGTGGCAATCTCTCTTGAGTAGGTTTCTGTCAAGATGGCTAAAGACCAGCAACCATCACACTTGACTCTTCAGAAACTCACACCATCTTTTATTGGCCTAAAATCACAATGGAGTGCAGGGTGCTCCACACTGCCCCTCACCCCACCCTGCACTCTCTTCAATTTCTACACTCCTGTTCTGATAGGCACTGGACAGATCAACAAGTCTACCACTAAGCAGACATCAAACCAGAACTTTAAAATATTTCCAAGGAAACCTCTCTCACTTGGCTTATGTGGGTTGAATACCCCTTCTTCTCTTCGGTGAAAAAAAGAAAAAGAAAAGCCACATAACTCTCCCTCTAGGCTAATGACTCAACTCCAGCACTTTTTCTTTCTTTCACCCTAGTTTTTCTGGCTTTTTGTTTGGATAGCTAAGAGCGAGGAGGAGGAGGAAAGAGATAAGGTTGGTGCTGAGATGTTGGTTAGGAGTAGTAGAACCTGTGTACCTCTTAATAAGTTCTAAACAGGTGTAGGGCCGAGCCTCTAATTGTTTCATGCTATTTAAGCCACATGAGGCCTCCCTGTCCCCAACTTTGAGTTCTAGACAACAGAAAAAGGACAACTCATTATCTCATCACAGAAAAAGGTTGTAAGAAGTCTCTCAACTGAGAACACAGATTTTCAAGGAAGCAAATGCTATCCAAACTCAGAAAATGTATCCAGAAGTTGAAGATCTATCCCTAAAGGAAAGGAGTTGAAACAAAGAACTAGACCCTGCATCCTCCTTCTGGATATTAGAATTGTGCATCCCTAAGTATTCTCAATGGAGGGAGAGTCATTTCTGAGTAAGCCCAAATGCCATATACCTCCATTTTTAGGGCCCAGCTCTGGATTCACATATATGCAATATCTTTTCATCATTAAAGTGTAAACATTATTAAAACTTGTCCTCAAAGAGTTGGAATCAGTTGCCGAATGCACTGACTTAAAGATTCAGAACTACTACCGTCAGCTCCACTGTCTACTCACACTCTCACTTCTGTCTCGCTCTGTCCACCAGTCCCAATTCCCTCTTTAACCTGTCCCAATCAAAGACTCCTTACTCATCCCCAAAAGATTTCCCTAACTTCAAATCACAAGAAAAACAATGCTGGGATCTCTTTTTCTCATCTCCTCCTTGAAACATCGCCAAGAGTCTTGAGGTGCACAAGTCTAATCCAAGTGCAATACAATCTTCTTCAACTCTCTCTTCAGTCACCTTCCACCCCAAAATTCAGATATATTAATTTAAAAATAACACTCCTTTGTTTTATAATATTTTATCTTACTACATACCATAAGATCTTTCAAAATAAAAATCAACATAAATGTCCCAAGTTCTCTAGAGAAGTACTAAGTCCCCAAGTCATACCTGTGAATTTGCTCCAATGGTAACAATTTCATATAAAATAATTATTTCCCTTTTGGAAATGTTTTCACCATAACCAATTATAATTCTACACATGGACCATAGAATTAACGCTAAAGTTAAACTTGCTACTTTCTTTTCTTCTCCCCCAAATCCAACTAAATGGAAAATGAGAAAGTTATGTTTATGAAACGTTCAGAGCTCCTCAACTAGAAAATGCTACAGAGGATTAAGTGTTGCTGTAAAGCTTAATAGTATGCATTTACTATGAAACTGGCAGTGGGGTCAAGCTTTTGTTTTTCAGGGTTGAATAGAACAAAATTTGAGAAGTGTGGGGTTTACAGAAATAAAAATCATTAGAAACACAATCTCAAATAAAATGAGGATAAGAAACAGAAATACATTTTTAGTAAGCACTGCAGTACTGTCTGGATAACAATCTGAGCCCAGTTCAACTTCCATGGACCATTACCACAGACTAATAGCACACATCATTAGATACTAACTTTAACAGCACAGCCCAATGGAACATATGTGCTGTCTGCATGAGAGGTCTGAGGGCTAAAGCTAGAGCATGTAGCAAAAAATGTGTGAAAAGCTGTGCACTTCTGAAATAGTTTACTGAATACTAACATCCACTAAAAACTTTCTCTGTTTGGCACACAACTTGTGACTTTTAATCATCTTTCCCCTTTCTTACTCTATAGTATCTGTTTTAAACAACTGAGATAATGAAATAATTCTCAGGTTACTCACTAAAAATAAACCTAAATACAATTTTCAGTAAGATATATTCTAAGCGCTTATGAGCTAGTAAGGCTTCCCACAAGAACCTGGTAAATAGAGAAGTAAAGTTGTCCTTTGACTGTAAAACTCTGAATGCCTAAAGGCAAGTGTAGAGATTCAAAGTTACCTTGAAAGGCAAATGGAAGTGAAGCCTAAAAGATCTGACTGCTGGTTGACCAATTATATTACCATGTTTTATTAAATACATCATAAACAAAGGAATTGGCCAACCAAATACATAGATAAGGAAGCTTCAGAGGGCTACACTTTGGCAGTGCTGGGCCAAAACAAAACTCACTGAAAAGACTACTAAATAAATCAAACTTTCTTTTTCTAAATAAAGCTCAGAAAAGAACACTATGATTTTAATTCCCATGTGGGTATGCAGATTTGAGTATTCATTCTAGTTCTAATGGCAGCTACAGTTTTATTCATAAGTCAATAATTTGATATTTGGATTAAGATTTGGCTTCCCAAGTAACTTGACTACAAGTATCATGAGCTAATCAGACTTTAACTATGGTTTTTTAGTACCTGTTCCAGTAAAGTTTTCAGCACAAATTAGCAAATATACACTACGTGCTTGGCTACTGTGACTCATCGATAATACATGGATTGAATTTAATGACAAAATTAAGGTTCTATGTCTGCTGAGCTGAGGGCTTGATCCCAAGGTAATGAATGACAATTTGTAAAGGCTTTGATTAATAGTTTGCCATCATTCCCACATGGCAGAGATCAACTATACTACCTCCTTATGGTTGACCTACTGGAATATCTACAAGTTATTCCATAATTGTTTAGTGATTTTCATGTTTAAACCATAGAAAAAGATGGCCTTTAGAAATTCAGACTTGGACACATTAAAAACACATGAGATTTCTTTACAGACAATAAAGTTATTTTTAAATCTAGACTGAAAAGCTGTTTTCTAAAACATAGTTCATTAGTGCCCATCCCATATGTTTGGCGTTTTGAAGCACAGGTGAGGTATTTTAAACAGGCATGTGTGCGTGCTCAGTCGCTTCAGTCATATCTGACTCTGCGACCCTGTGGATGGTAGCCCACCAGGCTCCTTTGTCCATGGGATTCTCTAGGCAAGAATACTGGAGTGGGTTGCCATGCTCTCCTCTAGGGGATCTTCCTGAACCAAGAACTGAACCCACGTCTTCTGTGTCTCTTGCATCACAGGCAGATTCTTTACCACTGAGCCACCCGGGAAGCCCTCAAAAAGGTATATATGTCACTATTTTTCCATCTCTGCTCTTGGCAGACATCACAACACCCTTTCCTCTGAACCTAGATGCAACCCCAGAACCACTCTTAACATAATCTTCTAAGCTCGTCAATCAAAATTGACATGAAATGAGAGTTATTTGCCATCTCTGGTAGACTTTAGGTTGTTTGAGATTGATAGTTCATATTCTTTTCATATATCAAACATGTCATTTTGAGTTGAACATATATCTGGTAAAGTGTATTGTGATAAAATTCAGAGTAAAAAAATCTTTTTGTTTCAGAAAAATTAATAGTTAAAACATGTTATGCTAAATGTGTTATGCTACTCACATTTGTCTTGAGTTTAAACCTTTGAAAGAGAAAATTATATTTTGATCTTAAATTATTTAAGTTTCCCAGTAGTAAGACTCATCCTCTCATTTTTGTCCAACCTGCCAAAGATTTGTCCCATAGTTCTGCATCCTATTCAATCTTCCATGTTCTAAAGAAGTTCACACCAATGATACAGTGTGGCTACTTTGGAGATTAAAGGCACTAAGCCAGCTGGCATAAAGCTTGAAACAAAATAGAAGAGAGCAATTAAAGCTTAGCCAAGAACCAGAGAGGTAGTAATCATGCTTTATTAATTGCATCTTAATTACCCATAGAAAACATATATTATCTTACTGATGGTAGGAACAGTGATATTTTAGCAGCAGTCTTAAAAACATAAGAAATTTTTTCATACTTACAAGGACTATTTGTCTACTTCTACTAAAAAACAAACAATAGGATTTAGGTGTAAGCTGCCTGATGAAGGACTAAAACTGAATACAAGGGAATTTTCTTCATTTACAAAACTGCAATTCAGAAGGGAAAGCATGGCCCTCGGTAAGTACACCAAGAGACAGCATATTTTGACAGGAATGAATGCTAAGAAGATGGGTGAAAAAGACCTAGGAGAAGCAAAGAGGCTGTCCAGGCCTAATGGGGGCACAGAAGGAGTTTGCAGAAATTGAAAAAAAATGCTAAATATATTCTAAATTAAGTCAAAAATAAAGCTGCACAGCTAAATAAATTGTATCTGAAATTTTATCCAACTCAATCAAATAAAAAATAAAGAAATTAAAAATTAGAAAGAAAGAAGATTATTTTCAAATAACAAGGTGATATAACTGGAAAACCCAAGAAAATCAATGGGAAAACTACAACAATAGTTAATCTGTAAGATACCAGGAGAGAAAATTAACCCATAAATAAACAGCTTTCATATATAATACAAATTAAAACCAACTAAAATATAATAGAAAACCTCTACACTGAAAAACAAATGTGCAAACCTACATGTAGAAGACTATGAAATTCTCATTAAATAAAATAAAAAATAGATGTGAACAACAGAAAGGTATATCAAGCTCCTGAGATGATCAGTTCTCCTAAAGTTTAATTTAACACAATCTCAAAAAAAACCAAGAAATTCTTGGATCTAGATATGTTGATTCTAAAGTTTACACATAAAGAAAAGTAATATGGATGGGAATGGCTAGCCTCATCAGATCTTAAAAACACCACAAAGCCTCTAAAATTTACTGACACATAAATAGACCAATGGAACAGACTACTATAAAGTCTGGAAATAGAACCATGTACATAGCAAATTTTAGTATATCATTAAAGTGGCATCTCAAATGATTGGGGAAAGGGACTTTTTAATAAATGATGCTGGGACAATTGGATAACCATTTGGAAGAAGATAAAATTGGATCAGTACAGAATAAACTCCAAATGGCTCAGAAGTCTAAATATAAAAATTGAAAGCATGTAAGTACTAGAAGAAATTATGGTTGGATACCTTTATAACCTGGGAATGGAAAAGTCTTTCTAACTATGATTTAAAATTCAGAAACCATAAAATAAAATAAAAGATTGACAAGTTTGACTTTATAAATACAAAATAAATTTGCATGGCAAAAATATATACATATGTATGTGTGCATATAGATATCTACAAAGAGAGCCTTGAAAAACAAAGAAAATGACCAAAATCTAACACAAAAACAGGAAAAATTGCTAATAGCCCTTAAACAAGTTAAAATATGTTCTACCACCTCATAAGAAAAATACAAAAAGCTATACTGAGATCCATTTTTTCAACCTATAATATTGGCAAAAATCCAAAATTTTGACAATACATTCTGTTGCCAAGGCTATAAAGAAACAGGCACTCTCAAACATTTGTGGCCAGAATACAAAATGATGTGAGCTCTGTTGAGAAATTGGTAATATCAAAAAAATTACAGATGTGTTTACCATTTAACCCAGCAATCCCACTTCTCGCAATCTTCCCTGAAGATAAACTTCAAGAAATACAAAACAACACAGCAGGTTATTCAATGAAATATTATTTGTCATACCAAACAATTGAAAACAATTCAAATATCCTTTAGAAGTGACAGGTTAACTAAACTATCGTACATTCATAAAATGTATAGACAGCAACCAGCCACAACAAAAGACTGAAGAGATGTCGCTGTGCTGCCATGATGTGACCTCCAGGATATGTTACGTGAAAAAAGCAAGACACAAAACATGCTACCCTTTTCACAAGAAAGGAAGAGACACAAGAATGCGTGTGTGTGTGTGTATTTATGTATTTGCCTAATTTGCAAAATAAATCCTGGAAAAATAAACTGGAAACCAATACAAATCATAAACAAATTTGAAAGGCTGATGGGGAGGGGGGGAATCATGTAACACTAATTTTGCCTGTTTTACAGTTTTGCTTAGAACCAGCATACAAGCATGTGAACATATAGTCTCTCTTCTTTGTTTTACTTTGCTAATATGATATTCTGCAGTGCCCTGACATAATTAGAAATTGAGAGCCACCATAAAGTCTAACGTGTCTTTTTTAGAGACGCTTCATATTTTGTGACAATGCAGTACTCACATCTAGTTATGAATGAAATTGGTACCATATAAGAATTTTGTGGCTTCTCTGAACTGTGCCTTATATTAAGTCAACAGATAGAATTTCAATTTTATATAGTCCCTAGGTCACTTCTGAAGATTTCTGTAATGATGCTGGGTCTGTATATTATAGGAAAAACAAAGTTCTTCATCACATTATCTTGGAATTACATTCATAAATTTGTAAAACCATACTATCTCTATAACATGTCGTGGAAATATCCTTAATGAAACAGTAATAAAAGACTAAAAAATACACTCTTACTGTTAGTTCCTACATAAATTTCATCCTAAAGATCTATATGATGAGTTCTAAAGTATTATATGAAATGAAATCTATACCGTTTCACATCAATAACCATTAAAAGGTTTAAGTTAGGTACGGCCTCTCAGATATCATGCCATTTTAGATGGCTTGGCAAAAAGAAACTAGGAAATGCATATTAGGCTATCCAGAAGGAGAAACAGAACTAAACATTCTTTTTTTTTTAACAAAGACCTATTAAAAGTAGCGCCATCTCAGCTCTTATGCTATTAAACTACTTTCAACATCAAGAAAAAAGCAATTTAAAGGTAAGAATGTTATTTTTCATTCTCAGTGAATAAATATTCATACATAAGAATGTAACCTAACATTCACTATAAGTATTTCATAAATATTTATTTTTACTAGGAAATATTTGATACATGATACATACAAAACAATACATGAATCCAGCATATGTTTTTAAAACAAGAAAATTATCAGTAGGATTAAAACTCTGTGTTCTCTAATCCTACTTCTCTTCCTCCCTCAAAGTAATCACTATCCTGAATGTCATCATCCCTTTGTTTAAAAAAAAAGTTTTATCCATGTGTATATGGATCCACAAACCATGTATTCTTTAGTTTTGCCTTAAAAAAAAACAACAACTGTTTTTAAACAGCATTAGGGTGCTGACAACACTACTTATCCACTGTATATTGTCTCTCCCCTGTTTTCAAACGGAACCTCTGTGATATGACTTTAGCACCATTCAAGTGTCCAGCTCATTTTCAACCATTCATCTAGCAGTTTTAACACCAATTAATACTCATTGCCTGAAATAATAATTTCATTAGGAATTGTGAAATGGTAATTTTCTAATTCTAGCTTTTTTCCTAAGCTTATGCCACTGCTTATGAAAAAAATAGAGCTTTCTCTAACTGTGGCATTATTTTTTAAAATAGGGCTTTCCCTTTTAGTGGCCCTGAAATATAGTTCCTATAGGAAAGATGGAATAAATATTTAAGCATTGCTCTCCAATTAAGAATTTTCAAAGTAATTCTTTGGTTTTATATTAATCTCTTGTGTCCTTTTTTAAAATAGGCTTTTTAGAACAGTTTTAGTTTTATAGAAAACCTGTCAACCCAAGATCCTATACTCAGTTATGATATCCCTCAGAAATGAAGGGAATTTGGGGATGTAAAAAAGTAAGAGGATTTATCTCCAGAAGATCTACTCAAAAAGAATAGCTAAGGGAAACTCTTCAAAAAGACAGGAAATGATAAAAGAAGGGAACTCTGAATATATGGAATTAAGAAAGAATGGAATGCAGAAAGAGCAAAAATATGGGTAGACATAATAGACTATTCTTCTTCTCTTGGGTTTTCCAGATTATGTTAGGCAGTTTAAGTAAAAATTACAACACTGTGTGATGCAATTCTCAATGTATAAGAAGCAAAATATTGAGAGGACAGCTGTCATAAACATAGTGCATTAAAAAGTAGAGACATTACTCTGCCAACAGAAGGTCCGTATAGTCAAAGCTATAGTTTTTCCAGTAGTCATGTATGGATCTGAGAGTTGGACTAGAAAGAAGGCTGAATGCCAAAGAATTGATGCATTTGAGCTGCAGTGTTGGAGAAGACTCTTGAGAGTCCCTTGGACTGCAAGGAGATCAAACCAGTCAATCATAAAGGAAATCAATCCTCAATATTCACTAGAAGGACTGATGCTGAAGCTGCAATACTTTGGCCATCTGATGTGGGCAGCCAACTCATTAGAAAAGAACCTGATGCTGGGAAAGAATGAAGGAGGAGGAGAAGGGGATGACAGAGGATGAGTCGGTTGGATGGCATCACTGACTCAATGGACATGAGTTTGAGCAAGCTCTGGGAGATGGTGAAGAACAGGGAAGCCTGGCATGCTGCAGTCCATGGGTTGCAAAGAGCCAAACATGACTTAGTGACTGAACAATAACAATGTTATAAAGGGGAGTATAAAAGGACCTGAAAGTGAAAGCGTTAGTCGCTCAGTGGTGTCTGACTCTTTGCGACCCCACCGACTGCAGCTCTTCAGGCTGCTCTGTCCATAAAATTCTCCAGGCAAGAATACTAGAGTGGGTTGCCATTCCCTTCTCCAGGGGATCTTCCTGTCCCAGGGATTGAACCTGGGTCTCCCGCTTTGCAGGCAGATTCTCTTATCTGAGCCACCAAAGGCATTTAAAGGGACCTAAATGGAAGTAAATGTTGACACCAGTAAGACTGCAATAAGTTATGTGTACATAATGTAATGCTTAGAACAACTATTTGAAAATATACACAGAGAAACACATTTTAAAATTCTAAAGATTTGTTAAAATGAAATTCTAAATAATTCAAGTAGCAAACAGAAAAACAAGAAAAATGAAACAATATAATGAGAAAAGAAAGAATAAGCAACAGCAGATTATATCAATAATTACATTAAGTGTACCTGCATGCTCAGTTGCTCAGTCACGTCAAACTCTCTGGGACCCATGGACTGTAGCCCACCAGGCTCTTCTATCCATGGAATTTTTCAGGCAAGAATGCTGGAATGGGTTGCCATTTCCTACACCAGGGAATCTTCCCTACCAAGGTATCGAACCCGTGTCTGTTGCATCTCCTGCACTGGCAGATGGAATCTTTACCACTTGCATCACCTGGGAAGCCCTACATTAAGTGTAAATTATCCAAATGCACCAAGAGAAAATTAGCTAATGAATTTAAAAACATGGCCCAGAGTGATGTCACAGAAGATGGCCAAGTAGGAAACTCCAGGAATCAATCTCTCCATGAAGACAACCATTTAGCTGGCAAAAACTGGCAAAATCAACTATGAGGAAACTCCAGAGTCTAGGCAAACATGTGTTCGGAGGAGTGCTTGATGAAGAAAGAGGCTGATAAATTTTGTGAATTTCAGTGTATAGCAGCTTCTATTACCCATCAGTCTACCATATAGCAGGTAGCCATAGGAATAGAAGTCCAATTCTTGGTGTAGCTAGATGTTGCCAAGTTAGGCAGGAGGGACCCTGACCTCCAAAAATTGTGGTAAGTGTTCTTATCTGCCTGGTAGTAGCCTTCTAGGGGACTAGCCCAGGGGCTGGCTATTATTTCAACCCACCGACCTAAAGCAGCTTCCCAAGAAGTGTCTGTCAAAAGAATTTAAGGTGAGAACATATTTTTATTTCTTTTTTTATTGGATCCAAGCTTTGAAGGAAGTCTCTTCTAGATCACTGACTGACTGTGAGATAATGAAACACAGACTTCAAGACTGTGCATGACAGTATCTTGCATGATACTCTGTTTTGCAAAAACGCCTTGGAAAAGTCATTAAGGAGATGGCTGCAGCCTTCCAAAGGCAATAACAGCAATCCAAGAGAGGAAGGAGATTTTTATTTCCAGAGTCACAATATCACAATATTCAGAATGTTCAGGATTAAAAGCACACAAATAAAAAGGAAAGTATGGCCCGCTCACAGGGAAAAAAACTGAAACCATCTCTGAGTAAACACAGATACCAAACATACTATTAATGTACAATAATTTTGAGTTAACTGTTTTACTTATCAGTTCAGTTCAATGCTCAGTCATGTCTGACTCTCTGTGAACCCGTAGACTGCAGCACGCCAGGTCTCCCTTCTATCACCAACTCCCAGAGCTTACTCAAACTCAAGTTCATTGAGTCAGTGATGCCATCCAACCATCTCATCCTCTGTCATCCCCTTCTCCTCCGCCTTCAATCTTTCCCAGCATCAGGGTCTTTTCAAATGAGTCAGTTCTTCACATCAGGGGGCTGAAGTATTGGGAGTTTCAGCTTCAACATCAGTCCTTCCAACGAATATTCAGGATTGATTTCCTTTAGGGTTTCCTTTAGGATAGTCTGGATATCCTTTCTGTCCAAGGGATTCTCAAGAGTCTTCTCCAACACCACAGTTCAAAAGCATCAATTCTTCAGCACTCAGCTTTCTTTATAGTCCAACTCTCACATCCATACATGACTACTGGAAAAACCATAGCTTTGACTAGATGGACCTTTGTTGGCAAAGTAATGTCTCTGCTTTTTAATATGCTGTCTAGGTTGGTCATAACTTTTCCACTGGATAGCTAAAGGAAACACAGGCCAAAAAAACTAAAAGAAATCAGGAGAATGATGTATGATTCAGCAGTGAATATCAAAAAAGGGATAAAAATTATTAAAAGGAATCAAATAGAATTTCTAGAGCTGTAAAAGTACAATAGTTAAACAATACATACAATATTGTGCTGAAAAATACAACAGCTCCTCTAATTGAACTCAAGAGAAGTTCAACAGCAGATTTGAGTACGTAGAAGGAAGAATCAGTGAGCCTGAAGATAGGGCAATTTAAATTACACTCTGAGAAGCAGAAAGTAAAAGGAATAAAGAAAAAGAACAGCCTAAAAGACTTATGGGGTACCATAAAGCATACAAACATATACACAAAATGGCAGTGTCAGAAGGAGAGAAGAGAAAGAATATTTTAAGAAATAATCGTTGAACCCTGTATGCGAGACAGCAAAAGAGACACAGGTGTATTGAACAGTCTTTTGGACTCTGTGGGAGAGGGCAAGGGTGGGATGATATGGGAGAATGGCATAGAAACATGTAAAATATCACATGTCAAATGAATTGCCAGTCCAGGTTTCATGCATGATACAGCATGCTTGGGGCTGGTGCAATGGGATGACCCAGAGGGATGGGATGAGGAGGGAGGTGGGAGGGGCGTTCAGGATGGGGAATACACATACACTCATGGCAGATTCAAGTCAATGTATGGCAAAACCAATACAATATTGTAAAGTAAAATAAATTAATTAATTAATTTTAAGAAAAAAGAAATAATGGCTGAAAACAACAAATTTGATGAAAGACATGAATCTACACTTTCAAGAAGTTCAATGAACTCCAAATAACATAAACTCAAAGAGGTCCATACTAAGACATATTATTTTTTTTTTTCCTGTGAGACAGCTGTTCTTTTTTTTAATTTTTTTTTAATTTTTTTATTAGTTGGAGGCTAATTACTTCACAACATTTCAGTGGGTTTTGTCATACATTGATATGAATCAGCCATAGATTTACACGTATTCCCCATCCCGATCCCCCCTCCCACCTCCCTCTCCACCCGATTCCTCTGGGTCTTCCCAGTGCACCAGGCCCGAGCACTTGTCTCATGCATCCCACCTGGGCTGGTGATCTGTTTCACCATAGATAGTATACATGCCGTTCTTTTGAAACATCCCACCCTCACCTTCTCCCACAGAGTTCAAAAGTCTGTTCTGTATTTCTGTGTCTCTTTTTCTGTTTTGCATATAGGGTTATCGTTACCATCTTGCTAAATTCCATATATATGTGTTAGTATGCTGTAATGTTCTTTATCTTTCTGGCTTACTTCACTCTGTATAATGGGCTCCAGTTTCATCCATCTCATTAGGACTGATTCAAATGAATTCTTTTTAATAGCTGAGTAATATTCCATGGTGTATATGTACCACAGCTTCCTTATCCATTCATCTGCTGATGGGACTAAGACATATTATTATCAAACTGTAAGATGACAAAGTAAGAGAGAATATCTTAAAGGTACCAAGACAGAAGCAACTTGCCATTATATAAGGAAACCTCAATAAGATTAACAGCCAATCTTCATCCAAAAACATGGAAGCCAGGAGGCAGTGGGAAGATCTATTTAAAGTGGTGAAAGGGAAAAACAAAAACCTGTTAACCACAATTCCATACCTGGCAAAAATCTCCTTCAAAAATAAAGAAGAAATTAAAGCATTTCCAGATGAGAGAGTCCATTACTACTAGACCAGCCCCAGAAATGTTAAAAGGGAGTCTTTTAGGCTCAAATGAAAGAACACTAAACAGTTACTTAAAACCATGTGAAGAAATAAGAACACTGGCAAAAGCACCTATACAGATAAACATAAAATCTAGTGGTATTGTATTTTTGGTTTGTAATATAATTTTAAAAAGAAATGCATATTATTGTTTTTGTTTCCAATATAATTTAAAAGAGAAATGCATAAAATATAGTTACAAACCTATGTTAATAGACACATAATGTAGAGGCATATGACAATGCAAACATGAATTGGGATGGAGATGTATAATAGCAGTGTTTCTGTGTACTACTGAAAATAAGCTGGTAATAATTCAATCAAGATTGTTATAAATTTTAATCCCCATGGCAACCACTAAGAAAATGACTAAAAAATATAGGGAAAAAAAGGAAACAAAACAGTATACCATAAAAAAAATCAATTAAACGCAAAAGAAGGTGATAATGGAGAAATTGAGAAACAAAAAATATGACACAGTGAAAACAAATGTAAGAAGTAATGACAGAAACCAAACACAAAAGGCCCTATGTTGCATGGTTCCATTTATATGATACCTATAATGGGCAAACCCAGAGCAGATTAGTGGTTGTCAAGAGTTTATGGGAAGAGAGAAATGGGGAGTGACTGTGGAATGGGTCTGGAGTTTCTTTTTGGGGTGATGAAAATATTCTGAAACTAGAGAGTAATGATAGTTGCACATCATTGTGAATGCACTAAATATAACTTAACTGGATACTAAAATGCTTAAAATGCTGAATTTTATATTATTTATTTGTCATAATAAAATATATAGAGAGAAAAATGTTCAATGACCATGTTCAGTGACAATAAGTCAGTAAGACCATCTTTGCTTACTTTCTTATTTCTAGAAATAAGAAAATTGGTAATCCTATATAAGATTTCAAAGTTAGAACAAAGTACTAAACTTATTGCCAAGACTCTGAGGGGAGGACCTTTTCTTTCACAGCAATGATGAATTTATTAATTTGAAAAAAAGAATATTACAACAATGAGTGCATGCTAAGTCTTTTCAGTTGTCTCCAACTCTTTGCAATCCCGTGGACCATAGCCCACCAGACTCCTCTGTCCATGGGATTTTCCAGGCAAGAATACTGGAGTGGATTGCCATTCCCTTCTCCAGGGGATCTTCCCGACCCAGGGATCGAACCTGGGTCTCCCACATTTCAGGCAGATTCTTTACCATCTGAGCCCCCAGGTAAACCCATTACAACAGTAAGAGGTACCAACATGAAATCTGTTACTCCCAAGAAGTACAAACTGATCATGTAAACAAGTTCAAAATTATTTAAAGTATAATATGATAGCCATAATGACTTGAGAAAATTTGCAATGCTTTAAATCTGTTTTTTTACACTTTTATTTTCTATTGGAGTATAAATTAATTTATGATCTACAAAATATTTTTTAAAAACCCTTAAACAACAGAAAAGCAAACAACCTAATTAAAAATGAGGACAGACTCTGAATAGACATTTTTCCAAAGAAGACATACAAGTGGCCGACAGGTACAGGAAAAGGTGCTTGACATCACTGATCATCAGTTCAGTTAAGTTCAGTTCAGTTCAGTCGCTCAGTTGTGTCTGACTCCCTGCGGCCCCATGAACCGCAGCACGCCAGGTCTCCCTGTCCATCACCAACTCCCGGAGTCCACCCAAACCCATGTCCATGAGTCGGTGATGCCATCCAAACATCTCATCCTCTGTCGTCCCCTTCTCCTCCTACCCTCAATCTTTCCCAGCATCAGGGTCTTTTCAAATGAGTCAGCTCTTCGCATCAGGTGGCCAAAGTACTGGAGTTTCAGCTTCAACATCAGTGCTTCCAATGAACACCCAGGACTGATCTCCTTTAGAATGGACTGGCTGGTTCTCCTTGCAGTTCAATGGACTCTCAAGAGTCTTCTCCAACACCACAGTTCAAAAGCATCAATTCTTCGGTGCTCAGCTTTCTTTATAGTCCAACTCTCACATTCATACATGACCACTGGAAAAACCATAGTCTTGACTAGACGGACCTTTGTTGACAAAGTAATGTCTCTGCTTTTTAATATGGTGTCTAGGTTGGTCATAACTTTCCTTCCAAGGAGTAAGTGTCTTTTAATTTCATGGCTGCAATCACCAGCTGCAGTGATTTTGGAGCCCAGAAAAATAAAGTCAGCCACTGTTTCCCCTGTTTCCCGATCTATTTGCCATGAAGGGATGGGACTGGATGCCATGATCTTAGTTTTCTGAATGTTGAGCTTTAAGCTAACTTTTTCACTCTTCTCTTTCATTTTCGTCAAGAGGCTCTTTAGTTCCTCTTTACTTTCTGCCATAAGGGTTGTGTCATCTGCATATCTGAAGTTATTGATATTTCTCCTGGCAATCTTGACTCCAGCTTGTGCTTCCTCCAGCCCAGCGTTTCTCATGATGTACTCTGCATGTAAGTTAAATAAGCAAGGTGACAATATACAGCCTTGACGTATTCCTTTTCCTATTTGGAACCAGTCTGTTGTTCCATGTCCGGTTCTAACTGTTGCTTCCTGACCTGCATACAGGTTTCTCAAGAGGCAGGGCAGGTGGTCTGGTATTTCCATCTTTTTCAGAATTTTCCACAGTTTATTGTGATCAACACAGTCAAAGGCTTTGGCATGGTCAATAAAGTAGAAATAGATGTCTTTCTGGACCTCTCTTGCTTTTTTGATGATCCAGAGAATGTTGGCAATTTGATCTCTTGTTCCTCTGCCTTCTCTAAAACCAGCTTGAACATCTGGAAGTTCACGATTCACGTATTGCTGAAGACTGGCTTGGAGAATTTTGAGCATTACTAGCGTGTCAGATGAGTGCAATCATCAGGGAAATGCAAATCAAAACTACAATAAAATATCACCTCACATCTGTAAGAATGGCTATTACCAAAAAAAACAAGAAATAACAAAAGTTGTTGGCAAGACCGTAGAGAAAAGAGAGCCTTTATGTTCTGCTGGGGGTGTGTGTGTGTGTGTGTGGTGTGTGTGTGTGTGTGTGGTGTGTGTGTGTGTGTGTGTGTGTGTGTGTGTGTGTGTGTGTGTGAGTTGCTCAGTCATGGTGTGTGTGTGTGTGTGTGTGTGTGTGTGTGTGTGTGTGTGTGTGTGTGTGAGTTGCTCAGTCATGTCCAGCTGTTTGCAACCCCACAGACTGTAGCCCACCAGGTTCCTTTGTTCATGGAATTCTCCATACAATAAAACTGGAGTGGGTTGTCATTCCCTTCTCCAGAGGATCTTGCAGACCCAGGAATTGAAACTGAGTCTCCCACACAGTTGGCAGATTCTTTACCATCCGAGAGCCACCAGGGAAGCCCCAAACTGCTGGAGGGAAGGTCAACTAGTACAGATATTATGAAGATTCCTCAAAAAATTAAAACTAGAACTATCATATAACCCAACAGTTCCTTTGGTATTTACCCAAAGGAAACAAAATCACTATCTTGAAAATATATCTGCACCCCAGTGTTCAAAGAAGCATTTTTTACAGCTGCCAAGACATGGAAACAAGAGATCATTAAGAGAGTTTTTTTTAATGTGGCATGTATACAAACTGAATATTATTCAATAAAAAAGAAGGAAATCCTGCCATTTGTGACAACATGGATTATACTAAGTGAAGTCAGACAAAGAAAGACATATACCAATACTGCATGATCTCACTTACAAATGTACTTTGAAAAAAAGAGAAAAAAAGATGAAACCGAAGCCACAGATGACAGAGAAGAAACTCATGGCTGCCAGAGGCAGCGGCTGAAACGTGTGAAGGAGGCCAAAAGCGACAAATTTCCAATTATAAAATAATTAATTCGTGGGGATGTTATATACAGAATGGTGATCATAGTTCATATTTCTTGATGTGAAAGTTGCTAAGAGAGACTTTTTTAACCAGTCATCTTTTATTGGCTGTTAATTCTCCACTAGGCTATGAAAGGATTCAGGGGTGCCCAGCAAAGAATGCAGAATGTGCCCTCCTCAGTGGTCCTCGCTTGGCTGCTCTTGATTAAGTTCCTTGTAAGAACGGCAAACAGTTGAAAAGCATGTAAGCTGCCAGCACCATAGAAAGCCCGGCAACGCTCCCTTTCTTCATGTTTAACTTGTTGTAATACTGGCAATAACCTCTCTGAAATGCTCCAGCAATGCCTTTAGGGATGAAATCTCACATTAGTATCCAGCTTGACAGCTCCCTTAATTTGACATCCAGGAGTTTCTTTTCCTTAAATACTACAACCGATACCATCTTGGAGTCCTGGCAGTCTGCTCCAGTATGAACTCTTCTGTGTTGAGCAAGGTTTGAGGCACAACAAAAAGCCTTCCACATTCTTCATAGGGTTTCTCACCACTGTGAATGATCTGATGAAGAAAAAGAGATGAATGTTTCCCAGATACAAACATTTTTCTATTGCTGATTATTTTATAATTTGAATCCACATCTGTATTCCAGCTTCTTGTTTCTTCCCTCACAACCATCCAGGGGTCTCTTCTTTCCTCCAATAACACAATGATGTCTGGCTTAGAAATGAAATGGCCAATTGAGACCAAGTTACTATAATTCTCCATCATCACACTGCAATACAATTTCTTTTGAAGAGGGTTGAGAAATTCCCACTGATGTGGAAAGAACTCTATGACCACATCCCTGAGTGTTATTGGTCCCCAGGCCATGGTTTTTGAGCTGCAAAAACTGATTGGTCCTCAGGGTTCCTTTATCAGAAAAACAGAGTCCAGAAAACCACACCATTCCTTGCCAGTTTGTGTTCCCTTTGCACAGTTGTGTCCATGGCAACCTACTGGTTTCTCGCTTGGATGGATGTCATTCACAAGCCGTTGACTTTAAGGAGCAAGGAAAAAACCCGACGTAGAAGTCACCTGCTTCATTGTTGGAGGTGTCCTATGGGGTTGTGAAGTTACCAGTTCTAAGCGGCCGCCCAACCCCAAATCTAACTTTTTGAGACTGATATAATAAGGAAAAGAAAGCCTTCCTACCTATAACGTATCCTTTTATTCTACTGGTAGAAATTAAATAGAGAGCAAGAAAAATTGTGGGCCAACTCCATACAGTTTTTATATTTTTAATTCACTATCCCTTTACAAGGTCAATGTGTCTTCAGCACCTATTTTATCCCAGGCCTGTCTACAAAATATTTCATTGGCAGATGTGGCTGGCGGCAGGTTTCCGTTTTTAACAAAAGTTAGTTTCTTGTCTTGAGGACTGAATTTGTTTGAAAATCTTTCTGTATTTTTTTCTAGTTATGTTGGTACATCCACTAAAATTCTGTTTTCATAACAACTACTATTCACGGATGTCTATTTTTGTTTTATATGAAAGGAAAACTGTAATTTAGAAACACAATGGCACATTTTTAAAATATTCATTTATAAATGGGCTAGCTTTGAACCAATGAGGTAACGTTGAAAAAAAATGTTTACATTTTTGTTTCTTTTTAAAATTATTCAAAATCATTTATTTACTGTTAGTTTCAGAAAGCTTGCATCTGGTGGTGATACAGGTATCATGCCAATGATTAAGCTCTTGGATTAGCAGTGCTAATAATAATTTGTACACAGATGTTAACAAAAATAACCTCTTCTTATTCTAGTTATACTTATTTTTATGTAACACACAAAATTGGGGTGGGGATAGCTTAAGTAAAAAAAATGACATGCACATTTCAAACCCAAATAGGTAAGTTTCTGACTCAACTCCTTGAAATCTACCCTCTGCAGTTATATATCCTTTTCACATCAACTACTACATTGACTGTAAGGAAGTTTTGTGCCAGATCACTAAACTTGTCGGAATACCCCAGGAAGAAAGAATGATAGCCTCTATATATAAATTAAACAGTACAGATGGAATATTTGTTGTTGTTGTCTTGGCATACATCAATTCACTCATTCCTTAAGGTAAGACTTGCTGTACCTTGGCTTGTCAGGCACTAGGCAAGGCATTAAATGATGTAATAGAGCACAAGTACAGTTCAGTTCTCGAGGAGGTTACTCGTTTTGTGAGGGTATTGAATACACAACTATTCAAACAACTAAATAATTTTGGAAAAGGTCATGGCATCCCTCTTTTCAGGTGATTTTTTAAAAAACAGATTTTTCAAACAGTTTAAATCTTGCTTTGTAAGACCATTATTAAGAAACATTAGAGATAAACCAGTTTTTTTAAGAGTAAAGCTTAATGCTTGAAAATGTTGACAAGATACTGTATTAAGTAATATTTATGTGAACGTGGGGAGTTGGAGAGTTTTCAGCAAAACTATATTATGGCCTTTCATGTTGCAGGGAATATAGATGCACCCATATGAGGCATATTTACTGCAAAAATACACGAGAAAAAAGAAAACTCAGGAAACTGACTCAGCCACTGTACAACCAGACAACATGTAGAAGTGCAAAAATAGCTCCTTGTTCAGAATACAACAGCAGTTTCAAAGCCCCCAAAGCAGCTCTCGTAATCAACTAGCTGCCCTGATAATGTGCTCATCTAATGACCTCCTCTGTCTCAAGTATGTATTGCCTGTCTTATAGTAATTCTGCCATTTTTAAGCCGTCCTTCAGTCCTCTCTTTTTCATACACAGCAACAAAATCATTAGCATGCCCTGACTGCTCTAAATTCAAAATACAGCCTGAGTACAACAACTTTTTGTGACCTCCACAGCTAATACTTTCGCAAGCCACCATCCTCTCTCTCATCAACTACTACAAGCCCCTTCTAACCTATCATCCTATTTCCACTTTCTTCCCTCAGTCAGTTCGCCCCCACAGCAGCCCAAGTTCTTCTTAAAGTGCTTATCATATCATGTCATTTTCCTGTTCAAAATTGCCTGTTTGCTTCCCATCACATTTAAAATAAAACAAAAGAGCTTCACCATGGTTTGTAAGGCTTTATATAACTTTATCCCTGGATACATCCCAATCTCATTAGCTACCAATCTCATCCTCTATCCCTCACTGCTCCAATAACATTTGCCTTCTTGCTATTCCTTACCCATGACAAGCATAATCCTGCCTCAAAGCTTCTCCACATATTATTTTGTCTGTCTGCAAATACTTACCCCAGACTTACCCCAGATGCTCTCATGGCTCTCTCCTTCATAGTCACCTAGATTTCTCTCTCTTCAACTACAGTCATACCTTGATAGTCTCAAGGGATTGATTCCAGGATCCCTTTGGATGCCAAAAACTGCAGGTGAACGCCTTTAGATAAAATATTGCATTTGCATATAATCTATGAACATAATCCCTTATAAATCATCTTTAGATTACTTATAATACCTAATATAATGGAAATGCCATGTAAATAGTTATTGAGCATGCAGCAAATTCAAGTTTTGCTTTGGAACTTTCTGGAATTTTTTTCTGAATATTTTCCAGCAGCAGTTGGTTGACTCCAAGAATGTGGAGCTCACAGATACAGAAGGCCAACTATACCTCCTAAGAGAGGCCTTCCTTGACCACCCTAAAAGAAATCTATTCCTTTCTCTGATTCATTTTATTTTCTGGACTTAACACTACCCAAAATAATATTACATAATTATTCTTTACTCACTGTCAGTCTCCCCAACCAGAATGTAAGCCCATAAAGGTAAACTCTGGTTCACTACTGCATTGGTTCACTTGTGCATTTTAGAGCAGTGTCTGGTACATAGAGAATATTCAGTATTTGTTTAATGAACTACTTCTTATGATACAGTGTCTGGCTACCTTTCCCTCTACTGACTCTGTTTCTGTTTGTCAGGAATTCAAAACTCTTGAGACAGACAACCCTTGCTGATCTAATCACCAATCAACAGTAAGTGTCTATTCCAGTTGGGCCACCCAATAGATAGTCAGATGGGTGTCTTGGCAATAACACCAATCCCCGGTTACCAGTCTTATGACCAGAGTATCAGGTCACATGATATAAAACATGAAGCCTTATTCAAGAAATCTACGTGGCCATTTTCCTCAGACTGTATGAAAATACAATAGGTACTTAGCTTCTTGGATTCTGTTCTAATATAAAAATAACAAAGTAGATCTTTCTCTTTGATTATTTTCTTTCACTCCTTTTCTTCCCATTACTGACAACAAATTTTCATACCACCTACCTAAGGTAACAAACAGGGCTCCTCCTCCTAGGAAATTCCTTTCTCCTCCCCGCCAAAAAAACTTAAGCTATCTCTCCCTCCCTCTGACCAAACCTCTAACCTCACCCTCATTATTTCCCTTCAGTTTTTTTTTTTTTCTAGTTTTCTTTTTTTTTATTTTTTTATTTTTTTTTTATTAGTTGGAGGCTAATTACTTCACAACATTTCAGTGGGTTTTGTTATACATTGATATGAATCAGCCATAGATTTACACGTATTCCCCATCCCGATCCCCCCTCCCACCTCCCTCTCCACCCGATTCCTCTGGGTCTTCCCAGTGCACCAGGCCCGAGCACTTGTCTCATGCATCCCACCTGGGCTGGTGATCTGTTTCACCATAGATAGTATACATGCTGTTCTTTTGAAACATCCCACCCTCACCTTCTCCCACAGAGTTCAAAAGTCTGTTCTGTATTTCTGTGTCTCTTTTTCTGTTTTGCATATAGGGTTATCGTTACCATCTTGCTAAATTCCATATATATGTGTTAGTATGCTGTAATGTTCTTTATCTTTCTGGCTTACTTCACTCTGTATAATGGGCTCCAGTTTCATCCATCTCATTAGGACTGATTCAAATGAATTCTTTTTAATAGCTGAGTAATATTCCATGGTGTATATGTACCACAGCTTCCTTATCCATTCATCTGCTGATGGGCATTTAGGTTGCTTCCATGTCCTGGCTATTATAAACAGTGCTGCGATGAACATTGGGGTGCATGTGTCTCTTTCAGATCTGGTTTCCTCAGTGTGTATGCCCAGAAGTGGGATTGCTGGGTCATATGGCAGTTCTATTTCCAGTTTTTTAAGAAATCTCCACACTGTTTTCCATAGCGGCTGTACTAGTTTGCATTCCCACCAACAGTGTAAGAGGGTTCCCTTTTCTCCACACCCTCTCCAGCATTTATTGCTTGTGGACTTTTGGATAGCAGCCATCCTGACTGGCGTGTAATGGTACCTCATTGTGGTTTTGATTTGCATTTCTCTGATAATGAGTGATGTTGAGCATCTTTTCATGTGTTTGTTAGCCATCTGTATGCCTTCTTTGGAGAAATGTCTGTTTAGTTCTTTGGCCCATTTTTTGATTGGGTCATTTATTTTTCTGGTATTGAGCTGCAGGAGTTGCTTGTATATTTTTGAGATTAATCCTTTGTCTGTTTCTTCATTTGCTATTATTTTCTCCCAATCTGAGGGCTATCTTTTCACCTTACTTATAGTTTCCTTTGTAGTGCAAAAGCTTTTAAGTTTCATTAGGTCCCATTTGTTTAGTTTTGCTTTTATTTCCAGTATTCTGGGAGGTGGGTCATAGAGGATCTTGCTGTGGTTTATGTCGGAGAGTGTTTTGCCTATGTTCTCCTCTAGGAGTTTTATAGTTTCTGGTCTTACATTTAGATCTTTAATCCATTTTGAGTTTATTTTTGTGTATGGTGTTAGAAAGTGTTCTAGTTTCATTCTTTTACAAGTGGTTGACCAGTTTTCCCAGCACCGCTTGTTAAAGAGGTTGTCTTTTTTCCATTGTATATCCTTGCCTCCTTTGTCAAGAACCTATGGACACCTTCCCTTCAGTTTTTATGGGGTAAAATTTCTAAAGTATAAACCAGTGTGCTGTTATGTGTTACAGATAATTTATTATCTTTCTGACTTTTTTCATTTTAATAAGAAATCCTATGTAAAGCAGTGTCTTAACAGCAAGAACCTCAAATATGCAATTTTAGACAATATGACAAAAATCATGGGGATAATGAATTGGAACAGAATGGCCTTCCTAAAATCCCTCAAATGACTTCACTTGCATGATTCTTGCTAGCCTTTTTTATAAGATTACCCATTGTGTGCAATTCTCATTCATTCACACATTTGTTCAATAAACATTATTGAGTGCCTACTTCGTTAAGGCAGTCTTCATGAGTACAAATATGCTCCCCACAGGAGAATGGACTTTAATTTCAGCAGAAAGTTATCCTTCCTAACATTTTATTTTTAGATGTTTCTGGGAATAAATACATTGCTGAAGCATGTTTTATCAGCAGCAATTAGTGTGGATCACTCAAACTTCTTAAAATGGAGCACCTGTTTATAGGCAGAACATGTATATTATGAAATTATTAAATTTATGGGAGAAACTTTCTAATATATAAAACCCTGTGCTATGGTATCACTGCCAATTTAGTCAAGACAACTGCATTTTCTTCTGCACTCTACCCAACTTGCTCAACAATCTGTTTACTTTTTATTAGGCCAGGCTATCCAAATAAATGCTTACTAAAAGAGTGGAGTACAATACTTAGGCCTCTACTATTGATATAGATTTGCGCAAAACAGGTATAATCACTTCACCACTTAGGCTTCTACAAAAATGATATCCACTCATTTTGTTAATATAGTCAAAATGTGTTTTATTTCATAAATGAGTTAACAATTCCTAATTTTGATAAAAGGGTAATATTCACTCTTTATAAAGATAACTTGAAAAATCTTCATTTCCATCAGCTTTATAATTGTCTGTTTAGCTAGTTTTAATGTGCCCTACAATATAGCCACAATATATTACATTACCATCTGCACTAAAAGCTATCCTCCCACTCTGCCTTATTATTCTTACACCTAATCCTCTTTGTAACCCTTACACCTCCCACACTATCTATCCTAACTTCATAATTGTCAAAAAGGAAATGATCATTTCATCTCACACATCATCGTTTTCAGCAAATTTTCTCATCATGGTGATGTGGCCTTTAGTTCCAGCCAGCTGACTGCATAAGACCTTTCTTCTCATGCCATCAGTGGGATGACATTGATAAACTCTGTACCTCAGCTCCTCCAAATAAACAATTGCTGTGTTTTGCTTTAACTCTTAGACATACTGAACACATACATAACATTCTAATAGCCTCATGTTCACAGACTTTTTCACATCTCCAAATTTTTATCTTCTCCTGCAGTGATATTTTGGGATCAAATATCTAAGCCACTTAACATAACTGAGAAACATTATGCTAATTAAGATAAGGATGTGGGTTCAAGTGCTATAATAACCAATTAGCTGGGGTAAAAAGCCAAATTTTGCTTTAGGGTTACAGACTATATCTCAATGATGGATAAAAGGCCCACCATTTCATCAACATCAGAAAAGGTGACCAGGGTGTATTGACTACTGAAGAGTAAGACACCATATTTGAAAAAGCAGTTCATTCACAGATATGTCCTACTATTGACAGGAGGTGAGCAGTATCAACACTGCATGCTCAGGACAATATGTTACATGTATATAATTATTATATAATATTAGTTATATAGGCATAATTAATTTGCATGTTACTATCCACAAATAATTGATGCTTTTGAACTATGGTGTTGGAGAAGACTCTTGAGAGTCCCTTGGACTGCAAGGAGACCCACCCAGTCCATCCTAAAGGAGATCAGTGGTGGGTATTCATTGGAAGGACTGATGCTGAAGCTGAAACTCCAATACTTTGGCCACCTCATGCAAAGAGTTGACTCACTGGAAAAGACCCTGATGCTGGGAGGGATTGGGGACAGGAGGAGAAGGGGACGACAGAGGATGAGATGACTGGATGGCATCACTGACTCGATGGACATGAGTTTGAGTAAACTCCGGGAGTTGGTGATGGACAGGGAGGCCTGGCGTGCTGCGATTCATGGGGTCACAGAGAATCGGACACGACTGAGTGACTGAACTGATCCACAAATACTTATATTTAAGGTGATGGGACAGATCTAATCCCATAGAACTGATTTGTAGCATGGCCTACTGCAAAGACCACTGGACTAGGAGTTAAGAGACATAACCTGGTTACTGACTCTTCTTTTAGTCCCAAATGGTAACAATTTAAACTGAATTGTAAAAGAAGTTGGAGAAGGCAAATAGGGGAATGATTCTCTAAAGCACTTCTGTTTGGGGGGATAAAAACCTACTATGTCTAAATAGTGGTGATAAGAAACATTAGAAAGCCCCCAATAAACTGAAAGTCCAAAATAAAGTGACAAAAAATAAGCAGTTGACCAATAAAATTAATAGTCAATATTAATAAAGAAAACCATAACGGGATTTGTTCCCTCGTAGCTACAAAGTATTTACTAAGATTTGGATATTATGTCAGATTGAGGCTACAGAAATAAGCATAAAAATGTCAGGGAGTCTAAACATATATTTTCTATGACTTTAAAAAATTTTCTATATCTCCATGTTTTTTTAAAACAATTTTCAGCATGTTACCTATGATCTAAATGCAAGCTTTCCAATAACACTACAAAGTATCTTTGGTGTCCATGTTGGTTTTTCTCATCACAAATATATTGGCTCCTAATAATCCCCTAATATGACAACACTGGGCTTCCCTGGAGGCTCAGATGGTAAAGAATCTGCCTGCAATGCAGGAGACACGTGTTCGACCCCTGGATTGGGAAGATGCCCTGGAGAAGGAAATGACAACCCACTCCAGTATTCTTGCCTGGAGAGTCCCCATGGACAGAGGAACCTGGCAGACTACAGTCCGTGGAGTCGCAGAGTCAGACACAACTGAGCGACTAACCCATGACAACATTAAACTTGTAAGGCACTCTCCAGCAAGGAATGTTTCAAATGTGAATATTAATCAGTTTTTCAAATACAATTACTTTAGAATGTTTGACATTCTTTCTCTCCCATTCCACCGAAAGTATTCGCTGCCTTAAATGTACTTTAAGGGTTTCCAGGTTTTGCTATATTGATGGTACCCACCATGAAATGACTGCTATGTCTGTCAAAAGTGCTACTATCCAATGATTCTAGAGCCACCAATTTCTAAGTTGTCAGAGATAACCTTGTTCCCACTCTGTGCCATGTGCGACACTTAAGACCAAGTAATGCTCCTTGTGCCCATAAACCCAGAGTCTAGTGAAAGCTTCTTCAATTACTACATGAGGCCTTTCTCTCCCCAGAACTGGATGAGTCCACTGAGCCAAGACATGGAGCTAATGCCTGGAACAAACAATACACTATTGCACTCACATGTCAGCTTTGCACTAACTCAAAAATTCCCCTTTCTTCAGGAAAAACTTTTAAAAGCAAAATGACTTCTGGTGGGCCTCTGATCCAGTTCATATAGGGCATGCTGCAACATTTCTGAATACTGGCTGAAGTTCTAGCTGACATAAATCGCTTCATTCTAATCCCCACTACCCAAAATCCTATTATTAAGCCATGAGGACCATTCTCGGTTGGAGGGAGCAGGAAGATAACCTGAAGGAAGAAATAAGAGAGGCACAAAGAATTCAGAAAAACTTAATTGTTCAAAGGAAAAGGGTAGTCTCATTACAGGTTTCCAAACTCACCCTTCTTAATTATGAGTGATTTCTGCAGTGAGTAGTACCCTCTAAGCAAAATTTGAAAAAAAGCATTTCACTTCACTGCAAGAACTGGAACAAAGATGGCACTCTTTGATAGCCTTCTTTTATTTTATTTATTTTTTATTTCTTTTTGATAGTCTTCTTATAGAATATATCACGAAGGGAATGGAGGGATTATCCACCTGATTAACTACTTCAACTCTCTGGAGAAGCCACAACTAGAACATCTCAGAGAGATTACTCTTCAAGAATAGAGTATCATGCTTCAGACACAATACTTAACTATTAATAGATCAAAGACCTTTATACAGAACAATATACATAACAATGTCCCCCAAAGAAAAAAGTATATGGCCTGGGAACTAAAAGGCAGAAGCAAGTGTGGCTCTATTTACCATTACTACTAATGGCCCATGGGAGGACTTTGTGCTTCCCATCACTGCAGCTTTTGGAATCTAGAGCTAGAGGTCCTGACCTCAAAGCAGGCACGCTTTTACCAAGTGCTACAGCAAGAATCCCACTGTATTATAAGCTATGGATGTAACCTAGGCAACTTTGGAATCATTATTCCAGTAGGCAAGAAGAAAAATCATAATCTTGGAAGGGGTAATGACCCTGGTCATCAGAAGGAGGCAGGACTACTGTTACACATTGGGGTAGGGAGGAACATGAGTGTAGCAGAGAACATGAATGGGCACCTCTTAATACTCTCTTGCCAGACTGTGACTATAAATACACAGTTACAGCAACCTTGACCTAAGTAGAGGCTGGCTCATGACACTAAATGAGCCCTCGAGGCCAACAGAATAGCCAGTGAGAGTAGAGAAATCTAAGCTGGATAATGGAGGAAGAAAACAATGAGCATCATTCACAACACAGAGTCCCACTATAGTGACAGATACTGTGGCTTGTCCTCCTAATCTCCCTCTTCTAAGTTTCTCCTCAGGAAGAAGCATCAGAATCTTGATGGAGCTACTTCCCAAACATATGGGGAAGTAAATTTGAATAGTACTATGGGTGAATTGTTGACAATATAGGCCTCCACATGGGATAAGACTTTATTTGATCTCCATGAGCAGTTGGACTTCTTCTTCAGCACAATCCTACTCCCTCCCCTTTACTCTCACAGGTATCCAGTTCAGTTCAGTCGTTCAATCATGTCCAACTCTTTGCGACCCTATGGCCTGCAGCATGCCAGGCCTCCCTGTTCAGCACCAACTCCCAGAGTCACAGGTGTTAACCCCTAATAAACATTTTATACTCAAAACTCTGCCTGATTCCTGCAAACTCAACCTACAACAAAGCTCAACCTACAGCCTACTATTTCTGCTCTCCCACTAATTTTGTGAGATTAATAATTCTTTCCTACTTAAACTTATTAAAGTGGATTCCGTTGCCAGCAACTATGAACTCTGACCAATACAAGAGTCAACATGACATTCAAATGAAAACACAACAGCCCAAAACCTGTGGGACTCAGTAAAAGCAGTGCTAAGGGGAAGGTTCATAGCAATACAAGCCTACCTCAATAAACAGGAGAAAAATCAAATAAATGTCCTAACTCTACACCTAAAGCAACTAGAAAAAGAAGAAATGAAGAGCCCCAGGGTTAGCAGAAGGAAAGAAATCATAAAAATTAGGGCAGAAAGAAATGCAGACAAAACAAAGGAGACCATAGCAAAAATCAACAAAGCTAAAAGCTGGTTCTTTGAGAAGATAAATAAAACAGGCAAACCATTAGCCAGACTCATCAAGGAAAAAAAAGGGAGAAGAAACAAATCAACAAAATTACAAATGAAAATGGAGAAATCACAACAGACAACACAGAAATACAAAGGATCACAAGAGACTACTATCAGCAACTATATGCCAATAAAATGGACAACTTGAAAGAAATGGACAATTAGAAATGTATAACTTTCCAAAACTGAACCAGGAAGAAATCGAAAATCCTAACAGACCCATCACAAGCATGGAAATTGAAACTGTAATCAGGAATCTTCCAGTAAACAAAAGCCCAGGACCAGATAACTTCACAACTGAATTCTACCAAAAATTTAGAGAAGAGCTAACACCTAACCTACTCAAACTCTTCCAGAAAATTGCAGAGGAAGGTAAACTTCCAAACTCATTCTATGAGGCCACCATCACCCTAATACCAAAACCAGACAAAGATGCCACAAAAAAAGAAAACTACAGGCCAATATCACTGATGAACATAGATGTAAAAACCTTAACATAATTCTAGCAAACAGAATCCAACAACATATTAAAAAGATCATACATCATGACCAAGTGGGCTTTATCCCAGGGATGCAAGGATTCTTCAATATTTTCAAATCAATCAATGTGATATACCACATTAACAAATTGAAAGATAAAAACCACATGACTATCTCAATAGATGCAGAGAAAGCTTTCGACAAAATTCAACATCCATTTATGATAAAACCCCCCAGAAAGCAGGCATAGAAGGAACATACCCCAACATAATAAAAGCCATATATGATAAACCCACAGCAAACATTATCCTCAATGGTGAAAAATTGAAAGCATTTGGCCTAAAGTCAAGAACAAGACAAGGATGCCCACTCTCACCACTACTATTCAACATAGTGTTGGAAGTTTTAGCCACATCAATCAGAGAAGAAAAAGAAATAAAAGGAATTCAGATTGGAAAAGAGGTAAAACTCTCACTGATTGCAGATGACATGATCCTCTACACAGAAAACCCTAAAGACTCCACCAGAAAATTACTAGAGCTAATCAATGAATATAGTAAAGTTGCAGGATATAAAATTAACACTCAGAAATCCCTTGCATTCCTATACACTAACAATGAGAAAACAGAAAGAAAAATTAAGGAAATAATTCCATTCACCATTGCAATGAAAAGAATAAAATACTTAGGAATAAATCTACCTAAAGAAACAAAAGACCTAGATATAGAAAACTATAAAACACTGATGAAGGAAATCAAAGATGACACAAATAGATGGAGAAATATACCAAGTTCATGGATCAGGAGAACCAATACAGTGAAAATGAGTATACTACCAAAGCAGTCTATAGATTCAATGCAATCCCTATCAAGCTACCAACGGTATTTTTCAGAGAATTAGAACAAACAATTTCACAATTTGTATGGAAATACAAAAAAAACTCAAATAGCCAAAGCAATCTTGAGAAAGAAGAATGGAATTGGAAGAATCAACCTGCCTGACTTCAGACTATACTACAAAGCTGCAGTCATCAAGACAGTATGGTGCTGGCACAAAGACAGAAATATAGATCAATGGAACAAAATAGAAAGCCCAGAGATAAATCCACACACCTATGGACACCTTATCTTTGACAAAGGAGGCAAAAATATACAATGGAGAAAAGGCAATCTCTTTAACAAATGATGCTGGGAAAACTGGCCAACCACCTTTAAAAGAATGAAACTAGAACACTTTCTAACACCATACACAAAAATAAACTCAAAATGGATTAAAGATCTAAATCTAAGACCAGAAACTATAAAACTCCTAAAGGAAAATATAGGCAAAACATTCTCCGACATAAATCACAGCAGGATCCTCTATGACCCACCTCCCAGAGTAATGGGAAAAAAATCAAAAATAAACAAATGGGACCTAATTAAACTTAAAAGCTTTTACACAATGAAGGAAACTATAAGCAAGATGAAAAGACAGCCTTCAGAATGGGAGAAAATAATAGCAAATGACAAAGAATTAATCTCAAAAATACACAAGCAGCTCATGCAGCTCAATACCAGAAAGATAAATGACTCAATCAAAAAATGGGCCAAAGAACTAAACAGACATTTCTCCAAAGAATACATACAAATGGCTAACAGACACATAAAAAGATGCTCAACATCACTCATTATCAGAGAAATGCAAATCAAAACCACAATGAGGAACCATCTCATGCTGGTCAGAATGACTGCTATCCAAAAGTCTACAAACAATAAATGCTGGAGAGGGTGCGGAGAAAAAGGAACCCTCTTACACTGTTGGTGGGAATGCAAACTAGTACAGCCATTATGGAGAACAGTGTGGAGATTCCTTAAAAAACTGGAAATACAACTGCCATACTACCCAGCAATCCCACTGCTGGGCATACACACCGAGGAAACCAGAATTGAAAGAGACACGTGTACCCCAATGTTCATAGCAGCACTGCTTACAATAGCCAGGACATGGAAGCAACCTAGATGTCCATCGGCAGATGACTGGATAAGAATGCTGTGGTACATATACACAATGGAATATTACTCAGCTATTAAAAAGAATGCATTTGAATCAGTTCTAATGAGGTGGATGAAACTGGAGCCTATTATACGGAGTGAAGTAAGCCAGAAAGAAAAACACCAACACAGTATACTAACGCATATATATGAAATTTAGAAAGATGGTAGTGATAACCCTGTATGAGAGACAGCAAAGGAGACACAGATGTATAGAACAGTCTTTTGGACTCTGTGGGAGAGAGCAAGGGCAGGATGATATGGGAGAATGGCATTGAAACATGTAAATTATCATATGTGAAACGAATCACCAATCCAGGTTCAGTGCATGATACAGGGTGCTTGGGGCTGGTGCACTGGGATGACCCAGAGGGATGGGATGGGGGTTCAGGATGGGGAACACATGTATACCCATGGCTGATTCATGTCAATGTATGGCAAAACCAATACAATATTGTAAAATAAATAAATAAATAAATAAAACTGGGGGGAAAAAAACAAATACAAAGATAAAAGGCATCTTCAAATACTAAAGAACACAGATATTACAAAAGCTATATCTCTATCTTGCTAATCATCACTTAAGAGATTAACCAAACAAAACATAAAAAAATAAAATAGACAAGGCTTGTGGTAAACAATGAATTCATTTATATACAGAACTAATAAAGAACGGCAGAATAACTGCAGGATTTGGTTAATAGATTATAGATATTATAAACATAGACAATGTAGCAATAATATAAAAGTTGGAGGGTGGTAAGTCACAAGGATGTAAGAGACCTGTTATTCTCACTTTTCATAGTAGATTGTCAACTCCACACTAAATGAAAACATTCATTTAGTAAAACAAAATTATCCAACTTCTTAGTTTTTTCACAATATTTTTTAATCATAAGAGATTCTTAAAAGAAATAAGTCCTGTGATAAAGAGGCATTTATTTGAAGTTTAAAATGGCTTAACTTTAAGTTCAGTCTCTTTTATTTCTAATAAATTCAAATAAAATAAAATTTAACAGTTTTTTAAAAAATAGAATCTATTAATTCAAAATGATCCACTTTCATTAAACTATTTTTATATCTACCATCCTACATTATTTCTTTTTATCTATACTTCTGCTTATATGTACATATATATGTATGTAAGTGTATATACATATATATATATACAGCTTTGCATTTAGAAAAAATATATCTGCACAAGTTCTGAATAAAGAAAGCTATCTAGAATAATATTTGCCTAATGCTAACGATGATATTTTCTGAATAGTGGAATTTAGGCTATTTATTAATTTGTGTACCTTCCCATACTCTTAAAATTATTTACAGTGAGCATATATAATTTTCCAAAAGCAATGAAAAGAAGAAAAGGCCAGATATTTAAAATTTTGTATGCTATGCTAAAACTGTAGATTTTTACTAAATTTGTGAAGATCGAAGGTCTTGAGCTATTTTAAGATGGAAATTAAAGCCATAGGGATAGATCAGATTTCCCAAGAAGATTACAAAAAGAAGATACTCAAATATATATCATTTTTATTCCTAAGGAGCAGGAACAAAGAGAAGAGAAATCACAAAGAAAATTCAGAAGTCAGAGTGGTGAGAAGAAAGTAAAGAATCTGCCTGCAGTGCAGGAGATCTGGGTTTGATTCCTGGGTGGGAATGATCCCCTGGAGAAGAAAATGACAACCCACTCCAGTATTCTTGCCTGGAGAATCCCATGGACAGACGAGCTTGGTGGGCTACATACAGTCCATGGGGTTGCAAGAGTTGGACAAGATTTAGCAACCAAACCACCACCAAGCATCATGAAAACCAACACAGGACAGAGTGGCCAGCATTGTCAATATGCTACAGAGAGACCATGTACGATATTAACTGAAAATCATAAGCCAGGATTACTAGTAATCAAAATAAGAATCCTTTCAAAACTGTAATTAAACCTGGAAGCCAGAATGTGGTGTTTCATGAGTGGATGACTATTAAGGAAGCATATACAATTCATTTCAGGAGCTTCAATAAGAAATTAAGAAAATACCTTGAGCTGCCGTAGTTTAGAGAGAAAATATAGCTAATATCTGGCTTTATAGAGGATATCTGGATTGTCATAAATGCTTTTACATTCTGTCTACAAATTCCATAAAACAGAAAATAAACAGGCAATAGTCTGATCACTATGTAATACCATTGGAAATTAACAAAATCAGAAAATAGACTCTTCCCCCTGGAAAATTTTTAACTGTCTGCACAGTAACTTTTTTCTTTGTCGGGTCAAAGAAAAAAACTAAAATAGCAAAGATTTTAGAGAACAAATATTCAAAGATAATTTGAAAAAATTCAACATCCATTTATGAAAACTCTCAACAAAGTGGATATAGAAGGAGCATAACTCAATATAATAAAGATCATGATGATAAACCCACAACCAACATCATCAATCAGTTCAGTTCAGTCGCTCAGTCGTGTCCGACCCCAACAATTGCAGCATGCCAGGCCTCCCTGTCCATCACCAACTCCCGGAGTTTACTCAAACTCATGTCCATTGAGTCAGTGATGCCATCCAGCCATCTCATCCTCTGTCGTCCCCTTCTCCTCCTGCCCCCAATCCCTCCCAGCATCAGGGTCTTTTCCAGTGAGTCAACTCTTTGCATGAGGTGGCCAAAGTATTGGAATTTCAGCTTCAGCATCAGTCCTTCCAATGAACACCCAGGACTGATCTCCTTTGTGATGGACTGGGTGGGTCTCCTTGCAGTCCAAGGGACTCTCAAGAGTCTTCTCCAACACGACAGTTCAAAAGCATCAATTTTTCGGCGCTCAGCTTTCTTCACAGTCCAACTCACATCCATACATGACCACTGGAAAAACCATAGCCTTTACTAGGCAAACCTTTGTTGGCAAAATAATGTCTCTGCTTTTTGATATGCTGTCTAGGTTGGTCATAACTTTCCTTCCAAGGAGTAAGCGTCTTTTAATTTCATGGCTGCAATCACCATGAACCAAGTCTATTTCAAATGTCTACATTCTAGCCTACTTCTTTTAGTTCAGTGAAAACAGTGAAATGCGAACAATTTGAAAAACTGGGAACTAGAAATATGACCTAGAAACATTATTTTGATAAGCCCCTTTTATTGTTAGCTTTATTAAAGATGAATTTTTACTCATATACCACATAAATAGAAGTACTGTCTTCTAAAATGAAATTAGCAGTAGTCTCTTCAATAAATGGTGCTGGAAAAACTGGATAGCTACATGCAAAGGGATCAACAGTACTACTTTCTCATGCCATATACAAAAATGAATTCAAAATAGATTAAAAACTTAACTATAAGTCCTAAAACCATAAAAATCCTAGAAGAAAACATAGGCCATATATTCTTTGACACTGGCATTAGCAATATTTGTTTTAGATCTGTCTCCTCAGGTAAGGGGAACAAAAGCAAAAATAAACAAGTGGGACTACATCAATCTAAAAAGGCTGTGCACAGTGAAGAAAATCATCAACAAACTAAAAATGCTGCCTACTGAACAGGAAAAGCTATTTACAAACAGTATATGCAATAATGGGTTAATATTCAAAATATATAAAGAATTCATACAACTTAACAAAAAAAACAGGCAATTCAATTAAAAATGGGCGAGGACCTGAACAGACATTTTTCGAAAAATATACAGACGGCCAGCAGACATTAAAAGATGCTCAGTATCACTAACCATCAGGTGAATGCACATCAAAACCACAACCTCACATCTGTCAGAATGGCAATCACTAAAAGACAACAACATAAGTTGGCAACAATGTGGAGAAAAGGAAATCCTCATGCACTGTTCGTGGAACTATAAATTGGTGTAGCTACTACAGAGAACATTATGAAGTTTCTTCAAAAAATTAAAATGGAAGTGCCATATGATCCAGTAATTTCATTTGGGGAGGGGTTATTTACTAAAGAAAATAAAACATTATTTCAAAAAGATATATGCACCTCAATGTTCACTGCAGCATTATTTACAATAGCAAAGATAGGGAGGCAACCCAAGAGTCCATCAATAGAAGAATGGATAAATAGGATGTAGTATATATATACAATCAAGTATTAGCCATACAAAAACTGAAATCTTATCATTTACGACAACATGGATGGATCTAGAGGGTATTATGCTAAGTGAAATTAAGTCAAATACCATGTAATCTTATTTAAATGTGGAATCTAAAATAAATGAAAACAGATTACTAGATACACAGGGGTTTCTGCCAGAGAGGAGGGGGGTGGGAATAGGTAATAAGTGAAGGAGATTAATAGATTTCAACACAAAATAAATAAGCCATGGGGATATAACAGTGTAATGAATATGGTTAGTGAAGCGAAAGTCACTCAGTCGTGTCCGACTCTTTGTGACCCCATGGATTGTAGCCTATCGGGTTTCTCCACCCATGGGATTTTCCACGCAAGAGTACTGGAATGGGTTGCCATTTCCTTCTCCAAGGGGATCTTCCCAACCCAGGGATCGAACCCAGGTCTCCCACATTGCAGGCAGATTCTTTACCAGCTGAGCCAAAGCCCAATATGGTTAATTATATTGTAAAAACTACATGGGAACATACTAGATTTACAGTGATCATTTCATAATGTACACAAATGTCAAGTCACCATGTAGTATACCTGAAACTAATATAAGACTATATTTCAATTTACATTTCAAAATATATTCAAATATATTTAATATTATATTTCAACTATATTTCAATTAAAAATAAATTAAGTTGACCATGATTTTAAATCCACAAGCTATACTAGTAAAATGACTCAAAATCCAGAAGCCACAGGAGAAATTAAAATAAAAAGTCAAGTCTTCCAAGTAGTACCAAAAAAAAATAGGTAAAGTCATTAGGCAATTATGTATTGTGCTTAGTCGCTCAGTTGTGTCCAACTCTTTTTTTTTTTCCATTTATTTTTAATAGTTGGAGGCTAATTACTTTACAATATTGTAGTGGTTTTTGCCATACATTGACATGAATCACCCATGGATTTACATGTATTCCCCATCCCGATCCCCGCCCCCAACTCCCTCTCCACCCGATCCCTCTGGGTCTTCCCAGGGCACCAGCCCCAAGCCCTTGTCTCATGCATCCAACCTGGGCTGGTGATCTGTTTCATAACACCATGGATTGCAGCTCACCAGGCTCCTCTGTACATGGGGATTCTCCAGGCAAGAATACTGAGTGGGTTACCATGCCCTCCTCCAGGGGATCTACCCAACCCAGGGATCAAACCCAGGTCTTCTACAATGCAGGCAGAATTTTTTACCCTCTGAGTACCAGGGAAGCCCAAGGTAATTATAAACCAGTTAAAAAATGCCTGCAACTCATATCATAAACAAAGAATTAACCTCACAAATTCATAAAGAGTTCATAAAACCTGAAAAAACAAACATACCAAATAGCAAAGAGAGCAAAAGATAGGATCAATTAAGTCCCAGGAAAAGAAACGCAAATAGTGTTCAAATCCAGGAGAAGATTCTCAACCTCCCTCAAAGCAAAATGAACCTATTAAATAAACTAAAACTGTGCTCAGATACCATTTGCACTATCAGATTTTTTAAAATTCCAAGACAGTAATAAAACCATTATTAGAGAGTCTGCAGGAAAACAGATAACCTCAGGTAACACTGGTAGAAGAACAAATTTAATTTAGCAATATTTATCAGAATTACAAATACAAATACCTTTGACCCAACAATTCCATTTCTGGGTATACAGCCTACATATAAACTTAAGACATGTGCAAAATAATTTATGTACAAGTTGACATTACAGCATTCATGTAATAGCAAAAGATAGGGAACAACTCAAATCTCCTTCAGTAAAGGACTAGTCTTTAAAAAGTACAGTGCATCTACATAATGGAATGTCACCTAAAAGAGAAAGAATGAGAAAGCTTTTTACTTATGTCTGTGGAAAGATTTCAATGTCTACTATTTTTTTTAGTACAAGAAAGTGAATATAGCATATTACTTGTGTTTTTTAAAGAAGGTAAACAAGACTACACACACATACTGATTATATTTGTATATAAGTAACTCTGAAATGAAATACAAAAACCAATTTAAGTGGTTAAAAATGATGGCGAGAGATCACTGGAGAAATGGGGTAGAAGATTTCATACTCCATACCATTTTTGAACCACATGACCACATTATCTCTTCAAATTAAATTTTAACATAAGATTTTTTTTATATCCACATTTTTCAAAATTAAAAATGCCATGGAAGTTTCCTTTTTAAGTTATCCTCAAATCCATTTCTCAAATATCTTCTTTGGTAAAAATGTACCATATAGTAGTAATATTCAGTAGCAATTTTCCAAAGCCAGGCATTCTGTTCTATGGGACCTTACTGAATTTATTTTTATGGATAAAATATGGCATTGGCTATCATTTCTTAAAAATTTCCAGGCTTATATTATTGTGATTTTGCTACATGGGGCAAGAATGTTCCCTTTGTCTCTACACTGGAGAAAATCATAATCGTTTTTAAAAGTGGATTCTTGGCCATGCCTCTGAGTACTCCCACAGCTTGCTTTGCACCGGGGGTGGCCTTCTAGTCAGCCGAGCGTCTATATTAGGCAACTCAAATTTCACAAGAGGATATCAATCCTACTCCCAATTCAACTGTCTGTTAAAGCATATGGGTCTTTATTTAATTGGCAACATAGACTAGCAGCACTCCAGGTAGTTGTCAGCAAATACAATCTTGAACTCATGCTGTCCAATACCGATCAAAATCTTGGCCAAGATAAACAATATTTAAGGAGGACTGCTTGAAAGATAGAGTGGACATTTGCTATTTCTGTCAGCCTAACATATAAATGCCCATCTTATATTGGGGAAATCCCAAGAGGCAGGGTCCTGCTTCTCCCTGCAAACACCAAAGAGTACTCTCTAGAAGCTAGAAGTATACACGGTATTTAGGCCTGACTGACTGGATGACCTGTTACCCTGGGACTCTAACATGACATCATGACAAAGGGAAGCAAAGATGCAGAGACAATCAGATTTTCTGCCACAGTGGTGGCAGCAGAAATGAGAATCACGGAATGGGGGCAAGAGTCTATTTAAGTGCAGCAACATAATTTTCCTTAGCAGATTACTCCTATGACAGGGTCTTTTCTGGGCCCTGCCTTTCTTGATTCCCACCCTTTTTTTCAAGCCTTGTTATCCAAATTTTTATTAATTCTACATGATACGTTTCCAACAATTTTTTTGTGTGTCTAAATTACAGTTGCTGTTTTCATTTGCAACCAAGAATGTATGTAGGGGTTTGTGTGTGTGTGTGTGTGTGTGTGTGTGTAGGGGTGTGTGTGTGTGTGTGTGTGTGTAGGGGTGTGTGTGTGTGTGTGTGTGTGTGTGTGTGTATGCGCGCTCAGTCGTCTCTCTTTGTGACCCCTTGGACTGTAGCCCACCATGCTCCTCTGTTTATGGAATTCTCCAGACAAGAATACTGGAGTCAGTTGCCATTTCCTCCTCCAGGGGCAACCATAAATGCGGAATGATAAAAAAAAAGATTGTTCCATGGGTTAAATTAGGTAAACTGACTACCATAATGTGTCTCGGTCATATTATGCTGGCCCCCTTTAACTATCTTTACAGAGATAAATTTTCATATGATATTGTTGATTATGTTATGACACAGTTCTAAAACACTCTTTTTACAATATTTTCAATACATCATAAACTATTCTCCATGTGAATTTTGGGAGCAACTTTTGTCTTGGCATAGTACCATGAAAACTTGGGTTTCACTGAAGAATTGGTTGGATTTATATTATAAACAAAAATAAGTGTGTGCTATTATTAACAACATCATACACTATTCTACTATTTTTAATACCAGTATTCATGGCTGTTATTTTTTCCAGAATCCCTTTTGTTGGAATAGAGAAGACAGGCTGTTGGACTGTTTCTGATTTGGGGTTGTGAAGACTGGATACGGTGAAATGACAAATAGCAAGAGAGGTGAAAGTACTGACAAGAGAGTTGAATTTGTATACCCTAATATAGCATATGCCTAGGCTAGATAATAATATAACTAGAAGGGTGCTAATACTTTGAAAGAAGATGAAGCGTCAAAGGTTTTTAAGGATCAACACGAAACAAAGAAGCATTAAAAATGTAAAGAACTAGTAAAACAGGAAATTATTGTAAAAGAATAAGATTGGAAGTTTAAGAATTCAGATATGGACAGTTCAATTTTCATATATGACCAGAGGAAATGCTTTTGGATCTGGAGGGCATAAAACACCACTGAACTTGAGAACACTTGGATGGGTCTTTGATACTCAAGTTTCCAGAATGATGACAAGATTAAGAGTATAGAGAAAATACTAATTCAAAGTATCAAAATTCTAAATTGTATTGAGGTAGGGAACCAGGATTACAGAAATAACCATTCTCTCTTTCTCTTCCATGTTCCTGTCTTGGCCTATGAAATGAAACATTTGACCTCTCAGAAAAACTGGGAAAGAGGCGCCTGTCCTTTCTTCATTTCTCACTAGTATTTATCTGGAAATATAAGAGACTTATATCCCAGAGCCTGTCTTTTGAGCATGATTAATATAATACATATATATAGCACAGACACTACTTAACTTTCTACTTCAGAACTACCTTCCCTTTCTGATCCTGTCTCATCAATGTGATCAACCACTCAGGCATGCCTTACTCTTCTTGGGATGAAAGGCCTACTCAGCTGAATCTCAAAGTATAAACAAGAGAGAATATACTGAGAAGATAAGAGCGGAGAAAAGTATACCAGGCAGAAACAATAGTAGTTACAAAACTAGTGCTGCTTAAGAAAATAATTTGCATGTGGAATCCCAAACCGAATGCCTTGAACACAGGATGTCATCTTTGTATTTGTGAAGATGACAAGAGGAGTTAATAAAATGACAAGGACACTAAATACCATGCCAAAAATTCTGGACTTTATCTTGGCATGACAAAAGTCTGACAGACTACCACAAGTCTGACAGATTACCACAGATAACCCACAAGAGAAAACACTGTTAGCCCTCCTCTTCATGGGTTTACTATACTACTCTAAGTATCTCAAAAGTTGTCAGCCCTGACAGTAAATAAAAGTAAAAATTTTTAAATTAACAGCACATTTAAGGGGATTCAAATACCTCATGAACAAATAAAAACAAAAAAAATAAGAAAAAGAAGTTGCTAATGAAATAGAAATACTGAAGATAAATAACTTTAACATAAAAATAAAAGGAATACATGAGATTCAATTATAGCATTCAAAAAGACCTTAGAATTAAGCATGATTTTTCCGATTCCAAAATTCAGCAGCTGAATTAAAAGGAAGGGTGATCATTACAAAAAATTAAGTGAGAAGCCCAAGAAGAATCAATCTCAAAGCCAGAGCCAAATATAAAGAGAGAGTCTTCAGCTTTAATCCACAAAGGAATAACTGCTCTGGGACTTAGCCTTATGCCATAAACAGCGAGAAAAACTAAATACATAAAACAACTGATTTCAGACATCAGACAATGGTAGTATAAGACAATAATTCCTGAGAGAAGAGAGACAACCAAATTGGCCCCCAGCAGTAGCATCCCTGTGGTACAGGGAAATAAAATCAAAAGAGAGCCCAGCCGCGCCGCTGAGTTGAGAGTTGATATATATATATATCCAAAAGAATTAAACTTATACTTAAATCAATGTAAGTATCTTACTGCTATGTTCAGAGCAGCAGTACTCACAACAGCCAAGCTGTGGAAGCAATCTAAATGTCCATCAGAGGATGAATGGATAAACAGATGTGGTACTACATACAATGGAATATTATTCAGTCTTAGAAAAGGAGGAAATCCTGACACACAATACAACATGGATGAAATCTGAGGACATTATGGGAAGTGAAATAAGCCAATTATGAGACAAACACTGCTTGGTTCCACTTATATGACCTGCCTGTGCTGTGCCTAGCTGCTCAGTTGTGTCCAACTCTTCGCAACCCCATGGGCTGTAACCCGCCAGGGTCCTCTATCCATGGGGATTCTCCAGGCAAGAATACTGGAGTGGGTTGCCATGACCTCCTCCAGGGGATCTTCTCAACCCAGGGATTGAACCCAGGTCTCCTGCACTGCAGGCAGATTCTTTATCATCTGAGCCACCAGGAAAGCCCATGAATACTGAAATGGGTCGCCTATCCTGTCTTGAGGGGACCTTCCCGACTTAGGAATGGAACCAGGGTCTCCTGCATTGCAGGAAGATTCTTTACCAGCTGAGCTACCAGGGAAGCCCATTCGACCTACTTAGAGTAGTCAAAGTCATAGAAACGGAGAGATGGAGAAATGGGGAGTTGTTGTTTCATGGGTACAGAATTTCAATTTTCCAAGATGAAAAAGTTGGGAGATTTGTTACCCACCAGTGTGAATATATTTAACACTACCAACCTGTTCATTTCGCAGTAATCAAGATGGCAAATTTTATGTGTTACGTGTTTTCCTTTTTCCTTCTTTTCCCACCACTGCTGCCCCCAGCTGTTTCTCTGCTCCCCAGCCTGGCCCCACAGCAGTGCGCTTCACCCACTCCCCGACGTGTTCCTGTTATGCTCTTCTACCACAACAAATTTTTTTTAATTTAAAAAAATAGGAAAATCATAAAAAGTGATCAAAACTGGAACAAGCAACCTTCAAGAAAATGAGCTTCTTGACTACAATTCCAAAATAAATTCCATCTTTCTGACCAGAATAATAAGAACAGGAACGGCTCTAGGGAAAAAGAGACTGAGGTGACTCCCAGAGAAGACAGAAGACCCAGCTATGTACTATTGGAAAAAAAAAAAAAATCACTTTAAATATAAACAAGTAGGTAAATTAAAAGTAAGGGGTAAAAAACAACTTACAATGTTAATCCAAAAATAGCTAGAGTGACTATATTAATATCATATAAAGTAGAATTCAGGACAAAAAATGTTACCAAGGATAAACAGGGATACTGTGTAAGGATAAAAGTTCCAATTCGCTAAGATACAAAACTTCTAGATGAGTATGTAGCAACAACAGAACTTCAAAATATATGAAGCAAAAACTGATAGAACTTGAAGGACAAAACAGACAAATTTAAAATAACAAAGATGCCAAACTCCTCTTAACAATCAGTTGAAAATGTAGAAAGAAAATTAGTATATAGAAGATCTTATTCTAATTGACATTTATAGAATTCTCGACTCAAAATTCCTGAACATTTACCAAGACAGACCATATCCTGGCCCATAAAACAAATCTTCAAAAATTAGAAAGAACTAAATCACACAAAGGATGATCTCTGATCATAACAGAATTAATTTAGGGGGAAAAGAAAGATAAACAGGAAATTCTTAAATATTTGGAAATTAAATAATACACTTCTAAATAAGTCTGTAAAAAAACAGTCATGGGAAGATTATAACTTATTTTGAGTTGAATTAAAGTGACAGAAAAAAATTAAGGAGATATGCCTGAATTTTTTTCTAAAACTGGGGGAAGATATAAACTGGTAGGTCCTAGAAGGTCAACGAAAACAAAGCAAAACAAACACAAAGAAAATTACCATGTACATTATAATCAAATTGTTGAAAACAAATTTTTTTTAAAATCTTTAAAACATCCAGAAAAAAAGACACTATTTACAGAAGAACCATGTTAAGAAATTCATAACTCTTGTCAGAACAATGCAAGCTAGACAAGAATGTAACCACATTTCTTGCATGCTGGAAAAAAAATTAAACCAGGAATTCTGTAGACAGAAAATAAAATTCAAAGTATAAAAATAAATAATAATGTAATGAAATAGAAAATGAGAAAATAACATAAAAATTCAATGAAGTCAAAAGCTGGTTTTTTGAAAAATTAATTAAATTGATAAATCAATGCCAAGACAGAAGAAACACAAATTACCAATATCAGAAATGAAAAACGGTACATTATTACGGATATCACAGATATTAAAAGAATAATAATAGGATACCATGAACAATTTCATGACAACAAATTTGACAACTTAATTGAGGAGGACAAAGTCTGGAAGAAACAAATTGTCAAAACTGACACAAGAATCAATTGAAAAATCTGAATGCATGCATTTTAAATTTTTAGTTTATAACTAAAAACCTCCCACAAAGATAATTCCCGGCCCACATGTCTTCATTGGTAAATACTATGAAACATTTGAGGAGGAAAAACTACCAATCTTAAACTTTTTCAGAAAATAGAGAAGAAAGAAGTACTTCTCAAGTTGTTTCAGGAGGTTAGCATTCCTCCAGTATCAAAATCAGACAAAAACATTACAAGAAAATAAAAATAATAATAATTCTGTATTACAAAAATAATAATTTTATATTACTTTATAACAGTTATAAATCACTGCTCTATATAAATGTTTTTAAGATGTACAAGAAAGTAAAAAAGACTCTATATTCCTAATAAGCAAGGGCAGCTACTATAATCATACTTTCTTTATTATTTCATCTAAGTTTGCTATGATATTTTCCTAAGTAGTTAGACAACATTATTAAAGACTCCTCATGGCCATTTAAAATATTACAAAAAAAACTACAAACTAACATCATTTATGATAATAGACACAAAAACATACTGGCAACATATTAGCAAACTGAACCTGTAACTGAAATAAAAATAACAAAGCATAATTATTACTTGGGGTTTATTCCAGGGACATAAGGTTGGTTTAATATTCAAGAATCAATACTAAATGAATGTAATGCAAAATTTAGCAGAATAAAAAAGAAAAAGGACAGATAGTCTCAGTATCTGTAGGAAAATTATTTGGCAAAATTCAAGTATCAGCCAACTAGAAGAGGAAAATTTCATCATCTGACAGATAAAGAACATCTACAAAATGCCTACGACCATTACCAGATTTAATGGTAAAAGAGTGAATGTTCTTTCCCCAAGCTCAGGAACAAAGCAAAGCTATCTACTTGCACTACTTTTTGATATAGTACTAAGATCCTAGCAAGTTCGATATGACATGAAAAAGAAGTAAAAGGCAGCCAGATTATAAAGGAAGAGGAGAGGGAACAGGGAAGGAAAAAGTGAAATGAGTACAGGAGATCAATGGTGATAGATGGAAGCAAACCTTTGACAGTGAGCATGCTGTAGGGAATACAGAAGTAGAAATATAATATCATACACATGAAATATATAATGCCATAAACCAATGTTACATAAATCAAAATAAATCTTAAAATAATTTTAAAATCAATGCCCTTTACAACAGAAGAAGTATGTAAGGACAAATTTAACAAAATATACAGAAGACTTCTACTCTGAAAACTATAAAACATATCTAATAGAAATTAAAGGAGGCCAGGATTTCACTGGTGGATCAGGGCTAATTCTCCACTCCCCCAGTGCAAGGGGCCTGGGTTCAATTCCTGGTCAGAGATGTAGATCCCATACGCCAAAACTAAAGATCCCACAAGATGCAATGAAGATTGAAGATCCCACGTGCTGCAACAAAAACCCAGTGCAGCCAGATAAATAAAAATAAATTTTAAAAAAAGAAATCAAAGGAGGCCAATAAATAGAGACATATACCATCATCATGAATTGAAACACTTAAGATTGTTATATTAACATATATTTACCCATAGATTCATAAGAGGCTTTTTTACAGAAATTGACAAGCTGATTCTAAAATTCAAGTGGAAATGTAAAGAACCAAAAAGAGCCAACCAATCTTGAACAAGAATAAAGGTAGAGCACTTACACTCCTGACTTCAAGACTTATTATAGAGCTACAGTAATTAAAACAGTATGGAATTTATGTAAAATATTAAAAAATTTAAAGATAAAGAAAGTTCTAAAACAGAGCCATGCTGCTATGACCAACTCATTTTCAATAAAGTTACCAAACCAATTTCCAAAGTGGTTGTGCCATCTTATATTCTTACTACTCTGGAAATTGGTCTGGCAGTTTTTCATAAAGTTAAATGTGTGCCTACCTATGACCTAACAATTCTACTTCTACATATTTACCCAAGAGAAATAAAAACACGTACACAAAACTCTTTCACAACGATGTTCATAGGAATTTTATAACAATACAAAAATGGAAATAAACTAAATATCCAAAATCAGGAGAAATTATAACAAAAATTGTGGCATATCCACACAGGACACAACTAAGCAATGAAAAGAAACAAACTACTGATATATGTAATACCCACAAGTGAACCTCAAAACACATCTTGCTCAATAAAAGAAGCCAGACACTATGATTCTAGTTACATTCTGTTCTAGTACAGGCAAAACTAATCGAAGGTGAAGGAAATCAAAAGAGTGCTTGCCTAGTGAGGTGGATTGGAAATGTCTGGGAAGGGGCATGAGGGATGTTTCTAGAATGATAAAAATGTTCTGTATCTTGAGAAGATATGGGTTACATGGATATATACCTATGTCAAAACTTACAAGTCTGAACACTTAAAATCTGTACATTTCACTGTATGCAAATTATATCTCAATTTATTTTTAAAAATTCAGAAAGAGCTTATTGCTTGCCTTAGGGAAAAAATACCAAAAAAGAAAAACAAAATCTTGAGAGAAAAGTTTAGAACACTGGAGAACAGATCCAAGGCACCTAAAAGGTGAGTAACAAAAACCCTAGAAGAAACTGGAGAGTGGAAGCGGGTAATAATTCAAGAAATAAAAGAAGGAAACTCACTCTGGAATAAAGAAGAGAAATCAAGCCTACAACTGAAAGAGTTCACTGATTAAGGAAGGGAAGAAGGGAGGGAGGAAGGAAAAAAGGGAATATACCTAGGCATATCCTAGTAAAATTTTCAAGTCTCAGAGATAAAAAGAACTATATAACAAGCTTCAGAGCTAAATGTTATTTATAATGGAAAAAAAACTCAGATTGGCATCAGTAACACTGGGAAATAGAAAAAATACATGGACACAATACTGAGAGGGAATGCAATTCAAAAATCCTATACCTAGCCAAGATAGCATTCACAAGCAAGTTATTTACAAATGGAAAACTTGTATCTTTCACTTGCCAAGCATAATAAAAATGCTTGCAGATATATAAGAATCCAGAGAATATATCATCAACCTAAGCCAACCATCCAAGTAAAAAATCAAGATAGTAATCATTCAAAATACCACATGCAACAGAATAACTACCTTAAGTATAAGAAAATGAAGAAAACAAGAAGAGAGGTAAACAATGAACCTTATAATACTCTCGAGATTTCTCAGTTTGGGCATATGTATCAGATCATTATTCATTTCAGGGGCGAGAGGGTGACTTGTACATTGTGGGATGCTCAGCATGACTCTGGCTTCTACCCTCTAAATACCAACAGCATCTTCCTTCCCTAGTCATGAAACCAGACATTACCAAATGTTCCCTAGGGGTGCAAAATTGGCCCCAGGTTGAAAATTAACCAAAAAAATTATTCATTTAGATAATGATAAATTGACAAAAAGTTGTAATGTAAGTGCTAAATAAGAGTTTAGGAAATAGAAGAGGCATACTAGTATGAAAAATTAATAATAATCTGAAACTAAATTAGAATGTATTTCAGCAAAATATGGGCATTAGGTGAAGACTGTGAATACAATAAGAAAAAAAATTAAATAACTGGTAAAGACAAGATAAGACAATCCTTTTGCTGATAATGTAATTATATATCTATAAAGCATATGAGATTCTAGTGAAAATAAACACTAGAATTAATAAGAAAATGTGGTATGGCTTTTTAACACCACATTTAAGTAGAAACATAAAAATTAGTGACACTTCTCTATACCCCTATAACCATCCAGAAATGGAAACGGGGAGGGGGGTGCTATATACAATTGTGACAATAAAATATAGAATATTTAAAACACATTTAACAAGGACTCTATAGGATCTGTATGAAGAAAACTTTAAAATCTTATAAAGGACTTAGGCAGATTTACTGTGAAATGAAAAAAAAAAAAACAAAACTCCTTAGTTCCAGGACTCTTCACTTATTCTGTGATATGCTGAATAATTACCCCCCTCCAAAGTTATCCATGACCTAATCCCCAGAATGTATGTCTGTGTTACCTTACATAGTAAAATGAACTTTGCAAATGTAACTGAATTAAGGATCTTGAGATAGCTATCTTGGGGCCTAATGTTCATGGGAGTCACAAAGAGTCCCACATGACTTAACTACCGAACAACAATGTAACTACACAGACTCTTAAAAAGGAGGCAGAAGGATGAGAGTCAAAAAGAAAACCTTGAATGCTATGTCACTGGCTTTGAAGATGGAAGAAGGGGACCAGGAGTCAAGAATACAGACCACCTCTAGAAGCTAAAAGCAGCAAAGAAATAGATTCTGCCATAGAGCCTCCAGAAGAAATACAGTCCAGCTGATACTGATTCTAAACCAGTGAAATCCATTTCAGTCTTCTAACCTCCAGAATCATAAGATCATAAATTTGTGTTGGTTTAAGCAACCCCCTCCAGTGTTCTTGCCTGGAGAATCCCAGGGACGGGGGAGCCTGGTGGGCTGCCGTCTATGGGGTCGCACAGAGTCGGACACGACTGAAGCGACTTAGCAGCAGCAAGCAACCAAGTTTGTGGTAATTTGTTGCTGCAGCAGTATGAAACTAATACAAACCTCTTCCAAATTCCTGGAACAGGTTTTAGCAATGGATTCACATGGAAATAAGATTTTGTAAAATGTGCAAAAGTAATATATTTTAACCACAATTGCTTAAGATCAGTGTCTCTTTTCACTCCAAATTCTCCTTCACCGCATGCTGAGTAGTGTTCAAATGGCTGGTTGCAGGGCATACTGCTGCTACTGCTGCTAAGTCGCTTCAGTCGTGTCTGACTCTGTGCGACCCCATAGATGGCAGCCCACCAGGCTCCCGTCCCTGGGATTCTCCGGGCAAGAATACTGGAGTGGGTTGCCATTTCCTTCTCCAGTGTATGAAAGTGAAAAGTGAAAGTGAAGTCGCTTAGTCGTGTCCAACTCTTAGCGACCCCATGGACTGTAGCCTACCAGGCTCCTCATCCATGGGATTTCCCAGGCAAGAGTCCTGGAGTGGGGCAGGCATACTGAGGATCATGCTAATTGGAAGTTCTATCAAGGACATTTACTTTTGGCTTAATTGGATATATATGTGGTAATTTCCATGACTTATTGCTAGCCACCCCATGATACAAATGGCTTCTTAGAAATATTTCTACTTCACATTGTTCTGACTCACTCAATGAAGGCACAGACCTCATCATTGCATGCTAATATGTCCCACACTGGAAATATTTGGGGAATAGAGGAAGAAAGTGAAGCCATGTGTGGAGCCTGAAGTTAGTCTAATGGAAAAATCCCTCCAATTGTCAGACATGCAATTTCAAGGGAAGACTCCATTCCCACTGATTCAGTCAAAACTATCAATAATCTTCTAAGGATCAATCTTGCCTTGTACCAAAACCTGGAATTATAAGCATGATTAGTATATTTTGCATTACATACGAACTACTCGTACCAAAACCTGCGATTACATGTAACTGCAACAAGCAAGAGTCTCACACCTCCAAGCTTTTGGTTATCAGAGATGGGTATTTTAGTTATGGGAAAACAATACCACATATTGTCACTGATCCCTTTCTGTCTTCAAGCCAGCAAGGATATGCTGATTTCCCTCTCACATCACATCATTCCAGCATACTGTTCTGTTTCTTGCACTGTTAAGGACCCTTGTAATTACACTGGGCCCACTTGGACGACACAAGGAAATCTCCCCATCTTAAGCTCTTCACTTAATCACAGCTATAACATCTCTTTGGCCATGTAAGATAATATACTCATAGGTTCTAGATGTTAGGGCACAAATATCTTAGAAAGGCCACTGTTTTGCCTACCACACCACTTGATGCAGTAAATCATTAAGAAAGGAACATTCCACCTGATTTTAAAACATAGTGACTTGGCACACTTAATGGGATATAGTCTTAAGAATGGAAATAACTGTAATGGAATCTTAGACTGTTTTCATTGATCATATTGCTCGTAGTGCTGTTGGTATTTTTATTATAAGGTTTGTGAGTATATTGTAAGTGGGAAGCAAAAAATTAGATTAATAATGTAGAGAACAGATACTTCAGTATGAGAGGGAATAGAGATTTTTAACATAAGGGAAAGCCATTACAAGTTTAAGACTAAAGATGCTTATACAAAAATGTTAGAATCCTTCATTGAAACTGGAAGTATTAGTACAAACCCACATGTCTTATTTTATAATCTTACTCTATGTATAACACAGACTTTTGAAAAGATGAATCCAGTAGAAATGAGCACCTTTAGCATTCAGACTGTGGTGTCTAATTTCCATTTCACACTAAAATGAACAATAGGTCATTAAGGAACTAACTGACTCCATGTAAGGGTTGGGAAATAGAATTTAGATGAACCATTTAAAAATGAAGATGAAACTAAAATATCTTGCTATACAAGAAAGGAAAAGATGTTACCAAAGGCTACAGGAGTTCTTTCGAAAGCACTCAAGATTTATACTGAATAAGCCATTCATGGACCAAAGACGGGACAAATTGATAGTAACTAGAATGGACTATAACACATCAACAAGTTTAAATCCATGTGTTTATAATGATAAAACAACTCCCTGGTCACCTTTGGAAAATACTGATGAATCAATTCATTTTTTCCTTTTTTTAAACTTTTTATTTCGTACTGGGGTATAGCTGATTAACAAACAATGTTGTAATAGTTTCGCTAAACAGGAAAGGGACTCAGCCAAGGTAAAGAAAGAGGATTCATTTACCTTGTTCTAACCAAACAAGGAGAAGGGAACAACAGAGGATGAGACGGTTGGATGGCATCGCCAACTCAATGGACATGAGTTTGAGCAAGCCCAGGGAGTTGGTGATGGACAGGAAAGCCTGGCGTGCTGCAATCCATGGGTTCACAGAGTTGGACATGACTAAGCAGCTGAACTGAACCAAACAAGGGAGAGTAATACTTTAATATGTATTCTATGTAATAAATGAAAGAATGATATGAATTTTTAAATCTCATTGTGTAAACTCTAGTGAATTAGTCCTTTAGACTGCCTGGAAATCAAATCAGTCAATCCTAAAGGAAACCAATCTTGAATATTCATTGGAAGGACTGATGATAAAGCTGAAGCTCCAACAGTCTGGCCACCTGCATAGAGTCAGCTCACTGGAAAAGATCCTGATGCTGGGAAAGAGGGAGGAAAAAGAAAAGGGAACAGCATAGGATGTGGTTAGATAGCATCACCAACTCAATGGACATGAATTTGAGAAAACTTCAAGAGATAGTGGAGGAAAGAAGAGCGTGGCATGCTACAATCCATGGAGTCGCAAATAGCTGGACAGGACTTAGCAACTGAACAACAACAATGAATTAATGGTTCTAGGCAATAATCATTTTGGCTTATAGACACAAAAAGACATGTCTTTTGACTAACAGAAGAGAGACAAACAGACATTACTGATGTACACAATATCACATTTAAAATACTAGTCTGAGGATTTCCCTGATGTTCCAGTGGCTAAGATCCTGCACTCCCAAAGCAGGGAATTTGGGTTCAATCCCTGGTCAGAGAACTAGATCCCACATATGGGATCTAGTATCACATATGCCATGCAACTAAAAAATCACACATGTCACAACTAGGACCTGGCACAGCCAAATAAGTATTTTAAAAAGACAATATACACATTTAAAATTTTTTCTAATTAAAAAAAAAAGTACTAGTCTTAACACAAAACTCCAACCTGAATCTGTTAAAGCCTCTAGATCAATCAGTAAATAAATCGAAATTCATTATATACTACTTTATATTTGAAATATTTAAAATTTTCCATAACAAAAGATTTTAAATGTTTAGAATATTTTTTAAAAGAAAAGTAATAAAGAAAAATAAAATATTTCATAATAAATGAATGTGTATTTCTTCCCTTTTAAATTTTTTGAGGTTCTTTAAAACACATTTTTTCCATATGAGAAAGGTCCCCATAAAATTTCTAAGATAAACAATAAGCATTGCTACACAAAATCAAAAGAGAACACCCTTACTATATAGAGATTCGGAGAAGGCTCCCTGTCTGCCAAAAAATCACAACAGTTCAAAGCAAGACCTTTGTTTTCAGTAACCATTATGGTTCTCATACTATATCTATCTTTTAGGATCAGAAAAGAAAAATGTATATTAAAGTAGGTAGACAATAAAGTGGAGCTGACTATAAAGAGGTGACAGAACAGACATGGAAGAATACTTAAAACTTTCCTTCTAGTTTCTAACCCTTTACTATAACTGACTAAAATAAATGAGAACTAGGGTATCTAGCTCGTCTGATACAATGTCTGGACAAAAGTCGTCTTGCATCTTTAGGTTTCTGCAGTGCTTGCTTCAGTTTTACAGAAAGGGTAAGATGGTATAACAGAAAAGGAATGAAATAATGATGAACTCTCTGGAGTTTCTTAAAAACATAAGAGGTAAGCAGCTAAACTGCAATGAAAGGATATGAGTGGGAAGTTTGTGACCCATGAAGTTGATACTGCTGGAAGCCTGAATGAAAAGTTGAAAGGCTTTATGATTAGGCCAGACTAGATAGATAGTGAGGCAATTAGAATTATTCACTGCTGCCAAGGCATCAGGCCAACGTGAATTACAACCCAAACTGAATGAAGCAGAATAGAAAATAGAAAAGCCTTTAATGAAAATGTTGGAGAACTCACAAGGGATGGGGAAAGTGCCAAATAACTGGAAGATGGCTAAGTAAACTAAAAGGTCTATTCTCCCATCAGTGCATAAGGGATTTACAAGTTTAACTCTCATTGCTATTAATAGGAATTCTATGTGTGATCCAAGGGTGTACTCATGGAGAAAATGCATCTATTAGTGTCTCGATTGGCCTCTCTTGAGCCAACACTGGCAAATGCTCCAAATTGTGTGGTAGTTTGGTGACAGGGACTAACAGAGGTTAGAATGAAAACCACCAGCTTAGCTTCACCTTGTAATCCTCTGATAGTACAAGATCCCTTGTGAGTAAGGAGTAAAATATATTCTATGCAATCTTTCATTATGCTTCATTTGAAAACCTCTCAAAATTATCTTACAGCAAATTAAAAGAAAAAGTAAAAAGGCAGAAATTCCTATTCAATTGAAACGTCTGCCTTTGAAAAAGAAAAGCACATCTTTATTTTCTACCTGAAAAGAATCCTTTTGCTAGCTTATCAGTAACAGCTAATATAGCCCCTGCCATGTCCAGACATTATATCAGATGCTTTACCAAGGATGCTACTTACTCATTACAGTCTATGAAGTAAATAGTATTATCCCCTTTTCACAAATAAAGAAATTGAAACTGACACATTAAGAAATTTCCCCAAGATCATCTATCTTGAAAGTGGCAGATTCAAATCCAGATCTGCCCAGCTTCAAAACCCATGATCTTTCCTTGATACTTCTCTCCACCTACTGTAACTCAGTAATGAGTGCTCTACTAGGTCATTCCAACTTAACATAATTCACTTTCCAATCCAATGGGAATTTTCAAAAGTACTGAATCTTCTCTTACATGTGTATTTGCATAGCTTCAGAGATAATAAAATTATGTTTTCTAATAGTATTCTCCCCAAAAATAAAAAAGTACAGATATAATGATTTTTTAAGTGATTAACATTTTTATTCTAGATATATAAGAAAAATACTCGTTGAGTGAACATTTATTGAACCTATTATGTGCCAAGGGCTATATTAGACCCAATACAAAGACAAATACAGAACCCGCCCTCAAGATCAGTTAAGCCTCATAGGAGAAATAGACATAAGCGACTCATTAAAATACGTCTTCAAAATTATGCAGAAAAGGTATTATAAAGCACTCTGGGGGCACAATACACCATTTGTGACTGCTGATTTGTTAATAATATTAACAATTTTTATTGCTTGAATTCACTACCTTTATTACCCATTTTATTAAAATATTTCAACAAAGACTTACTGAATTTTAATATATTCATAGCAAAATCTTCCTTCTCCAAATCCCTCTAAAGTATGTACAGGACAATCATTATTATTCCCAAACTACTGGTGGAGAAATAGTGACTCAACAAAATTAAATGACTTACAGAACTCAGAAGTAATTCCCAATACCTTACTTTCCCAACATATAATTAATTTTTCTATAAAAATCTTACTTAATCCAAAGTAACACAGACTTTAAAGACACCTCGGATGGGCTTAATTCCTCAAGAACCAGTCTGAAAGGGTTCCATCAGATAGTCTGAACAATCTTAATTCAACCAAACAGCAAAACAATTTCCAAAACCATAGGTAGGTGATGGATACTGCTTTCATTTCAGTTAACTAAAAATATTTGATCCACTATGGTGCATCTCAGTGTAAGATCTTTAAAAGACAAAAATTGATTAATCCATGCAAGTTTCAGACAACACCTAATCTAAATGCCAGAGCCTGTGCTCAGATTTAATCAAGCTCTGGATGTTATTTATTGATCTACCCAAAAAAGGTGTTTTTTTGTTTTCCTTCTACAAAGGTACTTGAGTAATGGGTAAGCTATCAAAACTAGCATTAATTCCTATTATATAATGCATTGATTTTTTGCAAACACTAGGTAGGAAGAGACTAAGTCAGAATAGTTTATGCTATTGAAAATGTCAAATTAAGAGAATTAGTAGCTTTTAGGAGAAGGTATAGATAAATTTTACTTCTTGTTTTCCTACCACCACCTACTTGGGGATGATAAACACAAATGAAGCAAATTCTACAGACACACACTCCTACTCCGTCTCGCCTCACTAGGTTACCAGGTATACCGTGGTTAGCTTTATGGGTAAGCTCATGAAGCACTTTCCATGTAAATGTGAGTTTAAGTATACAGGAAAAGCACCCAGGCCCCAAATGTCTTCTTTTCACCCCGTCTAATGACTCCTGAAACAAATATTTCATCATTTCATGTAATGGCTAATCCCTGAGCAAAATAAATTTTATTTCTCAAAAAAGAATTAATATTTTATTTCAGGTATATAATATTCATTGTTTATTCCAAATGGAATAATAGGAGAGCATACCTTTATGACTTTGCCTGGCTAATTATTAGAATTATCTGGTACACTTCTTAAAAATGTCGATGCACTAGGCATCTATTTTTTGCTTATCTGTTTGTAAAAATGACAGAGATTCTTATTTTAGCCTGGGTATTTGGTTTTTGGGGGGAAGGGGTGCGGTGCGGGGAGAAATGATAGAGAATGTTAAGTGATTCTAATGGGTAGCCATGCTTGAAAACCACTGGGAGCGTTTTTGAGCAAATGTGAATAGATACAGGAGAAAGCAAGAGCATATGAGGTAACTGAGGAAAGAGAAAAATAATATGTAAAACAGAGACACAGTGTGGGGAGAGCAGTCAAAAACAAGGGTTACAATTGTGTCTTGCCCAACAAAGTAAACCTAGGACTTGTTCAGAAGGACAGTGTTGGGGTGGGAAGAGAGGGAGCAATGTGTCTGGGGAGAAAATGTATAACAATCTAGTTTCAGACCATTTATCACTGCAGACACAGAAATGAGTTTTGTAGAGTTGGTCTTGACAAACAGGGTCAATGAGTTTTTCCATAATAAGGTATGGATTAAATTATTGAAAATAATTTCTAATGCAGAAGTAGTCACTCCCTTTTATAGCCTTATTTGAAAGTTTAGACCATAAAATAAAAGTACATTCATAAAAATATGCATTTTTAAACTATGAGAGAAAAATTATTTCACAATTTACACATAGGTAACTGATACTCAAAATAAGCCACATAAGTAGAAAAGAAATACTTTCATTATTATTTTTTCTCTTTTACATGTCCTATCTCTTTCCCTTTTTGTGGAAATTGCTCCTTTCTCAGGAAAAAAAAGATTTACATTTTGAAGTTAACAATAAAACAAAGCATATAACATAGCCTGAATGGGAGGGGAATTTGAGGAAGAATGGGTACATGTATACGTCTGGCCGAGTTTCTCTGCTGTGCATCTGAAACTATCACACCATTGTTAACTACGAGGTTAATATACCTTAGAACAAATGTCATACTCCAATATAAAATAAAAAGTTCTTAAAAAATAAAAGAGGATGTCCAACTTTAATACAAAAAATGTTACCAAAAAAAAACAAAAACAAACCCAAAACTTGATCTCTAAGTGTAAATACCCAATTAGACCTACCATGTACTCTACATAAGAATTTTAGTAAATCTTGCACCCTAAACATCAAAGAAACTATTAAAACTTTTAATTTTAGCAATCTCATTCAAAGGTTCTAACCATTATTACTGGCCAAATGAGAGACTAGCTAATTCTTCAGAAATGTAACAAGTTTCTAAATAATTCTACAAATACTGCCTTTTTTAAATGTACATTTTAAAAAAATAAATAAATAAAATAAATAAAATGTACATTTTATTGGTGAAAATGCTTTTTTTCTAAGTCAAAATAATTTTACTTTACCAGATATATTGCATTTTTGTTGTATGAAGAAGCCATATAACAAAAATATAACTGAAACATTGATAATTTTGAACAAAAGCTGAAATCCTTTCAGTTCATGATGTATAAAACAAGCTTACATAGCCTAAACTGTTTATAGTTCTACTTATTAGAAATTGGTCTACTTATTAGAAACTATAAAGACTCATGAGAAACCAACAAAGAGGAAAATCTTAGCCAATTCACAAACATACTATCTTATTATTCCATTTGGAATAAATAATGAGTATTGTATTCCTGAAATAAAATATTATTTCTTGAAAAATGAAAATTATTTTGCTCATATTTATATCTTTAAATAAACTAAAGTTCTAAAGGACCCATTGAAGATTTACTTTCCTTCTTAAGTTCTTAACTTTTATTTGATACAATTTTTTTTCTTCATACTGCTTTTATAGTAGTTGAAAAAGAGATCAGTTACCATATCGTTTATTTTAATAACATTGCTAATAACAGTCATTATTCTGAAACCAGATTACCTGAGTTCAAATCCTAACTCAGCTACTGTTTACAATGTCTTTAGGCAAATGACTCTATTCTTCATCTGAAAAATGAGGAAAAGTATCTCACTGGAGATATTATTATGAGAATTGAATTAGTTAATATACATTATACATAGTTAATATACCTTAGCACAAATGTCATAAAGTAAGCATTCAGTAAGTATTTATTATTACTATTATCACTATAATATTTTTAGTATTTTTTAAAATCATCTTTCTTCCAGAGTTGCCTTGGTGTCTGAAATACTATTTTTGCTTGTTTTTTAAAAATCTGAATATTAGTTGATTCTTAAATACTTGACTTGAATTTCTAACCCATATTATAATAAATTGAATCCAAGGGTATTTATTTGAGGTAAGGGCTAGAGGCATGATAATAATAATTTGTACAGAGGCAGATTTTAGAAATACAAAATCAAAGTGCTGAAAGGATTCTAAAGGGTTATCTGCATTTCTTCCCTCTCTTCCCAGTCTCTACCCCTACCATCTCACACCTATATCAGGCAGCTTCCTTCTTCCAAGACCAAATGACTCTATACTGGACTTTTAAATACTTCAATAAACCTGAAGGAAGAAATGGCAACCCATCAACCCATCCCAGTGTTCTTGCCTGGAGAATTCCATGGACAGAGGACCCTAGTGGGCTACAGCCCACAGGGTCGCAAAGAGTCAGACACGGCTGAAGCAACTTAGTGCGCATGCACATGTCCTCCTGATTTGAGGCAGCCAATAATGTACTGAAGAGTACGTGGTTTCAGGCAAGCCAAATCTGAGGTTAATTCTCGCTCTAACATTTATCAGTCATATACCCATGGGAAAGATAACAAACTTGTGCTTCAATCTATCTGTAAAATGAAGCCAATCCTCATCTTGCAGGGTTGTTGTAGAGAGTAGTTTACAAGCTTTATAAATTATCAGTAATAATTTACCATCATAGCTGTAAATAAAGATGTACACAGATGACAATATTTTTCAGAAATGTTATACAATCCTAACAATGAAATATGTATTTTTTGAGAAAACACATGACAAAAAAACTAATTTGAGGAGTTTAGAATGCTATAAATTTAGAATTAAAAAGCAATTGGTGATATGATTTATTTACAAAAGTATTTTTAAGATATACCTATACATTGATTTCTAAATCTAATAGATAAAAATGTGGTTTTGAGTTTTATTTTTATTTCAAATTAAATATTTTGTGATGAGCATATTTGTTAAAGCCAGTATTTGCAATTTGCTTATCAGACAACTTCATTATAGATAGGCAGATAGTAATTAGTATATAGAGGTAGTCCATGAAATTTTACAAAGGTTTTTAGATTATTACCAGCTAAGAAAGAGTATATTAAAACAAAAGTAAATAGGAAATTATCTACTTGCTTATTTTAAGTCCCTGAGATTTATTCCAGTGAGACCAATAAACAGGATAAAATAAAAAAGGCAGAAGGCCAAAGTGTCATAAATGCTGTTAAAGTATTCGATAAAAACTACTATCCACTGGAGGTTCACTGCAGCACATTGGAAAAAATGGTCTTCCCATATTTAGACACAAGCGATAGCAAGCCAAACACTCTGAAAAAGATGTGATACTGTTATATAACAACACACAGAACCATATTTAATTTATTATTGCTACCTATGTGGCCTATAATGTTAGTAAGATTTGATGTACATGATATAATGTTTGGAAGCTGCCCTGATTATTCTACCCTAATTAGCAGGATGTCTGGTAAAAGTCAGCAAACAACACAATCCCTTGGCTTGGTACTAAAAACTAAGTCTTAAATCTCCATAATATTTTTAAAACAAACAAACTAGAATATGAATTTTTTTTTCCTAGACTCATCCTTTTCAAAAATTTTTAAGATCCTTCCAGTTGATACGTAAGATAGGGCACATACTGTCAAGAATAAGTTGTTAAAGTGAATATGAAACATGCTTCTCAAAATATCATCTACACATTTACCAGAAGGTAAAATAAACATGTAAAATATCAAGAATACAGTAAGTTTGTATTAAAATCTTATGCAATATAGGAATGGTGTAAAAATTATCACATATTGTATTACTTGTTCACTTAATAGTTTATTAGCATTTCATAAATATTTTAAGAAAAATGTAATTTAAATAGTCAAAGGATTAATATAATGCTAATCAGAACTGAAAATGCTATGAACCTGATTAGAAAATGCAGAATAGTCAACTTTCTCTAACTCATTCATTAGTTAAAGGTAAAAAGATCATTTTTAAAAATTTTAACTAAATCCATAAGCTAACACAGTTAACTTAATACCTTTGCAAACCATGGCATTAAGTAAGAAAGCTGGCTTGATGGCCATGTACACTGTTTGTACTGAGAGTTATCTAGAATATTTCAGGTTATACAGAGTCCTCTGCTCACTGTCACTAACTATCATAATAATTTAAAGTATTTATCAAAGAACGCTGACAAAAAAGAAAACTCTCTGTATAGTTTCTCTCTTTTCAGTTCAATCTTGGTTCATACTTCATGGACAAAGTTTTTGAACGTCAATAGGAACACTTTATGACACTTCCAATCTCCTTTGGGGTTTAATAAGTTTTAATGCACAGCACTGGCATTAGTGAGTTTAATTATCTGCCACATGTCATAGATCTGCTATGTTGATAGATGTCATATATCTGCAGCATGTTGATTGATAAAGAAGGTATTATTAATAATATAATACTTTAAGGCAAAATTTTTAGAATTAATCTACTTTTTTTTTTTTTTTAGAATTAATCTACTTTTAAAATGAATCAATACATTAACCATCAAAGCTTACTTAACATATCTCAGAAATACATGATTATTTAAAGGCGACTGCTATAAAATTTAAGTTTTTTTTTAACTTTTCCACCAAAATAACTATTTTGATTTAGGAGAGCCCAGACGTCAGGATAAGAGCCCAAAGCATCCAGTCCAAATATAAAATTTCCCTGAAGATTCATGTTCTAAAAGAAATCCATAGAGAAAGGTCAATGAATCATAACAGGGAAGTTCTTTGAGGGTCGCAAAGGTAGCTTGCTTTATTAACTATGGTTACCTAGCTCATGCAAACAATATAAGATCAAATTCAAAGACCTGTCTTGCTTCAGCCAAGAAAAATGGAACCTAAAATCTGGGGTCTTTAAAGTTTCATATAGTAAATTCAGGACTTATTTGCAATACAGAATAACCCATTGAGTAATCTGTGGGCTTTCACCTAATGGCTCCAAAAAAGCAAGAGCACCAAAACTGCCTAGGAGAGTATGGTTCCTGCACTAGGTTCCCAGCAACCTAGACCTGCTGGAGGTAACCGCAGGAGTCACGGAGGAACTAAGGAAGAGAGGCCTGGGGGCAGAAATCCGCAGACCTCCGCCTGCTCCAACGAACACTGCCACTTTCACACTCTGCCTTCTGCACTTTGAAAAAGAGTTGTGCTGCTAAAGAATTCTGAAGTCCTCCTAGAGAAACTCAGAGTGACTGAAAAGTCTGTATCTTTTCTTAGCTTCTTTCTATTGAATGTGTTATTTTAAATATGAATTAGCCTCTATCCCCTTCAATTCATCTACCAGTCGAGGGAGTAGTGTAGACGATGTGGTAGCTATAAGAAAATCATTTGATATCTGCGTTTAAAGAGTGACTTTTTTATTAAAAGTAAAATATATAAGAAATAAGTAAAATTAGCTAAGGCAATGTAATAGTTTGCCTATAAACTGAAAAACAGAGAGAGAATCAGGTGTTTATAACTAAATTCTACTCTATGACACTTTTGATTTGTGTATGAAACTATTCTACTAGAACATTTGAAGAAATGAACAATTTGCCACCCCTTTTTCTTATATACTGATGGTTTGGTTGAGCAATGAAAAGAGATTTTATGTCCTGTAATAGGTTGTTGACTAACACACTAATAAAATTTGTACGGCACTCCAATATAAAAAAAATGCTATCATAAACATTAATAATGAAACATTATAATTATTCATTTTATTAATTTAAAAATCACATAAATACCAAATTCTACCTTTAAAATATTCAGCTTGTTTTAAAATGAAAATAATATATTTTCCTCCCAAAACTTTAACTAACAACCTAGAAAGGCACATAACATTATTCCTGTCAACTTTCTCTTAAACTGTCACAGCATCCCTTACCCCAGGATTACACATCCTCCAAAATTACATTTTCTGTAGCTAGTGGATACCTCCCTATTTTAGATGTCAATTTCTAATTTCATCAGTACAGTCAAATTTTTAATTACGTCGACTGACACAGTTGGAATTGATAAGTGAGTGAGGAAACAAAATCTCATACACCCATGGAGTAACTGTAAACCGAAACAGCCTTTAGCCCAGAAATTCTACTTTTAGAAACTTACCAAATAGATATCTAACACAAGTACACAGAGATACATATAACATAGCATTTTTTACAACAGAAAAACCTAGTAACAACTACATGTGTATCAGTAAGGACTAGTTAAGCCAGATATAATTTACCCATATAATATTAATAGTAAAGATGTTAGGAGAATGCAATCATGTACTGATTTAGAAATTTAGCCTTAAAATATTAAATGAACAATTTAAGTTGCACAATAGCACAACATGGTTTCTTCTAATGGAATTCATAGTAAAAAGTCAGTTAAATTTAATCCAATTGAGTTATTGTCATTTAATCAGAAGCCCTGTTTGTCTTAACCTAAGACTCAAGGTGTTGCATCAAGATGATCCATTTTATGGCATCAGGTCTTTCCAAATTTACCGTTCTATTACCTTCTCTACACTTATTTCCTAAGCATCAAATCTATCACTATTTCCCAAATAGGCTTCTGCTTCTCTACCTCCTACACTTGGCTTAAGAGTTTTTTTTTCCTTTCCAGAATATCTTTCCAACTCCTGACTTCTGCAAATCCAAGCTCAACAAGTAACACACTCAAAAAGCCTTTCATGATTCCCTCAACTAGATGTGTAATCACATTTTCTCCTATGGTCCCAAAGGATTCTACCTATTCTTCTCTTCTAGAATTCATCACTCCCCACTTTTCATCATGCAATATAGTGTTTCACAACAATATAGTGTTTCACAGATAATCCATATTTAATTCATCCTACATTTTCCATGGTGCCTATATCTAAGCCTCTATCATAGTAAGCAATCAACAAGGGCTTGCTATATTAAAATACTCAGATCAACATAAAAAGCTCTTACTGTATCAGTTTTACCTTAACTGAAGTGTCCTCAGTCTTTCTGTGGAGAGGAGCTACTTATCATTTCTCAAAGTTGTGAACACAAAAGAGTGGTAGAAGAGAAAGAAAATTTATCTAAACTATAGTAACCGTAAACAGAGACATGGGGGTGTACCACTGTTCATAACTCAATGGAAATGAGGGTGTATCACTGTCCATTATAATTCATCTTTCAACTGGCAATCCATAGAGAAAAAAGAGGAGTATTGAGACAACTGGTCTGGAGATCTATCAGGGAGGCTTTTGAAATAACGGTAGAGAAATCCTGAGCTTTGGTTCAGGCATTCACGTTAAAGAGTTTCCTCCTGGAGTACATGTTCACTAGGATTTCTATGAAATGAACTATTACAGTGTTGCTTTCAGTTTGTAATAAAAATAAACTAAAACCTTTAATTGTAGTTTAAGACTGCAAAAAGAGCAAGAAGAAATAAAATCCATTAGTCTGAAGATTTCATTTTAGAAATATTTGTATCCTCCTTCTTGCCAAATTGCATTCACTGATAAACAGATTTCATTTTTTTTACCATAAACTTCCCTTTTTTGTTATCGAGTAAAAATAAGGAGTAAAAGTAATCAAAAGACTGGCAGATGGAAGCAAGTGAGAAGCAATGTACACAGATAATTCAGAAATAGGAAATGTCTGAATTTTTAAAAATTGACTATATATCATTTCTAGAAAGTATGCCAATTAAATAAAAGAAATATATTTATACAAATAAAACCTTCAGATCTCAAAAAATTCTAACACAATTTTACCTCGCTCTCTTAAAAAGCTCAATACAGTCTGATTAGGATAATAAAATTTAGCTTCAAAAAAATATATAAAATCCAAAACAAGGAGTAAACTAAAAACTGTGCATTTGTTCTCTATTCCTTTTACCATTTTTCAATCTGGAAACACTTCTAAATTTAGGAGTGAGCTATAATAAGGCATGGTCAGATGACTGCCTAGTTCTTGAACATTAATAAATACTTAATTCTTGCACAGATGAAATATTGCATTTGGAGAGGTGGGTAGTAGGCAGTGTAAAAAAATAAGTAGAATCAATAACTTTAACTTTCCTCATTGCTGTGGTTCTCTTTTATTTTTAAATCCCAGAACCTGCAGATTTCTAAAGACTGAACAAATTGCATTGTTTGTATATAACAAAAACTATAATTTTTCTAATACTTTAAGTTTAGGAAACCCAAAATATATTTAAACAAGCTTTTTCCTTTTAATCTTCTGAGTTTTAACTATTTTTAGTCCTAGAGCTGATGAATTTATATATCCTAAATTACCTTTCTCAGCAAATGAACAGATTTCATTTCATCTTATCTGTTAGTTATGATGTAATGCTCCAATATATAAACATTATATAAACCCAAACAGCTCAATTCAAACTTACTATTCCTAAAGACAATAACAGAAAGTAATAACCTTCCATACTTTCGTGGATTCTGAATCTGAATGAAACAAAAATATAAAATTTAGGTGATATTTCTCTTGCAATATACAGAATACAACTTCTCAAATATGTAAATTAACTTATGACTCAGTTTGCTGGGTGATGTTCTCATCATGACTCAAATGGATGCAACCACTTAAAAATGAATGACTTGGGAGGCTGCCATGAACTATGAAGCGATCTGAGTAAGCTGCTTGTATCTGGCCTATATTAAGGGTAAGAAATTTTTCCATCTAGTACATTTTGGAGGTAATCCCTCTATAACTGAATAGAAATATGATAAATGGCTGGCATGGCTACACTGAATTCCTCCCCTCGAATTCTGCATTTGTTCCATGGATTAGAACTATTCTAGATGCTGTGGCATTTATTCTTTTGAGAATGACATCAGATGTCAAACAAGCAGTACTTCCGGACAACCTTCCAATTTCAGTGTATCTGGAGAAAAGCTACCTTATGGATGTCTGTAGAGGTTGCAGAGAGAGCACTGATCACCACATTTTAATCATGATAAGCTGGAGGGGAAGTACAAATGCTTCCACATAGAAATTGAGAAGACCGTATTCTCCAGGTTGCTCTTCTCTTACCGTCAAGGTGAAAAACTGCCTGTTCTAAAACATTACCATACCGTCACAGTGTTTTATAAAACAAAGAAAGTTATTTGAAAATAGTTATTTTAAAATCTTATGAACTTATTTCTATTTTTAGGAAAGTTACCATCACCAGAGTCCCTAGGCATGAAATTACAATGGACAGATAGTTTGCCACTGTGGTTAATAGCTGTTAAATTTAAAAAAGAAAAACGCTCTTCCTTTTCTTTCATTTTAATAAAAACAGACAAAAAAATCCTACAGGAGTGGCTCCAGATTTTGCTGCACATTGGAATCACCAAGCAATCTTTTAAAAACACTGCTGCCTAGCTCTGACCACCAAACACTCATACTCTGATTTATTTGGGATGGAGTGCAAACCCAGAAAACAGGATTTCTAAAAAGTTCCCTTGATGATTCAAATGTGAAAACACTGATGTAAAGCTATAAGATGCTGATAGTCTCTTCCTCCATCCATGTCAAAAAAGGACAAGAGATAGTTCCTACAAAGAACCACACCAGCAGATATGGGCCTGTTCATTTCAAAGACTAGAAGTGACTTTGATTTCAATAAATCAGTATGTTTACAGTAAGTATGTTTGTGTGTTGGCTTACTTGTGAAGTTGCTCAGTCGTGTCCGACTCTCTGCAACCCCACAGACTATAGCCTGCCAGGCTCCTCTGTCCATGGGATTCTCCAGGCAAGAATACTGGAGTGGGTTGCCATTTCCTTCTCCATTGTGTATTGGAGAGAGAGAATTGTTAAATGCCAAAAAATTTTAAAAGTTAAGCTTTAAATAAAGTTTAGCAATCTCAAAGAGAAAGAACTTAATTTTTTTAATTGCAGATCATAATGGAAAGAATATTGTAAATGACAAGTCTCTTGATATTTATATCAAAACATCCTTTATAACATATATACAAGTAGGTTATTAAACAAGTGATTCTATTTTGCTAATATATATATAATCTGCTATTCTAGAAAAGAAATAGATATAAATAAAATAGATATAAGAGGAAATAGGACATTACACACTAGTAAAGTTAATACTATCACTAAGGCAATGTTTCTCAAACCTCAAGTCACTGTCAAATTTACTAGGTCATAGCCAAAATGTCTTTCCAACGAAGTTGAACATAAAAGAAAAAATATCAGAGTGTTGAATGTGGTAAAGGAAAATGTTTTGTGAAACTTGTGTGAGTACTTATTTATTACTATGGTGATGGTTTAGTCGCCAAGTCACGTTGACTCTAGTGACTCCATGGACTATGGCCCTCCAGGCTTCTCTGTCCATGGGATTTTCCAGGCAAGAATATTGGAGTGAGTTGCCATTTCCTACTGCAGGATATCTTCACAACCCAGGGATGAAACCAGGGTCTCCTGAACTGCAGGCAGATTCTTTACCTACTGAGCCACCAGGGAAGACCCATTTATTATTGTGACTCACAGTTTAAAAACTCTAAAGTCACTGCTCTAGAGATTGTTCTACTGTAGCTTAGAACATGTGAACCCAAACTGCATAGAAAATCAGAGGTCCACAAAAAAGCAAAGTTCTTTATATAACTGGAAGATAGTTATAGATTTGCTTATCACTTCATTTTACAAATGAGGATACTGAAAATCATAAAAATAAAATGTCTTGTGTCCGGTGTTTTCTACCGTACCTTAAAAGTCAAGTTCCTCTGAAACCTATATTTACAAAACAAATTTAAGGCAGGTATTTCACATACTAAATTGCCTTGGCAACAACTACAGATTTTCAGTCATATTATGCGAACATTCCATGGATATGGTGACATTCACGCAAACTTTGTACTCAAATGGAAAGTATACTGTGTGCAAATTAAGTAATAAATTTAAAGGCTCTTGACTCTAGTGCTCAGAGGTATAGAATTATTTTCATAGATAGGAGATTATTAAGTATTCAGGCTCCAATAAGAGATCCTCAAAAAAGCACACAATTATGACAGTATCTAGGACTGCAGGATGAAAGGACTGTCAGAAATTCCCACTCACTATTCTCGATTTTATGTTCTTGTTCTCTAGTTTCATTATGGTGTCATACACAGACACACAGACTAACACGTTTATATTTTTGAAGATTACTGTAAAGAATCTGTAAAAAGAATTGAAAATGAAATTAAAAATCTATGTAACTTTAAACTCTGGAGCAAAGAGTTTCCTAAAAAGTGGTGATGCAAGTAGAACTGTTTCTCATGATCTATGAGGCCTGAACCTCTTCGGTTTGGTACTTTATTTCTTTTAACTATGCAAAGAAAGGGCTGATGGTGATGTCATTAATAAGATATAGTACACATAGTTGTATAGCCATTTTTTAAAAAAAGCCTTCCTCAATGGTTCTGGTACATACACTTCACGTTCCCATCTCCTTAATGGGTTATGTTAATATTAACTGAGAAAAATTAAATCTTTTAAATACACTTTAATCTTCATCACATTCAACTTAAAGGCAAGAGAACATGAGTCTATATCAGGTGGTTCAAGGAAGGACAAATAGAAAGATTTAGAATGTCAATTAAAATGTATCAGGCTACATGAAATAAGAAACCATTAAGTAGGTGAAGGTTATTGGGCAATGGGTGGAAGGTATATATTAGGAAAACTAGTACCAGATCTTTTTCCCACCTCATTCTGCCATAACACATGTCTAGCAAGTTTCCTTACAAGAGGTATTTGAGGGCACATCCTGTGAAGAGCAAACCTATAGAAACCTAGGAACTGCATAAATAAACAAGCAAGCATTGAGACCCATGAAAGAAAAGCTGGAGGAAGGAAGGGAAAGTGAGGGAGTTGCAGAATCTGTGATTCTGAATCACCCAAAGGGCTAATTATGATTTTTAAACAGCTAAGACAATAAAGATTAGTCTGTAACAAGGTCATTACATTTGGTTAAGGGCACACTGCTAAATGTAGTAAGAAAGATTTTAATGTCTGTGCAAATGAGGAAGCTGAATTGAAAAGGATCAAAGAAAGCATTGAAAGATGGGTCTGAAGTACAAAAGAAAGCAGGGGAAAATGGAGTGCCTCACATAGCTAAGAATGTCAAGATAAAGAACACAGAAATACCAATATAAAAAAATATTGTCCTTTCACAAAAAAGCCCAGATAATAAAGTGAATACTGAGAGAAGTGATTAGAAATAGACAATAACGCACAAAATTTAAAAAAAAAAAAAAACCAATGAGGGAGAAGTTAAATAAAAAGACAAATGGCATCTGATATTTATCCTGAAAACTTCACAACTGCTTTTGGGGAAAGCATAAAAATTCTGATCTGAAATAAACTAACTGATGAATCAGGCAGAGATTTTATCAAGATTCAGGTTTAGGGTGGTAGTGTGAGAAGGAAGAGTAAGTTTTTTAAAAAAGTTGTTGGCAAGAGAGTCAACAAGGGCAAAATGAGTGTCAGAAAGACAGCAGAGTTGGAGGAGGAAAGAACAAATTTGTTGAGGAGGAAGTCAGTATGTTTCTTTGACTTTCTTCACAGGAACAAAGCAGAATGTGAGTATAAATTAAGAGTCAATCCCAAAGGTAAGTGAGCTCTAAAAATTACTTAGAATGCAGTCATTAATATATATATATATACACATAGATATATATTATACACATATATACATAGCAAATCAAGACAGAGGTAGGAAAAAGTTTCATTTGAACAAAATATATAGCATTCTGTGGCAGGTAAACTGTGAAAGGAAAGGGTAAGTCCTAATTGCAGCTTCTATTTTCTCAGGATGGTGCTGAGTAGTAAACATTGCTATTATCTGACAAAATTACATCCAAAATCATAAAATTTTTGGTAATAAACAAATCAGGCTATAAAAGTACTAACCACCTTTGAAACATTTTTTATTTGAAATAACAGTTTCACCTTTTGTAAATTCCTGAGTGAGCTATTCAAAATAAAGAAATCTATATAATAACTGAGATGGTCTCATAAAATATCACTGATGATTGCAGATGGCCTAAACTGAATCTATATAACATGTATTTCATCCACTGAAGTTCAAGGATGTTAAAATATATATGTGATAGCTTAATACTGTAAACAGAAAGATTAAACTATTAAGAAGTTATAATTACACAGAATAGTCTAAATTTGACTTTATTACAAAGTGGGAGAGATGATTTTGCTAATTTGTTTAAGATACAAAGAAAAGAGCTCCCAATGCAGAGTGAGAAAAACATCCTGGAGCCTATAAAGAATAACCTTTTGTTGATAGAAGATGGCAAATGTTTGAATGCTCGCAAGTGTGCATACCGCTATTCAAAAAGGATATTTAAAACACACAAACACAGTTCAGACACACATATCTGAAACACTAGTTCCTTCTATCAACTTTCAAAGGCTGCCTTACTTGTACCCACAAATGGCAGCCCAGTAGGCAGTGACATCAGACCTAGAAATGATGTGGCCTGTACAGAATGCAGTGAAGTGCAGTGCTCTACTTGTTTGCAATAGTTTTATTTTTCGACTAGTTTTTATCACACTTGGCATGAACAAGGGAACATGTGCTTTGCTAAATTTGAACTTTTAAGATGAGACTGAATTAACTGAGAACCAAAAAATTGCTTCTGAATTATCCTAAGATTGAAAAATGCCTTCGCCTTCATACTAGGAATGACAAAATAAAAGACAAATACATCTTAAAAGTTGAAATGTGAGCTAGGAAGATCCTTTCAATCAGAAAGTTCCATTAATTTGCCATTTCTTGAAACTTAAGTGTGTATCTGAATACATATATCACACACATATGTAAGACATGTTTTTGTTGTTATTATTTAGTCACTAAGTCATGTCCAACTCTTTTGCAACCCCATGGACTGTAGCCCACTAAGCTTCTCTGTCCATGGGATTTCCCAGGCAAGACATATATATACTAAATAGGTATAACGCTTGCCCCAAAACTTAATCTTATATTTTTTCCTACTAGTAGTTGAACAAAATAACTATATTAGCTAAAATAACCAGAGATATAGCCCTAGAGATGCTCTCCCTTCATAAATTCCCTCTTCCTCCTCAAAAGGTTTGCCAAGATATACAAGTATAAATGATTTATATATATAATGAGTACCTTGTCATGTAGGTATTTTCAGAGTTAAAATCCAAAATAATTTTAATATAAAATTCCATTTATAAATCACAGCATATGTTTATAAGGAATCTAGTGATAAGTAATAGGTCAAACAACCTGAAAGAATCAGCTTGTGGTACAAGCTTCATCGCATTAATAATGTCACAGTTTGTATGTTTATTAAATTAAATATTACCAGCAAGGGTCTTCTAAATGCCATGTCCCTAATACTAGATCACATATTTATTTCAGAGTTAGCATAGTAAGAGGGGGAGCTATCACTAGAAGGTCTATTAAGCCATGGGCTTTTTTTTTTTTCATTGCTTTAATGGAACTATTCAAATCAAATTTTTCACGCTATGCCTTGAACACCGCTGCAAACCATACTGTGGGTGTAAAATACATGCAAGGCAGATATAATCATCTCAGATGAGACCAGTGACTTGTACACCATCAAGTTTACTTTATTGTGAAAGCAGTGGGGTTTTCTTTCAAGAGAATATATTTTTAAATATGCTGCAACCTAATTTACAAGCTGAAGACCAGAACCAGGAAGACACAAATCTCAAAGCAACAGAATTAAACCAAGTATAATGCAATGTCTAAAATCCTGCCTACTTTGTCTCTGTCTTCCTTGAGAAATGTATCTTGTTCTGGCAAAAGAAAATCTAACTGCCCAAAAGTAAGTCTTGCACTCAGATTGTAAATTCAACAAATCATACAGATTCAACTTGCTTAAAAATTCTCAGCCACCTTTTAAAAGATTGATCCTACAGATAATACGAAGAACACTTACTCTTTAAAATATTAAAATTAACCAAGCAATTGCCCACACACCAGAGTAAATTAAATATCTTAAAAATCGAATGCTTATCCTTGGTCTTTAAAGCTGCTAACTTCTTCAAAGCAAGTTTTTTTGTTTTTTTAATTCTAAAAATAAAAATAATTGTTACTGTTTCCTTTGGGGGACCTAGACTGGTCTGTTTTCACACAAGATCATAAGCTCTGTGGTTTTTCCCATCTCCATGGCTAAAACATATACATAATAAAAGAACTCATATACAGACAGAAAAGGTGCTGTACCAGAGGACAAGCAGAGTATTTTATAAAATCACTATAGACACAAATACCTTGCCCAAATATTGCTACAATGCATTTTAAATTCTCCAGGAATGTAACGACCTCTATTTAAAAGGCTTTTTTTCCCAAGCCTGCACCCTAAACAGAAAGTACAACATTCCTGAAGGCTTCAGTACTAAAAGAATAGATACTTAACATCACACACACACACAAAAAAGTGGGTCATAAGTAAACCAGTTTTAACAGCAGGATTTATAAGAAAATGTAAGCGCAGGAGGGAAGAAGGTTCATAAAGTTCTCTGTAGACCCTAAATTACATTTTAAGAGCTTGGAGAATGTTAAGTCAGTCCTAGAGTCAGAAACCGACCTGATTTTTTTTTAAGCAAACCCAGTAAATTTCCCCTAGGCCTAAAAAGGCTTCCATGTCCTAAACCCTAGTAGGTTGCCTGGCTTGGTTCTGGCGGAGCCACAAGCGCAGGAGGGCCGCACCCAAGGCTAGAGGCGAGGCCGGGAGCCACGCTGGACCAGGCTCTTGAAGGAACCGGAGAACCGCCTGGATTCCGGGTCTGGACCTTCGCTGGGCCCCCTGTCTAGACCCCCGGCCTGGATCCCTATCTGGACTCGCGGCCTGGAACCCGCGGCCGGAACAGCCAGAAGAGAGCAGCGCGCCCACCCAACGGCGAAGCCAGAGAGCCTGGGCCCAGGCTCAGCTGCTGGCCCAGGCCTTCGGAGCCGCCGCACTGCCGGCCGAGCTCGTGCGGACGTCCGTCCCCGCCGGCCTGGGCTCCCGGATGCACTCGGTCACAGCGCGCTCAGTGCCCGCCAGTCGGCCGCCCTGACCCCGCGGCTTCGGCCCCAAGGTGAGGCACCTAGGGCGCAGCATCTCCGGGCTCCAGCGGCGCCGGCCCGCCGCGCTCGGCCCCAAGCTGCTGGTGGGCAAGGAGTTAAGATGGCGCGCGACGCGAGTGGCGGGAAGGCTTGAGCCAGAAGAAAGAGCCGCACGCTCGTCTTTTTTTCTTCCTTTCTCTTTTTGAAAAGCCACTTTTGAAAACAGAAAATCTGCAGTTTACGGGGAGGATTCGTCATCCTTCTCCGTCCCTACCCTGACTCCTACCCTCAGGGAGATAAAAAGGCAACTCGAAATCTAACCCGGGACGCGAACTCTGGTTCCCGCAGGCCCTCCCCCAAAACACTCCCATTTCCTTGAAACAGCAGCAGCTTCTCAGACACACTGACAGTGTCACTTCACCAGACACCCAAGACTCTTTGGAAGCCAGGAGAAACGATCATGCTTGAAAGGGACAGGAAAGCACACTGCCTCAGAGAGGAGCGCGGAGCTGCAAATTTACCTCACGCTGACTCAGTCCACACAGCAGATGGTGCAGAGCTGCAAGGGAAACGACCTCCCCAATTTTTTTAAGTGCTTCCTAATAGCAGCTAAGTGCGTCTTTCAGTACAAGGCACTACGTTCCTGTGAAATCTATCCTCGGCTTCTAAGAGCTTCGTTTCCGCACATGACACCGACTCCTTTTCTCGTGGTGACTCTGGCCCGAGGGCGGCGGGCCTGGCCCGGAGCCGCGCTCCGACCCCCAGGCTCACCCCCCGAACTCTTAGCAGCTCCGCAGCCCCTCGCCCTCGGCCTGGGCGCCCCCGGGCCTCCCGGCTGCACGTGCGCCTCCTGCTCGCTGGCACCGAGGTCGCAGGAGCGCCGGGCCAGGGGATGATTACAAGAATACACCGCGCCACCTCACTCGCCACGCAGGCCCCCTGTTCTGTACTTTTTGTCCTCTTGTTTAGTTCTTAGGTGTGATCCGGGAGAAACAAACACAAAGGAAAATCAGTCATCGCATTTCTATGTGGCAGACAAAACTCGGCGGAACGCCGTCTAGTGGCCAGATTACCCAAGGAAGGCAAATCGGTTTTGTTCCCCCCTCCAATTTTCATTTTAATTGGTACTTTGAAGCCTCTTTATATCTGTCAAATTGCAAAGGACCATCTCTGGGTGGTGGTAAATTTCGCCCCATAACCTGAGACTGGCCTAGGCCAAACAAGAATGCTGGACCATTTTCCACCTTTCTTGGATCTCCTTTCTCTGGAGACAAAAGTAAAAGAGAGCTCTGTGGACCCCTTGACTAAGACGCAACTAGCCCCCTCCCAGCTGGAATATCCACATTCTGCATTTTTTTCTCAAGGGATGGGGACCTGGCTTGGGCAGGATGGGCGCAGGAAATCCACTGTAGAAGAAATGGAGTGGTGCTTCACAGATACCTCCTAAAGCAAGTTTTAAGCTCAGTGGTTAAATATCGACCTTTCATGAGTTTGCTCTATGAGTACTTTCCCCACTCCAACCCCTCCCTATCCCCCCAAAATAATCCACTCAAGAAATGTAGGCCATTCTGTTTTCATTTACGGATTCACCACTCAACTCCAAGGCCTTGTACTTAAAGACCAGAATTTTCAACATCTGACTAAAGCTGCGGTCAACAGCCTATTTTGACAAGCATTTAAATTACACTCTTCTCTTGCCCAAAGCCTCCCTCTTGACTTTGTGAAATTTCAAGAAATACTTAATATCTTATTAAAGACCCTCCATTTCCTGCTCATGTTATTTCCTACTTACAGATATAAGGAAGCATGTACATTTTCCTGAAGGAAAAAAAAAAAAAACGAGTGTAACAAAGTGAACTCGACTCACAGGGAACTAAGTAGTTGTAAATAAGACAGAGAAAAGTAATTACTGGTAGTGGTATATTAACAAATTTAAGAGGAAAATGGGATGTAGTTCCCACTACACAGAATGCCCCATATTGGAGTAGAGACAGGCTATTCTTCCTCAGCCCTTAAAAATAATCACCTCTAATTAAATTTTCAAACTGTAAACTGCTTTCAAACACCATAGAGTTTTACCAGATTTATTGTACTTGTTATACACAGACGATACAAACGAGCAAAAAACAAAACGTTTCTCAATGGAGTGTGTCCTTGTATAAATTATTCAGTTCACAGACAAAACGAAACAAATATAAAAATCACAACATTAGATTTACAGAAGAGCCAAAATATACACACGTTTAGACCCTGAATTCCTATTAGGAAAAAAAAATCCCCCCAATGGACTGGAATCTAGATTGAGTATTGTGTATGATGCATATTTCACATTAATTTTAAAATACAAAAAAAAAGTATAGGTTTGCTACACAACATTAGAAATTCTACTAATCTATTTTCAGGGGGATCAGTGCTCCTTATCAAATATAACAAGACTTAGAGGGGGGAATAAACAGTCTTACTTGCATTAATGCTAGTGTTTTCCCAAGGAAGTCAAATTTCAGCTGTTTCTAGGTGGCGGGGAAATCATTTTCAAAACTAAAATGCAGTAAAATATACAACTCACACAATTCATCTTCACTAGACTACACTATAGTTAACCAACAATTCAGTCATCTATATCATTAGTAGAATATTCATTACAAAGATTTACAGCATATAAAGGTGGAGGGGGGAACTGAAAGATATTCAGAAACAGTTTGTCAGCATATTTGGCACCTGCACAGACCAGTAATGGATTTGGCACTTTGGGGAAAAACAAATAAGGCAAAATAATATTGCTGATGTCGAGCTATTCTATTTAGAAGGAAGGGGGAAAAAACATGTAACTCGTTAACTTTGATTTGCAGGCATCATGCCACTTAATCGACTTGCCTATGAACAGACACCTATCCTTTACAGGTGTTTGGTCAGATTCTCCTTAGCTATTTGTGTGCAGTAGGGCACAGGGTAGTTATTTCATGCAGTGAATTGAGGAGAAGTGAGAAACTCTTCATTATCTAGTCTTTCGAGTTTCCAGAGCCTCTTAGAATACTGTTAATAATCTCACAAGAAAACATTTTTCAGGGGCGGGGGGAGTTGGAGAAAAAGGAAAAGAAATGAATGAGAAAGTTTAAGCGTGAACTGGTTTTGTGCCTTGACAATGTGAATAAAAACTAGCCATTCGTTACAATAAATTAACACTATATACAGTCATTTCACAGGCTTTGTTCCACTAGAATTATTAACATCCCTACCATCCATCCATCCATCCACTCGGGGATAAGAAAGGACGCGCTGGGAGGGTCCAGGTTCTACAGTCAACATCCTACGGTTAATGGGGAGGCCGAGACTTGGCGGGTCGGAATCGCTGCTGCCTGACAGGACTGCCCAGGTCTCCTAAAGGTGAAGAGTTTCATGTGGAGAAAGACAAGGAGAGGGTGAGAAAAAGACGAGGGGAGGGAAACCGTCAGGATAACTTCACAGAAGGAGAGTTAAGTAGGCAAACCGAAAAGGTTTATAGCCAAGTTGAAGGTCGGTGCGCTAACTGCAGAAACTGCTGTGCAAAAAAAAAAAAAGAAGAAGAAGAAGGTTAAAATCACACTCAGGAGACCTGTACTAATTCGCTGCAGACGGCGTTCGAGGGTCAAATAAACTGAGGGAGTGCGCGAGGTGGGGCGTGAGCAGGAGGCGCAGGGGGAGAAGCGCGAGGGGCCGGCAGGGGCCGGGCCGCGGCGGGGCGCGGGGCCGGGGCGGGCAGGGCCGGCCTAGCTGTGTGAGTAGAAGCCATAGTAGCCGCCTATGTCCTTGGCGCAGTTCTTCTCGCAGTCCCGCTGGGCCAGCACCTCGCTCTTGAGCGGGGACGAGCTCTCGGACACCGGCGTGTCGGCGGGCGAGATCCGCCTCCGTTTGGCCTGCTCGTAAATCCCCGAGTCGCTCGAGTCGATGGACTTGATAGAGGAGGGCGTCTCGATCCAGCTGGAGTCGGACAGGTCCTTGGGCTTGGCGTCCTCGGCGGCGCCCGGCGGCAGCGGCGAGCGCTCGGCGGCCAGGCCCTCGGCCTCCTCGCCCAGGTAGGGGTTGGCGCCGGCCATGCGCGCGGCGGCCGCGGCGCTGTTGGGCCAGCAGGGCAGCACCGAGCCCGACTTGGCGCCGCAGTACTGCGGTGGGCTGCGCGCGCCCCAGCCCGACGGGTCGGCGTAGTAGCCGAGCGGGCGGCCCGTGCAGCCAGCCGCCTGCAGCGGCAGCGCCTTCACGCCCGCCGCCGCGTACGAGAGCAGCGTGGCCGCGTTGCCCGCGAAGTCCGTGGCCGTGTCGTAGGCCGAGGCGGCGAAGTCCAGCCGGTTGTTGGCCGGAGTCACAAACCAGCGCTGCGGCGACGGCGCGCCCGGGTCCTCGGCCTGCTGCGGCGACAGCAGCCCGTTGGTGTGCGGCACGCTGCGGTCCGTGCCCGGCCCGGGGCCGGCGCCCGCGCCCGGGTGGAAACGGGCCTTGGCGTAGTTGCTCACGAACTGGTCCTGCAGGAAAGAGCCGGCCATGGCGTAGCGGGCCCCGGGCACGATCTGCGAGCGCGGGGAGTCGTTGGGCGAGGGGGTCAGGCGGTCCATGTCGCAGCCGGTGTAGATCCTGCGAGGGAGGGAGAGAGAGAGAACCGAAGGGTGGCGCAAGGTCCTTTCGGGGGCGCTAAAGAGAAGACCACCCCTGGTCGCCCACCCCCACACGCTCCACGTGTAACCTGCCGTCCAGGATAAAGACAGACAAAAGGTCACAGACTTGCATCCTCTCCAAAATAAACCGTGAAATTATAAAGGAACCGATTTGTCCATTCAGGGACCTAAAGCTGATACAGATGAAGAGGAAGGCTTCCCTCCTCTCTTGCGCTCTCTCACGAAGTGCACAGAGGGCCGAGAGAAGAGCACGGGCAGGGGATGCTCACCCACTTCTCCAATATATGTGCACAGATGAGGCAGATCTGCCCAGGGGCTCAGGTGGCATTTGCCCAGTGGGCCTTTCTTCTGCGGTGAGAGTTTCTGAGTGAAATTTCTAAACCGGTTACCCACTCCACCCTTTTAAGACCACTTTCTGCCATCTGACACACACGCGGGGTCCCCCCTGGTACTGAGCATCAGATTGGCCTTGGACAGTCTTCTGAGATCCGAGCGTTACTGCTGGAAGCCTCCATGGTACTTACTGTCTATTGTTTTCCCCTGTGTGTTCCTTTAACCATCCCCCTCAACCATACAAACTAGAATTACTACGTGGAAATAAAGTCATCAATCAATAAAATTATTTTACAAAGGAAAATTATTCTTTGAGCTTATCTCCCCAGCTTTTGACTTGTTACTGGTTTAAAAAGGGGGAAAAATGTGGGCAAACTCTTAAAAGTACAATTATCAACCTCCACCAAGAATCTCCCACTGGTAACAGCTCTTCCTTATACAACTTGACTATGTTCCAGGCACCCTTGTCTAGGGCTGTACAGATCATTATTTAACCATCACAATTTTCCAAGTTAGGTACCATTATTATCCTACCTTACAGATGAAGACTGAGTCAAAGGAAAGTTAAATAACTTGCCCAACCACAGGCAGTGATTGTGTTACTGGGAATTACCTTAGATAAGATAATCAAAGGTTCACTCTAGGCCCCACAGGGGCCTATAAGATCCCATTAGAATTGAGAAGGAACCAGAGACTGGATCAAGATTGGTAGACGTTATTTTCTCATACACATCACACACATGCCTCCCTTTTTTAGCTCACACATGAATGTTTTAATCTTTAAGCAACAGACTGTTTTGAAAGAGAGCCTCAGTCTTGTAAGACCTCAATACTTTGGGGAGGAGATTCCCTAGTGAGTGGCCAAGCAAACACCCTGGTCCCCCTGAACTCTTTTCCGTTTCTCCAAAAGTGAGCCAGGCCCAAATAACCAACGTAAGGTGGAAAGAGAGACAGTGTCAAAAACCATTCTACTCTAAGCCATAAATCTCTAAGATAGCCATTTGTATAGCTAAAGAAGCTTTTTATGATAAATATATAGTGATTCAAGAATCAAACGGAAGTGGCTTTTCCAACAGAAGTCAACCAGAAGAGGGACAGATGAGGGTTATGCTGTGGCTGCTCGGATACAGTTTGCTGACTGAACAAAATTTCCCTCTTGAAACTTAATTCAAGTCTCAAATAAGAACAAGTAGAGGGAGGCAGGAAGGGAACATAACCAGCAAGGTGCAAATATCTTCTCTGTTTACCACCACAATATTTTTAAAAGGAAAAGAAAAAAAAAAAAACAACCTGCAAAAGATACAGTTTATATGCCCATCCAGGTCCCAACCCACTTGGGATTACCGAATTGATTTGTGCAAAATAAAATGCTTTGGAACAGATGTTCACAGCAGAATTAAAAGCTCAAAATCTACAAGACCCCCCCTAGTACAGAGACCAGTATCTCTGGTCTCCTGGGCCACACGCTTTCCACCGTGCTGAGCCCACCTTTTTAGATTGTGAAGAAGGACTAGAGTAGCCAAGTTTTTCTTTTTTTCTTTTTTTTCCTGGGGAATCATACTGATGAGGCTTGCTTCCTTTGGATCACTTTTGAGGGATACACTTGACAGTTACAGTGTATAACTGTACAGTTATAGTGTATAATTGTTGATGATTCTCTTCAATTTGTTATAAAAAATATCAGGAGGGAAGTTTGGTATCTACCTGGAGAGAGCCACTTGTCTCCTCCACAAATTTAATCTATTCCTAATCAAAGATAGCTTCAACTCTGTAGTTCTAGCCCCAGCACTTAATGCAAGCCATGAAATTAAAATTAATGTATCCTTTCCTTCTATGGTCAGAGAAAAGTGAAGGGATCCCCACAGTCCAGAGTTAGATCTTGCCATATAACTCTTTGTGAACTCCTCAGCACTGTACCTGGGCTCTGAGCAAGAGAATGCCAGAACAAGCCCAGGAAGGGTTCGGTTTACACCTACTGTGGCCCCCAGAGGACAGCATTTTGATAGACAAGAAATGGAGATAGGTAAGGGAGGCCTGGAGAAAAGGAAATCAGCACATTTAATTAAAACACACCTAGATACAAATGATAAAAGAGGAAATATTTTTCTTTCAAAGCACAAATAATACACTGCAACAGCATCTGGGTCCTTCCCAAAGCCTGAAATGACTGCACCATCAGCTGTGCTCGTGAACTTGCCTGTAGTGGGTGCACATTTTTATTCAGTCCATGGTAAACTTGCACAGGAAAAGCTATTACACAAAACTTGGAAATGGGTAAATAAAAGTCACATATGCCAAGGAGACTGTAACAACTGCCAGAGCCACATGCACTTTCAGGCAGAATCGGGCGGTTTCAGACACAGACAATCTGAGCTGAGCATCTGCAGCACCACACACAACTCCCGCACGCGGGAACCGGGGCAGCTTCCCCAGCCAGCCAGCCCTAGGTTCCCCGCCAACAACTTTGTAATTCATATGAAAGCTAAAAATAGGTGGAGGAAACCTTTGACCCAAAACACAGAAGTACCAAGCCAGGTCACCAGAAAGAAGAGGAGCCATCAAAAAAGAAAGGGAAAACCCCGAAAACAACTGTCTTCACACTTTCTAGCTTCCAAAAGCCTTGTACAAAACAATCCACCTTTGACCCAGAGCCCAATTCCACAAATTTGAGAAGAAAGGTGCAAAACTACTTACGTATCATAATTATCCCGAAATCCTTTAGCAAAGGGGTTGTGATCTATTTTCAGTTGTGTAATCTGGAAAAGAGAAAAAAAAAATTAACTTTATACAGCAGATTGGGTGTTTAAGAATATGTCATCTGCCACTTTTTACAGGGGCTAAAGGCCTACAATTTCATTAAATAGCAAGGTTTCCCTAACTGAAAATTTTGAGGGCATGGGTGGAAAGAGGAAAAAAGTATGATGAAAGTTATGTTTAAATTAATGGTGACTAAAACTAAAGTATAGCTTTCCATTAGCTCTCCCATGTGTCCTAAACTGGTTCAAAATGCTCATTTTTAAAAATGCTTGTTATGTAAATGCACTTACTCAGGCAAAAATTTTTAAGGGGCACTTGAATTCATTCCTAAAAAATGTCACCTATCTTAAATGCTTCATCATATTTTTAAGTTAGTCGCTTCTGATACACAACTTGAAGAACCCACAAGTTGCATCTTGAAATCAGTTTTGATTGCAAATAAATGCATATCTTTCATTTATGATATTTTCCTGTTTTAAAAGAAACGCCAGCACTTCTAGTAGTCAAATCAACAATAGTAAAATAAGTTTTTGCAAACTTGCAAATGAGTGCTAGGAAGCTCACTCCATAGTCCCGAGTAATTTGATTTATGTTAGTTTTTAAATCATGAATATGCGTTTCTTTCGATCACGCAGAAACTGATGTTTGAAAACTAAATCAAAATTCCCAGAGGCTCTAGAAATCCTGGTCACCTTGAAGGTGGCCCGGGTGACCCGCGTCGGAGACGAATAGGAAGCGTTTTCCCACCGGTTAGGTATACACGGAAGGTGCCCAGCAGGCCCCTGGCCCCACTCCTAAAGGCACAGCAGAGCCAGCTGTGGCGGATGTTAGTGCCCGAGCCGGGGATGGCCTCCGCTACCGCCGCGGGCCGGGGGAAGCCTGCGCCGCCCGCCGCGCGCCCAGCCCCCAGGCCTCCTTACATCGGTGTTCTGGTAGGCAGTGACGGCGATGAACTGAGTCTCGGGAAAAGTGAACGTCTGCACGCGGCCGGGCTGGCTGGTGTCCTCCGTGCCGTCCTCGTTCACTTCCACTACATGCAGGCGGGGCTGGTACTTGTGCAAGGACTGCAAAACCACCATCTGTCCGGCGGAAAGAAAGGGAAGCGCCCGGCGGCACGTTAACGCGGTCTGCCTGCAAGGGGCTGTGAGCCGCGGGCCGCGTGGAATCTGCGAGGAGCCCGCCGCCCCGGGAAACTGATCGCGGGCCTCGCCCGGCTGGTGACTGGCTGGCCGAAGCAGACCGGCCCTCGTTCCACCCGAGCATGCAACGCCCGAGCACCAGAGGAAAACCAAACCCGACCGCCCAGCCCTCAGGGCCCTTCTCCCAGTTCTCCTTTAAGGAGCAACAAAGATTTTCACAACCTGCAGATCCTGCGCACTCCCTTCTCAAATCAACCAAATATTTGTACTTGTGAAGGTTGGGAACTCAGGAATTGGGCCAGGGAGGGGGGGAGAGGGGGACAAGAACAACTTTGTAGATTGTTTAATATAATTTGGGAGGACGGAAATAGAATTTTTAAAAATCTCTTTAATGAAGCAAAGAAACGTGTCGTTCCTCATGTTAAAGTGATGAATTTGATCTTAGGCAGGAACGAGCGTGTATAAGTGAGTGTGCGTGAGAGAGAGAGAGAAGTGAGCGCTTGAGCCACTGACCTGCCCATTGTTGTTTGACGCTCCTTTGTTGTTTGTAAGTTTTAATTTTCCAAAAGAGATTTCTTGACGCATCCAGTGAGCCCCCGTGTTGGGGGAATCCGGATGCATATAGACCCGATTTCCTAGAGAAAGAGACAAGTTGTTTACATGTGCCCGGGGCACTGCCCAGTCCCAACTCCTCACCACGCAGGACACACACACACACACAGACACACACCCCTTATTCCACTGTAAGGCCCATTAGCTGGGGCTTTTTTAAGGCCGCGCTTTCTTCCTATTAACTGGGAATGATTAAAATAGCTTTTGCATAATCCTCCCCCTTCCCGTCGCTCAGTCTCTCCCCCATCCTCCTAGTTTCCTTTTAGAAGTCATTGGCCGATCGTTTTAAAAGTCGCTCGAGCCAGTCCACAAAGGCTTTAATTAATCATTCTCACCTAAATAAGTGTCAGGAAGACGTGTTAATTGGAAGGACTTGCCTTGCACATTGGTGTCCGCTTTGCCGCAAGGAACCCATTTGCCTCCTTGAAACCTCCAGTGATTGGGATCCGCCAAAATCACATCCACAAAAATATTGTAATGAGCCGTGGGATCGAGACCAGAAATGTTAAAACTTAAAAAAGGAAACATGCGCCTATTTAAATTAGGGAGGGGGGAGACAACAAGGGGGGAAAAAAAACATAAATGTTAAAGATTAAATGCAAGAAGCGCGGCGCCAGATAGCAAAGCAAAACTTATTCTCTCAGCATCGATGAGCGAACGTTTGCTGGATTGGAAAAAGGGTGGTGGGGGAGAAAAAGAAGAGGGACTGAAGTCTGGGAGATCGGCGAATGAACTGGAATGGGGAGTCGGCAGGTATCACTGCCCAGGTGGAAAGCGAGGTTGGCGACCCGAATCTCCACCTGTCGGTGTATCGGGCATTGATGCGTCCCTCCCATCTCCCGGCCACAGGCCAGGGCTCTCCCCCTCTCTCTCTCTCCTTTCTCCGGCCACTGACTGGCTCTCCGACCACCTTTCTAGAGCGGGGAAACCCACCCCACCCCACCCCCCGCCCCGCTCCCCAACATCACCGCGGTGGTTATACCTTCCACTTTCCGTTTTTCCAACACCAGCCAACTCTAGGACGCGCCAGAGCGCCTTCCACTCCGCTCCCGACCCCAAATCGTCGCTGCCGCGGCGGTCACAGCCCGGGTACACATGCCCCCCGGCCGCGCCTGGAGCAGCGGCAGCCAAGAATGTAGCATTACCTTCCCTGTTTGGTGATGATCATCTCCGTTTGGTGCCGGTGAAATTTCAGCCAAAGGGGCCTGTTGCAGAGGTACACCTGCGCCTTGCCGGGCACCAGCCCGGGCTGTGCGGAGGAGAACTGGTAGAACGGGGCTCCCTGGTAGGAGTGGCCGTACTGCTGCGGGTAGGGGTAGCCGGCGGTGGGGTAGCCCTGCGGTGAGGAGTTGGACAGGAGGCTGTTGTAGGCTCCGTTGGTGATGACCGGGTGGTGGGCCATGTAGCGGCTGGGGCTGCCGATGGAGAAGGCGGGGTGAGCCGGTCCGTGCTGGCCGGGGTACGGGAACATGGCACTGGGAGCAGTGGTCGCGGACTGTGGCTGGCTGGACTGAGACAGGAGGTAGCGATCCGCAGCAGAGCCATCGAAACTGTGACGAAGCTCAGAGACCCCGTCCAAGACAGGAGAGAGTTTACTTCTCTGGACGTCCCCTGGTGAGTCCTTGGAGTCAGGAAAATTGTCTGTATCTGACTGATTCGTCATCCCCCTGGTAATTTTTTTCAAAGGTGAACTTCTCTCCAGGTTGTCAGTGGTCGAGATAATGGGATGATCGTGCAAGACAAGCTCAGATCCGCCTGAATGTGGGTAGCTGCTGCTCACATTGAGAAATTTCTTGGAGAGCATGATAGAAGGAGAAAGGCAGTGCTCCAGCTGCATAGCTCTAGAACCTGAACACGCGCCCTCCTGTCCCTGGTTTTTAAAGTCCTATTTATCATAAACTAGAAATCCACAGACCCCCTCACTAGACAGAAAGCACTTCAACCAGCAAATGCTTCTCAAAGGTTTGATTTACTTTTTTTTTTTTTCCCTGGGAGAAGAGATTGGCCAATTGACACTATGCAGCAATCAGAAAAGGCTCACTTTTGATCTTGCTGCTTGTGCAGCCGATGAAACGGCTCCTGCCATTGGTTAACTGCTGACAGTAATTTAATTAGATAGACATTAATTAGGATAATCACCTGGCTCCTGGTCGCAGCGATCATGGCAAATTGAAGGGGATGATTTTATTGTTGGTTTAGGGGGGTGGGGAATGTGTGTTGGTTTTACGTGAGCACTGTTTTGTCACCTTTAAGCTTTGTGACCACTGCTTTAGGAAGATTCAAAGATGTGCAATTTACTAAACATTTCCTACCTACCCCCTCCCCCTCCTTTGGAGCTGAGGGGCGGAGGAGGGAATTCGACGATGCTAGGAGACTTTTCGGATCTGAATGAGCCAAATATTCAGTTGAATGTAACGATTTCAAGTGCAAAGTATACAAAGCGCGAGCCGGTGGCCTCTTCTCGCCCTGTAAAAGTTCCAGAGTCTGTCTTTTCCAGTTAATACAGAAGCACAAGACACCTGAGCTAGTCCTTTGTGATCAGGTCCTGCGTGTCCTCAGCGAACACCCCCACCAACGCACACCCTTTTAACTCCATACAGAAATAAATAAATCACTGCTACTGAGCGCCACAGCCATGAAAGTGAGCGGCAAGGGGGAGTCGTGGGGGAGAAAAGCAAGCAATTCAGCCACCCCATCCACCCACCACGGGAAGATTCAGTTTCTTGGTTGAGCACAGAAACAGTGACAATCAATGATCTCCTTTTTAAGTTTTGAAATAATCATAAGCTGTCGGGTTGAAGTGCCTTAATGTATTTGCAGTGATGTTTACGAGGTCTTTCCTAAATATTTAATCAGCGAGCTTGGTCGCAGATTATCTGAAGAGCATCTAACTGGGGGCAGGCGCCATGCATCCCTCACGTCCCACTGCACTTCCTTCTCTCCGAGGTACGGCCTTGGCGACAGGTTCAAAAGCCTCGCCAGGAAAAGAGAGGGCCGAGTCCTCGCGCAAATGGGTTCGCTAGAAGCGCTGATCTGGGGAGACAGAGTGGAAGCGGTGTCAACGCAGTGATCTTTATGGAAGACGCGTGTGTGTGTGTGTGTGTGTGTGTGTGTGTGTGTGTGTGTAATGTTTATATAATCTGGAGGGGAGAAAAAGAATCCATGCCAATAATTTTAAAATGAGAAAGAATTTAAAGAGGGATAGAGAAAAGAACCAGTTTAAAAGGATGCTGGCACAAATAGATGGCACGAGGCAAGCAACCCCGAGGTGTAAGAAGAGATCTCCTGATACTGGCTCCACAGAGCAACTCAGTCTCCGCCCGAAACGGAGCGCCAAGAGCAGCAGAGGGTTCACCGCCCAAAGCTGCTTCGCGTGGCCGGCACCCGCCAGCCTGCCCTCCTGTGGCTTTCCCGGGACGGCCGAGCCGCGCGGGAACCAGGAGGAGGAGCTCAGCGCCAGAGCTCGGCTCGGCCCCGCGAGCTGGCTGGCGGGCCGGCTCCACGCGGGGCACCGCGGGGGCCGGCGGCGGGAGAAGCCACCCCCGCGCTCGGCGCTCGGCCCTAGGCCAGCCGCCTTGCTCCGGCTCCATTGTCTAAGGTCTCTAAGCGGCCCGAGAGTAGGTTCCCCAGCACTCTGGCGATCGCGAGGGGGACCCGCCCGGATACCCGGGGAGCGCGGCGGCTGGCGCGTACCCCAGGGGGACACACTCTTTCCGTGCCGGAGGCTCGGCCTGGGCGCCTCCGCCCGGTGGAGCTCGTGCCTTCCTCCCAGAGTGTATCTGCCTTCCCCTCGCCCCCGCCGCTCCCGGAGGGAAAGGGCACCCGGGACACTGGGTGGGTCCTGCGCTTGATAGCGAGGGGTTGCCAGACGCGACCTGTGCCTATGCGGGCGCATTTGGAGAGCGCCGCCTGGGTGGGCCCAGCGGTCAGCGTCCAGACCGGACTGCGCCCCCGTGGCGGTTCGGGCGCCTCGGCCGCCGTGGGCATCAGCTGTGGCCTCCACCACGGCGCCGCAAGCAAGGTCCGATGCGGGCGGCCCAGGGCTGGAAGGGTTGATGACCAGATGTCCCAGACTCAAGCCGAGATAGTTTTCTAGGAGAAAAATACAGCCAGACCCCATTTTCCTTTAAAAAGCTTCATAAACAAGCAGGGGCTTAATTACTAAGGTGTTGGGAGGTGGGGGAAGGAACCGTGGCTATGACATTATTGATGCTTTTTTTCCCCCCTCTTACCTCTATCGCCATTTCTCCTGAGAGCCTTTTGCCCTGTTTTGCCTACTGTTGCTTTCTCCTTTCATTAACTTCTTTGTCCCCGAATGCCTTTCTTTCCACTGTTTCCAAGGTTGCCCACCTCTCACTCCCTCAGTGGGACAGAGCCTTAAGTGTGTAGCAAAAAAGGAGAGACTCTACCTGGGCTCTTAATCAGGTTTTTTTTTATTCCTAGTACCCTGAGTTGGCTTTTTTAAAAAATGAAGAATGCGAAAATGACATGTTAAAGTTCAGAAGAGGGAGAGTGCACCTTTCTCGGTTTTTAAGGCATTGGATTAGAAGATAAAACAGGAACACTCACTCAGATAATCAGGACTGCATTCAGTGATTCCTCAATACAGGTTTATGCCTTTAATATGCATAATCAAGAAGGAAAACTAAGGTTTTTCTCAGGACCAGCACATCTGCTCTTGCCTCATACTTCTGTAGAGCTGGGCTTCTCGAACTTTAAAAGTTGCATACGATCCACACCAGGATTCTTGATTCTGATTCAGTAGGTCTGTATGTATGATGAGCTCCCAGAAGACCCAGGTGCTCCCGGTCCAAGCAGATCACACTGAATAGTAAGGCTGGAGTTTTTGATGCCCCCATACTAGTCTAAGAGGAAAGCAGGACATCTGAGGCAAGTTTTGGTTCTAGCGCAGCAAAATCCATAAATGTGCTCATATAAGCACACATGTACACACACACACCTGAAGTGGCTTATAGAGCTTGTGGTTAAGTAAGTTGTTTCAACGCCTGCTTAGGCTATCAGGCTGCTGCTGCTGCTAAAACAGATGTGCATTCCAAGACAAAGGTGTTCACAAAGCCTCTTTGGGCATCCTCCTTTTGATGGACTCCAAATCTATAAAAAGTTAGGGTTTTTTCTAGAAGGGATTTTGGTAAGGTTTTGAAATTGGGACTGTCTCCAACATGAATCAAGTGGGAGAACATGGTATGTGACTGTGGGAAGTCCAGGAAGATGAAGTGACCAAGAACAAAAGGCAGGCCTTGTATAATAAGCCTTCTCAGTCATTTTATTCACTTAGGAGCTGTTTTTCAGGGGGGACTTAAGTGAAAGAGAAAGAAAAAAAAGTTTCCAATGGAATGTTGAGAACAGCCCCTCGATTACTGAGACCTTCTTCTGAGGGCATATTGTACCATAAAAATCTTTACTAGCTTTCATGAACAGTATCTGTGAAAGAAGTCACAGAACCTTATTTATGTATGGGGGAAAATCATGTATGAAAAAAAAACCCAGCTTGCACACGAGTTTAAAGCAGGCAAAAGGAAAACTTCTACTAACTTCAACTCTTATATTTTAATTGTAAATGGTTAGCTGTTATAATCCCAACAATTAATACATATTACATGTCCTACATAAAATATACCATCACTGTCTTTAAAAGAAGAAACCACAGGACAATCAAGAAATGCTCAAAACACCTCTTATTCCACCAAAAATGAGACTGTGAAACATACTGGGATTTTAAGCCATTTCCACTTAAGTTTCTAGCAACTTATCATTAGGCTACCAAGGAAAGCCTAGGATTATTCAAATGGGACAGTAATTTGGTTCATCATATTATTCATACCACCTCCAGCAGAGGCTAAGTCTCAGTTCTAAATCCCCAAGTAAACGCCCTTTAATGAAGCCTTAGAAACATTTTTAGCGTATTTTCACAAAGGGAGAGACAGAATGAAATGTTATTTGTCTCCACCCTTTTTGCACACTTCTTGGAGCACCTGGTGAGGTGATGCCCCATGAATGAGCACTAATGAGAACAATCACTTATCAAGTCAGAAACTGGTTGCAATCTCTCTGCAAACTGCCATTGGTCAAAGTTTTGTCTTTATCAGGAAACTGGGTCCATCTCAGTTAATTTGAGATGAGAGAGAACAATGACAAACTTATTGCTTATGTACCCAAGATATTAAATTCACATGATGGCTTCATTTCTCCTTTTGCTTTGAAGACATTACACACCTTCTACAGCTGTCTCAGCTAAAGTCTAGCGAAGTATGCAGCAGGCAACTAACTCCCAGACAATCTCAACAATGTTGGTGGAATGTACCCTTTAAAAAGAAAATCACAGAAGTCTAAATTTAAATTGCCTCCCTTTTCTTCTTGTATTACTTATCTGAAATACTGGAAGTATAATGTGTTAACAAGATATTGAGTATACAATATTAACTTGTGACAAATACTTTTAATATGTCAACATTTTTCTGGGTTACTCACTTATGAGGTAGCCACTCATTAATGGCAGTCATTTTACCTTTGTGAAGTTTTGTTAGCATACTGATATTTTGTGTTATCTTAAATTGCAAAGGGAAACGTATCTTTGTGTGAGATATCTAGAGCACTGTCAAATGTTATTCTGTCAATTCCACCCAGTGCCAAAAAGACCTCAGGAGACATAGATTGTAAATGTATTTTATTTTGTAAGCAACAATCAAAATATATTTGTGTTACTGATTTCTTCAAATATTAAACGGGATCTTAACAAAATTTGTCCACTTTGATGTATTCTTATACAACTTTGGAATCTGCAAAGACCCTGACTAAAGAAACAGAAGTAATTGCACAAAGGAGACTGAAGGTGTTACAGTGCTGCAAATGATGCCAGATGTCTTACTGTTAACCAAACACACCTTCGGAGGTCCCTTGATTTTCAGCATCAGGAACAACAGAGGACTATACACTGAAAGTATCACTAAAAGCTTTTTCCATTACTTTATTTAAATACAACAGTATCCAACATAGCTGCTAAACACTGGACAATATTTGAAGTCATAAGTACATCCACATGTTCCTCCAAATGACGTTTGGGGTCCTAGAAGAAAAAAGGAAGAAGGAAAGGAAAAAAAAAAAGACAAGAACCATATTACTGGTAGATGAATTGCTTAGATTTTTTTTCAGTAGCTGATGAAATCGGTAAAGAAAGCCAAACTTAAATGTATATATATATATTTTAAAATTTTCTTTTCCTAATATGCTATTACATTTTCAGGATTACTAAATCTGTTAAAATGTTAAGGAGCTGATAAAATAAATGAAAGGCTGATTTACACAATGTTATGATTGCAGCAGAAATTATAAAGAGTCACAAGGAATTCTATACAGTTTGAAATCATCTGATAAAAAATATTAAGAGTATTTTATATGTATGTATAAGCTTGATTATAGGTGTGTATTTTCTGCCATTCACATATATTCAATGTCTGAGAGGGTACTTTGCTCAAAGCAGACACATACCAATAGGTAAGAGTTCAATGTGAATCTCATCACTTCCTCTATAATTTTAATTTAATTTCTATATGACTTTAATATTTCACAAATAGTACTTTAAATCAGAAATACTCTTGGATCAAAAGTCACTATTAGTAACTTAAAAATTTAAATACAAATTGGATCAATTCTAAAATGTTAAGAATATTTCATGTAGCTATTTTGAAAAAATGTATCACAGAAAAGAATATAGGTACAATCCGTTAACGTAAACCTGATCAAATCTGATTTTGAAATATGAGTTAAAAATAAGGCTTAAGGTTGCACTGTAATAAAGGAAGTTAAATTAAAATGCTTAATATACATTTATGTTTAAGGCAGACCTGATTGAAATATTTCAGCTAAAAACTTGAAAGCTTTGAAATAAAGGGTATACATTGTACAAAATAAAAAATTCTCAATTAAAGCATTATTTTCTTATATGCATTGCTAAAATACCAAGAATCCTAACTTAAAAAAAATGTTCACCACTGAAATTACTTCTTGGCTGTTGCTTTCTGAACTACAATTTCAATACGTTGATTTCTCTAAAACACCCAGAGGTACACCACGCTACAGACAATTTCAAATAAGTAGACCATAATACTAAATTTTCTTTAGTTAAAAAAAGCAAGCCTTAGGGCATTTTAGGTGAATGAGTCTAACACTGGCGAGAGAAAAAGACACTGGTCTGATTATATTATAGCCAGTTTTGCCTTTGCCACGCACTAGGCCAAACTAGTGAAGTATGATATTTTAAAAAATGATTGTGATGATTATTAAACTTTGCAATTATATATATTTTCAGTTTCATTTTTGATTTACTCCTTTTATTTGCTGCTAACTGTTAAACTGAATCTACATCAAGAAACTACAGCATCAGAGTCATTTATTCAAGAAATAGTTACTGAATGCTAGGTTCCAAGGTGGTGATCTAATATTACATATTAAAATAAAATATGTAGTGGGAAAAGACAACAAGGGTGACTGTTATCACACAGGATGAAAGAATAAGATGAATTATATCTCATTTTGGTTTTGGAGGGTTTCTACTGTTATTTAAACCATGATATTCAGAATGCAGTGGGATTTGACTTCGTCAATTATGATATTTAAGTTAGAACCTTTGCCCCTACTGCTCTATTGGAGTAACTGGTTTTGCGGCAAATTGGTAACACACTTCCCGCAGTTATCTACATTACTTCTTGTGGCAGCTGGGTGATTCTTAGAGATTTCCCATCCAAGAATGGTCCTGGCCCAAACCTACATAGCTTGTGAGATGTGATGGGATCAGAGCATATGGTAGGATGGCTGAAAGCAAAGACAGCTTAGTGTCTTGCATCTGAAATATCAAGATTCTGCCAACATCAGCAATATGATAACCATGTTCCATGAAATGAAAAAATGTAATCAACATTCTTTAAAAAACAGTCTAATTAATCTGTAGATTCTTTTAATTGGTTGGTGTGTTCCCCCCAAACCTTCAGAAAAATAGGAACTAAAATATATATTTCATCTTGGTAAAGTGAAAGAGCAAATACTTGAAACCCTTTCTCTTCACTCAGTAAAATCCAACAGGGCTTTAAGCTTTCTCAAGAATATTACCTATAAATTGAAGTCTACATATTGACAAATTATATATCATTTAAAAAACTGTTATGTATGAAATAAACCCACCATTCTATTATCTTCAAGGATAATATTATTTTAGATAAAAACAATACTTGGAAAATTAACTCAGGATGCAAGCTTCCTAATTTATTTCTACTATTTTCACTAAAGATAATCTCTCATAGGTATATATTTGTGATTTACTTCTCTATAGATGGCAAAAAGACTCTGACATCAAATAATTCAGTGACCTTTAAAATTAGCATCACATTTACATGACAGAAGAAAAATGCAGAGTGAAAACAGGGGAGGAAAAAAATCATACAGGCTCCAAAATAGTTTTAACTCTCAAGAACATGTTATTCTGTGACTACATAACCTATTACAGTACACCTTACCTGCTTGCCAACATTCTTTATTGCCAGCTGTTCAGGGGTCATCTTATCTTCTTCTTCTACAGCCTGTGAAGGAAACACAAAGGACAGAGTTTCAAATTCTAAATGTGCTTTTCCCACTGCAAAATAATCAAAGATGATGATGATCATTAATTTTCATTCACGACTCTTTTATTCAAGCAATTTATTGGGCAAAAAAGCAGTTCTGCTAATCCTTCAGGGTAATGAAAACTATCACCACCATCATTTTGAAAACAGACTTAAGAAATTTGTCCAAAAAAACCCCCCAAAAACTGAAAATATCAAATTGGATCACCAAATGGAAGTGTTAACCATTTGAAAACTGTTATGGAATTATCTGATGGATGGCTAAATGGGAGGAAGGAAGAACCTAAGGCAGCTGCTTGTGGCACTGGGGTACTAACTAGTTTGTCTTCTTTTCCTACTTTCTCTATGTTTCTCCCACAATTTCCTATTATTTTTGTCTCTTTTTTCTTGTTGGCCAAACCCCCGCATACCCAGTATCTATTAGGAGGCTTCCCAGGTGGCACTAGTGGTAAAGAACCTGTCTATCAATGCAGGAGACATAAGACACACAAGTTCAATCCCTGGGTTGGAAAGATCCCCTGGAGGAGGGCATGGCAGCCCACTCCAGTATTCTTGCCTGGAGAATTCCATGGACAGAGGAGCCTGGCAGGCTACAGCCCATGGGGTCACAAACAGTCAGACACGACTGAGCGACTAAGCACAGCACAGCAAAGCACTTAGGATCAAAGGACCTGCTGCTGACTTTTGATCCACACCTAACAGATCATATAGTATCTTCCCTTAATACTTTCACATATTTACATCTCTAAAAGTAAAATATGTACTCAGAAAAAATTCTCATTTCTCCATATGATTTTTCATAATCATGAAGAAATAGAGTAATCTGAGGTGTTCAACACCAAAAAATTACTTGAATTAAATGCCAAATCAAGAAAAAATTAAATCAATCAAACCATATAAACAAATCACTTTCTACTATTTTCATAGTCAGCTACAAACTTTTATGTGTATGATCATAAATTCTCTAGAATAATTTTGAAATAATTACAGCATTTATATTAGCTACCTCTCTTGCCCTCTACCCTAATAGTGGCACCACCACATAAACTATTGAGAATTCTAAGTTTAAGGAACCTCCTTCTTAACAGTTTTGAGTATGCCACTGCCTGATACTAGGACTCTGCATCAGGTGAACTCCTAATCTATGATTTATTCATAGCATTTTAATAAATGGAAAATGAAGAAAATTTAAGTATCATCAATCTTAAGAAATAATACCACAGCACTTAATATGGTTACAAAGCATGGGGGGTGGGCAGTGAGAAGGTAGGGGTAGAAAGCAGGAAACCAAAATCCCAGTGAGGGTTAGATTTGGATACTCTAAACTTAATAATCTCACAGCTGCCAAATTTCTTCATGTGTGAACAATGAACATGTAGGAAATGCAATCATCAGACATTTCCCATAAACTGGGAAGTTTGGCTGCATTTCACACCTTCTTAATAGTTTTGTAAACAGAGAACTTGAAAATGAGCAAAGATGGCAAGTATCTAATTTTATAAATGGACAAACTATCTGGAGAATTTTCCCCAGTAGAACCAGCCTAAAGAGAAAAGATGGTGAATAAGTACTGTATCTATCTACTGATTATTACAGGATCCTTATTTACAACACATCATTAGGAAATATATTTATGACTCATAAGACTGAAAGAAGAGAAAATAAGTTAATAACACTCCAAATCCAGAATTCCCTAGACAGAGAATATGTTCATTTTCAGAGTCAGATGTCACTCATTATTCTCAGCTAGCTAAAAAAAGGATCTCCAAAACTGTGTCTCCCATTATCTTAGTGTTTTACATACATGCAAACACTGGCAACACATAAAAAGTTTGTCTTTCTAAATTACCTTTACAAATCATGACACTGTATCTTACCAATCTGAAAACATTAGATGAATGGAACAATTCACATAAGTTTGTACTCTATATCCATTCAGTGTTAGTTGTTCCATGCCAACAATAGTACTTTACAGTATTGGAAGGAGGTAAGGGTTTTGGAATTTGGCTCAAAATACCAATCCATGTACAAAACAGTTATTATGCAGTATTCTGGAGTGTTGCAAATATCAAAGATGGCAGACATGCAAAGATGAAAGTAAAAAACCACTTAAAGCATTGATCTTATTTGAAAGGTTAAACAGAATATAAAAATAAAAAGAATATAAAAAGCTCTCACTCAGTTTTTAAAATCTTTTATATCATTTAACCACTTTACCAATTAGTTTTTCCATTTCCAATAATTAAAAGAGAGAGTTCACAAACTCTTTGAGAAGTGCAGATGGTAAAAAGTACTCCCAGCCATAGATGCCATCTGGAAAATGAGGAGCAGCTGTAGATTTAGGCATATACGAAGGTTGCAAACCCCCATGACAAAAGAGTAAGCACATCTCTTACATTCTGAGATAGATCAGATCATCACAACAAACCCCTAAATATTTTCTCCATCTACCTAAGTTACCTTTATCACTTTACCATTCTGGGCAAGACCAGTTCGTCTTCATTCTGGCTAGTCACCAGGAAAAATTAAGAAATGGTACCAGCAGAAACAAATGAAATTCAGGCACAGGCAATGTCCTCACTAGGGGAACTTCTGTGTTTATGGCAACTTCTGTGATTTGGCATCAAATTTTGCTTTTGCATTCGTGCTCTTCGGTTTACTCAACCAACAAAAAAGCACTGAAAATGTTTGTGGCTATTCACACTTGAAACGTTTTTAACAGTTTATCAACAAAGACCCCCAGATGGCTATCCCATCATGCACGGTCTGCACAGTTCTAAGAAATTCCTGGAATTTGGTCTGTAATGTTATCACAATCCCCTCAGATGTACCCCTATCTTAAAGAGGCTTTTACCAAACCCATTAATCTCACTGTCTTTTTTCTGGTAATGGTCAAATTTCTCAAATGGAAAACCTCTGTTTTAAATTTGACCATTTTAATTTTCCCTTTGACAAACATGGATTGGATCCTGGGCACTTCATTAATATGATTTTAAGGATCTCTCCACCTTGTAAATTCCAATAGATTCCATTTACCTGGACTTTCTGAAGACCTTTTCTAACACACCCTCTTCTTTTTTAATTCTTTAACCTCTGCTTTTATGACATATGTCTCTTATTTCACTTTATTGTTGTTCAGTCACTAAGTCGTGTCTGATTCTTTGCGACCCCATGGACTGGAGCATGCCAGGCTTCCTTGCTTTCACTTTCTCCCAGAGTTTGCTCAAACTTGTGTCTATTAAGTTGGTGATACCAACCAATCATTCCACCCAAGCCCATTTCTTGGGCTTCTTTTTTTCCCGTTGACATGTTTGCTGTATTCACTCTATAACATGCCATGCTCACATTTAAGCACATGCTTTATAAAAAATCACGTGTATGGTATATTATTTCATCATTAAACAATCTCTGCATAACTGCCAGTGAACATAACATTGTACTTTTTTCTTGATTTTTATACAGTCAATGAATTGACTATTTAACTGAATTAACTATTTAACTATTATGGGTTATGAGGATTGAGAGTAAGTTTAAAGAAATGGCTTTTAGAAAACATACTTGGGAAAGCAAAATTAACAAACATGAAACAATTAGAAAACTCTCTGAGAAAGTATTACAGATGCGAATATGGAAAACAAAAAAGTGGGTTTCCTACAGTCACTAGTAATTAAACATTAACATATACATAGTAATTTACAAAATCCTTAAAACAGTCCAGTGAAATAATCAATCTACATTTTACATAAAGAAATTAGGCACTATCTCCTTCCTATATGTTAATTACATCAATATTTATACTATAAATTTTCTTTCTAACTCTCCTTTTGAAAATGCTTTCATGCATGTCCTCAAAAGTAGAATTTTCAATATTTTATATATTAGTAAATAACTATTAAGTACTCACTACAAGTAAGACAGTTCTTCAAGAAGGTCACATTTGAGATTTACTCTACCTGCCTATAAATCACAAATTATAATACAGTATGAAATAAACAAAAAAGGAGTATACTCAGTGAATGATGGGGACACACAGTCAATAATAAGCCACAATAAAACTGTGACTTAAATATAGTCCTATCTATCTTCAAAGACCTCAAAGCAACATTCATGGCAATTTGGGAAATAATTAGTTTTTAATGACACAGTCTGAATAAAGCAAACCCATGATTTGTTAAATGACCCCGAACAGTGTAAATTCTTTCTAAAAATACTAGAAGGAATCCAACTTTAAAATGTAATTATATAAAACATATAAAATAAAGAGCACATGTGTGTGCCCATACAAGTGTTGTATACATAATAGAAACTGTAGTTTAGCTTGTAGAAAAAAATTTCTATGGCAGACTCTACTACTAGTTACATACCCAATATATGTCTTTTCCTTCTTTTGTAATATAGCCTTGATTTCATTAAACGCAGCTATGTTCCCAGGTAAAAGACTGTATTGTAGAGCCTTTCTCAAAGCAAAGTATGTCCACTTGACTAAGTTCTGCCAATGAGATATAATCAGAAGTGCTGTGTGGGACTTATAGAAGAAAAGGATCCTGAAAAGGAACTGATTTATCTGAGAAATATCCTTTTTGCCCCTGCATTTCTTCCTGTTGCTTGAAACTCAGATGGGATGGCTAAAGCTTTAGCAACCCAGGAATCATGACGAAATACAAAGGACAAAAGCCAATACAGGGAAAGTGGAGCAAAAGATGGAGATATCTGGGTTTGCAGTAATTTCAAAGTTTCACATGGCCTTGAACTGCAAGAGATATACACTCCTATCTTGTTTAAGCCATTGTTACTTCAAGCTAACACAATCTTAGTAATAAATAAAACATACTTGGTGCAAAAACTGAAAAAAACCCAGGATTTACATTAAGTATAAAATTCCCCTACCATCCACCTTAGAGGTAACACTGTTAACAGTATAATACACTGAGATATATGAGAGATAGGGAGGTATCACTGAAAAATGGAGGGAAGGTAACATAGCACGAACTTTTAATATTGTTACACAATTTCGTTTTATATACATAAGAGCAAGTTTTAAATATTTCTTTAAGTTAGTACTTATAAATTTCATTCTTCATAATAAATCCTTAAAAGAGAACATGTTGGCTTAAAGAGCTACATGCACTTAAAAGTGAAAGATAAAATGGGAGATGGCCTTCAACAATGTTATATATCACTTTATTTTCCCACTAGTGGCACATTCTCCCAAACCACTTTTTTTTCTATTTGAAAAGAAAAAAGAAACTACTTATATTATTAACTTTTTCTTTGAATACTTTATAATAAAGTTGAACTTTTTTTCATGTTTATATGCCACTTGTCTTCAGTGAGTTTGCCAGTTTTGTTATCAATTTATTATTGCTTTTTAAAATTATTTTGTAGGATTTATGTGTCTATTATGTACTCTTTGGATACTAGCCTTTTCTGTGTTATAGGTCTAAATACTTTCTGCTGGTCGGACTCATAACAAGCATTCAATAAATGTCATTTTTATTGGAGACAAACTTTATTGTTATCAAAATTTTAAAAGCTCACTGACATTTTTACTAACACTAAAGTAACCTTTGGGAAGCTTGACCACATCTTTACAAATATTGAGTCTTCCCTTACAGAAACAAGGGAATTTATTCACAAATTTTTTTTTTACTGTATTTCAAAAAAGTCATATATATTTATACATTTACATTTTTATGGTAGTTATTCCTAAGTATTTTGTAATTTTGGATGCTACTGTGAATTGATTTGCCTTTTATAACTCGTTTCACCATATGCAACTGCATGGTTACTGTAACCTATATAATTCTCAGTCATAATAGTTCTAATAGCATTCTAGCTTAGTTTCATATATTTCTATGTTTGATTGCAAACATATCTTATCATACTTAAATAATGATAATCTGGCCTGATTTCCTAATATTTATATATTATTTTGTTTTTCTTATCTTATTGCACTAGCACAAAACAAGACTTTCTTATTTAATACAGCTACTTTAGTAAACCAATGTAATCATATAATTACTTATTTTATGTTACATAAAAGTTGCATCCAAACTTTCTTTCCGGTTACTAAGCAGTAAGTTTTTCTACCCAAAATGTAAACTATCAAATCTCTAAATTTATAGGGCCACATGTTTGAAAACAAAGTAAATTTTTATGTTTTTATGCTATTCTTAAAAATGCCTTCTACAATTCCTTTTTTCACTGGCATACTTATTTACAAATATCTAATCAAATATTATCAGTTTTAAAATACTGATGCATCTTGGCATGAATAAACTAGTAGATTTGGAATGAAAGAGTTGTGGGTGTTGAAGTTCAGTAATTACAGAGAAATCAACGATTAACAGTCAAGCAGACTCTCAGCGTGGACTTCAGACCTGAAATCAAAAACTTGATACAAAAGAATTTAATTATTTTCTAACCTTCTTTCACTTTCAGAGCTAACTGGCACCTAACTATAATTACCTTAGTTTAAAACGCCAACCAATTAAAAAGAATACTATGAGGAACTAGTTGTATGGGCCTTTCTTTTTATATTTTAAGTGTTACTAAAAACTCCACCACATTCTCTTTCAATCACAGAGGGAATTACAGCCCCAAATTTGGACTCCTTCATATCACAGCTTACACATTGTTTTCATTTTATAACCAAACCTTACAAGTTTTTGAGTACTACAGAGATTTTTTAAAACTGTAAAATAGGAAAAACTTCTGTGGATGGGCAGCAGTAACCATAAATAGGTTATTTCCTGGCAGTGATACCAATAAGAATTTACTTAAACTTGTAATGTTACAGAGAAATGAAAACCATTCCTACAGTCTGCTGAATAATAACTTAAGTCTTAACTTTTTAATGTATAAAAGTTAACTGTTTTAAATACAATAAACAATTTCTTCTCTTTAATCTCTACAACATATACTAGAAACATTATATATATATTTCCCTATAATCTAGAACCAATGGAGATTTCTAGCTGGAACACTACATATAAATCAGGGCAATGTTCTTCAAAGCCAACCCTAATTCTGCTGGATTTTAGCTTGTATGGGCTCATCAACATTTTTTCCAAAGCTCTCCATTCTCTCAAAAGACTGGTTGTTAACTCTCGGCAAATCTTACACACTATCTCTTGGCTAATATTTTGTAAGATGTCTTTAAATTAAAAAGAAAAAAATTAATTTTTTTTTTTTGCTGTGACAACTAATACCAATTTTAACTGTGACAACTAATATCAATTTTACCTGTCTCCAAAAGCTCTAGCCCTTGCTGTCAATTTTTAGTCCCACTTAGTGAATTGTTCATTTAAATTCTATTTTTCTTTTTTGCCACACTGTGGCTTGTGGGATCTTAGTTCCCTGACCAAGGATTAAACCTGTACCCTCAGCAGTTAAAGTGTGGAATCCTAACTAATGGACTGCCAGGGAATTCCTTACTTGTTTAATCTCTTCATATCCTTTCTCAGTCTTTCAGTGCATGCATATGTGTTAAGTCGCTTCAGTGGTGTCTGACTCTGTGCAACCCTATGAATGATAGCCCACCAGGTTCCTCTGTCCATGAGTTTCGCCAGGCAAGAATACTGGAGTAGGTTGCCACGCTCTCCTCCAGGGGATCCTCCTGACCCAGGGATCAAACCCGCATCTCCTGCACTGCAGATGGATTCTTTACCAGGGAAGCCCCTCAATCTTTCTACTTCTACTTAAACTGGAAATGTTAACAGTATTAACATACTTCAAGTTACCTAGGCAGGAGAACTTTAATTCATTTTTTATTCCTTCTTCTTTCACTTTATCTATCCAACTGGCACATTTTATTTTACTAATCTGTTGATACCTCTGTTCCTACTACCACTGCTATAATCCACATAGACACTTACTACGTTTGTTTGGGTAACAGGAAGTTCCTCCTAAGAAGAATCTCCATTTCAAATCTCCTCTTACAATACTTTCTTCTATACTCTTGTTAAATTATGTTTCTAAAGTCAGGTTCTGGGTATATCATGCCCCTAATCAAAAAATAAACTATCCTGATTTTCCAGACTGTTATTTGACTTCAGTAATTTAAAAATCTCTATTAGCCCACTATTTAGCCTTTCATGTACACGCTTCTTATGTACTCTACCCAAACACAGTTTCCTAAAGATGCCCTTGCCTATTTTGTCTCCGAGTCTTTGCTCATGATATGTAGCTGGCTTGGGGTAACATTTCTTTGTATATCCAAATCTTACTCATGCTTTAAGGCCTAGTTCAAATGTTATTATTCTCTAAAAAAGCATCCTGGGTCTCTCCCAGCTGAAAACAAAAAGCTTTGAACTACAGGACTTCACCTGGACTTCTCTATGGCAGTGTTCTCTAAGTTCTAACTTGAATGGGTATACAAATTTCTTGGAAATCTTGTTAAAATGTAGATTCTGATTTAGTAGGTCAAAGAGCCTGCATTGATTACAAGTGAAACTGATGCAGCTGGTCTGTGGACAATTTGAATACTAAGGTGTTATCAAACACACCAGTTATGGTCTAGTACTCTGGTACTGAACTTTTCTTACTGCCTTTATTTTCCTAAAGATGAAGGAAGAATCCCTGTTTTCACTGAAAATTGCACAGAAGATATTCGATAAATATTTGTAACCATAACACTGTACATACAGTGTGTATATATGTTTTACAAATCGCAGGTTTTTGATCCTTTAATAGATCACAAGCTATATGTCCATGTACATAATATGTATATATATAACTGAAACAGAATGAAATCAAGTCAAATTGAGAAAGACAATAGAATGTATCACTTGTAAAAGAGTAAATATTGTTTCACAGAACTTCTGTTGTAATCCCTGGAGAAGGGAAAGGCTACCCACTCCAGTATTCTGGCCTGGAAAATTCCATGAACTATATAGTCCCATGGGTTTGCAAAGAGTTGGACACAACTGAGTGACTTTCACTTCACTTATATACACATACATACAAATACATTCCATGTATTGGGTCGAAATGTAAAATCTATTCTTTATATGGATTTTGGTCAAAAAAGTAGAAAAACATACGTTATGAGTTGAATCATGTCCACCCTAAAAGGATACACTGAAATCATAACCTTGGTTATAGTTTAGGATTATGCTGCCACAAGCCAAAGAATACCTGGGGACCAACAGAAGCGGAAAAACAAACAGAAGGATCCTCCCCTGCTAGAGGCCACACAGGGAGCAAGGCCCTGCCAATACCTTGACTGTGGACCTCTAGCTTCAAATCGTGAAGAACAGAAATCTGTGAATAAAATGTTACCACGACCACGTATATCTCTGTGTGTGTGCATGTGCTCAGCCTTTCGGTCACATCCGACTTTTTGCAACCCTGTGGACTGTACCCTGCCAGGCTCTTCTGACCATGAGATTTCCCAGGCAAGAATGCCAGAGCGGTTTGCCATTTCCTGTTCCAGGGGACCTTCCCGAACCAGGAATCGAGTCCAAGTCTCCTGTGTCTCCTGCGTTGGCAGGTGGATTCTTTACCACTGAGCTACCTGGAAAGCCCCATATATACTTTAGCGTACAATAAACATTTTTAGGAGATTCTCAAAATTATAACTTTTCTCACATCCTCATATGAAGTGGTCTCCCTTTGCTCTTCTTCTTTATATCATCCTGTTTACTGTCTTCACAGCATTAATTATAATGTATTGTGTTGTGTTTATTTGTTGACTTTGTTTCCTCGGCCAGAAAATGAATTCCAGGAGGATAGGTCTTATTTTTTACTATATCCCCAGAGCCTGGCATCTAACAGGTTTTCAATAAATACTTATTTAATGAAAAACAGGAAATTTCATAAGTTACATGTTATGAAGCACTAAATGCTATTGTTGTTCACATCTCCTCGTTCCTCCTTCCCTTCCAAGAAAAAGTCCTCTGAATAATGGAGAGATTTCAAATGTAAAAGACCATTTTACATGGTCTACAACAGGGGCTGGCTAACTACAGGCCATGGGTCAAATCTCGCTGGATGCCAGTCTTAGTAAATGTTTTACTAAGACACAGCTTCACTCATTCCTTTATGTATTTATTGTCTGTGGCTACTTTTACACTGTAACGGCAGAGTTGAGTAGTTGCAACAGACTGGATGGCCGGGATGGCCTGTTGAGCCTAAAATATTTACTATTTGATCTATGAAATAGGCCACTCTGCCCTTAACTGTTTATATAATGCCTGATATCTAATCGCACATATTCCAAAGGTTATAAGAAATAAATGTTGAAAATAAGTTTTTACCTTATTGTAATTTTTTGCTAATTCCAACATCTCTTTTACCACTGATTCATTATGTTTACAGTGTTCACTGTAGTCCTGAAGTGTCAAACCTTCCATCCAACTCTTCTTATGCAAATTTAACAACATCTAAAAAACATAAAGAAAAATTAATTATGCTTCTATACTGAAGAAATTTCCTTTATGTCTTGAAAAACAACTTCACAAACAACTTTTGGAATTAATGAATTTAAATTTAATTTTATTAATTTAAATAAACCCTAAAGAGCATCCTCCTAAATTTATATTAATGAAACTCTAAGGAATACTCCAACCCCACGGCCTTTGCATTTGCTGTCCCTCTGCCTCAAAGGCTATTTTCTTTATCTTTGTATAGCTTACCTTTCTCACTTCCTTAGGGATAGATGCCACTTCTCACCACCTTATAAAAAAGCCACTCCACCCTATCCTAAACATCTTTCTTTCCTTAACCTGTTTTATTATTTTTATAACACTATAAACAGCTGAAACTTGTGTTTTCTTGTTTAGTGCATTTCTCTCTCACTAAAGAGAAATCAACAGGGCAAGGACTTTAATTCAAAATCACCACGGTCTAGATTCTGGAATCTAGATCATAATCTGATCATAGCAAATACTCAATAAGTATATACTGAATGAATGAAACTACTATGTTATGCAAAGGATTTCTAACAGTTCATATAGTCCAGCTTTCAAATACCAAGATAAGGAGGTAAACGCTCTCATTTACTGAATGACTTTGTGTCTGTCTTTCTGAGCCTTTGTTTACACTACCTATGAATTGAAGGCTTGTAGATAATCTCCAAGTTTCCTTCAAATTCCAACAGTCTGTCTATAATTTTTTAAATTTAAATTTTATATCAGAATGAAAAGTCATAAAACTGCAAAGAAAATCAGATTCATCCAGTTTGCAATCACATCAGCAAACTAGGATCAGATCCTATTAGTGATCACAGAACTAAACACCTTAGCTCATTATTTCTCAAACTGGACTCCTAGTTCTGAATTCTTAGAAATTCGTCAATTTTCAAGTTCAAATTCCTAAGACAGTTTTTCTTGAAGTCCTGTTCTATAAATAATGTCCTTCAGTTGAGGAGTATCAGTGAATAAGAAGAGTTTTCTAAATGATTGATAAAATTACACAATACCAAAAAAATGGTAGCTACAAAATGATTGTTGTTTTCTTGCTATGAGAACCAGTATACTTTATTTAACTTTTTATTTTGTATTGGGGTATACCGATTAACAAAGTGATAGCTTCAGGGGAACGGCAAATAAGACTCAGCCATACTTACACATATAACCATTCTCCCCCAAAGTCCCCTCCCATCCAGGCTGTCATACACCATTAAACAGAGTTCCCTGTGCTATACAGTAGGTCCTAGAAGCAGTATACTTTAAGTGAGATCCACAAGGCACGAGGCTCTAAAGACACAGTCAGAAGTGAGTTTAATTCAAAAGAACTGTTTGCAGCTAAAATCAGTTCAAAGTTTTCCTTATGCTGAAGAATAAGCTACAAGTCAAAATCACCTATGAGCATTTTTAAGACACAAAAACTCCAAATTCCCTGATTCCTCCCCTAGGGCTCATGGAGGCAAGAGTAGTTTGAAAAAACCTGGAAAACTCCTGCATATGTAGCCGCAATTTCTTTCAGTGCTTCCCATCTTCGCCATGGATAATGTTTTAGAAAATACATCTTCGGGAAATTTTGGTGCAGTTGCAACTACCAATGTTATAAGACAGTGAAAGTGTTATTCGCTCAGTTGTGTCCAGCTCTTTGCGACCCCATGGACTGTAGCCCACCAGGTTCCTCTGTCCATGGAATTCTCCAAGCAAGAATACTGGAGTGAGGTGCTGTTTCCTTCTCCAGGGGATCTTCCCAACCCAGGGAATGCTATAAAGCTATATATACCAATGTTATAAAGCTACCTTTAATTAAGTGTTGAGAACAGGATTTTTGGACACTTCGAAAGCAAACCAAAAAAGTTCCCACAGAGCAGAATAATAATCCCACCCTGCCTGGACAAGGATTGCACTGGGCCCCTCAGGTAAGACTTGGAGTTAAGTATACAAGTTGGTGGGATAAGAATAAAGGCAGGGCTTTTGACATTAAGAAAGCACCTGAACTGAGCTATGCCAGGAACATAAATATACTATTAATTAATTATTTATATGTGTGCTTTTTTAATACCAAGGATGGTAGCTAAGTTTATAGGATACTATAAAAGGAAGAAGAAAAAGAAAAGTCTGATGTAATTAGATGGATATTTCCAAACAGTTAGGTGTCAGATATAAGACTGACAACATATTTATAATATATTTATGTATCTGAATGAATTTTTCAGTTTGTGTCTGAGTGGTACCCTTTTTACCCACGGCCTGTACCTAGTCTACATAAAATTAAAATAAGTGTTGAAAATGTTCTTTCAGTTATCAACTAAATCTACCAAAGCTGCTATGAACTTTGGAACAAAAGCAAACAGATGGAAGAGAGTTTTATGGTTCTGTGTCTCCCCTCAGGTCAAGGAAGAACTGGCCCCCTGCAGCACCTCACTCAAAACCATGGACCTTTGAGGGAGTTTATTGGTGGCTTAGAAGTTTTAAATCAACAGATTATCAAACTTCAGAAAATCTTACATGGCACATGCTCCCCACAAAATATAAATGAGCCAGAAAATGGAAGTGATCTGGTTGAAAAAGGGAGTATTATAGGGAGCCCTCCTATTCTACCTCTAATACACCATATGCACTAGAATCCCTTCTAAGGTAATTCTGTGGGGAACACTTTCAACTAGTAAGAAGATCTTGTTTACTACTGATTACTTATCACGTTTGAACTTCAGAGTGTATGTAGTATGCAAAGCTTACTGACTGTCAACAGTACTCCTGCTCTTTAAGACTTTTTTAAGTCTTTCTCAGAGAGAAACGCAAGAAGATTATTTGGAGGATGACCAATTGCAGTAATAAAGAAAGAAAAAAGAAGTTCAGATTATAATTTCAAAAAGCAATAGGCAGAATATTTCTAACTAGTTGACAGAAAAACTGTACTCAAGATAACCCTAAAATAGTAGAAGCTAAAGAATGGTAATTCATCAAGATGCTAGGTAATTTTTAAAGTATCAAATTTTACCCAAAAAAGATGTCCTTTTCATTATAGGGGACTGGAATGCAAAAGCAGGAAGTCAAGAAACACCTGGAGTAACAGGCAAAATTGGCCTTGGTGTACAGAATGAAGCAGGGCAAAGGCTAATAGAGTTTTGCCAAGAGAATGCACTGGTCATAGTAAACACCCTCTTCCAACAACACAAGAGAAGACTCTACACATGGACATCACCAGATGGCCAACACAGAAATCAGACTGATTATATTCTTTGCAGCCAAAGATGGAGAAGCTCTATACAGTCAGCAAAAACAAGACCGGGAGCTGACTGTGGCTCAGATCATTAACTTCTTATTGCCAAACTCAGACTGAAATTGAAGAAAGTAGGGAAAACCACTAGACCATTCAGGTTATGACCTAAATCAAATCCCTTATGACTATACAGTGGAAGTGAGAAATAGATTTAAGGGACTAGATCTGATAGAGTGCCTGATGAATTATGGATGGAGATTTATGACATTATACAGGAGACAGGGATCAAGACCATCTTCATGAAAAAAAATGCAAAAAGGCAAAATGGCTGCCTGAGGAGGCCTTACAAATAGCTGTGAAAAGAAGGGAAGTGAAAAACAAAGGAGAAAAGGAAAGACAAGCATCTGAATGCAGAGTTCCAAAAAACAGCAAGGAGAGATAAGAAAGCCTTCCTCAGCGATCAATGCAAAGAAATAGAGGAAAAATAGAATGGGAAAGACTAGAGGTCTCTTCAAGAAGATTAGAGATACCAAGGGAACATTTCACGCAAAGATGGGCTCAATAAAGGACAGAAATGGTAGGGACCTAACAGAAGCAGAAGATAGTAAGAAGAGGTGGCAAGAATACACAGAAGAACTGTACAAAAAAGATCTTCATGACCCAGATAATCACGATGGTGTGATCACTCATCTAGAGCCAGACACCCTGGAATGTGAAGTCAAGTGGGCCTTAGGAAGCATCACTACAAACAAAGCTAGTGGAGGTGATGGAATTCTAGCTATTTCAAATCCTGAAAGATGATGCTGTGAAAGTGCTGCACTCATTATATCAGTAAATTTGGAAAACTCAGCAGTGGCCACAGCACTGGAAAAGGTCAGTTTTCATTTCAATTCCCAAGAAAGGCAATTCTAAAGAATTCTCAAACTACCGCACATTTGCACTCATTTCATACACCAGTGAAGTAATGCTCCAAATTCTCCAAGCCAGGCTTCAGCAATACGGGAACCGTGAACTTCCAGATGTTCAAGCTGGTTTTAGAAAAGGCAGAGGAACCAGAGGTCAAATTGCCAACATCTGCTGGATCATAGAAAAAGCAAGAGAGTTCCAGAAAAACATCTATGTCTGCTTTATTGACTATGCCAAAGCCTTTGACTGTGTGGATCACAACAAAATGTGGAAAATTCTTAAAGAGATGGGAATACCAGACCACCTGACCTGCCTCTTGAGAAATCTGTATGCAGGTCAGGAAGCAACAGTTAGAACTGGACATGGAACAACAGACTGGTTCCAAATCAATAAAGAAGTACATTAAGGCTGTATATTGTCACCCTGCTTATTTAACTTATATGAAGTACATCACGAGAAACACTGGGCTGGAAGAAGCACAAGCTGGAATCAAGATTGCTGGGAGAAATATCAATAACCTCAGATATGCAGATGACACCACCCTTATGGCAGAAAGTGAAGAAGAACTAAAGAGCCTCTTGATGAAAGTGAAAGAGGAGAATGCAAAAGTTGGCTTAAAGCTCAACCTTCAGAAAACTAAGATCATGGCATCCGGTCCCATCACTTCATGGCAAACAGATGGGCAAACAGGGGAAACAGTGGCTGACTTTATTTTTTTGGGCTCCAAAATCACTGCAGATGGTGATTGCAGCTATGAAATTAAAAGACGCTTACTCCTTGGAAGGAAAGTTATCACCAACCTAGACAGCACATTAAAAAGCAGAGACATTACTTTGCCAACAAGGGTCCGTCTAGTCAAGACTATGGTTTTTCCAGTAGTCATGTATGGATGTGAGAGTTGGACTATAAATAAAGCTGAGCACCGAAGAATTGATGCTTTTGAAGAAGTTTTTGGAGATGCTTTTGGAGAAGACTCGAGAGTCCCTTGGACTGCAAGGAGAACCAACCAGTCCACCCTAAAGGAGATTAGTCCTGGATGTTCACTGGAAGGACTGATGTTGAAGCTGAGACTCCAATATTTTGGCCACCTGATAAAAACAGCTGACTCATTGGAAAAGACCCTGATGCTAGGAAAGATTGAGGGCAGGAGAAGGGGACAACAGAGGATGAGATGGTTGGATGGCATCACTGACTCAATGGACATGAGTTTGGGTAAACTCATGGAGTTGGTGATAGACAGGAAGGCCTGGCGCACTGCGGTTTGTGGGGTCGCAAAGAGTCAGACACGACTGAGTGACTTGACTGAACTGAACTGAAAAAAATCTTAATTCATCAAGATGCTAGGCAGTTTTTAAAGTATCAAATTTTACTACTATAAAAAGGTGTACAAATTTAACTCTGAATATCTGAAAATCCTTAAAATGCATTTCCCTTTTGACTCACCTTTATCCTAAGTTTATCCTAAGTAACATGGTACTTTTTAAAAAACACAATACAAATACAATCTAATTTATTCCTTTCAAATCTGGAAAGTTATCTAGCAATTTAGTGACAAAAGGTTATTTTATTGGAGAAGATAAATTAATCATAAAAATCACAGACCTAGAAGAAAGATTTTTCTAATTTATCATAAAACCAAGCTGGAATGTTTGTTTCCTACTTCTTCCTCTGCTTTAGCACATACCAAGAAGGTAAAACTGTCTTTCAATTTGTCCAATAAAATATTCCTTTGTTTTATGCTGCAATTCAAGAGGAATGAAAAAACTTTTGACTACAATAAATGAAAGAGGTCAACAATTTAAATTCAAATAAACCAGGTAACAGTTATATTGTTGAAATAGACATTTTTCCTCCTCAAAGGTAAAAAAGTAAAGCTCACCTTCTGTTCCAATTCGTTTTTCCGATAGTTAATAGTAATGGAGTAATAATGTCTGTTTAGTCCATGAATTAATGCCTATATAAATGATTAGAAAAAGGACAAATTAGTATTTTTCATCTAATAAAATAAATACAGCTGTTTGAAACTACTGACTCATCTGGTAGACAATATCTTTATATCTTCCTAAAAATGACTGTTTATCCAAAATAAATATTAAACTATTTTTTTTTCAGCTAAAGTTTAGGAGTGAGGTTCTGAGGTATGGGGCACACATTCTTTAAAGCATGATATAGCAGCACAAAGTCAACAGTTTTAGTAGCCTTGCTCGGAGTCAGAAACAGTTTGACTTCATCAAAATCTAACTTAGAAATTAACTATTCATAATTTATAAATAGCACATAATTTATTAAGTCTAATTTTATGATCATCTAGGCAGGGGCTCTTTCTTACTTAGAGAAAAGTCTAAAAAGCTGTAATAAAATAATTATTCCTTCACCCACAACATTAATCTGGAGTTTCCCTTTTTAATTCAGTTCTAATATATTAAAAATAACTGTCTGCACATGTCTCTAAATTAATAAAATGGAATCTGTTCTGTACTGGGTCTAGTGACAGGCACTCTCACTAAGCAGTACTTATAGATATCATTTGGATTAAATTTATATTTATTATTGTCCCTGTTAATCTTTCATACTGCTTGTGTTAGTTTTACTACTTTTATCTAAATACTGTAATTGAAAATCAGGTAGGTAGCGCCTTTAAGTTCAAAACTGGGAATTTCAGCAGAAAAGTTAATCTCTAAAATATAGACCTGTCTGTGTGCCCATTTGGCTAAGTACTTTCCACTGTACTCGATCACTGAGAAAAACAGGGAGACCATAACAAAAAATTAAGCTAATGGCATGGTTTTATTAAGAAACAATAACCCTGCATGTGCTGGAAATGTTTCACAATTGCTTAAATAACTTAGCAGCAGAGGTTCAAATGAGGTCCAGAACAGTTTCTATGGACTCCTCAATCAGCCTTCTAAAACATTAAAGCTCAGAAATGTACATTGGATATATTTTCAAGTACAAAAACAAAAAGGGCTTTGGGGTTAACACTCAGGAATCTAAAGATAAACTATATAGTTAGATTTGTATAGTGTAGTCTTAAGGTGTTGATGTAAAAAAAAGGGGGTAGACAGAAAACATTTGATGAGCACCTGGCATCTGCTTCTGGCATCTGTCTTCTAATCTTCACAGCAACCTAGTAAGGTAGGCTGGTTCTGTGTGTATTTCTGACAGATGAGGAAATAAGACACTAATCTCAATTTGTACTAGTTTCTACCTAATAAAAGGCAAAACTAGGATCTGAGCCTAAGACTTTTTGACTCCAAAGCCCATGTTTTTTCTACCATACTATGATGCTACAATGTATCTCAGAAATTCTTCAATTCTTTGTACTCTTAAGAATGAGAATGAAAACAAAGCAGAGTCTTATTATTAAATTTTGCTAGCAAAATCACCCCACCAAATACTAACCCATTTTAGATTATGTACTGCAAAAATCCATTCTCATATTTCTAACATCTGCTATAATAAAATGGTTGACATGTGCAATTAAAGTACTAAGAGGATCTATTAAATCCTTATTCATTTCAATAATCAAGAACAGTGAGTTAAATTTCAGTGCATAATATGTGTACTACTGTGAGGGTCAAACAGTGGGGCTAATCAGTGCCTTCCTTAAACGGTACTCACCTTTATGCAAATTAGGAAGTACATCCTCTCGGTGGAAGAATTTAAAAAAAGGTGGCAGACACAGCCTGGCTAGAGAGTGAAGCTTAGGCTAGATTTCAGGTGCCAACTAACCTCTCATACAAATGCTTTTATGCGCTCCAACTGTGTAATTTTACACAGTGGCCACAGAGCTAGTAATGGTATAGCCAATAGATACAGAAGTCAGCCAAATGGGCACACAGACAGGTCCACATTTTGGAGATCAACTGTACTGCTGAAACACAGTTTAGAACTTGAAGGCACTACCTACTTGATTTTCAATTACGTTATTCAGATAAAAGTAGTAAAACTAACACAGGTAGTATGAAAGATTAGCAGGGACAATAATAAACAAATATAAATTTAATCCAAATGATACCCTCAAACTATCTTCTAATTTCACTTACTCACCTGCTGCGTCCCCCCATTACATTCATCCCAAATCATAAGTAAACTGGCTCCGTTGAGTCCTTATTCCATATAAGCCCAAAAGGTGTGGGCTCTTTTATTTAGCTTAGTGAAAAATAATTTTTTTCAAATTCACCAATCTAGTTGACACTGAATTACAAGTTGTGGCAGCATACACCAAATATAAGATTAGCTTTACCAAGGGGGAGACTAGCCTCTTTCTTGAAAGGGCCAAGTTGAAAATGCCGTAGTATATCAGGCCAACAAAGAAGTTTCATAACCAGGAAATTTTGGAAAACATCAATACCTAATTTATAAATCTACACTTAACAAAACATATGATGGATTTAGGAAAATTTAGGCAATTCTTCAGTAAAACAGGATTTTGTCGTGAAACTCATTCATTCATTATTTGAAACCTGCAACAATTTCTCACAGAAGCACTATTAAAAAGCAAGGTACTGTTCTATACTGTTTATATTGTGGGCTGTAAGCTTTCAGTGGCTGACCTGGGAAGCAAATCACCTTTTAGAGCACTGTTTCTAGGACAATACATTTTAGAATTACTAGTAGCACTTAGCTTATTTGCTTCGTGGCTATGCTGACCCTTGTTTTCTTTGCTCTAAGGTTGTCAAACTTTCAAAGAAGGGAGTTCTTCCTAGGTTGATACTCAATATCAGTCTAAGATGCTATTTATTTTAGACAAAGAGTAATCTAGAGAAGTAACTAGACAAAGAGGAGTTCTGAGATCCCACTGATTTGACTTTCAGGTTATTTCTATATTTAAGTTAATCTTAAGAGTAGAGCTTTATAATTTTGTTGGTATGATAGATCTGAAGAAAAGTACACCAATAATCATTATGGTGAAATCATACTTTCTGGCAATGTCCAGACTACTCAGGAGAAATGAGAAGTTCTAACTTCATTTGCTCACTGTGTGGAAAACAGGCATATTATAAAACACACAGCTTATGAAATGCGTAATAACCTATTTATAGGTTCTTGATAGGTTAAAAAAAAGTTTCATGCTGTTAAGGCATATTTATTTAGATCTAAAGATGAATCTGTTTGCCTTATTTTACATTGATAAACTGAGAGTGTGCTGCTAAATATCATCCATTAAATCATACCTTAAAATGAAGCTTTCTTTATATAAATATAATAACTGAAAACAAACAAAACATGCACTTTGTTCCCTGCTGGGTGAACTAGGCTGCAAATGGCAAATGCAGAAGGGAGAATCTTTGCTAAATACTTTTTTGTAAGTTTTGAATTTTGAGCTGTATATGTATATTAGCTATGCCAAAATGAATGAATCTTCTAAATATAGTATAAAAGAAGAAGCTCTGCTTACAGTTCCTACAACTCACTAGGTAACCTAGGCAAACCACAAATATGCGGGGCTTCAAGTCTCCTCATCTACAAAATGACCACGATGGTTCTTTCTAGAGCAACTGATTTACAACTGCTTAACTACTGAAAATAATGTTTTTCAAAGAGTTTAATTCTGTTAAGACAATGCAGTTGTACTCAGAGCTACACTTAAGGGGCTCACAATCCTAGTACAATGCATCTATGCATCAATAGTCAGTTAACTTCCATGCAGCTGACAACCAATCTTCATACAAACTGACCTTAAGGACTTGAAATGTTGAACAATTTTTAGTGAAATAGGTTTAATAAAATAAATGTTTGCTAATTCTCAATTCTATACATTTTGACAGTATTAGTCAAATGTTACACATACAAAATAGTATTACAGTTACAAACATTAATAGAAAACTCTACATACAGTACAGGCATTAAACTTTTCCCTCTCTATTGGAAATGACTCTGTTAATGACTTCTCTTATTTAAAACATGAAAGTTCATATAAACTTTGTCTATTAGCCTTGTGTTGTCCAACATTGCTATTAACATTGCTATTAGTGCTTAAAAGTAACATCTTCTAAAAGCAGTATGTTTCACTGCAAAAAGTTTAAGAAATAGAGAAGGAAAAACAAGAAAAAAATCCATAATCCTATTACCCAAAGGCAATCAATACTAACATTGTGGTGTAAATACATACGCACAGTTTTTAATATATATTTTTTCAAAGAGGAGAACTTGTATATGTGATTTCATAATCTTTACCTTAACGTATTTTGAACTTTCCTCAATATATTAAATAGTAGTTTACAATATAACCCTAATATTCCCCCACTACTTTAAGTATGATAGTAAAAAAATCAGCAAAGCATTAGCAAAAGCATTAGCAAACACCAGCATGAGGGCTAATGGTACCTGTCAGGTTCCTATTCCTACTACTTATAAGTTGGTTTAGGAACAAGATCCCTCTAAACACAAACTAATTTTCCTCCAAAATAAGAGGCATGGCCTTTCTGAAACGTTTCTGATCCCTGAGGTACAGATTCTGCCAAAACATCTTAAAATTCTATTATGAATATCACCATTCACGTCAAGTTCTTCTAGGTTGCCTTCCTTCCACCTTGTCTTAGAAAACTAAGAAACTGTATTAAGGTGTGCCCTTCTTCTGTCACTTTTTGGCTTGATCCCATTTGAGTGTTTTAGTACTGGAATTGTCTCAAAACTGCAAAGCACCCAGATAGATATTTTCCTGATGGGTGCTATATAAACTGTGAAATAAATATATTTACAGATTTTAATTGGAAGGCAAAACAAACTAAGAAGAAATGAAAAACAATGATGCTATAGCTGTTATATACACAGATCCCTTTAACTTCAGTTTGGAAAGCTTCATAAGGTTCACCTTAAATTACAGACTATCAGGTAAAAAAATACAAACTGGATTGATGTAAAAATAACGAGATTTTAATTATTTAATTACACTCAATTTTTTAAGGTTAAACAGCAGCATTTAAATTTAAAAGACAGTATCTGCAACAGGTGGCTGTTGACTTGCAATTAGTAGAAACTTCTGGCAGACACACACTATGCAGTAATCACAATGATCTTAGACTGTGAGATGCTACTTAACCTTTTGCAAAAAATAATGAAGCAGTATGATACTATGGGGGTTTACAAGAAAGGTCATTAGCACAGGCTAAACTGGTCCAATAATATATTCTCTTGTAACATGCAAGCATGGGCTTGTCTGTACTCAATCAAAAACACGAGTAGCTTATTTCATACTCATTGTATGTGTAGTTTTCGCTGACGTCTAAAATAATTTTTTCAAAAGCAACACACCTCAATCCTTTGGGAAAAAAAATTTTTCACTCTGATGAAGGCTTCAAATGAGTGACTGCTGAAAACTAAGCATCTGAAAGTATAAAGTTATCGAAGTATAGCCAAGCTTAACCATGGCTAACTGTCAAAACCACAACTCCCCAAAGACAACCACATCTCAGAGCAAGGCTTCAGAAGCGGAGCAGCAATAGCTACTATAATGTCTCTGTCCTGTGTGTTCTATTTAACCAAACATGGTATTTGTGTCCTTTTAATTAATCTTCAGAGAAGCAATTAACTATACAGACACAGGTTGTGGTGCATTTAAAAACATATTAAAATAATTTTTGCAGACAATAAAGATTTGTGTAAAAACAATGAGGTATGTGAACGATACAAAGAAAACACTAATCACTCAGGAGGATATTAAGTGTCTAAATAACTTTAATAATGTGGCTGACATCACTAGAAAGAACAAGATACAAACTAATCAAAAGCAGTATGTAGCTGTCTTATATGAATTGTTTTAAAAGAAGGGATTAGGCAAAAAAAAAAAAAAGAAATATTTAGTACTATTTAGGAACTGCTTCTGGGAACCCCTTAAAGTATACAGCAATTTACCACTAGGTACTAAGAGAAAAGTCTACTAACCAATCAATAATGGTACTATGATACCTAACACACTCCACTTAAACCCCATCAGCCCTTTACTACACTATTAAGCAACAAAACTGTAAGGTACTCTCAAGATTAAGGATCTACTCTGCCCCCCACAAGGATGTCCTCAAACTATGTTAGCAAAGTTTAAAGACATCACTAAAAGCAGACTCATATACAACGAATCTAACTTTTTCAACACTATTTTCATAATCTCCTTTTAAAGCACAAGAAAAATTAATTGCAAAACAAATTAAAAGACTAAGTTTTGGATCTTAAACTGGTCATTTATAACAGACTTTTAAAATGTAAAACAGTTTTAACACATAATCAAATACAGGCATTACCTGAATAGATGGCTTGTTTAGGTGACCCAGATTTGAGGTTGTTTGTCTTGGTTCATGTCCTAAGACCATCATATTAGCATTGATCAATCTGAAGGCATCGATAACAACCTGTAAAAACAAGGTGTCAGGTCATTTCTTTTTTAAAAAGCAAGTGATGATGCCAAGCAACAGTGGACAAGGCATGATCAACTTGCATCTGTTTCTGGCCTATTTCCAGAAAATCATTTAATTATAATATTAATAAAAAAGAACCCCTGCTGACTGTGCCATCAGCACACCACCCTCTATCTTGTAATGTAAGGTGACACCAATTATTGCAATTTTCATGAAGCAGTAAAGGAAAATATTAACTTTGCATCTTTATTATTGAAACACGTCATTACTAAACTTATACCAAACAGCCTTCATTGGTGTGCATGTCTGTCACCTAAATTTTACCTAATCAAAATGAATGACAAAGAGAAACTGAAACTGAAAGTGAGCACAAGCTAAGGGACCACATCGAAAGCCCAGCCCTGTCACATCATTGTACTACCGCAATACTTGAAATGACAACAAAATTACAACCAGCAAGGCAGGTGCTCCACGTATTCTCTTCTAGTCAGATACCTTTTACTTCTTGTGACTATAAAAAACTTTATACCTTGTCTGATGGCCTTAAATGTCCAAACCGCTCTCAAGAATAAGAGGCACAATACAAGAAAACCAAGGTCATCTATGCTTTAAGTTAGGAGCATGGTACAGAATGATACAGTTTTAAGTTCAAAGTAAACAAATAACGATGGGTATTCTCTTTTTGCTGGATTCAATATTTTTATAGAGAAAAACTTCCAATCCTGATATGATACAAATCATCAATTAGCTCTTACACAATAAGAGATTTAACAAGAATCACCTATAATCTGAATGCTTTTCTCTTATCTGAATGCTTTTCTCTGTTCATTATCATGGATTTAAAAGAACTTGTTAAAGGTTTTAAATATTGTTAAGCTTTATGCAAAGAACCTGGGATCTCAAGACACATGTCTCTTTTAGAGAACGTAAATCAATCACCTAGAGAATAAACTCAATACATTCTTCATATAAAAATATCTTAAAGCAGGATACAATAGTATTTCTAGGTTTGCCTTTCAAGGTGCTAAACAACTGAGATTTATCAATATTTCAAAAGCTGTTGTCAACTAGACTGTTTCTCATTTGTATAATTATTGTTTGAGGATATTGAGTAAAAAAAAAACAAAACAAAAATTTCCAAAATAAGTCAATTGGAATGTAATGGAAGTCTGAAAATTCAAGAAAGTATATTACGAAATGCTATATGCCAAGAACAAGACCGAAAGAGTCACTCTTTCTAAAAAGCTGCCACGAAGGTACAAAAGTACAAACTTAGATCAAAGCACTCTGACAAGCGACACAATCTAAGGCCTCTGTCTATTCCAGCAGCCAAATAAATAAATAAATAAATAATCAACCTTGCCTTTTGCTTTTATTTCTAACAGTTTGAATTTCCCCAAAGATTCTTCTTGCCTTAAAATAAAACCTAGTATCCCCAGAACATGCATGATTTAAAAGTTTGTGAAAACTTTTTTCTTTTTATACAATAACTGTAATTCAGCCTTAATGTTTACATTTATGTATAAATAAATATGGCCTAGGTTTATACCTCTTGCTTACACTTGATTTTTTTAATCATATTTTTCATAAAGCAATAATAAGTACTACTATCAAGCATGCTTTAATCAGATATGATCAGTCAGTTGTTTAAAAACATATCAAAGAAAAATTTTCTAACATTTTCTACTAAAAAGCACATAAAAATAAGATAAAATGTAGGCCAAAGAAGGGAAAAGAGACTATTCTGACAGAGAGAAGTACAACTTAAATAAATACAAAATTAAGAATTGACTCCCTAACCAATAGCAGTAAGTGTTTAAGAGCAAAGCATCGCTTTGGTCCAATTGTTTTTTAAAATAATTTGACTCCATTTAAAGATTTCGGTACAATTTATAGAAAAAGAACACTCCTACAAAACTATGAAAATTCCATTATTTATCACAAGATGCATTTTTATATAAAATGCCTTCAAACCAAAGCAACAAACCAGGTATTTTACAGGAAAAAGTCTCTAATATTTCTCTGGAATATTATAAACAGGTATGAAACTTCATAAAAAGGAAATGGAAATACCAGTTAAATAGATATTGTGACCAGTTAAAAACAATCTGAAATTTAAATTTTTTAATTCTTTTTAAAATTAAGAGAAAAATTCAAGAATTTAATATGCTGTTCCAACCTATGTGAAATTAAATGCTTAGACTGACAATTTCTGACTGACAATATGATAGCCAATGGAAAATGAATAACTACACCAAGATCAAAGGAATTTGCTGCCATCACTATAGCAACTGTCTTAAGGAAACTAACATGTTCAACAACCTGCAGACTAAAATTAGATTTAGTATGCAATAAAAATATAAATACGGCAATATAGTCTACATTTTAATTTCTATACAATTTTATAATTGCTTTTTTGCACTGTGAGAATAAGTTTTTCCTTCAGAAAAACTATCAAAATAGACTCATTATTAATGTCCAGTGAACTAACGAGCAATGGGTGAGGAAGGTGTTAATTATGCCACACAAAGATTCAAGGAAAAGCCCTAGTGAGCACTTGGAGGTGTGTATAAGCTGAAGGCGCTTCTCCATGTTTATGTATTTACAGCATGATGCAACAGAATGACAGCAAAGTGGTCACTCCATGGATGAGGATGGAAATCTTAGACACAATATACTGAACAAAGAACCCCCTAGGATTAATTAAGGTATGGGAGGGGGGCAGGGGCAAAATCCATTTTTTCGAGCTATATGAATTTTCTGAACGGTATTTTTTAATGTATATATACATTAAACCAGTTCAGCCTATGTTGTAAGCTTATAAATCCAAAAAGTAATTTAGCCAAAAAACTTTGCCCAAAAACTCTCTCTTTAATATGTACCAACAAAAACTTCCAAGTGAAAGTATGACATTTATTTTCAGGAATATGAGGCTAGACTTTCATAATTCCTTTCCATGCTACAGTCCTACGCACATTGAATCTCTGTTCACCAGCCTGACCACTTAATTTTTTCTGGTACAAGTGCCTTGAGACTTTTCAGAGGTCACTGCAACAGTAGACAGCTTATAACAAAACCATTAGCAGTTTGGCTAGCTTAGGGAAACCTCTTACTTTCCTTTTTTGTTTATTATCACTGCATGAATCTGCAGCATATGATAGTTTATAATTTCTCAGGCTTGTTAAATTCATGTTAAAGGTCTGTTTTCTTGTTGAATAAATTTTGTTCATATAATGCTGCCTATTTCATACACTCAGTCTTTAATAGCACCTTTGGTCTATGCGCAACTCACAGATCAAAACAGAGGACTAAAATAGGGGTTGATGATGCTATTTACATGTGTGATTCCTGCTGTCTTCTTGTTAGTAGCTTTAATATAATAGAAGACCTTGTCTGTTTTGTAATTAACACATCTTTACTGGAGAGATATTTGGAAGTGATTGCTGTGAATATACTGGTTAGTAAAATAAACACAATCACACACCACTTTCTGTTATCAGACAAATTTGTGAATTGTACACATTATACTCCAGATCAACAAACTGTGATATAACAGCCAAGTAGAAGACACATATTTATATAACCCTTTATTTTTCTGAAAATATGTATTCACTCTGACCTTGCAAATATAATTAGCTTGTGGGATGTGCAGATTTCAGTACCATGGTAGCTTTACTAATTGCAACTCTTGGAAATAGATACTAAATATTTGGAAGCTGCCAATACAAAATAAAAACTGCATCTTTTTTGTACATCTGTCTTAGCTTATAAAAGCAAAATAGTTTTAAAAACAATACCGTGTTCCATATTTATTCCAAGCACACCCAAGGGTCAAGGACCTATCATTTCATTTTAAAAACGAATCTGGTTTAGGACACAAAACAGTAATTATTTCCAGATTCAGTTTAATCCATAATTTTTTGGCTTCTTTCATGAGTATAGTACAGTTTAGCCAATATGCTATTTATTTTTAAATTCATGTTTTCATATCAACTATTAGGTCACTGAAAGACGAGACTAAATTTCTAAAGCATCAATCTATAGTTTCCCAATTTTTACATTCAAAGGAGACTATTTTTTAAGTAAAGCTTGTAAAATTATTTAATACAAAGGTGTCTGAAAGAAAAATACCTAAGTACTTCTGGCAGTACATACTATAATCCACAGTTTCTCTCCTTCTCTCTTTTGTTTTTTCAACAGTAGCTGCATTTGGCATTCCCAACTGCCCTTATTTTGAAGTCAATGACTATGGGAAGTGTTTATATATAAAATGAGTCTGGGGAAAAAAGCTTGAAAAAAAAAATTCAGACCTCAAAATCAATGCCAAACATCAAGAAAAGAAGAAAAGAGTTACAATTCAATTACCAGTTAGGTTACATATTTAAACACATATAAACCCACCACCATGTAAAGTAGGTCTCTAAATCACTATAAAAATGCTAGGTGTGGAAAGAAAAGCAACATCCCATATCAAATATCCTTTATCACCTAGAAATGACCTGTTATCAACTGCTTAGGTTGTTTCTAGATTCTTTAAAAATTAAGGATGCATGTGACTTGGGAAGTACTGCTGGGGTTTGTGACCATTTCGTTACTTCTGCTGCCATGCACTGCCAGACATCTATAAGAGAAAAACATCTTATGTCTCTTGTAAGCCCACAGCATAAAAAATTCAAAGAAATCTTACATTTTATGCCATTTCCAATGAAAAGCACTAAGAACTAAAACTGACTCATGCCAAATGCATATCACTGAATTGCTGTGATTTCTTAGTCTCAACTTTGCAACACGGAAATTATTTATAAAACGTCAATTTTAGTTCTGGAAAAGAAATTCCTGTGTGTATGTACATTTTCTTTCTTCATCCTTGGAGAATTGCTTATTGTAGCTAGAGATTTGTAGTACAACTTCAATATATTGGGAGAAAAGGGGGATGGAGTGTAACTAGCATAATGTACTTTTTTTTGACAAGTGAAGACATGCATCAAAATTCAAACAGTAAAGCCACAGCTCTGAATATATATACTTTAATGAAAACAAATCGATCTCTGGAAACTAGTATGGTGAAAGGTAATTAGACATTTTTAGATTCATGAAACTTTCTAAAAAGAATATAGTTAAGTCACGAAATAAAGTTTAGCAGAATTTTTATAGTCTATGCATGTACTCAGTATGGTATAGGTATTTAAATGCTTAAGACACTGGGGAGTCAGAAACCTGCCTAAGTTAGAGTTCTGGTTCTCTCACCTGTGAATTAAGTGAGCCAAGTTAACCGCTATTTGACTTTCCAGTATCACCATGTGCTCATGAATGATGCCATTTGATAAAATTAAATAAAACAATGTTTGTGTACCTACCACTATGGTTCTTAGTGCTACTAACTGTGGCAGTCACGGACTTGCCCAGGCTGGATCTCCTTTCAGCAGAACCTACTGCAGAGAGCATAGCTGACTCACAAACTCCAGATGCTACACTTTTGCATCCTCTGGGGGTTCCCCAGGACACATCTCCCTAGGGCTATTCCCAGTCAATGACTGGGCACACTAAAGGTACTACAAACATAGCCATTCCTACCAAATAAGGGCTTCTTCTAAAGGACAACGGTCTCAAGGACTCCCCCAACAGCCTGGCTGAAACTTTCTTAGGCATATGCTGCATGCAGTATGATGCTCTTCCTACTCAATCCTTCCTTCCCTTTCTCCTTCCACATTGTCAGACCTGTACTGCTGTCTGAAGAGTCTCCCTTTTATCCACTAAAGGTGTTTCCCCAAATAAATCTCTTGCAGAGACCAAATCCTATTCTGGCATTTGATTCTTGGAGCACTCAAACTGACACAGTAAACTATGCAGAATATTGCTACTGCAGTACAGTGTTAAAGTTTAAGACAAATTCCCCTAGGAAAATTTCTAAATAAAATAAAAAATGTAACAGCTACACTAAATATTAAAAAAAAAAAAAGACAATATGCCTAGAATTTTGGTATTCCTCTAGGATAGGTATTTCTAGAATTAGAGGTGACTAATAAACAGTGAAATTAAAAACTGAATTCCTCAGGGACTATTAATGAGCTACAAGAGACCAGCATCTCTGGGTCACTGGTTGGGTAACGAACTTAGGATTACCAAATCTATCGGTGGCTACCCTGTCAGTCAATACAAAAAGGACAAGTGACTTCAGACTCCTGTTTAGTAGACAAAAGAAAGCAACACAATTAGTATGTTTATTGACAGTTCCACATAAAGTAAAGGAATAAAAGGCTCCAGAGACTAAAAGCTCGGGCTCACCCGCGTTAGAAAGGTAGTACGGAGGGGATAAGGGAAATAAAGGATTTATATACACTTCTTGCACTTTAACATCACCTTCAAAAAAAAAAAACCACAAATACATCCTTCAAACTGCCGTTTCTCAAAAGGTACAGTCATTTTCGTAGGAAAAAAAATGTAAAACTCAATTACTTTGGTATGTGTCCTTTTTACATATTTTTACTGGGCTTATTACTTATATATTGCATAGAAATTACACTAATACTCAACAACCAAGAAGTAGGCATTGATATTCTTAATTTATGGATAAGGAAACTGAGGCTCCAAGGACTTGAATAAATTAAATGAGATGACAACCAGTAAGTGACACCACTATCATCTGTACATACACAGGATGCCAAAGCCAGTAGTCTTCACCACCAAGTTATCTGATGGAACAGTTATCCTAACACAAAAGCAAAAAAAAAGACCACTCTTAGATTCAGTTACTTCCCAGCAAGGTTTGTGTTTTATATGCCACCAAATATCCATTCCCCAGCAGAGTTCTTGGGACCCCTAATGCATATAGTACAGAAAAGATTTAATAGATTATCTATTAAACTGAAAAGCTCCAAGAAAGCATTTTTGGTTGTTGGGTTTTTTTTTGGCCACACTGCATGGCATACGGGATCTTAGTTTCCTGACCAGGGATGGAACCCGCACACTCTGCGATGGAAGCATGGAGTTTTAACCACTAGACCGCCAGGAAAGTCCATTCCCCTTTGATTTGTGTTTAATTAGGAATAAAAACTGTACACAGAAAAGCTATTTGGAATACAAAAAGTGGCAGCAGGCATCAATTGAAAAGCTTACTAGTGGTCTAAGAATAACCACTGATTATTAGAATAATGATCAATTATGACTTAGAAGAAAATCTACAACCATAGTCAATTCTACCCTCCAGAGGAAATTACAGAGATAACAACATGCTAAAGCAGATAAAACCAAGTCCTAGGCTCAGAAACATCGTCACAATTAACAAGGGTTAATATCAAATCATTTGAGTATGAAATTAAGCAACTAATATATATGGGCTATGAAAAGACCTTTTATATAAAGTTACAGGTTCCATTTTCCGGTACAACACTGGCATTAAAACAGGGAGTAGATCTTAATGCCCTGTGTGTCCACGGCATGCCTGGCACACAGTATGATCGACCAGTGTCTGTAGAATGAATGACCAGGGTTCATTCCATTGAAGATAGAAAAGCATTCAAGAGGCAAAAGAGCCAATAAATAATTTTATAGATAATGGGACATTGTTTTAAAGGTTTTCCTGCATTTTTACAGAAACAGTTGAATTCAAACTAATTTGAAGCAGATTTCTTATCACTCAAATGCATAGAATTACTAAACAACAATAAATTTGCCCACAAACTGTATTATTAATACAGAAGTCTGAAATTAAAAGAATGACATTTAGGAACTGTTAGTTGTATATCAGATTTATACATAGAATTTTAAACATAAAATTGCTTTAACATTCTTAACTGACAATTTCTGATTATATAGATAAATTAGTGTTATAAACTATTAAGTCTAGCAGGAATAGTATATGCACACTAACACCTAAAATATTTTCTTAAGACATCCTCACAGATTATATCTGAATGTTATAAAACTTCAAATTGATACTAAGAGTGAAAAACAGGGCACAAACAAAAGATAATATAGTAACTAAACTTGTTCCAAGAGTTGGATGAGTATGCTCACAAAGCTATATTAGGAATAGAAATAGAATTTTTATGTGTCCTATTTTCTATTTTTCTCTTTCAGCCTGGAAAACTAGGCAAAGAAAAGGTGTGTGTGTATACAAAATTCGAGATAGGGACTATTCAGCCCTGAAATTAACTTTTATGGGATGTTGATGAAAAGAAAATCTTATGAATAATAGCTAAATGTATTCCACTAGCTTTAAAAGACAAATGACATGACAAACTTGAACTCTAGCTCTGATTACACAAAATTCAGATTTATCAAGGCTAATGTCTATGAAACACTGGCTCACTGACCTTGTCAATCTCATGTTTCACTCATTTAAAATATGACTCTATCATCACTAACATATACAAATTACTTCCTAAACCTCACAAAATTAGCTGCAGTTTTCTTACATGTTAAGTCAGAATTGGTAATAGTTGACCACTGACATACTCATTCCTTGATTTTATTTTATAACCACTTATGAAAAAAACTATTTTTTGCAAACAATGCATGAATTTCAGGATAAGGAAAAATTTCTCCCTTAAAAGAAGCTCCAAAAAAAAAAAAAGAAGCTCCAATCTTGTGGGGGAGACAAAATTTAGGTGTGTGTGGGTGTGTGGGGGTGTGTGTGTGTGTGTGAAGTCATTTCATTCATGATTGACTCTTTGCGACCCTACAGACTGTAGCCCACCAGGCTCCACTGTCCATGGGATTCTCCCCTCCTCCAGGGGATCTTCCCAACTCAGGGATCAAACCCCCATCTGCTGCAGCTCCTGCCCGGCAGGCGAATTCTTTACCACTGAGCCACTGGGGAAATCCATAGACGGATGAATAAAACACAAAATGATTTTAATCACATCAATTCCCTCAAAGGTCAGAATTTTAGCATAATATATTGACATTCTTTTTCATCAGCATGCCCCAGAGAAATATGTTGGAAAAGCAGTAAGTGCCCAATAAAAACATCAGCTGAATTAGATGACTATTCCTAAATTAGTCTGAATGTACAAAATATAAAAAGGGAACTTTTTCATTTCTTTTGTAGTTGTTACCTTCACCTTCCTAAAATGAGCAAATTAGTAATTAATTTATACACTTATTCTTAAAATTTTCAAAAATATTCAGATTCTATTTTTAAAAATATGCTAGTCGGTTTTCCTTTTAAGTATCAATTATTTTAATCTTTAGAATAGTGAAGCGACATTTATTGCACATCTTCTACATGCATGTGCACAGTGTGTATATACACCACTTCACAATATTCATAACACTATGAGATAGTTACTAAAATCCCTGTTTTACAGATGAGAAAACTGAACATCAAGAGTATTAGATAACATACTCAAGGTCATGCTGTAAAACAAGTTAAAACTGGATTCTAATGCAGACTTGACCCCAAAGCCTGTGCTCTACTTATCCTCAGCCTTTATGAAATATAAGAAACAAAACTATTATTGAACAGTTTAAAATCTCCACCATCTTAAAACTTTCTAATAGAAAATTTCTTGGATAAGTAAACTATTTCCCCCCTTACCTTGAAAAAGACATAACCTTCTAGATACCTGAAAATAAAAAGTAAGCTCTTCTTCATTCCCTAATTCTTTCCTCCTTTATTTGTTTCTACTCTTCAAAGCCCTAACTTTTTTGTAAAACACTGATTAAAAAACAACAATAAAAACTACTCATTTTATATTCTAATATAATTCTGCGAAACATTCTAACATCATTCTGCGAAAAAAGAGTGAACAAAGAACCACTTTGAATGGTATCATTTCTACATTTTCCGCATAAAGTACAAGCTCCTTTTTTCTAAGTAATGTCCTTAAAATTTGGTCCAAGTTTCATTTACTCTGTGCAGCTTACACTGATTTCGGCCTACATTTCATTTAATTTGCATTTACTATGTTTGCTACACAATACTATTTTATTGCATGTCGATACATAAAAGGTTCTAAGTATTAGTTGAATTATTTGTCACTAGCAACCAATTCAATACTTAGTTACAGAAACAAAGCAGTATAGTATAGTTAGTTTGTATTATATCAGTATGCAGTGTAGGATTATCAGCATATAATTGGCAGAATGTTACCTGGCTTACTAGTGACACTAAATATGTATGACTTCTCAAAGAGGCTAAGACTATTTTTTATTTATTTAATACCCCAAAATCATTAGCAAATAAGCATATCAGGTACACTTAAGAAGTATCTGATGATGAGTTGATCTGAAACCAGATAAAACAACATATTTTCAGAAGCCCATTGGATATTTCCAAACGAAGTAAACAAAAAATCTTCAAGAAAGTCCAGCCAGTGTGAAGATTTATTTGGGATAAAGGGGTTTCAGTGATTTTTTTTTTTTTTATGCTTTCAAAATAGGGAATAGATACAAAGATTGTTTGGAGTCAGCAGGTAACATCTGAACATTTTATTGACAGGAATCTTGTCAAGAAAATTAGTTCTCAAAAAAAGTAGTAATAGTTGTAGTCTAGTTTCGACTTTGCACAAAGTGATTATTCTTTTTGCCCTAATGAAGAAGTATAGTCATATTACAAGCTGAATTTACTTCTAAATTCATCGAGTTCAGTTGTAGGCTGAATATACAGGATAACAAAACATTAAGCAAGAGGCTGCCACCACGCCTCTTGAAAACTGAAGATTAAAACGTTTTCATATGTGTTTTCATTATCAGTAAACTAAAAGAGAATCCTAAAAACTATTTTACTGGTAAATTTAGAGAAGAACTCAATGGTAATTTCTATACGCTTATACTCCATTTAAATTACAAATGTTATTATCATTGATTTTTCACCTGTCTCATTTAAAAATACTTGCAGGCTTACACAATATACAGAGATATGGATTATTTATCATATAGTACATTTGATTGTTTATGCTGGTTAGGGATATCACAAAAGCTGACAAACATGAGTCTGCCTAAATTATTTTTAATTAATAGAAAAATACTATATAAGAAAATCAATTAATATATAATACCTACTAAAAATAGCACACAGAACTATTGAGAACTCTGAGAAAATGTACAGTTCCTTCCTCTGACTTATGCTGAAGAGAATGACATCTACCAATGTAAATTAAGAAAAGGCCCTGCAATGACTTTGGTACCAATTTTCCATTCCCAAGTGATTCTGATTACATTGTTCATATTAAAGAGTCAGTAAACAGCTTGAGTTCTTTACTTTTATAGACCTAGATTCTTATACTTGTTCTGCTGTTTATTACATAATAGGAGGATTTGGGGCAAAGTGATCTCTCTGACTATAAATTTTTTTTTACTCTTTTATTGACAGAACAATAGAGTCTATTTCCAGAATTACCAAAAAGAATAAATGAGTTAAATTCATATGGTTATTACCACAATACCTGGCACATAGCAAGAAATTCATATAGAGTCAAGCAAAAAAATGAAATAATAAAAGGAAATCAAACTTTATGGATTGAGATTACAAAGAAAGAATCCATTTTTACCTAATCACTCAAAATCAGGGCGATAATACTAGGACTTACAAAAATTAAAAGATAAAAATATACAGGAAAGAAGTATTAAAAGAACAGAGACCCAACTTAAATCATTTATACATAGACTGTCATTTTTTAACTCTTGATCTAATCATTTTAACAGCTTTGCTAAATCTTGTACAGAGAAGGGGAAGGGCGAGTCCTATGTTATTATTATTTTTTAAGTTTATATTCTTAAATTTAATGATTTAACTAGAACACTCTGGCCATGGATTTACTAAAACTTAATTTAATTCATAGTTTTGAGACATTGAGAGAACTATAAATGATAACCAAACTCAGGTACCTTATAAATGAAGTTAAATTATTGACAAAGAACTAGATCCTTATTTGAGGTAATATAATTGCATGAATATATATATGTTAGGTACAACAAGTGATGTGAAATAATGATAGATGCTAATACTAAATTTTTTCCAAAAATATTTTTTCAAGACATATAAAACAAGACAGTGATACATGTAATTCCATAAAGTAGTCTTTGATATACATTTTAAAACACTACATTTTACCACATTACAACTGTCATGTGATACAAGTGCATTTTTTAATGAACGCACTCTTTTAACATGAGTTATGCTTAATTAGAAACAAACAATGCAACTCCACTATTATATAATACCTAAACTAGGTTTGGAAACTAAAGCTGCCATTTAAAATACTTTAAACAAGATAACCAAAACACATATTCATTTACTTACATTCTATTTTGAAAATGCTTTCTTTCATTGTATTTAACTTTATATTTTCCTTTACAAACTAGCCACTATCACAAGTTAAGTATCATAAAAAGTCACACTAAAACTACAAAACAGAATTCTAATTATATTTAAATTTAAGTTTCAGTTATTATTTATAAGTGTTGTGGGGGGGGAATTTAATCAGATAGTTATATTTCTAAAATAATTATTACTTAAATGAGTTACTTATGGGTTACTTTTTTAAAAGGTATCTTAATTATCAGAGAATTAAACTTAAGAAATACTATACTGTACTATAATTCATAAAACTAACAAAATTCAAGGATTTTCGATTCCTTTTATCTATATCAGTTAAAAAACAACACATTTAATAGAAAAAGAAAGTAAATAAGTTGAAATACAGGTATATAGCAAGCCTCAGAAGTCACCCAGTCAGACCTGCCTACTATCAGTTTCTACTATTATTTTTGTGGCTAGTTTCTGCCTCTGAAAAGCTAAATCACATCTAATAGTATCATGATTTAGAGAAGACCTCAATTTTTATTCATCATAGTAATATAATGTCAAAAAGTGTTCAACTTCAAATTCATGAGAGAAAAAAACTCCCATGTTTTAACAACCATGTTTAGTTGGTTTGAGCTGGTGAGCAGATGTAAATGTAATCTGCATTACTATCAAACTCCAGGTCTCATATAGCAAGCTAATATTTATTTTTAAGTGCTCCAAAAATTATTTGTAAAAGCTGCATAAAAAGGATTCCATAAACGTATTGTCATTTTATTTTAACAATTATTCTACACTACAATGGAAGTACATGCTCAAACAAGACACCTCAGCAGTATTTTAAAGCAGTAACCACCTAGCCAATTTCTGTATGTTCTGTAGTTTTTCTAATCCACTCTCCCTGTGGTTGAGCAAAATCGAATTGCCTCTCACATTTGCAGACAGCTCTGTGAAGGTGATAATAGAGCTGCTCCCTGCTGTCATGAGGCAGGAAATAGGAAAATGGCATATGGGGCTAGTAAGAAAGAAAAAGAAGGAAAAAAAAAAAAAAAGAACGAACGAACAAAAAAAAGAAGGAAAAAAGAAAAGAAAGAAGGAAAAAAGAACTAAACAAGAACAAAAGATTTCAACAAGAACAAATATAACCCAATATGCTTTGCAAGTTAATCTCTTTTCAGAATCATTTAGCTTATCTAATCATTCATCTCTGTCCTCACTCCCAAAATGCAAACGGTTGATACCAAGTGTTTGGGGCAAGTTTTCATTGTCTAAAATATTTGGAACATACAACTCCAGAATATGCCTGTACAATGTCTGCAAAAGAGAGCTATTAAACTAGATTTGGTAAACACTGTGCCAATCCCAAATTTACCATTTTAAAATAAAAGGTGTAGAAATGTTTATAAAAATATTAATAAAATGTGAAAAGCAGGCTTTCAGTATGATTTAACATTCTTAAATCTATGAAATAAAATTATTTAAAGATAAACACTTCTGACTGATTAAAGAAGAAACAAATCTCTAAATAGTTAAATTGCTAGTAATAATACCAAGACACATTTATTGACTTGCAAGTTTTTTGTTTGGTTGTTTTTTTAAGTAAAGAGACCAGGGTTTCATTCTGTAATTAAGAAAAGCTTTAAACAAAATAGATTTTTATTTAATGTATCTGTAAACAGAATGTGGCAGGAGATGCTAATAAAGACAGAATCCACTCTACCTTTCCTTTTACACTCTGAATGGGATCCACAACCACTGCCACAGCTCTCTCCGACAAGGCTTCAAAGCTCTGCTGAGTGTTGATATCCACACCAGAAAGCCAACAACCAAAGCCAGGGTGACTGTGATACCAACCAACAACCATCTCAGGCCTGAAACAAAGAGGGCATTTAGCCGTTCAGAATAGAACAAGTAATACATTTATGATATGAAAAGAAACAACACACTAACAGGGTATAAATCAAGAAGAGATGAAAAACACACAGGTGTGAAAAAACACCATTAGAAACACTGAATCATACACCATATTACCCAGAAAACATGGAAATGAATAAGTGTGACAAAGGAGTGCTATCATTAAGAGATGCACATTAGCAGTGGTAGATAAGGCTTTCAGTTTTTCACCTTGTTACCACACTTTCTCAGAGCCAGTTTTTACCCTTTCAGCATTCAAGTAAATATCTACTCTTTAACTCCTTAGCTCTGGGAGTTGAATTTTTCAGGCAGAGTACATTTTTAACAATGGACACCAGGATCCACTGTTGTGAAAGGATTAAATATCAATTAAACCAGCAAGAGAACTAGGAACTCAGTCAAAAACCAATTTGCACTGTTCTGCCCAGCTGCTGAGCCTTTTGCTAACATTAATTTTGAAGTTTTTTTCCACAGTAGAAGAATTTGAGCAAGAGAATGACAACTATTGAGAGATTTAATCTGGGGTAAAAAACCTGAACAATATTTGAATTCTACTTTCCCTGTCTGTAAAACTAGATATGACTACAAATATAATTCAATATTCAGAATTTTATTTAGCTGCAACTCTTGAATTTTGGAACATACAAGCTCTTTCAATTATAAGTGACTAGAGAGTAACTCCATATGCTAAACAGAGGGAAGCTACAGTCCAAGTTTACTATGGAATGGTTGAGAATTTTAACATGAGGCATTTTTCTGACTGGCAAATTTCTTTGACTCTACAGGAAAGAGATACTAGATAGGTAAGCACTAAGAGTAACACTATCACATTAACAACACAGTTTTTTTTCCCTAAGAATGATATTCATAAACATCTAAAATTCTGAGACATATTTCTGAAAATATTTCCCATTATTCCATTATATGATCACTTGAAATATTTACCTTCCTGTCTGCTTCAACATATCCAACATTTTAGCTTGGAACACTGGATCAACTGCCTCCACACTAACGCCCTGGTTTAGAAAAAATAAAAAAATGGTTAGCTTCTACAACAATAAAAAAAATTTGTATTACAAGATAATGAACAAAAAGCTACTGCCAAGAAACCTATGTACATTATTTGGGGATACCAAAATAATTTAATAGATTTTGATACCCATATTTGATACCCATGTCATTCATTATAAATCATACATCAATAAAACTTTTTAAATTGCCAAGTACCAAAAAATTGTCAAGTACCAAACTGCTGTTAATGAGTTAAGGTAATTTTTAGGATGCTTTATATGAGTTTACAGTCATGACTAATGTGTACACACACAAATACACACCCACACAAGAAATACCATATTAGTGAATCAATAGCTTCTTGTTTAGATTTGTCTAGGCAAGCATACTTCCTAAAATCATCCTCTGATAACTGATAGGCAATAAGTCCCTTCCATCTCATTCAAAGTTCTATGACTATTTGGCTATTGTTATAATCAACAGTTCAAGTCTTTTTCTTTTTTTTTTACTTCAGTAATGTAAAGACCCTGGAAGGAAAATAATTTAACAATTTAAAGAGTTCATTTTTCTTGTTTTTTTGGGTGGCTGAGCTGGGAAGGGAGGAAGTTCAGTGCTTTTTTTAAGACTTCTTGGTAGATTAGGCAATTGGTGGGAAATAACATACATTTGAAATATTACCTCAAATACAAAAGCATTCTCAAAAAATTTCCCACAAGAGACAATCTGTAACCAAGTCTTTTAAATGCTACATTATTTTGCTAGTTCAACCAAAAGAAAATTTTAGGACATGTAAGAATTAAAGGCATTCATGTCATCTCTCCAGTGATAGATTACTGTCATTATAGCTCCCTCAAGGCTTCCCTCTAACATCAGGAATTTAAGTCTAATCTACTTAAACAAACCAGTTAACATAAGCACTTCTTCCCACCAAAACAAACAGTATTTTGAATTCTAATTGAGAGTGCATCCTCAAGAACAGGGGTATGCAATCTGCTGCCTACAGGCTAAGAATGTTTTTTTACATTTTTAAAGGGTGGTTTAAAAAAAAAAACAAGAATATGAGACAGAGACATATGTCTTTACAGAAAAAGTTTGCTAACTCTTGGGCTAGAAGAGAAACTTTCCAATTCTACTACACAGAGTGAACATAGAGATCAAATATTCTATTTTATATGATCAAACAAACATTTACAAGGAAATAAAGGATATTAAAACTTAAGAACCCTTTACTATAACAGATATCCACATAAGGACATTCATCAGATAAATATACATATTCTCTTAGGCAAATGGATGAGAAGAATACGTGTGTTATTTTTTGGAAAGTCAGTAAATGGTTTTTGGTTTTGGCCAGTTTTTAAAAATCATAATACACACCTATCTACAAGTCCAATGCATTAAACAAAACAGGAAAAAAAACAACAACCCCACAAAAAACTCCCATGGGTAGATGGGTAGAGGACTTTCACAATCAGTATGCAGTATGCTTAGTCTATGACAAAATACCACAACCAGGCAAAAAGAACTAAAGTCTGTCATGGTTTCTGGTTTTTTTAAACTTAACATTTTGAATAGGAAAAGCTTAAGAGTCATACATTACCATATATAGAACATTTTTAAATGGGTGCTATTTCAAAACAGTAAGAACAAAACATGAGGACTAGACAATGTTCATGATTTAAAACTTTGAGTCTCTGAAAACTTTTGAACTAAGTATTCAAACTAATCAAACTAATATCCTACCATATTAAAATAGCATAAATCCAGTACACTATGCTAGTTAAAGCTGAAAGAACAAGTAAAGGGATTAAATGTTAGCATCACTTAGTCTGTAGACCTATAGGGAATTCATAATTCATCTACAAGATTTAACTCAATACAGTCTAAAAATTATTGTTATTAATCCTTTATAATTAATTTTTCTATCAATAAAATTACCATATGAGTTATTTTGCATAGGAAAAGAAAAAAGAAACAGTTACTTGCAGCAGGCAACCATAAAGGTACTCACTGTTCCTGACTGTGGCATAGCAAACACATCGATCACTCTGACGGTGTAATCATCCACAAATTCTCCAAGCATAAGACCCATAACTTCCATTGGAACTCCAGCTCGACCATGTTTTAACATCTGTAAAGAGGAAGATACACAGACACAAAGCCTTTGAGCTCTTCGAACACCCCTCTTTTAATTAATAACCTAATTGTGTTTCAGTGGAAATAAAACCACTCTATTTATACACGCACCTAAAACATGTATGAGAGGGTTACTACGAAAAATATTTCAATGTAAAAGACACAGAGAAAGCAGCAGAGCTCAGTAAAAGCAGTAACTCCATTCAACACTTACTTTTAACAGTGCCAGGGAAGAGATATAGACTTGTTCTGCTGTGTCCACTGCAGGAGCATCTGTAGGTGGCCCCTAGAAACAAGCATAGAAATCATTATAAATACATAGAAATTATGAGTTCAAAATTAAAGTCCCACATTATTTAAACATGATTATTTTAAAAGAGTTTAGAGAAAACATGTTAAGTATCCTTTTATTCAGCTACAGCATAAACAATCAAAACAAGCTTGCAAATATCAAACCTGTAGAAAATATCAAACTTAGCATTCAGGCAAGTTTCCAATGGATGTAATGCATGAATCTTTCAGCAATGCTAGCTCACCTCCACTACAAAATAGATACAATACACCAATTAGCTATGTTTCTTACCTCAATGTGAAAGCAAACTGCAGCTGGACTAGTATGATTAACTGAAGAACCAACACAAACAGTAAATTCTGTGAGCGTGATTTTCAGCTAAAGACAGCATGTAGATTGGGGCTTTGGGATCTCTGCCGATACTTCGGTATGGGGATGAAGTAGGGAGGCGGAGAAGACTTCTAATCCCTAGGTGAAAGAGCTGTGAAAACAACATGCTCTGCACTTCACCTGAAGTTGTTCCCTTCCCCTACACAACATCAAATTTAACAAAACTGCCTCAGATGTGAGCAAACTGGCTGAGACTGGTGTAGCTAATGGAAAAGACTTCCAAATCCTGACAACTACCTTTAAAGAAAACATTACTATTAATCTTACCTAAGAAGACACTATGTTTCTCCCTAAAGATTTTGTCTTCTTCATCAAAAGCACCACATCTTTTTTTTACTATAACATTCTGCGGCACAAAGTAATTTACATATAGTTCTTACCCTCAATATGACTACAATCTTATAAAATTAATTCTGCCCCAATCAGTGCATACAGAAAGCTTCTTGTTTTTTTAATACTGAGGATTCTGGGAGAATAAAGTGACATGTACTTTTAACTGCCAGGTCCTGTTTTGCTTAAAGTCCCCTTTCCTTAACAATAACTGTTACAAACTATTTAATGAATATGTTAGTTATCTAAACTGTAAATCAATGCTCTAACTTGCTTTTATGGCCTTGCTTATTACTAAAATTAAACAATTGCTTTATTCATTACATTTCACACTTATAGGTCTCTGTGTACTTTATGTTTCTTCTTGTCTATTTATATGCCAAATTCTGTGATTTTCTGTTTTGTTTTGTTTAAAAGCTCATAATATTTACTGGAAGCACTGAGTATAAAAAATTCCAGAATACCTTTTCTCTAAATATAAGCAACACATATAAAAATTACCTCTATTCGCTTATATACAAAGTGGTGAGAAAAATAAAATCCTTCAAATATTATGTTTAAAAATAAATACCAGATAATACATTTTAAAAAGTACCAAATTCTTCAATCTATTATCACCTAATACAGCTTTACTGCTTGCCTTTCAACTAGTTATGAAAACTCTAAGGTAAACTAAAGTGCCATAATGCCAAAACATTTGTTGAGATCATATAAAACATGGTAATTTTGTTGATATGACAATTTTATTCATCTAAGAAAGCTAAGAAAGTTTAAGAAAAAAGAGAAGATGGTAGTAAATTAGTCATCACAAGAAGTTTGGGGAGAAATAATACTTTAAGATCAAGATAATGAACATTATATTTATAAAAATTATTTTCTGATTCAGAGCAACTTAAAAACTGCTCACAACAAAAGAATTTAAAACTGGTATTTAGGTTATAGTTATTAATATAACCTTTCTCAACTTGCCAGAAAATACTTACTAAGAAAAAAAGAAGAAGAAGAATAGGGAAATAAAGCATCACATCATCACCAAAATGCACTGTCAACAAAATTCAGAAACTATTTCTCCCATCAATGAAAGAACACTGTTCTGTTCAACAGTATATAATATCCTGTACCTAGCAAAGTGCCTGGCACATGGAACTCAGTAAGAAATGGTTGGAAAAAAACAAAAGAATGAGCAAATTAAGGTAGTGCAAGTCAAAAGAACAGAAAAGAAAAATACCCACCAGTTACCCTGGGCCTGAGAACAAGCCACATGCAAGTATATGTAAAGATCCTTAGCTTCTCTCTATGGTCTTCTGCTTCAGAAACACACTAACAGAAAACCACGCATCTGGTTTCTCTATTGTATGGGTGCTATGTTTTGAGACGGCAGCCAGTATTTTCTATTGCCCCCTCCATTACTATTCTGTTTCTTGTTCTAGTTAGAACAAATTGCCCCCAAAACAACTTGGCAAGACACTGTCTATGTAAAACACTGTCTATAGGATAGATGTGTTAAGGATCTCCAGTAGCAAAGAATATCTGCTATCATTTTTCTATCATTATGCTCACTTGTTCAGAATAGCACACAACCAGGAAATGAAGGTGAAGAAAACTCCATTAAAGACTCTGGAAACTAAGCTAAGACAATTATGTAAGAAACAGTACTGCTGTAGGTCAGAGATCACCTGAGCTGAGAAAATGCAGAGCTGTGGACAACTCACCTACATTGCCTTCCGGCAAACACTCATGAGGAATACCATTCAGACAATTCAAGGAGAGGAAAGTCATTTACAAGTAGGAATCATAAACAAATTTCTAGAAAACTATTTGGCATCAGTAGATTACAACATGATTTCTTATCTTTGGAATAGAATACTGGAGGACAGACCAAGGTGAAAGCACGAAAAATAATGCAGAATTAAAATTACACTGGAGGAAACAAGGATAAAAATAACACTATCACACATTTAATTCAGTGATGTAGAATATAAACTTTAGAAAATGTCTTAGAATGCAGAATAAAAAGTTAGAGATGAAAACTATTAGAAACATAATGATACTTAAAGAGAAAGTAAGGAGATGTAAACTATGAAATACAGTTGATCCTAAGGAGAAAATAAGAAATGGAAAGAAACAATTAAGACAAAGCAAAAGAGAATTTCTTGAATTAAAAAAAAAACTCAACTTTTGTACTACTAAATGTCAATGACAATAACCAATGAAGAAAAGTGCTTATAAAAGTTTAGGTAAATCTTAACTGCATAGATAAAGCATAATTTCTAAAACCATAGAAATAGGAAAACTCAATAACCTGAAGAAAAAAATCAACTCAGGTTGACTTTGGATTTCTTTGCAACATTAAATGGCACAGTTTCAGACTTTTAAGAGAGAAACTCTGTGAAGTCAAATACATTATACTTGGTCAAAAAAAAAAAGTCTGAAAGCCTACAAATATATTACTAAATATACAAGGACTCAGAAAATATGACTCCAGCAATCTTCCTTCAAAGAACTTCTTGAAAATGATCCAGTTGAGACCCCACAAATCAAAATTAGAAAGTCAAAAATGGAGAAGCCATTATATAAAACAATCTGTTAAGACTACTGAAAGACAGTTAAAAACAGAGACAGATCTAAAAAAATACAAATAACCAGGGTTCAAAACTACAGATATTACCCAATAACTGTATAGAGCAATGGGGAGAAATAACGTATACAAAAGTCCATCTGACATATAGAAGGGGAAAAAAGAGATGTGTTTAATAAGTGTTGACTTAGACTAGTATATAAATATGGATTTAAGAGTCTTTTGAACAATTGTAAAATACCATGATAACCATTAAAATTGAATATAGACCTTACCAAATCACTGGACAAGAAAAAGCTAAGACAAAACTGACAATAAAAATCAGAGTACCAAGAAGGGAACGAAACAAAAACAGCAAACAACATAAGTTAAGACCAAATATACTGGTAATGAAAAAATATAAATGAAGTAAAAGTCTCTTATAAAAGTCTCTCATATGTGGTTTATGGAAATTCATGTATATGTTTCTTTTTATAAAACAAGCCACAATGGCCACTGTGTTTTACCCACCTCGCCTTTCTTCAGGGATGTATTACATCAATAGATTTCCTAGTAGTAAATCACTTTCACATTTCCAGGATAAATTGTTCAAGTTTTATTATTATGTTAACATTTAAAAATATGTTTATATTATTTTATATATTAGTATATTATTTTTACATAAGTGAGACTGACCAGGCATTTTATTTTTTCTGTTAAATTTGTCAGGTTTTGATATCACTATACTCAATTTATTAAATGTCTGGAAAGTTTACAACTTCCCATTTTCTATGTTCTAATAAAATGTACATATACTAAATTATATATGTTTTAAAATTTAAATTTGAACAAGCTTATTAATACAATATTTAGCTCTGAAGCTGATTTTAGAGCTTATTTTTATGACAGTTCCAGTGGTATTAATAAATTCAGGTTACCTGTCTTGAAACTAGATGGACTATTGTTCCACAAAGTTTCGTTTCATTTAGTTCAGTTATTCCCACAGAATCAGTCTATTTTATCTCGTTTTTTTTAACTACTTAATATGGAAAACATCTCACATTAAATTTCTTTCTCCATATCACATTACTACTACCCAGAGAACTGATTTACATTTAAAAACAAATCAAATCATAAACAAAACCACGATAAAAATACTGGTTAAGGGAACACTTCCTAATTCATTCTGTGAGGTCAACACTACCCCAATACCAAAACCAGACAAAACCACTACAAGATAAGAAAACTACAGACAGACCACTATCTCTTACAAACATCAGTGAAAAAATCCTTAACAAAATACTAATAGAACACAGGAGCATATTCAAAAGACTATCTATATATATGACTGAGTGGGATTAAAACTTGCAATGCAAGGATGGTTCAACAAACAGAAACTGACCAATGTAATATACCACATTAAGCAAATGAAGGGGGGGATAAATGATCATTTCTATGCAGAAAAAGCAACTGACAAAATTCAACACTCTTTCATGATAAAAACACTTGACAAACTAGGTACAGAAGAACTCTACCTCAACACAATAAAAGTCATAGATTAAAAATCCACAGTGAATATAATGTCCCATGTTGGTGAAAAACTGAAAACTTTTCCTCTAAGATGAGGAACAAGGCGAAGATGCCTGCTTTCACCACTTGCTTCCCTGGTGGTTCCATCAGTAAAGAGTTGACCTGCAATGAAGGAGACGTGGGTTTGATCCCTGTGTCGGGAAGATCCCCTGGAGAATGAAATGGAAGCCCACTCCAGTATGCTTGCCTGGGAAATCCCACGGACAGAGGAACCTGATGGACTACATACAGTCCATGGGGTTGTAAGAGTCGGACATGACTTAGCAACTAAACCACCACTGCTACTCAACATAGTACTAGAAGTTCTAGTGAGAGCAATGAGGCAAGAAAAAAAAGTAAAGGGCATGCAAACAAGAAAGGAAAAACTAAAATTATCTATTTGAGATAATATAATCTTATACATAGAAAATCCTGAAAGCATGTTAGTTACTCAGTCATTTCTGACTCTTTGCCACCCCTTGGAGCCAGCAGGCTCCTCTGTCCATGGAATTCTTCAGGCAAGAATACTTGAGTTGAGTTGACATTCCCTGAAAACTCCACCAAAAGAACCCTGAAGTCTCCATGAAAAGGATATTAGATCTAATAAGTACATTCAGTAAAGTATCAGGACACAAAGTCAATACTCAAAAACAATGCATCTCATTAACAAATAATGAACAATCTGAAAAAGAAATTACAAAAATAATTTCATTTACAATGTCATAAAAAAGAATGAGATACTTAGGAATTAAGTTAACCAAGGAAATGAAAGACTTGTACAATGAAAACCACATATACTGCTGCAAGAAATTAGAGAAGATATAAATAAATAGAAACACATCCCATGTTCATGAACTGGAAAATTTAATATTGTTAAAATGTCAAGACTACTCAAAGTGATCTACAGAGTCAAAGCAATCTCTGTCAAAATTTCAATGAAAACTTTTGGGGAAACGGAATACCTATCCTAAAGTCATATGAAATCTCAAGGAACCCTGAAGAGCCAAAGAATCTTCAAAAGAAAACAAAATTAAAAGACTCACACTTCCTGGTTTCAAAATTACTACAAAGACAGTAATAAAAAAAAAACATGGTACTACACATAGGGACAGACATAAAAACCAGTGGAACTGAACAGAAAGCTCAAAAATAAACCCTGGTGTATACAGTCAAATGATTTTTAACAAGAATGCCAAGGGTGCCAAAACAATAACTGTAAATCATATATCCAAAATACAAAGACAACTCCTAAAACAACAAAAAACCTGATTAAAAATAGGCAAAGAACTTGAACAGATATTTCTCCAAAGAAGATATATATGAAATACCACCTATTAGTATGGCTACTAACAAAACACACACACACAAAAACAGAAAACAAGTGCTGGTGAGGATGTGAATAAACAGAAAACCTTGCAACGCTTGGTGGGAATACAAAATAGGACAGCCGTTGTGAAAAATAGCATGGTAGTTTCTCAAAAATTAAAAACAGAATACTGTAAGATCTAGTAATTCTATATCTGGGTATATAACATGCCAAAAATGAAGGCAGGTTCTCAAAAAGATGTCTGTATACCAGTGTTCACAGCAACATTATTCACAAGAGCTAAAGAGCAGAAGCAAGCCAAATGTCCACCAATGAATGAATGGATAAGCAAAATGTGGTATATACACACATGGTGGAATATTACTCAGTCTTTAAAAAGAAATTCTGCAATATGCTACAGTATGGGTGAACTTTGAAGACGTTATTTTAAGTGAAATAAGCCAATCAAAAATGACAAGTACTATGTGATTCCACTTACATCATGAAGTACTTACAGCAGACAAAATCATAAAGACAGACAATATAATGATGGTTGTTAGGGGCTACAGGAAGAGGAGTATGAATGTTTATTGATGGATATTTTAGTTTAAGCCAGTTAATTAACTAGAGCTAGGCAAGGAAACACATTCTGGGTACAAACTCAACTAAACAAATAAAACAACATAAAACTGACAATATAACCTAAAATTGCTGAATACAGGCATACATTGGAAGCACTGTGAGTTCAATTTCAGACCATTCTAATAAAGTAAATATTGCAATAATTCAAGCCATATAAATATTTTGGTTTTCAAGTACATATAAAAGTTATGTTTATACTATACTGTAATCTGTTAAGTGTGCAATAGCACTGTGATTAAAAAAATGTACATACTTTAAAAACACTTTATTGCTAAAAAATGTTAACCATCATCTCAGGTTTCAGTGAGTCATAATCTTTTTGCTGGTGGAGGGTCTGAAATATTGAGAACTACCAAATCATGACACAGAGACACGAAGGAAATAAATGCTGTTAGAAAAATGGCACAATAGACGTTCTCAATGCAGGGTTACCACAAATGCTCAATTTGTGGGGACAAAAAAAACCACAAACAATTATCTGCAACGGACAATAAAGTGAAACTAGGTAAAATGAGGTATGCCTCCACTAAAAAAGAAAAAAACCTTGAAAAAATAGTTGCCTCATTTATGACAAGTCAATACCCAAGTTAACAAAATACTAAAATCTTACTGGAAACATGGGCAAAGAATATAAAGCAACTAATTACATAAGAAATAATGAAATAAATATGAAAAATGTTCAACCTTACTAGTTGACCTCCTTTAATTAATAAATGCCAATTAACACATTAAGACATTGTTGTTGCTGTTGTTCCTATCAAACAAGCTTTACAATGCCCAATTTTGGAGCGGGTGTGATAAAAGATACACTCTCAGCACTATTGGTGGGAAAGTGAATTAGTACACTCTATCAAAAAAGCAACTGAGCAATGCACATCAAGAGCCTTAAAACTGCACAAACTTTTTAACCTGCTTTTACACTACTAGAAATCATTTAAGTAAATAAACAGAGATGTTGGCATGAACCAGAACATTCATGATAAATCTTTTAATAATGCAGATAAACCTAAGAACAAAATAACAACCAATAATTTAAAAATACTGTTTAAAACTCCTTTCTCTGAGATCTCAGATGACTCTAGCCATCTTAATTAGCAATATTACCTTAAGTTAAAACTACCCTAGCCTGCTGCTATATTGAATATTTTTAACTTACAACACTGAAGGAACCTTCCCCTAATTTAAAAAGAAAGCTAATAAAAAGGAGTATGGCTGTTCAGTACATTCACTGGAGGCAGAGTTCTCTTCCGTCCTGGAGGCTAATGATAACAGAGGTAAATTACGAGCAATCACACAAGCTTCTACGTTTACCAGCAAAGTATTTAAGAGCACTGAAGGATGAGGTCTTTTTTTGACTGGCTTTTGACTATATGTAAGGGATTCCACTACAGAGCTCACTCTCAGAATCTGAGCTAGTGACTTAATATCATGATATATAGGAAGTATCCAAAAGAACTTAATAAAGCTTGGAAAAGACAAGGTACAAAACAGCCATCTTCAAATATATAAAGAGTTGTCAAAGTTCAGACTAACAGCTCTTAAAGTGCAGTCCCTAAATCAGATACATCAGCATCACTTGGCAATTTGTTATAAGTGCACATTCCTACTGAATCAGAAATTCTGGGAGCAGAGTCCAGAAATCTTGGTTTTTAGAAAGCCCTCCAGGTGATTCTGATGCCTGCTAAAACTTGAGAACCACTGAACTATGGGTAAATGGAATAAAGCTTATGGGGAGACTGAATATGGGCTCTATATAAGAAAAAGCTTCTACTGGTCCAAACTATCTAAAGAGTTCCAGTTAATGAATTCCCTGTAATTGCAGTTATTCAAACATAATTCGTTCAAGGGGGAAAAATGTTACAGAAGGGGTTCAAATATTTGATGACTAATTAAATATTTTGGGGGTTTGTTTTTAACTTAGTATACTATGAATTATCATATTGTTTTCCAAGGGAGCCATCTCAAATTCAACATCTTCAAAAATCAAACTTCCCATGTTTCTCTACAAACTAACCTTCCCAACTTATTTTAATGTTAAGTCTCAAACTAGAAACCTAGGCAAAATTTTCACTGACTCTCCTTCGGTCCTTATAGTCAATATAGCACCAAGTTTTATCAATTCTTTTGTTATTCTGCAGTATGACAGAGATATATTTTAAAATATTCATTTTTGTGAAAAGTTTCAAGGAAACACCATCCATAATAGTTCACTCCTAGTTAAGTAAGTCTAAGACATCATGAATATCCACTCTACCTCTCAAATTCATGTCTAAGAAAAATCCTGGATTGGAAAAAAATCTGTTTATCTTTGTTTAACCTGAAGTTTTCCAATTCATTCCATGGTCCACATGGTCCTCTCAGAGAAAATCTGGACTTTCCTTTTCAGGCTGTGAAATAATTTATCATTTTTTCAAATGTGAGGCAGAGATCAAGCTCAGGTTCCGAATAATATTTAAGTATTTACCATGGGTCTAGCACTGAAGCTTCAAGAAGCTTATAGTATAGTTGGAAAGACAGATTAAACACACGTTGGCACAGATTATCAGAAATAAAATGCAATTTTTGACTTCTAGCAATGTGCTCTTTCCACTATAGCATAGCATCCCGTTTTCAGATGGCCAAATCTACTTTTATTCTGGAGGCTTAGTTCTTTTTCTTTGTTTACAATTTTAGAATCCTCTGCCACCTGGAGCCATTTCCTATTAAAGAAAACAGAAATAAGTCTTGAGAATAAATAGATGTTCTTTCTACCTGAAAGTTAGTATGCCCACCGAGAACAGGGAACAACTCTGGGCTTCCCTTATTTACTGAATCTAGACAGGCACAGGGGGCTTAGCAGAGCAAAAGGCACTACTGAATTTACTTATAACACAGTATGCACACTACCATAAAAACAAAAATATGCCTTTTTATTAAAACATACTGTAAGAAACTAGTCACACATAACATTTAGGGCTGTTTTTTTAATCACAGCATACAAAGGGCTTCCCTGGTGGCTCAGATGGTAATGAATCTGCCTGCAATGCAAGAGACCCAGGTTCGAGCCCTGGATCAAGAAGATCCCCTGTAGAAGGAAATGGCAACCCACTCCAGTATTCTTGCTGGAAAACTCCATGGACAGAGGAGCCTGGCAGGCTACACTACAGTCCATGGGGTTGCAAAGAATCAGACACAACTGAGCAAATAACCCTTACACAAATGGTAGAAAAATAATAATATATATATAAAAATTGGAAAATTATGTATATAAGTTGGAAAAAAACTGGAGAATGATTTAGTTACACACTGCTATAAAAAGACATGGAACTAAAATGCACATACCCCTCATACAAATAGGGCTTCCCTTGTAGCTCAGCTGGTAAAGAATCCACCTGCAATGCAGGAGACCTGGGTTCAATCCCTGGGTTGGGAAGATCCTCCGGAGAAGGGAAAGGCTACCCATTGCAGTATTCTGGCCTGGAGAATTCTATGGACTGTATAGCCCATGGGGTCGCAAAGAGTCAGACATGACTGAGGGACTTTCACTCATACAAATAAGAAATTGAAATAATTACTTTTGCTATATAAATCCATAATACTCAAATCCTACAGGCATAACATTAAAATCACTTTAAGTAAACCTGACTCTTTTTTTTGCCACTTCATTTTTTTAATTGAAGGATAATTGCTTTACAGAATTTTGTGGTTTTCTGTCATACATCAGCAAGAATCAGCCATAGGTACACCCATATCCCCTCCCTCCTGGACCTCCCTCCCATCTCCCTCCTCATCCCACCTGACTTTTTAAAGTTAAGTTTGTTTAGAATGAGGTAGGGTGAATTCATACCTTTAAACTTACTAAGAGTATAAGTTAGCTATCTAACAGAACTGCAAAGTAAAACAGGTAATCCACAGGCACAAGTAGTGTGACTGACCTTTTATACACATATACATGAAGATCTACCTGACCAGTGATGTAATACCTATCAGGAACTCCACAAGGGCATCAAACTCTGTACAATTGAGTTTTAATCTGTTACATTTTGATCTGTTACATTTAGTAAAACAAACTGTCATCCAGGTTCACAAATTTTAAATGTGGTTAAATTAAAAAAGATATGAGTTGTTTTTGTGGGGCTTCCCCACCCGCCCCATTAGAAGGTTAAAATCTGATCCAGCGTAAAAAGCCCTGACTTTTACTTGGGCAGCCCTTGTTGACTAAGTCCTTAAAAAAAAAAAAAAAAAAAAGGCATTTACCATTATAAGAGGATAAAAACTAACACCTCAAAGTGTTACCTACTCAGGCCTTTTAACAAATTTGTTAACACTATTAGTTATATTACTCCACCTTTCTCTTAGTGTGAACTGGTATCAATTATTTAGCCAATTCTATAATGTTATTAAAATACCTGCTGATTAAACATGAACCGAAGTGTCACTTAAAAAGAAATGTAAAATAAGTAATATCACTGAACTGCAACAGTCCAAAAAAAGCTAAAAATATAAGTTACCTTGGGCAATGACATAAAACATTTCTAGACTTATTTAAAAGTTGTTTCTAGGATTAAAATATTACATGGATTTCTTTATTTTTATAAAGTGTATTTGGTCCTGCATTATAGAATTATCTTTTAGGTCTGTTAAAATGTTTTTCAACAACAAAAAAAGAACATTTTATTAACAAATGGTGACTATTCTAAAAAATAAAATAAAACCTAAGCATATATTAAATAGCTGACAGGAAATAATTCTTAATTTCTGGCATTGCAATACAGCCCTTCACAAATTCCGTCAAAAATTTTAAAATTTGATGAAACCACCACCTTCAGTTTCCTCAGTTAAAAACCCCTAGGCAGGGGGTACCTGAACAGAAAAGAAGCAAATTCAAACATATACAAACAACTACCACTGTACTGTTTATCTCTTACCGAGCAAGGTAAGAAACAACCTTTTAATACTTTAATTTTGTGAGTATTAAACAACTAGTGTGAAAAACAAGCTGCATGTAAACTACTTCTACTGCCTGAGCTTCAATGACTAGCTGAGGCAACCTGTTATAGGAGGTGTTAATTGGCAATAGGAGTACAAGTCAGAAGCATGTTCCCTATCGTCCTAACCCAGCAAGGCTAGGTCATTAAAGTGGAAATGAATTCTTTCATGTCGACTTAACCCTTTCAATGCATGCTTTCAGCTGTTTTCTCTCAATTAATTTTAAAAACTTGTTACTTTTTAGAGTTAAAAAAAAAATGTTCCAAAAAAGGTCCTTTGGCTGACAGTTCCAATGTCTATGTTATTCAGAAGAGAAGAACAGAGCAAGTTAATTGCACTGTAATATTGCAACTCTCCTCTCTGAAAAACATATAAACTAAACATATTTGCTTACTTTAACACTGAAAAAAGATACAGGATATAGTGTTTAAAATTAGCTCAGAACCATTTAGTCACATAGGGCTTTGATTTACCATTCTGTTTAAGATACATGGGCTATCTCATAATGGTAACTTAAATATCTTAACCTTGGGACATGGTAATAATTTTTTAATTTCCACAATGTTCATACAAGAATCTCCATTATGAAATGTTTTGAAACATATATAAGTTAAACACCTTTCTAATTAAGTTTCATTATTCTGATAAGGTGCAGAGTCAAAGCATATCCTGATGACTGGTTGCCAAAAAGCCAAAATTCCTTTTATGGCATGATCTCAGAGGTTTCCAGATGGCACATTAATTCTTTAAAAAAAAAAAAAAAAAAAGACAAAAAGAAGGAAAGAAGAATAATAATAGGAATGTTAAAATAATGATGCATTGCTTTTGAAATGCCATGTGTATAAATACTAATATTCCCATATAATAAGCATTATAGCCATTTAAAACTCAATTACATAAATAATATTCTAAATATTATGATTAAAAAATTAACACACATATGCTACACCTTTCACCACTGAATAATCTTGGAGGTATTTTCCTTAATAAAAATATTATCAGAGTAAGAACTAAACACTAGTAAATCTATAATGCCTATGACTTGTGATAAATCAATAAAAAACTACCAGCATGACAATAGAGACATAACTTCATCTACTGTTGTGCAGCAGAGCTCTCAAGTAACTCTAACCAACAATACACTTAACTAAAAACTTGATCAGCAAGGGTTGAGATAATAGTAGGCAATTTAATGGTTTGAAGATGTCAAAAAATGAGAATTATACCTGCTATATTCCTATACCCTAATATTTATTCCCTTCCTCCCTTTTATCATTCATCTCCTTCTTTCAAGTCTTTTGATCATTGACAAACTCAGTTCCTGCCTCTCTGGAAACTGACATTTTCCCTTAGGTCTACTGAGCTCCTCCAATATAGCAAACCTAAGGAACTATCCTGGAGTCAACATTTTGAGAATATAAAAATTTCAGTGGGAACAGGCAGTGGGGTGAGGCAAGGTAGCAGTCGGGGAAAAGGGGAGATAACATCATTACTTGTCTATAAAGCTACCTGATCAAAGTAACACAGGGACCGGTGGCCTAGTGAATAATGCCCAACTGTGACATTTCTTTCTCTTTAAGACCACTCCTGATACTCACCTTGAAACAGTTTTCACCTACTTAAAAATATGTGTGTGCAAAATATGCCATAAGCACCAACCACTTTCAGTTCAGCTCAGTTCAGTCGCTCAGTCGTGTCACACTCCTTGCGACCCCAAGAATTGCAGCACGCTAGGCCTCCCTGTCCATCACCAACTCCCGGAGTTTACTGAAACTCATGTCCATCGCGGAGAAGGCAATGGCAACCCACTCCAGTACTCTTGCCTGGAAAATCCCATGGGCGGAGGAGCCTGGTGGGCTGTAGTCCACGGGGTCGCGAAGAGTCGGACACGACTGAAGCGACTTAGCAGCAGCAGCAGCATGTCCATCGAGTCCCCAACCACTTTAGCCATTTATGAAATCCATCTTATTAGAACAGGGACCAACTGTCTCCCATTCTGGGTGACTCTCACTCTGCCCCATAGAAACGAGGAAGGAACAAGTACAGTCCTTACCTCCCTCTGTTATAAAGAGGCATAATTCACAGAGGACTGCTTAAACTTTTAATTTCCACAATGTCCATATAAGAATCCCTATTATGAAAATGTTTTGAAACATATATGAGTTAAACACCTTTGTAATTAAGTTTCATTATTTTGATAGGGTGCACTATCAAAGCATATCCTGATGACTGGTTGCCAAAAAGCCAAAATTCCTTTTATGGGATGATCTCAGAAGCTATAACTTCAAATGTTTAGGAGTGGCTAAAACATGCTATCTTTTATAATTGGACATAGGGTCCCAGAATCAAGGAGAATCTCAAAAGTCCTGAAACAGAGCATTAAGGTATTAGAACTGTTCCAAAACAGATCCTACAATTGGCTTTGACTTTAAAGCTTTTATAGGCACTGATGGCCCTTTTTCCTTTTATACTGTTCAACTATTTATGTATTTAAATTACAAAACATGTAAAATATAGTCAGTCACAAATAAACTGGTTATTTTGGGAAGCATTCATAATTAAGTAGCTGCTCATCTTCTAAAGTATAGTATGCAAAGTCATCTATGGAATATTATACACACATACAAAGAGTGCATGTTTTTTATTTATTTACTCAACCACCACAGACCTGAGAGCCCAATGCCATGTACTGGTTATACAAAGGTAAACAGGCCCCTGCCCCTAAAGGTTTTCAAACCAGAAGGCACGCAAGAAAAACTATAAAAGCACCACAAAAGCATATATTATGGATACAGAAGTCAGAGATCGATGCAAGTTCAATCCCCGGGTCAAGAAGATTCCCTGGAGAAGGGCATGTCAACCCATTCCAGTAGAATGGAGAATCCCTGGAGAATCTTGCCTGGAGAATCCCATGAACAGAAGAGCTTGGTGGGCTATGGTCCACAGGGTCACAAAGAGTGGGACTCAACTGAAGTGACTTAGCGCACAAGCACGGATGCCCTGAATAGGTTTACAAACCAGAAGGCAAGCAAGAAAAACTATAAAAGCACCACACAAGCATATATAGTGAACACAGAAGTCAGAGTTATGTATTTGATACACTCTTCCCTTATGCTAAGAACTGAAAAATATGTAGAACTTATCCAAGCAAAACAAAAAGGAGAGGAGTGGCAAGGAAAGGCATTCCAAGGAAAGAAAATAACACATTTAAAGGCAGAGAGACATAAAAAAGCCATTACCCTGCACATTACCATTCAAAACTTTTTAAAAAAAATAAAATGGGCTGAAGATCAAACCAGTCAATCCTAAAGGAAATCAACCCTGAATATTCATTGAAAAAGACTGATGCTGAAGCTGAAGCTCCAATACTTTGGCCACCTGATATGAAGAGCCAACTCACTGGAAAATACACTGATGCAAGGTAAGATTTGAGGACAAGAGGAGAAGGGCAAGACAGAGGATGAAATGGTTGATGGTATCAATGACTCAATGGACCTGAGTCTGAGCAAACTCCAGTTTCCCATACAGGGAAGCCTGGCATGCTGCAGTCCACAGGGTGTCAAGAGTCAGACACAACTCAGCAACTGAACAACAAATGGATTCTTAAGCAGCCAAACATGAGTTAATACTGCTTCTATTTCAATGGGTATTTTACTGAGGATGTGACTTTTTTCAAAGACCATTTTTAAAAGAAGTGCTTTTTCTTATCCACACTTTTGCCTTTTATGAAAAATGTTCAGCACTTCAAAATACAAATCAGTCTGGAGTTCTCTGACATGCTTAAAAGAAATACACAGTTCTAAGACAACAGAGAAGATGACATGCTTTCCATACAAAATGCTGTCATACAGTAAGTAATATGTAGTATCTCTTTAGTTTATGGAATTTGCACATATATTCTATCTGACTCAATCTTGAGGCCAGGGGCTATTTCTGTTTAACATATAAAGATCTCAAAATAAAATCTTTTTTCAGTAAGTATTTATAAAAAGCTGATTGTGTGATATCCAAGCAATGGGTACCCCTGGAAGAGAAGACACAGTTCAAGACTGGGATTAGCTGGATCACTGATCAGAGGAGCCGAGGGTTAAATGGATGCTACTGTGATCAGCTGTGAGAGCCACTAAGCAGCCATAAGCGCCAGGCTCTAGAGGCGTTAACACAGAATAGTAATAACCTTGCCTGTTTGGGGGTATCCTGCTTTATATTTTTTCAAATATGTTATTTATCTCATCTGATGAAAGAAGAGAAAAACCAAGGAACGATATATAAGAAAAAGCACCATACATACAGAGGAGAGGGAATTCAAAAAACACGTTGGTGTGAATAGGAGAGGGAAAAAAAAGGACTTGGGAAAACTCTGTGCGCTACGAACTATGACAGGCGCTAGGTATATGATGAACCAATTCCATGCTGTGCTAGTCTTTAAAATGGAGGTAGGAGACCAGACAATTATACAAGTAAATAAACCTCAGGCCATCTCCCAAATTTCCAGAATCTGACTGCCTCTTACCACCCACATAATAGCACTCTGGTGATAACTATAAACATTACATGGACATAAAATCCATACATATCTCCCCTTTAACTAATTTTGTTTTTTTATTCTTATTAGATATTATCTGAGATCTTCTTTCCTTCCTATTACCTTGTTTAATCAAGACCTGATATTACTATACAAAGTGGAAATTCAAACCAGTGCAGCTATAGTAACACTATATGTAGTCTATCTACATGGCGGGTTACACCCTGCCCAAAGAGCAACAATATAAGACTACCAAAAGCCATTACAGCAATCAGTTATTCACTGAAAATTAAGCATCCTAACATTTTACTCTCAGTGGGACTAGTGTTCTTCTCATATAAACCACTGAAGTTTATCCTCAAGTAGGGCAGAAAAATAAACTATTAGTTAAATCTGAATTTAGATAAATGAATACTTTTTAATATGTACGTCCCATGCAATATTTGGGATATACTTAAATTTTTAAAATATTTATTGTTTACCTGAAGTTCAAACTAAACTGGGCATCCAGTATTTTCCTTTGTGAACTACGACAACCCTATTCCCAAGTAACAAGTAGTTTCTGTTCTAAGACCATATTCTAACTCTCTCCCCCATTTCATGTGTTCTGTGTAGCTTAAGCCAGAGACAACTTTATATTATTACACACACCAATAGCTTTCTCAAAGTGAACTGTTACCTCTTTGTCTTCAATTAAGTAATAAAGTGCTCTTGCCAAATGGTCACTCAGTTTCCTCTTATAGGAAAAAAAAAAGCACACATGAAATTTATATCTTAATAATACACAAATCATATTTTTATTCTTATTGGAAATCAGCATCTACTTTGAAATATCTTCTCTCGCTAAATGTTAAAGTAATCATTCATTAAATGACAAATACGCTTTTCACTTTAGGTAAGAAAATATAGCTCTGAGCACATTGTACACATGGCCCTGTCGGCGTCTGCCTTGTCATCTGAGGCAGGGAACGGACTCAGCTGCTGACAGTAGACTCACCAGGCATACCCAGAGCCACACTCCTTAGTGACACTAGACTGTCTCTGCTACACACCCTTCTCACCGTGTTACGAAGTCCCCATTAAGTAAAACACTGTATAAGGGTTTGGGATTCACTAGTTCGTAACTTTGTGCAGCAATGGGTCAGTACTCTGCATACTACTATTGCTAGTTGATAGACTATCTAATAGAAGAGGCTACTATCATAACGGAGAGAAGTCCACACTAGAGAAACAGTATCCTGCACACACACAAAAAGATGCTCAATAAATAACACCTCAATCTCTTTATAAATAAATGCAATTTCGGTTTTTATTTTTTTGATCACTATCTCACCCACAAACATGCCAAGAAAGGCGTTCTGATGCCTCTGTGAGCCAAGCAGACATGAAAATGCCAAAGGCAATCCTATGCTTGTGTGGTCTCCATTAAGAACTGTAGATCCCTTCTCTCAGAAGCAGTATATCCACAAGGCCGGAAAAATGAGAGGCTAGAGAAAAGGAAGCTAACAACTCAATGGACATGAATTTGAGCAAACTCTGAGAGATAGTGAAAGACAGGGAAGCCTGGCTTGTTGCAGGTCATGGGGTCAAAAGAGCTGGACAAGACCTAGCAACTGTGAACAACAACAAAACATACTCAGAAACTAAGAAAGTGAGATAGGAAGCCAATTAGGCAGCAGACTGGACACAAGGCTTATTATTATTTAGGGAATTAAATCCGCCTTAGGCCTAAGAGTAGAAAGTTGCCTCCCTGGGCAAAAGAGAGGCCAATGAGGCAGTTAGGTGAGCAGCTGAGAAGGAATGAGAGCAAAGTGACAACCATCCACAGAGCAAACAACTAATGTTTTTTTCTAACCACTGTTAGTTTCTTTTAAAACTTATTGAGGAGACACAAAAGACTGTAGTATACTCACTAAACAGCTTATGAAATAAAACATCACTGAAAGTTAGGCTGAAGCTTCTGCATCATCCTCCTGACTTATTGCACCCTCTCCATAACCCCTGTTGTAGCCACTATTCTAATTTCTGGTGATTATCATGCATCTCCTCATACTTTCACTATGTAAGCAAATATAGGTAACATATAATATTATAGTATTTGCATGTTTTAAAATTATATATTAAAACTCAGAACATATTTATTCCTCTACTGGCCTTTTTCCTCTAGTATGTTAATGTGGATTAATCATGCAGATATTGAAGATCACCTACTTTACAAAAGCCCCACTGTTAAGCAAAGTTATGTATTTTCCTCCTGATGGACAATTAGGTTGCTTTCAATTTTTTTGATATTATAAACTACAGATCAGCAAACTGGGGCCTGTGGGAGAGCCAGCTGACTGTTTTTGAAAATGAAGTTTTGTTGGAATATAGCCAGGCACATTCATTTTGTATTATGTATGGCTGCTTTAACACTACAATGGCAGGATGAAATTGAGTGGTGCAACAGAAACCATTTGGTCCACAAGTCTAAAATATTTATGACCCAGACCTTTAAGAAAGGAGTACCAAGGGGTTATAAACAATACTGTTGTGAATGTTCTAGCAGCAACATGGGACACTTTCCATGTTGCTGCTAGAATTAGGGAATATAATTAGGAAAAGATCTCTCAGTTCGCAGGGTTAGCAAATCTTTACCATTACTAGATTTTACCAAAATGCACAAGACGGCTGTACACTACTACTAGCTTATACATGTTTATAAACCATTTGTGTTCCTTCTTCTAATATTCCTATCTTTTGCCCATTTAAAAATATCATTTTCTGGGGGAGGGGCTGGAAAAAAAAGAAAAAAAAATAAATAAATAAAAATATCATTTTCTTACTGATTTAAAGAAACAAAATACATATATTTATGACTAGTGTTTTGTCCATTATATGTTAGATATATATATCTTTCCCAATCTGTGGCTCACCACTTTGCTTTTTACATTTCTTCATGCCTCAGTTTTATCTGAAAAAAAAAAATGAAGACTGTAACAACAACCCAACTTCATATAATCGCTGAAAAGACTGAATGAGTTAATATATTTAAAATACTTAGAACGGTGCCTGGCACATGTAAGTGTTCCACAAATATTAACTACTTAATATTAATATTATCTACTTATTTTATCATATCATAAAGAAAAACAAATTTTAAGTTTCAACATAAATTTATCACTGTCCCTTTAGTATTCGTGCTATCATATTTAAGAAATTCTGCCCTACACATTTAATTTCATGTGTTCATAAAGCAATAACCTATCTTGCTTATTTAGTACCTCTGAAAGCTAAGAAAGAATAGCACTTTCTGTTAATTTGATTTCGATTATTATTCACTGTCTGCATATTTTCTTAAAATCTAAGTACAATCTAATACTGATCTCTTTAAAGTTCCAATAGAAAGGATAATCCCCTCCAGAATCTCTAGTCCCACACCATTTTTCTTATTAAAAAGTAAATAAAAGAGGCACCTGCTTACATTCAAGAGAGAGTAATAAAGGACTATATTTACATTCCCAACAGAAACAAATAAAAAATAGACAAAATTATATAAAAGAAAAGCTCGTAAGACACTGTTGATCAAGCAACAAAAGACAGTGACCTCTGAGAACTTGGAAAACAAAGGAGGTAAACCCTGCTACGACCCTAGTTTCTTGCTTTGAGAGTTTCCAAGCTGCAGTGCAGGGGGGCAGTCTACTGAACTCTCTGAACTGAGATGTTAAGAGCTGAGATACTGGGAGACCAAAGCAGCTAGAGTTATCAGCAGAGTACCACAGAGAAAATAGCCTCAAAGAGAAAAAAAAAACCCTGGGATCTTCTGAGGTTCCTCCTTGAATAATCAACTGAGTACTGATCAGTTCAAGTGTATGAGGAAACTGCATGAGGGTGGGGAAAAACACCAAAAAGATCAGAGGAATACCTACCTCTCACATAGCACTAGTAATAATGCTTATCCCCATCAGCCAAACAGGAAAACATGTGAATGCACAAGGCATTGATTAGACAGAAAGGCCTTGCCTCAACAGTGGAAAAAAACAAGCCTAAGACTAAGCACTGCTCCAGTCTCACCCAACAAGTTATAAAAGCAAAACTAGGAAGAATCAAACAGGTTCCAAATAATTTAACTGCATCCCATAACAAATATCAAGAATATTTCATAAGAATAAAAAACAGCCAACACACAAGGCAAAACTCACAATGTCAGGCCCTAGTTAAAAAAATTACCACGCATGCACAACTAGGAGATAAATCAATTAACTAAAACCAATCTAGAATAAAAAAGATGGTAAAAAAATAATAGACAAGGATATTAAAATCTTATTATACCTATCAAAAAGTTAACTAGAGACATGAAAGACATAAAAATGACTCAAATCAAACTTCTTCTAATGAATGCCACAATTCATCAGTGGCAACAAGATAAAGTATGCAGTGAATCTAGAGACACTTGGGGAGCTTTATCTTTAGGGTGTCCACAGGTGGTCAAAAAGTGAAAAAAAAAAGCTGTAAGATGAAAAATATACTGGATAGGATTAATGGAAGATCAGACACTGGACAGGAAAAAAAAAAAAAGAGTGACTTTGAAGACACAGCAACAGGAAATGAAACCAAAGACGTTGGAAATAAAATTAACAGAGCCATCAAAAACAACGGGACTACTACAAAAAGAAAAATATACGTATCACTATGATTCTTGAAAGGGTGGGAAAGGTGGTAGGAGAACAGAAAAAATATCTTTTAAAAATTTCAAACTTTGTTGAAACTTTGTGAAAATAATAAACCTATAGATACGGGAAGCTCAGTAAAACATTAAGCACAAGAAATATGAAGAAACCTACATCACTACCCATCACAACTAAAAACAAGCGATAAGAAGAAAAATCTTCCAAGTATTGCAGAATAAGGACAGATAAAGAGACAATGAAACAGATTTCAAAGTTCAGAAATAAATTCTAACATTTATGATCAATAAATCTTTGATAAAGAAGCCAAGACAATTCAACAGGAAAAGTCTTTCCAACAGATGGTGTTGAGACAACGAGACATATACATGCAAAAGCAAGATCCCCACCTCACATCATGTAGAAAGTGGATCACAGAACTAAATGTAAGAGTTAAAATCATAAAACTCTTAAGAAAAAAGGAGTAAATCTTCATGAACTCCGGCTAAACACTGATTTCTCAATACAATATCAAAGCGCAAGTGATAGGACTTGCCTAGCAGTCCAGTGGTTAAGTCTGTGCTTACAGACTTAACAGACTGCTTCCACTGTAAGGGTCATAGGTTAGATCCCTGGTCTGAGAACTAAGAACTCACATGCCACACAGTGCAGCCAAAGGGGGGGAAAAAAAACAACACAGATCATAAAAGAAGACTGATCATCATCAAGAAAGTGAAAAGACCAGAAACTATAAAACTCTTCTAGGAAAACATAGGCAGAACTCTCTCTGACATAAATCACTGCAAAATCCTCTAGGACCCACCTTCCAGAGTAATGGAAATAAAAACAAAAATAAACAAATGGGACCTAATGAAATTTAAAAGCTGTTGCACAATGAAGGAAACCATAAGCAAGGTGAAAAGGAAGCCATAAGAATGGGAGAAAATAATAGCAAATGAAATAACTGACAAAGAATTAATCTCCAAAATATACAAGCAGCTCACGCAGCTCAATACCAGAAAAATAAACGACCCAATCAAAAAGTGGGCCAAAGAACTAAACAGGCATTTCTCCAAAGAAGACATACAGATGGCTAACAGACACATGAAAAGATGCTCAACATCACTCATTATCAGAGAAATGCAAATCAAAACCACAAAGAAGTATCATCTCATGCTGGTCAGAATGGCTGCCATCAAAGTCTACAAACAGTAAACGCTGGAGAGGGTGCAGAGTAAAGGGAAGCCTCTTACACTGTTGGTGGGAATGTAAACTAGTACAGTGACTCTGGAAAACAGTGTGGAAATTCCTTTACAAACTGGAAATAGAACTGCCATACGACCCAGCAATCCTACTGCTGGGTGTACCACCAAGGAAACCAGAACTGAAAGACACATATGTACCCCAATGTTCATTGCAGCACTGTTCACAATAGCTAGGACATGGAAGCAACCTCGATATCCATTGGCAGATGAACGGGTAAGTAAGTTGTGGTACATACACACAATGGAATATTACTCGGGTACAAAAAAGAATGCATTGACTCAATTCTAATGAGGTGGATGAAACTGGAGCCTATTATACAGAGTGAAGTAAGTCAGAAAGAGAAGCACCAATACAGTATATTAACACATACATATGGAATTTAGAAAGATGGTAATGACAACCCTATATGAAAGACAGCAAAAGAGACACAGATGTAAAGAACAGACTCTGGGACTCTGTGGGAGAAGGCGAGGGTGGGATGATTTGCGAGAACAGCATTGAAACATGTATATTACCATATGTAAAACAGATGACCAGTGCAAGTTCGATGCATGAAGCAGGGTGCTGAAAGCTAGTGTTCTGGGACAACCCAGAGGGATGGGGTGGGAAGGGAGGTGGCTTCAGGATGGGGGGGACACATGTGCACCTGGGGCTGATCCATGTCAATGTATGGCAAAAACCACAATACTGTAAAGTAAGTAGCCCCCAGTTAAAATAAAGAAATTAAATTTTAAAAAGTGAAAGGAGAACCTATAGACTGGAAGAAAATATTTACAAATCATATATGGAGGATTTTGTCTATAATATGTAAAGAACTTTAACAGCTCAATACTAAAAGAAAAATAGTCGTTTTTCTTTTTTTTTTTTAGTGGGCAGCAGATCAGCATGCAAAACATATTATGTCCTTCAGGCAAACAGAAAATACCAGATAAAATACATCCACACAAGACAGAACACAGAAAACTAAAAGGACATATGTAAACATATGATTTTTTTTTCTTATTATTTAAATCTCTTTAAAAGAGATTGCTGTGAAAAATATTACAGCAGTTCCTCAAAAACTTAAAAACAGAATTAATTAATTAACTAATCCTGCAATTCCACTTCCGGGTATATACCCAAAAGAATTAAACTCATTGATTAGAACAGGTATTTGTACACCAATGTTCACAGCAGCATTATTCACAATAGTCAAAAGGTTGAAACAACCCAAATATTCAACATCAGATGAATAAACAAAATGTGGTATATCATACATGGAATATTATTCAGCCTTAAAAAGGAAGGAAATTCTGACACATGGTACAACGTGGATGAACCCTGAAGATATTAGGCTAAACAAAACAAGCCAGTCACAAAAGGGCAAATACTGTATCAGTTTAGTTCAGTTCAGTTGCTCAGTCATGTCCGAGTCTTTGCGACACTATGAACTGCAGCACGCCAGCCCTCCCTGTCCAACACCAACTCCTGGAGCCCACCCAAACTCATGTCCATTGAGTCAGTGATGCCATCCAACCATCTCATCCTCTGTCGTCCCCTTCTCCTCCTGCCCCCAATCCCTCCCAGCATCAGGGTCTTTTCCAATGAGTCAGCTCTTCGCATCAGGTGGCCAAAGTATTGGAGTTTCAGCTTCAACATCAGACCTTCCATTGAACACCCAGGACTGATCTCCTTTAGGATGGACTGGTTGGATCTCCTTGCCATCCAAGGGACTCCCCAGAGCCTTCTCCAACACCACAGTTCAAAAGCATCAATTCTTCGGTGCTCAGCTTTCTTTATAATCCAACTCTCACATGCATACATGACTACTGGAAAAACCACAGCCTTGACTAGATGGACCTTTTCTGATTCCAATTATGAGGCACCGAGAGTAGAAACAGAAAGCAAAATGGTGGTTGTCAGGGGTTGGAAGAGAGGGGAATGATGAATTATTGCTTAGTAAGAGGTACAGAGTTTCTGTATGCATGTGTGTGTGTTAGTTGTTCAGTCGTGTCCAACTCTTGCAACCCCATGGACTGACTGTCTGCCCATGGAATTCTCCAAGCAAAAATACTAGAGTGGGTTGCCATTTCCTGCTCCAGGGGATCTTCCCGATCCAGGGACCCGACATTGCAGGCAGATTCTTCACTGTCTGAGTCGCCAGGGAAGCCCTCTCTTCTGTGTGTGTCTGCATGGGGTGATGAGTAAGCTATGGAGTGGGATGCTGGTGTTCAGTGCACAACAGTGTGAAGGGACCTAACGTCTGAACCATACACTTAAGAATCGTTAAATGGGCAAACTTTGCTAACAAATATTTTAGTACAATAAAAAAAAGACTACTCAATCAAAAATAATAAAAGTAAACTACACACTTTATAACAAGTAAGACTAAAAAGTATAACAGCAATATACCAGTGCACGCTCAGTCACTAGGTCGCATCCAACTCTTTGCCACCCCATGGACTGAAGCCCACCAACCTCCTCTGTCCATGGAATTTTCTAGGCAAGAACAGTGGAGTGGGTTGCCATTTCCTACTCCAGGGGATCTCCCTGATCCAAGGATCAAACCTGAGTCTCCTGAACTGGCATGCAGATTCTTTACCACTGAGCCACCTGGGAAGCCCAACATGCCACCATGAGATACAAAATATATTATTTTAACATTCATTTGCTATAAGTAAGGTAATATAATATGACCTGAAGGAGGTAGAAATAGGAAAAAACAACAAAAGAACAAATGAGAAAAATACTATGAAAACAGTAATAGGCTGAAACTTTATTTTCTTGATTTCTCCAAAATCACTGTGGATGGTTACTGCAGCCATGAATTAAGAGACACTTGCTCCTTGGGGAAAAAAGCTATGACAAAACTAGAAAACATTAAAAAGCAGACACATCACTGTGCTGACAAAGTCCGTATAGTCAAAGCTATGGTTTTTGCAGTAGTCATTGTACAGATGTGAGAGTTGGATCGTAAAGAAGGCTGAGTGCCAAAGAATTGATGCTTTTGAACTGTGGTGTTGGACTCTTGAGAGTCCCTTGGGCTGCAATTGATCAAACCAGTCAAAATCCTAAAGGAAATCAACCCTGAATATTCTTAGAAGGACTGACGCTGAAGCTGAGGCTCCAATACCTTGGCCACCTGATACGAAGAGCCGACTCACTGGAAAAGATCCCGATGCTAGGAAAGACTGAAGGCAGGAGGAAAAGCGGGCAACACAGGATGAGATTGCTGGATGGCATCACCGATTCAACGGACATGAGTTTGAGCAAACTCTAGGAAATAGTGAAGGACAGGGAAGCCTGGCATGCTGCAGTCCATGGGGTTGCAAAGAGTCAGACACAACTGAGTGACTGAACAACAGACTGAAACTTAATTATATAAATAATTACATTAAATGCAAATAATCTTAAAATCTCAATTAAAAAAGCCAAGATTATCAGAGTGGATTAAAAACAAACAAGACCTACCTATATACTGCTTACAAGAAAGATAATTCAAATAGGTTGAATGAAGACCCGAATATATTAACAGGAAAAAGACATGGAAAGATATACCACATTAACAGCAATCAAAAGAAAGCTGGGATGCTATCAAACAATTTCAGATCACAGAACATTGCAAGAGCTAAAAGAAAACATTACATATCAATAAAGAGTTGATATGATCATCTCAAAAGATGCAGAATATGAATTTTAAAAACATCCAACATCCATTCCTGATGAAAACTTGGGAGAAAGTAAAAACAGCAAGCAGAGAACTTCTGTAATCTGATAAAGAACATCTATTTAAAACAAACAGCTCATACCACACTTGATGGTGAAATAATAAATGCTTTCCCCCTAAGATCAGGAACAAGACAGGAATGTCTACTTTTACCACTTCTATTCAACATTTCACTGACATTTACAGTCAGTCCAATAAGGAAAGAAATAAAAGGCATCCAGATTGGAAAGGAAAAAGTAAAACTGCCTTTTTTATAGACAAGGAAATCAATGAAAGAAAAATACTGCTTATAATAGCATCAAAGATACGAAATACTTGGACATAAACATGACAGGATATAAAAATTCTGTACACTGAAAACTACAAAAAATTACTGAGAAAAATTAGAGAAGATCTAAATAAATAGAGAGATAACCTGTGTTCATGGTTAGAAGACTCAATATGGTTAAGATGTCAATACTCCCCAAATTGATGTATAGATCTGATACACCATCAGTCAAAACCCCAGCAGATTTTTATTTATTGAAATTGACGTACTTAATTTTTAAGCATATATGAAGATACAAAGGGCCCTAGAATGGCCAATAACAACATTTAACAATGGCTATTAAAAAAAACCCTGGAGGACTAATACAACCTGATTTCAACATGTGTTATAGCATTCCAGTATTCAAGACTGTGCAATATTGGCTTAAAAAGATGAATAGAATGGAGATTCCAGATATAGGACCACACATATAGGGAGAACTGATTTCCAGTAACAGTACAACACAAAGGTAGAGAAAAAATAATCAACAATTGGTGCTATAACAATTGGATATTCACATGCAAAGTTGTTTTAAAAACTGAACATGATCCATATCTTGCATCATATACAATAATTAATTCAAAATGGATCACAGAACTAAATGTAAAACATTAAACTATAAAACTTCTTGAAGAAAAGAGGATATCTTTGTGACCTTAAACTGGCATAAAAGTCTTTGATATCACACCAAAGTACAATTTATAACAGAAAATTTTTATAGACTGCAAAGTTAAGAACTCTGCTCTTTGAAAAACACTAACAGAGTAAAAAAATAAGCCAACGATTGGGAGAAAATATCTGCAAATCACATATTTGATAAAGGACTTATATGTAGAATGTACAAAGAACTCAGAAAATTAATTAATATGATAACCCAGTAAAAACTGGGCAGCAAACCCGAATAAAGACCTCACTAAAAATATATATATAAATGGCAAATTAGCACATGAAAAAATGTTCAACATCATAATCATTAAGAAAACACAAACTAAAAGTATAATCAGATACTACCTTTTGGAATCGTTAAAATGAAAAAGATTAACCATAACACATACCACATATTTGCAAGGATGTGAAGGGACTGGAATTCTCACACTTTGATGGGAATGGAAAACAGTAAGTCATTTTTTAAAAGTTTGGCAGTTTTCAGTAAGTTAAACACACACTTACCATATACTGCAGCTATTCCACATCTAGGTATTTATCCAAGAGAAACGAAACATGTACACGATGTTCATAGCAGTTTTATTTGTAACAGCCCCAAATCAGAAAACACTAGAATACTTATGAACAGGTGAATAGATAAAGTGTGGTATGTCTCAGTTCAGTTCAGTTCAGTCGCTCAGTCGTGTCCGACTCTTTGCGACCCCATGAATCGCAGCACACCAGGCCTCCCTGTCCATCACCAACTCCCGGAGTTTACTCAAACTCATATCCATCAAGTTGGTGATACCATCCAGTCATCTAATCCTCTGTCGTCCCCTTCTCCTCCTGCCCCCAATCTCTCCCAGCATCAGGGTCTTTTCCAATGAGTTGACTCTTCGCATGAAGTGGCCAAAGTATTGGAGTTTCAGCTTCAGCATCAGTCCTTCCAATGAACACCCAGGACTGACCTCCTTTAGGATGGACTGGTTGGATCTCCTTGCAGTCCAAGGGACTTTCAAGAGTCTTCTCCAACACCACAGTTCAAACGCATCAATTTTTCGGCGCTCAGCTTTCTTCATAGTCCAACTCTCACATCTAGCCAATGAAATACTACTACTTAGTAATAAAAGAGAACAAGCTACTGATAACCACTCAGAGAAGAATCTCAGAATACTTATGGTAATGAAAACCAGACCAAAAGAGTATCTACTCTATAATTCCACTTGCTTAACAGTCTAGAAAATTAAATCTAATGTATAAAAGCAGGTGAATGGTTGCCTGAGGAAGAGTAAAAGGAGAGGGATTACAAAGTATCTAAATAAATTTGAGGGGAGGGAGTTGGTGGATGTTTACCATCGTAATTGCAGTGATGGCTTCATAAGTGTATGTATACATCTCAAAACTTACCAAATTACATACTTTAAGTATGCACTGTTTAGTGTGTGCTAATTATATCTTAGTAAATAAAACAAAAACAAAAGGCTTATAAATACTTCTATCCTAACTTTTTATAACTCAAAGATACTGTAAAGTTATTTAATGCCCTTCTTAGTACCTTCTCTTACAATCATTCTTAAATATAGCGACTACAAAATAAAACTCTTTTGTAAGCATAAAACTGAAAAAAGACCTACAAACAGGGTAGATAATATGATCTGTTACAGCTATTCAGCAAATTCAGGCATCATGGCAAAAAACAGCACTCATTCAGAGATGCCAATTAAAACTTTGTAAGAGGAGCTTTTCTTTCAGAAAAAAATATCAACTCCTGCTTTTTATCTACAGTGTAACTGATTTATAGCACACGCGCACACACACACACACACACACACTTTCCCCCTCTTTCTCTCTGCAGTCTCCAAATCTCCTATCTCATAATTTGCAGTTCCAAAGGCAGCTCCAAAAGTTAAGAGAAATTATGGTGTAAGGAGACAAATCTAGTTTAGGGATGCTTCATCAAGACTTGACAACTCACCACAATGTTATGTGCTTGGAGATAGCCAATATTTTAAAGTATTTGCTGAGTGCTGTATGACTTTACAAAACATTTTTAAATCCTCTCATTGTTTTATTTTTAATTGATCCTTAAAACAATGAAGCAGTCAAAGAGGTATAATCACACTTCCATAGAACATACAGATAGGAACAGATACACATAGGAAAATAAACATAGATAATTTAAATAATTGCAATCTACATGTCAGGTATATTCGGAACCAAATCTCTTGGCCCACAGTCCAATCCCTTTGATTCAGTGTATCATTTCAATGATTACAAATACTAAAATTATTATTACTTGCTGCCCAAAATCATATGCAGAGGCAGTCCGGAGACTTTCACTATGAACAAAAAATAACCATTTGCACCAGGTAATTACTATAAACTCAGTAAATAAGGAAGATGCTGCTGCTTATGAGCAATCTGATAAACTCCCTCCCAAACTATTTTGGAATTAGAAAACTAAATATGAGGTTTATGCCTCACTGCATAGTTTAAAACTCAGGCTCACTTTCCCTTGTGAAATGGGGCAAATCACACCCACAGCCCTGGTTATTAAAGGGTTAAACGGCATAAACATACCCTGCACATGTACAGTACCTGGCACGCAGCTGCTACCATCCCACCTACTAGTTTTAATGACAAATTTATAATATTTAAAATACCAGTGTCTATCAAAAAATAGCAATTCTAATTTTAATACAATGTGTATATATGCTTTAGAAATAAATATCAATATTAAAGCTAACTAAATTTAGATATAACAAGGCTAATACTTTGTTTTTCCTTTAACTGAGTTTCACTCACATACATGCCATTTAGGTACTCAGAATAAAAACAGTAACAAAAAACCCCCAGCACACATCCTTCATAGTATACAGACAAAGAACATGCCTGAAATTGGTTCTTAATCTGTATACTTGTATACCTGTTAAAATTTTGATTAACTTTAAAAAATTAAACTAACTTTTCTGTAAAGAACTTTGAATAAGAAAACAATTCTTATGACAGTGCAAAGTGTTAACAACAGATTTTAAATTTTATGAAAAGTGAAGTCAAGAAAAACTTAAAATACACTTATTAATAGTTGCCAGTGTAATAGCTACCAGTGTATTAAGAACGTAAAAATCACCTGTGGTCAAGAACTCATACTGCAAAAAGTTTACTTTTTCAATATACTTCTAAAGATTTTTTTTATAAGCAATATCACTGAAAATACTAAAGAAAAAAGTTATATCTAAACTCATAATTATGCTTCCTAATCCATGTAATTTTATGGCTGCTTCTAAATAGTATCAGCATTTTTATTTTCCTGTTTTCCACCAATATTCAAATATATTATAAAATATTCAAGCACAGGCAATGTTGTATTAAGACTGTGATCTTGCTTAAATTTAACCATTGGCTGACAGGCAAGGCACCATGTTAAGAGCTTGAAATGTACAATTTTGCCAGCTGATATACAAAAGTTCTAAATTAGCATATGAAAAGTAATCCACAGATGGCTATGTACAATTCACAGAAGGGAATAAAAGGTAGAGATTGTCTGTACTTACAAACCTGAAATGAGCTAAGCAAAGCCTTCTGAATGTTCTGCCACAATTTAACATTAAACATCAGCCTCTGGAGTTGTTATGGTCTCATTATTAAAACAGTAAGTAACAGTGAGGCTATTATCTACTACACCTAATTTGAGCTCCTAATACCATTCTTGAATCTTTTACATAAATTACTTCTAATAATCACATAATCCTACAGAGTGGATACTACTGTGCCTGCCATGTAAAAATGAGGAAGCCGAGGCTCAAAGTCAATCAATGTCTCCAAGGTGATCAAGGTAAGTGGAAAAGCCTAAATTCAAAGCTGCCAGTGATGTAGTAAATATCCTTGTGAAAACATTAAGACAGAAAACAAATTAAGCATGTATTGACAGAGGACTGGTTAAATATATCATGGTTCATACATAAAATGGAATAGCAAACAACCAGTTAAAGAAAAGGAGGCACCTATATACACATGTATCAATATACACAAGGGGCCAATCTCCAGAATGTACTATTAAGTATTGGGTTGGCCAAAAATCTCCTTCGGTTTTTAAGTAAAAGACAAATTTTCATTTCACCATGCTGAACAAAGTATTCACCGCTTTGTTCCACTACCTTTTGCCATTTTTCAGACAACTTCATATTCTTATCTTCCCAAGCAAGACTTTTTATCTTTTTGAGCAAAGAACTGTTCCAGGTGCCTTTTACAGTCTTCCAAGGAACTGAAGTTTTTCCATTAAGAGAATTTTGTAAAGACTAAAACAAATGGAAATCTGAAGGTACAATGTCTGGTGAATACAGTGGGTCAGTCAGAACTCCCCAGCAGTTTATGCCTAGCCATCAAAGAAATAAGAGGTCCTGTTTTATCCTGATGCAAGAATGCGTTTTCTTCTGACTAATTCCAAATGCTTTTTGTTGAGTTCTGCTTTCATTTGGCCTAATTGGTAGCAGTACTTGTTGGAATTAATCATTTGGTTTTCCAGAAGGAGTTCCTAATAGAGGACTCCCTTCCAATCCTACCATATACACACCACCACCTTCTTGGATGAAGACTGGCCTTTGGTGTGGCTGGTAGAAGTTCATCTAGCTTGCTCTACTATCTCTTCTGCTTCACATTATTGTACAGTAGCCACTTTTCATCATCCATCATAATTTGTTTCAAAAACAAACATTTTCACTACATTTAAGTGGAGAATCACATGTGGAAATACAGTCAGGAAGGTTCTTTTCACCTAGCTTACGTGGAAGCCAAACATCAAAGCGATTAACATAACCAAGCTAGTAGCAATGATTTTCAACACTTGATATGCATATTTTAAGTATGTTGACTCTCTCCTGCATGGTATAACATTAATTATTCTCAATTAAAGCCTCAGTTCGATCACTATCAATCTCAACTGGTCTACCTGACTGTGGAGCATCATCCAGCAAGACATCTCCAGCTCGAAACTTCACGAACGATTTTTGACACCTTCAATCAGTCACAGCACCTTCTCCATACACTGCACAAATCTTTGCTTTTTTGCATTTCACTTGCATTTTTTACCTTTCTTGAAATAAGACATAAGATGCCTAAAACGTTGCTTTTTCTTCAATCTTCAATATTAAAACAGCTACACAAAAATTCACCTATTTTGATCAGCTTTTTTTTAATGCACACTGATATGACAGCTGTCACAATACAATCTAACAAAATTGTTTCAAATGAAGTTGAAGACAACTAAGTGCTACTAGATCCATCTTATGGGGGAAAAAAAGATGTTTCTGGCCAACCCAAATATACATACAACACTGTTTAATACAGTAGCCATTGGCCATATGCAGGTGCTTAAACTTTAAACTATTTAAAATCAAATTTAAAATTTAGTCCTTCAGTCATACCACTCATACTTAAAGGGCTTAATAGCCACATGGCTCGTGGCTACCATACTAGGCAGCTAGATATAACACATTTCTATGCTCAAGGAATGTTCTATTGGACAGCACCGATATAGAATATTTTTGGAAGAACAGAAAGAAATTAGTAACAGTTCCTAGGGAAGGGGAAAGAAAAGCATGGACATATTTCACATATGCACAGTTAACTTCTTAACTCTGTAACATGTCAAATATCACCTATTTTAAAATAATGATTTGCCTTTTTTAAAATACCTTGTTTGGTTCTCAAAAGAATTGCATGATTTATGCTACTCAGAAGCATAAAAGGCTCAGAAGTTCTAAGGCATAACAGCTGGAGGGTAAGGGACAGAAATCCTCTCTCCTAGACTGCCTAGAAATGCTCCTGCCCACTACCCTAACTGTACGAACTGTTCTTCTATTCAAAATACTATTAGAGACACCGTGCAAAAAAATTACAGAGCTGCTATTTCTGAGGAATTAAGGAACAGGGACAGAAAAAAACATCAGGGAAAAAAATGCTTACAAGGTATGAAAGAGTAACTATGGTCAAAAGGCACAGGAGAAAGTTCTGTTCTTTTGGGAAGAAAGGTACAGGTAATACCGCCACACCTCTTCTCTTCTTACACTTCTGTTTAAAGCTCTATAGAAGAGCACTTAACAGTGACGGTCTCGGTTCTACTTTGAAGTCACTTTTTTCCCCAAATGTCCTATTTCTTCAAATGACACAGCACACTGAACAACTGAATTGTTACATGCCTCAATTTTCTCACCTGTAAAACAGAAACCTGTTGCCTAATCAACGTTATTCACTTACTACTGGACATTTTTGCCTAGGAGAGGGAATAGTCAAACCTTTGAGAACAAAAAGGTACAGTGGTCAGATACTCCCAAATAACAACCAACCAAACATTATAATTGATACTTTTCTCTCATCCGGAGACAGAGGATCAGCTCAGGGAAGCCGAAGGACCTGGGGACAATTCAAATATATGAAAATCTACCCTGGAAGAAAAATAAATAGGAACAAGATCCCAAACCATCCACTTTCCTGCACCCTGACACAGCATTCTCACTCTCTTCCTCTTCCGGAGAGCTCAGCCGTTGCTGGGTCTAGCCTAGGTCCAGAGCATGCCTTTCACCATTGCCCAAAACATACTGCCTTTCACAATGAGTTTAGGCAGGTCAGAGATCTGTGCCAGGGTAAACAGAAGGGCAAGCTGGTGTCCACAAAGGGAAAAGGGCATAAATTTGTCCCCACACAGACTGGTGACCAGGAAGTCTGCCCAAATTTCAGGAATCTGGGTTTATAGGGAAAGAAAAGCAAGACACAGTCCTCTGAGACAGGAAAATCATTCAGGGACTCCAACAGCTAATCATATCCACAAGCATTCAAGGAAGTCAACTCACTAATGAAAACATCCTATAAAATATAAGACCAAGCAAGGAAGACACAGCATTGTAAAGAAGGATATATGACAATTATTTCCAGAAATTTATATTTCCAAGTTATTATTAAATTTTTAAATATAATAATTATCAATATATAAGTTAAATCCTTTAAAAATATATAGGACAGATGTTAAATTCACTTCATATGATTACTACATAGAAACACTTAATGTGGCCTTAGACTACTATACATTTACTGAGGGGAGTAAACATCTGAAAATGAGTTCATATTAATGGAAAAGTGCAAAGAAACTTGTCAACATGTGCCAGTTCCATGGCCCACAGGCAATGAGCACCGCCTGCCTCTGCCAGTCAGATCACCAACCAACAGTACTGTGAGGCCATGAAAGAAGCTGTTCATACTCTGGTTTAATCTCAGCACAGGCCAGAGCAGCAGATTAAGCAGAACTTTACATCAGTGGCAGGTCTCCCAAGTTCTCTTGATGCCACAGAATTCATAAGTGGGATCAGTATGTTCTAAAAAAACATGGTACTGCAAAGGGAAAAAAAGGTTCCACAGCATCAAGCAGTATAATACTTGAAACCTCATCATCAAAGTGACAGTTTTCAAGTGCCATTTATGATGCCCTAGTCTGGAAACATCCCAGCTAACCCATCTGATCAACAATTTCACAGATGGAAGCACTTGATGGCTAATTGGCAAGTCTATTATTCAAATAAAACAGCTCTCTGTACCTCTTCTTTCATTATTACAAGTCAAGGTACAACAAGATTGGTCATTCAAATTAGCTTAATAGAAATCTCTTTCCCAAAATAAATTTTTTAATGAAACCACACATTTTAACAACTAGCTTAGAGTACTAATCAGTTTCTGAACAGTAAGGAAAGTGTTTTATAAACTAAAAGGAGTAAGAAACGTAAATCTTCTTTTAAAAGTTGTACTGTTTGTTTCCTCTGTCTTTATCAATGTCAAGATACAGTCATAAGGACTAAAATGAATAAAATAGTTACTCATTCCTTAAATATTTTAAAAACATAGGCCATGTAACAAACATCATCATAAAGAAAAATCCTCTCAAATATTTTAGGTTTCCTAAAAAAACTGTAAAGCAGGCATCTTCTCTTCATCTACATTTTGCCCAATAAAAATTCCAGACTGTTAAGGCTTTCTAATTTATGAAGCAAGTAGCTTAATGTTATATGAAGCAAGTATCTAACATCGTAGATATTATCTACCTAAGGACACGGTGTTGATGCAGAATAGGCTTTGGCCTCAGAAAGACTTGGGTTCCAACTCTAGCTCCACTTCCTGTTAGTTCCAAGACTTGACCCAATAATATGGAAATAACTATCCCTATCCATAGAGGATTGCTGTGAAGATTAAATGAGGAGATTATATACACAGAACACTCACATTAAATCATGCAAGCCCTCAGCATTCGTCCATTTAGCTCTCACCCCTTTCTCCCCCCTACTTCTATAAATTCCAGAGAAGAATCCTGATACAACTGTCAAAATATGTGCATTCTCTTTACAGGTCCATACATTTGCTCCAATCCCATTGAAACCTACATTCCCTATTCAGATAATCTGGCTATCTCCCTATATTCCTACAATTTTCAGACCCCAAGGCAAGCACCATGGAAGAACCTTGTAGAAAGACTGAGCTATAAAATATTTGAAGACCTCAGTTTCTACCTGTAAAGCAGAAACTAGGAAATGCATATAATAATCAGAACCTGCAAGGGGGAAGGCCATCGTAGTCAGAAACTCTGGAACGAGTTACAAACCGAAGTAAAATCACAATTATCTCCTTATAGTGATACAGCAATATAATAGTAACAAAAAAGTATTTTTTTAGGTAATAAAACAATAATTTCCCATGAAGTAAAAGAACATCTTTTCTATAAAAGAGAAAGGGGTGTTTTTCCAAAATTATATTCTATCATTCTGTCTACTTTTGATAAGCATTTTGCTTCTAATTACTCAGGTTCTTGTGTTTAGAACACTACAAAGAACTGACAGTTAACAGAGAGATACCACAGGCAGGTAAGAATGTAATCAGGTGAAAAGATAGGAAATGTATATACAATGAAACAGAAAAGTACAATTATCCCAGTCATCACTTAATTTTTTATTGTCCCTAAGCCTTCCCACTGTGCTCAACACAGGCATTCATTCAGTCTCCTCGAGGGAAGAGCGTGTGAAATCACTGACGACAGTCTGAAAACAGCACTGGAGGCTGCCCAGTAAAGACTATCACCAGCTCTTGGGGCGTACTTCCAGGATGCTCAACCCAGATAATAACTCACGAAGAACCACCTTGAACGTATGTTGTGGGATAGAACACTGGCAATGACTGTCCAGATTTTAAGTGAGCATGATACCTAAAGAACTGTCCAAATGATAATACGAACTAAAAAATTAGAAATCACGTTTACGCAAGTTTAAGACTGGAAGCCCGAAGATCAGTGTACCAAATGAGCAAGCTGACCAGTAAATCAAACATGTAAAATGATGCTCAGGGTAAGGAAGGAAAAGATATAAATTGAATTTTTATGATCATAACATCCCACACATTTGGAATATTAAGATATTACTATAATATTTTATTTTCCTATACTAGACAAAAGCATCTTCTCTTATTTCTCACTCTATATACCCTTTCTATCAACAGCAGTATCAGTTGTCATGGATCTACCATATCCTTGACTTTAAAAATCTTAACATTTTGTTTTTCCTCAGAATTTTGACTTTTTATTTCATCAGAATGTGATCAATTCTGGAAGACAATTTCACTGTAATTGAAAACACATCTCTGCTCCCCTTATGTTCTAAGGAATTCAAGCAAAGTCATTTATGGTAATTTCATATTGAAATAGAAATTTAACATTCACAAATGTCAAAGACCTTTCCCCTTGAAAGACCAGTCACAACTAGAAAGTTCAAACAAAACAACACAGATTAACCACAGTGCAACTACCAGAAATTTGTTTCCCTTTTACTTGAGAACACCCAAGAACAGATTTGAGACTTCTCAGGAGCATCACATTTTTCATAGGGTTTAATATCCATGCAGAAGAATTACATTACAATGACACCTAAAAAGAGTATGCTCTAATTAGCTTGCTTTTGACCTGACCTCTTTTTTAATTTTCTACAGTAGAAACATCAGCTCAAGTACATGAATAATGAGGAACTATACTTTTTAAATAATAAAATTATTACATCAAGAGCAGGAAATGAAGAGGATCACATGTGTTTTGTACTTTTACTTTGTTTCTAAAGCAAAATCACTATTTATCTGTAGTTAAGCAAAGAAATAAGGCAATTCAAATTTATTGACCCTTTAACTCAAATGGTAAAGAATCTGTCTGCAATGCGAGAGACCTAGGTTCAATCCCTGGGTCAGGAAGCTCCACTGGAGAAGGGCATGGCAACCCATTCCAGTATTCTTGCCTGGAGAATTCCACGGACAGAGGAGCCTGGTGGGCTACAGTCCATCAGGTCACAAAGTCAGGCATGATGAGCGACTAACACTTTCACACTTTACCTACTTCTTAATAGGAAGAAAAATGACCAAATTAATCTATCAATGTTTACAAAGGCTCTTTGTAAATGTTCAGAGGATCACATCAGGACAGATACTCAAAGAATCAAATGGGGGTAAAACATAACCAGAAGCATCCATCAGTATATAAAAACTGTCAATACAGACAGGTTAAAGAGCTCAGTAACATAAAGAACTCATAAAAAGCCTTTTGTAAACATCTGCTCATTTTCAAGCTACTGCACCAGCAATAAACAAAAGTTTTATTTCAAATGTGACAGGTGTAAACATCAACTGTACACTCATTCCTGCCTTAAGTCTCATCTTCAAGAGTATCCAGGTTCTTTAAAAATGGAAGTATGATGAGCAAAACTCCTGTGCTCAGACATCTCTAACAACTTCCCAAGTCACTTGGAAGAGAATTTCCTACAAGGCCCTACATGATCTAGTCTCTGGCAACCTCTAAAGTGTTACCCTCTTCAACTCCAAGATTAAGAGAGAATATGGAACATCTAAGTAAGGCATGAAAATAAAATTAAAATGAATTTCTGATTTTGTTTTACTTGGCAGCTTTTAAAAGAAGTTTAACTAAAGGAAAATGTTATTTAATGTTATTCACTGAGTTGTTCTTTTCCTTTATTGTTGTTCTTATTAAAAAGACAGAACATTATTTACGAAGTGGAAATTCCTTTTGTCTCCCTCCCTTCTCATGAACTTGATGTGGGTTATTCAGACGTGTGGTATACAACATGGTAGCCACTAACTACATGTGATTACTCAAATTTAAGTAAAATTAAAAATTCACTTCTTCAAATCATACTGGTACATATCATGGACTCAACATGCAGCTGTGGAATTTAAGTGACTTAAAATTCAGTGAAATTAAAAATTCAGTTGTTCCAGTCACATTTCAAAGGCTTAATAATAGCCATGTGTGCATGCTAAGTCACTTCAGTCATGTCTGCTCTTTGCAACCCTGTGGACCATAGCCTGCCAGGCTCCTCTATCCATGGAACTCTCTAAGTGAGAATACTGGAGTGGGTTGCTGTGCCCTCCTCCAGAGGATCTTCCCAACCCAGGGATCGAACCTGCAACTCTTAACATCTCCTGCATTGGCAGGTGGTTCTTTACCACTAGCGCCACTTGTGAAGTCCTTAATAATAGCCACATATGGCCAATAGCTATTGTATTAGCACATACAGCACATTTCCTTCACAGCATAAAGTTCTATTGGACAGAGATGCTTTAGAACTTGTAATACTTTTACCTTTAAAAAAAAGTTATTCTAAAAACAAAATAAAAAAAGTTATTCTGTTTTAAGAATTAACATAACGCTTTCATAGTGTATGTATATATCTACAACCTGAAATTTTCTCTTAATGTTTGTATTATGCATACTGAGATATAGAATCTAGTTCACTTTAACTGCTATATAATATTTCATCATAATGCATTTTGATACTTAAGTACTTTGCAATTTTTCAATAATCCAAACTGTCACACCCAGACCAACCCTAAGGAAAAAAAGGCTTCCATGAGAATTGTTGCTTCCTAAGCCTTCATTAACACTTCACAAGTGTTTGTTTAAAAAAAATTAATCTAACACTTGTTTTATTTTCATAACATAAAATTTACCATTTTAACCACTGTTAAGTGTACAATTTCATGGCATTAAGTACATTCACACTGTTGTACCATCGTTGGAGAAGGCAATGGCAACACACTCCAGTACTCTTGCCTGGAGAATCCCAGGGACAGAGGAGTCTGGTAGGCTGCTGTCCATGGGGTCACTAAGAGTCGGACACGACTGAGCATCTTCACTTTCACTTTTCACTTTCATGCACTGGAGAAGGAAATGGCAACCCACTCCAGTGTTCTTGCCTGGAGAATCCCAGGGACAGGGGAGCCTGGTTGTCTGCCATCTATGGGGTCGCACAGAGTCAGACACGACTGAAGCGACTTAGCAGCAGCAGCAGCAGTACAATCATCACCACCGTCTACAGAACTTTCGTCTTCCCAACCTGAAACCCTGTACCACTAAACACCAACTCTTCATTCCACCACAACCCCCAACTCCTGGCAGCCACCATCCTACTTTTTGTCTCTATGAATCAGACTAGTAACTCATTTAAGCGAAATCATAAAATATTTGTCCTTTTGTGACTGGTTAATTTCATTCAGAATAATGTCTTCAAGGTTCACCCATGTTGACGCATGTGTCAGCCCTTTTTAGGTTGAATAATAATCCACAATATTAATATACCACATTTTGTTTATCCAGTGAGCCATCAATACCTTTTGGCTTCTACCTTTTGGCTATTACAAATGCTGCTGCTATAAAGTGGCTGTACAAATATCTATTTGAGCCCCTAATTTCAATTATTTGGGCTATATACCCAGATATGGAATTGCTGGATCATATAATTCTATTTAATTTTTTGAGGAACCACCATACCATTTTCCACAGAGGTCACACAATTTTACATTCCTACCAGCAATGCACAAGGGTTTCTCTATACTCTCACCAACAGTTGCTTACTTGCTACATTTTTTGGATAATAACTATCCTAATAGGTGTGTCTTCCAAAATTATAAAGTTTAATTTTCATAGGTAGATCTTTAATCTACTTGCTATAGATTTTTGTGTACAGAATTAGGTAGGAATTTAGTATTAGTTTTCCTTCCCATAAAGCAAGCCACCTGCTTCAGCATCATTTAATGAATAGGCCACTCCTTCCCCATTAATTTTTAATGCCATCTCTACTATAAATCAAGTTTCCGTATATACATGTGTCTATTTCTGGACTTTCTATTCGACTATACTGATCTACCTATCTCTGTCTTGGGCAGACTCCAGGAGAAGGTGACGGACAGGGAGGCCTGACGTGCTACAGTCCGTGGAGTTGCAAAGAATCAGACACAACTTGGTGACCGAACAACAACCACCTATCTCTCTACCAGCAAAACACTACTTGAGTCACACAGCGCTAAAATATATTTTGATATTTGGTAAAACAAAATTTCTTTTTCCTTTCTAAGAATCTCTTTGCTATTCTTGCGGGTTTTTTTCTCCGATATAAATTTTATATTCAGTTTTCTAATTCCACAAAAATTCTGGTTGGTATATTTATTGGAACTGCATTGAATTTACGATTAACTGGAGAGAACTGGCATGTGATATTGAAACTCATCATTCATGAAAATGGTGTTATTTCTTCATTTATTACAGTCATTTCCCCCATTACTATATTAAATTAATCCCTTCTATAAAATGTTACACTAAAACCTATACGATAAATAATTGAAAGAACATTTCTGCTCCAAGACTCATAACAGAAACCAACAAATAGTTATTGGTTTTAAATAAAAAATCCATACACTGTGGATTTGGGAGTTATAACAAATAAAACAGATCATATTCAATTTGTGAAGCTTTTTTTAAGTCTAGTCACCCAGAATAACCCTTCAAAATGTATCTTACATCTCACCACTTTCAAAAAGCTTTTTCTGACCACCCCCTATAGTATTTTCCCTTATTTTTGCATCAGAAGTTACTGAAGTCAGTGTTAGAAAGATACAATCTGGTAACTTACAGGTAAAACATATGCTTTTAGTTTGTGTTTAGTTGGGCCTATACCATGTTTCTTAAAAACTAGAGACTAAAAAAATTCAAGAATTTCACACAAAAGTCATAGGATTTCTGACTTACAGGTTGTTATGTCTCTCTCTCTCAGAGAGATTCCATTCAGAGAGATTCCATTTCCATGCTTCCTGGGTTACCAGGGCAAACAAATCACACACTGATCCTTAAAGTTTCTGTCTAAAAGTGACCTGTTAATTTCCAATTCACACTCAACTGGCCAAAGCAAAATCACAAGCAGACCAAATTCAAAAATGATGGAAAGGCATAATCCTACTATGTTCCTAGAAGGATAAAAGCCAATAATATTTCATATAATTGATGACTTTAAACTCTTTCCTCCTACCTAGTCTCCAAACTACCACTAGAATTACTTTTCAAAAACACAGGTGGAATTATCTCACAGCTCTGATAAAAAAATAAAAAGTCTTCATCAAAGTACAACAATTGGAGAAAAAGTCAAATCACTAAGAATGGCATTCAATACCTGTTGAATGCCTGTATCTAATCTACTCCAAACTCCCTTACCAGCTTCCTTTCCCACTATTTCCCCTCATATCGCTTACTCTCCTGGCTTTTCTCAGTTATTTCTTTGTTATAATACAAAATTTAGTTCAAGCATCATTTCCTCAATTCAGTCTCACTTTCCCTTTTTGTGTAAAAACTTAAATACCATATCCTATAAAAATCACATTATTTATAATAAGCACTAACATTTGCTAATTCGAAGTAGTTAATATGTGCCAGGCCCTTAAAACATAACTGCTATATGTCTACTAGATTGTTAGGTCCCTAGACTAAATAATGATATTCTCGTTTACTTTGGTATTCCCTATAGCATACCAACCAACATATTAAAAAAGTCAAAACACTGGTCTAAAGAATTCAAATACAAGATAATGCCACTGACATTTTACTCCAGTTTCATTTACTTTTAAGCTTATCTTAACTCTTTCTAAAGTTAAAATTGACCAACAGACTTAAACTTTTATTTAAATTTGTTTTAATATGTATTTATTGGGCTGCACCAGGTCTCAGCTGTGGCATGCAGAATCTTTCAGTTATGGCATGAACGGGCATGTGGGATCTAGTTTCCTGACCAGGGATTAAACCCAGGCCCCCTGCATTGGGAGTGCAGAGTCTTAGCCACTAGATCAGAAGGGAAGCCCCTAAACTTGTGGGTGGAATTCCCTGGTGGTCCAGTGGTTAGGACTGAGCTTCCACTTCAGGAAACACGAGTTCGATCCCCCATCAGAGAACTAAGATCTGTAAGCCACGTGGCAAGGCCAAAATATAGATAAATAAAATAAAGTAACTATTATTAAGTTATTTTAAAAGAAACTTTTAGAGACTGCTGACTATGCTTTGGCTATGCCCATCTCTTGGGTTTAGTCTTGACTGCTTTTGGAAATAGCTTAGTTGCCAAGACCTAGGTTGGGATAGTTATAAAGACAATCAGGTAGTCTAAGGAGAGCAATAAATGCTTTTAATACAATCATCTCACATCTTTCAGTAATTTCAAGTTCATAAGCACTGTAGCAAAGAAAATAAAAACGTATTTGAAACAAAAAGCTATTCATTTACAAACTGTAATAGTTCTAACAAAACATCTGTTTTTGCTTCACTACTGATAAGTTATACTGAAGTAGGGTATTATGGACAGATTTAATGATTTTAGCCTGCTACTGTTCAAATAATAACATTTTAAAATGTAATATTAAAAAAAAACTTTAAGTTGTCTTATAAGGTATACATACCATAATGAAAAACTAGGAAAAGTAACAGGATAAAGCTAATGGAAGAAAGATTCAAGAAAGACACTGTGAACAATGCAATATATTAAAACAGTGAAAAGAGAACTCAAAGTGATGGCTCACTTGACAATTTGAACAATTCTAGTACAGTAATGGAGGAGGCCAGAATATAATCTCATCACTCAATGGAAGTAAGGAGGTAGAATACGTGAGCCTAAGCTATTACTACAGGAATTCTGGAAATGAAACATTTAATGGCAGGATGCAGTGCAGTTTTGGGGGGATACAGGACATTTAAATATCTTTGTAACAGAGAAAAAGGTCAGTGGAGATGAGTAAGGTTTCAAGACAGGATGGGATCAGAGAATAAGTGAAAGGATTGGCCAGGGAAAAGAGAAATGTCATTTCTAGTCAAAGAAAGCTGAGTCAGTAGGATGGATGGAAAACTTACTTCTGCTACAATGTCAATGTTTTAAAGGGCCATCGGCAAGGTTAACAGCAAGTAACCTGCCCCTATTTATGAAGAAATTCTGACTTTTCCATTTTATGGTAAGACAGTAACATTTCCCACTTATTTTTGGAGGGATAAAACAACTTATATCTCCTTTTCTACTTTTATTGGCTGCTACACATTATCAAATGGAAATGAGCTATTATCAATCCAAAGAACTTTGACTTTTTATTAAAACTAAATAATACACTTGGGACTTCCCTGGCACTCCAGTGGTTAAGACTCCCTGCTTCCACTGCAGAGGCGTGGGTTTGATCCCTGGTCAGAGAACTAAGATCCTGTATGCCATGCATGCACAGCCAAAAACAAATTTTTTTAATAAACAATACTTAACTTTTTCCACTCCTTATTACAAAATAATACACAACACTTCATTTTGTTGAAGTAACAGCTAGAACAAGGGCAAAATAAAATTTTAAGAAAAAATATAATTATTGAACACCTAGTATTTGACAAACGAGGTTATCACAGAAATAAGAACCCCATATATCATTCTTTTGAAAGTCTGTCATCTAATCAGAAAAATGAAACACATGAAGTAACAGATTCTCAGACAACACAATTTTAAGTTCAAATAAGAATACAAATTGAGGAGGAACACGTGCTGATGAAATTATCCAAAACCAAGGCCAGGTTACTGAACCAACTCTTAGTGTTCCGCTCAATGCAAAGGTCTGCAGTGGTCACCGAGGTATGTTGTAAATCAATTTGTGGTCCGTCAAACCATCATTTCATGTCCAGCAATTTCCAGGCATGGATTTCTGGCATGGATATATAATTTACTGCATCTAATACTTACGGGAAAAGTTATTTTGGTATTTAAATTTGAAGCAACTTCTCTTAAGAATTCCAGTAAGGTAATACCTTTACCTACATGTAATTTGCAGGCTAATGTGAAGCGTCTATACACCACCTCAGTTCACTTTTGACACTTTTATATACTTAAACAATATTATTGCTGATTTTAGAATGAATCAGAAAATTCTAGAAGCTATCTATAATGTTTGCAAAAGTATGAAAGCAGCTTTAGGGGCCAAGTTCAGAGAAACTTAGACCTCTTAAGCAAACATATTACAAAGATTTTAGAAAAATGAAGAATCATAAAGAAACATGCTTACAGAAAAGGAACATGAGAAATAGCCAAAACTAACAAATGGTCTATACAAGGATAAAATACAGAATCATAAAATGATTTCAACATCCTAAAAGGAAAAGGTTTATTAGTCATCAAGCACAATGGGCCTAACACAGAATTCTTGTAAAAGTGCCTAAGAAACATTGAAAATTTCATGAAATCTCAAACATGACTATTTCTCACACAAAATATTAGACTACTATGAATAAAGGAAGACAAAGTCATTGATAGTGATACAGAAATATGGGAAAGTTGATCACTAAAAGGGTTCTAAAGGTGGGTTAGAAAAATACTCCCAAAATGTCAACATAAAATAATATATTACATAAAAGTCTCACATAGTCATCTTTTTTGTGACTGGAAGACTGGGAAGACAATCACTGTAGAATTCAAAAAAAGCAGAAATTTCTTCTTCAGCTGAAAGCAGACAGAATATCCTAAGATAGAAATCTATCTGGAGGCTATTTGCCTCAACTGTACAGAACAACATAAAAGATAATATTAAAACTAACTGAAAACTAATTTAATTTTAGCAAGAATGTGAAAGAAATCATATATACCAAATTTAAAGGAAAAAGAGGTATTACTTATTCATCCATGTATCATAATTACTAGAAGGAATTTATCAGTGTTAAGATCGTACATACATTCTATGGGTTTTCTGGATCTTGCCAATAGTATGCAATGTTTACTTTTTCATGTGTTACTTTTAGTCTACATTGTAAACCAGAAATAGGATATTATGAGTCTCTCTTTTTTTAACCAAAAGGCAAGTGTGATTATCTTGCATATCTCAAAAGTTTAAATCAAAGCAGAGAAAATTCTTATTCCTAGGAGAAAATTAAATTAAGATAATAGAACATATTCTCACAAGTTATTTAGTGTTGGTATACAACGCCCAGCAGTAAGGGAAGCTTCTCACCATAAGGTTATCTATGAGAATTTCTTGGGAGTGATTTCTTTCTGTTTGGATAACTCGTGAAAGGCTTGTAATTAACACACAAAGAAACACTCAGTCCATATACTAACCTGGCCCAGTCCAGGCATACCTCCTCCAAGTCTAAGAAGTCTGTCCATACTTCTAGAAAACAGAGACAAAGAGAAACGTTCCTGAGCACAAAAGTGTTGACTCAGTTGCTGTCTATGTAATTCACCTCCAGTCACTCAGTATGTCAAAAATATTGGTGGTAATTACAACCCAACATCAGACTTCCTGTTAATTAACACCACATATTAATTCAAGAAGCTGTCTTCCATGCTAATTAACAGACCTTATTTTACTGCTTTGGTTTTGGGTTATCCCCAGTTTTAAAGACAAGCAATCTTAGCATACTTTCAAAACTTTGCTATCATTAAGTTAATTATATTTTCTTATTGTTATCTAATAAAGTACCTGAATGAGGAAAAAGTGCCTGAAATGCTTATCATATGTATGATTGAATCTCCTTCAATTTGTCCAGAGTGTACAAATAAAAATCCTCACTTTTAAATTAAATTTTAACATCCTCATTAGGAAGTTCTGTGCTAATTAACTTACAGCTTGTCAGTTATCATCAAAACTACATGTGAAAGACATTGTGAGCAGATTATGGATCTCTGAATTAGCATCAAAGGCTGTAAAACACACTCATTATCCTAAACGAAATATTATAAAGTAAACATTAAATGCATTAGGATAGTGTTCTAGAATCCACACAGATAGTTTGCATTATATCAGATACTGTGAAGATATACACCATTTTCACCAAGGAAATTCGGCTGCTGGTCTCAATTTTAGAGTAAATCAATACAAAGAAGATTAACTTTGAAATGTCGATCTGATTTTTTTCATCTCTGGAGTAACTACAGAAGATACTCTTATAAGCTCAAAATTTTCACAGAAGAAATCAAAGGAAAAAATATCAAGGGTACTAATATGGCCACAAATACACAAAAAGGAGTAATCAAATTATAAAAATTAATATTAGTACAACTAAATAATAATGAAGCAATTTCTTCTACTTGAAAACTGCTGCTATGCCTTAAAATTCCTCTTCTTCCTACATGTATGTATTAGAAAATGGTATCACTACAAACTATATTTGAAACTAAACAAACATTAACAGATTAATTTAGTCACTTATCCACTTTGTTATACTAGTTAGAACAGCTCTACTAACTCTAACTTATAATCATTACACTATTGCCTAATCATGTTTGTTGAAACTGCTAACAATTTAATCCTGCAAATATTTAACACTGTTAATACTGCAAACTTCATTCAAATCCTAATTTAGAAAAGTGCCCAAATGATACAACAACCATGCAATCTGTACAAAGTGAACATACCACCATAACCACCACCTAGACGAAGAAAGAACCTTACCAGCACCTAAGAATCTCTTATGTTCCCTTCCTATTCTCCAACACCCTGCAAAGGTAGAATTCCAAGGTCTAACAGCAAACCTTCTCAGGGTTTTTGAGTTTTATATAAACAAAATAACATGTTTTGGGTCTGGCATCCTTCACTCCACCAGTTTGTGAGACTGATAACAGATAAACTCTCTTTAAAAAACAAAAAGGCACATAAGAAAACTTGATAGTCCAAACAAAACTTCCACTTCACAATCTTAACTAACACTCCTAACAGCAACATTTACAAATAAATTCTCCATTAAATTCTCATTAAAATTTCATAACTCAAATATGTCATTCAATACACAGTACTTTTTAATGGCTGTTGACTGAAAACAAAACAAAATAAAGCCCTGTGTATTTAAAATATAAAAGACATTTATTCCTCTGCAAAATACTATTCCCTTCCAAGAAAAAAAAAATTCTTTTGGATCAGTGCAAGCTTACTAACATAAAGAACAAATGGGGGAAAAAATTTAGACACTTTATATATTCCAGGCCAAAGTAAATTCCCAGCTGTGTTCAGTTTATCTATTCCCCCTGTGTTGTTTCTGATGACTTTACACAGACTCCAGATGCTGTGAATATACATGAGCTATGTGGGGAGCAGAGGGAAAGAAAATCTGGCAGGTCAAACTTGTGTTTTTAGCAAAATGAGATGTCTCAGCAAACAGAAAAAAATATTTAGCAAACTAAAACATTTAAGATAAGATAATAAGGTTTAATAAAAAACCAACATTTGGAAATGCAATATATTGAGAAGTGTTCTAAATTACACTACTTTTAAGAAGTTTATAGAAAGCAGACAAGAACAAAAATGCTACTTGTGACTTTCAAGAGTTCTTAAATCTGGGCTTTTGATCTGTGTTAAAAGTAACACATTTTCATAATATTGTTATAACAATATCCTGAAAGAATAAATAAAAGTAAAATACATTCTTAATTCTTACCTGGTCAGTAGCTACAGCTCTTGTGGTGTTAAGCTTCAATTTGCTGAGTATGAAAAATTTCTTAATTCAAGTTCTTGTTAATACTGGCAGGTATAATTTTTCTGAAGGCTTTTTTTTTTGCCCCTCTCTCCTAAAAAAAAAATTAATTAATTAATTAAATAAGATATAATTATTTTGAGAACTAAGGAGGGAAATATATCAAGCAAAATTTCTAAAAACAAAATAGAAATCAAAATTGATTTTTAATTATAATGTCCTGAGAGTACAGAGTGAAATACCACCCAAGGGAGCTATATATAGAGCATAGTGATTATCCCTGTATCCAAATTTTGTTCCTAAAGTTTTTTTTGAGCTGTTCTAATTATATGTAAAGATTGCTATCTCATGACTTTCAGTCTTTCTAGAGGAGTTTTAAAGAACAAAGAAGATTTATTCATTTTTAAATAGAACAAAATTACCATATAGGTTCATTGCACATTATTAGAAATCTGTAATACATTATGGAATCTTAGTGGTTAATTTCCCTGTATCTTTAAAGTTTGTTATTTCATTATCCTAGGAATTACTCTGACATGTCCTAATCAATAATTCTCAACTATGCCAAAAAAGACTAAACTAAGGAGAAAATGGAGGATCACCCCAAAAATGCAATAGAGAAGTAATCACCCCAAATAATGCAACAGTGAAATACGTTATAGCCACTGCATCATCTTTCAGTCTTTATGGTGATGCCCAAAGCACTGCTTCATCTTTCAAAAAGATACAAAATACCAAAGATACCATCTTTGTAGTCTTTTTTGTTAGCTTTCATTGAACTAGTACTTCACAATCCCTCATATTCTTCCCCTAACAGCAAAGAGAGAACTGACAGAGAAAAAGTTTCACAATTATTAGAGATTCACGAGGTGAATGTAAAAAAAAAAAAAAACCAGCACTCTAATGATGACAATAAAATTGACTAAACCAAGGTTTCTCTGGCACTACTGACAGTCAGAACCAAGGAATTTTTCTGTTGTAGAGGGCTGTCTTGTGCCTTACAGGATGTTCAGCAGCATCCCTGGCCCCTACCCACTAGATCCCATAGCAAGTACAGCTGTGATAATCACAACTGTCTCCAAAAAAGGGAACCTTCCTGCCCTGTTGGTGGGGATGCCAACCGGTGCAGCTATTATGAAAAACAACATGGAGGTTTCTTAAAAAACTAAAATTAGAACTACCATATGATCCAGCAATCCGACTCCTGGGCATATATCCGGACAAGATGACAATTAGAAAAGATACATGTATCCCAATGTTTGTAGCAGCACTATTTACAAAAGTCAAGACGTGGAGGCAACCCAAGTGCCCATCAACAGATGATTGGTTCAAGAATATTTCACACACACACACACACACACGAATATTACTCAGCCATAAAAAATAGAATGAACCACTGCCACTTGCAGCAACATAGATGGACCTAGAGATTATCATACTAAGCAAAGTCAAACAGAGAGGATAAAAATTATGTCACTTATATGTGGGATCTAAAAAAATAATGCAAATAAATCTATAGGCAAAACAAAAACAAACTCACAGACACAGGAAAGAAACAGTCACCAAAGGGGAAAGGGGGTGAGGAAGGGATAAACTATGAGTATGGGATTAACAGTATAAACTACTATTCAGAAAATAGGCAAGTAACAAGGATTTGCCGTATAACATGGTGAACAATGTTCAATGTCTTATAATAACACATAATGGAAAACAATCTAATACAAATGTGTGTGTGTGTGTATAAAACTGAATCACTTTGCTGCACACTAGAAACTAACACAATATTACAAATCAACTATACTTTAAAAAAAATGTCTCCAGACATTGCCAAATCATTCAGGTAAAATCACCCTATATAAACAACATCTTAGACCACTGGCAATACCCTAGATAATTTTCTCAAACTTAAAATCCAAGGAATGCTGGAAACTCTGGAGTTCTTCAAAAAGTTCAACACAGAATTACCACATGACCCAGAAATTCTACTCCCAGGTATATATCCAAAAGAACTGAAAACAGGTATTCAAAACAAGTACATGTACACCCATGTTTATACCATCACTATTCACAACAGCCAAAAGGTGGAAAGAGCCCAAATGTCCATAAAAGAAGGAAAAGATAAAACAAATTCTATATATACATACAGTGGAATATATGGAATGTTATTCAACTATAAAAAGGTACTAAATATTGATAAATGTTAGAGTGGATGAATCTCAAAACATGCTCTGTGAAAGAAGTCATGTGCAAAACGTCATATACTGAATGATTCCATTTATATGATGTATCCAAAATATATAAATCCATAGAGATAAAATGCAGACTGGTGATTGCCAGGGGCCAGGGAAAGGAATAAAATGGAGAAACTGCTTAATGGATAGGGGATTTTACTTCAGAAGAATGGAAATGTTTCAGAACTATTAATATATACAGAGGGTAGTTGTACAACATTATGAAACTACTAAATGATTGGAAAAGGTTTTCATTCCAATCCCTAAGAAAGGCAATGCCAAAGAATGCTCAAACTACCGCACAATTGCACTCATCTCACACACTAGTAAAGTAATGCTCAAAATTCTCCAAGCCAGGCTTCAACAATACATGAACCGTGAACTTCCAGATGCTCAAGCTGGTTTTAGAAAAGGCAGAGGAACCAGAGATCAAATTGGCAACATCCGCTGGATCATCCAAAAAGCAAGAGAGTTCCAGAAAAACATCTATGTCTGCTTTATTGACTATGCCAAAGCCTTTGACTGTGTGGATCATAACAAAATGTGGAAAATTCTTAAAGAGATGGGAATACCAGACCACCTGACCTGCCTCTTCAGAAACCTGTATGCAGGTCAGGAAGCAACAGTTAGAACTGGACATGGAACAACAGACTGGTTCCAAATAGGAAAAGGAGTACATCAAAGCTGTATATTGTCACCCTGCTTATTTAACTTCTATGCAGAGTACATCATGAGAAAACGCTGGGCTGGAGGAAGCACAAGCTGGAATCAAGATTGCCGGGAGAAATCAATAACCTCAGATATGCAGATGACACCACCCTTATGGCAGAAAGTGAAGAAGAACTAAAGAGCCTCTTAATGAAAGTGAAAGAGGAGAGTGAAAAAGTTGGCTTAAAGCTCAACATTCAGAAAACTAAGATCATGGCATCCGGTCCCATCCCTTCATGGCAAATAGATGGGGAAACAATGGAAACAGTGGCTAACTTTATTTTGGGGGACTCCAAAACCACTGCAGATGGTGATTGCAGCCATGAAATTAAAAGACGCTTACTCCTTGGAAGGAAGGTTATGACCAACCTGGATAGCATATTAAAAACCAGAGACATTACTTTGTCAACAAAGGTCCGTCTAGTCAAGGCTATGGTTTTTCCAGTGGTCGTGCATGGATGTGAGAGATGGACTATAAAGAAAGCTGAGCACAGAAGAATTGATGCTTTTGAGCTGTGGTGTTGGAGAAGACTCTTGCGAGTCCCTTGGATTGCAAGGAGACCCAACCAGTCCATCCTAAAGGAGATCAGTCCAGGGTGTTCATTGGTAGGACTGATGTTGAAGCTGAAACTCCAATACTTTGGCCACCTGATGCAAAGAGCTGACTCACTGGAAAAGACCCTGATGCTGGGAAAGATTGAGGGCAGGAGGAGAAGGGGACAACAGAGGATGAGATGGTTGGATGCCATCACCAACTCAATGGACATGAGTTTGGGAAAACTCCAGAAGTTGGTGATGGACAGGGAGGCCTGGCGTGCTGCGGTTCGTGGGGTCGCAAAGAGTCAGACACGACTGAGTGACTGAACTAAACTGAAATGATATTAAACTGTTCACTTTAAAATGGCTAATTTTGAAAAGAATGTAAGAATATATATATGTACATAACTGAGTCACTTTGCTGTACAGCCGATTGGTATAAATTACTATTCAACTATACGTGAATTAAAATTAAGAAATAACTAAAAAAAAATTTTAAGTTAATTTTGTGTTATGTGAATTTTACCTCAAAAATTATTTTTTAAAGGATCAGTGAGTTGGACAATGAATTTCTAAGATCAAAAAGGAAATATGAAATATCCAGTTAGTATTCAACAAGAAGGACTCTTTACATACTTTAACAAGAACCTGTTTTGCAAAAGAGCTGACATATTCTGTTATCATTTATGATGCTGATACAGTTCAAATGTGGACAAATGCTGAAGTGTACACGAAGGTGAGTAAAAGGAAAGAACACAAATTAAAAAAAAAAAACAAAACACTGGACTAACTATCTGGTGTTCATAAATCTAAAAGAATGTTTTATGAGCAAAGATGATGGTTATCCCTGCTTCAGCAAAACTACAAATTTACTTTAAAAACTATCTTATACAATTAAAAATTATTGCATCAGGGAAGATGAAACAGTTCCAGGGATGGATTATAGTGGTGATCACACAATGTGAATGTACTTAAATGCCACTGAACTGTAAGCCTAACAAAGGTCAAAATGGTAAATTTTATTACATGCATATTTTAACACACATACACACACACACAAAGTATTGCAAGTACCAGTAGAACCAAAAGAAAACATAAGCTAAGGCCTCTGAAGAGACGTTATTAAAAACATGTAGGTTCATGTATGATGGATGATGAACAGCTAATTACATTTAAATGATGTCATCCATTTCAGGTACATATACATTCAAAACCAGGAAAATACAGAACAAAACTCTGCATGCGCTATTTTTAAATTTCATTAACATTTCTAATACACTTTTTTTTTTTTTTTACTATTCCTTTATTTTTACTTCTGTAAATTATTCAAGATCTGACTTAAAGGTGTAAGAAATTTTAAAAGATCTACTGGACCCAGGTGGTAAATGGTGATGACAGTTTTTCTTAGTGTATTAAGGTTAAGAGCTTAAGAGTCTAGAGTCTCAGTGCCAGGATTCAAACCCTGGTTCCAACACGTTTTAGCTCTGTGTCCTTGGGTCGGCCACCTCTCTCAGGCTCAGTTTTCTCATCTGTAAAATGGGGATAATGATAATATCTATCTCAGAATATTAAAGATGACAATGAACATAAATAACATTTAATAACGCTTGGCACATAGGAAGTAAACAATGACTGCTAGCTGCTGTCATCAGCTGCTCATCCTATGAGCATAGCTACAGCTCATTCAACACAGGTTCTTCTTTCTAAAGAGTTTGACCTTTAGTAAATTTCAAAACACTGGGCATATTTCACAGTAAAAAATGAATCAATCACACTGAAGAGTAGGGACTTGTTTTTTGCAGAACTTAGCAAAGGGGGTCATAAAATTTAAGTTGTTACACTAGAACATAAAAGAATACTTACTAAAAAAGAATATTTAAAATACTCAGAAATAAAAGCAATGCAAAATGTCTATGAATCAAAACTAAATTTTCACATTTATCAAAAAGAAAAGGACTCAAGAGCTCGTTCATGATATTATTAGCTAAAAAATTATCAGATAATATGAATAAAGTGTTTATGCCTAGCATGTCATATATAATGTCTAGAACTCTGGTAAAAAATAGTACAAAATAAGTATCAGTACTTTCATAATCCTCATGATTTTCCACTTTTTCACCTCCCAAACTGAGCTAACAAAATCATGAAGCCCTTATCTGGTCGAGTTTTTCTTCTGTTTTCCAGTTCATTTTTTCATTTTTACTTCTCAACCCATGCCGCACTTATATACTATTCTCAGACGATAAATCCTTTACTCCATATTTGTGATCTCACTGTATTTCTAATTCCTCTACTCTCTGATTTGTGGAAAGTAATTAGGAATTTCTTTCTCTCACTTTCTTCAGGGCTTTCCTCAGTTAAAGTTTAGTCAACATTAAATTTAATTATATAAATAAGATTTGGAAATCAAGATTTCCCCCCCCCCATTTAGAACAGTAAGGATAGAATTATTGTAAATATCTTGCACTATCTCCTAATTACAGCACCAAAACAAAACATTTATTAAATAGTTCCTAGTATATAGGGCTTCCCTGGTGGCTCAGAGATAAAGAATTTGTCTGTCAATGCAGGAGACCCAAGGTTCAGTCCCTGGGTCAGGAAGATCCCCCGGAGAAGGAAATGGCAACCCACTCCAGCGAAATCCCATGGACAGAGGCGCCTGGCAGGCTACAAAAAGTGGGACACGACTTACAAAAAGTGGGACACAACTTACTAACAAATAAGGGCTTCATGACCGTTGTATATAAGATGATACAGAAATAGAGTCACTAACGAATTTAGTGACTTGCACCAAAAGAATTCACCCTCTACCTGAGAGGAATGATACAAACCCAAGAGAAAAAGCATAAAGTGAAAAGATTCAGCTGGAAAGGCTCTGGAGGCAATCAGACCTAGATTTGAATCCCGGAGTCTTCACCTACCCTCTCTGTATATGACGTGAACAAGTTCCCTTCTTCTAAACTCTAGATCTAGACTCCAGACCTCACCTTAAAATGAGAGTAGTATCTTTCTTGCAAGTCTGCTGTAAGAAAAAAAATACAAGAACCTAACATAGTACCTGAGACATTCACAGATACTCAGTAACTGTTATTAGGATTCTCTTAGAGCCAGAAGAGAGTATTTAATCCAATTCTCACTTTACAGAGGGGGACACCAAAATATCATAAAAACATAATGAGTGTCAATTGAGTGCAACAAACTGGGTATAAGACAAGTTCACGAGTAATAATCACAAGTGTTTAGGTAAGGCTTTCACAGGTGGACAACAACTAAGGAAACAAACATTGCTATAAAACTAAAAACAAATTTTAAGCACAACTGCTTTGTGTTACTGATTTTCAAACAAGGGTTCTGAAAATAGATATTAAACACAAGGTTTACAAACAGGTATAAAAGTAAATTAAACCCATGTCAGACAGGTTAAAAATTCAGCTTTTCAATTAGAACAATAATATAATATTCATCAAGCATCCTAGGAGGAAAAAAATCTCCCAAACTCAACAGGTGAGGCTACATTGAAAGATCATGTCTTCAGAACTTTCTCCTGTTGGCCACATGTAACTTTGTTCTGAAACAAAATCAAGACAATATTCAGGTTTTTCTCGAAACACCACTTCACTAAATGCATCCTGTAGTTAATTTTCAGCCACCATATATCTTAATCTTTTCAAATGCACAGTAACCCACTTAAGTTTGAATGTTTAAAACATACCCAATTTAAACTTTAAATGAGCCAGTTGGTAGTTTTATAGGACAAGACTAGAAGACTACTATATTAATCATCTGCATTACAACTGTATTCCGTTTTTTCTGTTATTTCACCATTATCAGTGGCTGTCGTGCTTACTCACAAACATCGAGTCAGCAGGACTAAGTAATTTTGTGGGCAGTGGAAAAAAATAATTTTCACTCTAGAAGTACATTTCTTGCTCATTTTTAAAACCTCTTCCTTACCTTTCCCATTAAATCTTTTACCAACTTTTGGATAGCATTTTAATTTCAAGAATTTTTCCTTCGATCACTGGATTTATTTCCAAACTTTTTCAAGAACTTTACATTTTTCTTCTTTGACTGACACAATGTAGTGTCCCCAAGAAAACTGAGTTCCAAGATGTAACACACAGTAGCAGATCTCGACTTTACCGAAAACAGGAAATGTAATCAACTCATCAACAACTACTCAATTAGGACAAATTGAAAGTAAGTTCAAACGCAGAGCAGAAATAACCGCACTTTGTTTTTAAGAGTTTCAAGGTTAAAAACCAGTGCAACTCTGGGTTTTGTTTGTTTTTGAAGGGAGATAAAAACCTAAAACTAAAAGAAAATGGGTCAAGGCCTATCCTTGGGAGAAGTGATAAAGCAAACATGCAGTCAACGGTAAAGTTCATTTTATTCTCTCACCCTTGTTTCCTGTCTAGTGGGAAGTTTTTCAACACAGGGGTAACTTTCAACAGAACACAAACAGTGGCCAAAACCAAGGATTCTCCCTCTATAGGGAGCAGAGGTTCCCAAAGTCTGGTGAATTCAGCGGAGCAGAAACGCCCGGAAGGAAACTACATCCAGACCTAACTTAATCAGAGACCCGGGAAGCCAGCGAGGAGGACGAAGGAACCTGGACTCCACCCTCACCGCCCGGGGCCCCAGCGGCAACTCGGCTGGGCAACGTGACTCAGGAAAGCACGGGGCTAGCAGCGGCCTACCGCGGCTGCCTCCGCGGACATCTGAGGCCTGCCTTCACAGGCTTACCTGAAGGCGGGCGGAGAGGGAAGTCGCGGTCTGGACCCTTGTCTTCCAGGAGCGATGACGCGGCGACAGCGACAGCAGCAGCTCGGACTGGGCCCGGCTCCGGCTCGGCGAACCGGCGATGAATCAGCCCGATTCCATTCAAAAGAGTCGCCCGGGCCTCCGCTGCGAAGCACTTCCGGGTTCACTGCTCCTCTTCGGCTTCCGTTCCTCCGACGGCCAATTGGAGACGACTCGGGAGTCGGGCAGGCGTCCCTGGAGTAGCGCTCGCGACAGACGGAGCGGGCCAGCTTCTTGACTGCAGGCTTGGAGGGCGAGGCGGAAGTTAGCGCCGGACATCCTCGGACATCCTCGCTGCTCCGCCCTCACGTCTGCCTTCCCCGCTTCTCGGCGCTCTGCCCGCCCGAGATCCGAGACGCTGGCCTGCGCACCCTGGGAGGTGACTGGATAGGAAATGGAAGTGTAGGAATGCGAAGTCCAGAACTCCTCTCGTTTTGGTGTTCATCGCGGCCGGCCCTACTTCAAAACGAAAAGGTTCAGTTGAACTAAACTTAACGTGGTTACCTGAGAAGCAAGAGAGAAAAGGGAGAAGTGTGAAAACAGTGGAAATCGGTCGGTCTGATGTTCTTTTCCATAGTGCAGTCTATTCATCTTCTTGTCTTTACCAATTTGTGAAGATTGAATTTCAAGGAAAACAAACATTTCCTTAATAGCGAAACCATCTGTTGTAAGCCCAATTTACAAAACTTAAGAAATCATTTACTCACATTTCTCCTAGTAATTATCAACAATAACGTTTTACCCATTAGCTCCCCTGCTAGGTGTTGAGAGAGCAAAACCGCCCGAGAAATGACTATTGACAAGTTTATGTCACAATTCAGCACAGGCTCTGTTCAGGGCAGGACGTTTACCAAGCCCCTCTCACTTTGTAAGATATGTTCTAAGTAACTAGCATCTTTAAAGCATTCCTAAATCAAGAAAGGTGATCAGTCTACTGGATAGGGGGAAAGGAAAGATTGCAACATCTGAATCCAAAACTGTTTGAGTGGCACAATTATACAGAATTTCCCACGCAAAAATCGCTATCTAAAAAATCGGAATAGACCATCTCATTTATAAAGAAGAAATAGCAGCACAGATGTAGAGAACTAAAGGATGGATGCTAAGGGGGAAAGGGGAGAACAGAAAGGATTGAGAGATAGGGTTTGACATGTATACACTATTGATACTATGTGATGACACTTAATAGTCACAAACTTTCCAAATTTATTTAAAAAAAAAAACATTAATCCGCACATCCATGAAGCTTGATAAAGTCTAAGTGGGATAAATTCAAAGAAATACACATCTGGACACATTATAATTAACCTGTTGAAAACGAAAGTCAAGGAGTGAATCTTGAAAGTGTCAAGAGAGAAGCCACTCCTCACATAATCCTAAATAAGATTTATAAACAACCAAAACTACTGAAGCAGAAAGCAGTGGGATGACATGTTCAAAATGCTGAAAGACTGTCAGCTAAGACTTCTGTATCCAGGAAAACTATCCTTCAAAAATGAAGGAGAAATTAGTACATTCCCCAAATGCATGTATAAACAAAAATAACAACAATTTGTCACTAGGAAACTTGACATACAAGAAATTCTAAAGGGAGTCTTTCAGGTTGAAATGAAAAACTAGACAATAACTCAAACCCATATAAAGGAAACTTGTAACTATATAAGTAATTATAAAAGTATAAATGTATTTTTTGTTTATAATTCTTTTTTTCCCATTTAAAATACAGCTGCATAGTAATTAAAAATCTTTGTTGATAGGCATATTATGTATAAGGATCTAATTTGTATCATAATTACAGTACAAAGGAAGCAAGAGGGAATGAAGCTATATAGTAGCTAAGGTTTTGTATACTATTGAAATTAAACTGGTATTAATCCAAGCTGTATTGTTCTAAATTGGTACTTGTAATCCCCAGTTCAGTTCTGTAGCTCAGTCGGATCTGACTCTTTGGGAGCCCATGGACTGCAGCATGCCAGGCTTCCCTGTCCATCACCAACTCCTGGAGCCTGCTCGAACTCAAGTCCATTGAATTGGTGATGCCATCCAACCACCTCATCCTCTGTCGTCCCCTTCTCCTCCTGCCCTAGGAGCCACCGCTAAGACAACAACGTTTACCCATTAGCTGCCCTGCTAGGTGTTCAGAGAACAAAACTGAGTAATGCCTAGAACAACCACTAGGAAGATACTCAAAAAAATATATCATAAAAGAAATGACAAGGTAATTCAGTCATGTCTGACTCTTTGCAACCCCATGAACCTCAGCACGCCAGGCCTCCCTGTCCATCACCAACTCCCAGAGTTTACGCAAACTCATGTCCATTGAGGCAGTGATGCCATCTAACCATCTCATCTGTCGTCCCCTTCTCCTCCTGCCTTCAATCTTTTCCAGCATCAGGGTCTTTTCAAATGAGTCAGCTCTTCGTATCAGGTAGCCAAAATATTCGAGTTTCAGCTTCAACATCACTCCTTCCAATGAACACCCAGGACTGATTTCCTTTAGGATGGACTGGTAATTAAGGGTACAAAGGTAATTAAAAGGTACAAATAAGTATTTAACATAAAAGGTGGGAGTAAGAGGGAATAGAAGAACAGAAAAATATATGACATTAAGAAAACAAATAGCAAAATGGCAGGCACGAATACTATCTTATCAGTAATTACATTGCTAGTGCTAAGTCGCTTCAGTCGTGTCCGACTCTGTGCGACCCCACAGACGGCAGCCCACCAGGCTCCCCCGTCCCTGGGATTTTCCAAGCAAGAACACTGCAGTAGGTTGCCATTTCCTTCTCCAATGCGTGAAAGTGAAGTTGCTCTGTCGTGTCTGACTCTTAGCAACCCCATGGACTGCTGCCCACCAGGCTCCTTCGTCCATGGGATTTTCCAGGCAAGAGTACTGGAGTGGGGTGCCATTGCCTTCTCCATAAGTAATTACATTAAATGTAACTAAATAAATGCATCACAAATGGATTAAATATTCTAATTAAAAGAGATTTGTAGAATGGGTTTTAAAAAAAAAACTATATGCAAGCCACAAAAGACACATTTTAAAGACAACATTTTGAAACTAAGAGGATGAAAAGTACATTTACCATGCAAACAGTAACGTAAATGGTTTGACCACTTTGAAAATTGTTCTGGCATTGTTGGATTTTTGGGGGAGGGAGGGGTGGCAGCAGGCTACACAGAGACCTAGGCAGTGAAAGAACAGAGTCCTAACAACTGTTACCTCTAGGGAATTCCCATTCTGGCATCTTTTTTTAAAAAAATGAAGTTAAAAAGTACAATTACCAGAGAACTCCTCGGTGCTCCAATGGTTAGCATTCAGTACTTTCACTTCTGTGGCCCAGGTTCAATCCCTGTTCAGGAAACTAAGATCCTGCAAGCTAAAAAAAAAAAAAAAAAATGCTATTTGACCCAGCAGCTCCACTTTACATATTTACCAAAAGTCAATAAAAACATTTGTCCACACCAAGACTTAAACATACTAGTTCATAGCAGTTTTATTCATAATAGCCCCAAACTGGAAATAATCCAACTGTTTCCCAACTGGTAAGTGGATAAAATGTGGTATGTCCTTACAACACAATAATGTTCAGCAGTAAAGAGGAAACCACTTATATATGCAACAACATGGATGACTTTCAAAAACATCATACTGATGGAAAAGAGACACAAAAGAGTACATATTGTAAAACACAATTTTAATGAACTCTAAACAAATGGAATCACATACATAGTGACAGAAAGCAGATCAGTGATTCTCTTGGGGGTTCAGTGTGGAGTTAGATGCTGCATGGGGTGTGAAAGAACTTTTTGGGTGGTCAGAAATATTCTATTTCTTTATTGTGGTGGTTTATCAAAAATCATACTGTACACTTAAGTACATTTTATTGTATATAGTTTATACTACAATATAGTTGATACAAAAGAGAAGAAAATCCTCAAATTTGTTATTTAGTCATACCAAAGTATGACTTCTGTCTAAAATGTCCTTTCTTCCATCTCCCATCCCCATATTTTACCCCAGTGGTTGAAGTATGATCAGTAAATAACAGTCACATTGCTTACCCTACAGTCCTACTCTATCATCCTTATTTTACTTGTTTGCCTTTGGCATCTAAATTTTAAGCTTCTTGAGAGCAGTGGGTAGGGCCTAGCCATCATAGATACTTAAATATTGAATGATATTTATTCAAGTAGTTTGCTTGCTAAGAATACTCAAAAGGATCAGAAATATCTAAAATCTAATAGCTCCTCTTGAAATTATCAATTCTTTAAAGTTAAATAAACAACAAAATTTATAGAATTCAGGCCACATATCTGATACAAATATTACATCTAATGCTTAAAGCATTCATTGTTTGGGTTAGTCCCAGTGTGGCTATATAGTCCCACTGTATGCACAAAATTGTGAATTGTTTGATATGTTTCCTAAAATCATATATTGCAGAAGTTTACCTTATTAGATATATAATATGCCTGTGTCAGAGAGAAACTTTTCCTGCTCCTTTGGTATCTTCTGAACCTGACAGGTTTGTCAAATGAATGAAAAACTCTGGCTATTAGCATTACTACATATGTTCAAAATGCATGAACCTTATTATAAAAATTCCTTCCTTTTTGTAAACAGCACTACATGCATATACATATAATTCCTTTCATATACAAAGTCTAACTATGTGTCTAACAAGAAGTTGTAACAGTAGGTTTTCAGATAGCCTAAATTTACAATCATGAATATTAGAAAAGAGCTATTGCAAAATGAAACTTTAAGAAATGTTTGGAAAAATTTAAGAAACATTGTTTTCTGTTCAAAATTCAAAATCAGTTTTAATTGTTATACCTAATTATAGTGTTTGAATTACAGTTTTGAATATTATAAATAGATCTAGCACAAGAAAAAGGAAAAATAGGAAAATATTTACTTTTTGAAGTACAGTGATTTAATGTATAAAGCCAATAGAATAATTGTTACTTCTGCCAGATGGTATTTTACATTTTGATAAAAAGATATATTCTTAATCATATATGTCAAGAAAAATGGACCATATGTTGTTAAACACTTCCAATTTGTAATTTAATTTAAAAGGCACTACTGATATTGCCATAATTTTTTTTGGTGATGTGGCCTAAGTATCCTTGGTGTCAATAAAATTTAATTTTCTCAAGTAATTTCCTTATTGTTCTTTGTTTGAGCAAATAACAAAGATTTTTTTTAGCACCTACAAAGAAAAGATGCCATGAAAAGGATAAATCAGCATTCAGAGTACGTATTCAAGTTACTACTGGGTAAAAAAGCATAACCTCTGTTTCCAAGAAGCCTCTAAAATTTAACTTACTGCATTCTAGCAAAGTAAGTAAAATACACAGGATAACTCAAATGATTCCAAATTGACATCCCTTAAGTTCAGAAACCAAATATATTGTTAAGATTTTTAAAAAGCGGGGAGGAATTCCTTCGGGGTCCAGTAGTTCGGACTTCACCCTTCCACTGCTGGGGGCACAGGTTTGATTCCTTGGTCAGGATAGTGAGATCGGGCAAGCCCTGCACATTGTTGCATGTGTTAGTTGCTAAGTCGTGTCCAATTCTTTGTGACCCTATGGACTGTAGCCTGCCAGGCTCCTCTGTCCATGGGATACTCTGGGCAAGAATACTGGAGTGGGTAGCCATTTCCTTCTCCAGGGGATCTTCCCAACCCAGAAAGGAACCCAAGTCTTCTGCATTGCAAGCAGATTCTTTACCACATGAGTCACTAGGGAAGCCAGTGTAGCCAAAAAAAAGATTTAAAAAAGTGATAATTTGTATTACAAAGTAATTTTGATCAATACAAAAGGGTTTCTGATGAAAGAAACTGTATGGAAGACACAGAAAATAACATTTGATTTATAATGGGTAAAGGAAATTGATACTAGATGAGTATTAAAGGTTTTGTATGGATTTTTTTCCTCTGCCTTTTGAAAAGGAAATTTGTTGGTCCTTTTTCCTCTGCCATTTTCCATCCAATTCTCCTTTCGTTCTATAGGGCTTTATGTACTATTTTATTCTGGCTGAAAGTTTTAATTACCATGTACATTCTGAAGACTTGCAAATTTCTATTGTCTGTCTTTTCCAGGTTTTTTTTGTTATTGTATTACGGGGATGACAGAGGATGAGATAGTTGGATGACATGAGTTTGAGTAGGCTCCAGGAGTTGGTGATGGACAGGGAAGCCTGGGGTACTGCCAGGGGGTCCAGGGGGTCGCAAAGAGTTGGACATGACTGAGCAACTGAAATGAACTGAACTGATTACTATATCACCATTTATCATTCTTGAGTTGATGTGCATTTGGATCGTTTCTAGTTTTTTTGTTTTTTGCTATTATGAACAACGCTGCTATAAACATTCTCTATATTCCCTGGTCTCTCTAACCAAGAGATTCTCAAGACTATATACCTACAAGCAAAATTGCTGGGTTCAAAGGCATGCATGTTGTCAATTTTAACTTGATAATGTCAAATTGTAATCCCATTTAACGTTCAAACTTTCTTGCTGCTCTATGTCATCACTAGTATTTAATTTTGTTGGACCTCTTAATTTTTGCCAAGCTAATGAAAGTACAGTGATGTATCATTTTGCTTTAATTTACGTGTTCCTGATTACTAATAAAGTTGAATATCTTTCAAGTGTTTGTTGACCATTTATATTTACTCTTTTCTGAAATGCCAAGTCATGACTGTGGCACATTCTTTACTATGGAGTTCTTATTAAATTTGTTTTGCATATTTTCAAACTCTTCATTTTTCACTTCAGTAAAATGAAACCTGAAGAGGATACTTTGCATGACAAAGGTCCTGTTGCCAGTTAGTAGCAGAACTAAAATTCATAGTAACCAGTGATTTTTTTTTTAATTTGGTGGAAAAGCAACTGATATGCAATTAACGTCACTTCCTTCTGTGTTATCATTTTATTTTTCTAAAGTGTTAAGAGGTATAATTTTAGATGTCTGTGACACTTTAGAATGTATGTGACTACCTTCTTTCTAAAACAGGCAGATGCATGGGTTTAGCAGTCCACTGAGATTGGAATGCTGCTCCAAGGAGACGACACTCAACAGGGAAATTTGAAAAGTCATAGATCTGTTCATAACATTGGCAAATAACAGAGGAAATTGGTGAACAACTATCTTGAATATCTTGAGGATACAGTGAGGGAAGTGTATCATGTAATTAATTCTTCCAGATAAGTCTGGTCTTTCTACTCACTGTGATCTCTACTCATTGTGATTAATTGATTAAGAGGCAAAATCAAAATACAGTGTATTTCTCAGTGTTTTTCATGAATACCACGGGTGGTACACAAGATGATTTTGGACATCTGTGGACATCTTTTATATTAATGGATATATATTTATTTTGATGTATACTAGAAAAATACATAAAGAGCATATCAGACCTTTAATTTAATGACTATTATTGCTTAAGAGAACAATTTCTTCTAAAAGCATCTATTTAAGGAAAAATATTAAGTAAACAATGACACAAATAATAAGTGGATATGGCAAAAATTATGAAAATGGCACAAATATAACCAAAATTTGGGAAACCTGGGACAATGATTATGATCATAGATAAATCTGGGTTGATAAATTAACTGCATTACTTCCTGTGTGTATGAATCTGGGAAGATATTTACTTTCCTTGGCTGTACTGATTAGTATATGAGTTGCTTTAGCAAAGACCAAAATAGTAATAGCTTAAACAAGTTATCCAAAATCGCTGCAGATGGTGACTGCAGCCATGAAATTAAAAGATGCTTGCTCCTTGGAGGAAAATCTATGACCAATCTAGACAGCATATTAAAAAGCAAAGACATTACTTTGCCTACAAAGTTCAGTTTGGTTTTTCCAGTAATCATGTATGGACATGAGAGTTGGATCATAAAGAACGCTGAGTGTCGAAGAATTGATGCTTTTGAACTGTGGTGTTGGAGAAGACTCTTGAGGGTCCCCTGGACAGCAAGGAGAGATCAAAACAGTATCCTAAAGGAAATCAATCCTGAATATAAATTGGAAGGACTGATGCTGAAGCTGAAGCTCCAAAACTTTGGCCACCTGATGTGAAGAACCAACTCATTGAAAAAGACCCTGATGCTGGGAAAAATTGAAGGCAGGAGGAGAAGAGGATAACAGAGGATGAGATGGTTGAATGGTATAACTGACTCAATGGACACGAGTTTGAGCAAGCTCTGGGAGATAGTGAGAGACAGGGAAGCCTGGCATGGTGCAGTCCATGGCACTTCAAAGAGTCAGACACAACTGAGCAACTGAACGACAGCAAAACAAGTCATCACATTTCTTTCTATCTCGCCTGAAGATCACAGTAGTGAGGGGGTCAGAGTGGCACTGCTCCATGAGGTTCTCAGGAGCCTGGGGTCCGTCTCCCAGCTGTGCCTTCATCCTCTCATATCATGGCATGTAGGAAAGGGAAAGAGGAATTAGGGGCAAGCAGCTTTTAGTTGAGAGCTTGAACTAGAACTTACACATAATCACTTTTGTTTACACTCTAATGGCTAACTGCTAGAGAGACTGTCATCTCTAGTGGGAAGGAAGAAGACAATGGACATCAAGCATCAAAGAACAATGAGGGAAAGTCCCCAGTGGTCCAGTGGTTAGGATTCTGTGCTTTCATTGGTGAGGGCCTGGGTTCGATCCCTGGTTGGGGAACTAAGATTCCAAAAGCACATGGTGCAGCCAAAAAAAAAAAGACAATGAACACTGAGGGATGGAAAACAAGTGAGCAGAGTGCTCTAGTTCTTCCAGTTGTCCCAGTTCACTGCCTGAAGAAAATGTCCAAGTCTCAACACAGGAAGAAAAGAACTCAGGTGAACCCAGAGGCCTACCAGAATTGAAGAAACAGAGGTGAGAGTCTGGGGAAGCCAGGCTGCTAGAGTTCATCAGGCAGAGAACTAGAGAGGAGAGAGATACACAGGGAGAATGCCAGAGATCTAGAGTGACCACCTTGAATATGCAGCTGATTGGTAATCAGTACATGCATGTGGCTGGGGAAAGAACCGTGTGAAAGAATTAGAGGGTAGAGTGGTTCATAAGGGCCAGGTAACAACAATAATAAAAGCTAAAAACCTCATAATTAAAACAGCATCAGTAAGAGCACCAAGAATGGTATGTTTCAGTAATGGGGAATGACTAGCCATATGTGAAAAGCAGGTTTTGGTCCTACTTAAAAAGCTTAAAAGCAGGACCCCAAAGGATCAAAATATTTCTAAGTAACAGAATCAGATTTAATGCTGGGTTATCAGTTCTCTCCAAGCTGATTCTTAAATTCATATGGAAATGTAAAGGACTTAAAATAACCAAAACAACTGTGGGAAAAAAAGAAAATAAAGGTAAATTATTTATACTACTTGACTCTAAGACTTATTACATGGCTGCAATAATCCAGACCGTGGTATCTGACAGTTCTACAATCAAATCTTGGTTCCATCTTTTACTTACCTTGGGCAAGTCACCTAATCTCTATAAGCTTGAGTCTTCTTCTTTATAAAATCAAAATAATATTAACAACCTGGTAGGATTATGTGACTAAATGAAATAGTGCGTATGATGCACTTAGCATAGTACTGGGCCTATAAAAATAATGTCAGCTTTTACTATCACTCAACCCTAGGTTCTATAAGACAGGGACTGTATCTGTCTTGATTATCACTGTATACTTTAGGGTCTTAGAAGGAAATTGAGATTGAACTACCTCAGGCAAAGAGTTAACAAGAAAATAGTTGACATGGACTTAAAAGTCCAACACCATCACTTTTCAAATGATGAGCATGAAATTTAGAAAATTCAGGTTTCAAGCCCAGGGGCTTCCCAGGTGGCACCGGTAGTAAAGAATCCACCTGCCAATGCAGGAGACATAAGAGACGGGGGCTTGGTCCCTGGGTTGGGAAGATCCCCTGGAGGAGAGATGGCTACCCATTCCAGTATTCTTTCCTGGAGAAACCCATTTACAGAGGAGCCTGGTAGACTACAGTCCATAGGGTTACAAAGAGTTGAACATGACTAAAGCGACTTAGCATATAGCACACAAGTTTCAAGCCCAGGTCAATCTTTTCTAATGATTCACACCTTCTCTCTTCTCAAATACTTTGGCTTTAGAACATCTTAATATTTATTTACATATTTACATAGGACTTTAAAAGCAGATTTGTAACATTTTGTCTAGGATAGTACTTAGAATTAAGCATATTCAACTTGGAAAATATGGATAACCAAAGAGTATGGTATGATAGGTAGAATTATCCAATAGTTTAAACTTCACTTCTAATAATCCCAAATTCAAGGAATAGATAATATTAATTATAAGAAAAAGCTCTGGTTTCAGAATAGTATATTTAGAATAGCCATGGTGGCCTATAAGCTGAATATACAAATGTGACCCTGATGCTGGGAAAGATTGAAGGCAGTGGGAAAAGGGGTTGACAGAGGATGAGGTGGTTGGGTGGCATCACCGACTCGATGGACATGGGTTTGGGTGGACTCTGGGAGTTGGTGATGGACAGGGAGGCCTGGCGTGCTGCGGTTCATGGGGTCGCAAAGAGTCAGACACAACTGAGCGACTGAACCGAACTGAAGCAAATGATATATGATATTGAGTCATTTTGCACAGAATTTTGTTTATAAGAATTTCAAATTTAAATATCTAGTGACCACTATTTCACATCTATAGAGTCTACCTGTTTCACTTTGTAGCAAAAAAAGCAAAAACACAAAAAAAATCAAATCCTGCTTATCATAGTTTAAATCCCAACACAAATGCCCCCAAGCAAATCCTTAAAATCATTACCCAATCCATCTGACCCCCTTCTAATGGTTTTACATATTCCTGAGTCTGTTTTTAAGATCTCTTCATTGTTTTTTGCTTCAAAATATGCATGTTTTGTTATTAACTTTGCATAAATATTCCCAAATTTTTACTTTCTTCAGTGAGTTGAAACTGGCAAGTAATGTAATTTTGCTAGCATACACAGGAAAAATGACGTGGTAATCCACAGTTAAAAGCTGACTTCATCACGCATGATGGCTGATAAAGAATACATTTAATTTTAATCTTAAAAATTTATTTTCCATTTTGGTGGATGACCAATCTTCATCATATTTTCTCTCCTCACCCCCCAAAGCTGCCTGCTCCTTTCCATATAGTGTTATGCTTCTGGCCATTTTCACAGGCACATGCGGTGCTTTTAGGGTATATCTCTCTCTCTCCTTACCACTACCTACAGTTACAGAGTTCACCACAACCTCCATCTTTCTCATTTGTATTCTTCTTAACCTCCCCCTCCCCATTCTTGTTCAAGAAAGCATATGCAAGGATGTAATTTCTTCCTATTTTTGCCATTGACTAGGCCCCTTTTAGAATCCTATATCTAGCTTTTATCACATTTCAAGAAAAAGAACAAACAACAATAGTAATTGTTTTAATAATAGAAAGCATGAATAAAGATGAGATTAATTTGGGGGTTTTAACCTAGAAAATAAAACTAACAGGTGAATTCAATTGAATGTTATTTCGAGAAGAATACTGAATGTTCTCTATTCCACAGAAGATATAGCATGACAGTTTTGAAGAGCTTCATTAGCTATAATCAAAGAAGGCTTTATCATTGGCAACAATAGTATCAAATATTTCAGTTCTTTTAAATTAAGAGGTACAGGGAGATACCCAATTTTTTGACTGATAATGTCCTATCTTCCATTTACTATTTGGGGAGTTTATAAGTGAATTAAACTAAAGTATCTCTCCTAAAATTGTTAGGGTAGAGAGTGCCCAAAAGGAAGAAGAGTGAAGACCTAGTAGCTCAGTGTCTCTAGATTATGGCTTCTTTTTATTTTTTAATTTTAAGTGATCACTTGAGGACGCTATTTATGTGTATTCTCACTCAAGGCAATTGGCTGTATCAGATCACTACTAAAAACCCAACTGCTTTTCTACACCAGGATTCAAAGAAATAAAATACTGTCATTTATTATTTGTTTCAATATGCACAATGTTTGCATAAAATCCATTCTCTTCTTAAGAATTAGAAAAAATTTTTTTTTCTTAATTTTATAAAATCCAGAAACTTATACTTAGCTCCTGTTTTAAGAGAAAAATATTAGTGAACCATTGGTTAGGACTTACATAAAGTTCTGAACTTTTTATAAAATAAATTTGATCCACTTAGAAATAGGAAAATTAAATAAAAAAATGTGTTAAATATCAGAAAATACTGCTCCAATTAAGCTTCAAAAGCTTTCTTAGCCTCTAATGACATAGCTTAAACAAGATTATCTTTGTTGGATGATATTAATTGGATCTATAAAGAGTCCTATTACTGGAGTATAACTATTTTTGTAATGAACTTATTTGTAAATTAGTTCACTATAAACTTGTTAATCTTTTTTTCTTAGCATTTTGTGATAGCATTGTATAATTATTGTGTATTTAATAAATTAAGCAATAACCTTAATTAAGCTTTAAAAATGTTAGTGTAAATAAATGAATTCCAAACAATTTGGGAAAAAATAAACTAATTCATGAAGAGGATTTAATGTTCATGAATGACAAGAGTTCTCTGTAGGTAGATGGTAACATTCGCAATAAATCTCAGCCGTTGAGTACAATGTTCAAAGTACAAATAATTTTATTAAGAATTAAATAAACACAGATTACTTTTCCCTACTGAGAAAGAATTTTTTATTTCACATTTCAAAACATGATTGGACCATCAATACTTACAAGAGCAACTGAAATATTAATCATTCTGATAAAAAAACTTAAATTAATATTCACATGCAATGCAACATCAAATCACGTATGTACACATATGTATAAATGTTAATTTATGTATATTTATAAGAAGTAACTTTATGAGACTAGCATGTTAAAACAGCTTTCTAGAGTTGTGATACCAACCATGGTATCTGTGCTATGCAATTACCTTGAAGGTGACATCTTTTTTATAATAAGATATTTTGGACATTTGGCATTATGCCAATTTTCATTAGGCTGTGTGTTGCTAATGAATTTTTTAAAAAGATTTATTTATTTATTGTCATTTTTTACTTTCTGACTCTAGTGGTTCTTCGTTGCTGAGTGTTGGCTTTCTCTAGTTACAGCAAGTGTGGGCTACTCTCAAGTTGTGGTTCACTGGCTTCTCATCTCAGTGTCTTTTCTTGTTACAGAGCACAAGCTTCTCCCCTGCTGAGAAGCACAGGCTTTAGGCATGCAGGCTTGGCTCAGATGGTAATGCGTCTGTCTACAATGCGGGAGACCTAGGTTCGATCCCTGGGGTGGGAAGATCCCCTGGAGAAGGAAATGGCAACCCACTCCAGTACTCTTGCCTGGAAAATCCCATAGACGGAGGAGCTTGGTGCAGGCTACTGTCCATGGGGTCGCAAAGAGTCGGGCAGGACTGAGCGACTTCACTTTCTTTCTTCAGTAGTTGTGGCTTGTGGGCTCACTAGTTGTGGTACACAGACTCAGTTGCTCAGGGCATGTGGAATCCTCCTAGATCAAGGATCAAACGTGTGTCCCCTGCATTGCAAGGAGGATTCTTAACCACTGGACCATCAAGTAAGGCCTCTAATGATTTTTTTTTTTAACGAAATGTGTTTATTAGGAGGATAAACTCCAAATAAACACAAGTAGTTGTCTTGCGCACTTGACAACTGCATAAGAAAAAGATACCTTAACAGAGTCCACAGGATTTTGCTTACACTATAAAAGGAGTTTTAAGGCAGTTCTAATGATCCCCTGGAGAAGGAAATGGCAACCCACTCCAGTACTCTTGCCTAGAAAATTCCATGGATGGAGGAGCCTGGTGGGCTACAGTCCATGGGGTCGCAAAGAGTTGGACATGACTGAGCGACTTCACTTTCACTTTCTTTCAATGAATTTTAATTGTTTGGAAGAATTTTTAAATAACTCTAAAAGAAACACACTCATTATATATTTCTTTGCAAAGTCTATTCCATTTTTCCTAACCTACGTATTTTTAGACAGTGCTAATAAGTAAGTAAATAATCAATAATGGGACACATGAAAAAGACTCAAAACTACTAAGGACTAAACAAACTGAAAAAATCAATAGGCTATTTTATTACTGAAAAAGAGGGTTTATTTTAATGGCAATATAGTGTTTCTTTAATCTTAACAAAGGGATAATAAAAAGAAACAAAATAAACAACAAAACAGCACAAGTCTAGAGCAGATTGTGACTTTGTGACTTTAACTGCTCTGGGCCTTAGTGTGCACAACTAAAGAGTGTTTTTCAACTTCTTCCTCTTCTTTATCTGACTCTAGTACAAGAACATTTTGTCAGATAGAACCTTACATGGAGCATCAGTACATAAAACAGAATAATGCCGAACTGCTCTGTTGATATGGTGGGTGAGAAAACCTGGCACCCTCTGTAAATTTGTTTATGTTATTTTTTACTGCATAAAACTTTCAAAGAAAGCTTGCTGATTTTGCTTTTGCTTCTGGGTTGCATATACTCAACGCAGAAAGAAAAGGATTTCACAGCATAAAAAAATTTTAAACAATCATTCTTCCTTCTTCAAACACTTTTACATTTAAATTATTGATCAACTGGATTTCACTTTTGTGTAAGGAGTAAAGTAGGTCTCTAAATTCTCATTTCTTTCAAGATTACTACCTAACTGTTCTTCACTTTATTAAGTAATTTGTCTTTATCTTACTGATTTGAAATGTCACACTTCTGTAATAAGTTCTCACATATCATCAAATCTATTGGCTTCCCTGGTGGCTCAGTCAGTAAAGAATCCACTTGTAACGCAGGATACATGGGTTTGATCCCTTTGTGAGGAAGATCAGGGAAGACCCCCTGGAGAAGTAAATGACAACCCACTCTAGTATTCTTGCCTGGAAAATCATGGTCGGAGCAGCTTGGCAGGCTACAGTTTATGGGGTCACAAAGAGTCTTACACGACTTAGCAACTAAACCACCACTGTTTCTATTTTCTAGTACTTTAGTTTTAGGGATGAGTCTATCTCCACTGACTGCCAAGAGCAAATTTTTTTTTTTCTAAACTATGAAGATTTTCAGTTTCATATACTAATTGTTAACATTTTGTATATCTTTTCATGCCACATTTACTATTGTTTATTGCTACCTGTATAAAATATGCTGATGTCTATTGCAATTGTAATCAAATAAAGACATATATAAAATTTTAGCATTAGTGGTTAATAGCATGAATTCTAGAGCCAGAATGTGGACAATTATGCTACTTGTTAAACAGGGTTGTTATGAGGATTAAATGGCTTAATATTTGTAAAGCATTTAGTAAACATTATGTGTTATTATTATAGTTATTGCATATGACCTATAAATCAATTGAGTTTGTATATGATATTTGATCTTTTTCATTTGTTACTCTTAAATTTTAACATAACAATTTAACTTATCAATGTCTACATTTAGTCTTTTCCAAAACTACATCTCTAACTCTCTGATTCTCTGACACCATCTGAGTGTCCTACAATTCAATACTATTCTGATACTAACTACCCTAACTACCCAGAGTTAGTGTTGGATTTTACAAGTTTAAGGACTCAACCTCATAATACTGCTCTCACTCAAACATCAGGCCTAAGTACCAAGTCCCTGGTACCAGACAGTCCACATCTGTCTAACTTGGCTGCAAATTCCAGAGTTCCTATTACCTCTTCTCCCTCCAAGGTTTGATAATTTGCTAGAATGACTCATAGAACTCAAGAAAATGCTATGCCTGTAATTCCAGCTTATTATGAAAGACACAAAGGAATAGGCAGATGGAAAAGTACTGGGTGGGGAGGGCACCGACCTTCCCTGTCCTCTCCAGGTATGCCACCCTCCCACCAACTTGATCTGTTCATCATTCTGGAAGCTCTCTAAATTTCATTGTTCAGGAGTTTGAAAGAGTTCAGTATTCAGCCCCTCTCCCCTCCCTGGAAGTCAGTGGGTGGGGGTGCAAGTTCCTACTAATCGTTTGGTCTTTCTGGTGACCAGTTCCATCCTGAGGCTATCTAGGGATCTTATTCTAAGTTATCTCATCAGCACAAACTTAAGTGTGATATAAAGGGGCTTATTATGAATGACAAGGGTCACTCCTAGCACTCAGAAAGTTAAAATGGAGCCCTGTGCCAGGAACCACGGACAAAAGCCAAAGATATTTCTTATTATGGGACTTCCCAGGTAGCTTAGTGATAAAGAATCTGACGCCAGTGTAGGAGACACAGGAGATGAGGGTTTGATCCCTGGGTCGGGAAGATCCCCTGGAGGAGGAAATGACAACCCACTCCAGTATTCTTGCCTGAGAAATCCCATGAACAGAAGACCCTGATGGGCTACAGTTCATGGGGTTGCAAAAAGTCAAACAGGACTTAGTGAATGCGCATGCACATATTGCTTATTACACCACAATAGTAGGTATTCTATGTCATTTTTCCTTCCTGAGCTCACACAGGACTAAAGTTCCCAGCCCCTTAGGAGTTGGCCAGGGAGATCTGATGCTTCAAGTCAGTCAACTATGAGAAGAAGTGACGTGTTTTGCTTCTCGGCTGAGGCAGTAAAAAGCCACTGTGCAATTTTCCAGTTCCTTTTCCCCCTGCAGCAGCAAATGTGGATGTCTTGTGGTAAGAAACTGGAGCCAGAAAACCAAAGAAGATGAGATTGCTAAGTGACACATGAATGATAGCTGCCTTGAAGAATTACATCAATGATAGTGACCTTTGAGTGACAGAGAAATAATCTTCTATGTGTTAAACCACTAAGATTTTATTTTATTTTATTTTATTATTTTTTTTAACCACTAAGGTTTTAGTTCTTGTTTGTTACCATAACATAAACATAGCCTCTTTTGTCTAGTGTCTTTTTTTTTTAGTGTATATTCCTTTTCTATAATCTCCTTCTGGGGACTGTGACTGGAAGCCTTATATCCGAATTCCAGCAGGAAACAGAAACACATTCAAAAGATACCATTAAAAGATAGTTTAATCAAAGATCTGGGCAGGAATTCAGTTGAAGTACCTGCCAACATAAAGGTATTACTCTCCCTAGACTTGAGCAGCAAAGGGAGGTAGTAGTAACCAAAGCTGAAATGAGTGTTGCTCTGGGGGATGGGCAGCCTGACAGGAACTCTGACCTTAGCAGAATTCACACAGTCTCAAGCTAAGACCAGCCTCCAGATGATTTGGTCTTTAGGAACCAGTCTCCTAGGGCAGAAAGCAGGGTGAAGAGGATGAACAGCAGAAAATATTCAGCACACCTCATCAAGTCATTCCAAATCTTGCTGTAGAATACTGAATTAAAAAATGATACCTAAGGAGGACTTTCATGGCCAAACTACATCTTGACAATCACCCTGAAAATCATAAGGATCGAGAAAAATGCACTGACATTAGGGACCGTCCTGGGATATGGTTCTTTGGTTCCTCAACCAAAAGAACTATGGACACTTTCTCTGTGATTAGTGCATGAGAATCTGAAAATTAACACTTTAGAAATAAAAACATTGAATGGATATATTTATCAATAAACTGAGTAAAATTCAAAATAATTTTGGATACCCCGCAAATGTTTTTACCCTAGTTTATTATGTGTTCTTTCAGTTCAGGAATCTAATCTTATCAGTCTTTATAACCCTAATATTGAGTACAGTTTTCCCTATTGCCTATCATATTGATATAAAGTAAATCTTTAAGAGAGAATTCCTTGCATGATTCTAATCACATTCTTGTGTTATTTCTTTTTACTTTCCACATTGACCTATACATTTACACGGATCTCTAAATCATTACTACAACATGTTAACTTTCAATGTTATGCTCCTATTTTATATGCCTTTTTGCTACTTCTTTGTCCTTTTATACCTATCACCCTGTTCCAGATCTTACTCAAAACATCTTATATCTTCCCTTATCTAATCATACCCCATCTAAAACATTCCCCTTCAGTACTTGTTCAGTTTTCACAATAACTATTCTTGATTATCTGTATTAAAGATTAAACGAATTAAAGGAACTAAATATCTACCATGGCCCAGCCATGTTACATATGGTTTCATACAATCGACATTATTCTTTATATAAGAAAACATTATATTTATGTTTGAACATGCCTGTGGAAGAAATTATAGAGATATATGTCAGACCAAATAATGAGCACACATAATAAACTTTTAATAGAGATGATTTCTCTGGAGCTGGTACAAAGCACCAGAATAAGCAAGTATGCGCTTCCTTGAGCTTTGTTTATACAGTGGTTATATGTTTTGAATGTCATTTAAATTAATTTTCCTACTAAGTATTTTCTTTTGTAATTAATCTCTTGTCATGTAAGCTATAGTTTGTTAGATTATAAATAGAGATTATATATTTTTTCAATCACATTAATTCCCCAGAACCTAGTTATGTAGAATACCTACTTAATAAACATTTATTGGTTAATTATAAATAATCAGAAAGTCCAATTTTCCTTACAATGGGCTAATTTTTTGAATATATAGTGATGTAACCACTTTCATCAGAGAAAAGAGAATTCCACATATTAATAATTTTTAAAATGAGCTCTGAACATAGGAAGACCATTCTTCATAAAATGTGTGTATATAGTAAATATCTATAACAATATTCAATAAAGTTTTTTCTTAAATTCTATTTGTATTGATTTTCCATTTTATATCGCCCATATCTTTACTATATATGCTGATATTACCTTCATAATTTTCAACCTCTTCCTTATTCTGTGATGTTCATTAATATAAATTATTTTGAAATTCAGCAAATAATTTTCAGTTTAATCTCTACAATTTAAAATGACATTTTTTTAAGCCTTTAACAAAACCTCTAAACGTAGCCAGTTTCATATTGTTCTTATCCAATGAAAAAACACTTACCCCCAAACTACCACCCTTTGCCACTAGATGGCGCCTATGTCTAAGTAACACTCTCTACCCTTTAAGTTAAACTATTTGGAAAAAACCCTGTCTTCCTTTGAGGTAAATCCCATAAGTGAATTTTCAGGTTTGGTGAAATTTATCTCCTTAAGATTTAAAGAAAAGTTCATTTTAAACAATAAAGATTAAGATCTTTCTAAAATGGGCTTTCAATCTTATCCATTGAGTTGGTGATGCCATCCAGTCATCTCATCCTCTGTTGTCCCCTTCTCTTGCCTTTGGTCTTTCCCAGCATCAGGGTCTTTTCCAATGAGTTGGCTCTTTGCATCAAGTGGCCAAAGTATTGGCGCTTCAGCATCAGTGCTTCCAATGAATATTCAGGGTTGATTTCCTTTAGAATCGACTGGTTTGATCTCCTTGCAGTCCAAGGAACTCTCAAGAGTCTTCTCCAACATCACAGTTCAAGGGCATCAATTTTTTACTGCCCAGTCCTTTTAATTGTCCAGATCTCACATCCCTACATGACTACTGGAAAAACCATAGCTTTGACTATATGGACATTTGTAGGCAAAGTAATGTCTCTGCTTTTTAATACACTGTCTAGGTTTGTCATTGTTTTTCTTCCAAAGAGCCAACATCTTTTAATTTCACTGAGAAATGCTGTGAGCAGGATTCTAACCTGAGCAGGGAGACCCCATTGGATTTTGAGTCCAATGCCTTGCCTACCCAGCCATCACAGCTCTATTTCCAGATATCACTTCTTAAAAGCAACTGCTAGCAGCAAATGTTCCCTTTCCCCCAACTTTGTTTTAAAGTACAGCTACTTCTAATGTTAATAATCAAATAAAGCAGGCAGATAGAATTATTAGAATTGGGTCAAATCCTATTGATGAATTGCATAGACCTTTGCATGTTTTATAGAATTTATTTTGAATACTTTATGACATTTGTTTTGAGTACTAAATTTTAATAATTGACACAGCTTCAGTTCAGTTCAGTTCAGTCACTCAGTCGTGTCCAACTCTTTGCAACCCCATGGACTGCAGCACGCCAGGCCTCCCTGTCCATCGCCAACTCCCAGAGTTCACTCAAACTCATGTCCATTGAGTCAGTGATGCTGATGCCATCCAGCCATCTCATCCTCTGTTGACCCCTTTTCCCCCTGCCTTCAATCTTTCCCAGCATCAGGGTCTTTTCCAAGGAGTCAGTTCTTCACATCAGGTTGGCAAAGTATTGGAGTTTCAGCTTTGAAACAGCTTAATAAGTGATATATTTTAATATATATACTATATTTATAAATAACAGTTAAGTTCTAGAGCATTCAAAATTTTGTATACTATTTACTGTATTAAGACTTCCCTTGAGTTCTTTCTCCTTTTAATTTTAGCACTAATATTATTGATCCCATTAAGGTGATTCCAGGCCTAAGAACTTATTTCATAAAAGTAATTTAGGTCTAATTTTTACACTTTGGAAAAGTATTTTCCTGTGTCTATTAAAATAAATTTTGTTTATGAAAAGGAAATATCTAATGAAAATAATCAGTTCAGTTCAGTTCTCAGTCATATCCGACTCTTTGCGACCCCGTGGCCTCCCTTTCCATCACCAACTCCCGGAGTTTACCCAAACTCATATCCATTGAGTCGGTGATGCCATACAACCATCTCATCCTCTGTCAAACCCTTCTCCTCACGCCTTCAATCTTTGCCAGCATCAGGGTTTTTTCCAAGGAGTCAGTTCTTCACATCGGGTGGCCAAAGTATTGGAGTTTCAGTTTCAACATCAGTCATTCCAATGAACACTCCTTTAGGATGGATTGGTTGGATCTCCTTGCAGTCCAAGGGACTCTCAAAAGTCTTCTCCAACACCAAACTTCAAAAGCATCAATTAGTTGGTGCTAGTCCAACTAATAAATATTTACTAACAATAAAGTCATTCTTAAACTTTAGTATGATTCAAAATCAACAAGAGGTTTTGCTACAATTGTATACAGATGCCAAGACTTCACATGCAGAGATTGTATTTCACTTGGTATGAGGTGGAGACTGGGACCCTCTATTTTAAATAAACATCCAAATTGATTTTTTTATCTCTCTGTGTTTCTCAAAATTCTCAGTTGGCACTAAAGAATAAATTCTCATCTGAATGGAGTTTCATTTGCGTGTTCAACATAAAGTTGAGTGTTTTATTTATGGTTTAAAATTAAGGCATGTTATACAACTGTAACTTAGAGGAAGGAAAATAGTTTTCACATCAAAGCCTCTTCCCAAAGTACAGAAATACTGGAAATTCCATTTAATACTTATTTTCTCAATAAATAATGTTTGAAGGCATCTCTTCATAGTCCAAGTCACATATAAAGATCTAAACTAAATCTAAACTAAGATCTAAACTAAAATCACTTCAGTTTATTATTAGTAAGATTTTCTAATATGCAGTTATGAAAAATCAATGAAAATTAAGATATTAATCTGTTTTTTTTAAAAAACACTGATCTTTACTTTTTAAAAAAGCATTCTTTCTAAAAATCAACTTATGCCTTTCTTACCTTGTAGTAACACTTTTCCATGCCTTTTAAGTGACCCTGTTTTGAGCAGTGTTAACACTTCAGAAAAATCTCCAGATATGTGTCATGTATCTTTTGGTCTACTTTAATAACAAAACAGAGTCTCCTTGTTATCCTCACTTGTTCAACCAATGTACATTCTTGCCCCTATGTTTATACAGTACATTCATTAGTGGTTTTTACTTGTCTAGTCTTTTGGGCCATAAAACTAGAGTTTATTATCCTCCAGGTGATGAATCTTCTTATTTACAAATTAATTGCAGATCATGTGTGGGCAGCAGGATTGCTGATCCTGCCTAACGAATACATTTAGTGTTTAATTTTTTTCTGTTGCTATTTTCTCATTTGAAGTGGGTAGACCAAAACCAATTAATTCTATTCCAGTTTTTCAGTACTTTGTTGCATGCTTCTTCTGTCACTACAGATGCTTATGATTCTTAATATATGGCTTTAAATAACATCGATATTAGAGATGTGCTAATATTAAACTACATGCTCCTGATAACTGCATCTTTCAGGTAAACCAGAGCTGCTAATTACTCTAAGAAGTTTTACGTTACATATTCATAATTTGAATTACTTTATCTTCAACAAAACTGCTTATATTTAGATTGCTTTAATAATAATCATAATCATAGAACTAGAAATTTTTTAGGAATATTTAAAAACAGCTCAGAGACTATAGTTGTTAGTTTAATGCAATTTTATCAGAGCATAGTTTTGTGGGTTTTTAAAATATCTGAATATAAAATTAAGAAATAGGGATATTCTAGATGTGGAATTTAGTAGGTTTTTGTACTCAATATCTAATTAATCAAAATATGTAAATGAAAGAAAGAAAAAAGGCAACCATGTATTTTTGAAGACAAGCATAATTGAGGCTATTATAAAATTTCTGGTGATTTTAAAATTTGTGATGAGATTTTAGAACAAGCGGAGTGAGTAGGAAGGTAAAACCAAATTTGAACAGGTAAATATTTACGTAAATATATCATGACACGAGGATGAAACGGTTGGATGGCATCACTGATTCAATGGATGTGAACTTGGGCAAACTCCAGGAGGTGGTGAGGGACAGGGAAGTTTGTCATGCTGCAGTTCAAGGGGGTCTCGAAAAATCGGACACAACTTGGCAACTGAACAACAAGAAGACACAGCTATTACTCTAACACCACAAGCATCTAATGTATTAGAAGTAGCTTCATTTTTTACGTTAAAAAAACTGTGACCCGGTTTTATATCATAATATTAGTCTAATGATGCTTCAGTGACCCCAACCTTAACACAGTAACAGACGACCAGGTAGTGTGTGTGTTATTTGCTCAGTCATGTCTGACTCTTTGCAACCCCACAGACTGTAGCTTGCCAAGCTCCTCTGTCCCTATGATTTTCCAGGCAAGAATACTGGAGTGGGTTGCCATTTCCTACTCCAGGGTCTCCCACATTGCAGATAGATTCTTTACTATCTGAGCCACCAGGGGAACCCAACATAGTAACAGACAACCAGGTACCTCCTCTCAAATTATGTGACATTAATAAGCACTAGATATTTGAAACATAAAGAGGAGTAAGTGTGATATAAATTTTTAATAAGCATTATATTTCTAGTAGTGTGCTAGGCCTGATTGTATAGGTTGTTTCATTTAACCCTCAATTGTATACATCTTTTACAGATGAAGAAATTGTAATTTAATCCTGACTTCTCAGCTTTCCTGTTCTCAATTATATATGCTCCAGCAGAAGTAAGCATTACCATCACTAGAAATATTAATACTAAAGCTGTGTTTAGTACTTGAAGAGATTCAGGCATCAAAGGGGTGCTTGAACTGGATGAATTCAAAATTCACCCAGTTCTATGATTCTATAAACTTAAGTAACATTACTCTGTTTTAGCCTTACAAAACCATATAGCAGGGAAAAAAACCCACCAGGCATAAACCATGTTCTGATGCCCATAGAGAGGCCACATTCATGACAATCTGTCGTAGTGAGTTTGGAACTGATTACTTACACAAAATTAATTATTTGTCCTTAAACAATTGTCCACTTCATAGTAAAGTAATCACCTAATACATAAAACATGAGAAAGAATTGGCTTGGAAGGACTCCCCCTACCGCAATTTTTTAAGCAGTCAGCTTTATACTCTCACCTACAGAATGAGCAGAGGTTAGAACATTCTAATTCTATTTCTCTGTAGGACACCAAAAATAGAAGCAGTTTGCGTTGAAATAGTACTGTGACTAAGCCTAGCCTCACTGTTGCATGTTTCTAATTGCATGCACTTCAAGGTTGGAGTTTTTTTAGAAAGCTATTAAAAGTTAGGAAAGTAGGCCCTACAGTATGACTGAGGGTTTAGTTTTAAAAAATTCAACTACTTAAAATTCATTAGTATTTAAGGCAGTGTTATTTTTCACTACTTTTAACTTCATTCCTTTTCATTTTTATAAATAGTCATACAAATAAGTTATATGCTCATGTGCATCGACTTAAAAAAATAACCTAGAAAAAAAAGATGGCCAATTGCAAAAAAAAATAGAGAGGAACTAAAGAATATTTGATAAACTTTGTCTTACTTTACTATTATCGCTTGGTGATTTTACATGATAATCTGTGCTTGAATCAACTCCAACGGCAAAGAATTCTTGTGTTTGCTCCAATGAATTGAAAAGAAAGTTTGGTGTTCCTGTTTTCACATATGTTTATATCTCTTCTGCAGTGAAATCACTTTTTTTGTTGGGCAAGTAGGTTCTTAGAGTCAGTCTCTAATTTCTCATCAGAGACAATTTTAACCTCTATGTTTTTTATTGTGGTAAAATACACAAAACATAAAATTCACCATTTTAGTCATTTCAAGTGCATAGTTCAGTAGCATTAAGTAAAGTCACACTGTTGAACAATCATCACCATCACCCATCTCTACCATCCATCCTTTTCTTTTTAACCCTTATTGCTACAGATGCAGAATTAGACCATTGCTACAGCTTTTCTGACCTCCATTTTACCTTTCTTAGCAGGTTTCCGCAAGACAAATTTGCCAAAGTCCTTCTAACCTAAATGCTGTTTGTCTGTATTTGCTATCGACAGATACTAGTGGCATGAGGTAGCTAAAGAAAACGATGGTATTAGCAAGTATGGGCCAACACAAATTGTGAGCAGTCATAAGAATGTTTATAGGCTCAAGGATGTTCTGAATTTTCTGCAAAATTACAATCATATATTTGAAATAAAGAATTTTTAAAAGAATCTCTAAAACTAAAAGCTAAACTAAATCTATGAAATCCTGTAGCACAAACTTTTTCTGCTAGAATATGAAATATAGCACACAAGATATGAACTTATATGATATTGCAGATAAAATCTATGAAAATATCAATTCTTTGTACATTAATTATTTGTATATTTGAACATATTACCATAGATATTGAGTTTCCAAAATAGCTTCATACAGCTGTTCTTAAAACGGGTGTGTAAGATAAGACCAAACTCACTTTTCCAGTATATCTATTAATTCCATAATTTAGTCATCAATTGAGCCTTAACATACATCACGTGAAAATAAGATGATTGAGATCTGTCAGTATTGATGTACATGTAGGTGGTTCCTTTATTATAATTTGAGAAATGCTTGCAAGCTCTACTGGTGAGGGATTTCACAAGGAGAGAGAGAAGAAAGATATAAGATGGCAAAGATCAGTCAAGTTGTGCAGTCTCGTGAAGGGATCATGTACAATAGGTTTTAGACAAACAAGGCAAATTGTTGGCCTATTTAAAGACGAGGTGCTATAGTACAGCATTTGAGTGCAAATTATTTGGTATCTTAAAAGCTATTTCTTGTTATTTCTTTTCAGTCTAAAGTGACTGACAACACTTCTGAAATCACTTGCTTCCATTTGAATGGCATTTCATTAAAAATCCCAAGCTAGGATCCCTCTTATTCCTTTATTAAGTACTGCAGTCTACATCAAAACTGTCTACAACCATGAGTTGTTTGTGTATATGTCTTTATATTAACTGCCTTTCGATTATATTGAGAAAATCACTTTTGTTTTTCAATTACTTATTAGATTCTAAAAGAAACAGTTGTCAGAAATAAGTTTACAGTAGTGAATGGCTGCCTCAATAGGTGTAAAATCAATTTTGCAATTTTTATTTAAGAAAAGGGACCTGCCATACTACCCACTGTTCCTTTGCTTATCGATTTTTGGTAGTGATGGTATACCTAATTCCAAAGAGAAAATTTTGTTTTTTAAAAAACAAGATAATGTACTTTACTACGAAGTCAAGCATAGCATGAGATACGTTGACATTTTTCAGGAAATGAGTTTCTTTCAGCCTTCTTTCTTTATATGTCTTAATTTTCTCCCTGAAATGATATGCTCATCTCTTCATCCTACAAGTAAATCTATTTCAGAATCAAACTTCACAGTGGGAAACCAGTGATTGAACATATTTAGTGTGAAGATGGAAAAATGACAAAGGCTAGAGAGAAAACGAAAGGTCCACCCATGCAAGTAGATGTTATGCTAAACTAAAGTTTATAATTTCAAGCATTTATACCCTTTACATCTCTCTTAAGGTCAACTTCTGCACTTCAAAATTAATGACTAAAATAGCATGAGCAAAAACACTAGGTAGATACATTGTCTGATGGGGTTATACTGATGCCAACCCTCATTTGAAGTAAAAGAACCACTCCTGATTTGCGAATATTAAAGCAAGGCCACAGAAGGCACTTAGGTTCTTGCTTAAACTCATCAGACATTGCAATGAATTTGCCACTTGGAAGATTTTGATGTAAATAATGACTGGAGAAATATAGTGCTAGCAAATACTCAGAAAATAATTTACAATTACGAAAGGCAAAGAATGAACGGCCTGCCTTTGAAAACAAAACTGTTGCATTGAAGTGTAGCCAACTAGGCAAAAACAAACGGTTGCGGGGGAACCCCGTCAAAGTGGGTAAGTTATTTTGGGTCTACCTGAGGCGGGACAAAGATGAGAGAAGCCATTTCAGAGCAGTTCTGTTTCTGCCTCTTTTGTTCTTGCCAGGGTGCCCATTTTTAAAGTATTCAAACAAAGAACCACAAACCGCCAGCCACACCATAATACCAGCTTGTGTTTACATTTCCAGCTCTCCGGATCGTGATCCTCTTCAGTGCACACAGAGCGAGTGCTCGCGTACACGCGCCCGTCCGCCATCAGGAGGACTGAGACTGTAAACACAAGCTGGTATTTTGGTGTGATCACGCTAATATGGCGGCTTGTGAGGTCAAGGGGTGGAAGGTGAATTATGGATCCAGAATTGCCTTGCTTTTGTCAGTTTAAGTCAGGCTGCTTACGCAGTAGCTGCTTTTCCAGTTTGAATAATTCAGCTCTTTTAAAGAAATGAAGACCTACCTTAAATAATTAGAGGGACTACACTGGAGAACTGTCTTCCCAGGAAAGTAGTGGAAGCTCCATTCCCCAGAAGCTATAAAATTACACCATGAAAGTAACAGTCTGGTTCAGAACATAACCATCTGTTGGTCATGGCAAAAAGTGTTGGGTAAAGTAATCCAGTGTCTTGATAGAACTTCCTGTTTCAAAAGAAAACCATTTAGGTGGCTTGTTCTACTATGAAAAGTTCATTTAGCCAAGAAAACTAGGGGGAGAAAGTTGTTTAATCGTTCAGTGTACCCTATAGAAAAATGAACCAAGTTTAGATGTAACTCAGAATATCTTTTTTCCCATCTTGCTGTTAAACATAAATTAATTTTTGCAGTCTAGTTACAATTAGATAATATATCCTTAACCAAAGTAAGGGTTAGATGGGATCTTCAAGATTATTTGGATTTTGAAGTATGACAGAAATATCCTCAGTACAAAAAATACCAGGAGGATATCCCAACTCACCCCAACAAGGACAAGAAAAAGATCAGTTAAGAGCAGATTTGTTGGAGTTCAATTCGTATAGAAACACAGGCTAGCTAACAAATAGATAAAATTGTTTTCATAGTTTCATTAATTTCTTCAAACTGGTACAGGGAAACAATCCTTTCAGTCTAAGCTTTTTTAAAATATAAATTTACTAAAATCATCAGTATTAGAAAGATAAATGGTGGTTTCAGTAAATGGGATGCATTTATCTTGCTCTTGGCTCTTTTGAGTGAAGGTTACATGAGGACTGGTTGTATTTCTAGTGAGTACAAATCAGTGATTTCTGGTGAAATCTCCATTCCTGGGGACTTCCTGAGTGGTCCAGTGGTTAGGAATCCGCCTGCCAATGCAGGGGACATGGGTTCCATCCCTGGTCCAAGAACTAAGATTCCGCATGCCTCAGGGCAACTGAGCCCAACAACAAGTACTGAAGCCCACAAGTCTAGAGCTGGTGCTCTGCAACAAGAGAAGCCACCACAAACAAGAAGTCAGCGCACCGCAACTAAAGAGTAGCCTCCACTCACTGCAGCTAGAGAAAGTCCACTCACAGCAATGATGGCCCAGTGCAGCCAAAAACAAGTAAATACATAGATAAAACACATTAAACAATTTCCCTTCCTGCTGACAACAGACATTTGTTTCAATGTCTAGTACTCAGTTTTATCTGAAAAATAGTCCTAAAGTAGAATTCAGTTATCAAACTATGCTTGCTGTGCATATTTGTTGTTCTGAAATGGAAACAGAAATGGAAAACAGAAAGAAAAATTTCCTCTTTATATGTGAAGTTATTTCTAGTTCATTAGAAACAAAGCTCAAAGAAGGGAAGTTTCTCATCTTAAGGTGAACAGGCCAATAACAATACTTGTATATAATAATTTTTATGTATGTTTTCCAGTTGTTCCATAGAGAACAATCATTCCTGTGACAACACTGAAATTGCTAGAATTAAAAATTTCAAGGTGGGACTTCTCTGGCAGTCCAATGGTTAAGACTCTGTGCTTCCCCTGGAGGGGACACAGGTTCAATCCCTGGTCAGAGAACAAAGATCCTGAACTTTTTTCAGGTAATCCCTCAGTCCATTATAATCTTAAAGCTTTCTATAAGCATGAAATTATCAGCCAATCGTATGTTGAGATATGTGAAATTCCCTTCTCTTAAAAGCCATTTCTGACTAATACAGAACAATTGACCATTTCCTCTCTTTCGTGTGCATGAGTTCATATGCAATAATATATATAATGGATGTATATAAATATCTATATAATAAGAAAACATAAAAATAACTAGAAAAATTGAATAATCCATGTTAGCTTATTTTAGGTGAATTCATTTCAAATTTATCCTGTCTATCCTATTACACCATCAACTGTTTTAAATTGAGCTACATTTAAATGAAAGTTATAGTTCCCACAGCATCATTTATTCTGCTGGCCTCAGTCAGTAATGACAACAGTGTTGATGAAAAATGGAGGTGGAGGGAGGTATGATCATAGAATGTAAGGAGAGGCCAATGTCCTGAAGAACTATAAAGACCTCAGTAGGAATTTCCTTATTTTTACACATCATTAACATATCTCTTATTACTTGGTCTGCAAAAATATCTTCATTTTCCATTGATTTTATAAATACAGTTCTTTTAGCAGGAAAGAGCTGTAGATTTAAAGAATAAAGAAAATAATCAGTGAGGAGAAACAAACAAAAAGCCACACTATTTCTTGCTGTATTATTCTGCTTTAAGTGTTTTTTACCTGCCTCTTTCTTCCTTGGAATGTTTCAGTAGAAAAATGAAGGTAGCTTTATTTTCTACTTCTTTGCTAAAATGTTTCTCTTCTTGGAAAAATGCTTGGCTGTTTCTACATTTGAATAGGTAGAGCAGAAAAGGGTAGCTATCACTAGATTTTCTATCATCTTATTAGTTTAATGCCTTTTAATTTAAAATACAGTGATAAGTTGTATGAAATGATTATTTGGTTAGTAGTTTTTCTACTGACTAGGTCAGATTCTGTAGAAGCTAATGGGACAGGTGATGCTTTAATTTTCTTCTTAATAATCTTATGTTAGAAGTCAGCTCAAAATCTCACTGAATGAGATAACATCAGGCCCCAATCATAAAAAATTTCCTCTTTTCAAGAAAAACACCTGTTCAGATTGTTAGACTTCAGAGAAAATAATGAGAGGTTTGGTTTAGACGTTAGAAGCTTTGAAAAGTGGAGATCAAAACCTGTAGCAGAAATCTAAGTGAGAGTTTACATTCAGCAAGCATAAGTTTAAGCACTTACAACATTTAAAAATTTACCTTCGGGCTTCCCTGGTCATCCTGTGTTTTAAGAATCCACGTTGCAATGCAAATAACACTGGTTCGATCCCTGGTCCAGGAAGATTCCACATGCCAAGGAGCAACTAAGCCTGTGCACCATTACTATCGAGCCTGTTCTCTAGAGTCTGGGAACCACAACTCCTGAGCCCATGTGCTTAGAGCCCACGCTCCACAGCAAGAGAATCCACTGCAATGAGAAGCCTGAGCAGTGCAGCTAGAGAGTAGCCCCCTCTCACCGCAACTAGAGAAAGCTGGTGGAGCAACAAAGACCCACCACAGTCAAAAAATAAACAAATAAATCTTTAAAAAAATAAACATTATAAAAATATATAAAAATTAAAATATATATATATATAAATTAAAATGTACCTTTTTTGGAAGACAACTTCTCATTATATGTCAGAACTTCTCTTTCCTATTCATTATTTAAAACATTTCTCATAGTATGGAAACAAGAAAATAATTCTTAAGAAAACATTAGAGTATACGTATACAAGTATATGTAAAAGTAGAGATTAAGAAAGTGATGAGTAATGCTTTTGTATTTGTATTTGAATTACAAAGGCATGGATAAGATTTAGTTTCGGCAATAAATAATGTCATGTGTGAAGCAGGCAAATATACAGGAAATAATATATCACAATGGAATATGAATTAACAAATGTTAATACCTACTGGGATTAAAGCAATGTAAGATGGATTTAAAGAAAAATATAATACTGTGAGAAGTTAATCAATATAAGACAATCAGATAAAATCCTAACATGATATATATCTACTCATTCAAAGAAATATTTAAGAACTATTCTATCTTTAAATCTTCATAGGAATGATCAGCTTCATTTCCCTCAACTTTATCAGGAGGGACCAACACTCCAGATTCTCTGGTAGTTTCAATACTACATGATGGATTAAATAGAAATTTGTTATTTTGCCTCTAAAGAAAGAGAGGGGCTTCCCTGGTGGCTTAGAGGGTAAAGCGTCTGCCTGCGAAAGAGCCCCTGGAGAAGGAAATGGCAACCCACTCCTGTACTCTTGCCTGGAAAATCCCTTGGATGGAGGAGCCTGGTGCAGGCTACTGTCCATGAGGTCACAAAGAATTGGACGTGACTGAGCGATGACGTGACAAACAGAGGGACATAATCTGTGCAAAGCATTTTCTAGGCATATCTTTATTTTTTTTTTGCTTTTTTATTTTTTAAGAGATTTTTGTTTACTCTTTGTAGCCTTGTAATGGGTGGGATGTGTGAAGAGAGGAATGTCAGAAAAGAAAGAGATGTAGAGAATAGCTGTAAATATTTTAAATTATACTTTAACCATTGCTTAACAAGGAAAATTTCTCAGTATGAAAAAGTATTATTTTTTAAAAAATCACAGGTTTTATTTAATTATTGAATACATAAATGCATACCCATTGTTAAAAATTAAAACAATACACCAATAAAGTAAAATATGAAAACAATATACCAATAGAGTAAAAAAATCAAAGCACTTCTCAGCATCTTTAAAATGTATCATTTATTATCACTATACCTCCCTATCCTAGAAGTAATAAGATTTAAAGTGTGGTGCCTATCAATTCAGAACATATTCTTATGCATTTACATCACATAAATGGTTTGGAGTTTTGTTTGGTTGGTTTTGTAACTCTCAGCAATATATCTTGTATATTTTTCTCTATACTTATATGTAGCTATACCTCTTTCTTTTACTATTTATTTATTTTTGGCCATGCTACGTGGCTTGTGGGATCTTGGTTTGCTGATCAGGGATTGAACATGGGCCCTTGGCCAAATCCTAACCACTGGACCACCGGGGAATTCCCCACACCCTTCTTTTAAAACTGCTGCATAGTGTTCCAAAGCACAGATGTACCCCACTTTATTTAAATGTGCCACTGTTTATGGCAGGTTATTTCAGTTCTTTCAAGTATTTTCTGTTGAAAACAATGTTGCAATGAGTAGTCTCTTTTACCTATCTTTGAGGGTATGTTTATTTTATAGAATAGGTTCAAAGAACTGGAAATGCTGGATCAAATGCATATGTATTAAATTTTATAAATACTGCCAAACTGTTGACCATAATGAATGAAAATGCCAGCTAAACACTTTAAACTGTAGCTTTAGAAACAACAGTTTTGTAGAGATTCAAAAAATCAAAGGGCCCATTTTGACCATTATATTACATGGTTAATTCATCCAAGCAACAAATATGTATTGAGTGCTGCCGCACCTCAAGTGCAGGTTAGTGGTGGGACAGTAAGTTTCAAGGTAGAATAAACATTGTCTTCACCCTTGAGATCATAGTTCTGACAGCAGGGTCCTATGATGTAATTTTCTCTTTGTCTTACAAAAAAGGAAAGAATGTTTGAATAAAATAGAAAATAATACCTAAATTGATTTTTCAAATTGAAGTAGGCATCTTACATTATTTCCAGTTTATGCTTATATGTGCGTGCGTGCTAAGTTCCATCAGTTGTGTCCGACTCTTTGTGATCCTATGGACCATAGCCTGCCAGGCTCCTCTGTCCATGGGATTCTCCAGGTAAGAAAACTGGAGTGGGTTGCCCTGCCCTCCTCCAGGGGATCTTTGCCACCCAGGGATCAAACCTGTGTTTCTACTGTCTTGCATTGGTGGGTTCTTTACCACCAGCACCACCTGGGAAGTCCCACTTATATGTGCATGTATTGGCAATTCTATGCCCAAGAGAGCAAGGAGGCCACTTTTGAACATAAAGTGAAAGTGAAAGTGAAAATGAAGTTGCTCAGTCGTGTCCGACTCTTTGCGACTCCATGGGCCGTAGCCTACCAGGCTCCTCCGTCCATGAAATTTTCCAGGCAAGAATACTGGAGTGGGTTGCCATTTCCTTCTCCAGAGGATCTTCCCAACCCAGGGATCGAACCGAGATCTCCTGCATTGCAGGCAGATGCCTTACTGACTGAGCCACTTTTGAACATAATATCCTCCAAATGGGTTAATCTCTCTAGATCCAATGCAAAGAAAGTTTAAGGAATATTTAAAACAAACAGACATCAACACACTTGGATAGCCTATTAGTTATGCACAGTCAAAGTTATCAGTAGGTGGAAAAATGCAGTGAAAACAAAACATGGAGCCCATTGGAAGGTTTTCAAGGAGTGAAGGTTGTTTAATCAGATAGAGACAAGTAAAGCAGTGAAACCTGAGAACAGGCCTTCACTTGCACCAAAATAAAATCATGGCAAATAATATTAGCAGTTGGAAAGAATATTTTTTAAAATTTGAGCAAGATTAATTTACCCATTTATAATATGCAAATACACTGCTTTCTTACATAAAGGTTACACCACTGAGCTAAGACTGGGGAATAAACTAATGTGGCTTTCCACATATGTATATACACATTTATCAGAATCATTCACAAATGATTAAACAAAAAAACCACTTTACTTCATTCTTGCTTTGTACCAAAACACATTTCTTATGATTGGATCTAAATTAATTGACAGATTTGTGTTATATTTTTGAAAAGTGACATTTATTCTTTCTCAAAAATTCACAGGGTTTCCCTAATGGTTCGGTGGTTAAGAATCTGCCTTGTAATGCAGGGGACAGGGCTTCAATCCCTGGTCTGGGAAGACCCCACATGCTGCAGTGCAACTAAGCCCACGGACCACAACTGCTAAGCTTGTGATCTGGAGCCCGAGAGCCCCAACTACTGCGCCCATGTGCTGCAACTGCTGAAGCCCGTGAGCCTAGAGCCTGTGCTCCGCAACAAGAGAAGCCACTGCAATGAGAAGCATGTGCACCGCAAATAGAAGTTGCTCCCACTCTCTGCAACTAGGGAAAAACCCTTGTGCAGCAACAAAGATCCAGCACAACCAAAACTAAATAAATCTTCAAAAAAATTCTCATCTCATATCTATCTATCTAAGTTGCACACACATGCACACACATAACAGTCAGTGCCTCATAATACTGAAAGCAAAGTTTTTAGTCTCAGCTCTTCCCGACTGCCCTTTTACTAAAAATTTCTTAAGTTTTATATTACAGACTCCTTTTTCAAAGCTTTGAAGATGCCCCCTTTCAAAATTCAGTTTTTCATAACTAGAAAATAACATTGAAGATGACATTTTATTTTCAAAACTTGAGTCTTTGAGGACAACTTTGAATATATGGCTCTAAAATTAATCCTCAAAGTGATGCTTAAAAGTACATTTAAAACTCTGAATTTCTGTGCTGCAATAAAAAATGAATGAGTATAATTTTAGTAATATTTTATTGTATGCTTGTAATAGCCCTAAATGGTGCACATAGCATAACTGATGTATTTCTAATATATTAATTGCTATTTATTAAGAGGAAATAAGAGTAAATTACACAACTGTGCTATTTGGTTTTATGTTCAAATGTACATAAATGTGTCAGTATCATATAATAAATATTTGCATTAACTCACTAACAAATAATACAGTTTAAAGTGTTAGGCAACTTATTCTGAGATAAATTCATAGGCTCACAGTGTTGGAAGCACTCATCAGGCCTGTCACTGATGTTCAAATGACAGTTTTAACCAGACTCATAATTACCTACTCTTTTACTTATAAAGTAGAATGTTTGCATTTCCAGAAATAGAAATTTTTAAAGCTTTCTTTAAATTCATCTGTATTGTTTCCTGGACCTAACAAAAACTCTTCTTTATAAAAGTCACAAAAAATAGTCTGTTTTAATAAACATCTTTTTATTATTTAGACATGAAAAACCCCTGGTCAGCATCTTTTCTCTGAAAATAATACAATTGAATACCAATCAAGTCACACCTTAGCCTTTTAAGACTGGTTAATGGCAATTCCTTAGCTTTTCTCAAGGACCTGAAATACATCTTTAGCTTTATTTTTCTTTATTCAACTCTCATAAATTTCTCCACATCCTTTAAAAATGTGATCCAAAACAGGAAGTCATTTTCAAACAAAAGTAAAATTAATATTTGACAAGAGGAGACACTGTCTTTTGATAATCTAAGGTTATTCAGGAAATCATAAAAAATGTTTGTTTTCTCCCACATTGTTGACCATTTGGACTTTGTCAACAAACCTTAAAGATTTTTCTTCTGTCTTTTTTGCCTAGACACTCATGTCTAAACCTATACGGCACTGAATAGTTATGAGCATTTGCTTCTTCTAAGCATCATTTTTTATATGATCATTATCCTGAATTGAATTTTATTTTTGGGGGATTCTAGTCACTGCAATTACTTTAATATCATTTGAAAAGTTGTACAGTATAGTTTTGACTATTTAGAATAAACAGAAAATATGTTGACTATTATGGGGCCCAAAAATAATCCCTTAGCCCTCTCTTGGTAAGGCCTTGAAACAACTTGCTCATCATTCTAAAAGAAGAATGACTGAGAAGATATTTTCCTCAGTTATTAATGAGAAGAATATATATGATGGGATCAAATGTCTATGTATTTATTTGGAAAAAAATGGTAGAAAATAGAAAAATCCTGTAAAAGAAAGAGTGATAGGGTAGGAGCTATTATACTTTTCCACATATTAAAAGCTATATTAAGTATACTGTGGAGAAGCATATATACATTTTTTTGAATTACCAGATGCTGGGTTCAATGTGTTTGGCATTTATCATCTATATCATTGAATCTTTACAATAATCACATTTTAATAGCGAGGAACCAGAGACTTAAAAAATATATCTAGACAATGTGGTAGACAGTATCATTTATTTACAAGTCTTCATTTTCCCCAAGTTCTTGACCTGTGAAGGCAATATACTTTCCTTTTTAAAAATTGTTTTAAATTTATGTTTATTTATTTGGCTGCATCATATATTAGTTGTGGCATGCAGGATCTTTAGTTGCAGCATATGAACTCAGTTGCAGCATTCAGGATCTAGTTCCCGCAACAGGGATCAAACCAGGGCCCCCTACATTGGGAGTGTGCAGTCTTAGCCACTGAACCACTTGGAAAATCCCAATTATTTTCCTTTTCTATTCACTTAGGGCTTGGCCAGGTGATTTTTCTTAGACCTGTTCCATTGGATGAGATTTAAGAAGTGTGACTAAGTTTTCACCAGCCATCTTGAACTCCTGCCATTTATCATGAGAAGAATATGTTCTAGGGAGCTGTTACTACTTCAGCTTGAAAAGAAGTGAAACAGTCATAAACTTGACCTGGAGCCCAGAGCAAAGTACATTTATGTTCAGCATAACACTGCAGTGTTACAGTTGACCCAGATACCTATGAGGGAGGAATAAATGTTTGTTGTAAGTCACAGAGGTTTTGGGGGAGTCTTTGTTACACATCACTATTGCAGCCTAGCCTGAGCAATATTCTCAGAATCTCACTAATAAGGATCATGGTAATACAGATAAATGAAACAAAAGATAAAATCTGGACCTAGATTCCAAGATATCCAGTAACTTAGTGAAGAAAATGTGGGTTTCTCAAAAGTGGCATAGAGACATTAACAAATGATTTGAGGATAAATATGGCTAGATCTCTACTTACATCTTAAAAAGAAAGTTTAAATAGCTTAAAGATTTAAATGCAAAATATGAAAACATAACTATAGTTAGAGTAAAACAGCAGAATTTTTATTACTAATATCACAGAAAATGTCTTTCTAATAACGATACCAAAGACTTTGAATTCAGTGATATCTTGTAAATTTGATGACATACAAAACTGTATGACAACTAGCTGAGCCACCAGGGAAGCCCAAAAATTACACAAAAAAGGTAAGAAGACTAAAGATATACTGAAAGACATACATATCACAAACAAATAATCATATTTTCAGTCTTTAAAGAACCATTTATAAGTCAAAAACAATAAGATATATACTCCAAAAAGAGGAAGAATCAGATAGAATAGGTAACTCACAAACACAGAAATAACAAAAGAGCATAACACATGAGAACCTGATAAAAATAAACCATAAACATATGAGAACATGACAAACTTCAGTTCAGTTCAGTTCAGTCGCTCAGTCGTGTACAAATCTCTGCGACCCCACGGACTGCAGCATGCCAGGCCTCCCTGTCCATCACCAACTCTGGAGTTTACCCAAACTCATGTTCAGTGAGTCGGTGATGCCATCCAACCATCTCATCTGTCATCCCCTTCTCCTCCTGCCTCAATCTTTCCCAGCATCAGGGTCTTTTCCAGTGAGTCAGTTCTTCACATCTTCAGTTCTTCACAAAGTATTGGAGTTTCAGCTTCAACATCAGTCCTTTCAATGAACACTCAGGACTGAGCTCCTTTAGGATGGACTGGTTGGATCTCCTTGCAGTCTAAGGCACTCTCAAAAGTCTTTTCCAACATCATAGTTCAAAAGCATCAATTCTTCTGTGCTCAGCTTTCTTCATAGTCCAACTCTCACATCCATACATGACCACTGGAAAAACCATAGCCTTGACTAGACGGACCTTTGTTGGCAAAGTAATGTCTCTGCTTTTTAATATTCTGTCTAGGTTGGCCATAACTTTCCTTCCAAGGAGTAAGCGTCTTTTAATTTCATGGCTGCAATCACCATCTGCAGTGATTTTGGAGCCCCCCCAAATAAAGTCTGCCACTATTTCCCCATCTATGTGCCATGAAGTGATGGGACCAGATGCCATGATCTTCGTTCTCTGAATGTTGAGCTTTAAGCCAACTTTTTCAGTCTCCTCTTTCACTTTCATCAAGAGGCTCTAGTTCTTCCTTACTTTCTGCCATAAGGGTGGTGTCATCTGCATATCTGAGGTTATTGATACTTCTGGCAATCTTGATTCCAGCTTGTGCTTCTTCCAGCCCAGCGTTTCTCATGATGTACTCTGCATAGAAGTTAAATAAGCACGGTGACAATATACAGCCTTGACGTACTCCTTTTCCTATTTGGAACCAGTCTGTTGTTCCATGTCCAGTTCTAACTGTTGCTTCCGGACCTGCATACAGGTTTCTCAAGAGGCAGGTCAGGTGGTCTGGTATTCCCATCTTTTTCAGAATTTTCCACAGTTTATTGTGATCCACACAGTCAAAGGCTTTCGCATAGTCAATAAAGCAGAAATAGATGTTTTTCTAGAACTCCCTTGCTTTTTGGATGATCCAGTGGATGTTGGCAATTTGATCTCTGTTCCTCTGCCTTTTCTAAAACCAGCTTGAACATCTGGAAGTTCTCTGTTCACATACTGTTGAAGCCTCAGTTGGATAATTTTGAGCATTACTCTGCTGGCGTGTGAAATGAGTACAATTGTGTGGTAGTTGAACATTCTTTGGCATTGCCTTTCTTTGGGACTGGAATGAAAACTGACCTTTTCCAGTCCTGTGGCCACTGCTCTGTTTTCCAAATTTGCTGGCATATTGAATGAAGCACTTTCACAGCATCTTTTAGGATTTGAAATAGCTCAACTAGAATTCCATCACCTCCACTAGCTTTGTTCGTAGTCATGCTTCCTAAGGCCCACTTGACTTCACATTCCAGGATGTCTGGCTCTAGGTGAGTGATCACACCATCGTGATTATCTGGGTCGTGAAGATCTTTTTTGTACAGTTATTCTGTGTATTCTTGCCACCTCTTCTTAATTACTGCTTCTGCTTCTGCTAATCAAATCACTTCTGCTAATCAAATCACTGCTAATCAAATTCTGGAAATTAAAAGAACAATAAAACACCATTACCTGCCTATCAGATTATAAAAGATTTTTAAAATAATATTAACATATAGTATTGGGAAGGCTTGAGAATAAAATCACCATGACTTTTTGGAAGACAGAGAGGCAGTATGTATCAAAAGTCTTAAAATTATGCAGACTTATTGATCTACCATTTCTATTTCTTAAAAAAATAATGTGTCAAATGTAAAAAGATGTTTTAGAATATTTATTGTAAAATACTGAAAATTAAATATTGATCAAAGAATTTCCATGGAGGCCCAATGGCTGAGACTCCATACTCACAATGTAGGGGACCTGGGTTTGATCCTTGGTCAGGGAACTAGATCCCACATGTTGCAACTAAGAGTTTGTGGGTTGCACCTAAAAGATCCTGTATGCTGCAATGAAGATCAAAGATCCTGCATGCTGAACTAAGCCCTGGCACAGCCAAATAAATAAGTAAAATAAAAATAAATATTAAAAAATGTTGATGAATGGAGGACTGATCACATAAATTATGGAAAATTGTGAAATAAAATGTACATTTCAATGGCAAGCACTAAGAATTATGAAGATGTGCATTTATGGATATAAAAATACAGCAGTGATTATAAATTAAAAGAAAAAAGCAGGGTATAAAACAGTGAGTATAGTGTGATCTCATTTATAAATATATGAAATACATATGAGTAGAATTAATTCGTGAAGAATAAGCAAAATGTGAATAGTTTTTTTTTTTCTGGATAATAGGGTTATGGCTGATCTTCAAAAAAGAAAGTATTTTTCTCTATAACATTTGAATGCTTTTTACAGTGAGATTATAGTCAGGAATAAAATACTTTCCTTTTGAAAAGAAAAAATATAAAAAATAGGAGTATCTTCTACTACAAATGTGGCAAAAAGTCTACAGAACTCCAAATGGGTCATATCTATTGTTTCTTCCTTGTCTAGGTCCTCGTAAATTATTTATAGAAATTCTATCTATACTAACAATTACTTTTTCATTACTTCTTTAAATTTCTTTTCAGAACATGATAGGTATTATATTCTGTAGTGATTTTTATTTTAGAGGATCTTCACAATTTCTATTTCCTTAAACCATGTTTATATGACTAAAAAAAGTCATACAAATTAAAAAATTATATTAAGTAAAATTAGAATATTTATACCTAAACCAATAATTTTAGTTGAACTGACCAGTTACTTTAGGATTATCTTTAAAGTCAAGAAAATTAAAAATCAACCATTTCTTTCAGTTATTTAAAGAAAAAACAATTAGGAAATAGCCTTCAATTAGACAAATTAACTTTACAAAAGACAGCAGTTATGCAATATATCCATTTATGAAATATAACTTTACATGTCTGTATATCAGTCTATAGTTATAGATATATAATTAACATATAACTATAAATATATAAAATCGGGGGGTAAGCTAATAAATTACAGGGCTTGTGTAGTACCCATTACTGAAGAAAATTACAATACTCTACTGAGGAACATATATTTTTTTGAAAAGCGTTCTTATATGGGAAAATGGCAATATTAGAAGGGTGTCCCACTTAATTTATAAATTTAATGTAGTTCTGTTTAGAATTTCAGGAATATTTTAAAATCCAAACTGCCTAAAGAAGACTAAGTTTTAGTAAAACAGAAAAAAGTTCTCTTTCCTACAGAGTCTGTTCCTATTTCCCAAAGACAATCATTGTTAATAATTTTTTTTGTCTATTCTTCCAGAAATTTTGTATGTATATGTAAGGCATGTGAGCTTCCCCAGTGGCTCAGCGATAAAGAATCTGCCCGAAATGCAGGAGATGTGGGTTCCATCCCTGGGTTAGGAAGATCCCCTGGAGGAGGAAATGGCAACCCACTTCAGTGTTCTGGCCTGAGAATTTCCATGGACAGAGGAGCTTGGCGGACTACAGTTCATGGGGTCACAAAAAGAACTGCACACAATGACTGAAACAACAGTATGGCACATCGTCACACACACATGGGCAAGCGCACACACTTACATGCTCTGACTTTTTTTTTTCCCCTAGTAGTGATAATATTATACACACTGTTCTACAACTTGCTTTTTTCACTTAATATATCCTGGGCACTTTTCCATAGTAAAACATATGTTCTCAAGTGAATTTTTTAACTTAATAAAGTAATTCTGAAGAAGATAATAAATTAACAAGAATAACAAAGAAAACTTTCAGAAAAAAACTACTTTAGAGGAACCTGCAACACCAAATGTAAAAATGTATAATCAAAATACTGTGGGAATTCCCTGGTGGTCCAGTGGTTAAGGCTCCTCACTTTCATTGCCGAGGATGCAGGTTCAATTAGATCCCACAAACTGCAGGCATGGCCAAAAATATATATAAATAAATAATATAAAGAAACATACTATTAAATATATCTACAGACCTATGTGGACCCTCAGATAAAATAATCAAACAACACACACACACACAAAATGATAAATAAAAAAAATTTTTAAATAAAAATTGTGATAAAAGTGGACGAGTTATCAGTGGAGCAGAAATTAGTCTAAGGACTGGACCCTGGAACATAAAAGCTATCAATTTGATTCAAAAAATCTTTGCAAATCAGTCAATAGTGAAGAAGTATATTATTCAATAATATTCAGAGGCAATTGCTTAACAACTGGAAAAAATGATCAAATCCTCACTTCACATGATATACTAAAGTAAATTACAAATTGATTAAAGCACTAAACGCATGAAATAAAAACAAAACGCAAAACAGAAATAAAACAAAGTCATCAAATATATAAGAGAAAAATATAAGAGAATAATTTTGGTGAGGAATATTTTTTAAATGTGATAAGCAAGGATAGAAACTTTAATAACATTCAAATAATTAATAATTTTAAAATGAAGTCAATAACAAAATATGATATTAGATTGGAAAAATACTTGTGAAATATATAGCACAGAGTCAGTATCCTTATTATTAATATATGAAGAACTATCATAAATTAACTTAAAAATAGAAACATCCTGAGAGAAAAATGGGTGAGGCATAGGAAAAAGCAAGCCATATTGAAACAATATAAATAGCAAATGAAGCATGAAATATATTGTTTTTCAAATAACCAAAGTAACAAAAACTAAAAGAATAAAAATCTTTTTCATACATCGAATTGTCTGTGCTTAGTTGCTCAGTCATGTCCAACTCTTTGTGACTCTATGGACTGTAGCCCACCAGGCTCCTCTGTCCATGGGGATTCTCCAGGCAAGAACACTAGAGTGGGTTGCTATGCCCTCCTCCAGGGGATCTTCCCAACCCAGGGATCAAACCCAGGTCTCCTGCATTGCAGGCAGATTCTTTACAGTCTTAGCCACCAGGGAAGCCCATACATTGAATTGTGTGTGTGTGCTAAGTCACTTCAGTTGTGTCTAATTCTGCGATGCTGGACTGTAGACCGCCATGCTCCTCTGTCCATGGGATTCTCCAGGCAAGAATACTGGAGTGAGTTAAAAAAAAAAAAAAAAAACAATACTGAAGTGGGTTCCCATGCCCGCCTTCACGGGATCTTCCCGACCCAGGGATCCAACCCATGTCTCTTATGTCGCCTGCATTGGTAGGCAGGTTCTTTACCACTAGCGCCACCTGAGAAGCCCACACTGAATTAAAGAAGATTAAAAACCTAATAACATTTGGGGTTGGTGAAGGTATGGACAAGTGGACACTCTCATACATTTCCATTTTGGAAGACACTTTGACCTTAAGTATCAAAAATTGCAAAAAATACCCCCAAAACTAACAACTTTTGACCTTGAAATATTCCTTTTGGAAACTCATCTGGAGGAAACATAGATATAAACAAGCACTGTCTATAGAGATGTTCATCATAGCATTGTTTATAATGCAGAAAAATTAGAAACCATCAAATAGTCTTTGAGAACTTGTTAGGCAAATTATGGTGTACTATATAGGCATTCAAAATAACTCTGCTAACAAATATTTAATGACATGGGGAAATATTTGTGATATATTTTAAATGAAAAGTATAGTTCATGTATTATAGTTATTTTTAATTTATATTGGTGCATAGGAAAATGTGCTATAAGTATATACTCTAAAAAATTAACTGGTTCTCTAACTGGATAGGTTATGTGTGATTTTATTTCATTATATTATTTTCATAACTGCCAAGATAAACATGTATGTTTTATGACCAAAAATAATGTTATAAAAATAAAATACATCAAACAATTATTTGAGATGTAGATATTAAAATGCATGTTTTTTTCTCAAGGGACTGGTAGCTTTGCATTGCTTAATGTTGTTTAGGCATGATTTGAGGCCAGTTTCTAGGCATTTCATTGAAAAAAATAAAATCAGTATAATAAAATCATGTTTTTTTTAAAATAGCAATCTTTTTTCCACATAGCTAGAATATATTTTCATTAAAAAATTTTTTTATTTTCATTTTTTTAAATGAAACAAATTAGTATAATTAAAGCCTTCAATTAGCATTACATGTCTTTAAATAAAGATTAAATAGCTCTTCATCAAAATATATCATGTAATTCAGTTTCATTTTTTTAACTTGGGACACAAATAGGTATAATTTTATAACTTGACACTCAGCAAAAATCATTTTTTAAATAAAAAATTTCTAAATATTTTCTCATATACCAGCCCTAGAGACTAAGTCATACCATAAAATATGGCACATAACTTCCAGGAAAAGTCTTCATTTGTTCTTTCTAGAAAATACTGACACTGATTTTGTGACAAGCATATGTACATATATTATACTGAAAATAAAATTAATGTAAACTTAACAAAATATTGAAATTATGAAGTGCAAAGCAGCTAGTTAAGAGGACTCATTCTTGCTCATATGCCTATCATTTTCCATTTATATTAATAAAACAACTTTGCATAATCCTCAATGGGCAAAATAATATAAAATATTAAAAGACTCCCAAGTAGAAAATACTGTATATGATCTTCTAGGATCTGATTTTTAGGTATGACTAATTAGTCTGGCAGTATGATAAGCAACAACCTGTATAACAGGTAAACAGGAGGGGATAAATTCCAAGCATTGTCTGAATAAGAAGTGCAACTCATTTTTCTTAACCCAGACTTTTTTTACACATCAACGCACTCTCCATCTGAAACTTGGTGATGATCCCAAAGGAGAAAACACTGCCCTCCAGTGGTCTTCACTGGAGAAATGGAAATAGTTTCAGGTACCATGACTGCAGTATTTATGTAAAACATTGTGAGTGTTCACCTAGTCTTATTTCTGGCTATGTTTCTTAAGCTGAAACCTATATCTACAACTGAGTAACTGAGTATAAGGATAGAACCTCCAGAGTAAATTCTAATATACAGGTAGTCACTCTAGTTAAATAGAAATATTAAATAGGAGGAATGATTATGGCATCTGACCACCTAAGCTGACCATCTATTAGACTATGACAATTGGATTATGTTAGCCACCTATAGCTTCTTACTTCCCAGAGAAGGGAGAAGAAATTTCATCTCTATGTTTCCCTTGTTGGCCAATTTTTTAGCTAAAAGACATTTAAAATTGTACAGCAGGCAGAACCCCAGGGGACTGAACAGTATTCCAACATCCTTAAAGCCTTCCCATCACTTGAAAAACCAAATTCTCCCTCCTGCTTCTTAAACTAACCAAAGTAGGCAAAAGCAATTTTAAAAAGTCTTTGTGTCTAGCATTGGAACTTTCTCATATTTCACACCATTATATAAATGTCACTCTAACCTATATGTATCACAAATGCTACGCTAAATTAGGGCCAAATTTGCAACCTAGTTTAACTGGGTTTCCTCTTTTTGCAAATGCAGTTTTTGTGTCTGCATTTAGCAATGCATACAAAACTGTCCGTGTAGCTAACTGCTTCGAATTGCTAAATTTGAGGATGGGTGTGTAGATCGCCTGAGTCTTCTTCATGCATGTGCCAAAGCAGTGCTGTTCCTAGTCATATGAAGACTTCCCAATCAAAGGAACCTGGACTACACTGCAAAATTCTGGAAGTGTTTCATTGACTCTCTTTGATTTTGTAAAGGAAAAATGGAATGTTAAGAGGGTAGGAATGGTTTTCCAACCTCCAGGCCTCTATCCTTTAGACATCAGAATGGAAATGCCTTTTATGATAAGAGTGTGGTCTTCAGGGTTCTACAGCCACAGGGGCTCATCCACTTCTAGCTATTTGATTTAGACTTATCCTCATTTTCTTCATCAGTAAAATAATGATGCTGGTCTCACAAGGTTATTATTGTGAGGGAATGTATGTAAAGTACCTGGCCAGAACCAAGGATTATTATTATTCTATCACCATCATTTTCTAGACTAGTAATCCAACGGCCAAGTAGATTTCCTAGAAGCATGATTTTCTAAAAATACTATTCTTTTATCACATTAAGTAAAGGCTCCTCATTCAGCTTACTACATAGAGTCCTCCAGATAAATTCTTCAAAATGAATACCTTGTGCTAAGACAAAACATTTTAACATCATATTGCTTAAATACCTTTAAAGACAAACCAAGGGTTTCTTGTTCTCACTCCCACAGAAGGTGGTATCTATTATATATTCACCTGGATTCACAAAGTACTTTAGAGTTTAAAAAAGTCGGAGATAAAAATTATTATGAATGTGGTAGAGGGATGAGACATATGTGGGTATATTGCAGTGAATTATAAAGTTTCTGGGTTTGAGAATATAGAGTGCCACAACCACACCCATTCTGGTTACTTAATTCAACTTAGAAAATGTACACTTCAGGGAGAAATATTGCTTTCTTTCAGAGATAAATGCACTTTTCTTTAAGATGAAGAAAAACTTACAGACACAGTCTAATAAGATGTGATTTCCCCTTCTCATGATTGTTGTGAGGAGTTTTCACTGAGCCATGAGTCCCACATCTTCATCTCCTCCCACTGTGCACACCTGCAGTATTAGAAAGCAGAGTTTCTATCTGTAGAAGTTAACTGAGTGTTGTCCTCACTGTGACATCTCACCAATCATCTCATGATATTCTCTGTCATACAGCACAGCATTTTGATTACTCAAAATAGCTTTTATAATGCAAAATTGTTTATGATTTAAAATAGGATATATTGAACTGAGAAATGATAATTTGATAAATATCTCATATTTATCAAACTGAGAAATTTTTGAGATGATGTTTCATTTAAAGATGGTGCAAAGTAAGTACAGCTAGATGGTGTAATAGTGTATATGTGTAAAATTGAAGCCCATTTATACGCATGATCTGTGTATCAATAAATGCAAAGAAAATAAACTTGGGTTAGAACAGTTATAGCTAATCTAAGTTAACTCAAAATTTGACAATGAAACAAATGAATTTGTGACAAACATTCTGAAATTTTAAAAATGCATCATATTTGTAACAGTACCAAAATAATCTAAAGTCAGAACACTTTCTTCTGGGTATAATTATATTATTATAATTCTCTACCTTAACAGATGACAATTTTAGAAAACTCTAAGTACAATTTCTAGTATATGTACTAAAATAAAATGTAACAGATAGACAACTCATCATAGTATAAGTAACACATTCAAATTTAGTAATTTATTTTCCAGGTGGAAACCAGGCTTCTTGGAAGACTTCAAACTATGCCAAATGGTCTGATTTTACCATAGAGGTAGGCACTAAAGGACTAAATTTACTTCTGTGTAATTTTTGTTAACTACATTTTACATGCAAATGTCTATACAACCATGTTAATGAAGTTATAGAGAAGGAAAGTTGGCATTCCCATTGTTCTGTTTTATTGAAAAGCAACTTTTCAATTGACTTGCTATATAGCATTTTAAATCAGTTTTCATTAGTCATAAGTCTAACTGCATTCTAATTGGATCACAAATCAAGAAAAATAATCCTTATGAATAAAATATGGGCTTGATAATTTTCTTCTATACTTTATAATCTTCAGAACATAGGCTACTTTTATTGGAATCAGACCAAAAGAGTTCTGTTAATCATAAATATTTAGAAAAGTGTAATCTACTGACCCAGAGGATAGGATTTTTGTGCTTTTTATTAAAGGCTGACATCTTTCTGTACCCCAAATGGGATTGGTTGTTTAATTGACAGTTATCAATTTTTTCCCAAATAATATAAACAAACATTTAAATTTACATGAGTAAAGTTCTTATTAAAATTTTAATATTCAAAATTCAAAACCAGTATTAGTAATGAAAATGTACAGTATGCTTTCAACTGGAATGTTAATAATCCAAAACTTATCTCAGATTATAAAAGAAGTGTTCCTAGGGTGTAAGAATAAGAATATTTTTAAGCTAAATGCACATTTGATTTGCAATAAAACTGAAAGTACTAATGCCAGACGTGTAGGTGATCAAAGGAGAAAAAGACAGAAATAACGGTTGCAATTCTGCAATTATGATATATGGTACAGTCAGAAGTGACCCAATCTCACCCTGAAACATCCAGAAAATAAAGCAAAATAAAACCTACTTCATCCTTACACACTGAAAGGAATCAGGATACTGACCCAAATTTCAAGCTCCCGGAACTTGGAAATATCTGTAAACCCTTCAACACCAACACTTCTGAAACCTGCTACATACCAGAAACAGGCAGATCTTCAACCATGGAAATATGACTATTAAGAATTCACAGATTATCTGAAACATTTGCTAATCACTCCATCCCTGTGCTAGAGACAGAGAGAGAGAGAGAGAGAGAGAGAGATGAAGACTCTCTCATTGGGGAAAGGCTGCTGTGGAAACGCCAGGCCCTTCTTGGGGTTTAGGTTGTCAACCTAATCCCAGCCACAGCCATTGTATGACTGTATCAGGGGAAACAGTGTACTCGTGTGTGAGAGTTGGGGTGAGGTGGGGGGCCAGGATGTTAAGAAATTTAACAAATTCATATGATTTTTTTCCCTTAAACATTTGAGAGTGTTGTGTTTATTCATGCTGGGCAACATAAACCATAAATCCTGCTGGATTTCTGCAAACTGCTGCGTGAAGCCTACAAACGGCATTTCTGTCAACGGGAGGAAGAGACAGACAGAAATCAAGACACAGACAGGCAGCACCCCCAGGACGTGAAGCTTACTCCTATTGCAAGCTGTAGTGGAAAGAGATGATGACATCCAGAACAAAATGTCTTTTTCACGAGGATGCGCAAGCTCTTGCTTTGTGTACTCTGTGCAGAGAAAGAATGATCAGTGGAAAGGGCTTAATTTCCATCTTTCTGGAATCAAAAACATAAGGAATTTTAGTTATTTTTAAACTTCTTCCTTTGAGTCCATTATTGTGTTCCATAAAACAGACAAAACTCAGCAAGACAACAAAGACTTGATCTGTAGGAGAGGAGGTAATAAAGAGCAAGTCCTCTCCAGAGGGTAATTAATCATTAGTCACTCATCCTAGAAGTCCCAGTTACACTTAAGGTTAATGTTCAGGTAGCTGCTTTCTATTTTCTTAAAAAATTTTTTTAAACATTTTTTTTTTTTTTTTGCAGAATGTTATACTATTAATTGCCAATTTGCATATGTGTGCAGCTGCTGTTCTGGCTCTGAACTCGATCCGATAAGCTTGCTGGAGGTATCGCAGAGCACTTGGCAGCTTTCCTATTTGAAAAGAAAGCCTCTCCCCACTACAGAACAGCTGATCGTCTATCAGCGATAGACCCTGATGGCGTGAATTACAATTACACTACTTTTCACACTAAATCTGGGTGATAGCTACTTGGAAAGAAGTTTCATCATTTTTTACCACAAACTGGAAAAAGAATTACATGGTCATGCTGTGCTTTTAAAGGCAGTTTGGTTCACTTTTGTCTATTTAACACCTAATTCCAAGAAGTCCATAGGCATCCAGAGATCTGAATGGCGCGTAATGAATTCACTGTTTAGATTGAAGATTTAAAAAATCTACCTCAAATTACATTTATTAACAAGGCGACCAGGAAGTGTTAAAGTTGTTAGACGCTTCATTTATTAAATAATTTGTGGGTATTTTCAGTTGTCATATCTAGAGTCATGGGTTTTGCTTATTTTTTTTAATTAGCAATCCAAAACAATGCTACTGCAATTTAACAATTCATCACATAATCTTGGGCTCTTTAGTTCAGCTGTTAATGTTAGATAATTCAGATTGTTATTTTGATCTGTTTATAAATGATTTAGGTTGCATTGTGCTATGAGGAGGCTGCTGTAGCAGGCCAATCTTTCTCATCCTCCCTGCATTGCTCAGGGTAGCTGAGGGGCCTTCCCAAAATGTGTTTGGGGAGTTTAGTGTCTAGCAGGAGGAAACTGGAGTGGGGGCAGGGGACACGAAAATAACCTGGTTTATTATCCTTACTTAGTTAACTTCTTTATTAATTTACATTCCCTGTGTGATTGGAGAACTAAGGAAAGTCCTCTTTGCCAAAGTACCTCTTATTAGATGCAAAGTGCATCTCTCTGGTTCCCTGGGATGTTAGCAAGTACTTTCTTTTCTCTTCTTGCAAGAACCGCTCAATCATCAGAAAAATGTAAGAAGCCCCCCAACATCCCTCTTCTTCTCACTCTTCCCTCAAATCGCTTCCCCTCCCATCTTGACATTTAACTCTATTTGTTTAAAGCAAACAAACCAAACAAACAAAAAAATTAAACCCACCTCAAGCAGCAGAAGTGGAACACACTCATCCTGACGTAGTGAAGCTAAGAGAAAAATAGATTTTGTTTTCCTTTTTTAGTCGCTAGTTTTATTAGATTTCTCACTCTCACAGATTATCCGAAGACTACCCCATTGATTGATCGCCCGTAGAGCTGCATTTGGTGTAAAGAAAAAACTCACAGCTTTATTGGCTCCCAGGAGACAAAACAAACAGAACAAGATATTCATATTAATGCAAACAATGCAACAAATGAGGGGAAGAATCGCCCGGCTGTAGCGAGGCGCCGAGCGGCCGGCCGGGCGGAGAAGGGCCCGGGGCCGAGGGTTCCGGCCTCCCCGACCCCCGGGCGCTCCGAGCCGTCGGCACCCGCGCCGCCTGCCGCCCACAGGGGCCCCGGGCCCAGGCGGCCCAGCTCTCGGCCTCGCGGGGCCGGGCCGGGCCGGGCCGGGCCGGGCCGGGCGGCCGGCAGGCAGGCAGGCCCGGGCGGCGGGAGAAGGCCTCCAGGCCGGGCCTCAGGAAGGCCTGCTCGGGCCCTCACCCCTTCCCAGAGCGGGGCTGGAAGGACCTAGCGCTCCCGCGTCCTCTCCCTTTCCTTGCCCACGCTTCCAGGGGCCCAACTGCACAGTCTCAGCTTCCCTTGGCACCCGGGTCAGAGGTGGGAGTGGAGAATTCCCGCTGCGCCTCCTTGCCCACCTGGGCAGCCTGGAAGCAGAGTCTAGCCAGGCGCCAGGGAAGCCTGTGGAAGGGTGGAAGCCAGGTGATAAGGTCTGTCTCCCTTTGAAAAAGCTCACGTTATCCTAGAGGAGACTAGATAAAGACACACACATTTCAATACAACGCAAAACCTTGTATAATCAAAAGCAAGAAGAGTAGCGTGTAGAGAAGAGGCTGAGAGATGCTTAAGAGGCGCTGAGACTTTCCCTGCGGAATGAGAAAGGAAGAAAGAAAATTCCAGGCACAAAAGGGATATCTGATCTGCACCTAATCCCCACCCCCACCTTCAAATCCACAAAAAGTAAAAAACTAGAGAAATATCTGTTAAGACTTGATTTCACATCTTTTTAGTCAACAAGATGTTAAAAATAGGAGTGCCAACATTGCACAGGGCATTCTTACAGCAAAAAAAAAAAAAAAAATATTTATTAGTTATCTGAAACTGAGATTTAACTGGGCATCCTGTACTTTTATTTGCTAAACCAGGCAATCCTCACTAAAAAATACTAGATTGAGGAAGCAAGGGTCATTCTCTGATGTATACTAATTGGGATATTTGAGACATATTTAGTGGGGCTTTAGTGCGGCTTGGAAAGGAAATGAGTTACCCCCACAGCACACTTTCCCAAGCATATTGTAGGGTGAACCAGGAAGAAATGACTGAAACGTTTGGAAATGTCCTTATGTTTTGGCAGAAGTGGCAGAGTTTTTTGACTCTTGTTGGCTCTTGACTAGACAATGGACCAGTGCTCCCTCTCTGTGGCCTTCCAAGCCAGTCCAGGTTACTATAGCACCCTCTGAAAGTGGAGCGTCACTTACAATGGTACTTCCAAATTGGGATCATGTGTTTTTTTCTAACTCTTGCTATAGAGCCACACTACTCCTTAGTATTAATTGTATTTAAAAATAAACTAAGTTGGGACTTGATAACTTTAAAGATGGAAAGGTGGAGCAAAATCTGCTTTGAAATTCATGAAGTGCCCTAATATACAAATAGATCTCATCCTGGTCTTCTTGCCTTATAGATGCTGAAGGAAGAGACTTTCAAAATGCCAGTAATAAAACCTCAGGATACTGGAGTGAGTGTTTGTGTGTGAGAGAGAGGAAGAGAGAGTGTGTGTGTGTATGTGTGAGTGTGTCACAAAGCTGCTTTAGCAGAGGAAGCCTGCTGCTTGCATTTCTTCCTCAGTCCTGGTTAGAGAGAGCTTTTTCCAGCAAGCTTTATCACCCTTACTGATACCTCAGATTCCCAGTGAGCTTGCCTTCCTTTTAAACCAATTGCTTGAAGTTGTATGAATACACTCACACAGGATGCCCCTTTCTTACTGGCGATTAGTGCCATTTAACAACTGCAAATGGAGAAACTATTTGTCTAATGAGAGCTGTTTTCAGAGTTGATTCACCAACACTCTAGGGAAGAGACTATAAAGCTGAGACCGCCTCCTGAGTCTCAAGTCCAAGGAGACAAGCAAAGGCCGGTTCTTGAAGCAGATGAAGTGTGTGTTTGGTTTAGAAAATGTTTTACTTCCAGATTAATAGTTTTAGAAAATACATAGGCTCACTTCCAGTTCATACTGGTTGGCTTTTTTCTTTTAACTTCCTATACAAACTATAACCTTTGATTTAGAATTTGGACTATTAAACAATTAGCATTGTGGTTTGGGTGTCATGGTAAGGTTTAACTCCATGCTTTAGAGGTACAAATCCTTTTTACCTTTTCTCCTACCTCAGATTGTGTCTCACGCTACAAAATACATTCCAACACTTGTTTGCTCGTCGGAGGAGGTATGGGGAATCTCAGACTCTGTGCTAAGATGCTTCTCCCAGCTGACAAGTTCTGGGGCCCTGTGTTAGGGTGGTGATAAATCGATAATCACCCCAGTAGCCACCCCATCTCATGGTCAGGGAATGCCAGGCTCCCTAATGTCTCTGTGGTTTAGCATATTAGTTAGTTTCTTTGGGTACAAAAGATTCCAGATATAAAGTGATTTAAGCTTCCTATGAAGTCAAGTACAAAGACAGTGAAGAAGTTATTTCTATCTTGAGGTGAAGGGTTATTATGGAAAAAATAGTGGATTGAAAGTCAGGAGAGCTTGAGATGGGTTCTTGAGTAGGTTTGAGATTCATTCATTCTCTTTAGACACAGTCTTTTTGTTTTTTTGAGTTTTTTTATGTTTTTGGTCCACACAAAAAGAAGGTAATCTTTAAGATTTGGTTATTTCTAAAACAATCATTCCTTGAATTAGTAAGTGATAACTCATCTTTTGTACAGTGCTTCTGAAGGGTACAAGCAGGATATTTTTAAAATGTATTCATGACATAGACCTAAACAACAAAGGAAGCATAGGCACACTCCAGGTTATCAGGCATTTCAGATCCCGAGGAGATATTCAAATGAGAGAGCCCAGTTAGGCATCAAGGGCTTCCATAATCAGGTGCAAATACTCTGGAAAAGTGTGCTTGACTTAAAGACAAACGACCTTGTACAGACAAGACAAGGGGATAACATGTTTGAGAACTTATATTTCAGTCCTGTTTGGGAATCTCAATCTCAGAAAGATGAGAACTGCAATAAAGCAAAAATTAAAGTTACTTAGTAAATATTTGCAGCACTATCATTCTGAATATTCTAGTGTTTGCTGCACTTTATTTGCTCGGAGGGTGGAGGAATTTAGCAATCTAATTGTAACTGGTTTTGGAAACAACCTAAGACTTTTCTTCCTTATATATTATCAGTGTCATAACGTGATATGTCTTTTAATTTGAGGCTCTCCTTGAACTGAAAGCTCCAACAAGCTTTCGCTAACCAGACTTCATTCACATTCTGAATCTGGTTTTTGTCTCACACATATTAAATTTTACAAAACAGAAAGAAACAATAGAGCTTATTAGGAAAAACTTGTTTTGAATAGTAAATTAAGCATAATGGAAATAGGCACATGTTTTAGCACGGTTTTCCCCCCTTTTTTACCAATTGAACATTTACATCTTTTTCAAAGTGCTGTGATTTTCCCCTTAAGTCTTAAGCTGGCACCACACACTTTCAATAAATGAGACTTACATCACTTGTATTTACTGAGAGAAATCATTGTAATACTGTAGATTCCAAATGCACAGCCTTCTGTAAAAAAGGAGTTTTAAGTAGTCACCCCTAATTGTATTAATCAAGTCACTGTGGCATTCTAAGAATCCAAAGAACTACCTAATTTCAAAGACAGTGTAAAATCAACTGTCAGTTCTGACTAATTTCAAATGATGCCCTGTTCTTGAGACTGGACACCTGTACATTTAAAGGTGCACCTGACTGTATGGTTTGTTTTTGAGAGATGTTCCCCAGGTGGAGGCATCTACAAAGTCAATATATTTTCTTTATAACTGGTGTCAAGTTGATGTATATATTAAAAAATCTTGGAAAATGATCTCAAAAAGGAAGTAACAGCCCAATGAGCCATATGTTCAGGGAACCTAACAGGTTTCCATTGGGACCAAATTTCACTTCACCTTTTTGTCCTTATGTGCAAATAAAAACTTATCTGCAAATACACCATTAAAACAATCATGCAAATTTGCGAAGTCTATAGACTGAGAAAAAATTACAGTAAATCCGTAATAACCAAGTTGTTAGAAGGTAAAGAATTTGATTATGTATTAGAAATACATAACACAACATAGAATTGAACTAAATTTATGTGAACTCTAAAGGTTTACTGCATCAGAGAGAGACACTTGGCTTACATAGAGTTGGTTAATGAAGAAAAGGCTTATGAATTGTTAATAAACTGCTTAATTTTGATATGATGGAGCATCTGAATTTCAAAGTTTATATTAAGAAATGTAAAGTTATTATTATTTTTTTTCTGTTAGATAGGTTGCTATTTTAACAGATTCAGATGCCAGGGAATTTTCTAAATGCCAGATAATACTGTAGCACTAAAAAGTCTGTGATGTACTAAGGGCAGAGAGGCCTGCTTAGTGGTTTTCCAGAGTGGAAACAAAAAAGCATTAACATTTACACAATTCTTTATATGAGTCTTTTAAGAAATCTTAATTATAAAACTTTTAAACATTCTGTACAATTCAGTAGATTCTAACAATTCTGCTTTCTGCTATTGTATTGGTATGCCTGGGCACATTCTAAAAGGAAAAATTATTCATTCTGTGTGTTCGTGTAGTTTTTCATAGGACTAGATCAGGGATGAAGATCAATAATACCAAAATTTACTCAGGTCATTTTATTTTTTGTGTTGTACTTTTTTAATGAAACATTACAAGTAGAGAAGGGTAGAGAGAATATTATAAATCCTCATATATATATATATATATGACAATTTTTTCAAACTTTCACATTTTATGTTGATTTTTTAAACAAACAATAGTGTGTAAAGTTATGCAGTGGTAAGGTTCAGCAGAACAAAAATTATACTGTATGGATTATCTTTCAACTGATTTCCTTTTCCATTTATGACTGGGGGAAGAAAGTATTTTATGTTAATTCAGACACCTGGTTAGCTAAGTAGTACAGAACTCGTTAGAAGGGAATTGCATTCTCCTTCAAGTCTAAATACCTATCAGTTCTCTGGAGCTGTGTTTCGCTTAACCCACTTAAGAACGTCCGTGTTTCAGTCTCTACGGGTAGTTTATGTAAATCTGTAATAGTAAAAACGTACGAATTAAAGTGTATTTTAGGCAAAAGCTTAAAGCTCAACAATGGGCTTTTAAATTCAAAAAGGAGGAAGAAACTCAGGTCCCAGGCCTGTCTCAACAGGTCTAAGGCGACCTTTTCCAGCAGAAAGGTTCCGGTGGTCTCCGTCCAGGGGCAGGCACGGCCCCGCGGTTTCGACCAGCTTCCCCGAGGCCGGAGCGCAGCCGCCCGGCGGGGAGCGGTGCTGAGAGAGATGGCCCGGACGCCTCCGGCCTCTGGTCACTGCGGCGGAGGGCGGAGGGCGGAGGGCGGAGGGCGGAAGGCGGAGGGCGGAGGGCGGAGGGCGGAGGGCGGAGGGCGGAGGGCGGGGGACGGTTTCCTAGAGGCGTTCCTTCCCCGGCGACAATGGAGTGGTGTATCTCCAGGGGTCCGGAAGCCCCTAAGCCTGGTCTTGGGGTCAGGAGGTCAAGCCTTAGGCAGCACAACTAACGTTCAGGCCCTTTACTTGTCTTCCTCGCAGAGGTGCATATTAAACCACGTCCGTTTGGTTCTGGCCGGGCTGGCGAGGGGAGGTCGACCGCGGGGGAGACTCTGCCCAGGGGTTGGGGACGGCTCCAGGGCCGCGTCGAGGGGCCTGCCGTCGGTCCGGGGAAACTTTTCCGCCTTCCTGGCCCCGACTGTTTTCCCACCCCAGGCTGCCCCCCGCCCTCTTGACTTCGCTTGTCTTTCCCACTCGCTGTCCACCGCGAGAAGGCAGGTTCCCCGGCCTCTCCTCCGAGACCCACTCCCCCGAAGTGGCGCGCGGGGAGCGGGCCGGCCCTCGGAGCACCGCGCGGGGCAGCGCTCGCCGGTGGCTAGCGTGCGGCCCGGGCCCGGGAGGGCGCCCGCGGGGAACAGCGTGGAGGCTCCTGGGCCGCGTGGGGCACGGCGGCCCGGCCCGGGCTCCACTCGCCAGCGGCGGGAAGGACGCGCGGGAAAGCGAGGGAGCAGGAAGCGGGTGGCGGCGGCGGCGGGCCCGCTGGAAAGGAGGGAGCGCCGCAGGCGGGAGGGGGAGCGCGGAGGAGGGAGGCCGGGAGGAAGGAGGGAGCGCGGCAGGCAGGCGGAGGGAGGGCTGATTAGCATGCAGCAGCGCTCGCGCGCCCGGCTCCATTGTTTTAACACCTCCCCTCTCCTCCGCGCCAATCTGTCACCGTTCAGCAGGCGAACGCTGCTGCCTCAAATGCTGCTCTTCTCAAATGAGACGGATAATTAGTTGCCCCGCACGAATGCCGCACTCTTCTCACCCCTGATTGCTATCACCTTCTTGCTCCTGGCAGTTTTGACACCTCGTAATCAGCCTGCTGCTTTTCTCTTTTCTTCCCGACTTCTGCTTCCCTCCCCCCCCCTTTCCTTTCTAGTTTATTTATTTACTTATTTATTATTATTATTTTAAATGCAATCCTGGTTCCTATTTGGACGAGGCCTGTGCCGAGTTAACCTTCTGCGTATACAAGTGTGCATATAGATGTATATGTAAAATAGTGTGCGTGTGCGTGAGTCGGGGGCGGGCTGGCAGTTTTGCGGAAAACACTGCTTCCACGCGGAGAGAATTCTCTTCCCCTAAAGATATTTTTGGGAAGGGAGGAGTTGAGGAGAGGGACGGGAGGGGAGAGTTGGGGAGACCTCAATTAATGCTTTAAAGATCTCTTAGAAATTAACAAACTGGGGAGTCTCGGAATCTGCTGTCAGAAGTGTGTTTCCCCCTCTCTCCTCTTAACAAGCACTGACAGTCTAATTACTGTAGCTACAAGCAGCTGTCGAGGCAGCAGCCCGGGAGAAAAGTCGCCACAGGCTGAGCGCACCCGGCCGGCCCCTGCGCGCGGCAGAACCGCCGAAACCCGGGCCACCTCCGGGGAGGCTGGAGAGGAGGGCAAGGCCCCGCACCCGAGAGCCCCGCGAGCAGAAGGCGGGCCTGGGAGCCAGCGGACACGCTGATCGTTTCATATTTATAAAGTCTTTACCTTGAAGGTTAAAAGATGTGAAGAAAAAAGGAGGGGGCGTGGGGGAGTGGGAAGAAGATCTCCCGAGCTTCCATCCACCCTTTTTCTACCTCCTCGAGCTCTCCCTCCCCCGGTGTTGGTAAAATAACCACGCAACCCGGGGCTGAGGGGGCGGGGTGAGCCAGGCTGGAGTGTAAGAAAGCAGATGTCCCCGCTGGCAGCAGCCTCAGCCTCCAGGGAAAGCTGCACAGGGTTGGGGGGGGGGGGGGGGGGGGGGGGGGGGGGGGGGACGGGGGCCCTCCCGAGGACATTCACCTCCCACTTCTCAGGCATCCCGCTCACAACTGCCTCGCCTCGGCGGGGGTGGTTTTTTCAGACTCAGCGTTTCGCGTGTGAAGCTTTTTTACCTGGGAGCTGTTCTTACTCGGCCACGCGTAGCAGGTGCCAAGATGCAGCCCCTACACGACTCAGGACTAAGAGAGGAGACCCGGCGGGTGCCCGCTCCACTTATCAGGCTGCAGCCAGCACCACCTCTGCAGTGCAGGCTTGGAGCCTGGGTTTCCAGGCGGCCTGTCCCTTGGCCCGAGAAGGCCTCTGGCCCTTACAAGTTGGAACTTGGGATAGCACTGGAACCTAGCAGAAAACAAGAGTTCCCCGCTTACTAGAAGTGATGGAGGTGGGAAAAGGGTGGACTGGAGGAGTCAGTGATACACTCTGAGTCCCTTTCTGGGCCATAATCTCCTTCCGTTGTCAGTAGGCTAGTAGATGTCAACTGTGAGAGAGGAACTCTTCCTCACCTAGGAAAAGAGAAGGAAAAAGAATCGCCTTTCACTAGATAGATGCAGTGGTATATTCTGGCTGGAATACGTTGGGAAGTTTTTTTTGAATTTTGCGTGTGTGTGGGAGGAGTGAGTGAGAGGGGAGGTTGGGTGGGCGGGAGGTAGGGGGGAAGGGAAGAGACTTGGATAATTGTCTAGGCATTTCCATTCAGCCCCAGTGGCAGTGAAAGAAAGATGTACATGCCTCAGAACCCTTCACAGTGAATGCCTAATAATCACTGTCACCTTGCTGAGGAAGATGTCAGTGTGATGTGCTTGGCACCCGGGGAAGTCGAGCCACCACTCTCATTCTTCCACAAGCTAAGGCCCTTCACTGTGGCACAGGTGAAATATGAACAAACTGCTCCAACCCCTTATCAGAAACCCTCCCCACAGCTTTCTAAAACACTTGCTCCCAAGAAGGCTTAATTTTCTGTTTTGAGAGTTGCAAATCAGTGTTTACTTCATAAAAGAGAAGCCATTCCTCAAACATTTTAAAAAATTGAGAGTGGGGTGGGGGAGGGAAGAGAAACCTAAATGACAAGAATCATAGGGAAGTCTCATTTTAAACAAAATTCTGCAGTCTTCTGAATTTGGTATCCTCTCTCTTAAATATCCTCCACTGGCCATCAGGCTGCTAACAATGAATTAACAATTTCTCAACAAGAATGTGAACATTTCTAATATAAATTAATAAATATGGATAATCCTTACAAGGTTTTAGATTTGCTCCCATTAAAGACAAATGTGTTCCTTTAGAAAGTTTAGCTTGAAAAATAATTTTAAATTTCAAAGTGATCTATTAACTGTAATAAAATGTCACCAGATCTGGTATCACCCTTCTTTCAGATTATTGGAAAGAAACATGAATTATATGAATTTCCCCCAAATGTGATTTATTTTTTTATTCAGGAACAAAGAACACATTAACTATCACAACATAAGTAACTCTTAATATTTAACTAACTTCATCATGTAGCTATACATACAGAAATAATTAAACCTATGTCTATTATTTAAAAAAAACTAAAGTTTTTAAATAATCCCACCAGTGATTTTCATCACTGAGCAACAAATGTCTTAAGTTTGGCACTTACTCAGATATTTATCTTGTCTGCTATTCTCTATTATAGGTTTATTCAAAAAGAACACCCAATGCATAAATAATCTAAATTTTAAAATGAAAACAAATTAAAAAAACCCTATAAACATTTGACATCACCACATTCAATAGATCTAACTAGAAACCCAAGCAATAAGCTTAGACATTTGAAAAAACATAAATTATTGTTACACAATTGCATAATCCCATACATAATAAAGACTGTAAACATGAATACAATGAATTACAGCTTTGTACAAAACAATCTTTTAAAAGGCAATAAAAGACAGTTACGATATTAAGTTTAGAAAAAAATTCAAATAGCAGTGACTGGACTTTTCAGTAAATGATCTTGAGCTAAGTTTGCAATCAAGTATTAATATATAATATTACAAACCCAAAATCATCACGTAGAACTTGAGATGTCTGTTTTCAAATGCATCTTAAGTCTCCCCATTAAAGTGTGAATTAAGATGCCGGAGGAAATCCCCCCTGGATGTAATGGATGGTGGGAAAACTGCTTGACAGAATTCACATACTCGAGGTATACGCAGTTCAGAGCCTGTTCCACTTGGTACCGATAAGTCACTGTCTTGATTAGGAAAGGGCTTCCAAATGGGCTGCAGGAAACAAACAAAAACATCTTCTGTTATTTGTATTTAAAATCAACTTGCACTGAGTTTCAAATTCAAATTTTTTGAATGGGATATATACATATATATGAAATTCCCTAATATGAAAGCAAATTACCTTTCCATAGAATTAGCACGAGGACATGACTCAATTTTCTTTTTTATAAAGGGTATAGCTTAACTTAAAGAATCACTTAAAATACACATTCACACACTTTATCTTCACAAACTAAAAAATCTTTCAGCTTTAACATCAGCATGTTTTAATACCCATTATCACAGTGATAATAGTTCTGGAGCAACAGTCAATACCGAGACTTTAAAAAAATTAAAATTCTATCTTTTTTATTTTAATTGGAAACTTTCAGTTATAGGACCTTTATTAATACACAGCACACTAGACCTGATGTGTGTGAACATGCATTTTGATCAAGAGTAATTTAAATTTTACTACTATTTACCAGCAAATCCACAACGAATAAATCATAGAAATAAGTAATTTTTGAAAATAATTTTTTTAAGTATGAAATGAATTCTATTGATCAGTTCTTTTTTGAAACCTCAAATATTTAATCATTCAACAAAAACCAACACTGGATGCATTCTTTTGACTTCTTATTTTGCTTCTGTTATACAGTGTATACTTTGGCCTTCTTACCTTTTCTAAGTGGCTAAATAAAGTGAAGCCTGTCAATAGTTGCCCAATTAAAGAATTATGGAAAAGCATAATTCAACAGAACTACCTCTAGTATAATAAGCAGCACATACATATTCTTAATTGTATTTACTATTAAAAAAATATTTAGAAGGGTAAGAGAAAGCATTTAGTTCAAGAGTAGGTGCTCTGTAAATGTTTGCTGACTGGAATATCTTATTTTCCTGAAATGCTATAAGCCAAATTATTTCTAAAATTTGCTTTCTTATCTTAAAACATCTCAACTCTGGCACTCTGAGGAAAATCCCCTCAAAAAGTCAACTTAAAGAGACCCCTTTGTGCTCCTATTACTAATTTGCTTTTAAAATAACAACCTAATCCAACTCTTGACACAGTGTTAGTTTTCATTCCCTTAACCAATCTCTTTCATCCTGGCTAACCAATCATTACGTAAACAGTATATTACTAACTGAAGCATTTGGGTTTCACGTCATCACTGTCTTCTTATAAACATTTTACTGGACAGCTGTGTACAGTTGGTGTAAATATACAAAGTCTGTCTAAGCACCCAGATACATTCAAGTATCAATACAGAGGGCTTATAACACTGACTCAAATCCTTTTGTGAGAAGCAACAATTTTATAACAAAAAACAGTAATATTTAAAATACATATTTGAAATTTGGGGTGAAATCATTTCCTTTCTCCCATGATAAAAGAAAAGCAGTACTAACTGTGAGTATATAAGAGTTATCTAGACTTAAATTTTAGTGTTGGCGGTTTAAACAAAAATTAATAGGTACCATTCTAATGGGAAGTTGATATGGATATAAATAAAAGATTATTAAGTTAAAGATACTTTTAATTAAAATATATAAAATAGTTATAGGCTCAGGAGCAAACTAGCTTTTAAATTTGATAAGCCAATCTTCTACTGCCAATTAATTTTCAAAGTCCATACTTATCCTTCTCTGTTAGGACCTATTAGTTCAGATTTGATCTTTTCACAGAATTTGGTTGGGACCCCAATGACTGACTCAGCAAAAGTAGGAAGAAAAGAAAATCACATAAAGCAAAATAAACAGATATATTTTAGACTTTATTATGATAGCTGAATGTATAAAAAAGGTGTTAAGTAGTAATGATATAAAAGTAAAAATCTGAATTATGAAACCAAAATTTCACTTTCTTTTGTTATCAACAACTCAAGAATTTTGTATTCCTCATAGTCGCTTTACTAAAGCAAATAAAACAACAAAATGTTTTAAAAAACCCATTTTAAGAAATATCCTTTGAATCCTAAACTGTAACACAGCATTCAAAACAAACGAGTTTCTCTGCCTTTTCTGCCAAAATATCAATTATCTAACCTTATGCCCCATGTCTTGTGACAGCTCAACACCAATTCTCCTGCATTTTTTAAGCTGAATACTTTTCCATCAAGTTGTAATCACATACCAGCTGTTTCTCTTGCTGTAGCATAGAAAGCAAATGCACAATGCAGGGTGCCATCTACTGAAACATGACCGTACAGACTAGTAAAAGAACAAGCAGGAGATATAATGGGGAAGAAGTAACAGCATTAGAACTGACGCACTTCACAGCTCCACAGGAATTCTACTTGCAATAAATGAAATTGTTTAATTTGTTTCATTAAGTAGTAACTATAACTGTGAATATGATGTAAAATAAGGTACAATGTAGAACATAAGTGAGTCAATAATTAAAGCTTATTGTCAGAGCTGCCTCCTTTTCTCCACTGCTAAACTATACCACAGCTTGAGTACTGCCTTCTTTGTATGTGGATTTAAAAGTCTATAACCTATAAAAATACTGACAAAGCCAAAGAGTATTAATCAAGTTGGTGGTGTTTTTTGGTTTTCAATATCTCAAGGCAAAGGGAAATCAAACAAATGTCCTTAAGTTGTTTTAGACACTTGTATCAATCTGCAGTTTTTTCCAAGCTCCTGTTTATTTTAACAACTGTATATTTTTCAGTTGTCTTCAGGCATTAACCCTCATCCCCAATTTTTTTAAACCTAAAGAATCATTTTGTAATAGCACCTGAATAAAAGGGAGGGTAGGAAGGGACTGGGGTGGCGTAAGGGTGGGCTGAAAGTAGTCTGCAAGCTTTAGAAACACTAAAGAATTTGATAAAAATCATACATATGTAACGACTAAAAAATATATTAGGTTGTGTGTTCAGGGCCAGATTAGAAACCAAAACCAAACCCTCCAGATCCTAAGTACTGTATAAATGAGACTGCAACAAAAGTATTATTTGAAAGACAGTTCACTTATTTTCAGAAATAGAAATATACAGTGTGATTATTTACTTATTAAAAAATGATGCATTCTTATAAAGCTAAGTATGATATATACAACTTTTTGATAAAAAATGACATCTGCTTCACTGAATAAAATTTAATAAAAAATCTTATTATAACAATGATACTGAGTAAAAATCTGAGTAAGGGACTAGGTAAGATAATGACACATACTAGATATAGATAAGGTTTATATCTATTTTTAAATGTGCCATAAATTTTAAGGTACTTTGTAATAGACCTTTGCCATAATCATCTTTTAAATTTCAAGTCATTTATTTTAAGACCTGGATTTTGTTAGTTGAAAGCTTAACTTTGGCTAGTCAGTAGTTTAAAAAAGATGTCTGATAACCTGAAAGAGATGCGTATCTGTGCATGCATGGCAAAATGTGTGTTCACACATAATATATTTGTTAATGCAAAACAGTTACCTGCTGTGGTCCTCGGATAGCTTTTCCTGGGGAATCGAGTGAAGGAAAAGGTGCATCAGATGGGTCCTGAAGTGGGAATGTATTTACAAATAATGCATTATGGTCTCCAGGTGGCAAACACGGAGCTCTGTCCAGAGATGTCCTAATACAAGGATTTGAGGGTTTTGTTTTGTCAGTTGTTTTAAGGTTTTGTATAGCTGAAGCTATGGGGTCAATTCCCTGAATTTCAAATAAAGTTTCTTCTGTTTTGACAAAGTTTCCTGGATTGTCTCTGGGCTCCATACTAAATTGATCCTGGCACACAGTCTCAGCTGTGACAGAACCAAGGACATTGGGTCTTTCTGGAGTGCTATGTAAGAAAGTCGAGTCATTGTCCGTAGGTGGAAACTTGACATTGAATTTAGAAAGTGATTCAAAAGATGTGTCTTCCTCATCTTGGCCCAGTCCTCTTGGTGTGACAGATGTGATGCATGGTGCACCTCTATTTATATCATCTTTTGCCTGGGGCTTAAACAGCACTTCTTGTTTATCTGTTTTATCCGTACACTGTATAGGCATAGAGCACTGTGTCTCTGCAGGGAAAAAAACACAAAAGGAAAACAGTCGCATTTCAATCATTCTTAAAAATCTGAATGTTCAATTAGCTTTGGATAGATGAGTATTATTTTTTCTATTGGTTTTTATAGTAACTGAAGACAATTGGCTTTTTTTTTTTTTACATTTGTGACCATCTTACACAGAAATATTAACAGTCTCCAGTGGGTGAACTGGAATATAACTTATTAGTCACAGTTTAACTACTTTGTCTTTTCCTAGGTCTTGTGCTGTAAGCCTTGAGTCTTGTTCACAGTTATTTGCTCTACACTTAAAAACATTTGCTTATAGTATATACATTTCAACATTTTGTCAGTAATGGAAGCTGCAACTGTTAGCTTACTTAGACAAGTAAGTTATTAAAAGGGAAACTCCTTACCAATCACATATATGTACAGGTTAAGAATCTATATGAATTAGGTCATTTACTCCCCTATAATATGTCTGTGTGACAAATATTAATATATCACCAATCAGCTTAGCCACTGTCTACTCTATGTGAGGGAGTGGTGGTGGTGGGTGTTAGGGACAGAAAAGCTTGGAAGCAAAAGAAGGATGAAATTTTAGGATGCATGTTCAGAAAACTCTATGTGAATATAGGATTTTCTCATTTAGAAAAGGCCTCTCTAGATAACAGGTAATATCAGGTAGATACTAGAAACTCCGAAGCTCATTTATCTAGAAGATACTTTTCCAATAAATTCAGCTCCCAAGGACAGAGGCAAAAGCTAGAAAATAAGAAAACAGTGCTTTTGAGGAGTCAGGTTTAGAGCCACAAGGCCCACTGATGAATTTTGCTCTTATTCTCATTTTAGATTCATTCTAACAAGCTTGATGATGTCTGCCTAGTTCATAGCTGGTTAGAAGCAGCACACTGCAAGGTATGGACCTGAGTTGTTGAAAGCAGATGCAGCCATCAGTAAGAGCTGAAAGCACGAGACAGGAAAAACAAAAAAGCAGATATAAGAACTCAGAAAACACTACAGTTCAGTGTAGGGCCGACCAGAGCTACGTTTTTCAATGCAAAAAAATGATGATCAAAGCACTCTCCCTGTTGATGATATTGAGAGATTAGAAAAAGCTAAATTACGCCCCACAATGTTACTTAAGATGACAGTGAAATTGGAGGCTGGTAATATGCATATTTTCATTAAATGGACAAATGGTAAAAAAGAAATTTTTTAAGTGAAAGTGAAGTTGCTCAATTCTTTGTAACTTCATGGACTGTAGCCCACCAGGCTTCTCCATCCATGGAATTTTCCAGGAAAGAGTACTAGAGTGGGTTGCCATTTCCCTTGCCACTGGATCTTTCTGACCCAGGGATTGAACCCGGGTCTCCTGCATTGCAGACAGATGCTTTACCGTCTGAGCCACCAGGGAAGGCTGGTGATTTTTTTAAAAATCAGCACGCTAAAAAGGTAGTCATCAGTGAAGCTGTACATTAACCAATGATGCCAATTTAAGCAGACAGGGTATAGAGAGCACTGTGCAATACAGCGTTTGCCCAGATCAGTAAGCACTTAACAAATGTCGTTCTTTTCCTTTCCTTTTGGTGTTTACAGTCTCATGACACCTTTCTCTTCTTTGCCAAGCTACATTCCAACACAAGATGTTTACTGTTTGGACATGATTGTAGTACGATGCCAACAGCTTCTTTAGTTCATCCTGTTACATACCTCTGCCTCTCTTTAGTATGTACCATCTTCTCTTACTGGATTAACTACAGCAGCCTTTGAACTGCTTCCTTGCATCTAAATTTTTCTCATATCCACTCCACTATCTACACTGCTTTCCCCTACCCTGCCTTAGTTTTTCTAAAACACGTATTTGGTCAGGTTATTTTCTTAATAAACCCTTCTCATGGCTCTCCAAGGCCTTCAGCCCTAACATTCACATAAAACAATGCGTGACTGATCCTTGATCATGTCTCCATGCTGCAATCTTTCACCACACCTGCTCCATTCCTTACTCCAGCTTTAATGAACTTTGGTACAGTTGTCCCAAAGGTCATACTCTCTTGTCTGTGGGCCTTTGCGCATGTGGTGCAGACTATCTGAACTGCCCCTTTCTGATACTCTTTGCCAAACTCTTATATGCTCTTCATTTCTTGGCGTAGGCATTCACTTCTCTGGATGGCTGGCTCTGGCTTCCCAAGACTGGTTTAGTAATGACTTGTGGGTGCCCTGAGGACTAAACACTCTGCATTTTATTTGCAAATTACCTCTTTCTCCCATTAAGGTAGATTTATTGAGGTCCTTAACTATGTTTTGTTTCCCACTTTCCCCAGTACCCTGCTCAGAACTTGCACATAGTATGCCCTCAATAAATGCATTCTGAATTAATCTGTGTTCTCTTTCCCATGGAGCTTAGTATAATAATCTACATTTGCTAGATAATCTGTCTGTAACTAGGAGTGAAAGTGAAAGCGCAAGTCTCTCAGTCATGTCCGGCTCTTTGCGACCCCATGGACTACAGAGTCCATGGAATTCTCCATGCCAGAATACTGGAGTGGGTAGCCTTTCCCTTCTCCAGGGGATCTTCCCAACTCAGGGACTGAACCCAGGTCTCCCGTATTGCAGGCAGATTCTTTACCAGCTGAGCCACAAGGGAAGTGGTACAGTATTAAGATCAAGCACAACTGGTTGGCAGGATTTCTTTGTCCTCTGAGGTTCTTAAAGTCCATTAACTCTCAAGTAGTCATTTTTCCTGGTAGTAGACTTAAAAAATGGTAGGAAATTCTAGGAAATAGTACTTTCTTTGTAGATTACTTACTAATTGCAAATAATAAACCAGGAACCACCTCTTGAGATAACTAAATTTTGTTAACACCTTAGAAGGAGGAAACGCTTATCTAAATGTTCTTCAATAGGAGAACAGGGTGAAAGCGAAAGAATCTGCTGCTGCTGCTAATGACAACTATTAACATTAACAGAACTTCTATGTGCCACACGCTTATAACCATTGTATGTGTGTTAATTCAGGGGTTAATTCCAGGGCTACACAGCTAATAAATGAGTGGTAGATCTGGAACTGGAACTCAGGCAGCCTAACTCTAGAGCCTGTTCTGAATTATTATGACACATTGAACGTGCTGCTTTCTACATTATAGAAAAGAATCTCCAAAATGATAGAAATGTGCTTTAAATTTCTTTTCCAGAAGTAGATCTATCCCCTTTGTGAACAAAACATAGAACACCCAAACGAGTGTAAAAAAGCATATATTTTCTTTCAGTATAGCTAGTTGGCATACCTCTCAGCACATTAATCTTCTGAATTAATCTGTTCAAGCAACAAGAGTTACTATTAAAAAAAATTTTTTTTTGTTTAAACCTAAGATTTCTAAGGCTACCAGAAATCTAAGCTTAGAAAATTTAAAACTCAAGCTGTATGAAAGCACTTCCATTCTGACACTATACTAAGAAATATGATTAGGTGAGCTTATTGTCTTTCTACTTTGTTTACTTCAAGGACACTTATCTCTAAATTTTAGATTTCTAAATTTTAAGAACAGGCTGTCCATTTGGACTACTTCTCAGTTTAATTATCTGGTATATGACAAAAGAAAAAGATCTGATGGTTGTTTTAACTTATAGTCCTATATCTTCGTCTCCTGATCCCCACTGAAATATGACCCTGCTTCATGGACCAAATAGTTCTTCTTCCTGAAGCCATAACTGCTTAAGCATACTTCATCTTTATCCTTTCTCAAGGTTATTGTCATATGTGGATGAGAAGAAAAAATTAAAAGAAAATTTATAACTCTACTAACTCAGCAATTTATGAATTATATCTGTTTCTTAGAAGTAAAAATCAAATTTTAACAAAAAATAACACAGGGGACAATCATGTTAAATATACTTTTTCCAGCTATATTATGCAAATCACATTAATACAGTTACTTTGTATTTGTATTCAACGTAGTGTTCACCCTTAAAATAAACCTGAACAGGCAGGCGTCTTCCCCAACCCATCTCCAAACATTTCTTTTTCTTTTTTTCCCCTTTTATCTACTCCTTTCAGAAGCAGAATATGTGATATTGTGGTTTGTTTGGAGTCAGAAAACTTCATTGGAATTTGTAGCACAAAAGACCTAAAATGTTTCCAGAATAATGCTGTATTTATTATTTGTGACACAGTTAATATAAAACATAAGAATATTGTTATGAAGCAGTTTTAGTGGGAAAGGAACTGAAGTTAAACACTCCAGTTAAGTATTCCAGTTGACAGATACATACTCATATTTAGACCTGTACAACTTAAAAATGGTCAAAGTATTATGCCATTGATAATGGGTAGGTTCTCTGTGTAACAAGGAATATGTCACCATTACAATGTTTTGATAAGATGTTGATGTTCAAAGAGGCATGTTTATGAATTCTAGGTACTACATCTCTATAGCTAGTAGATTTTAAATAAAGATAATTCTTTTACTTCAGTAGTACTTAGTGTTTTCAGTCTGTAGAAAAGATCAATTTCTCATGAAAATGACAGAAATTAAAGTGTAGAAACTCAGAGCTCTTTCTGGGGAAGTACAGCAAAGGGACGAGAAGTAAACTATGTCTGTTTACAAAGATTGTTTTGCTTTTCCAACAGAACACTGTGTACCTTTTCTGAAAACAAAATGGTAGTAGTAAGCAAAAAGTGAATTTACACAATAAAATGATTTCTTAAATAGCCTAGTTATGAGTTTTAAGAAATGGGAAGTGATCTTTAAAGGGGTGTTTCAGATTGAAAACTGTAAATCACATCTCTTCAGAACTGTATACAGAATATCTCAAATCACAAGGGTAAAAGAGAATTTATCATTATAAATGATCAGTTTACCTTCCTTTTGTTTACAGAGATGCTTGGTAGCCAAATTCAATCCTTCCTTGGTATTTTGCTATTCATATTTAACCACTGAAGCAAATACCAGGAAGCCTGTCTGGGGTTTTAGGGAAGGGTAGAGCTTTTAAAAACCACACTACACATATCTGTAAAACAGATATTCCTTTTGAGTTGTATTTTATGCTAAATTTGCACTTGGTGCCTTCAACAGAACTGGACTCATGAAATGTGAAATGTTTATTTCTTCAATCAAATTAGAAGAATGTATCTATGATGTACAATTAACTTTCAGGCAGAAGTTAAAAAACAAATCTAATGTTATAATTTTATTTAGCTCATATATGATAGTGTAGCTTCTAGGTTGTTTACTAATATATCAATTAATTTTAATAAGACACCCAGTAGCAACTGAAGATTTTGAGAGATATATCCTATATTTATTTTTCTAAGGTAGGACTTCTTATTAAGAGGATTAGTAATTATGTCAATCAATTCAATCTGAATAGCGCCACACAAAATAGAGGGAAGAGGCCAATAATTATATAATGTAATAATTATAGAATTTAAACAGTACTTACCCATTTTAAGTGGTGAAAGGCACAAGTCACAATCCTCAGCACTTAATAAGCATTTAGAAACATTTTCACAATCAAAAAGAAATCAATTTCAACCAATTAGATTAACATTACTGTATATTAAATCAAACCTTACCAGCTGCAGTGGTTGGTACATTAAGTTTGCTTAAGTGGTCTTTTTGTGCTTTAGCTAGCACGCATATTCTATGAAATTCTTCTTTCAGATCCCGGAAAGTCTTCTCTATACAGCTTCTGAAAATAAATCAACATTTTAAAATGTAAAGACTATATCTTCAAATTTTAAAAATCATGATTGAATTTACAAGCACCTTTGAATGTACCACAAAATAATTACTGAAAGGTTCAAGTTTAAAAATGTCATTTTAAATTCCTAGACAATATTTCCTAAAACAACTTTAATATTTGGCAAGCCAGGCACAAAGTAAATGATAAAGTTCTAATACAGACATATTGCACAAACTAGCATGTCTCCTTATTCATATATTCCACTTATGCTGGCTGTCTCATTCTTGCATTAGAAACTACAATGTATTGACTTTTTGTCCTCTGTGGATATTTTAAACAGAAAAAACTTAATTTTTTATTTTTCACATTGAAAAGATTAAAGATCTATCCATATAAAATGATGTGGCCATAATACTTGTTCTACTGAAATAGGAGAACTTCAGAGAATTCAGTTTTTAGAACCATCTCTGATATTAACTGTATGACTTATTTAGGTCATTTTAACATGGAGAAGCCTTGAGTTCATCTCTTCTAGTTTTAAAAGGCTGCTGTTTCTTACAATTTCTAAAAACTTAAATATGTAAATAAAAATATATTTGAGTATTTATAATTTGTAGAGTGGGCCAAGAAGGACACAGAACTACCTTTCATGGAATAAAGGAATGCCAAGACTCCTTGGTGAAGTTTCTTTTCTTGGAGAGGAAACCTCTTGTCTTCTTACCTTCAAGATATAAAATGATTACCACTTTAAATTGCTTCCAAACTCAAATGAGAATGGATTAACAGAAAACAATGGAACATTTATCTTCCTCACTGAAAAGTAAGTTTAGTTAGTTTTACATATATATGTTTATATATATTAAAGTGAAAGTGTTAGCCCCTCAGTCATGTCCAACTCTTTGTGACCCCATGGACTGTGGCCCACCAGGCTCCTCTGTCCATGGGATTCTCCAGGCAAGAATACTGGAGTGATTCCCTTCTCCAGGGGGATCTTCCTGACCCAGTGACTGAACCCTGTCTTGCATTGCTGGCAGATTCTTTATCGTGTAAGGCATCAGGCAGGGAAGCCCCATATATATGTATATATTACAATAGATTTTTAAAAAATGAGAACATTCAGTGGAAAAAGGAAAATGAAAATAGAAAAATAAGATGAAGTCATGAAGTATTTCTGGTAACTTCAATACTATTTCCAGTATTGATAATTCAAGGAATTTCCTCAAACTCATATCTTGATGAAATTGCTACTCTGATCACCAAGCATCTGACATGACTAGAAACTTTAGGAAAAAAATCCATGTGAGTTTACTTCTTTTCCGTTATTGGCCTATACATCTAAATCAGTGTCTTTGTATTCTGCTATAGATTCTTTGATGAGAAATGCAGCTGTCTAAGAGGAATAAAGAAAACCAAGTTACAGCTCTTTAGCATTTAACAATCGTTTTTAAAGACAGGGCAATTATGAATTTAAGCTCCTTTAACACAAGTTCTTGCCACCACCCTGTGGCTTCCACTGGTATTACACTTATCACGACACAAGTCAACATTAAAGAACATGTAATAATTTACTGCATAGTTTAGATTTTTAAAAAATCTTCAATCACACCTAGAGAACTTTGTGTACCTTTTAAAATTACAAATTGATAAATTCAAATATTTGAAAAAACCTTAATATTATTCAATTATTTATACTTTGGCCAAACTGCATAGGATCTTATTTAAGTTCAAATTCAAACCAGTATTTTGTATTAAGTGACTTTTCAGATTTTATTCAATTAAGGTCATTGTAGCTATTACTAAAATGGATAATTTTACTTCATTGCTTACCACCTGAGTACATCTCCCTTATAACCTTACTTTCCAATAGGTTCTTTTAATTTCTTAAGAGTATTGTTCGTTCTTTAGGGAAAAATCTGATTCTAGTTTGCTCTTCTTAAAATTCATATCTGCTCCAATTTCTTCAGTTTATTGTTCTACTTTTCCAGCTTTTTCGAAATACTAGTGTTTGCTTAACATTTCTAAAATAGTGTTATTAGTTTATAGTAAGTAGTAAAATATAATCTTGGCAACACAAACATATGCGATTTTATATATTATGTTTTCAAACTGAGGTAAAACAAAGATCATTTGCTGATGCATACTTTTTGTCTGCAATATTTAGGCCATTTCTTCTTCTGGATTAAAACTGCTTTGTTGAGCTTTATGGCTTCCCAGTTGGCTCAGTGGGTAAAGAAGCCACCTGCAAAGCTAGAGATGCAAGAGAATGGATTTGCTCCCTGGGTCAGGAAATCCCCTGGAGAAGGGCACTGCAATCCCTCCAGTATTCTTGCCTGGAGAATCCCACGGTCGAAGGAGCCTAGTGGGATACTGTCCAAAGAGTCGGACATAACTGAAGTGACTAAGCATGCACGCATGCACACACTGAGCTTTATAAAGCAGTCATATAAAAGACATTTTCACATTCACAGTTTGTTTTTAAAAGTGGTAGACAAGGTTTTCCTTTGGTGTTATGTGCAATTAGAACACTCAGTAGATTTTAGTGTAGACTAGGCAAAAAGGCAACATTTTAAAGCTAACCAATCATGTCAGGACACTATAATAAAAACCTCTTAAAAGGTTATATTAAATCTATAGCAACAAAATAGAGAAGAGGTAATGTTAAGAGAACAGAAACATCTGACAATTTAAATAATAAAAAAGGTGATTAAACTAATAATCTCCTTTTAAAATTTAGTATCTGAGACTCTCAACATGGAAAAAAAAAAAAAAAAACTGTGTTAGGAGCCAGAAATAACCAAAGAGAAGTAACTCCTATAATTTTAGCCTGAAAATGAAGATAGTTAAAGAAAACAGTGATGACTTCTCCAGTTTTCAAAGTATACTGATTTAGACATAAAGTAGGAATGACTGCTTCTGAAACTAAAGAAGCCTGAAGACCAATGGGTGGGGGTGGGGTGGGGGAGGAGACAGAGGTGAAGAAAAAGGTAGGAAAAGAACGATGAATTTTTGTTTGGCTTGCCAAATAACTTGTGTCGACTTACTTCTGAATTTATCTGGAAAAGACTCCTGGGTTGTACTGGCAGGAGGTAAAGGAAGACAGACTTACTGAGGAATCTATGAAGCATCTAAATTAAGGACTTCAAGTTTCTTTGGAGTTAGGAACGGCTCTACTTACTATTATTTCTGTTACTATTGATATATTTCAAATGAAATTTTTATGTCCCACATCCCAAGAGAAAATTCAAGAGATCTTAATATGCTAGTTAAAAAAAAATAAAGGAAAGTACATTTTGAAGCAGGGTTTATCTAGAATGGGTAGAGAAAGTTAATGTTAGTTTCCATTGTAGCAATCAAACACAATTTTCTGAAAAAGATTATCTATTTTCTCATAGGATTTAAGATCAGTACAGTTAATAGCAACTCAGAAGCTCAGAATTTCTTTTAAGTGGTAAAATTATCTTACCTAATGAAGACTACTCAGTTTTGTAAGCATCTCAGAGAGTAAGCAAATATTAGAAGAGATAACTAATATTTTGCTATTTTCAAATATTATCCAGGTGGGTCCTGCACTGCAGGAAATTGAAGTTACTACAACTTCAGATAAGGAAGCAAGAAAACTCTGAACGTTATATTTTAGGAGATTTTTAACATGAAATCATTCAACAAATGAATTTATTTCGAGGTACTAAAACTTAAAATACTTAACATTATAAACTGTTCCAAGTACTAGTTTGGAAATGGCGAACTTGTGGAATGAATACTGAAATAAGAGTTTTACACGTCGTACTTTTCATTTACACTTCCAGTATGGCACTGGATAAGTCATTCAACTAAATCATTAAGATAAACCCATTTGAAACAGTTGGAAGACGTTGTGAAACGATTCCTTAAATTTCCTCTTATGTAAATTGGGAGAATTTGTTTTAGTGTAAATCAATTTAGGTTTCTCATAGATGAGTAGTATATATAAAAAATGTTCTGTTCAAGACCTAGTTAAATATGCAAAGATATTTAAGAAGGAGAAAAATGAAAAAGTGCTAATATTTCATTAGTCCAAAACCTTCTTATTCTTAATGCATATGATAACAGCAAATATTTTTGTGTTGGAATCCAAGATTTGTCACACATCAACATTTCAAAGAAAGAAATGTATATTTCCCCCAATGCCTGCCTTTTTAATATTTGGCACTAAAAGTATTTTGTTCTTTTTATAAATCAATGTAAAAAATACAGAAATGATTCACAATAGCAAACATATGAACTCAATCTATGTGTCAACTGATGATGGATGAGTAGTGAAAGAAAACGTGGTATATATGCAATAGAATATTGTGTGTGTATACACACACACATTTTACGGATGAAGACATCAGCTTTAAAAAAGAATAAAATTCTGTCATTTGAGACAATATGGATAAATCTAGAGGACATTATGTTATGTGAAATAAGATAAGACAGGCACAGAAAAACAAATATAGCACAATCTCGCTTATATGTGAAATCTAAAAAAGTCAAACTCATAGAAGCAGTGTAGAACGGTGGCTGCCAGGATTTGGGGGAAGGTGGGGGGAGATGTTGAGTACAAAGTTTAAGTCATGCAAGATGGATCAATTCTGGAGATCTAAAGCAGAGTATGACAACTACAGTTAATATTACTATATGTATATTTGAAATCTGCTGAGAGTATAAATCTTAAATGTTTTCACCACAATAAAAAAGAAAATTATATGAAGTGATAGATATGTTAATTAGCTTGACTGTGGTGATCGTCTCATAACGTATACATATATCAAAACATGTTACACATTGTAAATATATATAATTTTTATTTGTCAATTTATACCTCCAAAAAGCTAAAGGGAGAAGAAGAAATGCAAAAAACAATTTTAATCAGAATCATTAGTTGACTCTTAATAGTTTTTCTTTAAAATCATTAGTTTTTAAAAATTTTGAACAATTAAAGTCAGCAAAATTAAATTGAGTTATTTAAAACTCTTTAATACTTTTAGGGTATATTCTCTCATATGGAAGGAATTTTAACTTTACAAGGCTATTACTAAATAAAGGTGGTAAGTTTTCAATGATACGTATTTGAACTATAGCAATCACTAACACTTTATTCTAGGATTCATATCAAAGATTCTCTCTAAATTTAGCTGAGATCCTTTCATGCACGAGGAATATTTATTTTCCAGTATCTCAGGCCGCTGAGTGTAGGCTATATTTGATTTTACTTCTGAGATTATGCTTTTAAAACAAAAGAGAGGTATGTTTTTACTTGGAACCAATATCAACCAAGAAGTCAAGGTGAGATGGGATGGATCAGTAAAGGGAATGTAAACTGTGGAATAGTTATAAACACTAGCTTAATAAAATTTACTACAGAAAAAGAAAAATGAGCAATGGAAAAAGAAACTGCAAATAAGGATTCAGTTATCACTTAGATTTCTGAAACTAAGAATGAAATGTTAAAGGAGAAACTGAGGTTGCATTTGTTAGTTTAGATATACTGAGACAAAAATGGACTAAGAAAGCGAAGAGCTTAAAGTAGAAAATAGGAACAAAAAAGTTACAAGAGATTTGATAAGAATATAAAAGCATATTAAAAGAAAAGTTTGAAGACAAAATATAATTTTAAAAAATACACAGAAATTGTATTTATAAGAACTTATGACCATGTGAAATCTATGGTTCTCTCACTCTCAGCAGTATTACTGAAAATCTAGAAAAGCAAGAGGAGCACAAATTCTAGGAGCCTTATTGGTTCTGCATGATGCAGTATGCTAGGTAGATCCACTACCAATGCAGGAACAATTCCAGGGCAAGATGGGATCCATCCCAGAGTTCTGAAGGAATGGCAAGAAAATAAACAATATAAAAATAATATTAAATATCCCAATTATTTCCAAGTGCTTCACAGGGTTTTGGTTTAATGTTAATCCCCCCAAACTTCTATCAACTCAATGTTACAATAAAACACTAAAAAAAGTTATCTTGCTGAATTTTCTTAACAAATAATTGTATCTAATTGTGGGAATGCCTTTTTATGTGGAACAGAAAATAAATGATTAATCTTAAAAAGTAAGGTTTCCCATACTTCCCTCACCCCTTTGCCGAACACTGCATTTAAAACGAAATAATCTGGGAAAATTCTTTTCATTAACTACTCATTTTATGTTTTATCATTACCATGGTGAACAGAGAATATCTTCATGAAAATAGCTGTTATTTAAGCAACTTGCATATATTATTTAACTTAATCCACATAATTTTATGAATTGTTGTTGTTTAGTTGCTAAGTCGTGTTTGACTTTGCAACCGCATGGACTGTGGCCCACCAGTCTCCTCTGTCCATGGGATTTTCCAGGCAAGAATACTGGAGTGGGTTGGCCACTTCCTTCTGCAAGGGATCTTCCCAGGAATTGAACTTGAATCTCTTGTATTGGCAGATGGGTTCTTTACCACTGAGCCACCAAGGAAGCTCAATCTTGTGAATTAAGTATTAATACTTGAATTTGATTTTAACATTTGCTAGAGGCTTTGCTAGAGGCTCCCTGGTAGCAGAAGACACAGGTTTGATCCCTGTATCCAGAACATGCCCTGGATAAAGAAATGGCAACCCATTCTAGTATTCTTGCCTAGGAAATCCCGTGGACAGAGGAGCCTGGCGGGCTAGTCTATGGAGTTGCAAAGAGTCATACATGACTTAGCGACTAACTACAATAGTTACTAAGGCTTTGGAGAGGTCAAGTAATTTGTCTACCGTCTAGTAGAAAGAGAGGCTACAATTGGAACCCCAGGCTCTCAACTTCTTGGCTTTTAGGTCCTAATGGTGCTAGAGGAGTAAAATAGTAAGGTTATCTAACCTGGAGAAGGGAAAGGCTACCCACTCCTGTATTCTGGCCTGGAGAATTCCATGGACTATGTATAGTCCACGGGGTCACAAAGAGTTGAACATTACTGACTGAGCGAACGTTACTGAGCGACTTTCACTTCACTTCATCTAGCATGGTGAGGAAGATGGATAACACTTACACATTGCACCAATGCAAACAAATTTTAAGATTCTAAAACTTGGCTGTCATATAACAAATAGAGTTCTCAGTGAGGCATAGTTATAAGCCAAGTTTTGATGTTTAAATATTACCTGGGGGAAGAAACTTTTGGTATGGCCTTTTTTTGTGCTCAAGAATGTCAAGAAGAAATTCAAACCCCAAAATCACCTGGATAGATTTACTGAAATTTTACAAACCAGTTCATGTATCAGAGGCAATTTGGCAACAGTTTCTTAACCAAAATTTCAGTTTAAGTGTTTCTCAACCTTCTGACAATGCATGACAACTGGAGTACCTTACTGTTAATTCTCTCCTTTCAAAACCTTACTTCTCTACCTGCCTTCCTAAATACCTCCTAATAGACAGCTAGACATAGTTATAGTAGCTGACTGAAAATCCTTGTCTGATAATCTCAGTTGGTACATTATCTCATGATAGATATCTGTTCCCTTGAAACTGGGTGAGACTTTTCTTGACTCACCATATGTTGAATAATTTTGGATTATACCCCAAACATTGTGAATATTACACTGGGGAGACAGTATTTTATGGTGCCAAAGGGTGTTGATGGTTTTTGTCTTCACCAGGTAATTGAGTGGTTTGGATGCAGACCCCACACTGCCCCTCCTCTGAAGAGCAGCAGCTCAGATCTCAGCTCATCCCTTTATGCTTTAGCTGCAAACTGCTTCCAGTGTGCCCACACATCCTTGGTTTTGGGGAGATCCAGAGACTTAGGCTTAGTTTAAACACAGAACTTTGAGTTCATTTTCTCTTGCTCTCTCCTCTCTGGGGCTCCTTCCCTCTCTGGTGACAGCTGTTATTCTGGGCTCATTTTCCTTTCTGGTTCTTGCAGCCAGGATGGTGGGTAGGCTTTCAATTGGAATTTCAGCCACTCGAAGTGTGGCCCACCCTCAAGACAAAACCACAGAAAACTTGTGAATTTACTCTGAGCCAATTACATGCTCCACATTTTGACTCCTCTCCAAAATATGCAAAGTTCATATCCAAAGTCCTCAGATAATTGTTTTGTTTGTATGCTGCACAGTTATTACTGTTATTTGTAGAGGACTGGTTTGCTCAGTACTCATTCCTCATTGTAACATAAGCTGAACTTCCAAGCTCAATTTTCTTTTGTTAACCCCTCCATTCTTTAGAGGATTCACCATGGTTTTCTAGAGATGTCTTCATCACCAATCCAATGACCTTTCCTAAAGTTCACCTTCTGCTTAATGCTCATTTGACAGTTTTTCACCCTAGTGAGCAGCTTTTCTTTCTTGATAACTTTTTGGGTACCAGTATAATATTTAGGTTTTCTTAAGTTCTGGTGTTTTCACTGGTCCTTATTCTTCCAAGACTAAAAATGTGGGTATTCTCTAAGATTAAGACATGAGGGTATACTGTTCTTCCCTCATTATACACTTTTCTTATTATTTATTCTTATGTTACGTCTATTGAGTATTCATTTCTTAAAGTCTGTCTTCAGGCTCACCGTCTCTCTTGATAACCACTCTCAATGTTCTTTGAATCCAATATATTTTTACCTATTCTGTTGCCTATTGTAGAGCACCACATTTTAATGTATAATGTAATAACCATTTCCTCAAATCTGTTTCACACCTCTAATCTTCATATTCCTTTATTAATATAAGGCCATTCTCCTTAGCATCAAAAAACCTTAGATAAAGATAAAACCTTAAGGAAACTGAGATTAGGCTTTCCTGGAATAGTAAAATTCAAAACAAAACTAGAGGTCTGATAAAGTGCTACCAACTTTTTATTTTGCCAAGAAAAAGCTTAGTAACAACAACTAACTATAAAGATCTATTATCTTTTTCATATAAACGAGAAATTGAGGGACTTCCTTGGTGGTCCAGTGTCTAAGACTCTGCACTCCCTAAGAAGGAGGCCTGGGTTTGATCCCCGGTCAGGGAACTAGATTCCATATGTTGCAAATAACAGTTCATATGCCTCAACTAAAGAACCCACATGCTGTAAACGAAGACCAAAGATCCTGCGTGCTACAACTTAGACCTGGTGTAACCAAATAAATTTCAAGAAAGAGAGAAAAAAAATGGACATTTATCAGAAAAGTAGAAGGGAGAGTTTTAGATTTAGCTTTACCAAAAAGTTTTCACTCTGTCCCCAGGACAAGATAAGAAACAAGAGCTGGGACAAGAACAGGGATTCTGTGACTGCAACATGGGAAAAGAGGAGGAGGAGAGAAGGTTCCATCAGCAGCATCAAGAAGGAAAGGATTTACTGTGGCAACTGACCATCCAGCAGGGATACATCCTAAATTACACTTTCAGGGAATCTGGACAGGTAAGTGACCCCTTGCAGCATTATTTGGATGAAATGTAGAAGGAAACATGCTGCCTTAATGTTAACTAGTGAAGAACAATTAGAGGTAGAAACAGCAGTGGGTAAATCCATCCAATATGGAATATAAAAATCACTACTGATAAACAAAAGAAGAGAGAAAACAAAAGACAGCCACCTCAGAATTATTTGGTTTTCCAAAAGGAACTTACCAGAGAAGGAGGAAAAAAAAAAAAAAATCACATTTAATGGCTTAGAGAATGCACAGGAACTAATTTACAATAGTTTTATTAGGATTCTAGGATCTTTCTCTCTATTTTAGAGCAAAGTATCGAGTGTATGGAAAGATGTCTAATCGGCAAAGAAAGAAAAAGTCTTTCAGGGAAAAAAGTCAGCTTTCATAACAGGGCAAGAGTGCCTTAAGCAAGCAACAAAGACACTGAAAGAGCATAAAATACTAGGTACAAATGATAAATTAGATGTGCCCTCCCCATCTCTTTCCCATCAAATGCTAGCAATATCTTATAGAAGACTACAAATTCAAGAAGTGTTGTTAAAGTAGCAACTTCCCTGGTGGTCCAGTGGTTAAGACACCATGCTTCCACTGCAGGCCACACAGGTTCGATCCCTGCCTTGGTCAAGATAAATCAGGAAAGAATAGAATACAGTAACTCTGTTTTGTGGACTCTGGAGAAGAGTAGAAAAAAGAAAAATGGGAAATGTAAGAAAGCGTACAAAAGGGGGAGATAAGGGGAGAAAAGCCACATTAGGGATATTTAAATCTGCTTAGAAGTCAGAGAAAAAGATTTAAAAAATAATATGCCACGTCTCATTATCTTCTCCCCTCAAAATTTATTTCCAGTATAATAACAAAGCAAAACCTAAAATTACATATTAAATTAAAAACCAGAGACTCACCAACATAGAGAAATCTGTTCTGTTTCTTTACATTAACCATAAAGTATCAGAACTGGAAAGTATCAATAAAAGAATAATCCTTTTTAAAATCACATCACCAAATAAATAAAACACTTAGAAATAAACCTGATCAAGGAGGTGAAAGACTTATATGCTGAAAACTAAAGAACATTAATAAAGGAAACAGTAGATGATTCAAGGAAATGGAAAGACATTCCATGCTTTTGGATTGGAAGAATTAATATTGTTAAAATGGCTGTACTACTCAAAGTAATCTACAAATTTAATGTGATCCTTATCAAATTACCCATGACATTTTTCACAGAACTAGAACAAATAAGCCTAAAATTTATACAGAACCCTAAAAAACCCAAAATTGCCCAAACAATCCTAAGGAAAAAGAACAAAGCTGGAGGTATAACCCTTCCCAGATTTCAGACAATACTACAAAGCTGTGGCAATGGCAACCCACTCCAGTACTCTTGCCTGGAAAATCCCACGGACAGAGGAGCCTAGTAGGCTGCAGTACACTGGGTCACGAAGTTGGACACGACTGAGCGACTTCACTTTCCCTTTTCACTTTCATGCATTGGAGAAGGAAATGGCAACCCACTCCAGTGTTCTTGCCTGGAGAATCCCAGGGATGGTGGAGCCTGGTGGGCTGCCGTCTATGGGGTCGCACAGAGTCGAACACGACTGAAGCGACTTAGCAGCAGCAGCAGCAGCGATTAAAACAGCACTGTACTGGCACCAAGAGATGGATCAACCGGACAGAGTGGAGAGCCCAGAAGTAAACTCTCACACCTACAGTCAAATCATCTTCGAGAAAGGAGGTAAGAATATACAGTGGAGAAAAAACAGTTTCTTCAGCAAGTGGTTACTGGAAAAGACAGAAATCTATTAAGTTAGAACACACCCTCACACCATACACAAAAATATACTCAAAATGGCTTAAAGACTTAAATATAAGACATGACCCCATAAAGCTCCTAGAAGAGAACATACGTAAAATGTTCTCTGATATAAATCGTACCAATGTTTTCTTTGGTCAGTCTCCCAACAGAAACAAGACCAAAAACAAACAAATGGGGCCTAATCAAACTTATAAGATTTTGCACAGCAAAGAAAGTATAAACAAAAGGAAAAGATAACCTACAGAATGTGAGAAAATATTTGCAAATGATGTGACTGACAAGAGCTTAATTTCCAAAATATACAAACAGCTGACACAACTCATTAACAGGAAAAAAAAAAACCCCAATCAAAATATGGGCAGAAATATATATGGAATTTAGAAAGATGGTAACGATGACGCTATATGCGAGACAGCAAAAGAGACACAGATATAAAGAACAGACTTTTGGACTCTGTGAGAGAAGGCAAGGGTGGGATGATTTGCGAGAACAGCATTGAAACATGTATATTATCATGTGAAATAGATCGCCAGTCCAGGTTCGATGCATGAGACAGGGTGCTCAGGGCTGGTGCACTGGGATGACCCAGAGGGATGGGATAGGGAGGGAGGTGGGAGGGAGTTTCAGGATGGGGGACACATGTACACCCATGGCTTGGCTGATTCATGTCAATGTATGGCAAAAACCACCACAATATTGTAAAGTAATTAGCCTCCAATTAAAATAAATTAAAAAAAAATATGAGCAGAAGACCTACATAGACATTTCTCCAAAGAAGTTGTAAGACTGCCAATAGGTACATGAAAAGATGCTCAATATCATTAATCATTAGATAAATGCAAATCAAAACTACAGTGAGGTACCACCTCATACTGGTCAGAATCAGTTTAGTTTAGTCCCTCAGTTGTGTCCGATTCTCTGCGAGCCCACGGACTGCAGCATGCCAGGCTTCCTTGTCCATCACCAACTCTCGGAGCTTGCTCAAACTTATGTCCATTGCATCAGTGATGCCATCCAACCATCTCATCCTCTGTCGTCCCCTTCTCCTCCTATCTTCAATCTTTCCCAGCATCAGGGTCTTTTCTAATGAGTCAGTTCTTCAATTTTTATAATAGAAATTTCAATGTAAATATTAAAATGATTTGGATATTGATTTTTTTCTTAAGAGTTTGTGATATATTTATTATGACACTTTGGGAAAACTTTAAAGAATAAACTTGTTGAAAGCAACCTTCTAATTATTATTCTACCAGAAACTTTATAGACAAAGACTAATCATCAAAGAAAGTAATATATAAATGTTACATATAAAAAGAAGGCATATTTGATCCAATCTCTAAAAATAAAACCAGGGGGAATGGAACATTTGCTCTGAGAAGGCAAGCTGCTATACACAAACACGTTTTCTCCAACCCTTAGTAATCCCTAGGCTAGGCTGTCATGTGCCATTATATAGTAGGCATTTCTATCTAATAAAAGATGAATCAAGCCTTAATGGAGTAAGGGATATACATATATATACTTTTTTTTTTAACAAAAGTAAGAACGTAAGAAGTCATATTTTTTTTAAAGTTCCTCTCTCAGGAAAGGTAGTGAGTGTTTGGTGGTATAAATCATATTTTATTTTGTCATGGAAATCACTTGATAGTTACCTATCTTGATTAATGGTCTAATTTCCGTTCATATAATAAATATTTATCATATACCTATATATGATAACTTTTATTTTAAAGCATTTACTATGTATATAAAACCAGGTACCTGATAATATATAGCAACCTAGCCAACAAATAAATCTAGTTTAAGATACTTACAACAGAGAAAGTATCTACAGTGGTCAGAGAAGCTATAGGGGCCTGAAACTCAGATGGAGATCGTGAAGTGAGAGGTGCACCTGAAGTCCAGAGTATACGAGATATGAACAATTCAAGGATGGAAACCTTCCAAGGCCACCCAAGACCTAGACTTGTGAGGCCAAGATTTTATAAGCTACAGTGCCTGCCAAAATTGTCACACATAATAAATGGAGGAACACACCATGGGTAAATGTCTCTCACTGAAGAACTGTCTACAGAATAAAGAAACAAAAAGCAGCACTATCCTCTGAAGTCATGATTATGTCATTTAAAAAAGGTTATAGTCAGTGAAATTGGTTTTTCAAAACCCTCAGTTTGAGCTTTCTGTTTATTTTATGTTCTGCATAGTAGCCTGGAATAATATTGGTCCTTGCCTAGAAATTATTCTTTTTCCATTAAAATACTGCACAAAACTTAAGTTTACATGTCTACGCATATAATATTAAGATATAAGCAAGTTAAGAATTCCCTCCCCACCCCCAACTTAAACTAAATGCTGAGTGCCTGATCAAGCCTACCTTTAGCTCACTGGGAATATTTATTTCTAAATTAAGGTTCTATATACTTATCTGTGGGCTTCCCTTGTGGCTCAGCTGGTGAAGAATCCACCTGCAATGCGGGAGACCTGGCTTGATCCCTGAGTTGGGAAGATCCCCTGGAAAAGGGAAAGGCTACCCACTTCAGTATTCTGGCCTGGAGAATTCCATGGACTGTGTATAGCCCATGGGGTCGCAAAGAGTCAGACACAACTGAGCGACTTCCACACATATTTATCTGTACCATAAAATGATAATTAGGATTTCATTCTGTCATGTAATTAGGATTTCATATTGTCTCATAATTTGCTTGCTATTATTACTATGGGTCTGCAAATCTTTCTTTCCCCAACTAGGTTGTAGCTCCTTAAAGGAGGGAGATTTTACCTCTTATTTTTTGGTATTCCTATCAAAGACTAGCAAGACTGGGTAAATAGAAGGAGTTCAATAAATACTTCTTGTCTAAGTGATTGACAAGTGAATTTTTAGACATCAGTTTTCTTCAAATATGTCATAGCTTCTATATATACTTGCAATTGCCAGGTACAGCATATCTTATTTCCTTAATGTTAGCACTGATGGTAGCTCCACAGGTCCATCACTGTTTTACTATTCTGAACCTACAAAATTTTTCCTACTCCTCAAAGCTACCATATATTTGCTGATCTAATCACAATGATAGCTATATTAGAAATTTGCCAAGTGTCTAACTGGCATCTTTCAGCAACAACTGTATTCTTCGTATTTTTAAACTTTTGTTTAAAGTAAATACCTCAGATGAAAAAAGATGCATAAGGAATAAATTATATACAATCAGAAATAGGCATAAAAACAGCTCTTTATACACATGAATACACGGTCTCTAAATAGTTAAAAGTTCAAATAAACTCATACAATACCTACTTTGTATCCTGGATACTAGACCATTCAATAATGTCTATTTGGTTATTAAATCAGGACTTTAAGTCAGAGGGCAGTTTAGAGGTATTGAATGAATGAGTGAAAAAATTTACTAATATTGCTAAATTCTTTTATGTATTTTACATTATTGCTCTTTATATATTGTGTCAAAACACTCTAGACTTCTGTATAACTTACACACACACAAATGGAAAAGAAAGATGCCAAAATTTTTTGTCACACCCTATACACCTCGGATAGCATTTAGTTTGACAACTGAAGTGTTTCCTAAAACACTATTATAGAAAGTTTTGTTTTCAAGATCATAAAAATGACCCAGGGGATTTTTCTGGCAGTCCAGTGATTAGGACTCTGTGTTTCCACTGCACTTGGCCTGGGTTCAAGTCCTGGTCAGGGAACTAAGATCCCACAAGCCATGTGGCGCAGCCAAAAAAACCCCCAACATATTACAATCCTAGCTTTTTTATAAAAGTAAATTAAACAATGCCAATTTGTATTTACATTAAAATACAAAATTTGCTAATTAATAACTGCCATCATGACATATGTTACTATGTCTGACAATGGTGTCCTGCAAACAAGATTGTAGTCTTTGCCAAGAACAAGTATATGTATTTTTGAGTGATTTGATTGTTTACAATTTTTAATTTTCACAGTAATAACATGCAAGTTTCTTGATTCTCGAAAGCACCGCTCAGCTAATCTCCCCTGAAAAGTCTATATTCATATTAGAATTCTTGAAACTACTCTCAAGATAAATAAGCTATGATATTTCTTTCCTCTGAGATGAATAATAATAGAATTCAGGAAGTCAAATTCATTATTAAATTCTGCCAGATTCCTTTATCTTTCATTCATATTTATCACATGGTAAGTGAAGCACTGTGCTGTCCCTCCACATACCCTTGATCTTTTTGGTACCCTCTTCTGTACACCACAATCTACAATCCCTGTGATACTTTTAAATACAGTAGGTCTACAAAAACTTCGATAATCTTCTTTTTTCCAAGAGGAAGAACTTATTTTCTTATCTCTGGAGCACTTAGTGATTCATTTCTAATAAGCAGAATAAAGCAGAAGCAAAGGTGTGATTTGAGAGACTAGATTTGAGAAAGCACTATGGGCTCCTCCTTGCTATCTTGTATCTCTTTCTTTCTTAGTCTGAGTAAGATACCTGTCAGTGTGATGAGAGGCCTGGGTGGCCAGGTCTCTTGTCAACAGCCATCTTGGAGTAAGCCATCTTGAAAGTGGATCCTCCAACCACAGTAAAGCCTTGAGATGACTGGAAGGCCTTGGCCACATCTTGACTTCGATAACACGGGATCCTGAACCAGTACCACCCAGCTAAGTCACTCCTGAATTTCTGATTCACAGGAAGTGATAGTTGTTGCTAAGTACTAGGGTAAATCTGAGGTGGTTTGTTATATGATAGATAATATAATGAATTCTATCTCATCAAGAAACACTGTACAAACTACTGTGGTGAACAAGAAGTGAAACTCAGGTTTTCCTTTAAACTGAGGACTTCTCCCCTAATGTCTCTATACTGTAAATAGAATACTAACGGTCATTCAACGATACAGGTTCTGCTATCTTGACTCTTTATATCCTTTTAGAAATCAAAGGATTCTTGCATGTGCTTTGTGTAAAAAAAGTGATGCGTTAGTCCCTCAGTCCTGTCCGATTTTTTGTACTTGTGGCTCCTTGTGTAGGATTACCATAAACAGAGACTGAACTACAAATTTCCTATTTCTCAAATACAGTCTTCTAAAAGGGCCTCTTTCCCCTCCACTCTGTGTCTCGTTTTCCAAGGCAGCCATTGTTGATATTTACTATAGTGTCCAGGGATCTTTCCCTTTTCAAATACCGTAATCAAGTCCTAAACAAGATAAATATTCCTCAAAACTTCCCACCAAATAGAAGGAGGAAAGCGCTGTGAGTGGTTAGTAGCAGCTTCCTTCTGTTACTGGTTCAAAACATTTCTGTTAAGTCACTAATTCATTAGAGACTTGGCCAACTGATTGGGAATGAAATCAATTGGAGTTTTTTATAACACAGAGAACTATATTCAGTATGATAAATCATAATGGAAAAGAACATACAGAAAAGAATGTTTACAGTATATGTATAACTGAGTCACTTTGTATATAGTAGAAATTAACACAACACTGTAAATCAACTATACTTCAATTTAAAAAAATTAATTCATTTTTGAGAAGGCTAATAAAGTCACATTGAAAACAGAAAAAAAATTGTACCACTATCTTAGCCATTTCTGAATACTACCTGATAGGTTTTATTTTGTGTATACATGCATACTTTTTTAAAACTGCAAGCAACCAATATGGAATTTTTTCATTTTGGAAAAATCTTAAATGTATCCATACCATTTAAAGTTTTTAGGAAAGAATTTCACTTGTATTAGCTAAAAGTGTATTTAGTTATAACTTAATAAGCATAGACCAACATATATGCCAATGGAAAAGATTTTAATTTCAACTGGCCAGTATTTTTCTAAATTAGGTCTAAGGTTTTACAGTGAAATATATATCTAGCTCTTAAATACTCAATAAATCCAACTTATTAATTCCTTTAGAATATATCTGTTCTCTTTAATCCTTTATATGTTCAGGGCTTATTAGCACTTTGGCTCTAGATATATAAAAGGGCTCCCCTGGTGGCTCAGATGGTAAAGTGTCTGCCCAAAATGCGGGAGACCTGGATTCGATCCCTGGGCTGGGAAGACCCCAGGAGAAGGAAATGGCAATCCACTCCAGTATTCTTGCCTGGAAAATCTCATGGACAGAGGAGCTGGTAGGCTACAGTCCATGGGGTTGCAAAGAGTTAGACACGACTGAGCGACTTCACTCACATATAAAAGGAGATCTTCCCAACAAAGGGATTGAATCTGCATTGCTTGCATCTCTTGCATTGTTAGATGGATTCTTTACCACTGTGCCACCTGGGAAGCCCATTTTTAATGTATGTGTGTGCTCAAATGCTCACATTAAATATACAGTTGTCAAATATAGTAAGGAGAATTAAGAGAACTCAATGAATTTTAGATTTATTTCTTATTTGGAGCTTTATATATTTTCCTCTTATCATCTGTCTACAAATATAATCAATGCAATATTATTAATTTTTTGATAATAAGCTACCTTTGACATGATTCCTGTTACACTTAATTTCAGCTCAAGTGTTCATAACTGACAGATGTTAATAAAACTTTCAAATAATGACAAATTATCCAAATTCAAAATTAACTAAATTAGTAACACATCTTAGAGTTTTTCACATTACCCCTTTTGTTCTAATCAAGATTGCTATTTTCAAAAATACCTTCTATGTATTTTGAACTGGAGATATTTTATTATCCTCAAAGATATAATCAGAATAAATGTAAGAATTGACTAAAAATTAATGGTAAATCATGACATTTAGAAGTCCCTGAAACAAGAAAATGGTCTGCAAATATTACTTACTTAAGCACTACCTTTATAAGTCAGTATCTTATAGTAGTTTAATGATTTTAAAATGTACTTACTAGGCTCTATCACAAAACTGTATTCTAAAAGTCAGAATCACTGTTTCTGAATTTTGTGTTTGGCAAAATAAGTCTATAAACATATTCCAGTGGCATGGTTTCTTGTATTTACTAGCAGTTTTAGATAAATGGAAATTGGAGCGAGGGCGAAGAGAGCTGAATGATTCAAATAAAAAAACCAATACTGATTCTTAATAAAGAACTATGAACTGAGAGATACTGTAGGAAATTTTTCATTCTAAAATTTTTATTTATAGGGAAGTATCCAACAGGATTTCTCAATTTGATGTTAAATAAAAACAAGATAGTCTTAGTTCTCCCCATCTTTATTTTTCTAAAGAAAATATGTAACCTTCCTGCATGTATTTTTCTACTTCATTATGCATTTATATTTTTATAAATGATGTCATTTTACATTAAAAAAAATCTAAAAAAATTATTCCTATTTTATCATTTTGTAATCTCCATTGTTTATTCAACACTGCTTTTGAAATCCAAGTATAGTAGTAAGTAAATGTTCAGTTTAATTTTTCTAAAATGTTTAACTGTAATGATGTACCACTGTGCTACTGATGGATGTTTAGGTTATTTCTAACCAAAGTGCCATGAACATCCTTGTGCATGTCTCCTCCACAGATATGCAATATTCATTTTTACACTGCTTCAATGAAGACTTTTGCTTCAGCTAGTTAGGTGGATTTTGTTTTTTAATTAAACACAGGCAAATGAAAAAACAAAAATGCTATTTTCTAGCCCAGAATCATCTGTGTCTTACTATATTATTTTTATCTTTCTTTGTTAAATCTTTTATCTCTTTGGTAAACACCTGTGATATAGAAAAGTGAATACTAGAAAATAAGAAATTTAAGCCTTTATTTTAGTGCTTCAAATATATTTAGGAACATGTAAGTTACTTGCTTGTAATATAAACAACTTCTGTTTAGAATTCCAGTGGTGGATTCACTTTAAGAAAACAAAATGAGGAAGATGTGTTATATACTAGCATTTAAATTCTACTTCTTGTAATAACAGTGTTAGGGTTGAAAAGAATCTTGTCCGCTTTCTCCAACTTTCTTGCCCACCCCAAATGTAACAGAATACTGACTAAATAATTCAGAAAGTCTGATTTTTCATTTATTTCCTTTAGGGAATGAAATGGCAGCGCAGTCTACCTTTGATTCTTTTTCTCTTGGTATTCCTGATTTTGCTTTATCATGAGGCTGATCAAGAGTCAAATTATTCTTCCTTGCTTCACTGTCTTCAAGCAGGGGAACATAGCCACAACTGTTATCTGTAAGACAAAAACCTCTTGGATCTAAGTGGGAAATCCTTGTTTTGGGTACCACTTAGAAAAGTAAAAAGAATATACACCCAAACCCCTAATTTTAAAGAGCAGAGATTTTAAACTATGGGTTTTAAAAATTCTTTAGATAATAGTTACTTTAACAATTTACATTTGTCCACTTAGATTCTGGCATATTTGATTCGTATTTTTAAATTTTCATTCCCAATAAGCACACAAAATTCCTACACTTCCAGTATTAGTAGTATACAGAATACATAGAATTTACAAAACTAAAATTATGCTGTTTGTATCTTATCATCAGCAACCGCAATTAAATTTTTATTTAAGAAATATATTCAGGTATGCATTTGCTGTTTACTTACTTGTATAATGACTCTATGCTTATTATAAAAAAATCAGAAAATGCAGACATGCTGAAAAGTATAAATAAAAAGCTACTCACAGTTTTTATCATCTGTGAATGATTCCTAGTAACATTTTGGTTTATATTTTACCAGAATTTTTCTTTCTCAATACACATAAATTCACAAGAAACAATTTTTTTGCATAGATAAAATGCATGTTTTTTATCTTGCTTTTCTCATTTTGCTATATATCATGAATATGTCTCATGTTTCTAAGTGAACACCTATTATTATCACTTTACTTGGCTACACAGCTGTTTCCTACATGAATGACTGTAATTTAACGGTTGAACATTCCATTATTAGAAATTATTACTGTGATGAGCATCTTTGTAATATATACCTTGAGTACCTGAAGAAATATTTTTTTATGATACATTCTTAGGACTCAAATTTTTGGTTTAAAAGGCACACACACTTAAAAAGCTTTTGCTAGTTACTGAAAAATTGTCTTCTAGGAAATTTTACCAACTTAAGAGGGCCACCATATGGTACATGTGGCTGTCCACTTTCCCATTTCCTGCAAGTGTTCATTTCTTAAATAAACATAAAACTTAACTGCACCACAGGTATTAAGATACCAGAAACACAGGAGAAATAAAACAGAAAAACTTAACTTCCACCTTTCTTTTCCACAGAGGTTTAAGAAATACTTAAAAATTTAACATGAACATACCTCGACTGGAGTTCACAAGAAGTAACTGTGACTTGAGCTTGTCAATGAGCGTTTGCTGACGTGACAGCTGTTCCTGTTGCTCACGTATTCTCTGCTCATAGTTCTCAGTCTGCTGACCATAAAGACCAGTTAGCCTGGCATCTACTGACAGACATGTGTATACATTAATGTCCGTTAGTAATTACATATAGGTATGAGTTACCCATACTGCCATTTCCCAGCCACAGGGGCATTTATTTACGAGCTGAAAACAGGATTTAATCATGTACTTACAATCGTTACAAACAAAAGTGATTTAAAACACTTTAAGCACTGTAAAATTTTAGAGAAACCTTAGAGAAATTTTTAAGAGCTCAATGTACAGTTTCTTGGGTAAAAATTATAATTTAGAATTTAATCTGTAATGATAACAAAAAAGCACGAATGACAAAATGGATGCTACGTTAAAGTTTTTCTATAAAAATACTAACTTTAAAAAATTAAGATTTCATGTTCTTAAAACAAATGCACTTTTGAATTTATTTTTAGAGTAGAAAAACACAAAGTAGTTACAGCTAAAACACTATGAAAATCAAAGGTACAAGCACAAATTATAAAATTACATTGATCAGAAATTCCAAGATTAGGATTTAAGAAGTCAAGAAACCACATGGTTAATTTCTAATGGACATCTTAAATACCACAATTTCCCTTATATTTTTAATGCAGTCACTTTACTACTATTGCAATGGCTGTGAGAATTAAGCAATGAAAGTCTATGGCCATACCACCCTGAATGAGCCCGATCTGGTCTGATCTTGGATGCTAAGCAGGGTCAGGCCTAGTTAGTACTCGGATGGGAGCACTGAAAAGAACACACAAGTTCGCACTGCAGCATATAAATGTTGCAAACCTGATATTTGAAAACACTCCATTACGATGATCAAGTTAGCACAAAGTCTGAAAAATATATAACCAAAAAATAATAGAGAATTCTTTACCAATATCTATCACTAGAACATATAAATGACTAAATTGTAAATTCCTTGAAATATGAAATGGGGTTCTAATAATCTTGGAATGTCCTTCAATAGATACTAAATATTTGATTTTGAATTGATTCTTAATCAATGATCAAAATTAGTGAAGCTCTAGTATTTTCAGAGATCCACAAATACTAAGTACTTTATAAATGACACAGCTGTTTCTAGAGTCCCAAAAGAAATTAGCTTAAGAAATGAAAGCAAAATAGCACATTTTCCCAAATAAAAGGTGAAATTTTGTACTACATTTTAAATATGAGTAACTGACAAAGCTGGTAAGTAATCCAAGTGGTGTTTTGTCTTGCATGCTGCCTGAGGGTAGCTTCATGTAACTTGACATTTCTATGCAAAGTAACTTACACATAGGACATATTCAGTACAAGGTTATTGAAAAAAAAAAAAGAATTCCATTAAAATAAAATTCAATTGGTAAATTTTATTATTTTAAGTAAAAGAATGAATCTTTTGAATCTGTCTGAACCATACATCCTATGACTAGGAGTGTGATAATAGAACTTTGGATACCAAATTCTAGCCTAGGGCCAGGCTTCCCAGAACAAGACTTATTCATACATAAATTTGCATCCAAGCCCCTAGAAAGAGTGGGTGGGTTGACTATAAGAAGGGTTTAAACCTCTAATGCTAATTCTGTAATACTTTAAATTTGCCTTGTCTACACAGAGCTACCAGGGCTGAGGAATCAGCAAACATGCCTGATATTATGGTTTGTTCTATCTACTTTTGTGTATTTAGAACTTCCTCTAAAGAACTCCAAACTTTCCATAAACATGAACCAAAAATTATCCATTCTTTCACTTTTTCGATAGGTATATATATTTTACTATCAAGCATTAAATGACCAGTACAAAAAACTTACTAAGTTAGAGACACACTCAGAATAAATGTATAAGTTATTCAAACCTCAGCCCATTCTCTATCTACTACATATTTTTTTCCCAACCTTAATGAAAAAACAAATGACCTGTATTTTCTTTTGGAAGCAACTCAGAAAGCCTCTGCCAGGTAATTTTCATCTTCTAGTTTCTGGCTTAAAAACATACTTTAGCACATCTCCATATAACATATTATAATAAATGAAAAATGCTGAAAATGTTTTCATTAGCAGGTAAAAAAATCAAGAGATCAACAATTTCAAGTTGAAGTTTTCCACTATTTAGTAAACCACTTAACAAAGTACTTCATAAACTTAAGCAAATTCTGTAATAATTTAAAAAACTGATACTCTGGAAGTATAGCAGGAGAAACAGAATAGCAATAACCCATGTTCTTTTAAGTTCTTTCCACACACTTTCATTGTATCAATTATTAGTCTAGCCTAATTGTTTATATGTATGATTTCTCTTCAGACTATGACCTCCTCAAGGACAGAGACTATTCTGCTATCTCCAGAGTACCTGGCACATACTGAAATGCTCAATAAATATTAGTCAAATAAATAATCTAATTAAGTTAAGAAAATATAAGAGAAATAGATATGTCTTCAGAAGTTAACATGAAGGAATGGAGATAAGGTTTTGCTTACATTTCTGAAGAAAAATAGGAAAAATAGAGATAGTAAGTCAGTAAGTAAATAAGACAAAAGAAAATTAAGCTTCAGAAGATAGATGCAAAAAAATGGCTATGTCTGAAGATTTTTTCGTTTTTCCTTTTTTTGGAAAAAAAGGGAAGCTTATACTGTTAGAAAAAAATTTACTAATTTGAGAAGAGAAAATATTTAGAAACAGTATAAAGACTGACCACAAAGCCATGAGAGGGAAAGTCCAGAAGAGGATATTGTATCAAATTGGGAAATAACCAGAAGAACTGAGTTTACTTGCTATGTTTGGAAACTAACAGAAACAAGAGGCTTTTCTTCTTTTTATTAAATGCTTTTTGTTCACTGAACAGATGTATATAAACTTATTATCTGAAAATTCCTTTTAAAAGGTCAGATAATTGTTTCACTGTCATAGTATTTACACACACAAAAATCAGTACAATTACAAAGCAAGTACATTCCAGCACTACCAAAGACCCTACAAAACAGAAAAATTACTAACAACCACATTGAAAATGTACAACAGCAATGTCTTGTCAACACTTCTGTACAGAGCACAGACATGACAGCTAAAACAGACAGAAGAGAAGATGCTTTTGACAGCCAGTGTGTGTGAATGATTCTTTGAGTCAGATGGCAGCAACAAGTTACCAACTAGGAGATCTGCATGACAACTAACCATCCATCTGTATCAAACACCATCTGGCCAAGATGACTCTGGCTTCTGTGTATCTGACACTCCTTCCAATTCCAAAGAATAGCAAAACAAGTGGTCTACCAGCATCTAAAGAGGTAAACAGGTACTGAGGTACTTGTGCCAGAATATACTTTAATCCTTTCTCAATGTTCAAAAGCAAAACTTGTAACAATGCTGATGAAATATAGCACACACCTTGGATTTACTAAAAATGGTTCTCCATACACTCTCTTGACTATCATAAATAAAGCAAAAAGCTTATCTTAAGAAAAGTCCCTTTATCCTGGCAAAATTTCAGTCCATCTTCAAAATTAAGGCAGCATATTTTCTATAATTTTGGACATACAGCTGCTCAAGTTTTCATGGGTTTCATAAATATTAAAAGAGTTCTATAAACTGAATTTTTTTCTATTGCTAACATTGAAAATTCTCATTTTTCATATTTTCCAAAGCACTTATTTCCTAGATGGGAAAAAGTTCAAGTGTCCTCAGTCATCCATAATACTCTAAATAAGTCAAACATAATCTCTCTCATCCTCAAGAAATAATCCCAATATTCTGAGAAATACCATTTTTTTTTCTTCCAAGTATAAAAAAGAAGAGAAATTTAGTAAATATTGAATGGATTCAGAGAAAAAGTTTAAAAACCTTCCAAACTATTGCAAGATTAACAAAGAGAACAAAAGCTTTATTGACGGGTTTGCTTGGCTACTACAAAAACTCTCAATAGGAACTCCATAGTTCATGAAGGAAGATAATTAAATATTAATTATTCCAATATATAACATTTTAGACAAAAACTATCTTGAAACTGGTAAATCAAAAACATCAACTTCAATTTTAGGTTAAGAAAAAGAGAGACTGCATAGGATTAGCAACTGGAGATCTGGTTTCTACAGCTCATTTCTAAACCAAACTCTTATATTCTCCTATAACTAGGGAGTTATAAATCCTGCCCTCTCCCACCCTCCTGATACCAACACTTATCCAGGAGACCTACAGTCTGACATTAGATTATCAATCTGATTATCTACTTTTAAGTGATGGTGCTGTCACCAATTTCTCTGTATACCAAATGGTAAACTATTTTTATTTTACAATATTGTGTTTTGGTCCTGATTAATTTACTTAGGTTCTTTGGGCCTTGGTTTCTTTCACTTTGAAATAAAATTAATATTTACTTGAAGTACTGAAGTAGATGGCATGTATAAAATGTATGTTATGTAGTAAGCTCTTTGCAAATGTTAGCTCCCTTCCTGTAATAATGAACAAGGTTTCTACATACTATTATTAACATGTGTGAATATGTCCATTAACTAAAGCTCTGATTATCACTGATTATCACTACATATACAATTTGTCACCAGACTTACCACACAACCACTGCATGCTCTAAGCCAGTTTTTTCAATTCTTCTTATAGTTCACTGTAATTTAAGACTCAGAAGCTTTTTCTCTGAAAAATCAGTGTGGTATCTTCATTGAATCAAAAACATTCTATGAAGCAATAAACAAACAAAATAATTAATAAACAAACTCTGGTTGTTCAAAGTTTACAAAGAGACAAAATAGGCTCAAAATGATTAAGAAACAAAATGGTTGCTAAAAATTACAAAAGTAGCACATCTGTTGAAAACAATGCAAAAAACAACAAAATGTCCACCATCACAACCATATCAAAACCTCAGATGTGTACAAAGTAAAAAACTAACAGTCTCTTCCTTTACTTTGCCCTCCATTCCTCCTTAGAGGTAATTCCTATTGACATTTTGGTATGTGTTCTTTCAAAACTTCAGCGTACATGTGTATGTATCTTTTTAAAAAATGTGAATTGTTCTACAACCAAATTTTTCATCAACACATTATTATATGATCATTTCACTGACTACTATGCACCAGAATCAGAGAGCTTTATTTTCTCTATTTCACTTAAAAGCATTAAATTAACCTCCTGAGATTATTTCCCACATTTTATAGATGAGAATACTGAGGCAAAGAGCTAGAAAATAACCTGCTCAAAGTTTCTCAGTAGGAAGTAGAGCTGGGATTTGAATCCAGGTTAGCCTGACTGCAATGCCCAAGCCCCCTGAATAATCACCATGACTAGACGCACAGGAGTCTATCTAGCTCTACCAAGATCTTCTTTTTGCTATTTACTCTCCAGTTGGATATGCAGATGAAACCACCCTTAGGGCAGAAAGCCAAGAGGAACTAAAGAGCCTCTTGATGAAGGTGAAAGAGGAGCGTGAAAAAGGTGGTTTAAAACTCAACATTCAAAAAACAAAGATCATGGCATCTGATCCCATCACTTCATGGCAAACAGAAGGTGAAAAAATGGAAACAGTGGCAGACTTTATTTTCTTGGGCTCCAAAATCACTGTGAACTGCAAGGAGATCAAACCAGTCAATCCTAAAGGAAATCAACCCTGACTATTCATTGAAGACTAATGCTGAAGCTGAAGCTCCACTACTTTGGTCATCTGATACGACGAGCTGACTCACAGGAAAAGACCCTGATGCTGGGAATGATTGAGAACAGGAGAAGGGTGCAAGAGAGAATGAAACGGTTGGATGGTATCACTGCATCAACGGACATGAGTTTGAGCAAACTCTAGGAGACGGTGCAGTCCATGGGGTCCCAAAGAGTTAGACACGACTTAGTGACTGAAAAACAACCTCCCCCTCAGGCAGTCTCATTTCCAGTGGTTGGTTATTTGCCAGACTTTCAAATTCTCCTTCCAGCAGACCTCTCCTTTGAACTCTCTATTTATGTGGCCAAGAGCTACTGAAAAAGTATTTGTTATTTGTAGCAATGGGAAGAAAGCAGATGGAAAACCTGGGAAGGGCTGTGATTTAACTAGGTTAGTATAATGATTACGAATTTAGAGGAGTCAGATAAGCTCAGTTTCAGTATCGATTCTGCCACTTATGTTGCAATATTGATTTATTTCTGAGTCTCAGGTTCTTCATTTGAGAATGGGGCTAATAATGCCAACTTCGTAGGGCTGGGCATATTTACATGTAAAGGATGTGACATTTGTAAAATATATTTATTCATAAAAAGTTAATTCTCTTTGCTGCTTTATGAAGTAATATGAATTTAAGGACTGAAGGAGCAAAGAGAATACAATTGGTTCAGTATTATCTGGGATTACCTGACATTTTAGTATGGTCTAGGATAAAGGCTATCCTGGGAAGAAAAGCTAAAAACAGTCAAGTTTTCATAAAGACTAGAGGTCCTTAGACAAACAATTTAATGTCATAGTGGCAGGAGTGTCTAGGTATAACAATGGAAAATTTGGTATCAAGAAGAACACCTCTCAGGTCCCAGAGAAAGTGAATATACTTGATGACCAACAGGACATTAGTAGCAGTATCAGGAATCATCCTTGGAAATTTAAGTGAGATAATTTAGGATAAATAAAAGGCACTATTATTCCACACAGTAGCTTATAAGACTCATTACTCTTTTAACATGGTATAGGTGGGAAAAAATAGAGGATGTATAAGCTCAGGTCTGACAAAATATGGTTTTCAAGTGACAATGAGACATATGGATCTAGAGCTCAGAGAGTAAATCTGGAGTACGGAGATAAATTTACAAGTTATTGTCATAAGTATCCGAAGCAATGGAAGATGAAATAGCTCATACAAGAATATAAAGTAAGATACAAAGAAAGGCTTGAATAAGTCTAATATCTAGTGGCCTGGTATTGGAGAATAAACCTACAGAGAGAAATGAGGAATTGCAACCCAAAAAGGAATGAGAAAAATCAAATATGGTGTCTGAAATGTTAAGGAAAAATAGTGCTTTAAGGAAGAGGTAGCACAAGAGATACAATCAGTTATTAAATGGAATAAGGTAGTTTTGTATGTGTGAACTTGAAAGACTATCAATGATTTTAGGCAAAGAAGTTATAGATGTGAAATCCGTGGTCAAGCAATTTTTTTCAAATCATAATTCTACTACGTATTAGTGGAGTGCTTGTTAGTTCACCTTTTTTGTTTGAAAAATTTAAATAACAACTTACTCAAAAGAGCCATATAATAATTAAATGAGATGACTGTAACACTTTGCCAAACATAAGCTTCAATAAATCTTAGTGATGATGATGGTGAAGATAAACATAGTTTTAAAATTTTAAAATCTTTTCCAAATTAGCGTAACTCCATTTTTGAAAAGATACGATTCACATATTCTGAAAGGATAGAGGTATGTTATTAACAGTGGTGACCTCTGGGAAATGAGGGAGAGGACCATCACTTTATACTCTGTATATCTTAGATTATCTGCATTTTTTTCAATAAGCATGTGCTGCTTTTGTAATTTTAGCTAGTAATATTTAAAAAAAATCACTTACCTGTCTTATTTGTCTTTGTCTCCTTTACTGATTTGGAATACTCGGATGTCTTTGCTTGACAGAATGTTCTAAAATGGATGTAGCACACTGACTTTTCAAAGAGGAGCTTCTGAATCTTAAACTGAAGTGAACTAGAAGAAACACTGTGAGAAGAACTGGCCTGGAGTATGGACAGCTGAGTGGTAAAAGGTGGGCAAGTATAAACTAATGAATGACAAGTGAATAGAAATAAAACATAGTCAGAGAATCTACGCTAATTTTTTAGTAATAGATTTTTTTTAAAAGTTTGGTAAAATACATATAGCATAAAATTTGCCATTTTAATCATTTTTAAGTGTATAGTTCTGTGGTATTAAGTATAGTCAGACTGTTGTGCAAGCATCACTACCATCCCTTTCCAGAGCTTTTTCATTTTCCCCACCTGAAATGCTGTCCTTTACAACATGAATTCCCCACTCCCTTCCCCCAGCCTCCAGGAACCACTCTACTACTTTCTGTCTCTTTGAAGTCAACAGGAACCACTCTACTACTTTCTGTCTCTTTGAAGTCAACTATTCTACCCATTCTATGTATATATTGTTTTTTGTATATTGTATATACATATACAAAATGTATGCATATTTTGTTTATCTATTTATCCACTGAGGGGCAACTTGAGTTGTTTCTACCTTTTGGCCACTGTAAATAAGGCTGCTACAAACACAGGCATACAAATATCTCTTTGAATCCTTGCTTTCAGTTTATTTGGGTATCTATCCAGAAGTGGTATTGCTAGACTATGTGGTAATAATCCTATGTTTTGTTTTGAAGAAACATCATTTATTTTTCACAGTTGATACACCATTTTACATTCCCATCAGCAATGTACAGGAGTTCTAACTTCCCTACATCCTCACCAATACTTAAAAAAAAATTTTTTTTTAATAGCCATCCCAATGGGAACGGGATTAGTGTGGTTTCAGGGCTTTCCTGGTAGCTTAGTTGGTAAAGAATCCGCCTGCAATGGAGGAGACCCTGATTCGATTCCTGGGTTGGGAAGATCCCCTGCAGAAGGGTTAGGCTACCCATTCCAGTATTCTTGGGCTTCCCTGGTGGCTCATACGGTTAAGAATCCGCCTGCAATGAGGAGACCTGGGTTCGATCCCTGGGCTGGGAAGATCCCCTGGAGGAGGGCATGGCAACCCACTCCAGTTTTCTTGCCTGGAGAATCCCAGGGACAGAGAAGCCTGGTGGGCTACAGTTCAAGGGGTCACAAGGAGTCAGAACACGACTGAGCGACTAAGCACAGTGATTTCAACTTGCATTTCCCTAATGATGTTGAATTAATGTTGGCTTCCTAGGTAGGCTATCCACTCCAGTATTCTTGGGCTTCCCTTGTGGCTCAGCTGGTAAAGAATCCGCCTGCAATGCAGGAGACCTGAGTTGGGAAGATCCCCTGGAGAAGGAAAAGGCTACCCACTCCAGTTTTCTGGCCTGGAGAATTCCATGGACTGTATAGTCCATGGGGTTGCAAAGAGTCGGACACGACTGAGCGACTTTCACTTTCACTTTCCCAGGTGGCTCAGTGGTATAAAGAATCTGCCTGTCAATGGAGGAGACACAGGTTCAATCCCTGGGTTGGGAAGATCCCTTGGAGGAAGAAATGGCAACCTATTCTAGTATTCATGTCTGGAAAATCTCATGGACAGAGCAGCCTGGCGGACTACAGTCATTAGCATGGTAAAGGGCTGCACACAATGGCTGAGTGATTGAACAATGATGTCGAGCATCTTTTCATGTGCTTATTGGTCATTTGTATAACTTCTTTGGAGAATGTCTATTCAAGTCCTTGGTCAATTTTTTCATCAGGTTGTTTTTTGTTGTTGTTGAGCGTAGTTCTTTATACACTCTAAGTATCAATCCTTTATCTGATACATGATTTGCAATTATCTGCCCACTTTTCTTGGGTTGCCTTTCACTCTGTTGATAGTGTCTTTTGATGCAGAAAAGTTTTAATTTTGATGAAGTCCAACTTATTAATTTTCCTCTTGCTGTCTGTGTTTTTGGTGTCATAGCTAAGAAAGTGAAAGTGAATGTCACTCACTCGTGTCCGACTCTTTGTGACCCCATACAGTCCATGGAATTCTCCAGGCCAGAAAACTGGAGTGGGTAGCCTTTTCCTTCTCCAGGGGATCTTCCCAACCCAGGGATCGAACCCAGGCATCCCACATTGCAGGCGGATTCTTTACTAGCTGAGCCACAAGGGAAGCCCAAGAATACTGGAGTGGGTAGCCTATCCCTTCTCCAGCAGATCTTCCTGACCCAGGAGTCAAATGGGGGTCTCCTGCATTGCAGGCGGATTCTTTAACAACGAGCTATAAGGGAAGCCAATAGTAAGAACCCTCTCCCAAATCCAATGTCATGAAGCCTTTCCCCTATGATTTCTTCTAAGAGCTTTACAGTATTGGCTCTTGCATTTAGGTCTTTGATCAGGTTTAGGTTGATCTGTATATAGTGAAAGGTAAGGGTCCAACCCATGAACACAGATTTTCCCTCAAATGTTCATTTTTTTAAAAAAAAATTATTATTATTATTTTTGAGTATACCATAGAGCTTGTGAAATCTCAGTTCCCTGAGCTGGGACTGGACCTGGGCCATGACAGTGAAAGCTTGGAATCCTACCCATTAGGCCACCAGGGAACTCCCTCTTTTTAAAATTTCTTTCAGCAACATTTTGTAGTTTTCAGTGTATAAGTCTGTTGCCTACCTGGTTAAGTCGATTCCTACTTATATTATTCATTTTGATACTATTGTAAATTCAATTTTCTTAATTTCCTTTTCAGCTTGTTTAATGTTAATATATAGCAATGCAGTTGATTTTTGTGTGCTTATTTTATATCTTACAACTTTGCTGAATTTATTACTTCTAACAGTTTGATGGAACCCATTTAGGGTTTTCTATACATGGGATCCAGAAATCGGCAGAGATAATTTTTCTTCTCCCTTTCCAATTTAGATATTTTTCTTGCCTGACTGCTTTGGATAGGGCTTACAGTGCTATGTTGCATAAAAGTAGTGGAAGTATACTTCTTTGTCTTGTTCCTTATTTCAGAAAAATAAAGCTTTCAGTCTTTCACCATGGAGTATTATGTTAGATGTGGTTTTCTCACACATAGCCTTTATTATTATTTTTTTAACTGTGGTTATTTATGGCCCAAAGCAAGTGGCTGGCTGTTTGCTAGAAGCCAAGGGTTTTCTTTCCTTTTTTAAAAAACTATTTATTTATTTTAGTTGGAGGCTAATTACTTTACAATATTGTAGTGGTTTTGCCATACATTGACATGAATCAGCTACGAGTGTACATGTGTTCCCCATGCTGAACTTCCCCTCCCACCTCCCTCCCCATCCCATCCCTCTGGGTCATCCCAGTGCACCAGCCCTGAGCACCCTGTCTCATGCATCGAACCTGGACTGGCGATTTGTTTCATATATGATAATACACGTTTCAATGCTGTTCTCTCAGATCATCCCACCCTTGCCTTCTCCCACAGAGTCCAAAAGACTGTTCTATATATGTGTCTCTTTTGCTGTCTTGCATATAAGGTTATGGTTACCATCTTTCTAAATTCCATATATATGTGTTAGTAAATTGTATTGGTGTTTTTCTTTCTGGCTTACTTCACTCTGTATAACAGGCTCCAGTTTGATCCACCTCATTAGAACTGATTCAAATGTATTCTTTTTAATGGCTGAGTAATATTCCACTGTGTGTATGTACCACAGCTCTCTTATCCATTCGTCTGCTGATGGACGTCTAGGTTGTTTCCATGTCCTGGCTATTATAAACAGTCACACATAGCCTTCAATATATTGTAATAGTTCCATAAAGTCTGTTTGTTGAGTGTTTTTACATTAAAAAAAAAAAAAAGGTGTTGAATTTTGTAAATTCTTCTGCCATCAATTGAGATGATCCTGTGCTTCTGTCCGCCTCTTCATTCTGTTAGAGTGGTGTATTACATTCATTGATTTGACCATTCTTGCATTGCAGGAATAAGGTGTATAATTGGTGAAGGTGTATAATCCTTTTAACACACTGTTGAGTTTGGTTTGCTAGTATTTTGTTGAGGATTTCTGCATCACTGTTGATAAGGGATATCAGCCTATGTAGTGCCTTTGTCTGGCTTTGAAGTTAGAGTAATGCTGGCCTCATAGAATTGAGTTAGGAAATATTCTATTTTGATCAATTTTTTGGAAGAGTGTGAGAAGGACTGGTGTTAATTCTTTGAATGTTTGGTAGAAATCACCAGTGAAGCCATTAAGTCCTGGGCTTTCTTTGTTGTAAACTTTTTGGTAACTGCTTCAATTTCTTTACTAGGTATTGGCCTATGCAGATTTTCTAGCTTTGCATCCCATTTTGTTACTGATGTCACTAATTACACCTTTATATATTGTAAACCCATTAATATAGACTTAAAATTATCTTATGTTTGTGTTCTAAATATGGCTATAGAAAATAAAAAGCAGAGTGACAAATCAAAATTATAATAATACTGATATTTATATTTGTCTATTATTCACCTTTCCCAAAGGGTTCTGTATTTTCACTTGGCTTCAAATTATTCTCTAGTACCTTTTCACTTCAACTTGGACATTCCTTAGCACTTCTTATAGGTCAGGTCTAGGGGTAACGAACTCCTTCCACTTTTGTTTGTCTAGGAATATTTTAATGTCTCCCTCAGTTTTGAAGGACAGTTTTGCCAGATATAAAATTCTTGGTTAATAGTTGTTTTTTCCCCCCTCTTTAATACTTAAATACAACACAGCATTGCCCTCTGGTCTGCAAGCTTTTTGTTGAGAAATCCACTGAGCCTTATTGGGGCTTCCTTGTACACGAGTCCCCTTCCTCCTGCTGCTTTCCAGATTCTATATCTTTTTTTTAATCATTATTTTTTTTTTTCATATTCTATATCTGCCTTTCAACAGTTTGATTACAATTTGTCTTGATGTAGGGCTCTTTAGATTTACCCTACATGAAGTCTGTTGAGCTTCTTGGATTTATATATATATATATAGTTTATTTTATAGTTTATTTTATATATATATATAGTTCCTTAAATTTGAGAAGCTTTATTTAATAATCTATTTCTTCAAAAGAATCTCTCTCTCCTTCTCCCATAGCACATACTGCTGTACTTGATAGTGTCCTGTAATTCCCTTAGGCTTTGCTAACTCTTCTTTATTCTTCTTTTTCTTTCTGTTCCTTGGATTCCAATCTTTCAAATGACCTGTCTTTCAGCTCACTGATTCTTTTCTCTGCTTGTTCAAGTATATTCTTGAACCTCTAGGGTAAAATTTTTATTTTCTCATTTTGTTCATATTATTGCTTTCCTGATTTACTTTAGCTCTTTGATTCTGTCTTACTTTAGCTCTTTGGGCATGTTTGCAACAATTCTTTGAAAGTCTCTGTCTAGTAAATCTGATGCATATATTTCCTCAGGGCCTGTTTCTGGGAATTTATTTTTTTCCTTTGAAAAGGTCACATTCTCATTTTTTTGAATGCTTTGCTATGGTTGAAAACTGTGTATTTGAACAGTCACTCGCCAAGCCTGCAACCTTGTGTGGATGATCTTCACTAATTAGCAGGTCCTTTAACCTTGACATTAGTCCAGGGTAAAGGTTTAAGGTTTTCTCAAGTATTTTCTGGGTGTGTATCCTGTTTGGTTCTCTGTTTGTGATTTTTCCCCTCTTGATTTTTCCTGGCTGTTTGGAGGTGTCTTCTCAGGGCCTCAGATGTTCCATTATATTCCTTTTCCCACATCTCTTGCACCATGTGTTCACTGCAATCCCCTCCCCACAGTTTCCGTATGTTATGATGCCACCACTGCTTTCCACAGTTGCCAGTCTGAGACCTAAACTATGCAGTCAGTCATTCCCAATTCCAAGCTTCAATTCAGATTAAGACAGAAAACAGTCCCTTGGGTAGTCCACAGACTGACCAGGATGTTTCAAAAATGTTCCACTTTGCTTGTTCCTTTCTTCCTTCCTGAGGGAATCAGGAACTGGGCTGCTTCCTTCCAGATGCACCATGCCATGCTGGGGAGGAGGTGGGTCAAGGGTGAGTAAAATGCCCTTAAATTTTCTTTATTTTCATTGTAGGTTTTTCTTGACTAAGTGTTCACTTTGTTGCCATACATCACTGACTGATTTCCAGAATTCCTAAAAAAATTTTTTCAGTCTGTTTAATTGATGTTTTTGTGTAAAATCAGGGGATTGGACTTCCTACTTTATTACCTTGCTGATGTCATTCAACAGACCAATTTATTTTAAGCTTAATGTTCAGAAGCACAGCCAAGCTCACTCAGAGTACAGCTCCTGGGGCCTTTTCAGAAGGCCAGGCAACTTCTCCAAGGTTATTTTCTTGCTTCCCTTCTTCCTTTGCTCTATTCTCTTTCTCCTTAGAACCTCCTTCCCCTATCACTCCAAGTATCACTCTACAAAGTTGATTCCTAAATTTGTATTTTCAATTGTTACTTTACTTCAAAGATCTGTAACTCAATAGTCTGCTGATAATTTTCCCCAATGATCTTCTAATTCTTGAACTCAAAATATCAGATAAAACCAAATAACTTCCTTTATCAAAATCAGCATTCTCTTTTCTTGTGCCTGCATCATCAATCTTCCATTTATCCAAGCTAAAAATCTTGGAAGTGACATTTTGTTATCTTCTCATACTACAAGCTTGAGAATGTGTGTATATATATATATCTTATATATAAGATTATGAATAGGGAATATCTAGCTTGATTGAACTTTTCAAAGTTCAATCTCACTTCTGAGAGTAGACAGATAAGGAGAAATTAGTGATTTACACTTGGTACATTTGAGTCTATAATTTTAAAAAATAAATGCTCCATAAAATAAAATACAAAAAAATGTCAAAAGGATGTATAAGTGTTTTCTCACAAAAATGTTTTAGAAAAATGTTAGTTTTTTAAAAAAGGAACGAATGAGATCAAATTTCTAAACTCTATTTCATTGTACTATAGAGAATGCAATGGCCAATAAAATTGAATTTCAGCAAGTCTAGCATCTCACATTAAAATGGGAATAATTATGTTGTCTCCTAATAATTATAGATGCCTCTGTAACTCCCTCATATGAAGCTGTCTAGTGTTATATCAAACAGGGATCGGGCAATGGAGTTAGATGCAGGAGAACAAAAAGGTAAGTCATTTGCTTCATTATTGCCACTATGGGCCATTATTCCTTTAAACTTAAGCAAAAAGCCATTCACAAGGCATTTTAATTATACCAGTCTCTTCTCAAAACAGTTATCTTCCAAGACACTAATCATTTCCTTACGTTCAGGAATTTTTGCTCTTCCCTTCACGTCTCTCTAAATGTTCTTAAATCTACCACCATTCTAGGAGAAGTGCTCTAGTCTTAAGAGTTTCCTGAATTCCTCAATCTCATTCCAGCTATCCACTTTCATGACTCATTATGAAAACAGAAGATACTAAACATCAATCTTTGCTCACTGACAATAATCCATCCTTTGAACTCACATTCTTCTACTCCCGCTGTATCTGTCCTCTCACTTCATGAACACTTCATCCATAAACCCTCTTTTTGTTCTTAGTCTTAAACTCTTCTCGGATTAGCTTCTTTCTGATTTTAGCTTATATCTCAAAGCACATAACTTCAATTGCTTTTGTATGTACTTTCTGGTCACCTAACCAAAAATTCTTTTACTTTAACTCTACAATCTCTTAATCTTGGATCTAGCCATCCAATTACTTCTACATCAAGAAAGCTGCTGAAAGAATAACCAGCAAACACAGCAAACAAAAATTCATGATAAAGGCTGGATGCCATATTTTTCTTCTTTCACTTAACTGAAGCTTTCAAGTCTTTATTATCACCTTCAGACTATCTTAAAATCCTAAAATCATTTCACTCAGTAGATGATCTTGTATTTCACAGCCAAAAAATGGACTCTCATAAGAAAATCTACTCTTTTTTTATTTTTTAAATTGAATAAATTTGACATATAATAATACGTAAGTTTAAGGTGCATAGTGAGTTACTTTGATACATTTATTTCATAATATGATTGTTGTAGTCATACTTAACACATTAAATAATTATACTATAATATTATTGTTTATATTCATTATAACATGCATTAGATCTCCATGGCTTATTTACTACTTGTTATAAATTTAAACAATACCAATCTTCTCTGCCTCTCTCCATCTCCCAAGTAAACACCGTTTTACTGTTTTTACAGGTTTGACTTTTTTGGATTCCAGATATAAGTAATACATGATAATCCCTTTAAACTTTCTGCCATCTCCGCTTCTTACATACAAACTTATTTTCATTTGCAGCCATTTTTCTCTCTTGTGCCCTCCAGTTCTCAGAGGAATGGGTGTTTCTTCATGTTCAGAGTAAGTTCCTTAACCTCTTTCTGAATCTCTAGCAACCGCCTGGCTGGCCATGTTTCCATCCTCTGCCTCTTCTTTTCTTCAAATATCCCTTCACCCCACACATTGTAATTTGGAAATGTACACACTCAGGGCTATAATGAAATTGTTGTTCTATAATCTATATCTATAATCTCCAATTCAGGACATTTTCACCTGTATGTCCCAGAGGTAACCAAACAATTGCCATTCATTTTTCTTTAGTAAATTGAAACGTAATATTCAGTTCAGTTCAGTCGCTCAGTTGTGTCTGACTCTTTGCGACCCCATGGACTGTAGCATGCCAGGCTTCCCTGTCCATCACCAACTCCTGGAGCTTACTCAAACTCATGTCCACTGAGTCATTAATGCCATCCAACCATCTCATCCTCTGTTGTCCCCTTCTCCTCCCGCCTTCAATCTTTCCCAGCATCAGGCTCTTTTCCAATGAGTCAGTTCTTCGCATCAGGTGGCCAAAGTATTGGAGTTTCAGCTTCAGCATCAGTCCTTCCAATGCATATTCAGGACTGATTTCCTTTAGGATGGACTGGTTTGATCTCCTTGCTGTCCAAGGGACTCTCAAGAGTCTTCTCTCAACACCACAGTTTAAAAGCATCAATTCTTTGGTACTCAGCTTTCTTTATAGTCCAAATCTCACATCTATACATCAGTTCAGTTCAGTTCAGTCGCTCAGTCATGTCATGACTACTGGAAAAACTGTAGCTTTGACTAGATGGGCCTTTGGTGGCAAAGGAATGTCTCTGCTTTTTAATATGCTGTCTAGGTTGGTCGTAACTTTTCTTCCAAGGAGCAAGCATCTTTTAATTTCATGGCTGAAGTCACCATCTGCAGTGATTCTGGACCCCCCAAATAAAGTCTGTCGCTGTTTCCATTGTTTCCCCATCTATTTGCCATGAACTGATGGGACCAGTTGCCATGATCTTAAGTTTTCTGAATTTTCTAAGAAATCCAGAGTTTTAAGTCAACTTTTTCACTCTCCTCTTTCACTTTCATCAAGAGGCTCTTTAGTTCTTTTTTGCTCACTGCCATAGGGTGGTGTCATCTGCATATCTGAGGTTATTGATATTTCTCCTGGCAATCTTGATTCCAGCTTGTGCTTCTTCCAGTGCAGCATTTCTCATGATGTATGTAATACATGTATATTAATAGGTAGGCTTCCCCAATGGCTCAGGGGTAAAGAATCTGCCTGCAATGCAGGAGACACAGGAGATGAAGGTTCAATCCCTGGGTTGGGAAAATCTCTTGGAGAAGGAAATGGCAACCTGCTCCAGTATTCTTGCCTGGAAAACTCCATGGACAGAGGAGCCTGGCAGGCTACAGTTTAAAGAGTCACTGGACATGACTAAGCACACAGGCAAGGCATATTAACAGGTATATAATTATATATTTATATATAATAAAGTGCCAATTGATGGTTGCCACTTATTTTTATACTCCTGATCTTAGACCACTGCTTAGCACCAATATGCTTGTTGAGCCAATTCCACACTATTCTCTATCCTATCTATCCTCTATCCCACTGTCAGGAAGACTTTTCTAAAGCACATATTAAGTCCTTCAATATATTTTGAATGAGTAAGAATACAGTACAAAACTACTTGGTTATAATCATCATAAGGCCCTAATCTATCTTCACAGCTTCTTTTCCTGTACTGCCCTCACTTCTGAGTTTTTACTATATATAGTTCTCTTCCTGCTTTCAGGATCCATCTTCCCTAATTTACCCAGTTCCTCCTAATCTTGGCTCAAGGGTTGGGCTTAGTGGTAGGCTTATGACCTGATCCTCCCAGAGTGAGTTAAGTGCCTCTTAACTGTGCTCACATGTTATCCTGTATAGATCTCTACTACAGCACTTAGCACGCTATAGTAATAACTATTGATCTTTTTTACTTATTGAAAGTCCTTAAGGACATAAACCATATTTTATTTAAGTATTCTCAGAACCTTATTAAGAGCTCAGTACAAAAAAAAAAAAAAAAAAAAGAGCTCAGTACATAGCAGACACTCAATGTTTCTTAAATTAGTATGTCTAGAGTTTAACATTTTTTCTTCTCCTATTTTTAAACAGTATTTCCCTTTCCCCTCTTTAGGATAAGTGCCATAGTGAATAAAGGTTTCTTCCACGGCAGAGATTAAATTATACGAGTTTTCAGTTGCTTACTACTGGCCAGGGCAGAAAGATCAGGAGATAGATAAATACCTGTCTCTGTTTTATCGCAAGAATATCTCAATATTCCTATTCCCTAATTCTGTATTTCCCAGTGTTCCTAGAACAGGCATAGCATTGTTGAAGTTTCTTAATGAACCTAATAAGAAAATAAGAGTAAAAGCTGCGAATTTTTGTTACTCTCTTTAAAAAGTGATTATGCCTTATACATGAATTGGAAAGGAAAACAAATCCAAATTCTAAATTTCACTTCAATAATCGAGAAAGTGTCTGTCATTATCCTATCTCTGTTTCTCTTATGCACCCCTACTGAAGATCTCTAGACCATTAAGTTTACCTAAATAACTGGGAGTATTCTTTTGTAAATCAACATGAGAATCACACACAAAAAAGATAATTTTTGAGAAATGGAGTGCAGCAGGTATAACACCAGTTTTATAGTAGATGTATCAAATAGAAAGGAGAAAGGGAATTGTGTATTCCTATACTTATGGAGGAAACTAAGAACTGCATGACTAGCATATTTCTTAAGACTTCACAATACCATAGACTAGTAAAAAAAAATTTTTTTTTAATTGAGGGAACCAACAGAAGATCCTCTACTTTCCACAGCCTTACAGGAATGATTTAACATAGCAGGCCTTAAGCTATTTATCTTCAGAAAGGCCTATTTGCAAGGCTGGCCCCTTGACTGGCATCTGGGAATGTAATCTTCAAAAACATTTCTTAAGTGATAAGATTCTAAGTGCTGTGCCAACCTACTTAGACTACCATGATATTCATGGTGAATAACTACTTTCCCTCTGACACAGGGTGCCTATGTAACCAACCCTTAAAAATAGCCCAAGCTCGTGAGTCTCAAATGGAGTTCCCCGTGTCAAAGCACTGCATATAGGCTGGGTGAACTTCTGAAAGCTGGAGAGAGGGTGCACTCCGTATGACTCCTCACAGAAGGGAAAGAGTATAGGAAACCTGCACATGGATTCCTCTAGACTCCACCTGGTGTCTTTTTCCATTAATGATCTGGCTGTGTATTTTTACTAGTCTCTGTAATAAATCCTAGCTCTGAATATGACAGTTTTACTAAGTCCTGTAATCCTTTTAGAGAATTGCAGAATGTCTGGGTGTACTGGGGACTCCCAAAACACTAAGTAATGATACTAACTAAGCAACAAAAAACACAAAAACCAAAACCTCTATGATTATCATTTGACAAATGGGTATGTTAACAAAATTTTGCTCTTTATTCTGACAGTACAGAAACATAGAAACAGTATCAGAATAAAGGATAGAATTTTAAATGGAATAAATTTAGCATTATAAGAAGTTAATTACTTTATTCTTATTTTTCTCATTTTACTGTAGGTTGGTGAAAACCTTATCAAGGACCATCGACAGACATGCCTAGGAACTACTTAACCAGTAATTTTTGCCTGGATATACCTTTCTTCCAATTTACTTTCTTTAGAAACTGAAAACACTAAGCGGAAATTTGATGTGAACAGGAGTATTTTAAAAAGCTGAAACTTCTGGTAAGACATTAAAGATTTCACTGAAATAATAGTTTATCTTTAACTTATAGTTAGAGAATAAATTAATAACAAATTTAGTTCCATGATATTTTAAGATTTGTATCGTCTTCCAGTCAGCCAAGTAACAATATGAAACAAACAAAAAACTAGCTGAGATACCGATACTCTGACTTTTAGTTTGTCATTTTGCTTAAAAATTATTCATGGAAGATAACGTACTTATTTTTCCTCAATACAATCATCTTAAAATGAATTCTTTCCATAGGTCACAATATTCTTTAAAAAGTTAGCAAATAAAAACCTCAAATTTCATCTATCAATATATCCCTGTGTTTTAGTTCCTTAAAAAGTTCTTTCTTTAGTTCTAACAACATAATATTTTCCATTGCAAAAGATTCAAATTCCATTCACCAGGATAAATAACAACTTTCAAAACTAACACCACATACCTTTTGCTGTAGTTCTTTTACTGCAGAATCTCTATCCATGCATGCCTGTCGAAAGGCTTCATAAGCTTTATTGAGTTGCTCGCCAATGTTTTTATCCATTCCTCTCTGTCCTGTTGCATCACTATAAATGATGGAGTAAATGACAGATCTGGAAAATAATTGAACAATTTAGATAGCTATCAAGTAGTATACATCATTTTAAAAATGTGCCTCAAAGACAGTTCTGTATTGTTTAGCATGAACATTATGGGATCATGTACTATAAAGTTTTTTAAAGTATATTTATTTATTTATTTCTTTGGCCGTGTTAGGTCTTAGACGCAGCACACGGGATCTTTCATTGTAGCACAGAGACTCTCTAGTTGTGGCGCCTGGGTTCCCGAGCCACAGGCTTCAGTCATTGCGGTATGTGGGCTTAGCTGCTCGGTGGCATGTGGGATCTCAGCTCCCCAATGAGGGATTGAACCCATGAACCCTTCATTGCAAGGTGGATTCTTAACCACTGGATCATCAAAGAAGTCCCCATATAAAACAGCTTTATGAAGGCAAAAAAGTCTCATATAAAATCCTGATCATATTTTAATCCTGGAATATTGTGAAACCTTAACTTCTACAATTTTGAAATATTCTTTATGAATGTTTAAGGAGCAATTAGGGTTCCAGTTCATAAAGATGCTACTTTGCAAATGGTATTCTATAAATGCAAGTTAAAAATGGAAAAATATAAAAGGCCATTTGTTATTAATCCTTTATTATAGAAATGCACAACAGGCTTAGCAATGTTAGAAGGGGTTTCTTTTTACTAAATGGACAGTTACTTCCACTTATAAGGTGAATGCTTGCTATACTGAAATTAGAGCAAAATTAAGTAGATAATAAATGTTTGTGGATGGAGTTCACACTGTTATCACACAGCAATTAAAATGTGTGAAAATGCTCTTATTTTAGCACAAAATCTAGGGAAAACTGCCACTGGATTGTACATTAAAGAAGGAAAATCACACCCCATCAGTCTTACCCCTACTCTATATTAGTTTTCTGACTTCTCTGCTATTTCTGAACTACAGGTGATTTCCTCAGTGGAAGTAATTTAGTTTTATCATCTCAATTTGCATTATATCTTTAAAGACACTCCCTGACTCTGAGCAGAGGATCATCTATCTAATGACTGATTTTTCTTGTCAAGCTGTAAAAACCACACCATGGAGCCTTTCTCTTAATCTTCTGAGAGCCACAGAATAGACAAAGTTGTCTATCAGTCACATGGGGTTTTGGGGATACCAAATTATTTCATACCCTTTATGACTGGAAATCCTTCATAATATCAGTCTCTCTCATAACATCTTTATCTTTGAGTATACCTGCTTTCCATATTTTACATTAAGATATAATTCATATAAAATAAATTCACCATTTTAAAGTATACACTTCTGTGGTTTTCTGTATTCACAATGCTGTGCAACTATCACCAAAATCTAATCACAGAACATTTTTATTAGCACATAAAGAAACTCTGTACCTACTAGCAGTTAGTCCCAATTCCCATCTCCCCTGTAACCCCTGACAATCACTAATTTGCTTTCTGACCCTATGGATGTACTTATTCTGAATGTTTAGAATCATACAGTATATGCCAGTGTGTCTGGCTTTTTTCACGAAGCATTAAAATTTCCAATCTTTAAACACGTTGTAGCATGTAATAGTACTTCACTGCTTTTTATGTTTGAATAATATTCCATTTTTTAGCTATACTACATTTTACTTATCCATTCCTCAATTAATGGATATTTGGGTTGTTTACATTTTTTGGTTATTTTGAATAAAGTTACAATGCGCATACATATCTGTGTGAACACAAGTTGTCAGTTCTCTTAGATATATACCTAGGACCAGAACTGCTGAGTCAGATGACAGTTACGTTTAACTTTTTGAGGAACTACCACAGACATTACAGTCATTTCCACAGAAGCTGCATCATTTTATATTTTCACTAGCAATGCCCAAGAGTTCCAATTTCTCCACATTTTCACCAATAATTATGGTCCATTTGAAAATATGTTAGGATCCTATTGGGTGTGAAGTGGCACCTCATCACAGTTTTGATGTTGAGCATCTTTATAGAGCTTATTGGGCATTTGAATATCTTCTTTGGAGAAATGAATAATCAAATTCTTTGCCTACCTTTCATATACATGTGCATATACACATACATATATGTACATGTGTATATATGTGTGTGTGCATGTACATCAAACGTCTAGTCAAATCCATATGTGCCTATATGTGCACGCTAAGTCATTTCATTCATGTCCAACTCTTTGCAACCCCATGGACTGTAGCCTGCCAAGCTCCTCTATCCATGGAGTTCTCCAGGCAAGAATACTGGAGTGGGTTGCCATGCCCTCCCTTCTCCAGGGGATCATCCCAAGCCAGGGATCAAACCTGCACCTCTACATCTCCTGCACTGGAAGCAGGGTTCCCTAGCATTAGTGTCACTGGGAAGGCATATATACACACACTGCGTATGTGTGTATATACATGTGCATGCATGCTCAGTTGTGTCCGACTCTTTGTAACCCCTATGAACTGTAGCATGCCAGGCTCCCCAGTCATGGAATTTACCAGACAAGAACACAGGAATGGGTTGCTATTTCCTTCTCCTATATATATATACATGTGTGTATATGTGTGTGTATATATATATATGTATATGTATAAATATATATATTTATGCATATGTACATGCATATATATAATTTCCAATATTTTCTTCCATTCTGTAGATTATCTTTTTGTTTGATAGTGTCCTTTGACAAAGTTTTAATTTTGATGAAGTCCAATTTATCTTTTTTCTTTAGTTCTTGTGCTTTTCATATCTAAGAAACCCCTGCCTAATCCAACCAAGATCACACAGATTTTCACCTATATTTTCTTTTAGAAATTTTGTAATTTTAGCTTTTACATTTAGACCTTTGATTTGTATTGAGTATCTGTGTAATACAGTATGAGGTAGGGCTCCAGATTCATTCCTCTGTATGTGGCTGGTGAGTTCTCCTGGCATCATTTGTTGAAGAGGCTATTTTCAACTGAAATGCCCTTGGCATTTTCCCACTGAATGTCCTTGGCATCCTTGTTGAAAACTAGCTAACCATACATCACAATGCCCTTAAATACCCAGGTAATAGTTTAATCCTATCAGCCAGTCTTTAATATACTAAGCACACTCCTACATCATTTTCTAGACTTGGTAAAGAATAATTTTCAAAGATTTTATTATGGGGATCAAACAATGGAAACTCTTCAAGAGATGGGAATACCAGACCATCTTGAAAAACCTGTATGCCGGTCAAGAAGCAACAGTTAGAACCTTGTATGGAACAACTGACTGGTTCAGGATTGAGAAAGGAGTACAACAAGGCTGTTTATTGTTACCTTGTTTATTTAACTTATATACAGAGCACATCATGAGAAATGCTGGGCTAGATGAGTTCCAAGCTGGAATCAAGATTGCTGGGAGAAATATCAACAACCTCAGATATGGAGATGATACTACTCTAATGGAAGAAAGCAAAGAGGAAATAAAGAACCTCTTAATAAGGGTGAAGGAGGAGAGCGAAAAACCTGGCTTAAGACTCAATATTAAAAAAACTAAGATCATGGAATCCAGCCCCATCACTTCATTGCAAATAGAAGGCGAAAAGGTGAAAGCAGTGACAGATTTCATCTCCTAAATTACTGTGGATGGTGACTGCAGCATGAAATTGGAGGACAACTGCTTCTTGGCAGGAAAGCTATGACAAAGCTAGACAGTGTGTTAAAAAGCAAAGACATCACTTTGCTGACAAAGGTCTGTATAGTCAAGGCTATGGTCTTTCCAGTAGTCACAGATGGTTGTGAGCGCTGGACAATAAAGAAGGTAGAGTGCCGAAGAATTGACGCTTTCGAATCGATGCTGGAGAAGACTCCTTAGAGTCCCTTGGACTGCAAGGAGATCGAATCAGTCAATTTTAAAGGAAATCAAGCCTGAACATTCATTGGAAGGACTGATGCTGAAGCTGAAGCTCCAGTACTTTGGTCACCTGATGTGAACAGCTAACTCAATGGAAAAGACCCTGATGCTAGGAAAGATTGGAGGCAGAAGGAGAAGAGGATGACATAAGATGAGATGTGTGGATGTCATCACTGACTCAGTGGACATGAATTTTGGCAAATTCCAGGAGATGGTGATGGAAAGGGAAGACTGGAGTGCTGCAGTCCATGGGGTCATGAAGAGTTGCGGACACGACTTGGTGACTGAAAAACAACATTATGGGGATCACAGTGTTTTTACCTTGTGAAGCAATGAAGTGACTGAAGTAAGTGAAGTCGCTCATTTGTGTCCGACTCTTTGAGAACCCATGCACTGCAGCCTAACCAGGCTCCTTAGTCCATGGAATTTTCCAGGCAAGAGTACTGGAGTGGGTTGCCATTTCCTTCTCCAGGCAAGATCCAGGGGATCTTCCTGAACCAGGGATCAAACCCGGGTCTCTTGCATCGCAAGCAGACGCTTTACCATCTGAGCCACTAGGAAGGCCCTGAAGCAATGAAAGTCATACTTTTTTAGGCATTCCAGTTAGGAAGTCTGTTTTTACTGCTACCTCTGATAGATGGAAAAGATGAAATACTGTTAAGATAATTAACATTGCCAGGATCTCTAACATACCATAGACACTATGGAAACAGAGTAATTAGCATTAGCACAAAGCATCATTTTGAGTATTTATTTAGATACTATTATCATTCAAAAAAGGATTTAGGGTGGCTTTAAAAAGCACATGAGATTAAAAGTAAGTATATGAGCAGGAAAAGAAAAATAAGGATAGGAAGCTATAGGGAATATAGTATACTATAATACGCTCATACAGAAATTAGACAATTTAAGTAGCTATGTGGCTTGATTGCCTAAAACTGTCTTAACAAACTGCAGATGTCATAATAAACTGTCAATGTAAACCACACTTATATTTTAAAATCTGGGACAAACAAGAATCTTGAACTGGGAACTCATCTAGTTTCTTGTTTTATTCTGTCACTGACTGACTGTGGGACCTTATTTCAGGGCTACTAAATCTTTTTGGACTCAAGTTTCTCTCCCTTCAAACAAAAAAAGATGTTTGGATTTGATTTCTAAGAAACTTCTTTGTTCTACACGTCTTGCGTCTGTGAATTGAAAAATGCATGTCTGTTCCATCAAGAAGGTGCATTCTTGTTTTTAAAAATGTAAATACAGTACTAAAAATAGCTGCATCATATGCAAGTAAATCATGTGCAGTCTTCATTTCAGGTCCTTGAATTAGATCACACAAATGTCACTACGAAGAGTTACTGAGTAAATTCCACATGGATGCATCCTATTTCCTGAATTAAGAATGTATGCTGGGGAGATATGATTCAGGTCAATACAACTAAATAAATGATACATTTCATTCCTATCCCACAGCCAAGAAGAAAATTGGGTGTCAGATCAGTGATACTGACTAGAAAAAAAGGAAACAGTCTCTGGAATCCAGCTAGTTAAACTGGACAGGTTTCAAATATTAACACCGTAAACTTTAAAGCCACTTGTGTTCCTTTATTTTTTAAAGCGTTTGTTAAGTGTAAAATTAACTTCACAATTCAAGAGGTAGTCCATTTCAATTACATTTTGGTATCCCTTCTTCAAAAGTTGCTGGACTCCAAGGAAACGGTTTTATTTATAATAAACATGTTCAAACTCAAATCTAATGGCCACTGTGCTGTGCTTAGTCGCTTAGTTGCGTCCAACTCTTGGTGACCCCATGGACTGTAGCCCGCCAGGTTCCTCTGTCCGTAGGCATTCTCTAGGTAAGAATACTGGAGTAGGCGGCCATGCCCTCCTTCAGGGGATCTTCCCAACCCAGGGATCGAAACCAGGTCTCCCGCACTGCAGGCAGATTCTTTACTGTCTGAGCTACCAGGGAAGCCCCTAATAGCCACTACCATCCCCCAAATCCAGGAGGTCCAAGCTAGAGCTACCTCTGCCGTGGAAACACTCTTTTTAGTTATGGCTTCACTCTTTTAAATGTGTTTTCAGGAAAGCTTTCTGTGCTAATTTATTTCTGGGTTTGGTTTGCTGGTTTCCTTATACTTACACCGGGAAGAGATTAACTTACTGATGCCCAACACTATAGCTGAGCGGGCAAACACAAAGCACGCCACCCCTAGCGTAATCCTCTTGAAAGCAAGGTAGTCTTGTCATATCCACCTCTATTACTCTGACAGTATTTCCTTTTTTCCTTTGGGTACTTCCTGTAAGATGGAAAATGAAGAGGGTACCAAGTTCCTCTTCTACCTCCCAGGTCCAGCAGGTGCTCGCCCAGGAGGAAGCACTAAGAAAATTCATAGGCATCAGGCTGCTTTCTCTTTTCACTGATCCTTGGTGCATAATAAAAGTGTCCCAGAGTAGGAAAATCAGCATGCACAAGGGCGATAATTTTATTTTTCCCTTGGTAACATTTCCCAGATGTGTCGACTACAAGGGCCAAATTTTAATTTTAATAAAATATATACCATTACTATCCAATTAAATGAAAAAGTAAAGCATGTGTTTGCTGAATACATGTAAGGCACTGTACAGGACGCGGCAAGGAGCTTTAGGGATAGTGCCACCTTAGTTTTATGTGCCTTTTACGAAGCTGTTTCCCCACCAGTTCATTTCCCATTACTCATATTTCAATTTGACTGACAAGGCGCAGGGTAGTTAAATGACCTGCGTATAGTAACAAAGCTATAACTGAGTGACTAGGACTAAGTTTCTGGAAATCTTAGTTCAAGGATTGTTTATTACAGCCAGCTGCAAAATATTCTCCCAGGATGCCATGATGGATATTTCATTCAGTAAAACAAAAAACAAAGCCTGGGCTGGGCACCACTGATGTTCTCACCACTGTGAGAACAAAACAGACACGAAGCCCACCCTCATGAAGGCACCACTAGCTGTAATTTAAAGAATATATATGAATACCTGGATATATCTGAAGGCTAGAGTTTGGAAAGCAGAGCGCTCATATCTAATATTTATGAGGTTTAGGAAAGGCTTTGAGAGGTAGATGTCATCTGAGTTGGGTTCTGAATTATGAGTAGCAATGACTTCACCCATTCCTTTGACTATCAAATAGCATCATCCTTTCTAAAACTGGTTCCTAATAGCTATAAAGACGTTTTTATTTTATTTTTTTTTAATAAAGACATTTTTAGTGCTAGATAATACTCATTCGTCACTAAAACAGGCCAGGATTATATGTATTTATTGTGCACTGTCCAGCCTGAACTTCCAGATCAGAACAACTCTGCAAACCTGAGACAACTGTTAAGTATACCACTGAGAGTTACTTAGAGAAATGATGACCCAGGCCAGTGTTTGTACTATGAGGCTTGAGATGAAGCAATGGTGGTAACGACATCAAGGGCAAGTTCTGCCTCCTCTGGACCTTGATTTTCCTTGCTTTTAAAATGAAGGGGTTAAAGATATCAATACAAGATGGTCAATACCAAAATCAGATTGATTATGTTCCTTGCAGCCGAAGAAGAAGAAGCTCTAATCAGTCAGAAAAAACAACACCAGGAGCTGACTGTGGCTCAGATCATGAACTCCTCATTGCAAAATTCAGACTTAAGTTGAAGAAAGTAGGGAAAACCACTAGACCACTCAGGTATGACCTAAAATCAAATCCCTTATGATTATACAGTAGAATTGACAAATGGACTCAAGGGATTAGATCTGATAGACACAGGGCCTGAAGAACTATGGATGGACGTTTATGACATCATACAGGAGGCAGTGATCAAAACCATCCCCAAGAAAAAGAAATGCAAAAAGGCAAAATGGTTGTCTGAAAAGGCCTTACAAATATCTGAGAATAGAAGCAAAAGGCAAAGGAGAAAAGGAGAAACATATCCATTTGATGGAGAGTTTCAAATAATAGCAAGAACAGATAAGAAAGCCTTGCTAAGTGATCAATGCAAAGAAGTAGAGGAAAACAATAGAATGGGAAAGGCTAGAGATCTCTTCAAGAAAATTAGAGACATCAAGGGAATATTTCATACAAAGATGGACACAATAAAGGACAGAAATGGTATGGACCTAACAGAAGCAGAAGATATTAAGAAGAGGTGGCGAGAATACACAGAAGAGCTATATAAAAGAGATCTTCACGACCCAGATAATCACGATGGTGTGATCACTCACCTAGAGCCAGATCCTGGAATGGGAAGTCAAGTGGGCCTTAGGAAGCATCACCACGAACAAAGCCAGTGGAGGTGATAGAATTCCAGCTGAGCTACTTCAAATCCTAAAAGATGATGCTGTTAAAGTGCTGCACTTAATATACCAGCAAATTTGGAAATCTCAGCAGTGGCCACAAGCCTGGAAAAGGTCAGTTTTCATTCCAATTGCAAAGAAAGGCAATGCCAAAGAATGCTTAAACTACCGCACAATTGTACTCATTTCAATTGTACCTCATGCTAGCAGAGTAATGCTCAAAATTATCCAACCAAGGCTTCAATGGTATGTGAATGGGAAACTTCCAGATGTTCAAGCTAGATTTAGAAAAGACAGAGGAACCCAAATCAAACTGCCAACATCCACTGGATCATAGAAAAAGCAAGAGAATTTCAGAGAAAATATCTACTTCTGCTTCACTGACTATACTAAAGCCTTTGACTGTGTGGATCACAACAAACTGTGGAAAATTCTTAAAGAGATAGGAATACCAGACTACTTTACCTGCTTCCTGAGAAACCTGTATGCAGGTCAAGAAGCAACAGTTAGAACTGGACATGAAACAATGGACTGGTTCCAAACTGGGAAAGGAGTACAAGGCTGTATACTGTCACCCTGCTTATTTAACTTATATGCAGAGCACATTATGTAAAATGCCAGGTTTGATGAAGCACAAGCTGGAATCAACACTGCCAGGAGAAATATCAATAACTTCAGGTAGGCAGATGACACCACACTTATGGCAGAAAGCGAAGAGTAACTAAAGAGCCTCTTGATGAAAGTGAAAGAGGAGAGTGAAAAAGTTGGCTTAAAGCTCAACATTCAGAAAACTAAGATTATGGCATCCAGTCCCATCACTTCATGGCAAATAGATGGGGAAACAATGGCAACAGTGACAGACTTTATTTTCTTGGGCTCCCAAATCACGGCAGATGGTGACTGCAGCCATGAAATTAAAATATGCTTGCTCCTTGGAAGAAAAACTATGACAAACCTAGACACATATTAAAAAGCAGAGACATTACTTTGCCAACAAAGGTCCTCCTCGTCAAAACTATGGTTTTTCCAGTAGTCATGTGTGGATGTGAGATTTGGACTATAAAGAAAGCTGAGTGCCGATGAATTGATGCTTTTGAACTGTGGTGTTGCAGAAGACTCTTGAGAGTTCCCTGGACTGCAAGGAGATCAAACCAGTCAATTCTAAAGGATTGATTTCCTTTAGAATAATCATTGGAAGGACTGAGGCTAAAAAGCCAACACTTTGGCCACCTGATGCGAAGAACTGACTCATCAGAAAAGACCCTGATGCTTCAAAAGACTGAAGGCAGGAGGAGAAGGGAACGACAGAGGGTGAGATGGCTGGATGGCATCACCGACTCATTGGACATGAGTTTTGAGCAAGCTCCGGGAGTTGGTGATGGACAGGGAAGCCTGGTGTGCTACAGTCCATGGGGTCGCAAAGAGGCGGACACAATTGAGCTGAACTAAACTGACAAGGTATCACCCTTGTCAACTTTATGATTAGATAACATTTCTAAACAAATACCAAGCACTGAAGCTTTTGTTCAGCAAATACAGTGATTTATTTTTCCTCATAAATGATATCTTAGATTTAAAAATTAAAAACCAGTTAGCATGGCAATTTATTTCATGATGTGTGAGAAGTGTGGAATAAAGTTACATGGGATGTCCTAGAAGAGATGACATGATACTGTGAAAATATGTGATATGAAAATACATGATGTAACACTGTGAAAATTAATGCCTTTAACAATTATATATTTCCTCCTAACACTTTACTAGGTAGAATGGAAAAAAAGGCTTTGAATTCAGATCTCAGACCTGCAATTTTTCTGGCTATTTACTTAGATCCTCTGAGTATTAGTTTTTTATATATAGTTTGTAGGTTTATTGTGAAGACTGAGGTCATATGTGAAACATATCTGTTAACTATTTCTCAATATCCATTCTCTACTCTTCTAGTATTCCTGAATTTTAGTTGATGTGGTCATGTGACCATGTTTCGGTCATAGGCAAGTAAGAGTAACTTCCAAGACAAGCTCTCTTTTTTACCCCTTTCCTTTTCTTTTATTGTGGTGAGACACCCGAACCATTGTGGTGAGGGCAACACTTCCGGATGGTGGAACAGGGGGATGTGGAATGACAGGAATAAAGATGCCTAGGTCCTTGACCCTGTGGAGCTGCTGTATCGGCTCTGGACATCTTATACTTTGAACTGTCATACATGAGAGAAATAAAATATCCGTCTTGTTGGTTTAAGCCACTGCCATTGGGGAGTTCTTAAAAGAGAAGCTGAGCTGTATTCCAACTGGTACCATATTCAAGACTGACCCAGCACTGAAGACAGTAGGCTCCCTTTTTTTCCAAGGGAAAGAGATAAACTTAAATAATCTTTGCCTTTTTCTCTAATTAGAGCTTATAATTTAGTAAGGCAAAAACACATGAGGTCACCCAAAGGTTCACTCCAGATTTGTGCATTGCATTGTATACAGGTTTTACCTCAAAGGAAGAAGAAAAGAACTGTTAAGTAAAAGTGTAAGCAGTAAAAAGGTATAATAGAAGGAACAATTAAAAGGAGAGAACTGAGGAAGGTTTCACAGAGGATCTGACACTTATACTGGGCCCTGAAATATGAGAATGATTTCAACAAGTAGAGTGAAAGGAGAACAAACATTCACTCTGAAAAAGTAGATGCTCTGAGAAATCACTAGTATAATGCATTTAGGGACTGGTGGTGAATATAATATTTACGCAAGTGAGGCATGTATACAGAAAGGATGCAGAGGTCAGAGTGCTGAGACAGGATAGTTGGGGCCACCACATATGACTGTCCTGCACTGAAAAAACCCTATGGGTCCCAATCATGTAGACCATAATTGGAATGAAGCACCCTAGAGTTACGGAGTGTACTAACTACATAAAACTGTACACAGCAGACTTAGATATGGCCAGACTGCAATAGACCTTGAATGTCACTAATTTTAACCTGCTGACATTAAGGAATTTTCAAGCAGGAGAATTTTCAAGCAGGAGATGAATATGTTTTAGAAAGACAAACCAGATACCAGCAGAATACAAACTAATGAGGGAGACAAAGTGAGTATATCCATAGGAAACCATTGTTGTATTCTGGTAAAAGATAAGGGCTTGAACTAGAGTAAGGGAAATGAAAGATGAATGGATTCAAGAGACATTTTAAAGGCAAAATTACCAGGATTCACTGGCCAACTGGATGTGTACAATAGATGAGAAGGAAGCATTCAGCGACTCTGAGTGAGTTGGCCTGGGATGGAGTCCTAGCATCTATGTTTTAATAAGCAAAGTAACCGGTTTATTTTGTTAAAGGTGGTTGGCCAGCCATATTTTTCAAAATATAGGGCAAACAGCAATGCCAGTCAGCCACAGAGAAATAGGAAGAAAAACTGAGAGAGACAGGAGAGGATACTGAATTCAATTTTGGACAAAAGTGCTAACAGAGACATAATAATAGGCAGGAAAAAATGTACCAACTGAGTGATAACGAAATCTAAAGAAGAAATGATGGCTAAGTAAGCCTTCCCTCCAGCTACTATTCTTAAAGTCCTGTTTTTAATGTCCTCTGATACTGGCTGACAGTCAACCAGGCCAAAATCTTTCTACCAAAAAACAAATAAACAAAACCTCTACATTGTTTTAAAAGAAAACAGTGGAGAGAGAAAGAAGCAAAACTCATTATTGTACTACTTTGTATCACAAGATATACACCTTTCTTTCTCCCAAATACAAACCAAAATATAGGTAGGAATATTGTCTAGTGCTCTGCTGTGTTAACCCTTATATACTGTTAAATAACAAGAAAAATAACTTTCTGGTAGAGTGTTTGAATGTGTGATTTTTCTTAAGTCTTTCTATTCTACTCTACCAAACTTATGATAATGAAATAGTAATCATCTTTCACAAGAGTAGAACAGTTTCTACCTATTTTCTGGTTTTAACTAAAAAAGTTTGAAAAAAAGGTCCCTTCATCCCGAAGACAATGTAAGAGATGTCACAGGCTGTACCAGATTCATAAAAGGCAAAGTTGTTCTTGAAAAAGTAGTTAAAATTTCATGAGTTAACAGGTTAGGGGCCCCTCCAACAACTCTGAGTCATTCACTAAATCACAATCACTATGAAAGGGGAGAGCTCGTCTATGAAAAGAGAATGAAACTTCGGGAGACAGAGGACCTTTTTCACAAAAAGGCCTATTTCCTCTTAAACTGCAGTTTAAATTGCTGGGCAGTCATTTAGCCTTGAGAATATTACCAACGATAAATGGGAACAGGCAAAAAGTCTACATAATTATAAGCTGTATTCTGTGCTCTTAATCACTGGCACAGAACTCTTCAAACCCTGGCTTTTAATTTCCCCGAGGACACCTAGAGGCTGTTGGGCCAATGCTTGCCAAGTCACAACTTGTTTTACTAGAAGTAATTGAGAGAACTCCAGTGAGAAAATAAATAAGGTTTCAGAGATTTCCAGATCTCCATTTCCAGGCATTCCCAAAAAGTTTAGGGTGTGACTGTAAATGTATAATATGATAAAAGTTTAAAATCAGATAGAATATTTTTATACCATGCAACACACTTTCTTACTCCTACTGTCAAATACTTCTGAATACAGGACCCCAAATCTCTAAGGAACCCTACAAACCAACTTCTCAAACCTGTCTCTGTGCCAAAATTACACACATTTCCACTCTTTTCAGGGCCACCCCAGTTTTCCTCAAATGTGAATACTCAGATCTAGTAAGTCCTAGCATTTGCTATGCTATCCTATTGTGGAGAAGCAAGAGTTTATTAAAAATTCTGATTTGATGTTTCATTTCCTTTTCCATCTGGAAAAAATAAAAAAGATGCTATAAAATAAAAATTCCAAATCCTATTTTTAACTGAGGCCACATCTTGTGTAAAATATATTAGCTTTTCTTAATACAAATCAGAGAACCAAAATTAGAAAGCCTAGTCAACCAAAGATAAAATCAGAGTTGGAGGGCAGAATACATGTCCAAGGTAGACATGCTTGTTGATGGGTGAGAGTGAATAAGCTATAACCTTTGTGTGAACCTCAGTTCCCTCATCTGCCCCAGTTTAGAATGTCTGGGGTACAGCATGCTGTAGGCCAATGGTTCCCAACCTGTCAGTACATCAGAATAATCCAGGGCAGTTCAAATAAACAACAACAACAACAAAATTAGCAAACCCTGTCCAAGACTTCTAGGACCATAATTTATTTTTTTGGCATGGGGTGGAGTAGGGGGAGGTAAGTGAGGGTAGAAAAAGAGACAAACAAGTGCGAGAGATTTCGAATCACTGCCGCAGAGGGTCAAGTCATAATGGGAAAGCACTGAGCTCTGAAAAATACTACACAAATATGTACCAAGGTAGGGAAATGGGCTTCCATAAAGTGTCCTTTTGTTCCACAGTGATCTGTTTTTTTAATTGTTCTAGAAGTGCATAGAATTCAGAATCAAAAATAGCAGTGGCTAAGGTAGATGTTCTTTAAAAAAAAAAAAAAAAAAAGGTATTTTGATACTTTGGCAGATGGTTCAGAGCAATAGCACTCTTGCTGATCTTGGTTCATGAAATCTCCACAATTCACCAGTCTATGTGACAAGTGTTTTCTTTATTACTGGAAGAGACACCATTAATGGCATTTGCATTGAAGTTCGTGTTGAAAGACAAATCTGAGACCACAGCTTTTCTCCCACCGAGCAGTCCTTTTATAACTTGATTCTCACTGCTACCAACATTCCAAATCACCTTAATTCTTTTAAAATTCTCTATCTATAGATAGTTGATAAAGGACAGAGATCCCAGTGACAGACCTTAGTCTGAACAGGCACACACACAGCCATGAACCTGAAGATTCTGAACACTAAGAACCTTGTATCTGAAAGGTAAGCATCCCAACAACGGTGGTCGTTCCCTATTTCCTCCTAGGAAACATTAGTGACAGGGGTAGAATCTTACACCTACTGAGATAAAAATTACTTGCCAGCTACTTTACTAAACTACCTTATTTTAATCTTCCCTCTCCAGATAAGGAAACTGAGGTTCAAAAGGTTAAATAAGGTGCCTAATATCAACAAATTAGAAAAAGGGAAGACCCAGATAAATCCAGGTCTCTTTGATGTGAAAAGACCAATATCTTAGTTCTTTTCACTATAATTTAATTTCTATTTTATTTTTAATCAAAGCATAATGCATCTATATTTTAATGAGACAAATGACTTTATAAGGTTTAAGAAAAACAGTAGTCCCTTACTCTCCTCTCCTCCCTCCCCACTTCCTGCTTCACCCTGGCAACAATTTTCAGCTCTTTTGATTCGTTTTGGTATTTACCTTTGTATTTCTAAATAATTTGCTAATATTGTCACTACTGATTTCTATTTTACTTGTCTTCCCACTATGGAAGACAAGGATTCAGCTCACTTTTAAAATCTCCTCTCCCTTTATATCCTCCTCATCCTTCTAACAGTTATGTACTATTTGATTAGATCTACATTCCACTTTTACTTTCTTATGACTGTGTAATGCTATTCACTGATGAGCCATACACTAAACTATGGCTCCTTTTTCTTTCCTGAAAAATATTTTTCCTGAAAAAACTTATTTGCTTTATTTCTTACTATTACTAATACAATTCCTCAGTAAGTTCAGACATTACTTTATCTATTTCATTTTCTAACAAGGATCTCTCCTTGAGCTTTCCGACTTGCTCAAGTTTAGATTGTTCATCTCTGTGCAGAGAGGAAGGCCTTCACCTTGAGACCTTCTTTCAACCTGAATCTGATGATTCCCTTTATTCATCTCTCTCTCTAGCTGATCTCTCATTCTCAGTATCCCAAATCTTCATCCTTCCTGTTTTACTCCTCAGTTTGATGGGGTAAACCCTCCAGTAGCTTTCTGATGAAGTGCTTGCAAAGTAAATTTTTTGAGACCTTGCTGAAATTATATTTCAGATAACTGAAAATATCTTTACCCTAAGATTTAACTGACAGTTCGCCAGGTTAAGAGTCCCAGGTTGAAAGTAATTTTTCCTCAGAATTTTCTAAGTTTTGCTACACTCATTTTGCTTTTGTTGAAGTTCAGGGCCATTTTGACTCCTGCTCTTATACTTAACCCATCTGGAAGTTCATCCTTCAGTTGTTGCAAATTTTCTTGAATTACTTTTTGGGCCATTTCATTCCTTCTCTGTGCCTATTTGGGACTCCTACTATCGGGATGTTAAATTTTGTGAAGTGGTACTCTAATTCCTCCTACCTCCTTCTTTTTAAACAAACATTTACCCCCTTACTTTATAGATAAATATATCTTAAGTCTGTTGTCTTTGACAACAAGCATTGTGATGACAAATAGTGTCCAACCAATCCTCAATAAAAAGTAATAATCAAGGAAAATAGTGTGCTTCTGGAACTCCACTGAGGCTGTGGGTGTGTAGACAAACAATGCTCTACTACCAATTGCCCAGTTCAACCAGAGCAGCTCAACTTTGATTAGTTATACACATTTGGATTTCAAGTTTGAAAAGAATCACATGCTTAAAGGTAGATTTCCTCCACCCCTTTTGCTTTTCAGTTGCCGAGTCATGTCTGACTCTTTGGACCCCATGGACTGCAGAATGCCAGGCCTCCCTGTCCCTCATCATCTCCCTGAGTTCCCCCAAGTTCATGTCTACTGAATCGATGATGTCATCCAATCATCTCATTCTCTGTCACCCTCTTCTCCTTCTGCCTTTGATCTTTCCTAGCATTAGGGTTTTTTTCCCAAAGAGTCGGCTGTTTGCATCAGGTGGCCAACGTATTGGAGCTTCAGCATCAGTCCTTCCAATGAGTATTCAGGGTTGATTTTCTTTAGGATGGACTGGTTTGATCTCCATGCTGTCCAAGGTACTCTCAAGAGTCTTCTCCAGCACCACAATTCAAAAGCATCTTTAACAAGGTCTACTTTTTGTGGACAAGTAGAGACAAGTGTGGGTGATTTAGTAAGTAGAAAAAGGGTCCTCTCCTGGGTTTTCCCCACTGCTGAGATTATTATGCTTCTGGGTAAGTGTTCTACCAGGGTTGACACTTGTGGTAAGAGGCCAGTTTAAATCTAAAGCAGTTTCAGGATGGGGTGATTCTAGAGTAACTGTTTACCTCTTCTACTCTGCCCTAGAAAAGAAAGTCACCTGCTTTTCCCAACCCCTTGGGGTATGAATAATAACAGTTCACATTCTACTTCAGAAAAGTTGCCATCTTAGCAAAGGAAGAAGTGAGTAAGTGAGTGAGAGATACATCCTGTCTTTTCTATTTAGCTCTATGTTTGACTCCTCAGCCACAAAAAGCAACAAAAGCAAAAAGCAGAAAAAAAGTGAATAATGTAGAATATACACATAAATAAAAGAACATCTTCTGTCTTAGATGGTTAAGGTAAACCTTTGAAGGCACTGAAAAGTATGTGTGTTTCCTTACTTGAAGAAAGGAAATGGAAGAGAACTGTCACTCCTGACATTAACTTCCAATCATTTCCCAGTTTTAAGAGAGTTCCATTAGTACAAGCAGCCAGTTCCCCAAAATGACAGCTTCCATTTCTATTCTCACTTTCCAGGTTGTAAACTTCAGTTATGGATACACCCACAGCACACTGCACTACACTGTCACTGTGTAACACTGTTCCAATCAGGCAGCTGAAATCACAGAAACTTAAATATCATAGATCCAGCAGAGTCAGAATTTGCATTTTGCATTTTTTTTTTAATAAGCTGGTTGGCTAAATGCATCAGGATAGATAAGGTAAGACAATCCCACAGATCAAACCCAAAACTCACCATACTAGGTTCTCTATTTTTCTGGATGTCAGAACTTGATGAAACTTTTTGTTATCTTCTAAGAGTTAAAAGGAGACTTCATAGCCAAAGACCACACCCATGAGTCTCAGCTTTGCCTCACTTCCTTTTTTATCTCCAGTAGCACTTCTTTCCCTCAAGTTGTATAAAATTCTATGGGCTGAAGTGCAAAACTAAATAGTGTAACACCAAAAGGGAAACTAGACATGTGATGTTCTACCCATCTCAGGCATTGCTCAGTTAGCTTGCTTAGCCATGTTAAGGGGTATCTTTTCCTCTGAGTAGGGGCCACGTTAGAATCTGGAGATGCAGGAGAAAGAATTATCAGTTTGAAATGGTTACCTAATATTAAAAAATCTGTCTTTCATAAATTATATAAAGTAGGGCTCTACAGAATATTCTTGGATGGGGAAAACTTCAAGAGGAAGTTTACATTCAGTAAGAGGAGGTGTAAGAACTTCGTGGGAAGAAAGGTCACATATTTTTATCTCCTAGGATTTGTGGTATTTTAATGTTTATAAAAAAGGAAATATGGATTTAAAAAGGCTGAAAAACATCAATATGAAGGGAAAGGCATTTTAGTTTAGGGATAGCCAATACATAAAGTCATGAAATTAATCATGGTAAAAGCCATATATTTATTGGATGGAAATAGTAAAACCACTTATATATCCAACAAGAACAGTTGATTTTTTTTTTGAGAAATTTAAAATCATTATTATCTTGAAGGGACTTGAGTCCCTGATTTCTGTCCTTAGAGCAAATCATTCTTCACAGCAAAATCACCTGATTCAGTTTATTCTGCTGCTGAAGAGAACAATTCTCCATACCTCATTCTACTGCAAATATCTCAAGGATTCCTATAACTTCAGCTAAGTAACCATCAAACGAACTCATTATTTTTCTTAGTCCACTCAATTTCCAATAATTCATAACTACAATGACTTGCAGACAGACTGTTTTCACTGTTAACAACCTATTTTCAATAGACCCTTCTTTTTTTGCAAAGAAAAAAGCATCGTGGTAAGTGAAAGCTACTACAGATTATTGCTCAAAATGTTTACCCTCATAATTTAGTAATGATAATTACCATTAAAGAAAGTATATCTCTGAAGTTAAAAAGAAAACAAGGTTACTGTTTAGGACACTTCTCCCAGGAGACAAACAATTATCATTATTATTTACTTCCCAAACTTTTTTCTTAAAATAATTTAAAAAGTCTCTTAAGAAATGCTTTTCTTGCTTGAACAACAATGTGAATACATTCAACACTACTGAACTATACACTTAAAAATGGCTAAGGTGGTAAACTTCACAGTATGTGTATTTTACCACAATTTTTAAAAATGTTTTTATAGATTAGGAATCGAAAAACTGTAACATATACAATTACATAGGTCCCAAAGGCTTGTTTTCAGTTGCAAAGGCTCTGGTACCACTGCCTGTTTCAATCCTCCTCAACTTTTTTGAACAGTTTTCAAACAATGCACACGATTCAAAAGATTCCGTACGCTAATTTGCCACCCACCCACAAGGGAGTTCAATTCATATTCTGTTACCCTTTTTTGAAAATGATTCAGAATCTTGGTCTTGGACTACAGAGAAATTTTGTTACCTATTCTTGCTAACAGCCTCCTCTTTTCCCCTACCCATGATTGAAAACCATAGCAGTAAGCATAAAAGACAACATGGAATGAATGGCAGCCACAACGTAAATCCTACAGAAAATAGAAACTAAAAGTTGATTTGACATAATTACACACAATCAAGTTGAAACCGAATAGTAATATTCATGCTTAGAAAGCTGTTAGAAAACAAAAGGATATATAGTAGCAACAGCTAATCAACTAAGGCATGAGTATATGGCTGGCTGTTGAACAACACCAGTTTGAACTGCACAAGTCTACTTATCCAAGGATCCATGGATATTTTCATGAGTAAATACGGCAGTATTATATGATCTGTTGTTGGTTGAATCCCTGGATGTGGAAATGCCGATATGGTGGAAGTACAGGTACACAGGAACCTTGGATACAGAGGGTTAACTTTACACGCAGATTTTCAATTGAGCAGAGGGTTGCCATGCCTTAACCTCCGTGTTGTTCAAGGACCAACTGTAGTTAGAATAGTGTTTTACATCAAGAGGCTATGTATTCTTTTTTTTTTTTTTTTTTTACCATTTCCTGACAGATAATTGCTATGCTTTTAAAAAATATGCAGTCTTTGTCTGTTATAGGTTGTTGTTTAGTTGCTAACTTGTGTCCGACTCTTTGCGACCCCATGGACTGTAGCCCACCAGGATTCTCTGTCCATGGCATTTCCTAGGCAAGAATACTGGAGTGAGTTACCATTTCCTCCTCCAAGGAATTTTCCCAACCCAGGGATGGAACCAGTATCTCCTGCATTGGCAGAAAATTCTTTACCAGTGAGCTACCAGGGAAGGGCATGCCCCCAAATTGTGCCAATAATCACTTGTTCTAGATTAACAGATTTTTAAGCTAAGCTACTCAAATATCCAAACACTGACAGAATACCTGCATTCCTCTGTAAATAACATTTATGAGCGTCTTGAAGTTTCCTCCAGTTCACAGATGTATATTGCTAAACTGCATTATCTAAGGTAATAGTCTTGCTTGAAAGCAATCAAAAAGTATTTCAAATAAACATTTATAAAAGTGAATAGCTCTCCCAAAGATTACATAATACACTACTATCCACATATTAACAGTACGCCATTCGTTAGCTGAGTAAAACAGTGGGCTGTGGTTATATGGTTTATATGCCTCAGAAGCCAGCCCTGTTCCTATGTGTGTCCACAGACTATGTACATACGTAGACTGTTACAGATTTTCACTTCATATTCAGTAAGTAAAAGCATGCTGAGCTTGCATATTTTCTCAGCCACTCATTTTGAAACTCCCCTATTGGATTTGGCTAGAGTAGAATGTCAGCTAGATTACTACCTCTAAAACAAGAAATTTCCTGGGAAAATTGGGAAGCTGATGACAACAAAGTGAACTAATGCTCTTTTAGTTGAATTTCACTCAATGTTTCTTTCAGGTCATAAAAGTTTGCCCATGTAGAAGCAACACCCTTTCCTTTATAAATTGGAGTAGAGGAGAAAAAACAGTAAAGCACTTTATTATCACCCTCAGTCTACGTACAGCATTTTCCCTGAAAAATAAAAAAAAGGTGGAGGATAAAAATGACCAGGATCAGCACAGCAGTTCTTCATTCTCTACATTACTGGTGCTTCACACCCCTTCAATTATAAGGATTTACTCTAAGGAGTTTTTGTTTGCTTTTTAAAGTTCTGGATCTTTCTGCTGAATATTATTGCTGCCTTAAGAACAATGTACAGTTGACCTTGAACAACATGGGTTTTAACTGCATGGATATACTTACAGGTGAATTTTTTCCCCCACTAAATATATACTACAGTACTACACTATCTGCAGTTGATTGTATCTGAAGATGCAAAACCTGGGAAACAGAGGGCTGACTATAAATTGCTTGCAGATTTTCAACTGTTGGGAGCTGTGGCGCCCCTAACCTTCAAGTATTATTCAAGGGTCCACTGTATTTTCATGAATTAATTCTTTCAGACTTTCAAACAGAGAGCTCTTAAACTATTTTAGGTTTCACTGGTGGCTCAGCAAGTTGAGCTGAGTCTGCCAATGCAGGAGATGCTGAGTTCAATCCCTGAGTTAGGAAGATCCCCTGGAGAAGGAAATGGCAATCCACTCAATATTCTTCCTGGGAAATCCCATGGACAGAGGAGCCTGGTGGGCTACAGTCCATGGGGTTGCAAAGAGTCAGACACAACTTAGCAACTAAACAAGCTATTTAAACCACCTCAAAGCAGAGAAAGAACGAACTAACCTAAAGTCTTTTTAGAAAATCAGCATAGCCTTGATATCAAACTCTGGCAAAGATAACAGGAAAAAAGATATCTACAGATGTAACTCAATTACTGATTTTAAATAAAATTGTTATCAAAAAGAAACCTATATGCTGAAATTTAACACAGTGATGAAGTGCAAGTTTGGTTCAAAAACTAGAAATCAAAGATACAAATGAGCTTATTTACAAAACAGAAGCAGAGCACAGATGTAGAAAAAAAAACTTACAGTTAACATGAGATAAAGGGGAGAGGGATAAATTGGAAGACTGGGACTGACATATACACACTATATAAAATAACTAATGAACCTGCTGTATAGCACAGAGAAATCTATTAAATACTCCATAATCAATATGTAGGTCAAGAAGCAACAGTTAGAACTGTACATGGAACAAAAGATTGGCTCTGAATCAGGAAACAAGTATGTCAAGGCCGTATATTGTCACCCTGCTTATTTAACTTATATGCAGAGAACATCATGCGAAATACCAGGCTGGATGAAGCACAAGCTGGAATCAAGACTGCCAGGAGAAACATCAATAACCTCAGATATACAGATGACACCACCCTTATGGCAGAAAGCGAAGAAGAACTAAAGAGCTTCTTGATGAACGTGAAAGAGGAGAGTGAAAAAGTTGGCTTAAAACTCAACATTCAAGAAACTAAGATCATGGCATCCAGTCCCATCACTTCACGGCAAATAAACAGGAAAACAATGGCAACAGTGACAGACTTTATTTTCTTGGGCTCCCAAATCACTGCAGATGGTGACTGCAGCCATGAAATTAAAAGATGCTTGCTTCTTGGAAGAAAACCTATGACCAACCTAGAGAACATATTAAAAAGCAGAGACATTACTTTGCCAACAAAGGTCTGTTTAGTCAAAGCCACGGTTTTTCCAGTAGTCATGTATGGATGTGAGAGTTGGACTATAAAGAAAGCTGAGCACCGAAGAATTGATGCTTTTGAAGAAGTTTTTGGAGATGCTTTTGGAGAAGACTCTTGAGAGTCCCTTGGACTGCAAGGAGATCCAATCAATCTTTTTTTTTTTTCCCCCAATCAGTCAATCTTAAAGGAAATCGTCCTGAATACACATTGGAAGGTCTGATGCTAAAGGTGAAACTCCAATAATTTGGCCACCTGATGCAAAGAACTGACTCACTGGGAAAGACCCTGATGCTGGGAAAGACTGAAGGCGGGAGGAGAAGGGGACGACAGAGGATGAGATGGTTGGATGACATTACCGACTCGCTGGACATGAGTTTGAGCAAACCCTGGGAGTTGGTGATGGACAGGGAAGCCTGGCGTGCTGCAGTTCATGGGGTCGCAAAGAGTCAAACACGACTGAGCATCTGAACTAATGGCCTATATGGGAAAACAAACAAACAAAAAAAGTGGATATATGTTCGTATACTTTGCTGTACAGCTGAAATTAACCATTATAAATCAACTATACTCCAATAAAAATTAAAAACAACAACAACAACAAAGGTAGAACTCTACTAAAACAATTTGCCATTCTAAAAGGTCAAGGAAGAAAACCACATGATTGGCCATATTAGATGCCAAAATGCCATATATGACAAAACTCAACTTCCACTCCTGATAAAAATGTTTAGCTAAGTAGCAATGAAAATACATCAACAACAAATATATACACCAAATGAAAACTCAAAATCTACTATTCAAAACTGCTCTCAAAGTGCTGGCCAATGCAAAAGAAAAAACAAAATAAAAAAACCCCAACTTTAGACACAATCCAAAATCCATTCCCTGCAAAAATCCAAGTAGCTAGAAATATTAAAGATATTTATTTGATAAATAAAATTATTTGAAATTTATTATAAAATTCATATTCAATGATGACACAATAAAAACAACTACAAATGAATAAATATGATAAGGATGCCCAGAATCACTGTTATTATATATCACTGTTTTGGAGAAGCTAGATATTTATAAACAAAAGAAAGAAGTATAAAGAAGGAGATAAGAGTATATTCAGAAGACTATTTTCTTAGAAAATTCAAGAGAATTTATTAAAACCAGTAATTTTAGAAAGTTGGCCAGAAATATAAATCATCTACATGTCAGTCACAAAATATCAGCGGATAGTTAAAACCCCCCAAGGGCTTCCCTGGTGACTCAGCGGTGAAGAATGCAGGAGAATCAGGTTCAATCCCTGGGTTAGAAATATCTCTCCCCTGGAGAAGGAAATGGCAACCCATTCCAGCTTTCCTGCCTGGGAAATCCCATGGACAGAGGAGCCTGGTGGGTTACAGTCCATGGGGTCACAAAGAGTCGGATATGACTGGCAACTATACAACAAAACTCCCCAGAGAAACCTGTTTTAATGAAATATAAATAGTTTACTTTAAATTTTACCTGAGAGAGAGTACAATCATCAAGGACATTTGAAGAGGGGCTTGCTTTATGCATGACTACAAAGTGCCTAACCAAAGAAAGATTGGTAATTGTATAGGAAGAAGCAAATACAACAAAGGAACACAAGAATCCAAAAAAGACTCATGTATGCCTGGAAATTTACTATATTAAGGTAGTATTTCTAGCCAGCTGGGAATGAATTAATTTCAGCAAATGATTGCAGCAAAAATGGCTAAATCCTGATCTTATGCAATTTTCAAAAATAATTTTCATACGTTTTAATGAATAAAGCATAACAAAACTGTAAGAAGATTTAATGAACAATAAAGGAAAATATTTTAATAATTTTTAAGTGAGGACCATCTTCTTAAGTGAAAACCTGGGCATTTTAACCCAAAGACTGATAGTTCTTGAAAATACTCGCCATGTAATTCACAAAGGGTTAATATATCTGTATCCTAATGAAATACAGATTAAATAATTGTGAAGAAAAGGGCAAAATATATAGACAGGCCATATTAAGAGATGTTTAACTACATTTGGATCATCCAGGCAAAGAAATCCCATGCTGACATTAAGGTAAAGCAGAGTTATATATGGTAAGATTTCCACTGTATATATTCTATCTGAAAAACCAAATAATAGGACTGTATGCACATACAATCTTATTTTCATAAGAAAGCGAAATAACATGTTTATGTACACATAAGAGAGATGTGCAAGACGTTGGAGTACCTGTGGCTGGGGAGAGGGCCGTGAAGGAGTTTCATTTTCTGCTTAAAACATGACTGTTACCACTTTAGGGTTCTCTTCTCCTCCCCAGTGAGAGGGACAAAAATTTTTTTCGCAGACTACAGAGCTCGCTTCTCTGCTCCCCCTCTTTGAAATGTGTATTCCCGTCGTGGTAGAGAAACAGATCACGCTATTTTCCTTCACTTTCGTGTCACTTCACTTCCTTTACTAACCATTTCTCTCTTAAGATAAAACTTGTCAAAAGCGTCTGTGAGACACAGGACACTTTATATAGCAAAGGCTGCTATACTTCTCCTTGTTACAGCATAGTAAGAAACACAGAGACTCCTTGGTTTGAGTATCTTCCCCCTCCTTGCTTCACTTCGTGACGAGCACAGCTTGTTACACGTGTAACTCGTCACTAGTCAGTTTACACCGCGCTAGGGATTCCGCCTAATGCCCGGTTCCCACTGGGGGCAGGGTTTGCTTCCGCTCTTTCCGCCTCAGCCATCCAGTTTCTCCTTGACCCTCGGGGAGGTTACCCAACTTCTCATTGACAAGGCGATGATGACACCCCACAGGAGAGCTGAGAGAGAAACTGTGCAATAACCTTGGTGAAAAAACAACAGAAAGAACCTAGGAAGTTTTTGAAAGAGTAACAAAGATAGTATTAACTTCTGGAAGGCAGCCCCCGGTCCTCAAGGGAGGCTGTGACCTCCAGGTGGGGTCCACTGCTCACCCTGACATCACAGGCCTGCCTCCCTGGTTAGCAGGCCAAGAAATCAAGTCACAGAGAGCGGCCGACGCGGAGTCGGGCAGGGTCCCTCCCCAGCAGCCGTCGCAGCCGGGGCCGTCGCTGCTGCGCAGACGCCGTGAGCCCGGAAAGCCCCTCCCGGTCCGTTCCGGGACGGGGACCCAGGTGATTTCTCTCGCACAAAGTCCCTCCCCACCAGAAGAACTGGTTGTCTCTGCAGCTCCTCGGTTTTACTCCCTGCGGCGCCCATACGGCAGCGTATCCCTTTCGCTCACACACACAAGTTCTCCGTCGCCGTGCCCGACGCATTCGGACACAGCAACTCGCTAGCGAAGTTTCTTACTTACAGCTCAGGGTTTCCGCACCGGTCTCTCCACCCTCAAGTCGCCCGGCGCCCGGCCGAGTGACTCCGACCGGAAGTTGTTTTCCTTTCCAGTTCAGAGGGCAGCGCCTGCGCGTGGATCCCTTAACCCTTCACCCTCCACCCTTCCAAGCCAGACCGTGCCCCTCCCGCCACTTCCCCCAACCGCACCCAAGCCCCGCCCCGCCCCGCCCCGCCCCGCCCAGCGCAGCCCCGCCCCGCCCAGCGCAGCCCTGCCCGGACTCAAGGGGGAAAACCACAGGCCCGGAAAGGCACGCGATGTCAAGTTTAAAGGTCAGCTGAGGGTCTCTTGTTAAAGATATAGATTCACTCTTAGAGATTCCCAGAGTTAAGAGCGCAGCTAAGTCGCTTCAGTGTTGTCCAACTCTTTGAGACTTGGTGGATGGTAGCCCATAAGGCTTCTAGTCCATGGGTTTCTCCAGGCAAGAATACTGGAGTGGGTTGCCATGCCCTCACCAAGAGTTAAGAGCAACTGGGGTGAATTCCAGGAATCCTCATTTTCAGCAGATATTCATGTGAATGTGATTAGGGTTATTAAACTCCACATGCTGAGAAAAACCACGCACACACACATACACACACACACACCCATTTGGGTTTTCCCCAACTAGCAACACCTATCATTAAAAGTACTTGCTAAAGTTGAATGATTGCTACATGCAAGTAGATCTCTTTTAAAAAAATTTCCCCTAACTTAGGATTCTCCGTTATTCCATTTCCTACCCATGCTTGAATATTTTCCAAGGTGAACATTTTAGACAGATACCTCAAGAAAAGTTTTATCTTGGATATCTACTATCTCAGGCAAGTTGCTTTAATCTAATGAACCTTGATTTTCTAAAATCTGACAGCAAATGACAATGATAACCTACTTCACTGGATGGATGGTTGCAGGATCAACTGATAATGTAAGCCAAAAAAAAAAAAAAAAAAAAGAAAAATCGTAAAATTCAGAATGCTCTGCAAATGAAAGGGGCTGTCTGGAGTCAGTCATGTCATCCTGGCTCCTTCCCACCATCAAGCTCATTCCTAGGATTCCTTTTAGGAAAAGAGTAGTCAAATTCACAGCATATACACATATGGACTCTCCCTGAGAACACTGAAGGTTGGGACTCTCCACATTGACTGAAGTATAACTGTATTTGGTCAAATGCATGTAACACTTTTAGAAGCTTCCATGGTGATTACTTACTATTTATTTAATTAAAACAATATTTTTAAAAACTTTCACTATTTTTGCATGTATCTGACAAGAGTTGGTGGTGTTTGAAAAAGACTTTATCACCAAGCACAAGCATATTAAGGGTGTTGAAAATAGCAAGTTCAAAGCCAAGATTAAAATGACCATGAATACTATATACTGTTGTCAGGCAGAGCCTGCTCTAGAACATAGCTTTATATCCACAGACTTGATGAAATTTCCAAATTTGAGAACATGCCTGTCCTAGTGATCTTGGACAAGCCATGCTTGGACAGGTCTTCAGTCCATCCAAGATTCTTTCTTCATCCTGAGTGTTTCAAGCCTAGCTCTGCAGTCTTGAGCTCTTTTTTTTCTAGTTATACTGCTGCATATAACTTAGAAGCTGCTATCCCTCCAGGGGAGTCCAGGATCTTGCTCCTCCTAGGATAGCAACTTTTCTCTGATACAGCATAAAGATCAAGTTCTGATTGCCTCAATTTCTCCCTATACTTCTGAATCATGGATATTTATACTCCGTTCCTTAGGCCCAGTCATCCAAGGATTTAAAGACTTGCCAAATTACAGTGTATTCTACTGGATTATCTTGAGTATTTGGCTTATTTTTTAAGTCAAAGCCAGAACATAATTTTAAAAACATTGTCTTTTTAAAAAACAGAAATGTTTTGGTATAGCATTGTGACCAGTTGAATAGTTTTCTTGTAATAAGTAATTGAGTTAATCATGACAGTACAGTACCTTTTTAAAAAAGAATTTGTGATTGATTTTAAATTCATAGCAAATTTGCAAGGAACACATAGAGATTTACCATACACTCCCTACTCTGAAACATGCCTAAGACTCTTTATCATCAACACTTCCCACCAGAGTGATACACTTGTCACAACTGATGAAATTACATTGACATATCTTTATCATCCAAAGTCCATAGTTTACATTAGGGTTCACTCTTGGTATTATACATTCTATGAGTGTGGACAGAGGCATAATGACATATATCTATCCTTATAGTATTATACTATACTGGAGGATACCAGAGTATACTCTATGTACTCTGACATGTATCCATAGTTGTAGTACCATACTATACTAGAATAATTTCACTATCCTAAAAATCCTCTATTCGCCACTTATTCATCTCTTCCTCTCCCTAATCTCTGACAGCCACTGATCTTTTTACTGTCTTCATAGTTGTGCCTTTTCCAGAATGTCATATGTTGGAACCACACATTATATAGCCTTTTCACATTGGCTTCTTTCACTTAGTAATTGCATTTGAATTTCCTCCATGTCTTTTCATGGCTTGAAAAATCATTTCTTTTTATTGCTGAATAATACTCCATTGTCTCGATGTACCACAGCTTATCCATTCCTACTGGAAGACGTCTTGGTTGCTTCCAACTTTTGGCAGTTATGAATAAAGCTACTATAAACATTAGTGTGCAGGTTTTTGCGTGTGTTTTCAGCTACTTTCAGCTACTTTCACACTCCTAAATATCAAAGAGTGTGATTGTTGGGTTGTAGAGCAAGAGCTGGAGAAGGCAATGGCAACCCACTCCAGTACTCTTGCCTGGAAAATCCCATGGACGGAGGAGCCTGGTACGCTGTAGTCCATGGGGTCACACAGAGTTGGACACGACTGAAGTGACTTAGCAGCAGCAGCAGAGCAAGAGCATATTTAGTTTTGTAACAAGCTGCCAAAGTGTATTCCAAAGTGGCTATACAATTTTGTATCCCCATCAACAATGAAAGAGAATTATTTTTGCTTCACATCCTCATTAGCATTTGGTGTTGTCAGTGTTCTGGATTTTGGCCATTTTAAAAGGATGATAGTGGTATCTCATTGTGTTTTAATTTTCATTTCCATGATGATATATAATGTGAAGCATCTTTTCACATGGTGATTTTAATCTGTATATCTTTTTTGTAAACTATCTGTTAAAGTTCTTGACCCATTTTAAAACTGGATTGTTTGTTCTCTTATTGTTGAATTTTAAGAATTCTCTGTATATTTTGTATCACAGTCCTTTATCAGATTTATCTTTTGAAAATATTTCTACCAGTCTGTGGCTTGTCTTTTAATTCTCTTTACAGTGTCTTTTGCAGAGCAAAAAAATTTAATTTTAATGAAGTCTAACTTATCCAGCCCTGCTTTTGAGCAAATTGAAAGAGCTACTTTGACTATTTCTAATTTAAATAGTAGAATTTAATAATATACTCAGAATCTAAAACTGAATTCATGAGCATTTTGAAATATAAAAGTGCTAAACATTTTAAATAAAGAAAGAAGAAATTAAACATATCCATTTCTTAACTATATATTTTTATCTTTCCACTCCCATAATGTTGGAGTCATGAAGAGAAGTGGCTACATACTTCTCCAGTGGCTGAAATATGCATAAATGCTGGGCTAAATGGATGAGTTTTGTGCTAAAATGGTGTCAAACATTTTCCTTTTTTATAATGATTTTTTCAAAATTTATTTTTGGCTATGCTGGGCCTTCGTTGCTGCGTGGGCTTTTCTCTAGTTGTGGAGAGTGGGGGCTCCTCTCTAGTTGTGGTGCTTGGATTTTCATCATGGTGGCTTCTCTTGTTGCAGGGCTCTAGGGCACATGGGCTTCAGTAGCTGTAGCTCCTGGGCTCTAGAGCACAGGCTCAATAGTTGGGGCACATAGGCTTAGTTACTCTGCAGCATGTGGAGTCTTCCCGGACCAGGGGTGGAATCCGTGTCCCCTGTATTGGCAGGTGGATTCTTTACCACTGAGCCACCAGGGAAGCCTGATGATAAACTCGTTAAATATAATGTTTTATTAAGGTTAGGAATTTGAGGAATAACCCTTTAAAAATGACGTAATTTCACTCTAATTTTCCTTATATTATTATGTACCTAAGGTTAGCAAGCAAGTATTGGAGGGTAGGATGAAATGAAAATGAGAACTGCAGGCTTATTAAAACCATTTCAGAACCTGTTTTCAAAACTGCTGAATATTTTATTGAGAGTTCTGAATATCAATCCAGAAACAAGGAAAGCTGCCAGTATAAATACTACTACAACTTGGAATGTCAGGTATGCATCGATGAGCTCAGTCAAATCTTTGATGTGAAATATCACTATTAATAGAATCTGGTTGACTTCTGATTTAGGATGACATCTGGACTAGCTGTGTTTGTCTCAGACTCTCTGAATTAAATACCTTATGAAAAATCAGAAAAATATGAGAACTCATAATAACATTAAAAGGCAGGATTGATGACCAGACCCACTGCACATGGCTGAGAAACTATACCCAGTACAGGACCCTCAATTGAAATAGGCACTCACTTGGCAAGCTTTGCTACTTTGGGACTTAAGTCTTCCAAAGTAGATGTTGACAGGCATCCTCTGACAGAATTTGACAAGATTTTTCACCATTTTCAAGAACCATGGGGCCGAAATGGACATGAAGCTTCATAGTTTGAAGGTGAGCAAACTTGTGACTTTAAGGATAGTAAGCAAGCTATCTGCCTCATAGCACCTTCTAGTGAAATGGACAGTACTAACTCCACTACTGTGTGTTACCTCAAATACTAGTTGTTTTTTTTTTTTTTTTTTTTACATCTTGTTGCCCCATCATTCCCCATTAGTACTTCTTTTTATTATCTATTGATAGTTTGGACCTCTGGTTTGGAGAATACCAACATGATTCCAATAGGTGTAGACACATGTGATATTCTGTATCTCAGGATATGTGAAGCAAATAATGGAAGGGCCTGGGCAGACAGACCGGTGTGTTTGACCCTCTGGGAGTTTAATTTTCATACATGGTGCCAGTCAAGGAAAAGATGAATGATTTTTTTTCTAATTTAACCAGGAATTCTCTTCTTCATATTAAAATAACTCGGCAATAAGGGTGAGGAATCTCACCTCAGGCCAGTACTCATGGTGAGAACTTGCTAAATGTTAGCTTTAGATTCAAAAGTTAGATATGAGCTATGCATGTCTTTATGTCTCCCAGCTCAAGACCTATGCTGAGGAGCTAGTAGAAACCAGGCAGATAATGAGAAGAACCAAATAAAATCCACACATCTGGTTATAAGGGCTACAAAAAACTTGGAATGAGTTTAATACAAGATAAGCTTGTATTAATAAGTGTAATACAAGATAAAGCATCCTTTTGAAAAGATTGTGTTGCATAAAGGAAGAAGAACTAAGTCCCCCCAAATTTTGGGAAAGTGAACACTTTAGAAAATGGTTTGCCATAACCATAAGTAAATGGAAAGAATTGTATTTGTATTCTCTGTGACACAGAACTTGAAATCTAAGACATGATATTAGACTAAGATAAGAAGGGAGAAATAACAAAGATGGATAAGTTAAGGCTGTAAGGACACAGAACATGCAATTTCAAAATCTGAATATTTATTTGAACATAAGAAAAGGAATCATATTACAGAATGTTAAATCAATGATTAGAGGAAAGATAATGAAGTGAAAAAGAGAAAGTGTCAGTTGCTCAGTCATGTCCGACTCTTTCTGATCCCATGGACAGAAGCCAGTCTTCTCTGTCCCTGGAATTCTCCAGGCAAGAATGCTGGAGTGGGTAGCCATTCCTTTCTCCAGGGAATTTTCCCAACCCAGGGATTGAACCTGGGTCTACCCACATTGCAGGAGGATTCTTTACCATCTGAGCTACCAGGGAAAGGATAAATGGATGGAAACAATTAAATGGAATTAATAATAATGGAGAGAGAGTGCTCCATCTTCTGAAAAAGAAATCTGAGGAAATGGAACAAAAATAACAGCTAAAGATATATCAGAATATATCTGAAGTAATACTTTGATATAAGGCAATCAGAGATGAAAAAACCTCAGTGAGTTTTGAAACATAGCAATAAAAAGAGATCAAACATTTTGATCTATCCGGAGAAAAATTTTACTCTTCAATGATATATCTACTCATTCATTAATTCAGGAACTATTTTGTGAGTGCTTGCTATATGCTAAAAGTTAGGGTCACAAGGACTACCAAACACAGTTCTACCTAAAAAAGAATTTAGTGTCTTTTGTGGAGGATATGCATGTAAGAAACAGGCAATTGCTACACAATGTGGTATTATAACATTACAATGGGGTAAGAATAGGGTGCTCAAAAAACATTGGAGAGAGGGGATGAGGGAAAGTTTTCTCAGTCTCAAGTATGGCAACAGTTCAATAAAAATCCAGAGAAGAGACTTCTCTGGTGGTCCAGTGGCTAAGATTCCCCACTTCCAATGAAAGAGGCCCAGGTTCAATTCTTGGTCAGGGAACTAGATCCCACATTCCACAACTAAGATCCCACATACTGCAGCTAAGATAGTGCAGCTAAAAGAAAAAAAGAATTCAGAAAAAAGAAGCTCCTTTCAAAGGAAGAAAAAGAAAAATAGACTTATCTTCAACATTAAACTTCAGAAGCTGAATAGAATAACATATACAGTAGCCTGAAATAGATTTGACTTACAAAGTTTATACCCACACAAATTATCATTTGCATAGGAAAGGAAAACTTAGACATTCTTAGATACCTCATAGTTCAGAAATATATCACCTCTGTACCGAAATAATTGAACATATACTTTAGTAAGTCAGGAAGGAAATCAAAGTACAAGAACTAAGAAAGATGAAATTCTGATATAAAAGAAATACCTATAAATATTTGAAATAATTTAAATATTGGATGAGGCAAAAATATAATGAGAATATTAAAAGTGATCTTTAAGACATACAGTCTAAGTATAAATAAATAATTTAGTAATAATGTGTTCTGAACTTCCTGATTATACCAATAAGATCTCAAGTGGTTGGAAAAGAGGTGGTAGGAAGGAGAAAGTTCTAATTTCCTCATTTTCTTATTTTCTATTTGTGAAAACAAGGAAATGATAGGTTTTCATTCTAACAATGACGTAATTGAACATATACTATTTTATGTTTTTTTAAAAAACATGAAGGTAAATAATACAAATAGAATAAAAAATTATTTGTTTATTTTTTCATGTTTGTTTATTTATTTTTTTTGCCACATCTCATGGCTCATGAGTTCTTAGTTCCTTACCAGGAATTGAACCCAGACCCTCGGCAGTGAAAGCATAGAATCCTAACCACTGCCCCCCCAGGTAATTCCTTATTTTTTCATGTTCCTCAACAGAGGAACAAAGAAAGGAAAACATTGCTCAGATAACAAAGATGTAAAACTCTCATCCCAGTGGTTTATCAATCATCCATTAAGGAGCTCTTGTGAGCATTCCTCTACAACATTAAAAAAAATTTTTTTTGGCTGCACCACATGGCATGTGGGATCTTATTTCCCCAACCAGGGATCAGACCCATGCCCCCTGCAATCAAAGCTCAGAGTCTTAATCACTGGACTGGCAGGAAAGTCTGAGTTTTTTTTTTTTTTTGCAAGCATATACTGTGTGCTTGGGCTTCTCTTGTGGCCCAGCTGGTAGAGAATCCGCCTGCAATGCGGGAGACCTGGGTTCGATCCCTGGGTTGGGAAGATCTCCTGGAGAAGGGAACAGCTGCCCACTCCAGTATTCTGGCCTGGAGAATTCCGTAGACTGTATACTCCATGGAGTCGAAAAGAGTCAGACACAACTGGGTGACTTTGACTTTCACTCTGTCCTCATTGTCATCCTCTGTCCTCACCACCACATTGTTTCTATTGACACTCTTTGTTCAGACCATCATCAAATTCATATTTACCATGTTTTTCTTCTAACTTTCCCCCTAACTTTCTCTTTTGGAAAATTCTAATTTTTTTTTCTTTTTTAAATTTTTAATTGGAGGATAATTGCTTAACAATATTGTGTTAGTTTCTGCCATATATCAACATGAATCAGCCATCGGTATACATATGTTCCTTCCTCGCACCTCCCACCCCATCCCACCCCTCTAGGTTGTCACAGAGCACTCAGTTTGAGTTCCCTGAGTCTGACAACAAATTCTCACTGGCTATCTGTTTTACATATGGTGGTGGATGTGTTTCAATGTGACTCTTTCAATTCATCCCTCTCTCTCCTTCCCTGAGTGTGTCCACAAGTCTGTCCTCTGTGTCTGTGTGAAGATTCAGACTTACTTCGCTCTGTATGATAGGCTCTAGATTCATCCACCTCTTTAGAACAGGCCCAAATGCATTCCTTTTTATGGCTGAGTAAGGAAAGTTATGACCAACCTAGATAGCATATTAAAAAGCAGAGACATTATTTTGCCAACAAAGGTCTGTCTAGTCAAGGCTATGGTTTTTCCAGTGGTCATGTGTGGATGTGAGAGTTGGACTGTGAAGAAAGCTGAGTGCTGAAGAATTGATGCTTTTGAACTGTGGTGTTGGAGAAGACTCTTGAGAGTCCCTTGGACTGCAAGGAGATCCAACCAGTCCATCCTAAAGGAGGTCAGTCCTGGGTGTTCATTGGAAGGACTGATACTGAAGCTGAAACTCCAATACTTTGGCCACCTCATGCGAAGAGTTGACTCACTGTAAAAGACCCTGATGCTGGGAGGGACTGGGGGCAGGAGGAGAAGGGGACAACAGAGGATGAGATGGTTGGATGGCATCACCAACTCGATGGACATGAGGCTGGGTAAACTCCGGGAGTTGGTGATAGACAGGGAGGCCTGGCGCACTGCGATTCATGGGGTCGCAGAGAGTCGGACACGATTGAGCGACTGAACTGAACTGAATAATCATGTATATGCAGTGGAATATTATATATGTAACTTCTTTATCCATTCATCTTTTGATGGACATTTAGGTTGTTTTCATGTCCTAGCTATTGTAAAAAAAACAAAAAGTGCTGCAATGAACATTGGAGTATGTGTATTTTTTTCAATTATGGCTTCTTCAGGGTATATGTCCAGTAATGGTATTGTTGGGTCATATGGTAGTTTACTCCTAGTTTTTTAAGGATTCTCCATACTGTCAAATTTGATTATGCTCCTTTAGCACCTAAGGTCACTTCCTATTAACCTTAGGATAAAATCCAAACTCTAAACATAGTATGAGGTTTCTTCTTACTTCTCTATAGACTCATATCCTGCCTCTTCTGGCTTTTTTCAATACCTCAAATGTTCCCTGTTTTGTTCTTTTCAGACAGACTAGTTCTGTCCTGTTTGCTAGTGTGTTTTCTTCATCACAGAACCTGTTTCCTTCACATTTTGCTTGGTCTGTTAAGGCCTCAGCTGAATGGTCTGAGTTAAAGCAAGGCCCCCACTTCACTTCTCTTCCAGGTTAGAACTATGGGCTCATATTTCACCCTATCTGTTTCCCTTTATGATATGCACTGCACTTTAAATTCTAAGACATATATTTAGATGTTTTTGACATTAGAGTGACTATTACAACTGATATTAAAGAAACTTGCAATACCATTCTGAGGCCTAAATGGCCATTGCCCTTACTAAGGCAAACTCAAGCTGATGTAGGCTAATGCAAACAGACTACAAATGAGAGTTCTCATTAAAATTGCCTCATTCATATGTTGGTATTGCCATTCACTAACCACATGACTTTACCAACCCTGAGCTTCAGTTTCTTCTCCTGTCAAGTATAAATGATAATATTACTGGCCTCAAATGTTGTGTCTATATGTGTGTGTGTACAGTGAGATAATATATGAAGAGGACCTGAATTATAGGAGGAACTCAGTAAATATTAGCTAATACAGTTGATAGTTGAACAACCAGAAGGTTGGGACACCAACCCCCCTAAGGAGTTGAAAATACACATATAACTTTATAGTCAGCCCTCCGTATCCATGGTTCTGTAGCCGCAGATTCAACCAACTACAAATCATGTAGGACTGTGGTGGTGGTAGTTGGTGGTTTAGTCACTAAGTTGTGTCCGATTCTTGTGACCCCATGGACTGTAGTCCGCCAAGTTCCTCTGTCCATGGGACTTCCCAGGTGAGAATCCTGGAGTGGGTTGCCATTTCCAGCTCCAGGGGATTTTCCTGACCCAGGGACTGAACCCAGATCTCCTGCATTGCAGGCAGTCTCCTGTTTTGCAGGTAGATTTTTTACCCACTGAGCCACCAGAGAAGCAGTACTGTAGTACACGTTTGTAAAAAAAAATCCATGTATTAGTGGCCCACCAGTTCAAACCCATGTTGAACAGATAATATCTGTAACTTAAGTAGCTGGCTCCACATGCAGTTGATTTTTAATTTAAGTAAGTAGTCAGAATTACCATTTAAAAAGTCTTTAAAAGTTTACCTTAAGGAAATGTAGAGATTGTACTTAGTAGAAAAATATCTTACTTTAAATCAGTTGTCTCACATATGCCCAAAGAGTTAAAGGAAACCATGGGCAAACAACCAAAGGAAGTCAGAAAATGGTATATAAACAAAATGAGATTATCAGTAACAGGATAAAAAATTGTAAAAAGAAACCAAATAGAAATTTTGGAGCTGAACAATACAATAAGTGAAATGGAAAATTCACTAGTGGAGTTTGAAGACAGATTTGAGCAGGCAGAATAAGTTTGTAAATGTGATGATAAGATAATTGGAACTATCCAGATAGAGGGACAGAAAAAAAAAGAAAGAATAAAGAAAAGTGCATACAGTCTAAGAGACCTATGAAACATCATCTTGCAAACCAAAATATACATTATGGAAGTTCTGAAGGAAAGGTGAGAGTAAAGGAGCAGAAAATAAATTTAAAGAAATAATGGCTGAAAACTTCCTGATATGTTGAAAGACTGAATCTGCACATTCAAGCAGTTCAATGAACTCAAGTAGGCTAAACTCATAGATTCACCCTGAGATACATTACAATCAAAGTGTTGAATGCCAAAGACAATAATGAGAGAATCTTGAAAGCAGCAAGAGAGAAGCAACTCTTTATATACAAGGATCCTCTGTAAGATTAACAGCCAATTTCACTTTGGAATCATGGAGGCCAGAAGGCGGTGGGATGACATACTTAAAATGCTGGGGAAAAAAATAGGTGTCAATAAGAAATTCTGTATCTGGCAAAACCATTTTTCAAAAATGAAAGAGAAATTATGACATTCTGAGATACAAAAAAAAAAAAAAGCTGAGAAAGTTTGTTGCTAACAGATTTACCCTTAAAGGAATTATAGAGGGTCCTTCAGATAAAATGGAGAAGGAAATGGCAACCACTCCAGTAATCTTGCCTGGAGAATTCCATGGACAGAGAAACCTGGCTGGCTACAGTCCATGGGGTTGCAGAGTCAGGCATGACTGAGCAACTATCACTCAGATAAAAGGGTCATTAGACAATAATTCAGAGCAACACAAAGAAATACACTTTGGTTAAGGCAACTATCTAGGTAGCTAGAAAGACTGTCATGATTTTGTTTTTGGTTTGTAACTTTTAATTTCCTACATATTTAAAAGAAAATGCTTAAAAATAATTTATCAATCTATGTTAATAGGCACACAATATATAAAGATGAAATTTGTGATTACAAGAATGTAGAAGAGGGAAATAAACTGTATAGGAGTAGAACTTTATATATTATTAAGGCTAAGCTGGTATTAACTCAAATTAGATTGTTATGAATATTTCAAATTATAATCCCCATGATAACTACTATGACAATATCTGAAAAATTACATAAAAGAAAATGAGGAGGGAATAATATGGTACACATAAAAGAATCAAACACAAAAGAAGGCAGTAGTGGAGGAAGTGAAGACCAGAAAAATGGTATAAGGTATATAGAAATCAAATAATAAAAATGCAGAAGTAAACCCTTACTTATCAGTAATTCCTTAACTGTTAATAGATTAACCTCTCAATCAAAAGGCAGAGTTTTGTGGAGTGGATAATATAACAAGGTCAAGCAATATACTCTCTATAATAGACTTGCTTTAGATCCATAGACACAAGTATGTTGAAAATAAAATAACAGAAAATAATTTTTCATGCAAATAGTGGAAGAGAGATGGGGTGACTAAATTGATATCAAACAAAATAGATTAAGTTAAAAACTGTTACTAGAGACAAAAGAGAGAGCTTATGTATGACAAAAGTGTCATTTATCAAGAAGACAACAATTACACACATATACACATCAAACAATAGAGCCCCCCCGCCAAGTATATGATGCAAATAATGATAGAACTTAAGGGAGAAATAGAGAGTACTACACTAACAGTTGGAGACTTCACTACATCATTTTTAATAATGGATAGAAAAGCAGAAGACCAAAAAGGATATAGTAGACTTGAAAAATAACATAAATAATATATTTAACAGATATATATATAGAATATTCTACCCAGCAGCAGCAAAGTACATATTCTTCTGAAGTGGATATAGAACCTTCTCCCAGACAGATCAAATGTTAGGCCACAAAAAACCTCAGTATATTTAAAAAGATTGAAATCATGCAAAGTATATTCTCCAACCAAATGAAATGAAGCTGGAAATCAATAACAGAAAGAAAAATGAAAAATCCACAAATATGGAAGTCAACCACAACATTTTTAAATAACCAATAAGTTAAAAAAGGAAATCACGTTAAAATCATGAGTTAAAAAAGGAAATTAGAGATGGGGAAAAAAAAATTAAATCATACCAAAACTTATAGGATGCAGTGAAAGCAGTGCTCAGAGGGAAATTAATAGAAGTAAATGTCTACGCTAAAACAGAAGAGAGATCTTAAATCAATAACCTAACTTTACAGCTCAAGGACGTAGAGAAAAAGAGCAAACTAAATCCAAAGACAGAAGAAGGAAGGAAATAATAAAGATTGGAGCAGAGATGAATGAAATAAAGAATAGAAAATAATATCAATGAAGTCAAAGTCAGTTCTTTGAAAAGATCAAAAAAAAAAAAAAATAGAAGAAACTTTAGCTAGACTTAAGAAAAGGGCAAAGAATAACAAGTAACTAAAATCAGAAATGAAATGGGGACATTACCATACCAAGTAGGAAAAAAAAAATAGAAAAAAAACCAATTATTTATAAAAGAATAGTGTGAATAACCACACACCAAAATATTAGATAATCTAGATGAAATGTATAAATTCCTAGAAACACAAAATACCAAAACTGAATCTAGAAAAAAAAAAAAACTGAATAGATTTATATTAAGTACATTGACTCAGTAACCAAAAACCTCCCAACAAAGCACTTCAGAACCAAATGGCTTCACCAGTGAATTCTACTGAACACTTAGAGACGAATGAATACCAATCCTTCCCAAACGCTTAAGAAAATAGAGGAGGAGGGAATACTTCCCAACTCATTCTATGAGGCCAGCATTACTGAGATACCAAAGCCAGACAAAGATACTACAAGAAAAGAAAACTAAAAACAAGTGTTTTTCATGGATGCGGCTGCTGCTGCTGCTGCTGCTAAGTCGCTTCAGTCGTGTCCGACTCTGTGCGACCCCATAGATGGCAGCCCACCAGGCTCCCCCTGTCCCTGGAATTCTCCAGGCAAGAAAACTGGAGTGGGTTCTTTATGGATGAAGATGCAACAATTCTCCACAAAATACTTGCAAACTGAATTTAGTAGCATATTAAGTGGATTATACATCATGATCAAGTGTGATTTATCCCTGGAATGAAAGAGAGGTTAAACATAAGAAAATCATTCAAATGCACAATTACACTGTGAGGCATATACTTAAAAGAACTGAATTAGGTACTCAAACAATGCAAATGCACAGTCATAGCAGCATTGTTTACAACAGCCAAAAAGGGAAAACAGTTCAGCTACCCTGTCCATCAATAGATGAATGGATTAATAATAATAATTAGTTATAATTATTAGTTATAATAATAATATTATAACACAATTAATAAATTGTGTATAATACACATTACATAGATGTATCTTGAAAACTTTATGCCAGGTGAAAAAAGTCAGACAGAAAAAGTCACATATGTGATTTCACTTACATGAAATATGCAGAATAGCTATATTCTCATATAGACAGAATACAGACTGGTCGTCCCTAGGGACTGAAGAGAGCAGGAAAGCAGAGCAACTGTTTAGTGGGTACAGGGTTTCCTTTTGGGGTAACAAAAATGCTTTGAAACTAGATAGATGTGGTGGTTGCGCAAGACTGTGAGTGGACAAATACCACTGAATTGTTCACTTTACAGTGTTTAATTTTGCTCTGTGAATTTTACCTCAATTTTTTAAAAGGAAAAAAATAAGGAAATTTAAATAAACTATAAACTGAGTTAATAAGAATGTACCAATATTGTTCCTCAATTGTCACAAATGTACCATACATTAATATGTTAATAATAGGGGAAACTATGTGTCTTGGGGACCAGGGGGAAGGATGGGGAAGAGGCAGGGCTGTACACGGAACTCTCTGTAGGGTTTGTTCACTTTTTCTCTAAATCTAAAACTGTTCTAAAAAAATCTATTAGCTAAAGAAAAAAGCCCTTTGTTTTCCTAAATAACTCTGGGATCAGAGAGGAAATAAAATGGCAGTTAAAAAACAAAATAATAATGTGAAATTGACATAGCAAACGTGTTTAAGAATTGTTAAAATGGTATTCAGAAAATTCTTAGCCTTAAATACTTTGATTCCAAAATAGGAAAGAATACAAGTAAATGAACTAAGCATCCGACTCTAAAACTGAGGAAAGGAAAAGTAAAATAGTCTAAAAAGAGGGAAGGGCAGTAAGAAAATAGAATAAAGATAAAGGCAAAAATTAATTATTTAAAAAACAGCTAACCATAAAAGTGGTACATCCAAGAGATTCACACTTTGACATGTCATATCAGGGAAAAGAGAGAGAAAAGATAAATGGACAAAGTTAGTAATGAAAATGGGTATCCATATGGTTATGAAGATGATTAGAAATACAATACTTAGCATAATAATACATTTGAAAACTTTAATAAAACTTTACTTATACATAAAAAACCTAAACTGTGTGAAAAATAAGCATAAAACTTGAATAGATCAATAACAATAGAAAATATTGAAAAGCTTTTAAAGAATTACTTCCAAAAATGTGTGCCAAGGACAAATGTGCTAAGATTTTCTCTTTAAACATCTCAAGGAGCCGCTAAGTCCCATGAAACTTTTTTAGAACATGGAAATGTTTCGTAGTTTTATCAGAAAATAAAAATGCAGATTAACTTCACTTATAAATAGGAATGCAAAAACTCTCAATAAATTATAGGCATTTCTTTTTCAGTATGTATTTTGTTAATATAAACTGGTGTAAGGTAAATCAATTTGGACACACATTTTGCCCACCACTGTTGGCTGAACTGTGGCCTGCAGATAGCACTGCTAAAATAGAGAGAAAGCTTTTTGCACAATGTGTAGGAGCAGCTGCTTTGTTTGAGTAATGGTTGCTCTGCCTTGATAGGGTTCCTTGGCTATGCCACATTGTTTTCATTCTTTTCTGTTAATTTGAGTTGTGAACTGAATTGTGAAGCCAAAATAATAGAGGAGAGGCGTAAAGCATGTGGACTGAAGAGAAAATGAGGAAATGTGTAGGTTTGGTTTGTTTTTTTTTATCAGCCAATTTATTATCTAGAGTGATAACAAAATACACTATATAATTATAAACCTACTTTTATTACTGTGGGAAGATTTTTATAACATGTACTTTAAAAAATGCAATTACTGTATCATACTGTATCACTGAACAGGACCCATATAGTTTAAAAGTAGAAACACTGTATGGTTGTCTCTAATGATATAAAAAATATAATGAATATAGTTTAACATGAAGTCTTGATTCACTTTTAGCAAATTAGGGTTAGGAGTATATTTGGTAGTTATTTGGTTTTTATGATTAAGGTGTTTATCTCAAACCAATAGCCAACGTCATTCTTAATGTTAACCACTAGGGAAATTCCCACCGAGATCAGAACATGATGAGGTTGGCTGCTCTCTCCTGTTATTAAACACTGTTCTAGAAGTTCTGGCCAATGTTACCATCAGAAGAAAAAAAGAAGACAACGTTATGTTTTTCCTATCTGGGCATTGCATATGAATTACCCAAATAATTTAGAATAAGTAAAATAATGCAATGACTGGATGCAAGATAAAATTATTATATCAAGGACTTTCCTAAATGTCAGCAGTATTTAGTTAGAAAATACAATGGAAAGAATGTCCTTATCAAGATTGCATTCCTATTACCCTCCTGAAGAAGATAAAATACATTGGAATACATTTTATAATAAACAATCTGTTTCCTGAGGCCTTAACACATGGAAAGAAAAAATGTTTGCAGACAGGAAATTTCTTTCCCATTAAGAATGATTGTTTTCTTCAAATTAGTGCATAAGTTTCATGAAATTCCAACCAACACTTTTGGGGAGAAATTTTAGAGATTTCTTTGAATCTTCCAGTTGGCCAGCTCTTTCACTGTCACAGGTGTTTAAGAGAAATAATTGGACATTGCTTTAGTTGACTGCTAGCAGGAACTTCAGTCAGGTTAGACCTGGAATACAGTCCCAGGTCCTCGTCCTGCATGGGGGCAGATAAATGTGAGCACCTGTGCCCAGGTGGAAGCGAGCCCTGGAGGGAGTGAGGAGATGGGGTGGGCAAGTAAGGACAAGGAAGACCTAGGAATGAATTACAAGTTTCTGTAAATGACTTGGCTTTCCTGTGACCTTGGCCCAGTATTGATTGCCCTTCCCCCGAAACCCCATCTTTTTGCAGTTTGGATAAGATATCTCAAAATATTTTTCAATATTGTAAGAAGGCAGGGCAGTGGTGACAGAGAGCCAGAAAAAAAGAAGTGATGGGGATTTATGGTTAAGCCCTGGCTCTGCCCTGGCTCTGCTAGTTACTCGAAGGCAATGGCAACCCACTCCAGTACTCTTGCCTGGAAAATCCCATGGATGGTGGAGCCTGGTAGGCTGCAGTCCATGGGGTCGCTAGGATTCGGACATGGCTGAGTGACTTCACTTTCACTTTACATTTTCATGCATTGGAGAAGGAAATGGCAACCCACTCCAATGTTCTTGCCTGGAGAATCCCAGGGACGAGGGAGCCTGGTGGGCTTCTGTCTATGGGGTCGCACAGAGTCGGACACAACTGAAGCGACTTAGCAGCAGCAGCAGCTGCTAGTTACTATTTGGAAGGTCCTGTGATCATTTTCCCTCTGGCAGACACAATAAATGGCAGGTGTTTATATAACAGTAGTGATGATCCTTGTAGTTTCACCTTTTTGGAACAATCAACTTATTCTTAAGAATACACTACATAATCTTTAATATTCACTTCTTGTGAAAATAAAGGCCAATTGATAATAAAATAAGACTGGATTGCTATTATAGTATGAATTTAAATGTTTGAAGATAGGTAATGCAAAGTTTTCTACTAATATAAAGAAAATACTGTAAAGAAATATTTATAAACATATTTCTTAGAAGATGGAAATGAACACACTGAATCAGGTCAGAATTGATCTTTAAAAATTTAACCAGAAAAGTATGAATATATATATAATATTTACTTTTCAACCTAATAAGCTATATACAACTTAACTTATGCCAAATAGATACCTTTTAAGTTTTACGTTATAGAAACCACTCACTGGAGAAGGCTGTATTCCAGACATAAACTTTAAAAAAGCATTTCAAATAGAGACATAAGTTTTATCTTAAAAGTTGGGACAGTAGCAAAAGGATCACAGTTTTTAAAAATTTCTCATAATCTTGGCCAGGGACCATATTTTTTAAAAGGCTGAATTTCCAACTATGGCAGTGAACAAAAGACATTATTGAATCACATCATAAATTACTCATTTAACAGAATCAATTGTAGAGCAAATCTGCAACACAGCAGTTTAAGATATCCAGGCTACCTTGCTAGTTTGTGAATAGGTAGGAACTACTAAAGTTCTGATTACCTCTTCTGCAGGTTACAAGATTTCCTTCGTAGACTACTGCTCTTTAAAGAAGTAGACAGTTAGAGTCTGGAAGTTTTATCTGCAGGCTCTCATAGTGCCGCTTAAACTGTCCTGAGATCTCCCTTGTGTTAAACTGGGAACTTCCACTGAGAAATCCCCCAAATTGAAGACTTCCTTTTTTGTAACTATCAACAGCCAATCGTGGCAAGATATTGAAATGAAGCAAAGGCTACCAGAAATGTCTGTAAACCACCGTGACTGTAACTTTGACTTCCTTTTGAAGCGAAGATACTTTACTTGAAGAGCTAGGACATTTTAACAAAAATCCAGAAATTGTAAATCCCAAAATACATTTGGATTAAGCACATTTTCATGTCAGAAAATTTTAAAGAAACCTTATTTGATAAATGGCTTTTTAAGGTTTTAGGAAGTCACTTTTGGACCTAAGCAGTATAATTATAAATAGCAGGTAAAGAAAAGATTTTAGTATAGCTGTCTTTGCTTCATGGCCTACAGAGGTCACTAGGATGAAGCCTCATAATAATAAAGTTTATGCTGGAGTCCAGAGTCCGACCACAATTTTCTGCTTTCTTAAAGAGTTTTCCTCCCAGGGAATTAAGATTCGCTCTTCTATGGATAAGTGTATGTGCCAGAACACTGGGGAAGTGCTTTACAAACATATAGATTCTTCTCAGGCTACTTGGAGAAAAACATCAAGTTCTACATGCAAATAGAAGGCAGCATATGCACCCCAGATATTTTTCTTTGTTGTAAAATTTCAAAGCTGGTGTCCTTAGACACCATCTGTTCCATTTCCTTTTTATTACAGATGAGGAAACAGGAGAGGGCAAATGCTCAAAGTCACCAAGAAGGTTAGAGGCAGCACTCAAATTAAAATCTGTTTTTTGAATCTGAGTGTATTTTTCTCAGCGTAGCAGGTTATTAAACAAGAAAAGGACTGTGGCAATGGAACCCTTTCCTCGTTCAACTCCTGCATTTTGTGGATGAGAACTCTGAGATCTTACTCAAAGTTTCCCAGTCAGTAAAAGACTAGAATTTAGAACTTCAGATTCTCAGTCTAGTTTCTTTTCCACCTTAAAACACCACCCTCTCTTAAGTATCAATTAAGCCTGAGATATTTCTACTCCTGAAGAAATTATTGTATAAAAAGGAAATAATTCTGAATTAATCTAAAATGATGAACAAGATTATGATTAAAAACATTCCATTTACTTATCTAACATATAAGGAAGTATTAATACCTTTAGCACCTTACATTGTCTAATTAGCTTACAGATATAAACCTCAAACTCTCTTGTGTGTAATGGGAAAACAAAGCCTATCTAATACTGTAAATATAGCCAACAAAAAAGTGAACTAGCCATTGGTGAAAGGAAAACTTTTCTCTCAAGAATTTACTTTTTTGAGTTGGATATTAAAAACATAAGTTTTGTTTGTTTGTTTTTAAATTGCTGTTGATGCTTTAACTGGGAAATGCCCCAATAATCCCTCCATTCTAGGCCCCTTCCCTCTTCCTTTTTTTTTTTTTTCACTTTGGTATATGAGCTTGGTTTGAGCCAAAGTCACAGCAGAACCAGCTAATCCTGGGTAATCGGTCTCAACTTGATGGAGCACTGTTTGCAAGAAGGCCCTAAGGCCAAGACAAAGAAGACAAAGAAGACAAAGAGACTCTTTTGGAGGAAATTTTGGCTGTGTGTGTGGAATGTAGAACCTATGCTGGTTCTGGCTCTAGGCAAAACATGCGAAGCAGATGGAAGTTTTTGTTGTCTCTAGTGGTTCCTTTTCCTATTCCCGCCCCCTCCTGTTTTCCTCTCACTGACTAGAGCGGACAGAAATACAGTGATTTCTGCAGGGGAGGAAGCAGCAAATTGGTCTGGAGAGACAAGAGAGCCAAGCTGGTATTGACAAGGGTTAGAGTATTATGGTTAGGACTGGAGGGGACTCAGTGGGTGGGGAGCTCCAAGCCCAAATTAGGGGTTGGGAGTCACAAGTGAGTTTCCCATTCAGGCAGAGGTGAACAACCAACAGTTTGCTAATCAAAGAATGAAGAGATTGCCACCATAGAACGACAAGGTTCCCTAGGCAGGTCTGGGTGAAAGGCCTCCTGAAGAAGAGTTCCTGGAAAGCAGAGTCTACCCTGGAGGAGGTGGAAGGCACAAAAGCTGGTTTTCCTCATTGCTGACCGGGATTTAGAGATAGGCTTCTTCCTTCAGGAGGGGGACCCAGCTGCCTGTAACTCTGGCCAAGGAGATAGGCAGCCAGGCTGCACGGGTAGGTGTTTAATTGGGAAACGTGGTGACAAAGACACCTGCAGTACAAATCCATGTTCCAGGCATGGTATTTGTGGGAGAAGCAGAATTTTCTAGCCTCTACTTGTTGGTGGGCTGATGCTCTGGGATTTCATTGGCCAATGGCCACAACAAGGCTGGCATTTGGGGGGGTGATGGATACTCTTTTTTCACTACCACCTCAATCTCTATAAACGGCACTAGGAGGAATGGTTGGTATGGATAATTTGCAACATAAAAATTTCTGCCAAGGTATTGCTCCAATAGGGATATGTACATTTTCTGTCATAGAGACTTATAGAATCAAAGTGCCATTAGAGTGAACAGGGGAAGGAGATTTGGTGGAAGTAGGGAGGAGGTAGTCATTCTAACTCAATAAACATATATTATCTATGAAGTGTTGGGTTCTATGCTGGGTGTAAAAATCATTAAAATGATTTTTCTTGCCTTGGAGGGGCTCATGATCTTAAGGGACAGACAGACAGCAAACAACATTTTCCTCCGCCCATTGCCAAAGATGAGAGCAGAGATACATACAAGGTGCTGTGTGGGCAGAGAGGCAGTTCTCAGAGCTAGAGCGACTCATGAGAAGATGCCCGCCTAGACATCCAGGAACTGAGCAAGCAAAAGATCAAGGGTTAAAAGTCAATTTTGTACCTTTTGCATATTCTCAGTAAGTTCATTCTGATTTCCCTTAGGCTAGCCTTGTGGCTTTTTGCTCATTTCTATAGATTTATAAGTAAAAATTTCCTAAAATCTTAATGTGGCTTTTAACATTCTAAAGGATTGTTTACAGTCTTGATGAAAGATAGACACTATTTTAGTGTTTTGGGTAACTGTTGTTACAAACCAAAGCTGCGAGGTGCCCAGAGAGCCTGAGCATTTAAGAAGTATGTTAGGCCAGTTATTTTAAGACTAGGAATAAAAGTAGGACTCTACCTTTCCCAGTACTCTGCCATCCTCATTGTATGATGGCTACATATTTTTGGCTATCAAAAGAAAGAGGACACTTCGTTATGTATGAAGAAATAAAGGTTGATAAAACTAAAATCCAAAAATATCCTGACAAACTCATGTTGTAGGCTGATGCCTTATGAACTATAACAGGGGTAACTATAAAGTTGTCTAGTTACTAGTTTTACTTACAGACTACATTACTCTACAACCATCCACCATCCTATAAACAAACAAAAAACAGGAAAAAATTTCATATGGTCAGAAAGGGACGATGAGATGCAATTTGTAGCAGTCATACAAAAAAAGACTTAAGACTTTCACCTGAGGTAGATATAGGGGGATGCTAATAAAATTCCAAAATGAATAGGACCTTTGAATTCCCTCTAGAATGAGGGAAGCACTAGTTCTTCTTCCAGACCCATCTTTCCAGGTGTCACTCTTTAACAAGACCATAGATAAACTAGTTATAAACTCATCCATGTTACATATGTGTGATTGCAGGAATGGAAGATGTTTAGCTTATAGAAAGGAAATAACAGCATTTAAATATCAATTATATTCTTCTGTAGAGTTCCAAGGTAAACCTCAAGGTAAGTAGGAGACAAAAGGAAAACAATTTTGCTTCACTGTAGAAAGATCAAGTAAGAAAAATAGTAAGTTACCTTGGGAGATAATGAGTTCCATGGTCTGGGGAAAAATCAACATGGGATAAATGACCGCTGCTTGGGAAGATTGAAAGGTTATAAAAAGTCTCAGCTAAGATAAAATGACTAATACCTACATAGCATTTCCTGTGGTCCTAGCACAATTCTAAGTGATTTACATGTGTTACCTCATTTAATTCTTTGAAGTACCCTACGAAGACGGCGCTCTTTTATAGCTACAAAAACTGAGGCATAAAGAGAGGTAACTAATTTATCCAAGTGCACATAGCTAGTAAGTGTAAACCTCTGCCTACAATGCAGGAGACTCCGGTTCAGATTCCCAGGTCAGGAAGATCTGCTGGAAAAGGGATAGGCTACCCACTCCAGCATTCTTGTGCTTCCCTTGTGGCTCAGCTGGTAAAGAATCCGCCTGCAATGCGGATTGCATTGCAACCCAACCTGGGTTGGGAAAGATCCCCTGGAGAAGGTAAAGGCTACCCACTCCAGAATTCTGGCCTGGAGAATTCCATGGACTGTATAATCTATGGGGTTGCAAAGAGTCGGACAAGACTTAGCGACTTTCACTTTCACTTTCTGACATTTGTCTCTAAAGTCCGTGTTCTTAACAACTTCACTGTCGTGCATCTGGGATGTCCATTACAGTGTATTTTATTGAATAGATTCCTTCAGTCACTGAGAGCACGAAATCTTAGAGGCAGAAAGAAATTCAGATGTGTTCTCCACCACTTTTTATTTCTTCTCACATCCGATTTGAAAGCTTCCAGCCTGCCAGGAAGTTAACAAACTGAGCGTATGTCACCTCTGATCCCTGCCTGATATCTACCAGTTTGGTCTTAGGATGGGCATGTAAGGATGATATTACTAGAGACAGCAAAAGGAGTGTGGGGCAGGAGTAGGGATCATGGGGAGAAGTGGAGGAGGTTTTAGGCTTGCTGCTTTTTCTCAAGTGTCAATTTTAGAGCAGCCTTGGAGCAGATTCAATACCATTAGTTAAGGAAGATGACAGTGCACATTTTGTTTCTGCAGATTTACTTAGCCTTCAATTTTTTTCTCTTCTAATCTGTTATGGATTGCTCAGTAAGTCTCATAAAAAAATCCGTGATACTTCCTACCAGATACAAGGTGAACGATCTAAGTCTCCATAAAAAATCTCTATAAGTTGACAGAATTTCATCAGGGAATGAAGGTACCTCATCACAGAAAGGTTTGTTTCAGTATTATACATTCTACTTTCTCTTTTAGTGGCCAATGTAGCAATATATTTAGTTTATTGCCAACTGGTCCTTTCATTTTGATCTATGTACTGGGATTTCTCTTGTCTGAGGTTAATGAGAATCACCAACCAAAAGAATGAGTCTCACAGGCACTTTCTATCAAGCTGAGAAACCCAGAAAATGGTTTAGGTATTAGAACAGAGAAATTAGAAATTATTTGGATTCTTTATGAAGGTCCAGAATTTATAAATGGTGGAAAGCAAATTTTGCACTACCTGAGACATATTTATTTTGGATTTATAAATTTATGAAATTGAAATTGCTCTGAGGTGCTTAATGTGCATCAATAATTTTCTATGCAAGCATACAGCACAGTAATTTAGTCCTGATATAGTTTCTAACATTAGCAGGATTAATAGTTCCAACTTGTAATTCTATATAAATGAGGAGATAAAAAAAACATTTTACCCCATCTATAACCTCTAAGACATGATGGCAGTGGGAAAAGAAAAGAGGGAGAGACAGGAAGGATAATCCATAAACTCTGGATTTTTCTATGGCTTTAATAAAATAAGTCAGGCTTTCAAAGATCTGACCTTTGAAAATGGTTTAGCTTGATTCCAGGGCGTTGTTGGGAGGATTAACTAGCTGAATCTTGCAAAGAGATTTCATGATTTCTTGTGTGTTATTTATTCTTTGGTTTACCAGTTAAGTTCCTTTTTAATTTGATCATATTTGGAGAGATTCCAGAAACATGATAAAAAATTTAATAAACATGGGTTCCAAGTAAAATCACAAGCTATTGTTTGAGGAGGAAAAATTGAGGTCGTACTAGAAGTGTAGGAGTAATTGTGTGTGTATATGTGTATATGCTGTTTTTTAGATAACCTAGTTGTAGCCCTCTACTTCAAAGGGGAAACTGAGATTCAGATTGACTTTTTCAATACAAAGCAGCTGATTGATAGTGTTGACAGCTTTCCTATCTTTAAGAATTAGAGATTCTAGATCCCATGCACCTGATCATCCTTGACTTTATAATATTTGGATGCTGTTCAGGTTTGGAAGCTGAGTGGAGGTGACTAGAGAACTTTAGATTACTCTGTAAGCAAAAGGCCTATGTGCTTTGTCTCTTTTCATTGGCTTTCAGGCTTTGAATGGGAAAAATCACTGCTTTATTGAGAGGTAGTCTAGCAGAAGGGTTAGGCACACAGTTCCTGGAAACTTATTGTCTAGGTTCCAAATCCTAACTCCATTCTTGGATAGCTCCTTGCCTAAATCTTATGGTAGTTTTGAGGACTGAATGAGTATATCTAGAGAATTTAACCACTTAGCACATGATGAGACTATGTGAGATTTTTGTTGTTGTTTATTCATAGTCTCTATAAAATCACAATGTGAATTTAAACGAGCTTTACAGGAAAACTAGACAGAGGCAAATTAAATTATTTAAGCAAGATCTTTTTATATCTCTGTGTAGCATCCATATTGTCTTTTCTTTTTCCCCCTTATAGTCTATGTACAGTTTGGGAAAACTCCACCCTTGATTCCATGGGTAAGCTGCTGCTGCTGCTGCTGCTGCTAAGTCGCTTCAGTCGTGTCCGACTCTGTGCAACCCCATAGACGGCAGCCCACCCGGCTCCCCTGTCTCTGGGATTCTCCAGGCAAAAACACTGGAGTGGGTTGCCAGTTCCTTCTCTAATGCAAGAAAGTGAAAAGTGAAAGTGAAGCCGCTCAGTAGAGTCCAACTCTTAGAGACCCCGTGGATATGGGTAAACTAGGATTGTCTTAAATCAGTCAGCATATAACATTTCCCTGAACTTTGCTATTGTGGTGAGCAGATCTATTGGTGAGAGCTATTAAGTGACTCAAGTCAATCTAATCTGAGTGAGTTCCAGAGCTCTGGTCTGGAATACAGAGTTTACTTTCCTTTATCTCTTGACTTCCCTATTATGTAGCACTTTTAAAAATTGTTTAAGCTAATTTGAGTTGGCTTTTCTGTTACTGGTAACCAAAATCTTCTTGCTATGATACTCATTGAAGTAAAAAAAGAAATCATGAGTAACAGCAATAGCCATCAAAAAAAAAAAAAGACTTTTGGAGAAGTTGCTATGCGGCAAGCACTGTCCTAGGTACTGATCTTTATAATAACTCCGTGAGACAGTCATGAATCTCACGAGTCAGAGTGAAACTCTGAACACCATGTACAAAGTATCATGACTGTAGGCCTTATGTTTCCAGCAGATCTGTTTGTGGCGTGTTTTGTACTAATATTTTTGCAGAAAACAAATATAAAAGTCTAACTAGTTTGGCTTCCTTTTCCTTGATCCCTCAGATGATTTTTAAAAATAAGTACAGGACATGATCATTTGGGCACAACAATACTGAAACTTGACAATTGATTAGGGCCCTTGTGTATTTAGGTTTGAATTTTTAATTTTGTTTGTTTATTTTGCTTTGTTTTATTGCAGGCTTAATATGAGAGTTTTTTTCTAAGAATTGAATGTTCATTGTTTTTTTTTCTGTCTCATTTATTATAATCAAGGTATTATGTTCATTTGCAACAGATTGCTGTGGCAGAAAGTCAAACTGTCTGATTCTTTGCATTCTTTGAGTTTTTAAACAAATGCTTTGATAGTTTATTCTTCAGAAATGAAGATTTTTTTTCCTCCCCCTTCTTATATCAGTGAGAAGCCAATAGAGGAAACAGATACCACAGAGTAATTTAAACAGGAAAAATTTTATATAAAGAATTAGCAATTGTAACAGATGGTGATTTATAAAGGGTAAAGATAACTCAAAAGAATAGCCTAGGGTTCATGGAGGGTATCCAAAGAGGGAGCAAATGTGGAAAATATTCCTCTTCCCCAAGGCTGAGATTAAGGCCACATTGGAAAAGGTATGGCTGTGGACCACTGGATTGCAGAGAATTTTGCAATCCAGTTGCCCAGATTAGGATTGATCTATGAATACTGGACAAGCAGGAACCACTCCTCCAAAGCGCAGATGGGCTTCTGGGATGGGCTTCTGCAGATGATTTCTGGGATGCCTATGAGACTCATTAAGAAGCTGTCAATCAGGATGCAGCTGAAACTTGATGAGAAGCTGTCTGTACATGTGCCAGAGTAACTTGATGGAGATGAGTGCCACTGGTTGAACGTCAAACCTGAAGCTGGCAGCAATGAGCTGGGAACAGGAAGAAGCAAGTGGAAAGTACCAGAATCAGTAGGAGAAGCCCTGTTCTTCTCATAGTGTCTCTCCAGTTCTCTACACTGACAAAGCTTGACATCACGCTTATTGAAAGAAGAAATATTCCAACATTTCAACTCCATTTAATAGGGCATACAACAAAGAGTGGTTTTGGAACTGGGAGGAAATATACAGTTTCAGCTGGAAACTTTTGAATGTAGGGGATTTGTTTTCATTTTAGCCTGTTATGACAATGTTCAACAGTAGCTTTTATTGAACTATATTATCTATATTACTTGAAGATAAATATAACAAGTTTTAGCTCTAAAATGTTTTCTCAGCTCCCCACTGAAGCCTTGGGGCTCCCCAAATTCTCCTTTACTGGTGTCCAAAATAGGCTAGACCTTTACTTGTAAAAGAAATCTTTTACCCCAATTAAAATGTAGTTCATAAAGGAGAACCATTATACTGTTATGGGCCATTAAACCTTGGGGTAACTGAAGACTCTAATGATGACTATTGATAAGGGAAATGAGAAATTTTTGAGGAACTAGGATGGGGGTGGTCAATGAAGAGGAATGTGGGCTAAGAATGAAGAGGTTAGGAGTACCAAAGAGTTTTATCCATTTCTCAGTTTTGTCTAACCTGATGACATAGAGAAGGAGCAGGAGATAAATTCTTAAGGACAAATGGGATTTAGCAGTGAATACAGTTACTGGGAATGTTGTATATGGTAGGGTGGCTTAGATATCTTTGAAGTGAAATAATGAATAACTGAACCGTAGTGGAAGATGGAAAGTCCTTTGCATACAGTGGATGAAGGGAAGGGTGATCTATGATGTCTAAAATGACATCTGGCTCTAACACATCAATATTTTATCATTCTGTTTCTTGTCATCATTGAAACTTCTAACATAGAACTTGTTTATGAGGGGATAGGACATAGGAGAAAATTAAGAAGCAAAGACGGTGGAGCACAGGTAAAGGTGGGGAGTGAAAATGTGAACAAGGATGGTTGAGTGCAGGTGGGCTGCAGAGATGGGCTCTTACCCAGTGTGCAAGGCTGAGGTGGGGATTCTTGAGAAGAAAAATGAAGTTATCCAACTTGAAACAAACATAGTTAATTTAGTATTTAATGACACATTCATTGTGAACATTCTGTTCTTGAATTAGAAATCTTTTTTGTTTTCCCTATGCTGAAACTTTCCCCTATCATTAGGGAGACTTTCCTGTCTCTGGAACTTTTCTAAGCACTGAAATTCTGAAACACACAGTTTAGCTATATCTTATATATTCTTTTACTGTTCTAGAATTATTCCATGTATTTTGAGAGTGGAAGCCATGATTTGCACATAATTTGTACCCTCACAGTACCCAAAAGTCCTATGAGGTTAATTATACATTTGAGTTAATGATATATCCAAAGGAAGAATTTCCTATTGGCATTACATGTTAAGAAAAACTTCCTATAGTAACAAGACTCTTATTCACAGAAAAAAGAGACTTAAAGGCTTTGGACATTCCCTCTTTTCTGGAATTGACTCATCTCAGCCACACTATTAAGTAGATTTTGTTCTCATTCTGCAGGTGAAAAAACAGAAATGGCAAGGTCACACAATTACCAAGTAGAACCAGGGTTTGAATTGAGGCCTGTCTGATTCTGGATCCCAGCTCTTTCTACCATATGACATACTCTTTCTTGAGAAGAGAATCTATAATAATCAGAATAAGTGGAAAATTCACTTAGTTTAGGTGCACAACCTGAGTCTCCTCTAAAAGCAGAGAACGTTTCCATGGGGATTGGGTTTGTAGCTTTGAATGAAAGTGGTTGGAATGAAGTGGGGGCTTGTCAGGGAAGCTGCCTGCACAAGAACCAGTTTTCACCCAACCGGTAACCCAGCAGGCACGGGAATACTGGGCAAGGTTTATTCCCAGTCGAGTGCTCCTTGCCAGAGTTAGGGGGTCATGCTCTGGAAACAGGTGGAACCACAGCTAGAATAGCTTTGGAGTCTTGTAAATTTCTGAGGCTAAATGTACCTTGGATATTTATTTGTTGGGATTTCCCATTATGTTTTAAAAATTTCTGTCATCTAGAGGAGACATCTTTTTTATATACCATTCTCTTCTGAATCTTCAGAGGAAATGGTTATTTAATGGCTGAAAGCTCTGAGTAGAAGTTATTTTGTACTAGTTTGTGGGATGCAGAGAGGTATAAAACATTATAATCTAATGAAGAGAAGAAGGCCAGAGGTAAGGAAGTCAGTTAGGAATGATGCTTTGACTGTAAAATTGGCCGAATGTGGGGACTGATTGTGGAAAACCAAGGAAAAGCAGTTGTTGACGATGCTACTGGATCTGTAAGTAGATGACTGGAAAGTTGATAATGCCTGTGACTGAGAGAAACTGCTGTGCCAGACAACATTCTAGATACTGTATGCAAATCTCTCATTTCACTGAAACTTTGTAGTCACCCTAGGACCTAGATGAAGGATGTAGAGAGAATGGGACTATGGTGGTGAGGAGATGTTCAGTTTTATGGAAGTTGATATTCAGGGGCAATCGAGCCTCTGTGTGGAGATAAATTCAGTTCAGTTCAGTCACTCAGTCATGTCCAACTCTTTGCAACCCCATGGACTGCAGCATGCAAGGCTTCCCTGTCCATCACCAACTCCTGGAGCTTACTCAAACTCATGTCCATCAAGTCAGTGATGCCATCCAACCATCTCATCCTCTGTCATCTCCTTCTTCTCCTGTCTTCAGTCTTTTCCAGCATCAGGGTCTTTTCAGATGAGTCAGTTCTTTGCATCAGGTGGCCAAAGTATTGGAGTTTCAGCTTCATCATCAGTCCTTTCAGTGAATATTCAGAACTGATTTCCTTTAGGATTGACTGGTTGGATCTCCTTGCAGTCCAAGGGACTCTCAAGAGTCTTCTCCAACACCACAGTTCAAAAACATCAATTCTTCAGCACTCAGCTTTCTTTATAGTTCAACTCTCACATCCATACATACTACTGGAAAAACCATAGCTTTGACTAGATGGACCTTTGTTGGCAAAGTAATATCTCTGCTTTTTAGTATGCTGTCTCGGTTGGTCTTAGCTTTTCTTCCAAGGGGTAAGCATCTTTCAATTTCATGGCTGCCATCACCATCTGCAGTGATTTTGGAGCCCAAGAAAATAGAGTCTGTCACTGTTTCCATTGTTTCCCCATATATTTGCTATGAAGTGATGGGACTGGATGCCATGATAAATTAGCAAGGATTTAAGTCCACCCATTAAATATTAAGGTGATAAATCCTATCAAAATCTGAGGAGACTAATTGAAGCTCTGTATCTCAACCATTATTTCCCTTTTCCCCCATAAGTTCACTGAGAAATAATGGGCATACATCACTGTTTACATTTAAGGTGTATGGTATAATGGTTTGATTTACAAATATTGTGAAATAATTACCATACTAGGTTTAGTTAGCATCCATCATTTCTTATAGACACAACAAAAATAAAAGGTAAAAAATTCCTTGTGATTATAACTCTTAGGATCTATTCTCCTCACTTTCCTAGATGTCATGTAGCAGAGTTAACTATGGTCATCATGTTGGACATTACATCTCTAGCACTTATTTATAACTGGAAGTTTGTATCTTCTGACCACCTTCCTTGAACTCCTTTTCCTCCCACACTCTATCTCTGGTAACCACAAACCTAATTTCTTTTTCAATGAATTTGGTGAGTTGGTTTGTTTCTTTGTTTTATATTAGATTCCACATGTAAGTGAGATCTTATTCCTTCTTTGTCTTATTTCACCAAGTATAATGACTTCAAGGTCTATCCATGCTTATGGATGGCAACAAATGGTAGGATTTCCTTGTGCTTTTGTATGGGTGAATAATATTCATATATATATATATATATATATATATATATATATATATGCATGTATCTCACAACTTCTTTATTCATCCATAGATGGACACTTAGGTGGCTTCTGTGTCTTGGCTATTATAAATAATACTACTATGAATATGGTGATGCAGATATAGTTTTGAGTTAGTGTTTTCATTTCCTTTAGGTATATTCCCAGAAGTAGAATTGCTGGATCATACAGTAGCTCTATTTTTAATTTTTTTATGAACCTCCATACTGTTTTCCATGGTGGCTGTGCCAATTTACAATTCCACTAATATTGCAAAAGTGTTCCCTTCTTTCTAAATGCACACCAGTATTTATCCTTTGTCTTTTTGTTATCATTTCCTTTTGAAATTTTTCAGTAAATGATTACTCTCTGAACAATTCCTTCCCCCACATTCCCCAACCCCCATCCCACCCCCATGCCAACTATAATCTTGTCAGGATTCATCACCTTACTGCCTTTTATTTTTAAAGTTGAGTTTCTGGATTAGCTTTTTTGAGTGACTTCTGAGCAAATTTATGATCTGAGCTCTTAACATTGTTCTCTGCTCTGGGACTTCAGAAGAAAACCAGAGGCAACAGGACAGGTCTACTTATACTGCTACACACATCAGTAATTTTATTATTGAGACAATTTTAACACAAAGTGTAGATTCAGGCTGTATCTATCAACAGAACACAATGGCTTGATTTACAGACCTATTTAAAGTATTGCTTTAGTCAATATGACCGAACCAGTTTGGTGTGTAGAATCTACCTCAGAGGCTTTCATCATTCTTTCAGGGTAGTTTCCACAAACAGGCAATGAATAGACTGTTCAAATGAGAGTTATTTTTTTAGGCTAGATCCAACAGAGGAGCAGATTTCCAAGAGGTCTATTTAAGGTCTCTTAGATCTTCTTTTCCAGAAAGCCTGAATCAGGGGCTTCACTAAGCATTCTCCTGCCTCTGGCCTTTTATGTTCCTGAGTCTCAAATAATGATCTAATGCTGATCTATTGTGTTCCTAGTTTTGGCACGATCAAGACTCACAGCCGTGGCCTGTGCTATTTCTGCTTTACTCTTGATTCCAATATCGTACTTCCAATCTTGGTGTTACAGTCTTGGCCTGATTCCTGCCTTTCCCTTGCTTGAAATCCTGCCACTGCTTTCACAGCCTACCTGCTAGTAAAGAGTTCAAAAGTTATTATTTCTCTAATCCCTCCAATTTTTTTTCTTTGATTTCATCTTTTCTGTCATTGAGGCCAGCTTAAGACTGGGAGAAAACAGAATTGTTTTGCCTTCTTTTCAAAGCCAATGCAGCTTCTTAAAACCAATGGCAGGATTAAAATCTGACAGAGAATCAGAAACTTGTTCCTCTTCTAAGTACTTAATACTGTGTGGGCTGCCTCATAAGTGGGTTCATAAAAGCAACCCACATAGTGTAAAATAGTTTATGGTGACTTGCTAGAAATCAGAGGTTCATATTCTAGGATAAATGAAGAAAGGGAAAGCTCATTTTGTCCATAACCTGGCCTTTTCCTCAGTAGGTTGGAGAGAGGATTGCCATATGTATACATGATAGAATTTATCACTATGGACAAGCAGATGAGGGAAAGAAGCTGAGATGGAGCAGATGGATACAGGAGCTGGCCCTACAGGGACAGCTGGGTGTCCTCCATACAGGGCACAACACCATGATATGCACAGGGCGGATTTAGGCAGGCACTGATTTCCAAGTCTGGTTCAAATAGAGCCAATTCCCTGAGCAAAGAAAGACCCTAGTTCTTATTGTTGATGAGGAAAACATTACCTGCTACCCAGAGTTCTAGTTACTTAAATCCATAGTGCCCAAAGGACAGTATATAATCTACTGTCTATGATAAAGCTTTTAACAGGCCATGTGATGAGGAAGATAATGTAGTGATTTTTTTCCTAAAGCTAACTTTATTCACTTTAAAGAACCACCTTTTATTCTGAGAGTTGTTCCCTCCTACTTAATTTTTTTGGTATTAATGTGTGCTTTTAAAAAATAAAACAGCAGTGTTAGTGTATGGTCATTATTTGTTTTATATCTTTGCTTAGTAAATTAAAGATGAACAGCTTTATATTGGTCCCCAAAATATTTTTTGAAAATATTACTAGTGCATAAAATCCAAACGTTTTGGGAGTTCTGATTTAAGCCACATGCTTTCCAGATATACACCAATTGACAAGGAACCAGGAGATGTAGTCATGGAGAGACCATATTCTTTGCATGGTAGCAAGTGGGGTGTGGAACAAATGTCCTAAATGTTTTCTATGGGTTTTCTATCAAAGCTATTTTAGAGTACCATTTAAAACTATTTCTGTTTGTTGTTGATAGTAGATCAGGAAGACTCAAATCAAGGATTTTAGAAGTATTGATAAAGCACAAATACAATTACATAGTTATGGATAAAATATATATAATGTTATCTTAAGTGTGTGACCATTTGAACATACTAATTTATTTTCACTGTCAGGTTGGTGTCACCAAGAAATGTTATTGTTTGGCCAGAATAAATAAAATTCTACTCTCTTTGGGAAATGCTCTTCTTAGAGTTGTTTCTCATCATACCCATGTCAGGGATGCAAATATTGGATATTGGATACTGTGTTGGGAAGGAGTCTAAGGCTAAGTTTGTGCTCAGAGAGAAAGAATATTATGAATGGTCACTGATACCTGCCAAGGGCTCCAGAAGCGATATGCTGGTGTTTGTTTACCAACTTGGGTTGATATCTTCATTGGATATACTGCTCCTAATTGTAGCTTTCAGTTAATTTACACAGAAAAATTCTTTCTTTTTACCATGGTACTTCCTGTGAACTGAATATAAAAGTGGGTTTTCACAAAATGGATCGTGTTTTTGTGTGGAAGCGATGCTTTAATTGTGCTTTAAATGCTCAACATGAAATATACTGGAAGTAGCAAAGAATGTTCCACAAGAGAAAAAAAGGCCTTGAAATAACAGAATTGATTCTTCCTTAGAATTTAAGGATGAAGAGACCATCCATGTCCTTGCTACCTACATATGGTTGATGGACCAGCAGCAGCAGCGGCACCATCAGGCTTTTAGACATGCAGAATTTGTGGGCCCTGCTTCTGCATTCTGACGAGATCCCCAGGTGATTCTTGCTCTGTCAAGGAAACCTGAACCTGAAGGACTAGCAGACAGAACAAAATCTCTCATGACCACAGGATGGAGGCATTTTTAGCACAAGTTTAAAAGAGGAGCCCAGTGCAGTGGGGACGTAGAACCAAGCCAAGTCATTAGGAGGGTTGAAAGGAACAGCTGTGTCATAGGAAATGCTTCGGGGCTGAGCTTGGGAAGTGAGTGCAGACTCACTGGGCTCTTTCCTGGAAAGGGATGATGTGGCTCTTCTAAAATCCCATCCAGAACCTTGGCTGAAGTCGGGACTCAGAGATTAATCAGCGGGGAGAGGTATAATAAACAAAGAGGAGAGAACTAGTCATGGCTTTGCCATTCTACTTCCCTCAGGCTGCTCATTACAATCATCTGGGGGAACTTAGAAACCCTCCAATGCCTGGCACCACCCCAAGAGACACTGATTTAATTGGTCTAAGGTCTGTCCCAAGTGTCATTATTTTTAAAATGTCCCCAGTTGATTGTTCTGTGCAAACAGCATTGCAAAGTCTTGATATTTTATTTCTTTAAAGACCTTTAAAAGAAAACCCTGCAGGGGAAAAATAATAATAAGTATTTTTACTTCATAAAAAGCAGTTCTCCTATAGCATAAATATATGTGACATAAATTAATATAAAAATAATTGTAAACATTTAATTAGAAATATCTTTTTATTGTGTTAGAACCTAGAAGGATGGGGCAGGAGGAGCATGAATTTGAAGAGCCATTTATTTTTTAAAAACTACAAATAAAGCCTTTGCACGTCAGGTTTCCTGCTGCAGATACTCAGAAGTTAAATTGGGATTAAGAATCAGGAGGCCTGAATCTGCTCTGTGACCTCCTTCTAGTGATTAACCCTGTTGAGACTGATGAACACATGGGTGAAGGTGAAGAGTGGGTGTTAATTGGACTGCCTTGAAGTGGAGCCGCTCCACAAAAGGCTAATCTTGAAAATTCAGAGATTCTTTTTATTACCTTAACACCTAGTAGGCAAATTCCTATGAAGGAAAGGAGCAGGAAGCTAACATTTTTTTTTTTTTATAAGAAGCTAAATTTTATTGGGAGCCTATTCTGTGCTGGGTTAGGCTTTCTCATTGCATTTTCACAACTCCCTTGTGAATTAGATGTTTTTCAGAGGATAAAATAGGCTCTGAGGGACCAAGTAACTTGAACGTAGTAAATGGCAGACCAGGATTTGAATCCAGGTATGTCTGTCTCTAGGGCCTGTGATCTTTGTATAGCATTAATGCTGTGTTCCCCAGGGGGCAGAAGGGCCTGTTAGATCATGTATTTTGATATCCATAAAGCTATTTCCCAAACATGATGGATGTCTGACAAGTATTTCTTTTTGAGAATCCATAGTCAAGTTACACCTGACACACACATTAGGTAGGTGTGTCCAGCTGTGTTTTATATCATGGCAGTGAGCTGTGATCTGCTCCTCTCACTTTCCATCATCTCTCATCATTCTCTTTCTGATAAATCTTCATCTATTCTGATTCTATGATATGCTCCTTCTCTCCCTGTGGAGATGAGAGGCAAACGCCAGTCTAACTCTTAGACTCTCTATACATCCTATAACCTACTAATTCTGGCCTGACAGTCTTTGCCACTTTAGGTGGAGAATCAGATTGGACCAAGCCTGGAGACACCAAGGGAATTCAATGAGCTGCATGGTGTCTGAACCTTGATTTGAATTAGATACAGGTGGAACTGGGATAGACTCATAACTTCAAACAGTCTAATTCAGAGATTTATTCAGTCTTAACACTCAGTAGTTAACATTATGGGTTTCTAAGACTCTTCATATTTCTGAATTATGGCTGGAACTGAATAAAAACTGTTGTCAAAGGTTAATTCTGGTGTTGCTTCTTCTGTATAATTTGATGTGTTCAAGACTGCTTGAAAATGTCACATTGCATTTGAAAATATGTGGGTTATTTTAAAATATCTTTTGATATTGGTTTCTAACACAATTCCACAATGATAAGAGAACAGACCCTGTATGATTTTAATACCTTTAGACCATGAAATTTTTGCATCTTGTTTTATGTCCTTGGATATGTTCCAGTGTCTCCTAGTTTACAGACTATGGGAACTTGAATAGAATTTGTTTCCTGTGTGAGAATTGTATAAATCTTAATTATGTTGAATTGGTTCACAGTGATTTTCAGGTCTACTATATCCTTCTACTTCTCTGAATATTTATTTATTTATTCTATTTTTTAGATAGAATAATATTTATTCTATTAATTTTTGAGTTTGATATTGAAACTCCAACTAAAAATCTTTATCTACTTAAAATTAATTTTAATATATAGCAGAACTATATGTAATTTTGTTTTGTATTTTCCAAGTCTCCTGTAAATGTTAACATATTCATAATTTAAAAATATAAATGAAAAAATAGACTGCTTAAATCACTAAGATGACTTCATAGGAAAAATTTTCTGAGAATAACCACAAAATGGACACTATTAAATAACTAAAATTAAAGCTGTAGTTTTTGTTAAAGTTGAATTAGAGAAAAAGCTAGAAATAAGTAGTTCTATAAAAAAATCAGCAGTTAAAGAATTGATAACAATAAGATGGGTTTGGTGGTAGAAGCAGTTTTGTGGTGGTTTGGGGCAGCTGTGTGGGCACATGACTGTCACAAGTTATGGTTTCAATACTAAGCATGATATGAACATTCATTAATCTGGGTAAGGGTTAGCTAAGCGGAAAATACAATTTTGGAACTAGTCTGAAACTTACCCAGTGCATTACTTTGTGTTCTTCCCACCTACAATTGAGTGTTTGACTGGTTTCCTCTTTACTCAAAATTTAGATGAGAGAGACAACAATGATGCAAATATTTGTTACTCATTAGGTATACAATGATTCTGGATTTTGTGTTAAGCACTTGTATGCACACATTATTTCTGAAGTTAAAGCACATAAGGAGAAAGGACTTTTTTTACTTAAAATTTTTTTCAAGTTTTATTGAGATATAATTGACATACAGTACTGTAAAAGTTTAAGGTATACAGAAAAATGATTTAATTTACACACATCACAAAATGATTACCATAATAAATTTAATGAACATCTACATCTTACATAGTTGCAAAATTAAAGAAATAGTAAAAAATTTTTTCTTATGATGAGAACTCAGGATAAACTTTCACATATAACATACTGCAGTGGTAATTACATTTATCATATTGTACATTACATCCTGAGTATTTGCCTATTTTATAACTGAAAGTTTGTATCATTTGATAGGGAAGACTTACTGTAGATACAAAGAGCCAGCTGACCTTTTGTTCTCAATATCCTGAAGGAGTTATGGCATTTTTAGGGGCACCAGTATCATTACTATTGAGCTTCCCTGGAATTGTGCTTGAGTGGGACAGATGCTAGTGTTAAGTCAGGTAAACATGAGTCATATTCTGTTCAGGAGTCTGTATTCCCTGAAGAAATTGAGCACCAGTAGTCGTCTTGGGAGGGTCTGATCTAGTTCCTTTCTTTTCCATTATGGTTAAAAGGACAGGTGGGGGAAAAATGCTAAGAAAGGGAACATTTCTGTATTCACAGGTTGTCTGCTATATTGAAGTCTTTCCTGGGCAGGCATTTTGATGGGGTGAAAACCATGCAATCAAGGAGCTTTAAAAATAAACAAACATAAGGAGGATTTCATCTCCCAGTGGAGAATGTGAAAGTGAAAGTGTTAATCACTGAGTCATGTCCGATTCTTTGCGACCCCATGGACAGTAGCTGCCAGACTCCTCTGTCCATGGAATTCTCCATGAAAGAATACTGGAGTGGGTAACCCATCCCTTCTCCAGGAGATCTTCCTGAGTCAGAGATCGAACCCAGGTCTCCTGTATTGCAGGCAGATTCTTTACCGTCTGAACTACTAGGGAAGCCCTGAAGAGAATGTACAGTCCCTTAAACAAAGGAAAAGATCTTGTGAGCAGGGTTTTGACTCCATGTTGGCCCCCACTTAATCTCTTGACTAAGCTCTTGTATGCTGCACCTCCTGAACAGGGATGTCATGGCATCCCTGACACAAGATTTAATTTTATTTACGTTAGTTTACTGCTTACGAGAAAAGGGGGTGGTTGAAGAGAGGTATTTCATCTTCAGAGTCTCAATATCATGTTTTCAACTTGTAAGTAGAGGGAAAAAATTCTTTCCTCCTAAACTGAAACTCTAAGAAGAACCAAAAATCTCTAAAAAAAAAAAAACCCAAGTATGTCTAATTTTCGTAGGCCAATCAGGTGACTTTTACACTGCAGAGCAAAATTTATTGTGAATTCTATTGTGGGTTTCCAGAGAGGGGAAATGTAGGTACTTTTTGGAGGCTAGATCATGGTGCTATCCCTTGAGAGACAGTGGACAGATGCAGGAACTTGAAGCCACTGGGGGAGGGAGGAGAAAAGGGAGAGTATTTAGTTTCTAGTTCGAGAAGTGAGTTAAAAGTCTTAAAGGATAAGTGTTTGGATGTTAGGGCGAAGATGATGGAAATGAAAAGACCTTAATACATTAATGTAAAATCTAGGCCCCATCAGAAATCAAAATATACAGAACTAGTTACTTTCACTTATTCTCATTTCATAATACTTATAAAATAACACTGTTATTCTACTTTATAGAATTATCAGAGGCTGCAATTTGGATTCCCATACTCTATCACAATCTATTTCTTTAGCTTAAGTTGTAGAAAAAATACATTAAATATATTTTTGAAAAAAGACAAAGTGGCATATTCATCCATAACTCTGACCTTTTCTCTCTTAGTTTTTCCTAAACTCATATATATATTTAGTTGTAGAAGTTATGTGCATGCAATTTTGTACTGTACATTTTTGTATATCTTTCATAGATATTTTTATATTGCTTAATCAGTTTTCATAAGGATCATTTGCAACAACTGCAAAATATTCCATTGAGTGGACATATAATACTTTATGTAACCCTTTTCCAATTGTTGTTAATCAGGCTATTTACATATATATAATTAAGATATAATTGGTCTTTAGAAGTCATTCTATTTAATTAAAAAACAATTATTTTCTCTTTCTTGGCCTATGCATCTATCTTGCAGTCTATAATTTAGAAAATGAATACAATTACTGAAATTCTATTGGTGGTTATTTTAAAGGTTTGTTCCTCAGACTTTAGTGACTTCCAGAATCACCTGGGGCCTTTTAAAAAGCACATTTCAGGCTCTATCCTTAAATGTATCGATTAACTAGGTCTAGAGTGTGGCTCTAGGTTTTCTTGTGTAGGGGATATAGAGTATACGTGATAAAGAATCATTGTCTTCAGGAAAAGACATAGGGGTGTAGAGAAGATGTTGTAAGGAGAACCCGAGGTTCCTGAGCTATGCAGCAATGTTACAGACAACAAATCTGTTGGCTTTCTTAAGAAATCTAAACAGTGATTTCAATAAAAACAGAACATTTAAGGACATCTAGTCAGCTTTACTAGAGAAGGCAATGGCAACCCACTCCAGTACTCTTGCCTGGAAAATCCCATTGGCAGAGGAGCCTGGTGGGCTGCAGTCCATGGGGTCCCGAAGAGTTGGACACGACTGAGTGACTTCACTTTCACTTTTCACTTTCAGGCATTGGAGAAGGAAATGGCAGCCACTCTAGTGTTCTTGCCTGGAGAATCCCAGGGATGGTGGAGCCTGGTGGGCTGCCGTCTATGGGGTCGCACAGAGTCGGACATGACTGAAGCAACTTAGCAGCAGCAGCAGGAATCAGCTTTATGGGCTTCCCCCGTGGTGCTAGTGGTAAAGAACCCACCTGCCAATGCAGGAGACCTAAGAGACTCAGGTTGGGAAGATCCCCTGGAGGAGGGCATGGCAACCCAGTCCAGTATTCATGCCTGGAGAATCCCATGGACAGAAGAACCTGGTGGGCTACAGTCCCTAGGTTTGCAAACAGTCTAACATGAATGAAACGACTTAGCAGGCACACAGGCAGTTAGCTTTATGGCTTCCCAGGTGGCTTAGTAGTAAAGAATCCGCCCACCACTGCAGGAGATGCAAAAGAGGCAGGTTTGATCTCTGGGTCAGGAAGATCCCCTTGGAGGAGGAAATGGTAACCCACTCCAGTATTCTTGCCTGGAAAGTCCCATGGACAGTGGAATCTGGCAAGCTATAGTCCATGGGGTTGCAAAGAATCAGACATGACTGAGCAACTAAACAAGTCAGCTTTATAGTTTGATGAAATTAATGGCTTAAATTCACATTCAGCATGAACAAATTAATATTTTCACATTATCAGAGTGAAATATCTGTATGCTTATCATACTTCCCTCAAGGGCATCAGAGAATAATAGTGTGATTAGAACCCAGAATGTTTTCATATGATGCGCTTCTATTTCAGAGTGTCCATCATGAAACTCAGAGCATCTGTCAGACTGTTCTTTTTCCTTTATTTCTCAAAATAAGCAGTGAGTGAGCAGATATCATTCCTATTTCATAATCACAGGAAGAGAAGCTCTGGAAAATGAAGTTTTCTGTTTCGGAAACCAGCTAATTGGTTTCTTTTACTGAATTATTTGAGAGTTGAGGTCATGTTAGTTTTTAGCCTTTATAAATGCTACAGCAGGCTCAGCACTGTTTTCTGTGTGTCCATCACATTTCTGCAGAGACACGGACTGCCCTTTGCTCCAAAATGTCTTTTCAAGAAGGTTTGTATAGCAAACAGCCTTTGAAGACAGAGTGTTTCCTACCAGAACAAAGGGCAGACATGCTTGCTGTCCAGTATAAAAGATCTAAGTTGCCTAAGTTCAAAGATCTTTTTCTGAAATGCAACCCACACATGCGTGGCATCCATCTGGGTTCATCTGCATTGCCTCCCGGGGATTTGAAAACAAGGAAGAACTGACCTATGCTACCCATGCTGCTTGCTGTGCTTGTGAGTAATAAGTCTTTCATCTTTGACCCAAGAGTTATGTCTTATGTCATCAGCCAACATTCATGAAACTATGGCAGGCTAACTATTGTTATCTAATCAGTAAGTAAAATCTCACAGCCTTCACAATTCTTGACAACCACAAAATGGTGTTCAAGTAACTTAAAGTAACTTAAAGACCATAGAACAGAATCAAAGCCCAGATAATAGAGTCTGGGTCTTCTGATCACAGAATCGTGGTCCTTGGAGAAGTCGGCACTGCCCTACAAAGTATAACCAAAGAAGAAATAACAGCAGCTACACAACCCCTGGGAGAAAAAGACACCTAAGTAGAATGCACTGCTAACAAATGTGCTTAATCTATTTTGTTTGCATTTGAAACTGTCCAATTTAGAATCATACATATGTGTGACTAAGAAATGTTGTATGACTTTATTTCCTGTGAGTTACTAAGCAAGTTAAAAAACAAATCCAACCTTTGTCATTACTCCTTTTGCTTCCTTCCAGAGGTTTAAATTTTGCCCAGAAAATAGAGTCAGAGACCACATGTCACCACTGATATGCACTTTGTCTAAGCCTGTGAGTGTCTCCTTGAAGCAGCCAACCCTACTGTTGCCATGACACCTGGCCCTGGACATCTTCTCTGCTGAAGCTCCACGTAGGGTAAGCGGTACAGGTTGTAAGCTCCTCTCTTCCCAGATAAGAGAGGAAGGGACCCCCTCTCTCTGTCAGATAGCTTCTTTCTCATCATCCTTATGACATAATACCATGATACCTTCAAGGAGCTCTTAAGTGTTGACAAACAAAGTCAAAAAGGAAACCCTGAGCTCCTGCAACAAAGGAACCTAAAGGGTGTGGCTCTTTTTCTGGAAGTGGGCTGAAGACGGAAGTGTAATTTGAGAATAAAGCATAATTTAGTACATCAGTAAATTGTCCTGCCATACTGTGTTTTATATTTTTTCTTTCTTTGCATTCTCCTTGGATCCTTTCTTTTAATAAATGTGGATGACCGGTTTGAAAGTGTTACATGGACAGTGTTAAGCATACAGTTCCCGAACAGTAGCCTGGGGGTGGGAGCAGGGTTTAAGGAAAGAGGCAGCGCAGAGAATGAGCAAAATGAATAGGAAACGTGTGGGTTGGCGCCTGTGGTTCTAGTCCTCTTTGTTCTCTTCAACTAGTAACCTTTCATCCCTCCATCAGGCTCTCAAGGTAAAACCAACCAGCGAATTGCCTGTTTAACCAACCCTTCTACACTCGAAGACTATGTAAATGACAATAAAACACTGGCGGTCTGTGCAGATTCTCTTGCATACTAGATGCAGCAAGGAAAATATGGTCTGTCTTGACTCTCACTGCTGTCAAGTGTTTAAATTGTCCTTCCAGCATATATTTAAAACACATTGTCATTGCAATGTTACCAAACAGTGAACAAGTCAATGTATCTGAGACCACACAGTGATTGACACTCTCTAAATCAAACAGAGCGACATGGAACCTCAGCCTGTGACTGCTGTTTCCAGCTCGGAGGACGGCTGACGCCGTTTCTGACAGTGTGGAGAGATGTGTCGTGTCGGTTCACAACCACAAGCTGTAGAGTCAGAAGGTAGCTTCCGCTCCTTGGTCTCTTGGCACATGTTGCTTCCTTGGGTGGGAAAGAAACGAGGCAAAGGGCAGTGATGTTATGAACATATTTTTTAAGCAGTTGTTCTTTTCAATGTGAATGTTGGGGAGGTTTCTTACTTTATTGATTTGGGTCTTTAACTTTATTTGGTTTGGAGAAGATGAGCATATATGGGTTATATGCTCACATAGGATTACTTGCAGGATCACGGAGCAAGCCTTCTGGATAGCATCGTCGTATGTGAGTGAGCAAGGTCCTTGTTCTCAGTTTAAATCATTTGTTAAGTTTCTTACAAA